>NC_068935.1:69303401-70771362 GCF_023091745.1 Budorcas taxicolor | reverse complement strand
AAAGTGGTATCCCCGTCCTATTCCTTTGCTATCTTAGGACCGCGTCCTCAAGAAGCAAATGTCTTTTAATTTCATGGCTGCAGTTTGTCATCTGCAGTGATTTTGGAATCCAAGAAAATAAAATCTTTCACTGTTTCTGTTGTTTCTCATCTATTTGCCATGAAGTGATGGAAATGGATGCTGTGATCTTAGTTTTTTTGAATGTTGAGTTTAAGCCAGCTTTGTCACTCTCCTCTTTCACCTTCATCAGGAAGTTGATGAACAATTTAAATATAATTATATGAGGTTAAATGTAATATTTTGTTCTGTTACATTTTTACAATTTCTTTAGCTTCAGAAATTTTGAATATGTTTAGATGATAAATATTTCTCAAAACCTTAGCTTAATGCAGGATTATAAAAAGGAAAAAAAGAAGTTTCATGTATTCTTGAACTTCTTTGATAAACTCTAATACATTTTATGCAATAACAATTATGTTAATTTTATTAACATCTAGACTGAGTTTATTCATTAATGTTCATATTCTTTAATTATGAAACCTCTGTGTTGTGTATTCTGACCAGGCTCCAACATATAATAGGTATACCCTTCCAGGAAAAAGAGGAACAACAGAACAAGTAAACGAAATCCTTATTCACAGACACAAGAGCCTGCAACAAAGTCTTTCTCAAAGTGATTCTGATCAGTCTCAAAAAAAGGTATATTTAACGTTTTCTCTTTATTCTAGTTCTTCTGTTGTAATTAGTTCTTATTTGGAAGCTTTTCTTCCCTGGACTAGAAACAGGATTATATGCACTTTTTTTTTTTTTTTTTAAATCAGCTTCTTAGTAGGCAAGCCTTACCAGTGGAAGTGGAAAGTCTAATTTACCCTTGTCACAAATTGTTATTGATAGAGTAGAGGAAGAACTCAGTTTAAATAATAGAATTATATATAACTATATAGCAGGACCTTGGGATCTGTGTACCAAATAAACTATTCATTAATACTCTTGGTTTAGGGCTATATTTTCTATCTCCTCATTTAGAAACACCACCTGCTAGCTACCATACTGATTTAGAATGGACATAAGGGAGGAATATAGGTAGAAAGGGAGCCCTAAATTCCCTTATGCAATGCTAGTGGCAAAACATGGAGGTTAATTCCAAGGTTTGGATTTTCTAAGTAGAAATTCCAGTAATAGAAAGTGAGAATTGGGAAGAAGGCAGTTTGTGGTTGACTTCAATATATATAGTCTTTGTGAGCTAGATTCTAAATTCTTTAAAATAGTGGGCTATGATTGTCTTGTTTACCACTCTGTCTCCAGTACCTGGCAATAGCCTACTGTGTAGTAATGAGTAATAATGGTATTGATATAATAAGTAACATTATATAAATTTTTAGTATATATTCAGTAACCATTTTAAACATTTTACTTTATCTCATGTAATTCTCACACTCCCTTTGATGCAATTATCATTATGGGCTCCCCTGGTAGTTCACACAGTAAAGGATCAGCTTGCAGTGCAGGAGGCCTGGGTTCAATCCATGGGTCAGGAAGATCTCCTGGTGAAGGGAATGGCAACTCGCCCAAATATTTTTGCCTGGAGAATTCTATGGACAGAGAAGTCTGGTGGGCTACAGTTCATGGGGTCGAAAAGAATCAGACACGACTAAGTGACTAAAGCTATGCTTAAAATCATTATGCCCCTTTTAAAAAAGAAGTAACTGATAAATAAGGAAAAGTAGATAACTAATCCAAAGAATCAAAATACAAATACATTCAGTGTAGGTGCTCAAAAATTCTATGATAAAAACATGAATGTGTGAATGAATGAACTGATTTACTATGTTACTCTCTATACCAGGACAGAGTAATTTGAGCTACTGAGCATGCTGAAGCTGGAGTTGATTTATAAAACTATCTGATATCCCTGAACATATCATGGTATGGAATTATTACCCTTGGGTCAAAGTTCAGCTGTTTCTTTTGTCATAGAGCTGAAGCTTATGTTGCAAGAAAATATTTTTCCAGTTTATTCTATAGTGGAAGAGACGGTATTAGAGCATTAAGAATGGTAATGCCCAGATGGAGCACCTACAAACTAACATAGGCTATCATAGAAAGAACTATTGTAGTTAATGATCTGTCTGTTCTGAGATTCTCAAACATGAGCGGATATCAAAAATGAACACCAAGCTCTATTATAATTTAGTTCCAAAATAAAAGTCATTCAGTTCAATTCACTTCAGTCGCTCAGTCGTGTCCGACTCTTTACAACATCATAAATTGCAGCACGCCAGGCCTTCCAGTCCATCAAAACCTCCTGGAGTTTCACTCAAACTAACGTCCATCAAGTCGGTGATGACATCCAGCCATTGCATCCTGTGTCATCCCCTTTTTCCCCTGCCCCCAATCCCTCCCAGCATCAGAGTCTTTTCCAATGAGTCAACATTTTCCATGAGGTGGCCAAAGTACTGGAGTTTCAGCTTTAGCATCAGTCCTTCCAATGAACACACAGGACTGAACTCCTTTAGAATGGACTGGTTGGATCTCCTTGCAGTCCAAGGGACTCTCAAGAGTCTTCCCCAACACGATAGTTCAAATACATCAATTCTTCGGCATTCAGCTTTCTTCACAGTTCAAATCTCACATCCATACATGACTACTGGAAAAACCATAGCCTTGACAAGACGGTTCATGTATTGCTGAAGCCTGGCTCAGAGAATTTTGAGAATTACTTTACTAGCCTGTGAGATGAGTGCAGTTGTGCGGTAGTTCCAGCAATACGTGAACCGTGAACTTCCTGATGTTCAAGCTGATTTTAGAAAAGGCAGAGGAACCAGAGATCAAATTGCCAACATCAGCTGAATCATGGAAAAAGCAAGAGAGTTCCAGAAAAACATCTATTTCTGCTTTATTAACTACGCCAAAGCCTTTGACTGTGTGGATCACAATAAACTGTGGAAAATTGTGAAAGAGCTGGGAACATCAGACCACCTGACCTTCCTCTTGAGAAATCTTTACACAGGTCAGGAAGCAACAGAACTGGAAATGTAACAACAGAGGCCACCTCATGCAAAGAGTTGACTCATTGGAAAAGACTCGGATGATGGGAGGGATTGGGGGTAGGAGGAGAAGGGGATGACAGAGGATGAGATGGCTGGATGGCATCACTGATTTCAAATAGTTTCAAGTGGTTTCAAATAGGAAAAGGAGTACGTCAAGGCTGTATATTGTCACCCTGCTTATTTAGCTTATATGCCGAGTACATCATGAGAAACGCTTGACTGGAAGAAACACAAGCTGGAATCAAGAGAGAGAGAGAAATATCAATATTTCTCCCTTGCCGGGAAAAATATCAATAACCTCACGTATGCAGATGACACCACCCTTATGGCAGAAAGTGAAGAGGAACGAAAAAGCCTCTTAATGAAAGTGAAAGTGGAGAGTGAAAAGGTTGGCTTATAGCTCAACATTCAGAAAATAAAAATCATGGCATCCATTCTCATCACTTCATGGGAAATAGATGGGGAAACAGTGGAAACAGTGACAGACTTTATTTTTGGGGGTTCCAAAATCACTGCAGATGGTGACTGCAGCCATGAAATTAAAAGACGCTTACTCCTTGGAAGAAAAGTTATGACCAACCTAGATAGCATATTCAAAAGCAGAGACATTACTTTGTCGACTAAGGTCCGTCTAGTCAAGGCTATGGTTTTGCCTGTGGTCATGTATGGATGTGAGAGTTAGACTGTGAAGAAGGCTAAGCGCCGAAGAATTGATGCTTTTGAACTGTGGTGTTTGAGAAGACTCTTGAGGGTCCCTTGGACTGCAAGGAGATCCAACCAGTCCGTTCTGAAGTAGATCAGCCCTGGGATTTCTTTGGAAGGAATGATGCTAAAGCTGAAACTCCAGTCCTTTGGCCACCTCATGCAAAGAGTTGACTCATTGGAAAAGACTCTAATGTTGGGAGGGATTGGGGGCAGGAAGAGAAGGGGACGACCAAGGATGAGATGGTTGGATGGCATCACTGACTCGATGAACGTGAGTCTGAGTGAACTCCAGGAGTTGGTAATGGACAGGGAGGCCTGGTGTGCTCCGATTCATGGGGTCAAAAGAGTCACACATGACTGAGCGACTGAACTGAACTGAACTGACAAGATGGACCTTTGTTGGCAAAGCAATTTCTTTGCTCATGAATATGTTATTTAAGTTGGTCATAGCTTTCCTTCCATGGAATAAGTGTCTTTTAATTTCATGGCTCCAGTCACCATTTGCAGTGATTTTGGAGCCCAAAAAATAAAGTGTGACACTGTTTCCACTGTTTCCCATCTATTTCCCATGAAGTGATGGGACTGGATGCCATGATCTTCGTTTTCTGAATGTTGAACTTTAAGCCAAACTTCTCATTCTTCTCTTTCACTTTCATCAAGAGGCTCTTTAGTTCCTCCTCACTTTCTGCCATAAGGGTGGTGTCATCTGCATATCTGAGTTTATTGAGATTTCTCCTGGGAAACTAGATTCCAGCTTGTGCTTCTTCCAGCCCAGCATTTCTCATGATGTACTCTGCATAGAAGTTAAATAAGCAGGGTAACAATATACAGCCTTGACGTACTCCTTTTCCTATATGGAACCAGTCTGTTATTCCATGTCCAGTTCTAACTGTTGCTTCCTGACCTGCATACAGATTTCTCAAGAGGCAGGTCAGGTGGTCTGGTGTTCCCATCTCTATCAGAATTTCCACAGTTTATTGTGATCCACACAGTCAAAGGCTTTGGCATAGTCAATAAAGCAGAAATAGATGTTTTTCTGGAACTCTCTTGCTTTTCTGATGATCCAGCAGACGTTGGCAATTTGATCTTTGGTGCCTCTGCCTTTTCTAAAACCAGCTGGAACATCTGGAAGTTCATGGTTCATGTATTGCTGAAGCCTGGCTTGGAGAACTTTAAGAATCACTTTACTAGCGTGTGAGATGAGTGCAATTGTGTGGTAGTTTGAGCATTCTTTGAAATTGCCTTTCTTTGAGATTGGAATAAAAACTGACATTTTTCAGTCCTTTGGCCACTGCTGAGTATTACAAATTTGCTGGTACATTCAGTGCAACACTTCCATAGCATCAACTTTTAGGGTTTGATATAGCTCAACTGGAATTCCATCACCTCCATGAGCTTTGTTCATAGTGATGCTTTCTAAGGCCTACTTGACTTGAAATTCCAGGATGCCTGCCGCTAGGTGAGTGATCACACCATCGTGATTATCTTGGTCATGAAGATCTTTTTTGTACAATTCTTTCTGTGTTCTTCTGACAGAACGTCACTGCAGAAGGGAATAACAAATCACCTCAGGAGTCTTGCCTTGAGAATCCCATTAACAGTATGAAGAGGAAAAAAATGATGGGATACTGAAAGAAGAACTCCCCAGGTCAATAGGTGCCCCATATGCTACTAGATATCACTGGAGAAATAACTCCAGAAAGAATGAAGGGATGGAGCCAAAGCAAAAACAATACCCAGTTGTGGATGTGACTGGTAATAGAAGCAAGATCTGATGCTGTAAAGAGCAATATTGCATAGGAAGGTGGAATGTCAGGTCCATGAATCAAGGCAAATTGGAAGTGGTCAAACAGGAGATGGCAAGAGAGAATGTCGACATTCTAGGAATCAGTAAATGAAAATGGACTGGAATGGGTGAATTTAACTTAGATGACCATTATATCTACTACTGCGTGTAGGAATCCCTTAGAAGAAATGGAGTAGCCATCATGGTCAACAAAAGTGTCCAAAATGCAGTACGTGGATGGAATCTCATAAACGACAGAATGATCTCCATTCATCTCCAAGGCAAACCATTCAATATCACAATAATCCAAGTCTATGCCCCAACCAGTAACGCTGAAGAAGCTGATGTTGAACGGTTCTCTGAAGACCTCCAAGACCTTTTAGAACTAACACACAATAAAGATGTCCTTTTCATTATAGGGGACTGGAATGCAAAAGTACAAAGTCAAGAAACACTGAGAGTAACAGGTAATTTTGGCCTTGGAATATGGAATGAAGCAGGGCAAAGGCTAATAGAGTTTTGCCAAGAGAATGCACTGGTCATAGCGCACACCCTCTTCCAACAGCACAAGAGAAGACTCTACACATGGACATCACCAGATGGTCAACACCAAAATCAGATTGATTATATTCTTTGCAGCCAAGATGGAGAAGCTCTATACAGTCAACAAAAACAAGACCAGGAGCTGACTGTGGCTCAGATCATGAACTCCTTATTGCCAAATTCAGACTGAAATTGAAGAAAGTAGGGAAAACCACTAGACCATTCAGGCATGACCTATATCAAATCCCTTATGATTATACAGTGGAAGTGAGAAATATATTTAAGGGACTAGATCTGATAGATAAAGTGCCTAATGAACTATGGGCGAGGTTCATGACATTTTACAGGAGATAGGGATCATGACCATCCCCATGGAAAATAAATGCAAAAAGCAAATGGCTGTCTGGGGAGACCTTACAAATAGCTGTGAAAAGAAGAGAGGTGAAAAGCAAAGGAGAAAAGGAAAGATATAAGCATCTAAATGCAGAGTTCCAGAGAATAGCAAGCAGAGATAAGAAAGCCTTCCTTAGTGATCAAGGCAAAGAAATAGAGGAAAAGAACAGAATGGGAAAGACTAGAGATCTCTTCCAGAAAATGAGAGATATCAAGGGAACATTTCATGCAAAGATGGGCTCGATAAAGGACAAAAATGGTATGGACCTAACAGAAGCAGTAGATACTATGAAGAGGTGGCAAGAATACAGAGAAGACCTATACAAAAAGATCCTCACGACCCAGATAATCACAATGGTGCGATCTCTCACCTAGAGCCAGACATCCTGGAATGTGAAGTCAAGTTGGCCTTATGAAGCATCACTATTAACAAAGCTAGTGGTGGTGATGAAATTACAGTTGAGCTATTTCAAATCCTGAAAGGTGTTTCTTTGAAAATGCTGCACTCAATATGTCAGCAAATTTGGAAAACTCAGCATTGGCCAAAGGATTGGAAAAGGTCATTTTTCATTCCAATCCCAAAGAAAGGGAATGTCAAAGAATGCTCAAACTACCGCACAATGGCACTCATCTCACACACTAACAAAGTAATGCTCAAAATTCTCCAACTCAGGCTTCAATAGTACATGAACTGTTAGCTTCCAGTTGTTCAAGCTGCATGTAGAAAAGGCAGAGGAACCAGATATCAAATAGCCAACATCTGTTGGATCATCAAAAAAGCAAGAGAGTTGCAGAAAAACATCTGCTTTATTGACTATGCGAAAGCCTTTGACTGTGTGCACCTCAACAAACTGTGGAACGATTCTTCAAGAGATGTGAATACCAGATCACCTTACCTGCCTCCTGAGAAATCTGTATGTAGGTCAAGAAACACCAGTTAGAACTAGACATGGAATGACAGACTGGTTCCAAATCAGGAAAGGAGTACATCAAGGCTGTATATTATCACCCTTCTTATTTAACTTCTATGCAGAGTACATCATGAGAAATGCTGGGCTGGAAGAAGCACAAGCTGGAATCAAGATTGCTTGGAGAAATCTCAACAACCTCAGATATGCAGATAACACCACCCTTATAGCAGAAAGTGAAGAGGAACTAAAACGCCTCTTGATGAAAGTGAAAGTGGAGAATGAAAAAGTTGGATTAAAACTCAACATTCAGAAAACTGGGATCATGGCATTTGGTCCCATCATTTCATGGTAAATAGATGGGGATGCAATGGAAACAGTGACAGACTTTATACGTTTGGGCTCCAAATTCACTGCAAATGGTGATTGCAGCCAAGACATTTAATGATGCTTGCTCCTTGAGAGAAAAGCTATGACCAACCTAGACAGCATATATATATGGATTTAAGAAATATGTTAATGATCACCCTATATATAGACAGCAAAAGAGACACAGATGTAAATAACAGACTTTAGGACTCTGTGAGAGAAGACAAGGTGGGATGATTTGAGAGAATAGCATTGATACATGTATATTACCATATGTGAAATAGATCATTAGTACATGGCTAATGGGTGAGACAGGGTGCTCAGTGCTGGTGCACTGGGATGACCCTGAGGGATGGGATGGGGAGGGAGGCGAGAGGGGGCTTCAGAATGGGGGACACATGTATACCCATGGCTGATTCATGTTAATGCATTGCAAAAACCACTACAATATCATAAAGTAATTAGCCTCCATTAAAATAAATAAATTTATAATAAGTAAATAAAAGAAATTAATTAATTAAAAAAAAAGGAGAGACAGTACTTTGCAAACAAAGGTCTATAGAGTCAAAGATATGTTTTTTCCAGTAGTCACAAATGGATGTGTGAGTTAGACTATAACTAAAGCTGATCACCGATGAATTAATGCTTTTAAAGTGTGGTGTTGGAGAAGACTGTTGAGAGTCCCTTGGACTGCAAGGAGATCCAACCAGTCCATCCTAAAGGAAATCAGTTCTGAATATTCTTTGGAAGGACTGATGCTGAAGCTAAAACTCCAATAATTTGGCCATCAGATGTGAAGAACTGACTCATTTGAAAAGACCATGATGCTGGGAAAGTTAAAGGTGAGAGGAGGAGGGGATGGCAGAAGATAAGATGGTTGGATGGCATCACCAACTCAGTGGACATGAGTTTGAGTAAACTCCATGAATTGGTGATGTACAGGGAGGCCTGGCGTGCTGCAGTCTATGGTGTCACAAAGAGTAGGACATGATTGAGCCACTGAACTGAGCTGATTAATTAGTCATCATTAATGATACAGATACATGTTCATTCATGAAATATTTATTTCTGGCATAGTGACATAATTTTGGCTCTCTTTTACATGCTAGGTTCCTATTATTCTGGGAACAGTTTCTGAGTAAAACATTTCATTTGGTCAGAAATTATTCCTGAACTATTATTTGTGGCTTGCCTTTCTGAAACTGCTGGAGAAAAGCCAGCACCAGCTGGATGTGGAAGAAGAAAGAGGAAGAACCTGTGTAGCTTTTTGAACTAATGATCAAAATTGGGGAACAGGTCTACCTACTTTGGCTAGTAAGCATAATACATTAATTCTTTTACAATTATCTTTCTTTCTCCTGGTTACTTGAAAGACTAGTTTAAAGGTATTGATATTTTGTATTAAACTATTTTCTTTTACCACCTAAAACTAATTAATGCATTTATATTTATTAATTTTTATTAAATTAGTTTGATTTTATTATTTGACATCTCTCTGGGTGTAGTATGATTTTAGATCCCTACATTTCTCATTATCTTAAGCTACTTATTTATTTTAAAGTCAAGTCAGCACTATGTTTCACCCCTTATATTCTTGGGAACCAGACTCTTGAAAGTCTTATTACTAAGTACATAGTTTTTACACTTATCTACTTCTTTGCTCTATCATGACAACTGTGTTCTATAATTTACTACTTTAATTTTCTCACCCAGTTATTGTAATGAAACATAATGGAAGTTTCTATCATTCCATTTGTATTAACTTCATTCTTCTTCCCCCTCCCTGTACCCTCTATATCTCTAATTGTCTTACTCAGATTTAATGTAAACCATTTTTGTTAGAAAAAAAAAAAAGCCATGTTGATGGTGCAGCATATGTAGTAAGCCCTGCTTTCAACCTCTGTCAAGTTTTAAAGATGCAGCAATATTTAACTGTCTTAGTCTAACTACTAGTTTGTGTATCCATGCCTACTTTTATACATTACAGAGAGAAGAACTAATAGAAATGACTTACCATGAAGCTCTTTTAGTAACAAAAAAGGGAATATTAATTATTTTATGCTTTGAAGTTCTAAATTTTTGCCTTTTTCAATTAAGTAGTCAAGGTAAACATAGGCATGCACACTTGGCTCTTGGTAGATCATATATCATTATTAAAAAAAAATTTTTGCAGAAAATCAGAACTATTTATTGCATTTTTATATTATCTACTGTGAAAAGTGCTTCATGTGGGTTGGCCTCTCTCTCTTTCTTATATTATCTCTCCTTTTCTTTTTCTTTATTCTTTCTTCCCTCCCTCCTTTTCTTATTTTGTCTCCCACCCTCCCTTTCTTCAGTTTTTGCTTTTTTCTTTTTGGATTAAAAATATCTGACGGGACAATTTTAGTTTATTTTTCTGCATTTAGTTGTAGTGTAATTTTTTCCTTATCATTATATTGAAGTTCTTCTACAGCATTTCATAAATTCCTGTTTACATGTATCATACTTATGTTTACATTAACCTGCAATATAAAGAAGAGATTAATGGTTTCTCAATAACAACTGAGAGTTAAGGAGACTCTCACAAGCAATTGTTTTTCCAAGATTATTGGTTTTATGAAGTAGTTTTTGAGTAATAATTATAACTTAAGCAGTCAAACAATATATATATATTGAATCACTACCATGTGACTAGAAGGCAATATAGTAGTGAGAACACAAAACTATAAAAGGAAATTCTAGGTCTAGTCTTACTTTGATTACTATATGATCTTAGGTAAGTAAATTTACTGGCTTGAAATCTACTTTATGAATCTGTAAATTAATATAAAACCGTGCATATGTTTGACTTATAGAAAAAAAGTAGTAAAATGTGATGTGAATGTGCTTTCTGAATTATATGAGAAATAACTTCAATGATGTATCAAAATTTTCAGAAAAAAACATTAGAATTAAAGGATAGTCACAATACAATTTAGAATCATCTCAAGGTGTCAGGTGACCTGTCCACAATTTATCTTTCTCAGTTTGTGCTGATATAACAGAATACCATAGACTGGGTGGCTTAAATAACAGAAATGTATTTATCACAGTTCTGGAGCTTGGAAATCCAAGATCAGAGTGTTAGCATGGTCAAGTTCTCGGTAGAAGCTCTTTTCCTGGTTACAGACAGCCATCTTATTGCCATATCCTCACACGTTAGAAAGCAGAGAGGAAGCTATCACATGTGTTGTTTTATAAATGCATTAATCCTTTTATGAAGGCTTCACACTTATGTCTCTAAAAGTCCCCATCTCCAAATACTATCTCATTAGGGATTAGAATTTCAACATATGGATTATGTGGGAACACATACATTCAGTCTATAACAGAACTGATACATTTTGGGTTAAGCATGTGGGAAGACAAATGTGGAGAATGTTGTTCTTTAGCTGGAAAACTGTGAGGTCATAAGAAAAGTAATTATGAATATAATGAAGAGCTTTTATACATATGGAAAAACGATTTTTGATGAGGGTGCTAAAATCATTCAATGGAGAAAGGACAGTCTCTTCAGCAAATGGTGATATAAAAGCTGTATATCCAGAGGCAAAATAATGAAGTTGGGTCCTTACCCTATACTATATACAAAAATTATGTCAAAACAAATTAAAGACCTAAATTTAATTGCAAAAACTGTAAAACTCTTAGGAAAAATGTAGGGGAAAATCTTCATGACATTGGATTTGGCAATGATTTCTTTGACATGACTCCAAAGCAAAGCAGAAAAATAAAAGCAGATAAATTAGATTGAAAAATAAATGCATCAAAGTAAACAATAAACAGTGAAAAGTCAATCTATGAAATGGGAGAAAATATTTACAAATTATATATTCTAGGGGGATATTATCCAGAATAAACACAGAACTCTTATTTCTTTATAGAATATATGTATATTTCAAATGGCTAGCAATAATATAAAAAGAAGCTCAATACTAGAAATCATTACGGAAATGCAAATCAAAGCCACATGATGCCCTTCACATCCATTAGGATGGTTGCTATTTAAAAAGTAATACATAGAATATAACAAACGTTGGCAAGGATGTAGATAAATTCGAATCCTTGTGCATTGTTGATGGGAATGTAAACTGATGCAACCACTATGGAAAACAATATAATGGTTCCTCAAAAAATTAAAACATGGAATTAATATATGACCCAGCAATTCCAAATCTGAGTATATATAAAAATAATTGAAAGTGAGGTCTTGAAGTGATGTTTGCATACTCATGTTCATAGCAGCATTATTCACAAGCCAAAAGATGGAAGCAACACAAGTATCCATTAGTGGATGAACAAAACATAGCACATACATACAATGGAATACCATTTAGATTAAAAAAAAAAAAAAAAAGGAAGTTAGGACCCATGTTACAATATGAATGAAACTTGAAGATATTGTGCTAAATTAAACAAGTCAGTCACAAAAGATAAACAATGCTTGACTCTGCTATTAGGAGATATCTAGAGTAGTCAAATTCATAGAAACAGAAAATAGAATTGTCGTTTTTAGGGTGGGAAGAGTAAGAAATTGGGAGTTTGTATGTTGTACGTATTATGTATTTCTATATTTAAGGTGGCTTATTTAATGCAATAATTTAATGGTCTGTACACCTGGTCTTTTAGAACTATAGATGATGCCAACCACCACTTTGTTCCTAAGAACAAATCTGTGTTAAGAAAATGATTCTGAAGGGTGAAATTGAACAAACTCTCTCAGCAAAAGTTGTCAGGTGTGCATTACTAGCTATCTCTTGTTTTACTTGGCATTAAGAAGAAGATTAATTTTATTGCACTTCAACTATTTAATTGTTGGCTTGATTTTCATTCCAGATTCTGAGCTTGTCACAGATCATACTTATTAATTCACTTCCATGTAATTCAGGGATGCTTTTAAGGAATAAGAAATATGTTTTGGCAGATTTATTCTTGAATATCTTTGTAACATTAATACATTTATTTTGAGAAATAATATTATTGTTTTACATTTTCTTATCAATTCATAAATAAGGGATGAAAAATAACAGTGAATAATATAGTTTTAACAAATACAAACTACATTAATAATTGTGCAAGCAGTTTTTATGAGTACAACAATTCATTTTCTCTTTTCATTTTAGAAAGATACCTATTCTTCATCACATGATGGTTCTGAAAGAATGGATAAACAATGCCAGTCATTCACTAGTAAGTTTGCAATAATATAACTATAGATGTTGTCCCTCTTAATGTTTTCATCGTGGTGACATTGACCATATTTTCCATTACATACAATGTGACACATGTACAGGTGCATGTTTCCAGTTTCCAGTAGTTTCAATAATTGATAATTTTGTTAACAATGTAACACTCAGAAATACTCTATCAAATTAATTGATGAAAGCCTCACTTGTTTAGTTTTTCCTCATAAAATAAAGTTTGAAAGTATTTAATATAAAAATTAGAAGTCAATTTTCAGCCACTTGTGTGAATTTATTATATATGCACATATCAATATTCTAAGTCAGTTGGAAATAGTGGGTTTGTTTGCTTTTAGAAATTCTAAAAATACTTGACAGAACTTAATAATGTGTGTATAATGAAATCATTAACTACACTATACTTCCCCTAAAATAATTTGACTAAAACAATTAAATTCTCTAACCTCCTATAGCCTTAGTCGATAAACCAACAGTGATCCTGCCATTAATGGTTTTTATTTGGGGTCCTTTTGTGGGTTCGACCTCTGGGTCAGGAAGATCCCCTGGAGAGAGGAATGGGTACCGACTCCAAGATTCTTGCCTGGAGACCCTCATAGCTATCAAAACTCATCATTTGAACTTTTATGATAAGTTTATTATATTTATTTTCCTATTCATATCAACCCATTCTAATTTGATTGACAAACATGCACATGTTCAACTAATTTAAGTTCATTTATTGAGTTAGCTCAAACAGTTAATTTAATTGAGTGCAGGATCATAGCCTTTGTCACATGTGGACCTGTTAGTTTCACTCTCATTCCTTGTTGAGAACTGCATCCTGAACCATGGTCAGTTGTCCTATCTTTCAGTAACTCCAGAATAAATGATAACATGTGCCTGCATTTAATTTTTAAGTTTTCAATCTTATAAAAATAAATATTGATATAAGCCATTGGTTACAAAAGGAATTCGGTAAGAATTGTGAATAAATAAGTGTAAAACCAATGTTATTGAGCATGCCATCATTACAATGCCTTTGTGTAAAGGGGCAGATGACACTTATATGTTTTATGAACATGGAAATTATTTTACCTATAATATTTGGATCCTAACAGCAAATGTGCTGACAAGAAACGTTATTTTGCCTAATTTAAAAGTTATATTTGTAGTCAATAGTCTGCTTTGGATGTGTTTACTGTTCAAAGACTATAGAGTTAATAGTTTTTTCATCTGAAATAGTGAACCTGGCATTATTATGCAGGATTTGGGAATACATTTGAACTTCTCTCTCCCTTGTGACATTAGTCAGTTATTCAAAAGTTCAGAGAGGGTGGTATTTCTTTTCTTTGATAGAAGTCTGACACAAAATGCATTTGTGTTTGCTCAAATGTTGATGGTTTGTGTACCATTCTAGAAAAAATTTTTTTCTGTCCCCCCACCTTGATTGTGTTTATACCTAGATTGCTTTTTTTCCCCCCAAATTGGAAAAATATGACAAAACACATAAGTCAATGGATACTTTTATTCAGTCAGTCACATGGTTGTTTTGGCCTTTTTTGGTTGCTTCTAACTTAAAAGATATTTCTTGCCATCTGGCCAATTAAACAGCTGTTCCCTTCATATTAGAAATCTCAGAGACATAGATGAACTTGAAAATAAATGGTTCCCAATATTCACTATTATTTTCTCTTTAACCAATAAATTAAATAAGACAGAGCAAAAATCAATTTATTAACCATAACCTTGTTCTTCTCACCTTCCATATGAGAAGAAACAGAAGGCTAAACTTTTTTGTTATATATATATATATATAATTTCTTCTTCTTGCTCTCTTATTTATAGGGAATTCCTTACTGATGATTCTCTTAAAATTGGAAACAATCTCCATTAGTCCTAAAATATGGAGTAAAATGCTCTAATGCTTTTCAGGAGTTATTTCCTTCATCAACATTTGAAAAACAACTTTTGAAATTGTATGAACAGAATGACAAGATTTCCACTTGAAATTGTGTGTTGTAAATAATTTATAGTCCCTGGAGAAGTAAATGGAGATGTAATGGGAGTAAGATGAAAGGAGTATTCTTCATTTATTTTATATCCTTTAAAAGGGGAGAATTTACAATTTCCTTCAGGCAACTAGGACCTCCTCTCACAATAGCTTATTATCTACATCACATTATGTTGTCAAAGAAAGAATCAGTGAGTGTCCATAGTTTGGTGGATGAAGGTTTTCTAATATGCAGTTTTCATTGTCAGAGTTGCCAGGAATATCAGCAATTAACAATTCCTTTATAGGGGACAAGAATGCAAAAGTAGGAACTCAAAAAACACCTGGAGAAACAGGCAGATTTGGCCTTGGAATGCAGAATGAAGCATGGCAAAGACTAATAGAGCTTTACCAAGAAAATGCACTGGTCATAGCAAACACCCTCTTCCAACAACACAAGAGAAGACTCTACAAATGGACATCACCAGATGGTCAACACCGAAATCAGACTGATTATATTCTTTGCAGCCAAATGGAGAAGCTCTATACAGTCAACAAAAACAAGACCAGGAGCTGACTGTGGCTCAGATCATGAACTCCTTATTACTAAATTCAGATTCAAATTGAAGAGAGTAGGGAAAGCCGCTAGACCATTCAGGTATGACCTAAATCAAATTCCTTATGATTATACAGCAGAAGTGAGAAATAGATTTAAGGGCCTAGATCTGATAGAGTGCCTGATGAACTATGGAATGAGGTTCGTGACATTGTACAGGAGACAGGGATCAAGACCATCCCCATGGAAAAGAAATGCAAAAAAGCAAAATGGCTGCCTGGGGAGGCCGTACAAATAGCTGTGAAAAGAAGAGAGGTGAAAAGCAAAGAAGAAAAGGAGAGATATAAGCATCTGAATGCAGAGTTCCAAAGAATAGCAAGAAGAGATAAGAAAGTCTTCTTCAGCAATCAATGCAAAGAAATAGAGGAAAAGAACAGAATGGGAAAGAATAGAGATCTCTTCAAGAAAATTAAGATACCAAGGGAACATTTCATGCAAAGATGGCTTGATAAAGGACAAAAATGGTCTGGACCTAACAGAAGCAGAAGAGCTCGAAAAAGGACAGAAATGGTCTGAACCTAACAGAAGCAGAAGATATTAAGAATAGGTGGCAAGAATGCACAGAAGAACTGTACAAAAAAGATCTTCACGACCCAAATAATCATGATGGTGTGATCACTCATCTAGAGCCAGACATCCTAGAATGTGAAGTCAAGTGGGTCTTGGAAAGCATCGCTATGAATAAAGCTAGAGGAGGTGATGGAATTCCAGTTGAGCTGTTTCAAATCCTGAAAGATGATGCTGTGAAAGTACTGCACTCAATATGCCAGCAAATCTGGAAAACTCAGCAGTGGCCACAGGACTGGAAAAGGTCAGTTTTCATTCCAATTCCAAAGAAAGGCAATGCCAAAGAATATTCAAACTACCGCACAATTGCACTCATCTCACATGCTAGTAAAGTAATGCTCAAAATTCTCCAGGTCAGGCTTCAGCAATATGTGAACCGTGAACTCCCCGATGTTCAAGCTGGTTTTAGAAAAGGCAGAGGAACCAGAGATCAAATTGCCAACATACACTGAATCATGGAAAAAGCAATAACTTTCCAGAAAAACATCTATTTCTGCTTTATTGACTATGCCAAAGACTTTGACTGTGTGGATCACAATAAACTGTGGAAAATTCTGAAAGAGATGGGAATACCAGACCACCTGACCTGCTTCTTGAGAAATCTGTATGCAGGTCAGGAAGCAGCAGTTAGAACTGGACATGGAACAACAGACTGGTTCCAAATAGGAAAAGGAGTACGTCAAGGCTGTATATTGTCACCCTGCTTATTTAACTTATATGCAGAATACATCATGAGAAATGCTGGGCTGGAAGAAACACAAGCTGGAATCAAGATTGCTGGGAGAAATATCAATAACTTCAGATATGCAGATGACACCACCCTTATGGCAGAAAGTGAAGAGGAACTCAAAAGCCTCTTGATGAAAGTGAAAGAGGAGAGCCAAAAGGTTGGCCTAAAGCTCAACATTCAGAAAACGAAGATCATGGCATCCGGTCCCATCACTTCATGGGAAATAGTTGGGGAAACAGTGGAAACAGTCTTAGGCTTTATTTTCTGGGGCTCCAAAATCACTGCAGATGGTGACTGCAGCCATGAAATTAAAAGACAAAACTTACTCCTTGGAAGAAAAGTTATGACCAACCTAGATAACATATTCAAAAGCAGAGACATTACTTTGCCGACTAAGGTCCATCTAGTCAAGGCTATGGTTTTTCCAGTGGTCATGTATGGATGTGAGAGTTGGACTGTGATGAAGGCTGAGCACCGAAGAATTGATGCTTTTGAACTGTGGTGTTGGAGAAGACTGTGGAGAGTCCCTTGGACTGCAAGGAGATCCAAACAGTCCATTCTGAAGAATATCAGCCCTGGGATTTCTTTTGAAGGAATGATGCTAAAGCTGAAACTCCAGTCCTTTGGCCACCTCATGCGAAGTTTTGACTCATTGCAAAAGACTCTGATGCTGGGAGGGATTGGGAGCAGGAGGAGAAGGGGATGACAGAGGATGAGATTGCTGGATGGCATGACTGGCTCGATGGACGTGAGTCTGAGTGAACTCCGGGTGTTGGTGATGGACAGGGAGGCCTGGCGTGCTGCGATTCATGGGGTCGCAAAGAGTCAGAGATGACTGAGTGACTGAATTGAACTGAAAGAAGAATGAATTTCAGGTTTTACAAATAGCACTGACATTAAAAAGCCTGGATAACCATTTTTTTTTTTTTTTTTTTTTGCACCTCGATTGCTATTGACTGGCTATTTAAATAGCTTCTTTGAAAACTATTTGAAATTTCATGTATGTTAAATGTGATCATTATTTTAAAATTCAAACTTCATTCTAAGCACATCCTCATTATCTCTATTAGTATCTTTCTAGAGAAGGTGAATAGGAGTAGGCACAGGTTTATAGGTGCACCTCTGAATGGTGGTGATATTCTTTTATTGATATACAATATTGATATGGGCTTTTCATTGAATTCAGAGTTAAAATATTTTCCTAAGCTTATTCCCTATTCTTTGTCTCCCTGACTCAGTTTATGAATACATGGGGGAAATGAGAGTATACTAGATTTTTGTATAACTAAATGTAACTCAAATTTTTTCCTCTATTTTCCTTTAGTTACAGTCTAGTGTAAGTAATTCTGATAAATTTTGTTGCTTTTCATTTTTCTCCACTTTTCAGCAGGTGATTATACAATGCCTTCTGGTGTGAAATACAGTCGTTCTAAGTCAGAAGGTTATATAACTTCCTGGAAGCCTAGCAGTGTGGAATGGGTAAATGAAGATGAATCAGATCAAGATCGGAGATTCTGAAGCTGGTGATTTGTTGATTTCTCATGGAACTCCTAATTATTGGTTTGACTAATTATTAATTCAATAAGTATTTACCAAGTCTATTATATATGAGTAATTTGCTATGGATTGGATGAATAATAGTAATGAAGTTATAATAATCTATAAGACTGATTTATAAATGAGCTAAATATAATCATCAGTAAGTTTAATTTTGCATATGTTATATTGTTTTAAAATTAAATTATGAATATGAATTTTACACAATATAGAAACATATAAAAAATAGGGCATCTTGACTAGTAGCCAAGATAAGCATTTTATTGTACTCACCATTCACTGAGACAGTTTTGGACTTGTAAATTCACTTTTTAATATTCACAGTTGAAACATATAAAATCAAATAGTGGTAACTTAGAAAAGATAATCAAAATGCCAAAAAGTATATAAAATAAAGTCCAAGAGGAAATGCTGAAAGACTTTAGCACACTCTGAAAGAAACATCATCACCTTTGTGAGAAGAATGTTACAGCAAGATATAGGCAAATTATTTTCATTAATACATGACAGCTTCTCTGGCAGCTCAGATGGCAAAGACTCAGCCTGCATTGCAGGAGATCTGGATTTAATCCCTGGGTCAGGAAGATCCTACCCACTCCAGTATTCTTGCCTGGAGAATTCCAAGAACAGAGGGGCCTGGTGGGCTAGAGTCCATGAGATTGCAAAGAGTCAGACATGACCATTACAGCACAGGAAATGTTGAAGAAAATTTGAGTTTTACACAGAAATTTTAGGATTCCAAAAAAAAAAAAAAGTCAAAGCAGTGAATAAAAAGAGCTATTGTTAAGAGAATCCCTATATAACTGGAGATGGCCAAGTTAACTGTTCTTGAATGAAATTCTAGAAATGGTAAATATGATTTTGGAATACTTTAAAGCAAAATTTCTCCCTCATCCTGCCATTTTCTTCTTCTGTATTATATTGCAATATTCATTTTAACATCTTTATTTAAATATAAATTCAACATCAGCATCATAATCATCAAAAACAAAAACGAAATTGAGTGACAGGAAATTTTATCTTCTTTACTTTGTTTCTTTACTATATTTTTCATGGAACACTTTATAGTTTGTTCAGCTCCATTTTGCTATCACTAGGCAGATTATTCTGTATCTTTAGAAGCACCAATAAGAAGCACATCCAAAACTCAGCTTTTCTAAAGCTATGGTTCTATGTTTATCTTTAAAGGATGGTAGAGAAAATGTTTGTTCATTATGAAAATTGAAAATCATATTGAGTGAAATATACATATTAATTGTCTTCCATATTAAGGAAACAGAATACCTTCTAATAAATTTTAAGTATGACATGAATTTCCTGTATAAAATAATATGCCCAAACATCCTTGCTTCCTTTATCCACTCTAGTCTGTATCTCTGCCTTTCTTCCCACAATATTTTATATTTACATTCTTGTAATGGTTGTTTCTTGGAAGGAATAATGCTAAAGCTGAAACTCCAGTACTATGGCCACCTCATGCAAAAAGTTGACTCATTGGAAAAGACTCTGATGCTGGGAGGGATTGGGGGCAGGAGGAAACAGGGATGGCAGAGGATGAGATGGCTGGATGGCATCACTGACTCGATGAACGTGAGTTTGATTGAACTCTGGGAGATGGTGATGAACAGGGAGGCCTGACGTGCTGCATTTCGTGGGGTCGCAAAGGGTTGGACACGACTGAGTGACTGAACTGAACTGAACTGAACTGAATACATAAGATGCCCCCATATTAGTACTTCCTTGGTAGCTCAGTTGGTAAAGAATCTGCCTACAATGCAAGAGACCAGGGTTTGATCCTTGGTTCAGGGAGATCCTCTGGAGAAGGAAATGGCAAGCTACTCCAGTATTCTTGTCTGGAAAATCCCATGGATAGAGGAGCCTGGCAGGAGCCTCTTTGGGGTTCCAAAGAATTGGACACGACTTAGCAACTAAAGCATCATATTACATTTTAAACATACTGCATTTATGCCACTGTATATGATGGGAATGATTTCTTTTAATGGATTATGTCTTAGTAATTTAAACAGATTTCACTTATTTAAGTGAAATGCTTCATTGTGTTCAATGGAAAAGAGGTCATGTTATTAACTCATTACTCTAATAAAATGTTCTATGAGTTGTTTTTACTTGAATAAACCTAAATCCTACAGTGATATCTATTAAAGTCAATTTCTCTGTAAGATATCACATCGTGCATGTTTATGTGAACACTTTGAAACATAGAGTATATATAAGTATTTCTTGTGTGCTTAGTCTCTCAGTCTGTCTGACATTTTGTAACCCCATGGACTGCAGCCCAACACGCTCCACTGTTAATGGGATTCTCCAGGCAAGAATACTGGAGTGGATTGGCATTCCCTTATTCAGGGGATCTTCCCGACCTGGAGATCGAACCTGGGTCTCCTGCATTATAGGTGGATTTGTTACCATCTGAGCTACCAAGGAAGCCCATATATTAGTGCTAGTTGATTCTCTATAATGCCATTGTAATTCTCAAACAGAAATGCTTTTACTGATACTTAACATTGTGTGATTCTTTTCATTTCTTCTTTAGTTGATATCTGAACCTCTTGTTTAGAAGAGAAAGTTACATTTATTATGAAAAAACTTGAATGGCATGGTCAACACAAAGTTTTATCAAATTCTCATGGAAGTAATTATTTCTCACAGATATCATTCAAAAGTAAAGAGACTGTGTAAAGTTTGAGAGTTTGGATAAAATGGACAGGATTAACTTTATGTCAAATATTCTTGGTTATAGAATACTGATCATTGACAAACTCTTCTGTATCTATAGAATATTTCTATCTAAGTACTTACTCTATCTTTTAGACTGTAAGACATCCATTTTTTCATTGAGATGCTAATAGTTACAGTTTGAAATGTTCTTATTTCTTAAAGGATATATTGAATAAAATATCTGACTGATCGAATAGAAAGAGGTTGATAACAGCCAAGTGAAAATATCATCTGCTATCATGAAAGTTTACATGCCATTTACAAGGGAATCACAGAAAATAATTACAAAACCAAAAACTTGCCTTTATCATGGAGTTCATCTTGTCCCACACTCTAGCTGTCAGGAGTGTTTTCTGAGTTCCCATGTATGGCTTCTGTATGATATGGGGACATATAGAAAATTTTACTGTCTCCAGTCCTCAAAAGACTTCTAAGGCCAGGAAGAAAAATATTCTTTCGATCGTAAAATACTTCAAAGGTACATTTTTAGGTGATCTTCGTAGAGAGAGTAAATCTGAGATTAAAAAACAAATACTTATGGAACATATAACACATACATGCACATATATATGCGTGTATATACACACACACACACACACACACACACAGGACTAACTGCTTGGGGTTTTCTGAATGATTAATAAACTGTTCTGTAGCATGATGTCTATTAGGAGAAATGGATATATGCAAATAATTCCAATCTTGTGTAAAATATAAATGATATAAAAATGATATGGGCAAAGCTTCAAGAATCTGAGAAATTACTGGTGTATATTTGGAAGAAAATTTGTGTCAGGAATAACGATTTACTGTAATGGAAAGGATATAATGTGGCAGATAGTAGGTCATTTGATATTTTTGGTCGGGGTGATTTAAACAAAAGCTCGAAGGTGGGGAAGAGAAACAGGTCCAACTTCAGTCTAATGAAGATGAGAAACAAACTTGGATTGGATGGGGTGTGTGTGTGTGTTTCCTGTCGTGTATTACTTAATAATTCTGTTTGCAATACCCAAATTATCAGCTGCCAATTCAAATCATTTTTCATGTTATTTAGCATATATAGTTTCCACATGAGTGGGTAATATTGACTTAAATATAAATTATTGCATAATAAATGTTCTTTGTGGGAATCAACAGTGTTTTATTTCCTCATATTCTATTAGAGAGGCAGACAAACAATACAAATAACAATGAACTAGAAGTCAAAAGAAATGTATCATAGTTAAAGCCTTATTTCTTCTTCTTTTTTTTTAATCCCAGGAGTGATAGTACACCTTATTAACAAAATAGTACTGCACAGGCAAAATCGTACTTCAGTGGTAACACATAAACATGTGTGCTCCCACGTGTAGCACTAGGGCATATTTCAGACAAAACAGTAGGCACCAAGTTCATTAACTAGAAACTAGACATAGTTCACTGTCCTTTGATATATATATATATATTTTTTTTCTTCAGGTTAGTGTGAGCCCTTATTTAACAGTTGCTACAAGAGCCTTGGTTTCTGACATAGGCTAAATCACATTTGCTTATTGAGCCATAATTTCTGCCTCTTTGTCTTCCAAGAATTTGAAGAGAATGTCAGATAATAAATAAAAAATATATTGCAAGGTATAAAACAAAGTACACATTTTTATATAAGATAACATTTACATTATACTTTAGAACTTATAAGAACCTTTGCAGTGTTTAAATTGGATTGAATCTCAGTAAAATGAGCTCTAAAGAACTGCTTAAATTATTTCATTTTTTTTCCAGAATTTTATTGAATATGAGTTACTATGAAGTGGGAGAAGGGGATGGCAACCCACTTCAGTATTCTTACCTGGAGAATCCCATGGACAGAGGAGAGCCTTGTGTGCTGCAGTCCATGGGATTGAAAAGAGTTGGACACGACTGAGCGACTTTCATTCACTCACTCACTACCATGAAGTGAAAGTCACTCATTTATGTCCAACTCTGTGACCCCATGGACTACACAGTCCATGGAATTCTCCAGGCAAGAATACTGGAGTGGGTAGACTTTTCCTGCTACAAGGGATCTTACCAACCCAGGGATTGAACCCAGGTCTCCTGCAGTGCAGGTGGAGTCTTTATCAACTGAGCCACAAGGAAAGCCCAAGAATACTGGAGTGGATAGTCTGTTCCTTCTCTAGAAGATCTTCCTGATCCAGGAATAAAACCAAGGTCTCCTGAATTGCAGGTGAATTCTTTACCAACTGAGCTAACTGGGTCATTAATTAAGGCTTATAATCTTTCCTTGGTATTATTTTGCCAAATTTTCAGGTTCTGAATGTATTATTGTATCAATCAAATTTATCTACAGATTTTTATTTCAAAATATATCATGGTATATCATAAAACTGTTAGCGGTGAGGAGAGACAAGATGGTGGAGGAGTAGGTGGATGTGGAGCACATCTCTCTCCATGAGTGCATCAGAAACACACCTTCAGATGCAGAAAATCTCACAGAACACCAGCTGAGAGTGGGCAAGAGTTCCTGACCATTGGAAGGGAATATAGACTCACACAAAACTTGTTAGGATGATGCAAGGAAAGGAAAAAGAGGAGAGTGAACAGGACTGGAACTGTACCTGGGGAGTGGGGAATTGAAACAGGTGTCAGATCCACACATTGAGGCAATTGTTTGGACAGAGGGGAAGCATTTGAGCCTGTAGGAGAGTGCAACAGCTGATCTGTGACAGTCTGAATAGAATGAGAACCACACAGACAATATTTGTCACAGCCCTACATACCCCGGACTGGTACACAAGTCCCATGGAATGTGCTGAGGCTGGGAGCTGGAGCGTAGGAAATGGAGAACAACCCCACGATTATGTCTGCTGTTGACTGGAGGGAAACTGACTGAGGGGATGTGAGGGAGGAGTTCGCATTGGGGAATGCCTTTGAGGAAAACCAGGCAGTCATAGAGTCAAGGCAATACGTCTGAGTCATGTGCAGGGGATGGAGCCATCACTGTAGCCTCTCTCTCTCCTCAACTGTCAATGCAGGAAACTGATCAATAGAGAAAGATCCCAGAGAGGGTGGCCTTTTAAACAATAGAGAATAAAAATAAATTAATAAATAAACAATAGAGAAGGACCCCAGCCACAGGGAGACCTTTGAGGGCCTGCTGCGCCAAGCAACAGTGAAGGACTAGCAAGGGAGGCCCTTTGAATTCCAGATGCCAGAGGCTAGAAAAAGACTTGAATAGTAGCATAATTCCTGTGCCTGAGGCTGCTGGCATCCCTGCACACTTGGCAATGTCAGGGTCCTCACAATGTAAGCAGCTACACTGCCTGCATGTTTGATCCTCACTGGGGCAGAGAGTCAGAAGCTGGGAAAACCCCTGCTGCTGCTGCTGCTGCTGCTAACACTAATAGCACCTTATTTCCTCTCTAGGGTCCCTGTGATCCAAATAGTTGCACCACCACCCCACATGGCCCTCAGTGGAACAGACTCAAGTCCTCCAGGGCCAGCCTCAGGAGCAAACTCCTATAGATGATCCACATGCAGTGGTGATAATAAAACCACAATTGAACTGCATGGGCAGTGTGGCTAAAACAGATGATCCAGAAGCTTCTCACTAGCTGTATAAGCTTCAGATTAAATCCACATGATCAACTAGGTGGACTCTGTGTCTAAGAAATGTACAAAAGGACAATGAGAGCTCCCACAAAAGAAAACACACTAGTTCTGGCAGCTGTGAACATTGGAGGCAAGAACAGCCAGGAATAGGGCCAGATTAGACTCTGAGCTGTCCCCATAGCAAGTCCAAAAAACAGCTTAGTAGTGGAGGGCATTCTAGGAAGGCAGTGGTGGACTGTGACTCACAGGGAGGGAAATGATGCTGATACCTGAGATCCCAGAAAGACATTTATTATTCTTCTTATATTTTGATTTCTTCTGAAGTTGGCTCTGGATTTTTTTTTTTCTTCTTTTGCTGTGGTTGTTAATTTTATTTTTACTATTAACTGTATGTAAACTTTTGAAAACTCCTTTTTAAAATTACACTATTTATTTCCTTTATATACTTCTAACTCTACATTGGATTTTACATTCTTGTAAGATTTGTTTAATTTTTCTGGAATTTTTGTTTGCTTTTCTTATTGTTCTTTTATATATTATATATATATATATATATATATATATATATATATACAAATAAATTATTTTATATACTTCTATTTAACTTTGCCTGTCGACCTCTTATTTTCTTCCATTTCTTTTTTCTTTTTTCTTTTTTACATCGTTTGTTAGTTTGTTTCATTTTCTTTGTTTTATTCACCAGTTGGCACTCTGCTTTGGTTTTGTTTTCCAGTTTGTGTTTTAGTTTTCTTTTCTTTTTTTCCAAATATTTATTTTAATTGGAGGATAATTACTTTAAAATATTGTGGTGTTTTTGCCATACATTGACATGAATCACGGTTGTGCATGCTTCCTCCATCTCAAAACCCTTCCCACTTCCCTCCGCATCCCATCCTTCTGGGTTGCCCCAGTGCACTGGCTTTAAGTGCGCTGTTTCACACATCAAACTTGGACTGGTCATCTATTTCACATATGGTAATATACATGTTTGAATGCTATTCTCTCAAATCATCCCACCCTCACCTTCTCCCACAGAGTCCAAAAGTCTGTTGTTTATATCTGTGTCTCTTTTGCTGACTTGCAGGGTCATCCTTACAATCTTTCTAAATTCCATATATAAGCATTAATATACTGTATTGGTGTTTCTATTTCTGACACTTCACTCTGTAAAATATGCACCAGTTTCATCCACCTCATTAGAACTGATTCAACTGCATTCTTTTTAATAGCTGAGTAATATTCCATTGTGTACATTCTGATCAGGGTGAGATGGTACCTCATTGTAGTTTTGACTTGCATTTCTCTAATAATGAGTGATATTGAGCATCTTTTCATGTGTTTGATAGCCATCTGTTTGTTACCTTTGGAGAAATGTCTGTTTAGTTGTTTGGCCCAGCTTTTTCGTTGGGTGGTTTATTTTCCTGGAATTGATCTGCATGAGCTGCTTGTATATTTTTGAGATTAATTCTTTGTCAGTTGCTTCATTTGCTATTATTTTCTCCTATTCTGAAGGCTGTCTTTTCACCTTGCCTATAGTTTCCTTCATTGTACAAAAGTATTTAAGTTTGATTAGTCCCCACTTGTCCTTTTCATTATAGGGGACTGGAATGCAAAAGTAGAAAGTCAAGAAACAAATGGAGTAACAGGCAAATTTGGTCTTGGAGTACAGAATGAAGCAGGGCAAAAACTAATAGAGTTCTGCCAAGAGAATGCACTGGTCATAGAAAACACTCTTTTCCAACAACACAAGAGAAGACTCTACACATGGATATCACTGGATGGTCAACACCAAAATCAGATTGATTATATTCTTTGCAGCCAAAGATGGAGAAGCTCTATACAGTCAGCAAAAACAGGACCGGAAGATGGCTGTGGCTCAGATCATGAACTCCTATTGCCAAATTCAGACTGAAATTGAAGAAAGTGGAGAAAACCACTAGACCATTCAAGTATGACCTAAATCAAATCCCTTATGATTATACAGTGAAAGTTAGAAATAGATTTAAAGGACTAGATCTGATAGGCAGTACCTGATGAACTATGGACAGAGGTTCGTGACATTGTACAAGAGACAGGAATCAAGACCATCTCCAAGAAAAAAGAAATGAAGAAAAGCAAAATGGCTGTCTGAGGAGGCCTGACAAATAGCTGTGAAAGAAGGGAAGTGAAAAGCAAAAGAGAAAAGGATAGATATACCTATTTGAATGCAGAGCTCCAAAGAATAGCAAAGAGAGATTAGAAAGCCTTCCTCAGTGATCAATGCAAAGAAACAGAGGTAAACAATAGAATGGGAAAGACTAGAGATCTCTTCAAGAAAATTAAAGATCCCAAGGGAACAATTTTGTGCAAAGATGGGCTCGATAAAGGACAGAAATGGTATGGACCAAACAGAAGTAGAAGATATTAAGAAGAGGTGACAGGAATACACAGAAGAACTATACAAAAAGATCTTTACGAACCAGATATCACGGTGGTGTGATCTCTCACCTAGAGCCAGACATCCTGGAAAGTGAAGTCAGTGGGCCTTAGGAAGCATCACTACGAACAAAGCTAGTGGAGGTGATGGAATTCCAGTTGAGATATTTCAAATCCTGAAACATGATGCTGTGAAAGTGCTACACTCAATATGCCAGCAAATTTGGAAAACTCAGCAATGGCCACAGGCCTGGAAAAGGTCAGTTTTCATTCCAATTCCAAACAAAGTCAATGCCAAAGAATACTCAAACTACCGCACAATTGCACTCATCTCACATGCTAGTAAAGTAATGCTCGAAAATTCTCCAAGCCAAGCTTCAACAATATGTGAACCATGAAATTCCAGATGTTCAAGCTAGTTTTAGAAAAGGCCGCAAAACAAGAGATCAAATTGCCAACATCCGCTGGATCATGGAAAAAGCAACAGAGTTCCAGGAAAACATCTATTTCTGCTTTATTGACTCTGCCAAAGCGTTTAATCATAGTGGATCCCAATAAACTGTGCAAAATCCTGAAAGAGATGGGAATACCAGACCATGTGACCTGCCTCTTGAGAAATCTGTATGCAGGTCAGGAAGCAGCAGTTAGAACTGGACATGGAACAACAGACTGGTTCCAGATAGGAAAAGGAGTACGTCAAGGCTGTATATTGTCACCCTGCTTATTTAAGTTATATGCAGAGTACATCATGAGAAACGCAGGGCTGGAGGAAGCACAAGTTGGAATCAAGATTGCTTGGAGAAATATCAATAACTTCAGATAAGCAGATGACAGCACCCTTATGACAGAAAGTGAAGAAGAACTGAACAGCCTCTTGATGAAAGTCAAAGAAGAGAGTGAAAACATTGGCTTAAACCTCAACATTCAGAAAACTAAGATCATGGCATCTGTTCCCATCACTTCATGGCAAATAGATGGAGAAACAGTGGAAGCAGTGGCTGACTTTATATTTCTGGGCTCCAAAATCACTGCAGAAGTTGATTGCAGCCATGAAATTAAAAGACGCTTACTCCTTGGAAGGAAAGTTATGACCAACCTAGAGAGCGAATTGAAAAGCAGAGGAATTACTTTGTCAACAAAGGTCCATCTATTCAAGGCTATGGTTTTTCCAGTGGTCATGTATGAATGTGAGAGTTGGACTGTGAAGAAAGCTGAGCACCAAAGAATTGATGCTTTTGGACTGTGGTGTTGGAGAAGACTCCTTAGAGTCCCTTGGACTGCAAGGAGATCCAACCTGTTCTTCCTAAAGGAGATTAGTCCTGGGTGTTCATTGATAGGACTGAATTTGAAGCTGAAACTCCAATACTTAGGCCACCTGATAAGAAGAGCTGACTCATTTGAAAAGACCCTGATGCGGGGAAAGTTTGAGGGCAGAGGAGAAGGGGACGACAGAGGATAAGATGGTTGGATGGCATCACCTACTCAATGGACGTGGATTTGGGTGGACTCCAGGAGTTGGTGATGGACAGGGAGGCCTGGTGTGCTGTGGTTCATGGGGTGGCAAAGAATCACACATGACTGAGTGACTGAACTGAACTGAATGGTTTATTTATTTATTTTTTAATTTCCAGTACTCTGGGGGGGAGGTTCTTGGAGGATCTTGCTGTGATTTATGTCAGAGAGTGTTTTCTCTATGTTTTTCTCTAGGAGTTTTATATTTTCTGGTGTTACATTTAGATCTTTAATCCATTTTGAGTTTATTTTGTGTAAGATATTAGAAAGTGTTCAAGTTTCATTCTTTTACAAGTGGTTGACCAGTTTTCCCAGCACCACCTGTTCAAGAAAGTTTTTCTCCATTGCATATTATTGCTTCCTTTGTCAAAAATAAGGTGTCCATAGGTGCTTGGATTTATCTCTGGGCTTTCTATTTTGTTCCATTGATCTATATTTCTGTCTTTGTACCTGTACCATACTGTTTTGATTACTAGCTTTGCAGTATGGTCTGAAGTCAGGCAGGTTGATTCCTCCAGTTCGATTCTTGTTTCTCAAGATTGTTTTGGCTATTTGAGGTCTGTTGTTTTTGTTTTTGTTTTTGTTTTTTTTGTATTTCTAAACAAACTGTGAAATTATTTGTTCTAGTTCTGTAAAAAATACCATTGGTAGCTTGATAACAATTGCATTGAATCTATAGATTACTTTGGGTAGTATACTTATTTTCACTATATTGATTCTTCTGATCCATGAACATGATATATTTCTCCATCTATTTATGTCATGTTTGAATTCTTTCAGCATTGTTTTATAGTTTTCTTCCATGCAGATGGTCTTGATCCCTGTCTCCTGTACAATGTCACAAACCTCATTCCATAGTTCATCAGGCACTCTATCTATCAGATCTAGGCCCTTAAATCTATTTCTCACTTCCACTGTATAATCATAAGGGATTTGATTTAGGTCATACCTGAATGGTCTAGCAGTTTTCCATACTTTCTTCAATTTGAGTCTAAATTTGGTATCAAGGAGTTCATGATCTGAGCCACAGTCAGCTCCTGGTCTTGTGTTTGTTGACTATATAGAGCTTCTCCATCTCTGGCTGCAAAGAACATAATCAATCTGATTTCGGTGTTGACCATCTGGTGATGTCCATGTGTAGAGTCTTCTCTTGTGTTGTTGGAAGAGAGTGTTTGCTATTACCAGTGCATTTTCTTGGCAAAACTCTATTAGTCTTTACCCTGCTTCATTCCGCATTCCAAGGCCAAATTTGCCTGTTACTCCAGGTGTTTCTTGACTTCCTAAAGGCAATGGCAACCCACTCTAGTACTCTTGCCTGGAAAATTCCATGGACAGAGGAGCCTGGTAGGCTGCAGTCCATGGGGTCGCGAAGAGTCGGACACGACTGAGTGACTTCACTTTCACTTTTCACTTTCATGCATTGGAGAAGGAAATGGCAACCCGCTCCAGTTTTCTTGCTTGGAGAATCTCAGGGATGGCAGAGCCTAGTGGGCTACCGTCTATGGGGTCGCACAGAGTCAGACACGACTGAAGCGACTTAGCAGCAGCAGCAGCCCTTGTAATGAAAATGGACGTGAGTCTGACTGAACTCCGGGAGTTGGTGATGGACAGGGAGGCCTGGCGTGCTGCGATTCATGGGGTTGCAGAGAGTTGGACATGACTGAAAGACTGAACTGAACTGAACTGATATATAGGTTTTCTGTTTCTTTAGATTGATTTATTCCTAAATATTTTATTCTTTTCATCTCAGTGGTGAATGGAATTTTTCCCTTATTTTCTTTTTCTGTTTTTTCATTGTTAGCATATAGGAATGCAAGGGATTTCTGTGTATTATTTGTATATCCTGCAACTGTATTATATTCATTGATTAGCTCTCGTAATTTTCTGGTGGTGTCTTTAGGGTTTTCTATGTAGAGGATCGTTTCATCTGTAAACAGTGAGAGTTGTACTTCTTCTATTCCAATCTTTCTTTCTTTAATTTTTTTTTTTCTTCTCTGATCACTCTGCCTAAAACTTCCAAAACTATGTTGAATAGTAGTGGTGAGAGTGGGCACCCTTCTCTTCTTCCTGACTTTAGGGATAATGCTTTCAATGTTTTGCCATTGAGGATAATATTTGCTGTGGGTTTATAATATAAGGGGGCTTCCCTGGTGGCTCAGAGGTTAAAGCATCTGCCCCCAATGTGGGAGACCTGGGTTCGATCCCTGGGTTGGGAAGATCCCCTGGAGAAGGAAATGGCAACCCACTCCAGTATTCTTGCCTGGAGAATCCCATGGACAGAGGAGTCTGGTGGGCTACAGTGCAAGGGGTCACAAAGAGTCGGACACAACTGAGCAACTTAACTTCACTATAGTATAAGGCTTTTATTATTTTGAGGTATGTTCCTTCTGTGCCTACTTTCCTGAGAGTTTTGGTCATAAATGGGTGGTGAATTTTGTCAAAGGCTTTCTCTGCATCTATGAGGTTTTTATCTTTCAATTTGTTAATGTGGTGTATTACGTTGATTGATTTGTTAATACTGAAGAATTGTTGCATCCTTGGGATAAAGCCCATTTGGTCATGATGTGTGATCTTTTTAATATGTTGTCAGTTTCTATTTGCTAGAATTTTGGTGAGGATATTTGCATCTATGTTCATCAGTGATATGGGCCTGTACTTTTCTTTTTCTGTGGCATCTTAGTCTGGATTTGATATTAGGGTGATGGTGGCCTCATATAAGGAGTTTGGGAGTTTAACTTCCTCTGCAATATTCTGGAAGAGTTTGAGTAGGATGGGTGTTAGCTCTTCTCTAAATTTTTGATAGCATTCACCTGTGAAGCTGTCTGGTCCTGGGCTTTTGTTTGTTGGAAGATTTTTGATTACAGTTTCTATTCCATGCTTGTGATGGGTCTGTTCTTATTTTATGTTCCTTCCCGGTTCAGTTTTGGAAAGTTATACTTTTCTAAGAATTCGTCCATATCTTCAAAGTTGTCCATTTTATTGTCATATAGTCGCTGATAGTAGTCTCTTATGATCTTTTTTATTTCTGAGTTGTCTGTTGTGATTTTTCCATTTTCATTTCTAATTTTGTTGATTTGATTCTTCTCCCTTTTTTTGGGAGATGATTTATTTATCTTCTCAGAGAACCAGCTTTTAATATTGTTGATTTTTGCTATAGTTTCCTTTGTTTCTTTTTCATTTATTTCTGCTCTAATTTTTATAATTTCTTTCCTTCTACTAACCCTGTGGTTCTCCCTTTCTTCTTTTTCTAGTTGCTTTAGGTGTGCTGCTGCTGCTAAGTCACTTCAGTCATATCCAACTCAGTGTTACCCCATGGACAGCAGCCCACCAGGCTCCTCTGTCCATGGGGCTCTCCAGGCAAGAGTACTGGGGTGGGTTTGCTTTACGTGTAAAATTAGGTTATTTATTTGATTTTTCTCTTGTTTCTTGAGGTGAGCTTGTATTGCTATGAACCTTTCCCTTAGCACTGCTTCTACTGAATCCCATAGGTTTTGGGTTGATGTGTTTTCATTTTCATTCGTTTCTATACATTTTTTTATTTCTTCTGTGTTATGTTGGTTATTCAGAAGTGTGTTGTTTAGCCTGCATGTGTTTGTATTTTTAATAGCTTTTTCCCTGTAGTTGATATCTAATCTTACTTCATTGCGATCAGAAAAGATGCTTGAAAAGATTTCTTTCTTTCTTTCTTTCTTTCTTTTTTTTTTTTTATTTTCCAAGGCTAGATTTATGGCCTAGGATGATCTATCCTGGAGTATGTTCTGTGTGCACATGAGAAAAAGATGAAATGCATTGCTTTGGGCTGAAATGTCCTGTAGATACAACTAGGTCTAACTGGTCCATAGGCTCATTTAAAGATTGTGTTTCCTTGCTAATTTTCTGTTTGGTATATCTATCCATAGGTGTGAGTGGGGTCTCCTACTATTATTGTGTTACTGTTAATTTCCCTTGTCATACTTGTTAGCATTTGCCTTACATACTGAGGTGCTCCTTTGTTGGGTGCATATACATTTATAATTATTATATGTTCTTCTTGGATTGATCCTTTGATCATTATGTATCATCCTTCTTAGTCTCTTTTCACGGTCTTTATTTCAAAGTCTATTGTATCCAATATGAGTATTGCTACTTCTTCATTTTTTGTTCTCCATTTGCATGAAATATCTTTTTCCAGCCCTTCACTTTCACTCTGTATGTGTCCCTTGGTTTGAGTTGGGTCTCTTGTAGACAATATATACAGGGGACTTCTTTCAACAATGTCTCCTAGTTTTCAGCATGTAAGTCTTTCACATTCAGAAATGTGCATTGAATCTTGCAAATAATTTTTGTATCTTTTGAGCTGATTAGATATTTTTACCTTTTATGTCTTAATGTGGTATAGCATATTGATTGATTTGCAAATGTTGAATCATCCTTGCACCCCTGCAACAAGTCCCACTTGATCATGTTATATGATTCTTTTATTGTATCATTTAATTCAGTTAGCTAATTTTTTGTTGAGGATTTTTGCATTTATGTTTACCAAGGATATTGATTTGTAATTTTCTTTTTTATACAGTTCTTGTCTGATTTTGATATCAGGGTACTATTGGCTTCATAAAATGTTTTATGAAGGTTTTCTTTCTCTTCATCTTTTAGATGAGTGTGAGAAGGATAGATATTAAATCATCTTTGAATGTTTTGTTGAATTTATCAGTAAAGATGTTTGCTTTTGAGCTTTTGTTTGCTGGAAGATTTCTGATTAATGGTTTAATCCCCTAACTAGTAAACAGTCTGTTCAGATATTTATTTCTTCATGATTTAATATTGGCAGAAAATGTATTTTTCTAGTAATCTATCAATTTCTTCTCAGTTGTGTTATTTGTTGGTGTAAAATTATTCATAGTAGTTTTTTTTTATCTTTTATATTTCTGTGGTATCAGATATAATATATCTTCTTTCATTTTTGATTATATTTATTTGCATCCTCTCTCTCTAGTAAGTCTAGTCAAATATTTGTTTATCTTTATAAAGAATCAGATCTTATGCTTTGTTGACCTTTGTAATTGTTTTCTTAGTCTCTTTATTTCTGTTATGAACTTTATTATCTCCTTTATTCTATTAATTTTGGCCTTTGTTTTGGTTTTTCTAGTTCCTTTAGGTGTAAATTTCAAAAGTTTGTTTGGATTTTTTGTTTGTTTAGTGAGGTAAGCCCATATTGCTATTAACATCCTCTTAGAATCACTTTTACTTCATCTCATAGATTTTGGTATGTCTTATTCCTATCTCAAAATTCTCCAAGCCAGGCTTCATCAATACGTGAACCATAAACTTCCTGATGTTCAAGCTGGTTTTAGAAAAGGCAGAGGAACAGAACATCAAATTGCCAACATCCGCTGGATCACTGAAAAAGCAAGAGAGTTCCAGAAAAACATCTATTTCTGCTTTATTGACTATGCCAAAGCCTTTGACTGTGTGGATCACAATAAACTGTGGAACATTCTGAAAGAGATGGGAATACCAGACCACATGACCTGCCTCTTGAGAAATCTATATGCAGGTCAGGAAGCAACAGTTAGAACTGGACATGGAACAACAGACTGGTTCCAAATAGGAAAAGGAGTACGTCAAGGATGTATATTGTCACCCTGCTTATTTAACTTATATGCAGAGTACATCGTGAGAAACGCTGGACTGGAAGAAACACAAGCTGGAATCAAGATTGCTGGGAGAAATATCAATAACCGCAGATATGCAGATGACACCACCCTTATGGCAGAGAGTGAAGAGGAGCTAAAAAGCCTCTTGATGAAAGTGAAAGAGGAGAGTGCAAAAGTGGGCTTAAAGCTCAACATTCAGAAAATCAAGATCATGGCATCTGGTCCCATCACTTCATGGGAAATAGTTGGGGAAATAGTAGAAACAGAGTCGGACTTTATTTTTTTGGGCTCCAAAATCACTGCAGACGGTGACTGGAGCCATAAAATTAAAAGACACTTACTCCTTGGAAGAAAAGTTATGAGCAACCTAAATAGCATATTCAAAAGCAGAGACATTACTTTGCCGACTAAGGTCCGTCTAGTCAAGGCTATGGCTTTTCCTGTGGTCGTGTATGGATGTGAGAGTTGGACTGTGAAGAAGGCTGAGCACCAGAGAATTGATGCGTTTGATCTGTGGTGTTTGAGAAGACTCTTGAGAGTCCCTTGGACTGCAAGGAGATGCAACCAGTCCATTCTGAAGAAGATCAGCCCTGGGATTTCTTTGGAAGGAGTGATGCTAAAGCTGAAACTCCAGTACTTTGGCCACCTCATGTGAAGAGTTGACTCATTGGAAAAGACTTTGATGCTCAGAGGGATTGGGGGCAGGAGGAGAAGGGGAGGACAGAGGATGAGATGGCTGGATAGCATCACTGACTCAGTGGACGTGAGTCTGAGTGAACTCCGGGAGTTGGTGATAGACAGGGAGGCCTGGTGTGCTGCAATTCATGGGGTCGCAAGGAGTCGGACATGACTGAGTGACTGAACTGAACTGATTCCTGTCTTTATTTTTATCGAGGTATTTTAAACACTTCTTTGAATTTCTTGATCATTCATTGGTTTTTCAGTAACATGTTGTTTAATTTCCATATTTTTGAGTCTTTTCCTTTTTTGTGTGTGATTGATTTCTAGGTTCATGGCATTGTGGTCAGAGAAGATGCTTGATTTTATGTCACTCTTCTTGAATTCATTGAGACTTGTTTTGAGTCTCAATTTATAATCTATCCTGAAGAATGTTTCATGCACTTTTGAGAATGGTGTGTATTCTGATGCTTTTGAATAGTATGTTTTGTACATATCTTTCAAGTTCATCTTGTTTACTACATCATATAAGGCCAATATATCCATTTTGATTTTCTGTCTTGATGATCTATCCATTGATATAAGTGGGGTGATAAAATCTGCTACTGCATTGTATTGCTTTCAGTTTCTCCCTTTATATCCATTAATATTTGCTTTAGATATTTTGTTGCTCCTTTATTGAGTGTATGAAATGAAGTGAATTCACTCATTCATGTCTGACTCTTTGAGACCCCATGGACTGTAGCCTACCAGGCTCCTCGGTCCATGGAATTTTCCAGGCAAGAATACTGGAATGGGTTGCCATTTCCTTCTCCCGGGAATCTTCCCAACCCAGGAATCAAAACCAGGTATCCTGCATTGCAGGCAGACGCTTTACTATCTGAGCCACCAGGGAAGACCTATTGAGTGTATATACACTTATAAATTTTATGTCTTGCTACATTGACCTTTTTATCACTATGTTATACTCTTGTTTTTCTTTCATTAAAGTCTTTGTTTTAAAATCTATTTTGTCTCACATGGTACAGATATTCCAACTTTCTTTTCATTTTTATTTGCATAAAATATCTTTTAAATTGTTCCCTTTCAGTCTGTGCATCCTTTCCCCTGATTTATGTGTCTTGTATGGGACATATAAATGTGTCCAACCTTTATTTTTAATCTATTAAGCCATTCCATGTCTTTTTGATTAGTGAATTTAATATATTTAAATTTAAAGAGGTAATTTTATGTAAGCATGTACTTAAGTATATACTTATTGCTATTTTTTTTTTCATTATTTTCTGGATGTTTTTATAGTTTCTCTCTTGGTTAAAACTTTATTTCTTTCAACACTTTGAATGTTATTTCCCTCTCTACCAGTCTGTATGTTTATTCTGATAGCCTTGTAGGGTTTCTTTTGTATGTAATAAGTTGTTTTATTTTTTCTTGATGCTTTGATAGTTCTTTTATTCTTAACTTTTATCATTTTAATTATAATGTGTCTTGACATGTATCTTTTCTGGTTTTTCTTATTTGAAGCTTTCTGTATGTCCCAGACCCAGAGATCTATTTTACTCCCTAGAAGTTTTCAACCACTTCAAATACTTTTTTCAGGTATTATCTCTCCTTTTTAATTCTGTTTTAAATATCTTGCTGTTATGTCTGGTTGAGTACTATTTTTTGTCTTCCAACTTAATTGTTTTTTTACTTCATCCAGTTTTCTGTTTAACCCTTCTAGAGTGTTTTATAGTACAGTTATAACTTCTGTGTGATACTTTCTCATATTTTATACCCCCTATGTTGAAGTTCTCACTGTGTTAATTCATTCTTCTCCCAAGTTCAGTAAGGATTTTATGACCATTATATAAAATTTCTTATCAAATAGGTTCGTTATCTCAGTTTTGTTTAGCATTTTTTTCAGAAGTTTTGTCTTGTTCTTTCAATTTGAATGTGCTCCTCTGTCTCTTCATTTTACTTAATTCATTGTGTTTGTTTACATGTATTAGATATATCAACTATCTCTTCCAGTCTTGAAAATGTAGTCTTATTTAGCAAATGTTTGTAGGGATCAAAAGCACAATTTCTTCTTGTCATCAGGGTCAGTCACTCAAGGGTTGTCCACTTTGTGGCTGTCTGCACTCTCCTTTTATATTGGGGCCATGGCTGTTGCAGGGCACTGGTCTGGGGCTGCCTCTGGGACCATCTTCAAGGCCTGAACACAGCTCCTGCTGGGTGTTAGTGGGAAGATCTGGACCCGAGACCAGCTGTGAGGCTTTCACAGGGAATTGGTGGATGAGGCTGGCTATTAATCATTCTTTACTTTATTTATTAATTTGTACCAAAGTATATTTACTTTACAATGTTCTGTTAGTTTCTGCTGTACAGCAATGTGAATTAGCTGTATGTATACATATATCTGGATAAGGCAATGGCAACCCACTCCAGTACTCTTGCCTGGTAAATCCCATGGAAGGAGGAGCCTGGTAGGCTGCAGTCCATGGGGTTGCTGAGGGTTGGACACGACTGAACTACGTCACTCTCACTTTTCACTTTCATGCATTGGAGAAGGAAATGGCAACACACTCCAGTGTTCTTGCATGGAGAATCCCAGGGACAGGGGAGCCTGGTGGGCTGCCATCTATGGGGTCACACAGAGTCAGACACGACTGAAGCGACTTAGCACCAGCAGCAGCAGCAGCAGCAGCAGCATACATTTATCTCCTCTTTTTAAATTTAAATATTTTCAAAAATGTTTTATGCTGCCTTCTGCCTCTCTTCTCTTTCTAGGAATCCAGTATTTCATAGATGATTTTTTAAATGGTATCTCATATTTCATTTCAGCTTTTAATACTCATTTATTTGATCTCTTCTGCTTGGATTTTTTCAAAAGATTTGTCTTCTACATCATTTTTTCTTCTGCTTCATTAATTTTTTGTTGATTTCTATTACATTTTTCATTTAACTCATTGTATTCTTCAACACTAGAACTTCTATTTGGCATTTTTATGATTTCTGTCTCTCTGTTAAACTTCTCGCTTTGTTTATGTAGTATTTTTCCCGAGTACATTGAATTGTCTTTCTCTGTTTTTGTTATTATTATTGTGGTTCATTCATTTGTTTTTTTTTTTTTTTTTTTAATCTCTCTGAACTTCTTTACAACAACTATTTTGAAGTCTTTATCAGATAAATCACAGATCTTCATGTCTTTGAGACTGGTTATTGGAAAATACTGTGATCCTTTGGTGGTGCCATGTTCCTTAGTTCTTTAATGTTATTTGAAGTGTTATTTTGCTGTTTTCATATTTGAGATATCTGTCACCTCCTCTAGTCTTTATTGATTTACTTTTGAAGTGAAATACCTTCCATCAGTCATGCTATGGATCTTGAGAGTTTTTCAGTTCTTTCATGGGCTTCCCAGGTGGGGCTAGTGGTAAAGAGCCTGCCTACCAATGCAGGAGGTCCAGGTTCAATCCCTGGGTCAGGTAGATGCCCTGGAGGAGAGCATGGCAACACACTCCAGCATTCTTACCCAGAGAATCTCCATGGATAGAGGAGCCTGATGGGCTATAGTCTAAGGGGTCACAAAGAGTCAGACATGACTGAAGTGACTTAGCATGCATGCACATTTCTTTTTTATGTGTACACTTGCTTCACAGTTATTGCTGTTTTTTGTGGTAAAATTCTTAATTCTTAATACTGTATGCCTTATTTTGATCTTTCTAATCCAGATGAATGCTTACATTGTCCTTTTTTACTTTCCTAAGGAAACTGCTGGATGTTCAATTTTATGTTTGTTTCTTCTATGCCATCATGTTTGGGTCAGCTTTTTGTGCATGCTCAGAAGCCATCTCCAAAAGCACATAAAAAGTATGCCCAATATGCTTGCCGTGGACTGAGGGTGTTTGTGTGGAAAGCAGGCTCAGTGCTGAGAGTATGTATGGACCAACTGGGGGATCTGGTAGTTGAAAAATCCCCAGTGGCTCATGGGTGGGCTTCTCGATAGTGTTCATGATGTGGTTAGTAGAATATGCATCTTTTTGATACATTTTAAGAACCCTATCCTCCACTCTTACAGCCCCTTCTCACCCTTTAGTTGTGCAGCACACGAGTATTCTGGATATGACTAGAAGAAGTGGGCCTCTTTGTCAAGATCCTATATACCTGGAGATAAAAAGTGCTAACTTACATGCTTTCACTTTCCTCTACAGGTAAAATCATGGGTTGGAAAAAAATCTCTCTTGGCTTTGGGGTGTAAGTTGAACTATTCCTCTTATCCTATTCAATTGCTTCAGTTGAATGTTTTTCCTCTGAAGATGTTATGGAACTTTTCTACTGGACTCCTGGATATTCACAAAATTTCCTTGGTCCATTGGTAACTGTCCAAATTAATGTTTCCAAGGGCTCCTGGTATGTGCCAGAGAGGACTTAGAGCTAGTTCATGAATCATTTCAGGATCCACAGCCAAGACTGAGGTCTATTTATCTGACACATGGGTATATGTGCCTTTTCCAGGGTCTCTTGGCATATGGGCTGGTTGCAGAACCAAAATCAAATTGGACTGTAGTCAAGTCCTCAGGGATAAGAAGCCGTTTATGGGATTTTTCTTGGCGCCAAAGTTGTTGATTCAGTCAGAGGTACAGCTTTGGTTTCTCAAAATGACTTTCTTTTTAAAAATTTATTTATTTTTCATTGGGGGATAATTGTTTTACAATATTATGTGTGTTTTTTGTTTTTTTTTTTTGCCATATATTAACATGAAATACCCAAAGGTATACATATGTTCTTTACTTCTTGAACCTCCCTCTCACTTCCCATCACATTCAACCTTTCTAGGTTGTCACAGAGCACTGGAATTGAGCTCACTGCATTATACAGTAAATTTCCAATGGCTATTTAATTTTATGGTAATGTATATGTTTCAATGCTACTCTTTGAATTCTACTCATCACAGAGTCTCCTTCCCCAAATATGTTCCAGGTCTGTTCTCTAAGCCTTTGTCTCTTTTGCTGCTCTGTAGATAAGTTCATCACCACCATTTTTCTTGATTCTATTTATTAGCATTAATATGCAATATTTGTCTTTCTCTTTATGACTTTCTTTACTCTGTATAATAGGATCTAGTTTCATCCACTTCATTATACATAAGTCAAATGTGTTCCTCTCTTTTGCTGAATATTACCTTATGTATATGTACCACAGTTTCTTCATTCATTTGTTGATATACATGGAAAAGAAATGCAAAAAAGAAAAATGGCTGTCTGGGGAGGCCTTACAAATAGCTGTGAAAAGAAGAGAGGCAAAAAGCAAAGGAGAAAAGGAAAGATATAAGCATCTGAATGCAGAGTTCCAAAGAATAGCAGGAAGAGATAAGAAAGCCTTCTTCAGAGATCAATGCAAAGAAATAGAGGACAAGACAGAATGGGAAAGACTAGAGATCTCTTCAAGAAAATTAGAGATCCCAAGGGAACATTTCATGCAAAGATGGGCTTGATAAAGAACAGAAATGGTATGGACCTAACAGAAGCAGAAGATATTAAGAATAGGTGGCAAGAATGCACAGAAGATCTGTACAAAAAAGATCTTCATGATCCAGATGATCATGATGGTGTGATCACTCATCTAGAGCCAGACATCCTGGAATGTGAAGTCAAGTGGGCCTTGGAAAGCGTCACTACGAACAAAGCTAGTGTAGGTGATGGAATTCCAGTTGAGCTGTTTCAAATCCTGAAAGATGATGCTGTGAAAGTGCTGCACTCAATATGCCAGCAAATTTGGAAAACTCATCAGTGGCCAGAAAACTGGAAAAGGTCAATTTTAATTCCAATCCCAAAGAAAGGCAATGCCAAAAAATGCTCAAACTACCACACAATTACACTCATCTCACATGCTAGTAAAGTAATGCTCAAAATGCTCCAAGCCAGGCTTCAGCAATACGTGAACCGTGAACTCCCTGATGTTCAAGCTGGTTTTAGAAAAGGCAGAGGAATCAGAGAACAAATTGCCAACATCCGCTGGATCATGGAAAAAGCACGAGAGTTCCAGAAAAACATCTATTTCTGCTTTATTGACTATGCCAGAGCCTTTGACTGTGTGGATCACAATAAACTGTGGAAAATTCTGAAAGAGATGGGAATATCAGACCACCTGACCTGCTTCTTGAGAAATTTGTATGCAGGTCAGGAAGCAGCAGTAGCAGCATGGTAGTTTTACTTCTAGCTTTTTAAAGTATCTCCATGTTGTCTTCCACTGTGGCTGTATCGGTTTATAGTCCCACAAACAGTGCAAGAGTGTTCCATTTTCTCTACACCCTTTCCATCATTTAGTGTTTGTAGATATTTTGATGATGGGCCTGATGATTGGTGTAAGTTGATACCTGATGGTAAGTTTGATATGCTTTCCCTAATAATGAGTGATGTTGAGCATCTTTTGATGTGTTTATTATTCATCTGTATATCTTCTTGCAAAAATATCTGTTTAGGTCTTCTACTCACTTTTTGACTGGGTTGTTTGTTTTTCTGGCATTGAGATGTATGAGCTGCTTGTATATTTTGGAGATTAATCCTTTGTCAGTTGTTTCATTTGCTATTATTTTCACCCATTCTGAGGGCTGACTTTTCAGTTTGTTTATAGTTTCTTTCAGTGTGCAAAAGCTTTTAAGTTTAATTAGATCCCATTTGTCTGTTTTGTTTTTATTTCCATTAATCTAGGAGATCAGTCATACAGGATCTTGCTGTGATTTATGTCAAAGCATATTTTACTTATGTTTTCCTCTAAGAGTTTCATAGTTTCGGGTCTTACATTCAGGTCTTTAATCCGTTTTTATTTCATCATTGAGTATAGTGTTAAGAAGTGTTCTATTTTTATTCTTTTACGCATAACTGTCCAGTTTTTCCAGAACCATTTATTGAAGATACTATCTTTTCTCCATTGTATATTCTTGCCTCCTTTGTCAAAAATAAGTTACCCATAGGTGCACGAGTTTATCTCTGGGCTTTTTGTCTTGTTCCATTGATCTACATTTGGTTTTGTGCAAGTACCATATTGTATAGATGACTGTAGCTTTGTAGTATAGTCTGAAGTCAGGCAGGTTGATTATTCCAACTCCGCTATTCTTTCTCAGGATTGCTTTGGCTACTCAGGGTCTTTTGTGTTTTCATACAAATTGCGAAATTTTTTGTTCTAGTTCTGTGAAAAATACCATGGAAATAGAAGATTACTTTTCCTGTCTCCTGAGAAACCTGTATGTACGCCAAGAAGCAAGTTAGATATGAGCATGGGTCATCCCAGTGTAATTAGCCTCCAATTAAAATAAATAAATTTATATTAAAAAAAAAAGAGAAATGAGCATGGAACAACTGACTGGAGTGCTATTGGGAAAAGAGTATGACAAGGCTGTATATTATCACCCTGATTATTTAACTTCTATGCAGAGTGTGTGCATGCTCAGTCACTTCAGTGATGTCTGACTCTTTGTGACCTCAAGGGCTGTAGTGTCCCAGACTCCTCTGTCCATGGGATTCTCTAGGCAAGAATACTTGGGTGGGTTGCCATTCCCTTCTCCAGGGGATCTTCCTGGCACATTGATTGAAAATAGGTCTCTTGCTTCTCCCACATTGGCAGGTGGGTTCTTTACCACTGAGCCACCAGGGAAACCCACTTTATGTAGAGTACATCATGCAAAGTGCTGGGCTGTATGAATCACAGTCTGGAATCATGATTTCTGGGAGAAATAATAACAACCTCAGATATGCAGATGATACCATTCTAATGACAGAAAGCAAAGAGGGACTAAAAAAACCTCTTGATTTACGTGAAGGAGGAGAATTAAAAAGCTGGCTTAAAACTCACCATTCAAAAAACTTAAATCATGTAATCTTGTCCAATGACTTCATGAAAAATAAAAGGGGAAAAATTGGAAACAGTGACAGATTTTATTTTCTTGGTCTCCAATATCTCTGTGAATGGTGACTGCAGCCATAAAACCAAAAGGCGTTTGCTCCTTAGAAAGAAACCTATGACAAACATGTTTAATATATTAAGAAGCAGGGACATCAGTTTGCTGACAAAATTCCATACAGTCAAAGCTTTGATTTTTCCAGCAGTTGTGTCTGGGTATGAGAGTTGAACCATAAAGAAGGCTGATGGCTGAAGAAATGATGCTTTCAAACTGTGGTGCTGGAGAAAACTCTTGAGAGTCAGTTGGACAGCAAGGTGATAAAACCAGTCAGTCCTAAAGGAAATCAACCGTCAATGTTCACTGGAAGCACTGATGCTGAAGCAGAAGCTCCAATACTTTGGCCACCTTATGCAAAGAACCAACTCATTTGAAAAGGCCCCGATGCTGGGAAAGATTGAAAGCAGGAGGAGAAAGGGATGACAGAGAATGAGATAGTTGGATGGCATCACCTATTTAATGGACATAAGTTTGAGCAAATTCCAGGATATTGTGAAGGACAGGGAAATCTGATGTTCTGTAGTCCATGGGGTTGCAAAGAGTCAGATGCAGCAGAGCAACTGAACAACAACAACAAAGAATTTCATTAGAGGTACCAGCTTCTTCTTTGGGATATTGACTACCAGACAGTAGTTCTGGAGCCAAGAGTTTAGAATAACTAGTCTCAGTAACTCACTTGTTGTAAAGCAAGATGTAAGGTTGAGCCATGCATACTTCATCCATAATGCACATATTTAGCTTGGAATCATTACAGTATGCCCAGTATCCTCTTTCAGAATTATAACAGTAGGTGGTGTAATGTTCTGAGCCAAATTCTTTCCCATGGTGTACTAAGCTGTAGATAAAGCTTTCTAGTCTTAGGGATTTCAAATATTCCCTGCAACACTAGGGTCCCAGGTTTCAGATTTCTTCAAAGCCAATATGAATACCAATCTTCTGTCAATTTTTATGTCCTTACCACCTGAATTATTTCAGATGTATTCTGAAAACCTGAGGTAAGTGGCAAATGATAAACTGTTTGGCAGCTTCTGTGAGCATAACTGGTTTTGAGGAAAACCTTCTACACTTTGAATTACCCTGGTTATATGTAGGATTTTCATTCTGAATCTTTAGTTTCTGTGAACTTGTCCAACATTTCAGTGACAAGACATGCCTGGGAAGTAATATCTTTTCCACTACATTGGTATCTTTCTTGAAATTCCAGTAACAAGTTCCAGAAAGGTTCTCAGTTATCTCTAGTTCATGTTGTATTTTATTCAAAAGCTCGCAAAGAAATTCCTGAGCATCTTGTTGGGCATAACCACGAAAATCAGGAAATAATCTCCATACTGAGTATTGTATAGCAAAATGATGTGGCCGATATCCAATTTCCAGACCATATGACTTGGAACAAAGTATGCAATTCATGATAAAGAGAAAGGTATTATCAGCTTGACTGTCTTGGTTGAATAAGTCCCGTCTTTCTATTCTTTGATGCTCCACTATGTAGTCCTGATGATAAAGTTGGATATCTGGACTGAATAGAGCCTTTTCTTTTTTCTTGATGTTCATTCATTTGATATACCATATCTGTGATTTAAAGATGCTTATAAGAAGATCTTGTTTTATCACTAAATGTCATAGCCAGCCATTGGTTCAGATAAAGTTTTGAAAAATATTGGAACAAATAAGTAAATGACTCAACATTTGAACAGTATTCATATGGCCAAGTATTTCTAAAATTTCTCAATCTGGCTACACTAAGAATTACTATTGGCCTTCATTTAACAAAGGAGTCACTGACTTTTTAAATCTTACATCTTCAGAGGTAGATATTACTTTACCTTTTGCTGATGCTGCTGAGGTTTATAGTGATACTTTAACAGGAACTATTTCTATTATGGTGGAGCAAGCTAGACCTTGCAAATATAAACTCTTTCTTAGAGTTAAATTTTCTAATTCTGGTTTAACTTAATACTCTAATTCTTGCCATCTTTTCTTCACTTCTCTGTTTGCCTTTTTTTTCCCCTGAAATTGTGCTTGCCTTTTCATCCAATGGTTAACTGTTCAAATCAAGTTTGACAGTTTTCACCCATTTGTATCCTTCTCTTGCCATGTACCGCTTGACCACATCCAATTTACCTTGATTCATTGACCTAACATTCCAGGTATTTATTCAATACTAAGGAATCAGTGAACTAAACTGGATTGGAATGGTGAATTTAATTCATTTGACCATTATATCTACCACTGTGGGCAAGAATTCCTCAGAAGAATTAGAATTGCTCTCATAGTCAGAAAACAAATCTGAAACGCAAAACTTGGGTGCAATATCAAAATCAACACAGTTTACTTCCAAAGCAAACCATTCCACATCACAGTAATCCAAGTCTATGCCCAAACCACTGTTGATGAAGAAACTGAAGTTGACTGGTTCTATGAAGACCTACAAGACTTTATAGGGAGTGCTAAGTTGCTTCAGTCGTGTCTGACTCTGTGCAACTCTATAGACTGTAGCCTGCCAGACTGCTCTGTCCAGGAAATTCCCCAGGCAAGAATACTGGAGTGGGCTGCCATTCCCTTCTCCAGGGGATCTTCCCAACTTAGGGATCAAACCCAAGTCTCTTGCATTACAGGTAGATTTTTTTTTAACCACCTGAGAAGCCAAGAATACTGGAGTGGGTAGCCTATCTCTTCTCCAGGGGATCTTTCTGACTCAGAATTGAACAGACTTCTCCTGCATTTCAGGCAGATTCTTTACCAGCTGAGCTGCCAGGGAAGCCCTCTTTTTCATCATAGATGATTGGAATGCAAAAGCAAAGAAGTCAAAAGATACCTGGAGTAAAAGGCAAGTTTGGCCTTGGGGTATAATATAAAGCAGGGCAAAGGCTAATAGAGTTTTGTTAAGAAAACATGCTAGTCATAGCAAACACTCTTCTCCAATAACAGAAGCTATGACTCTACACATGGACATCACTTGATGGATAATACCAAAATAAGATTGACTGCATTCTTTGCAGCCAAAGAAGGAAAAGCTCTATAGAGTCAGCAGAAAGAATAGAAAGAAGACCTGGAGCTGACTGTTACATAGATTATGAGCTCCCTATTGCAAAACTCAATCTTAAAATGAAGTAGGGAAAACCACTAGGCCATTCAGGTATGATCTAAATAAAATCCATTATGGTTATACAGTGGAGATGATGGATTGATACAAAGGATTTGATCTGGTAGACAAAGTGCCTGAAGAACTGTGGACAGCGATTCATAACATTATACAGGAGGCAGTGACCAAAATCATACCAAATTAAAAGAAAAGAAAAGCAAGAAATCAAACTAGTTGTTGAGGAGGCATTACAAAGAGCTGAGTAAAAAAGAGAAGTGAAAGGCAAAGGAGAAAGGGAACGATATACCCAACTGAATGCAGTGTTCCAGAGAGGCATGGGAGATTAAAAAAAAAAAAAATCTTAACTGAACAGTGCAAATAAATTGAGGAAACAAACAGAAAGGGAAATATTAGAGATTTCTTCAAGAAAATTGGAGATAACAAGGGAATATTTCATGCAAGGATGAACATGATAAAAGACAGACATGATAAGGATCAGATGAAGAGATAGCACGAATATACAGAAGAACTATAAAAAAATTCTAAATATTGCAAATAACCATGATAGCTTTGTCATTCACCTATAACCAGACACCCTGGAGTGTGAAGTCAAGTGGGCCTTAAGAAGCATTGATATGAACAAAGCTAACGGAGATGATGGAATCCCAGATGAGCTATTTCAAATCCTAAAAGATGATGCTGATAAAGTGCTGCTCTCAAATTTGTCAGCAAATTTGGAAAACTCAGCAGTGGCCACAGGACTGGAAAAGGTCAGTTTTCATTACAGTCCCAAAGAAGAGCAAAAAATTTTCAAACTACATTACAACTGTGGACATTTAACATGTTAGTAAATTTTTTTCAATTCCTTCAAGCTAGGTTTCAGCAGTATGTGTGTGACTTGAGAACTTCCAGATGTACAAATTGGATTTCAAAGAAGCAGAAGAATCAGAGGTCAAATTGCTAATATTCCTTGGATCATTGTGAAGGCAAAGGAATTACAGAAAAAAAAAAAAAACATATATATATACACATATACTTCTGCTTCATTGACTATGCTAAAGAATTTGTGTGGATCAAAACACTTGTTGAAAATTCTTAAAGATATGTGAATACTAGAAACTTTACCTGTCTCCTAAGAAACAAGTATGCGTGTCAAGAAGGAACAGTTATAACTGGACATGGAACAACCGAATGGTTCAAAATTGAGAAAGGGAGTAGAACAGGATTGTATATTGCCAACCTGCTTATTTAACTTAGGACTTCCCTGGTGCTCAGACTATATGCAGAGTACATCATGTGAAATGACAGGCTGGATGAACCACAAGCTGGAATCAAGACCGCCAGAAGAAATATCAACAACCTCAGATATGCAGATGATGCTACTCTAATGGCAGAAAATGAAGAGGAAATAAAGATTCTCTTGATGTGGGTGAAAGAGGAGAGTGGAAAAGTTGGCATAAAACTAAACACTCAAAATACTAGGATCATGGCATCCAGCCCCATCACTTCATGGCAAATAGAAGGGGTAAAAGTGGAAGCAGTGATATATTTCCTTGGGTTTGAAAATCACAGATGGTGACTGTAGCCATGAAATTAAAGCATTCTTGCTCCTTAGAAGAAAATCTGTGACATTCCAAGACGACATATTAAAAAGGAGAGACATCATTTTGCTGACAAAAGTCCATATAGCCAAAGTTATGGTTTTTCCAGTAGTCATGTATGGATGTGAGAGTTGGACCATAAAGGAGGCTGAGAGCCAAAGAATTGATGCTTTCAAGTTGTGGTGCTGGAGAAAAATCTTGAGAGTCCCTTGAACTGCAAGGAGATCAAACCACTCAGTCCTAAAGGAAATCAACCCTGAGTATTCATTGGAAGGACTGAAGCTGAAACTGAAACTCCAGTATTTTGGCCACCTGATTTGAAGAGCCAACTCATTGGAAAAGACTCTAATGCTTGGAAAGATTGAAGGTCAAAGGAGAAGAGGGTGATAAAAGATGAGATGGTTAGATATGATCAATGGCTCAATGGACATGAATCTGAGCAAACTCTGAGAGATAGTGAAGGACAGGGAAGTCTGGCATCCTGCAGTCTATAGAGTCACAAAGAATCAGACATAACTTATTGACTGAACAACAACACCGAAGTTAACTGTTAAGATTTGCCTTTAAAAGCAAACAAAGTCTTTGACTTCTAAAACTGGAGAGAAGTCAGATCTATATAATTCTTCATATACTGCCTGTATACACTCCTCATTTTTTTTATTTTAGTTATCAAGTATTTGCCAACAATGCAATTTATTTTTATAAAAGCTAATGGGCATTCCCACCAACAGTGTAAGAAGGTGCCCTTTTCTCCACACCCTATCCACCATTTATTGTTTGTAGAGTTTTTGATGATGGACATTCTGACCAGTGTGAGATGATACTTCATTGTAGTTTTGATTTGCATTTCTCTAATAATGACCGATGTTGAGCATTTTTTCATGTGTTTATTAGCCGTCTGTATGTCTTCTTTGGAAAAAAAGCTATTTAGTTCTTTTGCCCCCTTTTTGATTGGGTTGCTCTTTTTTCTAGCCTTGAGCTGCAAGGGCTGCTTGTATATTTTGGAGAATAATAATTCTTTGCCAGTTGTTTCATTGCTATTTTTTTCTCCCATTCTGAGGGTTGACTTTTCACCCTACTTATAGTTTTCTTCACTGTCCAAAAGCTTTTAAGTTTAATTAGGTCCCATTTGTTCATTTTTGTTTTCATTTCCATTAGTGTAGGATGTGGGTCATAGAAGATCTTGCTGTGATTTATGTCATAGAGTGTCCTACCTATGTTTTCCTCTAAGAGTTTTATAGTTTCAGGTCTGAAGTTTAGGTCTTTAACCCATTTTGAGTTTATTTTTGTGTATGATGTTCAGAAATATTCTAACTTTATTATTTTGCACATAGTTGTTGTAGTTCAGTTGCTCAATCATGTCTAATTCTTTGTGACCCCATGGACTGCAGCATACCAGGCTTCCCTGTCCTTTGCTATCACCCTAAACTTGGTCAAACTCATGTCCATTGAGTCAGTGATGCCATCCAACCAATTATGTGGGACTGGAATGAAAACGGACCTATTCCAATCCTGTGGCCACTGCTGAGTTTTACAAATTTGTTGGCATATGAATGCAGCACTTTAACAGCATCATCTTTTAGGATTTGAAATATTTCAGCTGGAATTCCATCACCTCCTCTAGCTTTATTCATAGTGAGGCATCCTAAAGCCCATTTTATTTCACACTCCAAGATGTCTGGCTGTAGGTGAGTGATCCCACCATCATGGTTATCCAGGACATTAAGACCTTTTTTTGTATAGTTCTTCTGTATATTCTTACCACCCCTTCTTAATCTCTTCTGTTCCTTTTAGGTCCATTCCGCTTCTGTCCTTTATTGTGCCCATCTTTGCATGAATTTTTTCCTTGGGATCTCTAATTTTCTTGAAGATATCTCTAGTCTTTCCCATTATGTTGCTTTCTTCTATTTCTTTGCATTGTTCACTTATCTCTCCTTGCTGTCCTTTGGAACTCTGCATTCAGATGGGTGCATCTTCCCTTTTCTCCACTGCCTTTTGCTTCTCTTCTTTTTTCAATTATTTGAAAGGCCTCCTCAGACAAACATTTTGCCTTTTGCATTTCTTTTTCTTGTTAATAGTTTTGATCACTGCCTCCTATACAATGTTACAAGCCTCCATCCATAGTTCTTCAGGCACTCTGTCTATCAGAACTAATCCCTTGAATTTGTTTGCCACTTCCACTGTATAATTGTTAGGGATTTCATTTAGGTCATACCTGAATGGTCTATTAATTTTCCGTGCTTTCTTCAATTTAAATCTGAATTTTGCAATAGGTAGTTCCTGATCTGAACCACAGTCAATCCCCCATCCTATTTTTGCTTATTGTATAGGGTTTTTCCATGTTTGGCTGAAAAGGATATAATCAGCCTGATTTCCATATTGATTTTACACAAAGTTGACCAGTTTTCCCAGCAGCACTTGTTGAAGAGGTTCTTTTAACCGTTGTATATTTTTTGTCTCCTTTTTGAAAGATAAGTTGTCCATGGGTGCATGGATTTATCTCTAGGCTTTCTATCTTGTTCCATTGATCTATATTTCTGTTTTTGTGTTTGTTTCATAGTGTCTTGTTGACTGTAGCTTTGTAGTATAGTCTGATCTCAGGAAGGTTGATACAACCACTATGAAGAACAGTATGAAAATTCCTTAAAAACCTAGGAATAAATCTACCCAATGACCCAGAAATCCCACTACTGTGCATACACGCTGAAGAATTCAGAATTGAAAAAGACACATGTACCCCAATGTGCCAGGAGCCAGCACAGGAGATCCTACCCATGGCAAAGGTCATGAGGAAGAGACCTGACGAGCAAAGGTGGATCAGGACTCGAGGGACTCCCCGACCCCACCCATGACAAGGTCATGCAGAAGAGGTCTGATGGGCAAGGTGGATCAGGACTCAAAGGGGTCCCCTGGATCTGCTCGAACATCTACCCCCGAAACCAAAATCTTTCTGTTATATTACACTCTTCTGACATTAACAGGGGCTATCCCCGACCACATTTCTCTGGAAAATTAACTTAGAGTTCCAGTTAATAGTCTCCTGCATATAAAAGGAGTGTCTCAGCTCAAACCTCTCTGCTGGCAGTCTAGCTTGTGTGACAGGTTTATCCACACTCTTGCTACTTCACACAGGATTGTTCACAACCTCTCAACCATAAACAGTACAGAGAGTTTGGAGTATTTTGAAAGTCTTAGTTAGCATAAGGCTTTTCTAAAGATAAAAATCATGTTGGTGAAGGGTTTCATTGCTGAGTTAATGATTGCCGCCAGGCCTCCGTACCCTTAGGAACCTGGGAGTATGTTAATCAATGTAATTGGAATGTAGAAAAAGAATATAGTAGTTTTGATGTTAGCAATACTAGACCTTTGAGTTAATGAATTTTTCTCTTTGTTATAAATCACTGTACTCCTCTTTCTTTATTATAAATTGTCCTATCCTTGCTATGTAAGAATGTAACTTTATCACTATCTTAAGACTAAGCATATTTTAAGGGAAAACAAGTTTTCTGATTGACTAACCTTTATCAATAGAAAGAAAGATGGGGCCATAAAATGCTAATTGGTCTCCAGACCAGAAGATATTGTAAACAAATGTAAGACCCTTGTAAGAACAAAGGTATGCAAAAAACACTCTGTCTTTAGATAAGAGTCAGAGCAGCTGACCCTACGTGACTCTGTTTTTTCCATTTATCTCTATGTACAACTTAAAGTATAAAAGCTTCCCTGAAAAATAAAGAGACAGACCAGGACCAGTTCCACAAAAGCCTGGTTCCCCCATGTCATTCTTTCTTTCTTTCTTCCTTTCCCTCTCTCTTACTCTCTTTTTCAGGCTGATCCCTTGGAGCACAGGGGCCCTCCATGTTTGATTATTTGCCTGGGCTTCTAAGACCTGAACAGGAAGGTGCTCTGCATCTTCACTCCCTCAGGAGACCGGGAGGGCACCTGCGGCCTACGTGAATGGTGCAAGTCCCTTGTCTTGGGGCTTTATTGGCTTTCTGTGTAAACAAAGGAATATCAGCCTCTGTTCTATTCCTCTCTCTCTTTCCTTATCGCCAACACCGTCCACACTTCGATTACCCTGGATCCAACTGGGGCTGGACCCTGGTACCAATGTTCACTGCAGCACTAGTTACAACAACTAGGACATGAAAGCAATCTAGATGTCCATCGGGAGATGAATGGATAAGGAAGTTGTTGTACATATGCACATTGGAATATTACTCAGCTATAAAAAGGAACACCTGAGTAACTTCTAATGAGATGGATGATCCTAGAGCCTATTACACAGAGTGAGATAAATTATAAATAAAAGACAAGTATCACATATTAATGCATAGATATGGAATCTAGAAAGATGGTGCTCACTATTCTCTGTGCAGGTACAGACATAAAAACAGGTTTTTAGATACATAGGAGAAAGAGAGGGTGGGATAATTTGAGAGTAGCACTGAAACATATACATTACTGTATGTAAAATAGATAACCAGTCGATTTTGATGTATGATGCAGGAAACCCAAAGGCAGTGTTCTGCAACAACCTAGAGAGATGACTCAAGGAAGGAGGTGGGAGGGGTTTCAGGAGGGAGAGGTCACATGTATGCCTATGGATAAGTCACAATGATGTTTGACAGAGGACATCACAATACTGTAAGTTAATCATCCTCCAATTAAAATAAATAAATTTTAAAAAGCTAATGGGCAACTTTTATAGGACAGAACATGTTCACCTACACAAGATTCTAGTGCACAGTTGATTTATGAATCTCTCTGCTACTAAGTAAATTAGCTTTACACAAGGTTACTTAAATATTTAAGACGCTTTTGAGACTAAAGATTTTTAGTCTTCATTCAAAGAAAATGTTCGTAGAAGTCTTTTCCTTTTAGTGCTGATAGTGATTATTGTCTCAAAACCTGTGATAGCTCATCCCAACTTGCTTTCTTGCTAACCTGAAACTATCACAACATTGCTAATTGGCTATACCACAATACAAAATATTTCTGATGTTAAAAATTCGTAAAAAATCTTTTTAAATATTTGGATTTTCTTTGCTTTGTGTGACTTTCCCAGCTACCTTCACTCAGTTAAAGAATAATGCTTTCAGCCACCCAGTCTGAAAAATTTGAACATGGGTTGCATTACATTTTTTTACAAGCTATGTGGGATCAGGCTGAGTAGTTATCCATATAGAGCAGTTAACAGGTCCCTTCTCCTGCTATTTCTACCCTTGCCACTTGTTCATATCCCTCACATTTCTAGGTTCCCTGAGCTCTTATAACATTATTTGAACCATATATCACATTTTACTTGTGTTTTAGAGAAATAATCCTAGGTGAGATTAATTTCCCTAATATTAAGAAAGACTAGATCTTAATGTAACATTCTATTCTCCATAAAATATCACAGAGGGCTTAGCAAATAGTATATTCAAATATCTATATTTATAAGGCTTTTAGAAGAAAACATAGGCAGTACACTCTGATATAAATCACAGCAGGATATTCTTTGGCCCATTTCCTAGAGTAATGAAAATATAAACAAAAATAAACAAATGGGACCTAATGAAACTTAAAAGTTGTTGCATAGAAAAATAATATAATGTTCTTGCAATGTTATTTTTTAATATATTTTTTCTTTTTACCATGCTGTGCAGCATGTGGAATCTTAGCTCCCTGACCAGGGGTTGAACCTGCACCCCCTGTGTTGGAAGCATTAAAATATTAACCACTGAACTTGCAGGGAAGTTCCTGCAAAGTCTTCTTATGATAATATATATATATATATATATATATATATATATATATATATATATATATGGCATCTAAAGTGACTCTTCAGCAAAAAGAAAAGTTATTGCTCCTCTTAAATATGCAGTATCACATAAATAGTTTGCAGCCCAAACCAAATATCACTTGATTGTTCTATGTGAAAATTATTGAAATGCTGAAGTCTTGGTTTTCAGGAAATTTGGAGATTGGCGGAAGTTTTCTTTCATAACATCATTTGTTTTCTATTTCATTTTTTATTTTCAGAGAAGCCTCCATTTCTGCAGCTCTTGACTATTCAATGTTATTCATGCAGCATTATTGAAAACCTGCTGCTTGCTAAATCTCTGATATACTTATCCATCCATGGATTTATGGGTGAATGTTGAAGTACTACCGCTTCCATGAGTATTTGTACTATAAAGAGACCAAATGAATACATTTCTATTGTAAATTCAGGCTATATTAGTTTTTGGCTCTAAGGCTGTTTTCTAAGAGGTTGCCTTCTTTGAATCTTTGGTATTATACTACTTAGGCTGCTACAAACTCCATTTACATATATGGTCAGTTAGAAGTCTTAGGAACTGTCACTCCACACCAGGGAATAGTACTAGATGTATACAAACTTTTCAGAACTTTCAGACTAAAAACTAGACTGTTAGAACTGGAAGTGATCTTAGAAATTATCTAGTATAAGTTGCAATAAGGACCAACACCTCACTCCCAAACCAGTGCTCTTTTTATTACACTAATTTTATAGCAAAGCTGGGTAAAGGCTAACAGTTTTGCCAAGATAACACTCTGGTCATAGCAAACACCTTCTTTCAACAACACAAAAGATGACCCTTCACATGGACATTGCCAGATGATCAATGTCAAAATCAGATTAATTATATTCTTTGCAGCTGAAGATTGAGAAGCTCTATACAATCAGCGAAAACAAGACCAGGAGCTGAGTGTGGCTCAGATTATGAACTCATTCCAAAATTCAGACTTAAATTGAAGTAGGATAAACTACTAGGCCATTCAAGTATGACCTAAATCAAATCCCTTATGATTACACAGTGGAAGTGACAAATAGATACAAGGATTAGATCTGATAGACAGAGTGCCTGAAGAACTATGGATGGAGGTTCATAAGATTGTATAGGATGAAGTGGCCAGAAGTATCCCGAAGCAAAAGAAATGTGAAAAGGCAAAATGATTGTCTGGGGAAGTCTTACAGATACCTGAGAAGAGAAGTCAAAGGCAAAGGAGAAGAATAAAGATATACACAATTGAATGCAGAGTTCCAAATCATAGCAAGGTGAGATAAGAAAATCTCTGTAAATGAAATATGCAAATAAATAGAGGAAAACAATAGAATGGGAAAGACTAGAGATTTCTTAAAGAAAATTAGAGATATCAAAGGAACAATTCACACAAAGATGGCACAGTAAAGGACAGAAATGGTATGGATTTAAGAGGAGCAGACGAGATTAAGAAGAAGTGGCAAGAATATACAGAAGAACTGTACAAAAAAGTTTTAATGATCTGGACAGCCACAATTGTTTAGTCAAACAGAGCCAGACACTATGGAATGTGAACACTAGTGGGCTTTAGGAAGCATCACTAAGAAGAAAGCTAGTGGAGGTGATGGAATTCCAAGTGAGCTATTTCAAATCCTAAAACATGATGTTGTTAAAGTGCTGCACTCAATATGCCAACAAATCTGGAAAACTCAGCAGTGGCAAAAGGACTAGAAAAGGTCAATTTTTGTTCCAGTGACAAAGAAGGGCATCGCCAAATATTGTTCAAACTACCACATAGTTGTACTCATTTCTCTTTCTAGCAAGATAATGCTTGAATTCCTTCAAGTTAGGCTTTGACAGTACATGAACTGAGAACTTCGTTTGAACAAGCTGGATTTAGAAAAGGCAGAAGATCCAGAGATCAAACTGCCAACATCTGTTGCATTATAGAAAAAAAAAACAAACAAACACAAGTGAATTCCAGAAAAATGTCTACTTCTGCTTCATTGACTGTGTTAAAACCTTTGATTGTGTGGGTCATAACAAATTGGGGGACATTCTTAAAGAGATTGAAATACTAGACCACCCTTACCTGCCTCTTGAGAAACCTGTATGCAGGTCAAGAAGCAACCGTTAGAACCAGACATGGAACAATGGACTGGTTCAAAATTGGAAAAGGAGTACATCAAGGCTGCATATTGTTACCCTGCTTACTTAACTCATGTGCAGGGTACATCATGTGAAATGCCAAGCTGGGTGAAGCACAAGCTGAAATCAAGATTGCTGTGAGAAATATTAATAGCCTCAGATATGCAGATGACACCACCCTTATGGCAGAAAGCAAAGGGGAACTAAAGAACCTTTCAACGAAGGTGAAAGAAGAGACTGAAGAAGTTGTCTTAAATCTCAGCATTCAGAAAATGAAGATCATGGCATCCAGTCTTCATGGCAGTATATGGGGAAACAATAGAAACAGTGGCAGACCTTATTTTATTGGGCTATAATATTACTGCAGATGGTGGTGACTGCAGCCATGAAATTAAAAGACACTTGCTCTTTGGAAAAAAATCTATAACAAACCTAGACAATGTATTAAAAAGCAGAGCCATCACTTTCCCATAAAGGTCTGTATAGTCAAAGCTATAGTTTTTCCAGTTGTCATATATGAATTTGAAAGTTGGACCATAAAGGTGTCTGAGTACCAAAGAATTGATGCTTTTCAACTGGAGTTGGAGAAAACTCTTTAGAGTCCCTTGGACAGCAAGGAGATCAAACCAGTCAATCCTAAATGAAATCAGCATTGAATATTCATTGGAAGGACTGGTACTGAAGCTGAAGCTCCAATATTTTGGCCACCTGATAGATGAAGAATGATCTTGTTGAAAACACCCTAATGCTTTGAAAGACTGAGGGCAGGAGAAGAAGGGAGTGACAGAGGATGAGATGGTTGTGTTAGGTAGGTAGAATAGGGAAAAGGAGTCCAAAATGGCGGTGGCTACAAGACAACGAAGGGAAAAGCCCACGAAAATGAAACAAAAGAAGGTCCGAGGACCAGAGTGAAGACTTCAGGTAGAACAAACAGCACTACTGGCTAAGCCCAATTTGCATAGGGCAGGCCCAGGTGGAAGAAAAAACATATAAAAGGAGGAGCCAACGCACTTGCTCTCTCTTTCTCTCCCGCGTGCATGTGCTCTCTCTCTCTCTCTCTCCCCCCACCTCCCTCTCTCTCCCATGCGCTCCTCCACTCTCTTCTCTTCAAGTCTTTGGGTTGGCATGCCCTCACGCTTCGAGGATGGATTCTCCTACTATCTTCTGAATAAAACAGAGCTGTAACACTGATTTGCCTAAGAGCTATAACACGGTTTGTCCGAGACCCGAGAGCTGTGACACACCGAGGGCTTTAATGTCCATCACTCCAAATCTTTGTTGTGACAAGACAAAGAACCAAGGAACGTACACGCACGTGACAGTTGGATGGCATCATTGACTCAATGGACATGAGTTTGAACATCTCTTGGAGGTAGTGAAGGATAGGGAAGCCTTGCATGCTTCAGTCCATGGGATTGCAAAGAATTGGACAGCGAGTGACTGAACAACAATGACAAATTTGATGATATTTCTTATAAAATTTATTTTTGTAGCTAAATCAATAAGTGCATTGATAAACAGATATTTGGCTCTTAGTAAACATTTACTGAATGAATTATCCAGATGAAGAAGTTGTTAGAGAAGCGAGCCCCAAAGCAATGTTGTTGTTTTTAGTTAGTAAGTTGTGTCTGACTCTATGTGCCCACGTAGACTGTCAGGCATGTCAGGATTCTTCTGTCCATGAAATTTCCAAGGTAAATATACTGGAATGTGTTGTTATTTCTTTCTCAAAGGGATCTTCCTGACCAAGGGATCGCATCTGTGTCTCTTGCATTGGCAAACAGATTCTTTACTACTGAGACATCAGGGCAGCCAAAGAACTAGTGACTGAGCAGCAACTAAAATCTAGGTTTTCTTGTCTCTCAGTCCATTGTTCTTTTCAATGCCTTCTGATAATTTTATTACTTCAGGATATATTTTGTATTTTCTTCACGTGTGCAAGAAACAAAGATCAGGTCTGGAGCTAATGTCTCATAAATAGGAAGTGATAATTAGCAAATCAATTACTTAACACTTCTGTTATTCCAATAATAATTTGTTGAAACTATCTCCAGTTCTTCAAAAATATAAATGCTTATGAGTTAGGAGGAAAATGAGTTTGTATATCCAGATTTCATATATTAGTATTTCATACAAATCACATATTTATAAATACATTTTCCAAAATCACAGTTGTCAGCAAGCCAGAAAAATATTATTTAAGGTATTTCAAATGTTTTAATTATGAAAGTGTAAAAGGAAACCTTATTGCTGATAGCAGTAATTATGATTTTGTACTGTCTACTATTCCCACATTAAGAATACTGTTAATAATGTACTAGCTGGAAATAAGAAATTAATGAAATAATTAATCAGAAGATCTGAAATAGTCTCTATTTAATGTATTTATTTATGTTTTCTAATGAAAGAGTCATTTCCTAGGTAGGTTGACAAGAAGTCTAGGGGTCCCCAAGGAGAGAAGGGTCTGGAATTCTCATGGAGGAAGAAAGGACAAAGTTTTTTTTTCCCTCTACATTCCTTAGGATTATGTATCCTGCCTGAAGGCAGTCTCTGGACTAAACCCTCTAGCTAATCCTGTTATCTTAAAATGTAAATTATGGGAGTATGTCTGGTGAGATCTTTACAAACTGCAGACATTCTTTGGATTCACTATAATAACTAATTAGAGAGTATATAACTACATTGCTAACACTAGCAAGGGGGTACTCTTTCTACCCTCTTTTGATGTCTATATCAGAAGCTTTCTCTATCTCCTTTATACTTTAATAAGTATTTATTACACAAAAGCTCTGAGGGATCAAGACTCGTCTCTGGCCCTGGATTGAATTCTTGTCTGGATGCCAAGGATCCCGGTGTCTTTGTGTGGTTCATCAACAACCTTTCACTAGTGAGGAGTTACATCAAATGAGAAAATATTATGACATGTTTAATATTTATAATGGAGAAAGCAGAGAAAAACATGAGGACACTATGTTGAATATATGCTTGCTTGTCACCAACATAGTATTGTTGAACAGTAATAATGGAAGCACAGAGAGAGGAAAGAAAAATGTTCATCCATAGCGAATCTCTTATCTTAGGTTGGTTTGTAATTCCCACCCATGTTTTCTCATAATACACAGCTAATCATAGCTCTTAACAAACTAAAAAATATCATCAGTAGATCCTTTCTTGGTTGGCCAGTATTGAACCAAAGGTTTATCAGAATATTGTGTGCTATAAAATTATCAGGGGAGATTAAAAAAAAAAAATTGCTCCCTTGCCTTCACTACTCAGAGAATAGTTTGAGAGTATGAGTCAATATTAATTTGTATTTTTAACACTTGAATCGTAAGCATGCTTTTCTTTACTATGGCAAAAATCTATACATGAAAACTGAAGTTTGGAGATAATACCCAGTATCTAGTTTAGAGATTGACAGAAGTATTGAAAGCTTTATTTACATTGCCCAAATACATTAATCATATACAATAGTCACTTTTTTGGTTTCCATTAATTCAGTTTATCTGAAGCTGTTCTTTAGTTTTCAGGTTTCATGATATTATTCTGTACCTCAACTCATTGACTGTGACCATGCTATAATTGTTAAACAAAAGTTACAGAGCAGTTATATTTTACACTTTATTATCTAGGGAGATATATAAAATAAATAGATAACCTCTAAGGGTAAAAAAAAAATAATTTAGGCCATAATATTTATGTTTTAGTGGGGCACTTGCTTAACTATCTTTTTCAGAATACTAATCCCCAATCACACTGTATAAAATAACACTCTAAGGTCCTTCTACATTTCAGGAATACATAAAATGTATGTTTTCTATTTAAATTGCTATTGATTAGGTGGTCAGTCAAGTAAAGATATGTATTGAGCCTATGCTAGGCCTAATATTTGCATATATTTTTAAATCATTATTTAAACTTTTTATTTAAAACTTTTTATTATGAAAAATCTTCAACATATAAACAATAGATGGAGTTTAATGATCATTTATTTACATACAATCAGACATAAAAATATCAACACTTTCCCATTCTTTAGATTTCTTTAGCAATATAAATTCATCCTTCACAAAATAAAGTTTACATGCCAGAAGCAGTATGAAAGTGCAGAATTTTAGGCTCCATCTAGATGTAATAAGTAAGAATATACATATTCAGAAGATCTGTAGTTAATTTGTGTGCACTTTAAAATTTGAGGGGCGTTGATATAAGGCAAATGCCAGACAGCACTTCCCATAATGCCGTTACTACACTGCAGATAAATAATACTTGATATGATATAGAGATCCATGCAAAATCAGATTTAATTTGCACAGCAAGAGTTTTAAAAATTAAAATTGTTTTTTTTTTTTTTCATAGTATGTTGAAGGTATGAGACCAGAATGAAATCTCTGTCATAAACCATTGTAAAGACTTCTGGAGGTGTTGCATTTCTGGATATGATACATAAACTTCAGTTTGGAGATAATGAGTATAAGATATTATTATGTGATATTTCAAAGGTATACATTTATATAATACATTAAATTAACAAATTATAGAATAAAAGCAATATGATCATCTCAAAATATGAAGAAAATGCTTTTGGCAAAACTCAACACCAAATTATGGTTAAAAACTCTCCAGAAAGTGGGCATAAATGGACTCTACCTCAGCATAATAAAAATCATATATGGCAAACCTACAACTAATATACTCAATGAAAAGGTGAAAGCATTTCCTTTAATATCAGTAACAAGACAAGGATGTTCACTCTAGCCACTATTATTCAACATAGTTTTGTAAGTCCTAGCCTTGGCAATCAAAAAAGAAATTAAAGAAATTCAAACTGGAAAAATAAGTAAAACTGTTGTTGTCTATGACATGATAATGAGAGAGTTAATGCTTATAGATTGACAAGGAGTGCAGGGCCCTTGAGGAGGAGGGACAAACTTTTTTTCTTTTTTTTCCTACATTTCACCCCTTAGTCACATAAGTCATTTTTTTCTTAAGCCCTGAGTTTCTATGGCAATAATCTATTTTGCCTAAGACTTACACCTCAGAGGTTGGGGCAGTGGTCAAGAGTGCCAAGCTGTGACAGCGCAGGAGCAGCCGAGAGGAGCTACCTGCCACCCAAGGTCAGGGGTGGCAGCCAGGAGGAGCTACCCCACATCCAAGGAGCGGTGGCTGTGTGAACCCAGGAGGGCCTAGAGGAGTTATTTCATGTTGAAGGTCAGGAGGGGCGGCAGGGAGGAGATACCCCTCGTCCAAGGTAAAAAGCAGCAGCTGTGCTTTGATGGAGCAGCTGTGAAGAGATACCCCACATCCAAGGCAAGAGAAACCCAAGTAAGATGGTAGGTGTTGCAAGAGAGCATTAGAAGGCAGACACACTGAAACCATAATCACAGGAAACTAGTCAATCTAATCACACTAGTTCCACAGCCTTGTCTAACTCAATGAAACCAAGCCATGCCCTGTGGGGGCCACCCAAGATGGGTGGGTCATGCTGGAGAGGTCTGAAAGAATTTGGTCCACTGGAGAAGGGAATGGCATACCAGTTCAGTATTCTGGCCTTGAGAAACCAATGAATAGTACGCAAAGGTAAAATGATAGGATACCGAAAGAGGAACTCCCCAGGTCAGTTCAGTTCAGTTAGGTCGCTCAGTCATGTCCGACTCTGCGACCCCATGAATCGCAGCACGCCAGGCCTTCCTATCCATCACCATCTCCTGGAGTTCACTCAGACTCACATACATCGAGTCAGTGATGCCATCCAGCCATCTCATCCTCTGTCGTCCCCTTCTCTTCCTGCCCCCAATCCCTCCCTGCATCAGAGTCATTTCCAATGAGTCAACTCTTTGCATGAGGTGTCCAAAGGACTGGAGTTTCAACTTTAGCATCATTCCTTCAAAAGAAATCCCAGGGTTGATTTCCTTCAAAATGGACTGGTTGGATCTCCTTGCAGTCCAAGGGACTCTCAAGAGTCTTCTCCAACACCACAGTTCAAAAGCATCAATTCTTTGGCGCTCAGCCTTCTTCACAGTCCAACTCTCACATCCATACATGACTACTGGAAAAACCATAACCTTGACTAGACGGACCTTAGTCGGCAAAGTAATGTCTCTGCTTTTGAATATGCTATCGAGGTTGGTCATAACTTTTCTTCCAAGGAGTAAGCATCTTTTAATTTAATGGCTGCAATCATCATCTGCAGTGATTTTGGGCCCAAAAAAATAAAGTCTGACACTGTTTCCAATGTTTCCCCATCTATTTCCCATGAAGTGATGGGACCGGATGCCATGATCTTCATTTTCTGAATGTTGTGCTTTAAGCCAATTTTTTTCACTCTCCTCTTTCACTTTCATCAAGAGGCTTTTTCGTTCCTCTTCACTTTCTGCCATAATGGTGGTGTCATCTGCATATCTGAGGTTATTGATATTTCTCCCAGCAATCTTGATTCCAGCTTGTGTTTCTTCCAGTCCAGCGTTTCTCATGATGTATTCTGCATATCAGTTAAATAAGCAGGGTGACAATATACATCCTTGATGTACTCCTTTTCCTATTTGGAACCAGTCTGTCATTCCATGTCCAGTTCTAACTGTTGCTTCCTGACCTGCATACAGATTTCTCAAGAGGCAGGTTGCTAAGTTGGTTCAGTCGTGTCTGACTCTGTGCAACCCCATAGACGGCAGCCCACCAGGCTCCGCTGTCCCTGGGGTTCTCCAAGCAAGAACACTGGAGTAGGTTGCCATTTCCTTCTCCAATACATGAAAGTGAAAAGTGAAAGTGAAATCACTGAGTTGCGTCCAACTCTCAGCGACCCTATGGACTGCAGCCTACCAGGCTCCTCCTTCCATGGGATTTTCCAGGCAAGAGTACTGGAGTGGGGTGCCATTGCCTTCTCCGAAGGGAAGAGGCAGGTTAGATGATCTGGTATTCTCATCTCTTTCAGAATTTTCCACAGTTTATTGTGATCCACACAGTCAAAGGCTTTGGTATAGTCAATAAAGCAGAAATAGATGTTTTTCTGGAACTCTCTTGCTTTTTCCATGATCAAGCAGATGTTGGCAATTTGATCTCTGGTTCCTCTGCCTTTTGTAAAACCAGCTTGAACATCAGGGAGTTCATGGTACACGTATTGCTGAAGCCTGGCTTGGATATGCTACTGGAGATCAGTGGAGAAATAACTCCAAAAAGAATGAAGGGATGGAGCCAAAGCAAAAACAATACCCAGTTGTGGATGTGACTGGTGATAGAAGCAATATCTGATGATGTAAAGAGCAATATTGCATAGGAACCTGGAATGTCAGGTCCATAAATCAAGGCAAATTGGAAGTGGTCAAACAGGAGATGGCAAGAGTGAATGTCAACATTCTAGGAATCAGTGAACTAAAATAGACTGGAATGGGTGGATTTAACTCAGATGACCATTATATCTACTACTGTGGGCAGGAATCCCTTAGAAGAAATGGAGTTGCCATCATGGTCAACAAAAGGGTGTGAAATGAAGTACTTGGATGCAATCTCAAAAATGACAGAATGATCTCCGTTCGTTTCCAAGGCAAACCATTCAATATCACTGTAATCCAAGTCTATGCCTCAACCAGTAATGCTGAAGGAGCTGACGTTGAATGGTTCTATGAAGACCTCCAAGACCTTTTAGAATTAGCAACCTAAAAAGACATCCTTTTCATTACAGGGGCCTGGAGTGCAAAAGTAGGAAGTCAAGAAACACATGGAGTATCAGGCAAATTTGGCCTTTGAAAACATAATGAAGCAGGGCAAAAGCTAATAGAGTTTTGCCAAGAGAATGCACTGGTCATAGCAAACACCTTCTTCCAACAATATAAGAGAAGACTCTACACATGGACATCACCAGATGATCAACACCAAAATCAGGTTGATTATATTCTTTGCAGCCAAAGATGGAGAAGCTCTATATAGTCAACAAAGCAAGACCAGGAGCTGACTGTGGCTCAGATCATGAATTTCTTATTGCCAAATTCAGACTTAAATTGAAGAAAATAGGGAAAACCGCTAGACCATTTAGGTATGACTTAAATCAAATCCCTTATGATTATACAGTGGTAGTGAGAAATAGATTTAAAGGTCTAGATCTGATTGATAGAGTGCCTGATGAACTATGGATGAAGGTTTGTGACAATGTACAGGAGACAAGGATCAAGACTATCCCCATGGAAAAGAAAAGAAAAGAAAAGAAAAATGGCTGTCAGGTGAGGCCTTACAAATAGCTGTTAAAAAAAGAGAAGCAAAAATCAAAGGAGAAAAGGAAAGATATAAGCATCTGAATGCAGAGTTCCAAAGAATAGCAAGGAGAGATAAGAAAGCATTCCTCAGCGATCAATGTAAAGAAATAGAGGAAAGTAACAAAATGGGAAAGACTAGAGATCTCTTCAAGAAAATTAGAGATATCAAGGGAACATTTCATGCAAAGATGGGCTCGATAAAGGATAGAAAGGGTATGGACTTAACAGAAGTAGAAGATATTAAGAAGAGGTGGCAAGAACATACAGAAGGACTGTAAAAAAAAAAATATTTTCATGACCAAGATAATCGCAATGGTATGATCACTCACCTAGAGACAGACATCCTGGAATGTGAAGTCAAGTGGGCCTTAGAAAGCATCATTACGAACAAAGCTAGGGGAGGTGATGGAATTCCAGTTGAGCTATTTCAAATCCTGAAAGATGTTGCTGTGAAAGTGCTGCAGTCAATATGTCAGCAAATTTGGACAACTCAGCAATGACAATAGGCCTGGGAAAGGTCAGTTTCATTCCAATCCCAAAGAAAGGCAATGCCAAAGAATGTGCAAATTACCACACAGTTGCACTCATCTGACACACTAGTAAAGAAATGCTCAAAATTCTCCAAGCGAGGCTTCCGCAATACGTGAACTGTGAACTTCCAGATGTTCAAGCTGGTGTTAGAAAGGGCAGAGAAACAAGAGATCAAATTGCCAAGAACCGCAGGATCATCAAAAAAGCAAAGGAGTTCCAGAAAAACATCTATTTCTGCTTTATTGACTATGCCAAAGCCTTTGACTGTGTGGATCAAAATAAACTGGAAAATTCTGAAAGAAATGGGAATACCAGACCACCTGACCTGCCTCTTGAGAAACTTATTTGCCAATCAGGAAGCAACAGTTAGAACTGGACATGGAACAACAGACTGGTTCCAAATAGGAAAAGGAGTACATCAAGGCTGTATATTGATTGTCACCCTGCTTATTTAACTTATAGGCAGAGTACATCATGAGAAACTCTGGGCTGGAAGAATCACAAGCTGGAATCAAGATTGCCGGAAGATATATCATAACCTCAGATATGCAGATGACACCACCCTTATGGCAGAAAGTGAAGAGGAACTCAAAAGCTCTTGATGAATGTGAAAGCGGAGAGTGAAAAGTTGGCTTAAAGCACAACATTCAGAAAACGAAGATCATGGCATCTGGTCCCATCACTTCATGGGAAATAGATGGGGAAACAGTGGAAACAGTGTCAGACTTTATTTTTTTGGGGGGTCCAAAATCATTGCAGATGGTGATTGCAGCCATGAAATTAAAAGACACTTACTCCTTGGAAGGAAAGTTATGAGCAACCTAGATAGCATATTGAAAAGCAGAGACATTACTTTACTGACTAAGGTCCGTCTAGTCAAGGGTATGGTTTTTCCTGTGGTCATGTATGGATGTGAAAGTTGGACTGTGAAGACCGCTGAGCACCAAAGAATTGATGCTTTTGAACTGTGGTGTTGAAGAAGACTCTTGAGAGTCTCTTGGACTACAAGGAGATCCAACTAATCCATTCTAAAGGAGATCAACTCTGGGATTTCTTTTGAAGCAATGATGCTAAAGCTGAAACTCCAGTTCTTTGCCCACTTATGTGAAGAGTTGAGTCATTGGAAAATACTCTGATGCTGGGAGGGATTGGGGACAGGAGGAAAAGGGGACAACAGAGGATGAGATAGCTGGATGGCATCACCAGCTCGATATATGTGTTTGTTTGAGTGAGCTCTGGGAGTTGGTGATGAACAGGGAGGCCTGGTGTGCTGCGATTTATGGGGTCACCAAGGTTCAGACACAACTGAGTGACTGAATTGAACTGAACTAAACGTTCTTTAAGCCCAGAGCTAATGATTACAAAACAAAGCAGTACATGTTGCTCAAGGATATATTTTTCCTTAATCTCTGTGGTAGTGATTATGTAACAATAATATATCTTGCTTGAGGACATGTTTCTTCTTCTTAACTGGAACCTATTCTTTCTGGCCCATCTTGTACTGGATTTATTTTAAGATGTATGTGTAGGAGTGGGTCTGTTAACAACTTTACAATCCTAAGATATTCTTTTGATTGATTATTAGGAACCAACTGAAAAAATTGTAAAATGCCTTGCTAAAGCTAGTGAGGGGATACTCTCTCTGCCCCCTTCTGTTGTCTATGTCAGAAGCTTTCTATATCTCTTTTCACTGTAATAAATCTTTGGCTGCATGAAGTTGTGAGTGACTGAAAATCCTTCTTTGGCCCCGAAGCAAATTTTTCTCCTTTGGAGATCACAAATCTGACACCATTCACCATAAGCTATCAATGCTACACAGAGAAAATCCTAAAGATACTACCAGAAAACTATTAGAGCTCGTCAATTACTTTGGTAAACTTACAGGATGCTAAATTAATGTACAGAAATCTCTTTCATGCCTATAAATTAAGAAATGAATAATTAGAAAGAAAAATGAAGAAAACAATTCAATTTACCATTATATCAAAAAAAACAAAAAAACAAAAAACAACCTAGTAATAAAAGTACCTCGGGAGGCAAAAGACCTGTACTCTGAAAACAATGAGACACTGATGAAAGAAATCAAAGATGACACAAACAGAAAGATACACCATGCTTTTGGATTGGAAGAATCAATGGTGTCAAAATGACTATACTATTCAAGGAAATCTAGAGATTCAGTGCAATCCCTATTAATATATTGATTATATTTTTCACAAAACTAAAAGAAAAAATCTTAAAATTTGTATGGAAACACAAAAGACCCCAAATGGCCAAAGCAATCCTGAGAAAGAAACGTGGGAATGTAAAAATCATGCTCCCTGACTTCAGACTATACGACATAGTTACAGTAATCAAAAGAGTATAGTACTGGTACAAAAACAGAAACATATATCAGTGAAACAAGATAGAAAGCCCAGAAACAAATGCATGCATCAATTATAGTCAATTAGTCTACAACAAAGAATGAAAAATATACAGTAGAGAAAAGAAAGTTTCTTCATAAGTAATGCTGGGAAAACTGGACAGCTACAGGTAAAATAATGAAATGAGAGCATTCTCTAGCATCATATACCAAAAAAAAAAAATCTCAAAATGGATTAAAGACTTAAATGTGGGGCCTCTTGCTATAAAACGAAAAACTTATGTAGAACACTAATTGATATAAATTGCAACAATATCTTTTTGGATCCACCTCCTAGAAGGTTGAAAATGTAAGAAAGCTGTGGAACATATACACAATGGAGTATTATTCAGCCATTAAAAAGAATACATTTGAATCAGTTCTAATGAGGTGGATGAAACTGGAGCCAATTGTACAGAGTGAAGTAAACCAGAAAGAAAAACACCAATACAGTATACCAACACATACATATGGAATTTAGAAAGATGGTAATGATAACCCTGTATGCGAGACAGCAAAAGAGACACAGATGTATAGAACAGTCTTTTGGACTCTGTGGGAGAGGGAGAGGGTGGGATGATTTGGGAGAATGACATTGAAACATGTATAATATTATATAAGAAACGAATCGCCAGTCTCGGTTTGATGCAGGATACAGGATGCTTGGGGCTGGTGCACTGGTATAACCCAGAGAGATGGTATGAGAAGGGAGGTGGGAGGGGGGTTCAGGATTGGGAATACGTGTACACCCGTGGCAGATTCATGTTGATGTATGGCAAAACCAATATAGTATTGTAAAGTAAAATAAATTAAAAAAAAAAAAAAAACTAGAATAAAAAAAAAATTAGGACCTAGTTAAATTTATAGCCTTTTATAGCAAATGAAATGGCAAACAAAACAAAAGGACAACCTACACAACGAGAGAAAATATTTGCAAAAGATGCAACTCACAAGGGATTAATCTCCAAATATACAAGCAGCTCATGCAAATCAATTTAAACAAAACAAAACAAAACAAAACAAAACATGACCCAGTCAAAAAATGGGCAGAAGATCTAAACAGGCATTTCTCCAATGAAGATGTACAGATGGTGAAAAACTACATGAAAAAATTGTCAACACTGCTAGTTATTATAGAAATGAAAACCAAAACTACAATGACGGTGCAATACTGTTTAAAACAACCAAGAAATGGAAGGAACCTAAATATCCATTGACAGGTGAATGGATTAAAAAAAGATGTGGTACAGATATACAATGGAATCTTACTCAGCCATTTCAAAGTAGTACAGGGAACTCTATTCAGTATTCTGTAATAACTTATATGGTAAAAGAAGCTGAAAAAGAATGGATATATGTATAACTGAATCACCTAGCAGTACACCAGAAACTAATACAATATAGTAAATCAACTATATGCAATATAAAATAAAACAAGTTAAATAAACAAAGGTATGGCCTCAGCTTCAATAATAATGTACAGCAGTTGAAGGGATATATGTTAGGAATATATATATAACATAAAAAGCCCAAGATTGCGAGACATCATTTTCCCTTTTCACTTGTTTTGCTTAAGAGACAGCTGTTTATTTTGAAACCATCTTAGTATGATCCTACTTGCCTTATAGTCAGAAACAAAACCATCCATGTTTTTCCCCAAGATGAGATAGTTACATTATTTGGCTATTTATGCTTTTCCATATTATTAAAAGTTGATTGCTAAGTTGTAATTACAACAACAACAACAAAAAGGTGACAACATAAAGTTTCTAAAGTTGGGCGATTCATTTAAAGTTTTTACAACCACTTTGAATAGTAGTGATGTACAAAGAGTCCATATGTATTAAATGTATACAGCTTAATAAACATGAAGATAAGTATATACTCACGAAATCACCAGCACATTCTATACTGTAAACATATCCATTCTCTCCAAAAGTTTCTTCCTGTTCTTTTAATTTTTAAATTAAAAATCACTGCAATAATGGGCTTCCCAGAGAACCTACCTGCCAATGCAGAAGACATAAGAGATGCAGCCTGGGCCAGGAAAATCCCCTGAAGGAGGAAATGTCAACCCAATCCAATACTCTTGTCTGGAGAATCCAATGGATAGAGGACTCTGGCAGGCTACAGTCCATAGGGTTGCACAGTAGGGTTCACATGACTGAAGTGACTTAACATGCACACACAGAGTAGTAGTGGTTTAAAACATTGTATGTTTCATATGTACATTATATTTTAATTTCTGTATTCACTATAAGATGCTACCAATAAAAGTTAAATTGCTATCCATTCTCTTTTCTTTATCAATGGGTTTGTTTCTGTTTGGTTAAAGTTTTTTTGTATTTGCTTTAAAAATCCACATGCAATTGAAATTATACAGAATTTGTCTTTGTCTGACTTACTTCACTTCAGCATAATGCCTTCATGGTTTATCTGTTTTGTTGCAAATGGCAAGATTCATCTATTTATGGGCTTCCGTCGTGTCTCAGTGGTAAAAAGTTTGCATGCCAATGCAGGATACTTGGGTTTGATCTCTGGGTCAGGAAGATCCCCTGGAGAAGGAAATGGCAACCCACTCCAATATTGTTGCCTGGGAAACCCCATGGACTGAGGCAACTGGTGGGTGACAGTCAATGAGGTTGCAAGAGTCAGACATGACTTACTTAGTGATGACACAACAACAAAGTATTTCATTGTATATACACCCCCATATCTTCTTTATCCATTGATCTGTTGATGGACTTTTAGTTTGTTTCCTTCTCTTGACTTGAGTGCTACAATGAACATAGAGGTGCATATTTCTTTTTGAATTAGTGTTTTTGTTTCTTCAGATAAGTACCCCAAAGTGGAAAAACTGAATTATACAATGGCCTTGTTCTTAATATTTTGAGATTTATTCATTTTGTTTTCTACAGTGACTAAAACAATTTGCATTCCCAGAAAGAGTGGGAATCTCCACATCCTCACCAACTCATGTTATAGAAATAACAGCAAGTGCCTTTTTCATGATATCCATCAGCATGAGGTATTATCTCATTGTGGTTGTGATCTGCATTTCCTTGATGGTAAATAATGTTGGGCACCTTTTCAGAGGTCTCTTGGCCATCTGCACGTTTTCTTGGAACACATTCAGCTCTTCTGCCCATTTTAAATCAGGTTGTTTCATTTTTTGCTGTTAGGAATTTTTATATATTTTAGCTATTAACAACTTAGTAGATATATTACTTGCAAATATCTTCTCCCATTAGGAAAGTTGTCTTTTTGTTTTGCTGATGGTTTCCTTAGCTGTGAAAAAGCTTTTTATTTTGATGTGGTCCTATCCATTGATTTTGCCTTGCCTACAGAGATATATCCAGAAAAATATTGCTAAGACCAATGTAAAACAACATACAGCCTATATTTTATTCTAGGAGTTTTATGGTTTTATGTCTTACATCCAAGTTATTAATCTATTTTGAGCTGTATATAGAGTCAAATTGTGGTCTGGTGCCATTCTTGTGCACGTGAATACCCAGTTTTCTCAAAACTATTTATTGAAAAGATTTTTTTTTCCCACTTAAAACTTGTTTTTCCTTTTCCTTTTTTCTGTTTTTAAAATTAACTTTATTTGGCATATAAATGCTTTACAATATTGTGTTAGTTTCTCCTGTACAGCAAAGTGAATCAGATCTATGTATACATACATCTTCTCCTTTTTGGATTTCCTTCCTATTTAGGTCACTACAGATCATCAAGTTAGTTATTTTTTATATATAATAGGTTATATATGTAAATCCCTATCTCCTATTCATCCCATCCACCTTCTCCCTCCCTACCTGGTATCTATATGTCCATTCTCTATGTCTCTGTTTCTGTTTCTGCTTTGCAAATAAGTTCATCTGTATCACTTTTCTAGATTTCACATATAAGTGATATTATACAATATTTATTTTTTCTCTTTCTTACTTGTTTTACTCTGTATGACAGTCTCAATGTCTATCCAGGTCTATGCAAAATACACGATTTCATTCCCTTTTATGGCTGAGTAATATTGCACTATATATATGTACCAAATCTTATTCATTCCTCTGTTGATGGGCATTTAAGTTGCTGCCATATTCTGTTTTTTCTCCAGGTATATGCTCAAGAGTGATATTGCTGGGTCATAGGTAGTTTTAATTCTAATTTTATTATTTTTTCTTTTTTTTAAGGAAACTGCATACTGTTCTCCATAGTGGATGCATAAATTTACATTACCACCAGCAGTATAAGATGTTTCTCTTTTCTCAATACCCTGTCCATCATTTATTATTTGTAGATTTTTCAATGATGTCCATTCTGACCAATGTGAGATGATATTTTATTTTTGACTTGCATTTCTCTAATAATTCATGATGTTGAGCATCTTTTCATGTTTGTTGGCCACCTTTTTCTCATCTTTGGAAAAGTCTTTATTGAGGTCTTCTGCCATTTTTTTTATATTGCAATGATTGTTTTTATATTGAACTGCATGAACTGTTCATATATTTTGCAGATCAATCATTTGTTAGTTGTTTCTTTTGCAAATATTTTCTCCCATTCTATGGGTTGTATTTTCATCTTGTTTATGGTTTCCATTGCTGTGGAAAAGGTTTAAGTTTAATTAGGTTCCATTTGTTTACATTTGTTTTTGTTTTCATTACTCTAGGAAGTGGGTTAAGAAAGATTTTTCTTCAATTTATGTGAGAATATCCTGTCTTTGTATGCCTCTAAGAGTTTTGTAGTGTGTGGCCTTACATTCAGGTTTTAAATCCATTTTGAATTTATTTGTGTGTATGTTGTTAGGGAGTGTTCTAGTTTCATTCTTTCACATACAGCTGTCCAGGTATCCTAGTACCACTTATTGAAGAGACTGTCTTTTCTCAATTGTATATTTTTGGATTATTTCTAGTAGCAGACTAGATGCCCCATAGATGTGTGGGCTTATCTCTGGGATTTTATCCTTTTTTTAAAAAATAATACCGTACCATCTTGTTTACTGTAGGTTTGTAGTATAGTCTGAAGTCAGGGACCCTGATTCTTCTAGCTTCACTTTTTTTATATTCAATGTCTTTTTTGTTTCCATACAAGTTGTAAACATTTTTGTTTCAATTTGTGAAAAATAACATTGGCAATTTGGTAGAGATTGCATTGAATCTGCAGATAAATTTGGGTAGTATGGTCATTTCCACATTATCAAGTTTTCCAATCCAAGAACATGTTATATCTCTCCATCTGCTTGTGTGTCATCTTTGATTGCTTTCATCAGTATCTAACAGTTTTCCGTGTACGACTTTTGCCTATATAGATAGGTTTATTCCCAGATATTTAATTCTGTTATATGAGATGTTAAACAAGATTGTTTTCTCTATTACTCTTTCCAGTATTTTGTTGTTAATGTATATGAATAAAAAAGATTCTTGTGTATTAATTTTGCATCCTACAACTTTACCAAATTCATTGATAGTAGTAGTTTTCTGGTGGCATTTACCAGGTTTTCTATGTGTAGTATCGTGACATCTGCAAACAATGACAGTTTTGCTTCGTGCTTCTTTTCCAGTTTGAATTTGTTTTATTTCTTTTTCTTCTCTGATTGCCATGGCTAGAATTTTCAAAACAATGTTGAATAATAGTGGTGAGAAAGCACATCCTTGTCTTGTTCCATATCTTAGATGAAATTATCTCATATTTTCACCATTGAGAGTGATGCTTGCTATTGTTTGGTCACATATGGTCTTTATTCTATTGAGGTAGGTTCCCTCTATGTTCATTTATTGGAGAGTTTTTTCTTTTTTTAAATTTTAATCACAAATGGGTGTTGGATTTTGTCAAAAGCTTTCTCTGCATCTATTGAGATGATCATATGGTTTTTATTCTTTAGTTTGTTAATATGGTGAAGTTTTGCTGAAAGTTTTAACTTCCATTTCATGTTTAAAGGACTTGTTAACAAAAGAAACCATTTGTTATACACAAATAAACATCTTCAATATTTAATAATTATCTAAATTACTTTCATTATACAAAAATCATTAAATGAAAAAAAAGAAATAGCAACAGTAGAGGAGATTACATACATCTTCCAATTGGAGGTGGCTAACATCCAGACTCAAAGAGTCCTGGGAAGTCTCATGTAACAGCAATCTGATGTCCCAGTTGGGAAAAGGTCCCTGGCCATACATTCACTCCGTGATGAGACTTCATCCTAAAATTTGTCTTTTTGGGGGTTTCTGCTTATAATCCTGGGCCACAAACTTATATCACTATTAGTTTGCAAGCAAATTGCAGCTCTGGTTTCACATTAATCTTTATTACAATGATGTTTTTCTTTTTTTTATCTTGTGAGTTGTAGAATTTGTTGACCCCTGGGTATGGTTGGCCAGACCTCGTCCAGGGGTTCAAGAATTCCAAAACTTACTCCCTATCTTATCTATACTGCCACTAGTCTTACTGGTAGCAAATAGGTGCACTCATAAACAGACATGTAGTCAAGGCAGTGTCCAGGCAGGTCAGAAGCAAAGTCAGAGGTCTGTTCTGCTCTCTTCTGTCTGAAACCTGAACAAGACTACTTCCATTTAATTTCCCTAACAGTAGACTTCAGGATTGTTTAGGTTGGAGAGATAGGAATAAGGCAAAATAGCATGAGCAATCTTATTAATTCTATAAGACAAATAACAATTTCAAATGGTCAAAAGAAACAAGATATTCAAAGAAATAAGCAAGGGGTTAAACGATGTAGCAAAATCATTTCTGAGTGGCAGGTGATGTTATAAAGAAGCAGTGTCACCATGAGTAACAATTATATTTTTTTACATTAATCCCTATATCCATTAACTTATTGACTGTAATAGTATTAATAACAGAATATTCTACTAATTGAGGGGCTATTAAAAAAAATGTTGTAGGTTTAAGGAAAAACAGTCCACCCAGAGTAGTTGATTGAATGCTGCAATAAGCAGGTTCCCAAATGTGAGAATTTGGCCCACAAAGCAGTTCCTTCACAGCCTTGTCATAGCCTCTCAGTAAGCAGGTGTGGTTATCAAAGTCCAGATAATTTCTAGTAAAATGAAGTAACAAATATTCTTTTCAAAGAACAGATAACACATGAAATTGGAACATAATGATCATCTGACTCTACATCTAGGATGGGCAGGGAAATAAACATTAAAATCATCTTTGCAAGAGGCTATGCTTTTATGCTTCTGTTGGCCAATTGTAGGACCAAGAATTTCTGAAATACTACAACACATCATAGAAGCACAAAGGTTTAGTTCTACTGTTAAAGAGATGTTTAGAGATTGTAAAAAAGCTCAATTCCATAGGCTGTCAGGATTTACTCCCAACCAGACAGGTAATTTTTGGCCATAAAAAATCAAAATCAGGGAAAGACAGGCCTTGTTCACAGATCAGGTGAAGTTTTTTTGAGTGTTGGCTGGATGTATTCTTTTTTAAAAAAATATAAATTTATTTATTTTAATTGGAGGCTATTTGCTTTATAATATTGTATTGGTTTTGCCATACATCAACATGAATCCACTACAGGTGTATACATGTTCCCCATCCTGAACCCTCCTCCCACCTCCCATTCTTGTACTACCATTTGGAGATTTATTTACTGTATTTTTGAAGAAACAAAAACAAGGTTAAAGATGCACAAAAGTAGAGCTACCAAGGTGCCTTAGAAGAAAGGCTATCCAGGAGAAACAGGAGCAGACACTGGTCCATGATGTTAGTGTTTCTCTAGGTATGAGAAGATTCAAGAATTTGGACTCATTAAAATCTTTACCTGAAAACATCTATCTGAAGGCCTGTTCTGCCAGGTTTTTCCCAAGCACGCAGTGCCTTGTTACTGATCTCTACCATGAACTCCTTTCAGGGGCTGTTCAAGGTCAGCAATTTTCAATGGTAATAATTTAACTCTTGTAGATGCAGATGACAGGGGCATCCCTAGTGGTTCACTTGGTAAAGAATCTGCCTACAATTCAGGAGACCCAGATTTGATCCCTGGGTTGGGAAGATTCCCTGAAGAAGGAAATGGGAACCCACTACGGTATTCTTGCCTGGAGAATTCCATGAACAGGAGCCTGGTGGGTTACAGTCCATGGTGTCACAAAGAGGCGAACATGATTGTGTGACTAACTTTCATTTTCACACTTTCAGAGGCAGATGACAATTGCCAATTTCCAGTTGGCAGAGACCCTTCAGGGTCATAGATTTATCATCATTTTGAGGCATTTCATGGACATTGTGTCCCACAGTGCTGGGAATGTTCTTTCCAGATCTGGAAAAGATTCCTCTGATAGGCCACTAAATGTACTGTTATTAGACCAGGCCCCACAAATAGCAAAAGACTCCAGACCATACCTGTCTTATAAGCCTCTTGCTTCAGAAAAATATGCCCTCTTGTTGCTTTTTTCCATATCTAAAGTTACATTATTAAAATTGTTGATCTCATATGGAACTCTATATATCCATCATTTTATCAGTGCCTCAGTCACATACTTGGTAATCTAAGAGACAACAATTTTTTTTTTTTTGAAACAGATGACACAGAAAATAATATAGCAAGCAGTTATTAGTAAGATCACAAGTAAGAATTTGAGTCAAGAGCTATCATTAGGTATAGCCCAGTATATCCCCAGGTCATTTGACTTACTTAAATGACTTGGTTGCCTGGTTGTAGATAATGGAACATCTGATCTTTATCCAAAGACTGACTACTGATATAAGCTTTAGAAACAAACTTAAAGTGTCCTTTTAACAACTTAACTAAACTTTTAAAAATATAGCAACAAGGAACTATCTCAGAAGTGAGTGCTGCTGCTGCTGCTAAGTCGCTTCAGTCGTTTCCGACTCTGTGCGACCCCATAGACGGCAGCCCACCAAGCTCCGCCATCCCTGGGATTCTCCAGGCAAGAACACTGGAGTGGCTTGCCATTTCCTTCTCCAATGCATGAAAGTGAAAAGTAAAAGTGAAGTCGGTCAGTCATGGCCGACTCTTCGCAACCCCATGGACTGCAGCCTACCACGCTCCTCTGCCCATGGGATTTTCCAGGCAAGAGTACTGGAGTGGGGTGCCATCGCAGTGAGTAACAAACTAAAATTTAATGTTCTTAGTGAAACATAAATATTTTTCGTTGTGAGGGCATTTACACTGCAGCCAGGAAAGGCTTTATCCCATCAAATAAAAATGAGTTTTTTCAGGGAGCTGGGAAAAGGCAAGTGGCTGTCTTGGATTTCCCATAGTCCTGACTGTTTGATTTATAGCTATTGCTTACCCATTTTAAATTCTCCAATTTAATAATAGGTTATTGCCATGTTTTAAGGACATCAGGATAGCAATAATCTAACAATGAGGGGTTAATTGTGTAGAAACAGAATTAACTTTAACTATATGTACCATAATCTTCATAGATCATTGTAAAATAATACTTATGTACTTTACCAAAGTAACAAAATATTTTAAAAACAAATGTAAATCACTTAAAGGCAAAGAGATTCAAAATCTATTATCAAAAGCCACATTCTAAGAAAATTTTGTTCTGTTAACAGAGAGAGAAAACCAAATTTCAGTCTGCTATCACCTTACTGTTAATAACCAATTATGTTTATCTGGCTAATCTTAGAAAGCTCTTTTCCATAAATCTTGAAGTAGTAATATTCTTGCAAAGGCATCAGAGTGAAACCATGCTTAAAATCTGATTATAGTTCAATCGACAAAGCAACCTGGTCATTTTCATGGCATGTAATACTTTAATATAACTAGAATTATAATTGACAACATTTTATCAGGACATATCAGATCTTCATGAATTCCATATAATTTTAGGATAGCTACATTAGTAATGTCAACCATACAATACAACCTGAGGAGATTTATCACTCCTTCAATAATAATTCCCATATAATTTAACATGTCAAATGAACACAGTTTAATACTCACTTTTGTATGTCTCAGGTGCCCTCAGAAGCACCCCAAAGTCAGTTACAGGTCAAAATAACTTCATTACAATTTAATTTTGGAAGTTTTGCCGAAAATATCAAAAGGATTTACAACAGTCAGGCAGGATCATATATGTTACTGTGAAACAACAGTTCACTTAACCAAAGTAACACAAAACTTCAAAGGTAAACAGAACAGATAACTTTAGAGATAAAAACACTTAAAATCCATCAATAAAGGCAGTTAAATATCTCTAGAAAACTTGTATTATGCATGAACCTCTTCTTTGTGTCCACTTTCCATAAATATATATATCTTTAAATCACTTTGTTCATTTAAAAACAGCCACCTGTAAGTCAGACCGACTTTCTGTTCCCTTAATACAATGTAATTTCATTTCTCATAACTTTTTACTAAAAACATCTGATGTTGCTTAAGCAACCATGAACTTTCCTTTATATTAGCATTCTGTACATTGGTGAACATAAATACCAGTGATGCTTTCTAAAAACATTTGTTTTTTTATAGATAATGTCTCAGGATGGCACCACAATTTATCATCAATAGTCTAAAATCTCTTTAGTTTCTCTGTAAGAGGAAGTTAGTGTTCAGTAGTTTATGCTTCAAAATCTTATTTGGAAATGACATGGTTATTTAATAAGTTTCCATAATTTTATTTTAGCACAACCCTAAAAATTCAAGTTACCCTAATCTGGAGAGACTATTTTAAACAGACATTCCTAAAGCATAATTATTCTTAATAGGGTTTATCCAAAATCTGTTATCCCATTTGCACTTTCTTTCGTTAAATATTTCTTCACTGGAGTTACTGTCCTTGTTGAAAAATTTAGCTTTCATTAAACCTAGGCACAATATTGATGACTCAACATGTCTACTAATTAGATTAGCAGACAAACATTAATATTAGATATTAATATTGAACATTTCCTAGTTCATGTGAACCTGAAATTTATTTAGGCCAATGTATCTTGTAATTGATTTGTAAGTGCTTACTTTTTTTTAAGCCTATTGAATTAAAGCTCATTTAAAATTAACCTCAGCAATATTATTCAAATACAAAGACACACATTGCGACATAAATTTCAGACAGAGAGACAGACAGAGATCTCATAATTTTCTGCTGGAGATTTAAAATTTCTCTTTGAGCTTTTTTTCTTTTTTTTTTTTTTTTGCTTGAGGTTCTAATTTGCCCAAGACTGAGGTCACAGGCAAAGTGAGATGTGTATTTTAAGGACATGGTAAGGGTTAACTTCAAGCTACTCCCTAGGCAGGCTTTTATAACAAGTTAGTTGTTTTTAATCGCATGCACAAAATGAACCAATTTTGGAGTTTCTGAGAATAAACAAAGCAAAAACAATATAATCAGTTTTTTTTTCCTGAAGTCTAAAAAATATCATAGCCATCCTGTGTCAAAAAAAGTCATCTTTCTTTTCTGTAGTCATAGCTTTATAGCTAAAAAATAGACCAAGTAGTGCTCAAAGTGACTCTCATATCAGGGACAGATCAGCTGATATAAATCTTGGATTGTCCTTCTGGGGAAGTGGGGTCTTTGTTTGATAAGAAGAATCAGGGGGGATAAGGGAACTTTCAAGTGTGGGGGAAGCTTGGCCCCCTCCCCAAGCGATAGAAGTTAGGAGGGGAATTTTTAATGTTAAAAGAGTTTTTTTTTTTTTTTTTTAATTCCCCCAGGATTTTGAATATAGGAGAAGGTCCTAAATCAAAGGAAACTTCAGAATCTTGTCTGACAATAGAGATAAAAGGTGGATAGGAAAGGTCAAATGGGGGTTGTCTAGGAAATCTGATGGAGAGCAAGACAGAGGGGGGTCGGGGAGAGGGAGGCAACACATGCCTTAAGAGTGCCTCAAATCTGGATTCTGACTAGGGGCTATGAAGGACTGAATGTGAGGACTCTCTGTGTCCTTTCCTTGCTTTTGACAAAAGAGATAAAGTTGAAGGATTGTGCTATAATCCGTGTGCCATTCAGAGGCCAATTTTTTGGTCCCCTAGTTTGTATATGTATGCAGGTCAAGAAGCAGCAGTTAGAACTGGACATGAAACAACAGACTGGTTCCAAATTGGGAAAGGCGTATGTCAAGGTTGTATATTGTTACCCTACTTATTTAACTTATATGCAGAGTATATCATGAGAAATGCTGGGCTGGATGAAGCACAAGCTGGAATCAAGATTGCAAGGAGAAGTATCAATAACCTCATATATGCAGATGACACCACCCTTATGGCAGAAAAGGAAGAAGAACTAAAGAGCCTCTTGATGAAAGTGAAAAAGGAGAGTGAAAATTTTGACTTAAAACTCAACATTCAGAAAACTAAGATCATGGCATCCAGTCCCATCAGTTCACAGCAAATAGATAGGGAAACAATGGAAACAGTTTTTGACTCCAAAATCACTGCAGATGGTGACTGCAGCCGTGATATTCAAAGACATTTGCTTTTTGGAAGAAAAGCTATGACCAACCTAGACAGCATATTAAAAAGCAGAGACATTAGTTTGCTAACAAATTTCCGTCTAGTCAAAGCTATGGTTTTTAAATTAGTCATGGATATGAGAGTTGGACTATAAAGAAAACTGAGTGGCAAAGAATTGATGTTTTTGCACTGTGGTGTTGGAGAAGACTCTTGAGAGTCTCTTGGATTGCAAGGAGATCCAACCAGTTCATCCTAAATGAAATCAGTCCTGAATACTCATTGGAAGCATTGATGCTGAAGCTGAAGCTCCAATACTTTGGCCACCTGATGCAAATAACTGACTCATTGGAAAAGACCCTGATTGTAGGAAAGATTGAAAGCAGGAGAAGAAGGGGAAACAGAGGATGAGATGGTTGAGTGGCATCACCAACTCAATGGACATGTATTTGAGTAAGCTCCAGGAGTTGGTGATGGACAGGGAAGCCTAGAGTGCTGCATTGCATAGGGTCACAAAGAGTTGGACACAACTGAGTGACTGAACTGAACTGAGTTTATATTGGGGCCAGGCCTTCTGAGCTTTTCAGGGTCACTTCTTTTTCACTTCCTGAGATGTAACCAAGGGGTGAGTCTGAGAGAGGCTTCTGCAATGCACCTGAACCCACTCTTAGCCTACATGTCATAGAATGGGAGTGCTGAGAGTCACTGGCTGAAAGAAAAGTGTCCCTTTTGTCCCAGTGATCTCTCCATGCTACTAATGGCACAAAATGCCTAACTGTCCCAATAGTCACATCTGAAAGTGAGAGGTGACACCCCTGTAAACCGTGCAGCTAAGGCATCTTGTGATCCTGGCAGAGACAGAGATTCCTGGTAGCAATGATGTGATTTACAATTTGGTGATTCCCTGAAACATGGTAAAGTACTCTTAGGATTGAAGCAAAAATTGCTAAGCAGTCAATGTAGGACTATGAGACCTTGATCTTGCTTTCAAGAAATATCTCATTCCATTAACCTGAAACCATACCCTTTGTTCCAAATTCCTTGAATGTGTCCTTGGTCTGATAAATTATCAGCACTGCAATCCAGGAAAGGGCAGTAATTAACTTATGTTCCATATGCCTGAGATAAAAGCAACTGATGATCATTAATCTTTACCCATACATCTCGTCCATTGTAATTTGGACAGGAGCCATGAAAAAGGGTGGCAAATTAATCTGAGGATCAAGAGAAGCCATAAAGATGTTAAGTTCAACATCCTGACCTTTAAACTGATTGGTTAGAAATTACATATTTTAAGGATAGGAGCCAAGCAAAAAGGTACAGATCAGTGCTAATAAGGATAAAAATTGCTGTAAGTCCACCTTTTTGGAAACACTTTACTCTCTCTCAGTATCTATGATGAGAGCTTTGTACTTTTCTTTTCTCTAAAATAAATCCTATTTGCTTGCTACTGTGACTTTTTGTGTGTTTGTGAAGTTCATTCTTGGGCTCTGTGAACAAGGACTTGGATTCCTGTTTCAGGATAGCTCAAAGACAACACTTAGGCTCCTGTAAATCAATACAGACCAAAACGGAAATAAGTGAAAGTGACAGGGAAGAGAGGCTGAGGAATCCATCTTACAATCCTGTCAGGAAGGCCAGGGGATGATGGGCTCTATGTTTTGCTTCAAATACTATGTGCCTGACACAGAACACAGAAGTTGTCTTACTGGAGGTGGATGCCTTTATGGCCTGATCCATTTCGTGACACATTTATCCTCTCATGGGTGTCTTCATTTGACAGGCAGCCTAATGGTTTTGAAATGCCTGACCCGTGCCCACGTAATATTGTTTGGCCTAGTCTTCAATTGAAAAGGAGTCAAAGAGACCCTCATCCATTTGAGTGGCAGCTACTGGGGCACAGTGGGTGATGGGGTCTTTGGGACATACAAGAGGGTAACTCTTGCCAGAGTTCCTCATTGCTTTCATAACCACTTGCCTGTTTGCAGAGGATCCCAATGAGAAAAGAGAGGCGAGAAGATGGGGGAAGAAACTCCGAGTCCCTGTACAGGCTACCAAAAAATTCCGTGGTCCATACATGAGTTGAAAAATAATTTTCAGACATGATTCAAAATGTGTGGAGAATAAAGTCTATTAGAATAGAAGACACTGTTAGAGCAGCAAGCCAGCTCAAAGGAGAGCCAACTAACAAAGTGAAGATTTGATCAGCTAAAATATAATTTTGACATTGTAAGATCGATAATCATCCTCACAAATCACATAATTCTTTTTCTAATTGTAATTTCTCTTCAGACAATTTTAACTTAGCTTCATGTACTTTCCAGTAGGCAGAGAGGAGGATCCAGCCTCTCACCTAGTGTGGCATATTCTTATCCTTTCTCAATCAGCATTAGCCACATTCAGTAACTTTGAAATGTTTGCCCCACTTTAATTTAAGTTTCCGATTCCCACACGATCCAGTGAATGTGTCACGCTCATTAGCTAATGAGTAATAAGGTGAGTATTCCCATCTGGGAATAAAAACTTCATCAACCTTAATCTCTTTCTTCTTAAAGAGTAGAATTTTGTCTCACAAATCCTGGTCACAGTGCCAATTATTGTTTTGCCAAAGTTCTCACTTTCATCTCAGATTCAAAGGATTTTTTAACAAAATAAGTCACTTTTTATATACAAGTAAATATTATCAATATTTATTAGAGCAATATCTAGCTTACTTTCAATATACTAGCATTAAAAAAAAATGAGAAATAGAAACAGTGGGCATCACCAAGTTGGGTTTTGAAAAACATCCAGACTCAAACAGAGCTGGCAAGTCCCATGACACAGCACATTTGAAGTTCCAGTTGGAAAAAGTTCCCAGGCAGTATGTCTGCTTTGTGGGTGAGACTTCAAAAATTGCAGCTCAGTGTTCCCATTTATAATCCCAGGATGCAAACTGGTATCATCATCCATCTGTGAGCAAACTGCAGCTCTGATTTTATGTTAATGCTGTTTGCTTGGTCTTGTAAAAGTTGGAATATTGTTAAGCCTTGGGCCTGGTGGGCCAGACCCCCTCCAGTGGCTCAACAGTCTTAAGATTTGTCTCCTATCTTATCTATGGTGCTTCAAGGCTTGCACTCACAGTCAGGGAAGTGTCCACATAGGTTAAAAGCAAGGTCAGAGGCTTGCTCTGCTTTGTCTCTGAAGCCTAACCAAGACTATTTATTCAATTTACCTAATACTGGGTAAAAAGCAGAAACTAGAAAGCAGAATCCCTACTTTTGGGACCACCCTATATGATCTTGTTGAAAGCCCTCACTCTTTGCTTTAAGAGTACCCCTTCTGTGTATAAAGAAGTTTCTGGCAAGGCAGCCTGTGGAACTAGGGTGGAAACCTCTATTAGGCCACAGCTCTGTAATGTGGCTCTCTTAGCTGTCTGATCGGCAGCTTGTTTCTCTTGTGACACCTCCGTACTTGCTTTTTGCTGTCCCCTGCAGTGGGAGACTGAAACCTCTGCAGGAAGATGGACTGTTTCAAGGAACCAGGGCATTTAGTCATCATATTTAATTGAGGACTCTCAGGTGGTTATCTGGCGCCTTTCTTTCCAAATAGAAACCTGTACGTGTAGTACAAGAATGGCATACTTGGAGTCAGTATAAAGAGCTACTCATTTCCTTTTCACAGCTCTAAAGCTTGAGTCAGGGCTTAAAATTGAGCCAACTAGGCTGAAGTTTCTTGTGGTAAAAGTCAAGCCTCCATGGTCTTGCAATTGGAGACTACAGCATATCCTGCTCTCCTTTTCCCATCTAAGACAAAACTACTCCCATCACTACACAACATTTTCTCAGGATTGGTCAGAGTATCTTATGAAAATGACTCTCAGGGTTTGTCCAATGGTCTAAAGTTTCTAGGCAAGAAGGAAAGGGGAGAGAGCCTGTATGGGTTTGCAGGAGAACCAGGTCCTAGAGATATAGCTAGTCCTGGATTTCCATAAGTATTACTTGATATCTGAGGATCCTTTGATCAGTTAGTCACTTCAGTCACTCAGTTCAGTTCAGTTCAGTTCAGTCACTCAGTCGTGTCCGACTCTTTGCTACCCCATGAATCGTAGCATGCCAGGCCTCCCTGTCAATCACCATCTGCCGGAGTTCACTCAGACTCACGTTCATCGAGCCTGTGATGCCATCCAGCCATCTCATCCTAGGTCGTCCCCTTCTACTCCTGTCCCCAATCCCTCCCAGCATCATTATTTTCCAATCAGTCAGCTCTTTGCATGAGGGGGCCAAAGTACTGGAGCTTCAGCTTTAGCATCATTCCTTCCAAAGAAATCCCAGAGTTGATCTACTTCAGAATGGACTGGGTGGATCTCCTTGCAGTCCAAGGGACTCTCAAGAGTCTTCTCCAACACCACAGTTCAAAAGCATCAATTCTTCGGTGCTCAGCCTTCTTCACAGTCCAACTCTCACATCCACACATGACCACAGGAAAAATCATAGCCTTGACTAGACGGACCTTAGTCGGCAAAGTAATGTCTCTGCTTTTGACTATACTGTCTAGGTTGGTCATAACTTTTCTTTAAAGGAGTAAGTGTCTTTTAATTTCATGGCTGCAGTCACCATCTGCAGTGATTTTGGAGCCCAAAAAAATAAAGTCTGACACTGTTTCCACTATTTCCCCATATATTTCCCATGAAGTGATGGGACAGATGCCATAATCTTCATTTTCTGAATGTTGAGCTTTAAGCCACCTTTTTCACTCTCCTCTTTCACTTTCATCAAGAGGCTTTTTCGTTCCTCTTCACTTTCTGCCATGAGGGTGGTGTCATCTGCGTATCTGAGGTGATTGATATTTCTCCCGGCAATCTTGATTCCAGCTTGTGCTTCTTCCAGCCCAGCGTTTCTCATGATGTACTTTGCATATAAGTTAAATAAGCAGGGTGACAATATACATCCTTGACATACTCCTTTTCCAATTTGGAACCAGTCTGTTGTTCCATGTCCAGTTCTAACTGTTTCTTCCTGACCTGCATACAGATTTCTCAGGAGGCAGGAGAGGTGGCCTGGTATTCCCATCTCTATCAGAATTTTCCACAGTTTATTGTGATCCACACAGTCAAAGGCTTTGGCATAGTCAAGAAAGCAGAAATATATGTTTTTCTGGAACTCTCTTGCTTTTTCCATGATCCAACGGATGTTGGCAATTTCATCTCTAGTTCCTCTGCTTTTCCTCAAACCAGCTTGAACATCAGGGAGTTCACAGTTCATGTATTGCTAAAGTCTGCTTGGAGAATTTTGAGCATTACTTTACTAGCATGTGAGATGAGTGCAATTGTGCGGTGGTTTGAGCATTCTTTTGCATTGCCTTTCTTTGGAATTGGAATGTAAACTGACCTTTTCCAGTCCTGTGGCCACTGCTGAGTTTTCCAGATTTGCTGGCATATTGAGTGCAGCACTTTCATAGCATCATCTTTTAGGATTTGAAAGAGCTCAACTGGAATTCCATCACCTACACTAGCTTTATTCATAGTGATGCTTTCTAAGGCACACTTGACTTCACATTCCAGGATGTCTGGCTCTAGATGAGGGATCACATCATCATGATTATCTGCGTCATGAAGATCTTCGTTGTACAGTTCTTCCGTGTATTCTTGCCACCTCTTCTTAATATCTTCTGCTTCTGTTAGGTCCTTACAATTTCTGTCCTTTATCGAGCCCATCTTTGCATGAAATGTTCCCTTGGTATCTCTAATTTTCTTGAAGAGATCTCTAGTCTTTCCCATTCTGTTGTTTTCCTCTATTTCTTTGCATTGATCGTGGAAGAAGACTTTCTTATCTCTTCTTGCTATTTTCTGGAACTCTGTATTCAGATGCTTATATCTTTCCTTTTCTCCTTTGCTTTTTGCCTCTCTTCTTTTCACAGCTATTTGTAAGGCCTCCCCAGACAGCCATTTTGTTTTTTGCATTTCTTTTCCATGGGGATGGTCTTGATCCCTGTCTCCTGTACAATGTCACGAACCTCATTCCATAGTTCATCAAACACTCTATCTATCAGATCTAGACCCTTAAATCTATTTCACACTTCTGCTGTATAATCATAAGGTATTTGATTTAGGTCATACCTGAATGGTCTAGCGGTTTTCCCTACTTTCTTCAATTTGAGGCTGAATTTGGCAATAAGGAGTTCATGATCTGAGCCACAGTCAGTTCCCGGTCTTGTTTTTGTTGACTGTATAGAGCTCTTCCATCTTTGGCTGCAAAGAATATAATCAATCTGATATTGGTGTTGACCATCTTGTGATGTCCATGTGTAGAGTCTTCTCTTGTGTTGTTGGAAGAGGGTGTTTGCTATGACCAGTGCATTTTCTTGGCAAAACTCTAGTAGTCTTTGCCCTGCTTCATTCCGCATTCCAAGGCAAAATTTGCCTGTTACTCCAGGTGTTTCTTGACTTCCTACTTTTGCATTCCAGTCCCCTATAATGAAACAGACATCTTTTTTGGGTGTTAGTTCTAAAAGATCTTTTGGGTCTTCATAAAACCATTCAACTTCAGTTTCTTTAGCATTACTGGTTGGGGCATAGACTTGGATAACTGTGATATTGAATGGTTTGCCTTGGAGACGAACAGAGATCATTCTGTCATTTTTGAGATTGCATCCAAGTACTGCATTTCGGACTGTTTTGTTGACCATGATGGCTACTCCATTTCTTCTGAGGGATTCCTGCCCGCAGTAGTAGATGTAATGGTCATCTGAGTTAAATTCACCCATTCCCGTCCATTTTAGTTCACTGATTCCTAGAATGTCGACATTCACCCTTGCCATCTCTTATTTGACCACTTCCAATTTGCCTTGATTCATGGACCTGACATTCCCGGTTTCTATGCAATATTTCTCTTTACAGCATAGGATCTTGGTTCTATCACCAGTCACATCAGTCACTCAGTCATGTCCAACTCTTTGTGACTCCATGGACTGCACCAAGCTAGACTTCCCTGTCTATCACCAGCTACTGGAATTGCTCAAACTCATGTCCATCAAGTCAGTGATGCCATACAACAATTTCATCCATGTTGTTCTCTTCTCCTCCTGCCTTCAATCTTTCCCAGAATTAGGGACTTCTCCAATAAGTCAGTTCTTCACATCAGGTGGACAAAATTTTGGAGTTTCAGCTTCAGCATCAGTCCTTCAAATGAATACTCAGGAACGATTTCCCTCAGGATTGACTGGTTTGAACTTGCAGTCCAAGGGATTCTCAAGAATTTTCTCCAACACCACAGTTCAAAAGCATCAATTTTTTGGTGCTCAGCTGTCTTTATAGTCCAAATCTCAGGTCCATACACAACTACTGTAAAAATCATAGCTTTGACTAGATGGAATTTTGTCAGCAAAGAAATGTCTCTGCTATTTTAATATGCTGTCTAGGTTGGTCATTGCTTTTCTCCCAAGGAGCAAGTTCCTTTTAATTTCATGGCTGCAGTACCAATCTTCGGTGGTATTGGAACCCCAAAAAATAGTCTATTAGTGTTTTCATTGTTTCCCCATCTATTTGCCATGAAGTGATGGGACCAGATGCCATGATCTTGGTTTTCTGAATGTTGAATTTTAAGCCGACGTTTTCACTCTCCTCTTTTTTCACTTTCATCAAGAGGCTCTTTAGTTCCTCTTACCCTTCTGCTTTAAGGATGGTGTCATCTGCATATCTGAGGTTATTGATATTTCTCCTGGCAGTCTTGATTCCAGCTTGTGCTTCACCCAGCCCAGCATTTCACATGTTGTATTCTGCATATAAATTAAATAAACAGGGTGACAATATACAGCCTTGATCTACTCCTTTCCCAATTTAACACCAGTCTGTTTTCCCATGTCTGCTTCTAACTGTTGCTTCTTGACCTGCATATAGATTTCTCAAGAGGCACATCAGGTGGTCTGGTATTCCCATCTCTTGAAGAATTTTCGACGGTTTGTTGTGATCCACATAGTCAAAGGCTTTGGCATAGTCAATAAGCAGAAGTAGATTTTTTTTGGAACTCTCTTGCTTTGTTGATGATCCAACGAATTTTGGCAATTTGATCTCTGTTTCTTCTGCCTTTTTTAAAAACCAACTTGAACATCTGGACATTCACAATTCATATACTGTTAAAGCCTGGCTTGGAGAATTTTGAGCATTGCTTTGCTAGAGTGTGAGATGAATGCAATTGTGCAGTAGTTACAACATTCTTTGGCATTGCCTTTATTTGGGATTGAAATGAAAACTGACCATTTCCTGTCCTGTGGCCACTGCTGAGTTTTCCAAATTGGCTGGCAGATTGAGTGCAGTGCTTTCATAGCATTGTCTTTTGGATTTGAAATAACTCAACTGGAATTCCATCACCTCCACTAGCTTTGTTAGTAGTGATGCTTCCTAAGGCCCACTTGACTTCACATTCCAGGATGTCTGGCTCTAGGTGAGTGATCTCACCATCATGGTTATCTGGGTCATTAAGATTTTTTTGTGTAGTTTTTCTGCGTGTTCTTTCCACCTATTTTTAATATCTTCTGCTTCTATTATGCCCATACCATTTCTATCCTTTATTGTGTCCATCTTTGCATGAAAATTTACTTTGGTATCTCTAATTTTCTTGAAGAGATCTCTAGTCTTTCCCATCTCATTGTTTTCCTCTATTTCTTTGCACTGATCATTGAGGAAGACTTTCTTATCTCTCCTTGCTATTCTTTGGAACTCTGCATTCAAATGAGTATCTCTTTCTTTTTCTCCTTTCCTTTTTGCCTCTCTTCTTTTCTCAGCTATTTGTAAGGCCTCCTCCGACAATTATTTTGCCTTTTGCATTTCTTTTTCTTGGGGATGGTCTTAATCTCTGCCTCCTGTACAATGTCACAAACCTCCGTCCATCATTCTTCAGGCACACTGTCTATCTATATTCCCTTCAATATATTTGTCATTTCCACTCTATAATTGTAAGGAATTTGATTCAGGTTATACCTGAATGGTTTAGTGGTTTTCCCTATTTTCTTCAATTTAAGTGTGAATTTACAATAAGGAGTTCATGATGTGAGGTATAGTCAGCTCCTTGTCTTGTTTTTGCTGACTTTATAGAGAATCTTCATCTTCACCTGCAAAGATTATAATAAATCTGATTTTGGTATTGGATACCATCTGGTGATATCCATGTGTAGAGTCTTCTCTTGTGTTGTTGGAAGAGGGTGTTTGCTATGATCAGTGCGTTATCTTGGAAAAACTCCGTTAGCCCTTGCCCATCCCCATTTTGTACTGCAAGGCCAAACTTGCTTGTCATTCCAGGTGTCTCCTGACTTCCTACCTTTGAATTCCAGTCCCCTATGATGAAAAGGACATCTTTTGGGGGTGTTAGTTCTAGAAGGTTTTGTAGGTCTTCATAACCATTCAACTTCAGCTTCTTTATCATTAGTGGTTGGGGCATAGGCTTGGATACTACGATATTGAATGATTTGCTTGGAAACAAACAGAGATCACTCTGTTTTGTTGTTTGTTTGTTTTTTTTTTTTTTTTTTTTTTGAGATTTCACCACGTACTGCATTTTGGACTCTTTTGTTGACTATGAGGGTACTTCATTTCTTCTAAGGGATTCTTGTTCTCAGTAGTAGCTATAATGGATATCTGAATTAAATTCACTCTTTTCAGTCCATTTTATTTCATTGACTCCTAAAACATCAATGTTCCCTCTTGCCATCTCCTTCATGACTACTTCCAATTTACCTTGATTCATAGACTTAACATTCCAGGTTCCTATGCAATATTGCTCTTTACAGCATCAGACTTTACTTCCTTCACCAGTCACATCCACAACTGGGCACTGTTTTTACTTTGTCTCCATATCTTCATTCTTTCAGGAGTTATTTCTCCACTCTTCTCCAGTAGCATAGTGGGCACCTACTGACAGGGAGTTCATCTTTCAGGGTCCTATCTTTTTGCTTTTGCATACTGCTCATGGGGTTCTTAAGGCAAGAATACTAAGTAGTTTGCCATTCTCTCCTCAAGTGGACCAACTTTTGTCAGAATTCTCCACATTCCCTGTCTGTTTTGGGTGGCTCTATATGGCATGGCTCATAGTTTCATTGAGTTAGACAAGGCTGTGGTCCATGTGATCAGTCTGATTAGCTTTCTGTGATGGTGATTTTCAGAAGGCAATGGCAACCCACTCCAGTACTCTTGCCTGGAAAATCCCATGGATGGAGGAGCCTGGTGGGCTGCAGTCCATGAGGTCGCTAGGAGTCAGATACAACTGAGCAACTTCATTTTCACTTTTCACTTTCATGCATTGGAGAAAGCAATGGCAACCCACTCCAGTGTTCTTGCCTGGAGAACCCCAGGGGTGGAGGAATCTGGTGGGCTACCGTCTATGGGGTCACACAGAGTCGGATACGACTGAAGTGACTTAGCAGCAGCAGCAGTCCTCTGATGCATAAGGATAAGAGACTTATGGAAGCTACCTGATGGGAGAGACTGACTGTGGGGGAAACTGGGTCTTGTTCTGATGGGCGGGGCCATGCTCAGCAAATCTTTAATCCGATTTTCCTGTTGATGTGTGGTGCTGTGCTCTCTCCCTATTGTTCGACCTGAGACCAAACTATGATGGAGCTAATGAAGAGAATGCCGACCTCCTTCAAAATTTCCAGTGCACACACTATAGCACCCAGTGCCCCCAACTCTGCAGCAGGCTATTGCCAATCCATGCCTCCACCAGGTACTCCTGGACACTCACAGGGTCAGTCTTTTGTGGGGTCACAGCTCCTTTCTCCTGGGTCCTGGTGTGCACAATATTCACAAATGGCCTTTCCCTTTCAGAAGTTATTTCACTTGGTGGCTGGTAAAAACTAGTTAGCATACCCCCAAGAGAGAGTTTTAAGTCATCTTCTGTGAGGGCTTCAGTAGCTTCAAGGTTTCAAAAGAAGGGAGGTCACCCTTCCTTGGGCAGTTTGGTTGAGCCTTTTGGATAAGTAAGCCACTGGTTGGGGTTCAAGTCCTGACCTTTGAGTTAACATTCCCAAAGCTATCCCTTCTCCTAGTGGACATATGTTTGGAACATTTTCTCTGGGTCCAGTGACCTCAAAGCTGGTGCCAGGACTAAAGCCTGTTTTGGTATAACCTCTGTCTCATTTTGAGGAAGTCCCCACGTCAATGGGATCAAATCACCCCTCCTTTTAGGCTTTCACATAAAGACTGGGTGATTAGGCCATAGATGATTTTCCAGATTCTACAATATTCGATTAGCCCCAGAAAAGCTTGCAATTATTTCTGAGTTATGGAGAAAGGCAACTGGAGGATTCCTTGTACCTGATCAGAGGGCAGTCTCTTGGACATGTGTGTAATTTGAACTCCCAGGTAAATGGTATTTGTCTGGACCATCAGTACCTTGGCAGGAGAGATTTTATATCCCCATTCTGCCAAAAAGTTTAGAAGCTGAATCGCATGTCATTGGGCTTCTCTCTTATCTGTGGAGCAGATTACTAGACCACCTTTGTATTGTAATATTTTTCTATTTGGTCTCAGGTCCAGAAGATCCCACCTAAGAGCCTGTCTTAGCAAGTGGGGACTACCTCTGAATCCTTGAGGTAATACTGTCCAGGTCATTTGTTGGTATTTTTCTCCTGGTGCTTCCCACTAGAAGGCAAAAAGGTTTGGGTACTCCTTAACCAGTGGTATGCAAAAGAACTTGGCCTTAACTTCCAGGATGCTATAACCCTTGGCAGTGTGTGGTATTTCTTACAGGATTACATAGGGGTTGGGAACTGTGGGAGGAAGGGGGCTACAGCCTCATTTATGATATCTATATCTTGAAATATTCACCAGTCCCTAACCAGAGCTCCTCAATTGCATCCACAGGTGCTTGCCTATTCACAGAGGGTTCAAGGAGACAAGAAGCAAGAAATCATAGAAAAGGCTTTAGAGGAAGTCAAGGTCCTTCCAATCATAGGGGCAAGGACCCTTGTCTAAAGGCAGTCAGTGATCTGAGTCATTGCACCAAAATGTCAGGTTGGTTCCTTTTTCCCTTGATCTTTGTCTCATCATAGCAAAGATCTGAAATGGTAGGCTAGTTACAACTCAAGCATGCAAGATTTAATAAGCAGGCAACAGATAGTACATTTCCAAGATGTGAGAGTAGGCCAACCCCTCTGAAGTACCCTGACTCTTGTTGATTTCCCTTTTTATATAATATTTTTTGTCTCCTCTCCTTGGCAGTTCCTGGGACCTGATTAAATCTGCCCATGAAAAATAGAGCTTGTATCTGCCACCAATCAGGAAGGGGGTGCAAGTAGGGCATATGCTCAAGGTCAATCAGGGAAAGTGGCATGTATGGGCATAGTTTCCTGCCAGACATTCTCACACTTGACCTTGACTTCCTTTTTCATGGCTTGTGTGTGTGTGTGTGTGTGTGTGTGTGTGTGTGTGTGTCTGTGTCTGTGTCTGTGTCTGTGTCTGTGTCTGTGTTTGCTCTTATCAAGGTTCTTCTAGTTACCATTTTCTCTAGCCACCATCTTGGACTCCTTTTCTATTCTAACTACCTAGCAGTTTGTTTTGTTTTGTTTTTTTCTGAGAGGGGCATAGTTTATGGTTTTGAGCTCCAAAAGAAATACATGAAATGATATTACTATTGAAATAACAATAATAAGCTATCACTTATTAAACAGTATGTTCTTACATAAAACTTATGATTCCAGCATCACCATTACCCTGAGTTATTATCCCCCTTTACTTCTGAGACTGAGAAAAGCTAAGTAAATTACTACAGGCTTCTTAGCTTGGTGGTAACTGTACATTCAGTGGCATGTAAAAAAAATTCACAAAAGGCATCATGACCACCAAAGAAAAGCACAATAAATAATATTTGTGTGGGCATTATATCCTCATACACAAGAAATTTTATATAGTATTTGCTCTTACATAGGTGAGTTTGAGTGAACTCCGGGAGTTGGTGATGAACAAGGAGGCCTGGCGTGCTGCAGTTCATGAGGTCGCAAAGAGTAGGACACAACTGAGCAACTTAACTGAACTGAACTGAATTAAGGCCTTCCCTAGTGGCTCAGGGGTAAGGAATCTGCCTGCCAATGCCTGTAATGTAAAAGATGTGGGTTCTGTCCCTGGGTCAGGAAGATCCCCTGGAGAAGTAAATGACAACCTATTCCAGTATTCTTGTCTAAGAAATCCCATGGACAGAGGAACCTGGTGGTCTACAGTCCATGGGGTCACAAAAGAGTCATACATGACTTAGCAACTAAACATCAATTGTTCTTTTACTGGAGCTGACATTTGAATATTTAATTCTTCAGTTAGAATGAAACAAATATCCTATCAATTATATATTTAATTCTAATAAATATGTTATATATAATATTTATATTATATATAAATCCCATGGACAGAGGAACCTGGTGGTCTACAGTCCATGGGGTCACAAAAGAGTCATACATGACTTAGCAACTAAACAGTAATTGTTCTTTTACTGGAGCTGACATTTGAATATTTAATTCTTCAGTTAGAATGAAACAAATATCCTATCAATTATATATTTAATTCTAATAAATATATTATATATATATGTATATATATATAATATTTATATCTCCTTTCATCCTGGGAACCTTAGGGAGGTGAATAAGCAAACATGTTGACCATTTTCTTAGGGAAAATCACTGCCTTTTCATGGAAGATGGACTGAAGATATACTGATTTCTTAGTTGCAGTGTTTGAGGAAACTACTGCCTCTTTCTGCTGCTTATATGTCTACTTCAGAGAGTTGCATACTTTAAAATGAAGATATTGCTGTCACTTACAGTCAAGCAAAAAGCTAACTATAACCTTTAATATGAACCTATGTTTCATACTACCAGGAACTTCAAAGCACTTTCTCTAAAAACAGTAGAGGCTGGATTGTGCAAATTCTTTGAAAAGAAGTTTAAGGTTCTGCATAAATGCAAGGTAGAGAAGTTATTGTCAGCTACTCTACATACCAGTTTCACTTCCTTATCTTCCCCAAGGCAGTCTCTTAGGCTGGTGTCTCTTGATTCAAAACACACTTCAAAGCTCAGAGTTACTAGGGTTTGTAAAGATAAAGAGAGTATCTGAAAGTCATTTCAGTTCTTGGGTAAAACACTAAAGTGATAAGACAGAAGAATATGTTTTAAAAATTGTAGTTAAAATGTGTTTACTTGTTTAAAGAATTGAAAGACTTTCTGGAGAAATTAAAGCTCACATTTCACTGTATTTTCTGAATGACCTAGGTCGTTCAAAGAAAAGTATTATTTGTTTCATTTCACAATTCAGTTACTTGCTTTCAATATTCCACTGCAATTAATATATATTAGGAACAATCGTGTAGAATTTCTTTTTCAGGCGATACATAAGGACCTCCCTGCTGCTGCTTCTGCTGCTAAGTCCGACTCTGTGCAACCCCATAGATGGCAGCCCACCAGGCTCCCCTTCCCTGGGATTCTCCAGGCAAGAAACACATGAAAGTGAAAAGTGAATGTGAAGTCGCTCAGTGCTGTCCGACTCTTAACGACCCCACGGACTGTAGCCTACCAGGCTCCTCCATCCATGGGGTTTTCCAAGCAAGAGTACTGGAGTGGGGTGCCATTGCCTTCTCCAAGGACCTCCCTAACAATGGTAAAATATATGCAGTCCTGAGCTCCACAGTCTTTTGCTTTGGTGTTTCAGGAAAATAAAGAATAACATGATGCATTTTAAGAATGTGCTTACATATATGAAATATTTGTGAGAGAAGTTCCATCTGCTCACATATCCCACCTGCACAGGAACACAGTTCAGTTCAGTTCAGTTCAGTCGCTCAGTCATGTCTGACTCTTTGCAACCCCATGAATCGCAGTACGCCAGGCCTCCCTATCCATCACCATCTCCCGGAGTTACTCAGACTCACGTCCATTGAGTCCATGATGCCATCCAGCCATCTCATCCTTGGTCGTCCCCTTCTTCTCCTGCCCCCAATCCCTCCCAGCATCAGAGTCTTTTCTAATGAGTCAACTCTTCGCATGAGGTGGCCAAAGGACTGGAGTTTCAGCTTTAGCATCATTCCTTCCAAAGAAACCCCAGGGTTGATCTCCTTCAGAATGGACTGGTTGGATCTCCTTGAAGTCCAAGGAACTCTCAAGAGTCTTCTCCAACACCACAGCTTAAAAACATCAATTCTTCGGCCCTCAGCCTTCTTCACAGTCCAACACTCACATCCACACATGACCACAGGAAAAACCATAGCCTTGACTAGACGGACCTTCGTCGGCAAAGTAATGTCTCTGCTTTTGAATATGCTATCTAGGTTGGTCATAACTTTTCTTCCAAGGAGTAAGCGTCTTTTAATTTCAGGGCTGCAGTCACCATCTGCAGTGATTTGGGAGCCCAAAAAATAAAGTCTGACACTGTTTCCACTGTTTTCCCATCTATTTCCCATGAAGTGATGGGACCTATGCCATGATCTTCGTTTTCTGAATGTTGAGCTTTAAGCAAACTTTTTCACTCTCCACTTTCACTTTCATCAAGAGGCTTTTTCATTCCTCTTCACTTTCTGCCATAATGGTGGTGTCATCTGCATATCTGAGGTTATTGATATTTCTCCTGGCAATCTTGATTCCAGCCTGTGTTTCTTCCAGTCCAGCGTTTCTCATGATGTACTCTGCATATAAGTTAAATAAGCAGGGTGACAATATACAGCCTTGACATACTCTTTGAATAGATAAAAATGAATGCTTGCCATCAATAAAATTTAAGCCTATTTGAGGATATAGAAAAGCCTATTGAAGGATATAGAAAATGGACACCAGTCTAATAAGACATATTTCTTTTTTTTTCATTTTTTAAAATTTATTTTTAATTGAAGGATAATCACTTACAATATTGTGTTGGTTTCTGCCATACATCAATATAAATCAGCCATAGATATACATATGTCTCCTCACATCTCCCACCCCATCCCACACCTCTAGCTTGTCACATAGGACAAGGAGAGGTTGAAGAAAATGGATAGAGTAGCATGGAAACATATTCACTACCATATGTAAAATAGATAGTCAGTGAGAATTTGCTGTATGACTCAGAGAGCTCAAACCAGTGTCCTTTATAAAGATAAGCAAAGGATGCTATGATAGAAAATGGAAGGAACTTCTAACCCATACTATAGTAGTAAGAGAAGACTTCAAGTAAGGATTATTTATCTGAATTGTGCTTTGAAAGTTGTGTAGGTGAGAGGTGAAATCAATGCAAAAGAATATCTCATTTATTCAAATAACCATAAATCAAACAATATCTATCAATAATGATGGATTGATTCCAAAGCTTATTACTAGCTTTATAAATTATTTCTTAACATATTAATTTTGCTTCTCACTCTCTAGTGTACATAGGCTTCTGGATTATATTATACCAGGTGTTGATTCTGGTCTGGCTGGGGAATTTCTGTTGGTGTATGGTATGCTCTTCACCAGTGCTGCATGTTACAAAGTTGGAGGTGGCTTCCTGATGATATCAGATAAGTCATCACATTACCTCATTGGGACATATTACTAATAAGAAAGCTGTGTGTATATTTGTGCATGTTTATGTTCATGCAAGAATGTACAAGAGTAAGTGTGTGCATGTTTGTGTTTATAGACCATTTACATGAAAAGAAATTGTTATCAAAAGAAATATAATGTAAATGAGGGACTACTGGTAAACTGAGCCTGCATCTTTGATACAAAAATTGCAAAAAAAAGGTATTTTCTTATCATATATATGTGAACTTTCCCCCTATCTGAGTTGTAGAAACTTTATATTTAACAATTAAAGTACTTATTTCTAAAATATTGGCTATTGATATTTTCCTTCTAAACTGAACTGAGCCCAGTTCAGTTGCTCAGTCATGTCCAACTATTTGTGACATCATGGACTGCAGCATGCAAAATTTCCTTGTCCATCACCAACTCTCAGAGCTTGCTAAAACTCATGTCCATTGAATAAGTGATGCCATCAAATCATCTCATCCTCTGTCATCCTCTTCTCCTCCTGCCTTCAATCTGTCCCAGCATCAAGGTCTTTTCTAATGAGTCAGTTCTTTGTATCAGGTAACCAAAGTACTAGAGTTCTAAATAACTAGATGACAGATATAAATATTTAGAATCTCCTCCATTTTTTATTGACTAAACTGCTCAGTATGAGAGATTTATATTTAAGTTGATATTACTTTAGGTAATTTTCTTGAAGAGATTTCTAGTCTTTCCCATTCTATTGTTTTCCTCCATTTCTTTTCATTGATCGCTGAGCAAGGCTTTCTAATCTCTCCTTGCTATTCTTTGGAACTCTGCATTCAAATGGGTGTATCTTTCCTTTCCTTCTTTCCTATTCACTTCCCTTCTTTTCACAGCTATTTGTAAGGCCTACTCAGACAGCGGTTTTACTTTTCTGCATTTCTTTTTCTTGGGGACGGTCTTAATTCCTGTCTCCAGTACAATGTCACAAACCTCCATCCATAGTTCATCAGGCAAGCTGTCTATCAGATCTAGTCCCTTAAATCTATTTCTCACTTCCACAGTATAGTCATAAGGGATTTGATTTAGGTCATACCTGAATGGTCTAGTGGTTTTCTCCAGAAATGGCAGGGACCTAACAGAAGCAGAAGAACTGTATAAAAAAGATCTTCATGATCAAGATAATCACGATGGTGTGATCACTCACCTAGAGCCAGAAATCCTGGAATGTGAAGTCAAGTGGGCCTTAGAACGCATCACTATGAACAAAGCTAGTGGAGGTGGTGGAATTCCAGTGGAGCTATTTCAAATCCCAAAAAAGATGATGCTGTGAAAGTGCTGCACTCAGTATGTCAGCAAATTTGGAAAACTCAGCAGTGGCCACAGGCCTAGAAAAGGTCAGTTTTCATTCCAATCCCAAAGAAAGGCAATGCCAACGAATGCTCAAACTACTGCACAATTGCACACATCTCACATGCTAGTAAAGTAATGCTTAAAATGCTACAAGCCAGGCTTCAGCAATACGTGAACTGTGAACTTTCAGATGTTTAAGTTGGTTTAGAAAAGGCAAAGGAACCAGAGATCAAATTGCCAACATCTGCTGGATCATCAAAAAAGCAAACGAGTTCCAGAAAAACATCGATTTCTGCTTTATTGACTATGCCAAAGCCTTTGACTGTGTGGATCACAATAAACTCTGGAAGGTTCTGAAAGAGATGGGAATACCAGACCACCTGACCTGCCTCTTGAGAAACCTATATTCAGGTCAGGAAGCAACAGTAAGAACTGGACTTGGAACAACAGACTGGTTCAAATGGGCTAAAGAGTACATCAAGGCTGTATATTGCCACCCTGCTTATTTAACTTATAAGCAGAATACATCATAAGAAATGCTGGGCTGGAGGAAGTCCAAGCTGGAATCAAGATTGCCAGGAGAAATATCAATAACCTCAGATATGCAGATGGCACCACCCTTATGGCCGAAAGTGAAGAGGAGCTAAAGAGCCTTTTGATGAAAGTGAAAGAGAAGAGTGAAAATGTTGGCTTAAAGCTCAACATTCAGAAAACGAGGATCATGGCATCTGGACCCATAACTTCATGGCAAATAGACGGGGAAAGAGTGGAAACTGGCTGAGTTTATATTTCTGGGCTCCAAAATCACTTTAGATGGTGACTGCAGCCATGAACTTAAAAGACGCTTACTCCTTGGAAGGAAAGTTATGGCCAACCTAGACAGCATATTAAAAAGTAGAGACATTACTTTGTCAACAAAGGTCCATCTAGTCATGGCTATGGTTTTTCCAGTTATCATGTATGGATGTGAGAATTGGACTATAAAGAAAGCTGAGTGCAGAAGAATTGATGCTTTTGAACTGTGGTGTTGGAAAAGAATCTTGAGAGTCCCTTGGCCTCCAAGGAGATCCAACCAATCCATCCTAAGGGAGATCAGTCCTGGGTGTTCATTGGAAGGACTGATGTTGAAGCTGAAACTCCAATACTTTGGCCAACTGATGCGAAGAGCTGACTCACTGATCCTGGGAAAGATTGAAGTCAGGAGGAGAAAGGGACGACAGAGGATGAGATGTTTGGATGGCATCATTGACTCGATTGACATGTGTTTGTGTGGACTCCGGGATTTGGTGATGCACAGAGAGGCCTGGTGTGCTGCAATTCATGGGATCACAAAGAGTCGGACACGACTGCTTGACTGAACTGAACTGCATATAAAAATACAGTTTATAGATCAGAAAAAAAAATGTTATATATATATATCATCAAATTAACAATGCAAATAGGCTCTTTCACAGCTCGATATATTTTTTCTATGCTTCAGCATAATAGAAAAGTAAACAATCCTATATTTTTGTTATAGAGCTAGAGCATGTACAGTTGTTTTGTGTATAAAAGAATTTGACTGGTTCATAAATTCAATCTTAATTTATAGCCACAAATTTTCTCAAAATGTCAAATAGCTTTTGCATTTGTTATTTTTAAAAATTTTTAATTAATTAATTTTAATTGAAATCTAATTACTTTACAATATTGTGGTTCTTTTTGGTACTTATCAACCTGAGTCAGCCATGGGTCTACATGTGTTCCACAATCTTGAACCCCCTCCCTCATCCTTCCCCATCTCATCCTTCTGGGTTGGTCCAGACCACCACCTTTGAGTGCCCTACTTCATGCATTGAGCTTGCACTGGTCATCTGTTTTACATATGGCAATGCTATTCTCTCATATCGTCCTACCCTTGCCTCCTCCCATGGAATACAAAAGTCTGTTCTTTACATCTGTGTTTCTTTTTGTGTTGTGCTTATAGGGTCATCCTTACTGTCTTTCTAAATTCCATATAAATTAATATACTGTACTGCTGTTTCTCTTCCTGGCTTGCTTCACTATATATGATGCGCTCCAGTTTCATCCACCTCATTAGAACTGATTCAAATGTGTAATTTTTTTTTATATAGCTGAGTAATATTCTATTGTGTATATGTACCAAAGCTTCCTTATCCATTCATCTGCCAGTGGACATTGATGTGGCTTTCATGTCTTAGCTATTGTAAATAGCGCTTCAGTGAATATTGGGGTACATGTGTCTCTTTCAGTTCTGGTTTCCTCAGTGTATGCCCAGCAGTGGAATTGCTGGTTCATATGAAAGTTCTGTTTCCAGTTTTTAAAGGAATCTCTACACTGTTCTCCATAGTGGCTATACAATTCGCATTCTCCCAACAACAGTGTAAGAAGGTTCCCTTTCTCCACACTCTCTTGAAAATCTATTATTCATAGAATTTTTTATGGCAAACATTCTGACTGGCGAGAGCTGGTACCTCATTGTGGGTTTGATTTGCATTTCCTTTATAATGACTGATGTTGAGCATTTGTGGATATGTTTGTTAGCCATCTGTATGTCTTCTCTGGAGAAATATCTGTTCAATTCTTTAGCCCGTTTTTTGATTGGGGTCATTTATTTTTCTGGTATTGAGCTACATGATCTGCTTGTATATTTTGAGGATTAATTATTTGTCATCTGTTAGTTTGCTATTATTTTCTCCCATTCTGAAGGCTGTCTTTTCACCTTGCTTATAGCTTCCTTCATTGTGCAAAAGCTTTTAAGTTTAATTAGGTCCTATTTGCTTATTTTTGTATTTATTTCCATTACTTTGGAAGTTGGGTCATAAAGGATCCTGCTGTGGTTTATGTCAGAGAGTGTTCTGCCTATGTTTTCCTCTAAGAATTTTATAGCTTCTGGTCCTACATTTAGATCTTTAATTCATTTTAAGTTTATTTTTGTGTATGGTGTTAGAAAGTGTTCTAATTTTACTCTCTTAGAGGCGGTTGACCTCTTTTCCCATCACCACTTGTTAAAGAGATTGTCCTTTCTCTACTGTATATTTTTGCCTACTTTATCAAAGATAAGGTGTCCATAGGTGCATGGATTTATCTCTGGGCTTTCTATTTTGTTCCATTGATCTATATTTCTGTCTTTGTGCGAGTACCATACTGTCCTGATGACTGCAGCTTTGTAATATAGTCTGAAGTCAGACAAGTTGATTCCTCCAGTTCCATTCTTCTCTCTCAGGATTGCTTTGGCTATTCGAGGTTTTCTTGTGTTTTCATCCAAATTGTGAAGTTATTTGTTCTAGTTCTGTGAAGAATACTGTTGGTAGCTTGATAGGAATTGCATTGAAACTATAGATTGCTTTGGATAGTATACTCATTTTCACTATACTGATTCTCCCAATCCATAAACATGGTATATTTTTTCCATCTATCTGTGTCATCTTTGATTTCTTTCACCAGTGTTTTATAGTTTTCTAATATATGGGTCTTTTGTTTCTTTAGGTAATTTTATTCCTAAGTACTTTATTCTTTTTGTTACAATGGTGAATGGGATTGTTTCCTTGCATTCACTTCCTGTTTTCTCATTTTTAGTGTATAGGAATGTAAGTGATTTCTGTGTATTAATTTTATATCTTGCAACTTTATTATACTCATTGATTAACTCTGGTAATTTTCTTGTGGTATCTTTAGGGTTTTCTATGAAGAGAATCTTGTCATCTGCAAACAGTCAGAGTTATACTTGGTTTCCAATCTGGATTGCTTTTATTTCTTGTATTTCTCTGATTACTGTGGCTAGGATTTCCAAAACTATATTGAATTGTAGTGATGAGAGTGGGGAACCTTGTCTTGTTCCTGATTTAGAGGAAATGCTTTCAGTTTTTCACTATTCAGGATAGTATTTGATGTGGGTTTGATGTATATGGCTTTTATTATGTTAAGGTATATTCCTTCTATGCCTGCTTTTATTATAAATGGGTGTTGAATTTTATCAAAGTCTTTCCCTGCATCTATTGAGATAATCATACCGTTTTTATTTTTCAACTTGTTAATATGGTGTAGCCCATTGATTGATTTGAGAATATTGAAGAATCCTTGCATCCCTGGGATAAAGACCACTTGGTAATGGTGCATTATCTTTTAAATATATTGTTGGGTTCTGTTTGCCAGAAGTTTGTTGAGGATTATTGCATCTATGTTTATCAGTGAAAACTGGCCTGCTGTTTTCTTTTCTTCATGGCATCTTTCTCTGGTTTTGGTATCACGGTGATGGTGGCCTCATAGAATGAGTTTGGGAGTTTACTTTCATCTGAAATTTTCTGGAAGAGTTTGAGTAGCATAGGTGTTAGCTCTTTATATTTTTGGTAGAATTCACCTGTGAAGTCATCTGGTCCTGGACTTTTGCTTGTTGGAAGATATTTTTATTACAGTTTCGATTTCCGTGCTTGTGATCGATCTATTAAGATTTTCTTTTTCTTCCTGGTTCAGTTTTGAAAGCTATAATTTTCTAAGAATTTGTCCATGTCTTCCAAGTTGTCCATTTTATTGGTATGTAATTGCTCATAGTTGTCTCTTATGAACTTTTATATTTCTGTGTTGTCTGTTGTGATTTCTCCATTTTCATTTCCAACTTTACTGATTTGATTTTTCCCCATTTATTTCGTGATGAATGTGGTAATGATTTGTCTATGTCATTTATCTTCTCAAAGTACCAGCTTTTAGTTTTATTTACTTTTGCTTTAATCTCCTTGGTTTCTTTATCATATATTTCTGCTCTGATTTTTATGATTTTTTTCCTTTTACTAACTTTGTGTTTCTTCTTTTCTTCTTTTCCTAGCTTCTTTAAATGTAAAGTTAGGTTGTTTATTTGATGTTTCTCTTGTTTCTTGAGGTAGGCTTGTATTGCTATGAATCTCCTTTCTCTTAGCACTGCTTTTACTGAGTCCCATAGGTTTGGGGTTGTTGTATTTTCACTTCCAGTTATTTCTATGCATATATTTATTTCATTTTTTATTTCTTTTGTGATCTGTTGGTTATTCAGAAGTGTGTTGTTCAGCCTCCATATGTTTGTATTTTTAATAGTTTTATCCTTAGTTGATATCTAATCTTACCACACTGTGATCAGAAAAGATGCTTGAAATGATTTCATTTTTTTTGAATTTACCAAGGACAGATTTATGGCCCAGGATGTGATCTATTTTGGAGAACGTTCTGTTTTCACTTGAATAAAAGGTGAATTCTGTTTTTTTTTTTTTTTTTTTTTTTCGAGAAATGCATTATAGATATCAGTTAGGTCTAACTGTCCCATGGTATCATTTAGAGCTTGTGATTCTTTGCTAATTTTCTGTTCGAATGATCTATCCATAAGTGTGAGTGGAGTATTATTGTCCTCCACTATTATTGTGTTACTGCTAATTTCCCCTTTCATACTTATTAGCATTTTCCTTACATATTGTGGTGCTACGATGTTGGGTGTATATACATTTATAATTGTTCCCTCTTCTTGGATCCTTTGGTCATTATGTAGTTTCCTTCTTTGTCTCTTACCATAATCTTTATTTAAAAATCTATTTTATCTGATATGACTATTGCTACTCTTGCTTTCCTTTGGTCTCCATTTGCATGAAATAGCTTTTTCCATCCTTTCACTTTCAGTCTGTCTGTGTCCCTAGGTTTGAGGTGGGTCTTGTAGACAGCGTATACAGCTGTCTTGTTTTTGTATCCGTTTGGCCAGTCTTTTTCTTTTGGTTGGAGCATTTAACCCATTAACATTTAGCGTAATTATTGATAAGTATGATCTTGTTACCATTTGCTTTGTTGTTTTGGTTTTGTGTTTATAAACCATTTCTGTGTTTCCTGTCTAGAGAAAATTCTTTCACATTTGTTGAAGAGATGGTTTGATGGTGCTGAATTCTCTCAGCTTTTGCTTGTGGTAAAGCTTTTGATTTTTCCCTCATATCTGAATGAGATCCTTGCTTTGTATAATAACCTGGGTTGTAGGCTTTGTCTTTCAACACTTTAAGTATGTCCTGCCATTCCCTTCTGACCTGAAGAGTTTCTATTGAAAGATCAACTGTTATCCTAATGGAGATCCTTTTGTGTGGTATTTGTTGCTTTTCCCTTGCTGTTTTTAATATATTTTCTTTGTGTTTGATCTTTTTTCAGTTTGATTAATATGTGTCTTTGGGAATTTATTCTGTTTGGGACTCTCTGGGTTTCTTGGACTTGGGTAGTTAGTACCTTCCCCAGTTAAGGACTTTTTTGAATATTATTTCCTCAAGTATTTTCTCAAGCTCTTTCTTTTTGTCTTCTTTGTCTGGGACACCTATGATTTGAATGAACGGGTGTCTAACATTGTCCCAAATGTCTCTGAGGTTGTCATCATTTATTTTAATTATTTTTCTTTTATCCTCTCTGCTTCACTTATTTGCACTCTTCTATCTTCCACCTCATTTATCCTCTCTTCTGCCTCAGCTATTCTGCTGTTGGTTCCCTCCAGAGTGCTTTTGATGTCAGTTATTGCATTATTGATTGATGCCTTTTTATTTCTTCTAGATCATTATTAAACATTTCTTGGATCATCCCAATCCTTGTCCACAGTCTATTTATCTGTAACTCCATTTTGTTTTCAAGATTTTGAATTATCTTTACTATCATTATTTTGATTTCTTTTTCAGGTAGGCTCCTTATCTCCTCATTTTTTATTTGGTTTACTGGTTCTTTATCATGTTCCTTCATGTACTGAATGTTTCTCTGCCTTTTCATTTTATTTAAATTGCTATGTTTGGGGTGCCCTTTCTATAGGCTGAAAGTTGGTGGTTCCTCTTAATTGTGGAGTCTGCTCAGTGTGGGTGGGATTGTAGTAATGGCTTGTCAAGGTTTCCTGGTTCAGGGAGCATGTATCTGTGTTCTAATGGGTGTAACTATATCTATTATCTCTGGAGTGCAATGAACTGTCCAGTTGTGAGTTTTCGGGTATGTATGTGTTTGCCATGGATTTGAGCAGCCTGTCTTTTAATGTTCAGGTTTGTGTTCCAGTGTTACCAGAGAATTTGCATGGTGTGTCTTGCACTGCATCTTGTTGTCTCTTGCGTGAAGCTTGGATTCTGTCTAGATGGAGAAACTTTGTGTGAGCTCTTGTCTATTAATGTTCCCTGTAGTCAGAAGTTCTCTGATGTTCTAAAGTTTTGAAGTTAAGCCTCCTGCCTCTGGCTTTTGGTCCTTCTCTTACAGTAGCCTTAAGACTTCTCCATCCATTCAGCATAGAAGTTAAAACACGTAGGTTTATTGGTGAAACAACTCTCTATAGCCAGGAACTCCCAGAGACTTTCACAGAGTTATATAGAGAATAGAGGAGAGAGGAGGGAGATAGAGGTGACCAGGAGGAGAAAAGGGAAGCCACAAGTGGAGAGAACAATCTAGCTAGTAATCTAAACCATAAGTGCTCTCCACAGTATGGAACACCCAGAGAGTTTCACAGAGTCGTGTGGAAGAGAGGAGGAGGAGGTAGGAGATAGAGGTGACCTGGGGGAAAAAAGAGAGAGTCAAAAGGAGAGAGAGAGTAATCAAGCTGGTAATCAAATTTCTAAGTGAAAATGGATAGTGAAGATTAGATTCTTAGAGGTACAAAGTTGATAACAAATATCAAAGAGGAAAGATTAAAAACCTAGAACAGAGATTAGACTCTCAAAAATACAATATAAAAATACAAAATATAATCAATCACAATAATTAAAAACATATGGAATTTGTTATAAAAATGAATGTTTTTGAAAAGGTAATAGTAGGCTATAGAAATGAAAGTTAAAGGAGTAATAACTATTTTTTCAATTATAAAAGTGTTATGGTAAAAATATATCTAGGAATTTCTCTGGAGCTGTTGTGGACAATGTGGGGTCATTTCAGTGTCATATAGTCCCGTGTTCCTGCTTGTACTTTTTCTCAAAGTCTATACGTGCCCCTTAAATGTCTCCAGTATATTAAATGCAGTGTTTTAATCTGCTGTGCATGTAACTTCCAGAGCGGTTCCCCCTTCTTTGTTTATTTTTACTTTCTCTGTTTGCAAGTCTCTTCAGTATCTAATTTCCACCCTGACACATGGGGGCGAAGGTGTCCACTTATTTAGGCTCACCTGTTCAGTTATTTGTGGGGAGGGAGTGACACTACATATGAATAGTGCTGGTATGTGTGAGAAGTGATCACAGTAGAGGGACTACACTGGGTTGCCACAGCCCAAGGTGGTGTGTACTTCCAAAGTCTATACTTCTCAGGCTCCAAGGTGATCTGCAAGGGCACTGTCCCAGGTGTGACCTGTGTTTCATGCACTTCCTATATTTAAGCCATTCAGGTTCTCAGGTGCTCTACAGGGGCACAGACCCAGATGGACTGTGTGTTGTGTGTCCTTCCCAGGTCTGAGCAGCTCAGGTGACCAGGTGCTTGGTGAGTGCACTGTTTCAGGTGGATCATGCATTTTACTCATCTCCCTGGTCCTGGCCACTCAGATTCCCAGGCGTGCCGTATGTCTCCTCTGAGGAGAAGATATCAGTCTGTGACACTCCTGGCAGATGTCAATATTTCAGGATCCCAGGAAGACAAGGTTAGCAACTGGGAAAGTGCTCATAGATTGGTGTAACATGCAATCTCTGGGGCCCAGATTGAAGCAGTCACTTACCTTCCAACTCTGGTTATCTCAGGCCTGCCTCTCTGTCTCTGGGGAGGAAGGGCCCTATATGTCAGCTGGCTTGCTCTGCTTTGGTAATCTCTCAATTCTTTATTCTGTGAGTGGACTGGGGGTCACAATGAGGCATTAGAGCCTTCACAGAAAAGGTCTCTCTCTCTCTCTCTTTTCTCTCTGGAGATATCATGGTTGGGGTTGCTGTCTCACATTAGCTCCCTCAGGATTTCCTCAGGGCATTCTGGCCTGATCTTTACCCTAAAGACTGATGATGCAGCCTGAACCCCTATGCCTAGCCCCAACTCATTGGTGGTGGACACAAGCATCTGGGCCACTTCTCTGCTGGCAGTTGCAGTTAGGCACATATTCTGTGTGTGTGTGCTTCCTCCTGGTGATGTTGCCCTCTGAGGTTCCAAAACTCCCCACAGACATGCCTATGAGAGGGTTTCCTACTATGTGGAGACTTCTCTTACTTTATGACTTCCTCCCCAGGACAGATCTCTGTCGCTAAATATTTTGTCTCCATTTTGTCTTTTATATTTTATCCTACCTTTTTTTGAAGAGATTGGGCTGCCTTTCTGGGTAGCTGGTGGCCTCAGCTAGCATTCAGAGGTTGTTTTCTGGAAGTTGTTCCATATTCAAATGATCTTTTGATGAATCTGTGTGAGAGAAAGTGGTCTCCTCGCTCTATTCATCTGCCATCTTGGGACGGTCCCTTTTAACTAAGTACTTGTCTGTTAAAATTTTCTTGTTTAAAAAACAAAAAAAAAAACTACAAGCAAATATCCCTGAAGAACATAGATGCAAAAGTCCTTAAGAAAATTCTAGCAAACAAAGTCCAACAACATATTAAAAAGATCATACATTACGACCAAGTGGGCTTTACACCAGGGATGCAAGGATTCTTCATTATTTGCAAATCAAAAAACGTGATACACCACATTAACAATTTGAAAGATAAAAAACTTATGATTATCTCAATAGATGCCAAGCAAGCATATGACAAAATTCAACATCCACTTATGATAAAAACCCTCAAGAAAGCAGCCATAAAAGGAACAAACCTCGACATAATAAAAGCCATATATGATAAACCCACAGCAAATATTATCCTAAATGATGAAAAAGTAAAAGCATTTCCCCTAAAGTCAAGAACAAGACAAGGGTGGCCACTCTCACCACTATTATTCAACATAGTTTTGGCAAGAAAAACAGAAAAAAATAAATAAAAGGAATCCAGATTGGAAAAGAAGAACTAAACTCAAACTCTTTGCACATGACATAATCCTTTACATAGGAAACCCTAAAGACTTCACCAGAAAATTACTAGAGCTAATCAATGAATATAGTAAAGTTGCAGGATATAAAATTAACACACAGAAATCCCTTGCATTTCTATATACTAACAATGAGAAAACAGAAAGAGAAAGTAAGGAAACAATTCCACTCACCATTGCAACAAAAAGAATAAAATACATAGCAAGAAATCTACCTAAGGAAACAGAAGACATTATATATATATATATTTATATATATATAAAACTATAAAACACTGATGAAAGAAATCAAAGATGACACAAATAGATGGAGAAATATACCATGTTCATGAATCAGAAGAATCAATATAGTGAAAATGAGTATACTACCCAAAGCAATTTATAGATTCAATATAACTCCTATCAAACTACCAATGGTATTTTTCACAGAACTAGAATAAATAATTTCCTAATTTGCATGGAAATACAACAAACCTCGAATAGTCAAAGCAATCTTGAGTAAGAATGAAACTGGAGGAATCAACCTGCCTGACTTCAGACTATACTACAAAGCTACAGTCATTAAGACACAATGGTAATGGCACAAAAACAGAAATATAGATCAATGGAAGAAAATAGAAAGCCCAGAGATAAATCCATGCACCTATGGACACCTTATATTTGACAAAGGAGGCAAGAATATACAATGGAGCAAAGACAGTCTCTTTAACAAGGGGTCCTGGGAAAACTGGTCAACCACTTGTAAAAGAATGAAACTAGAACACTTTCTAACACCATATGCAGAAATAAATTTAAAATGGATTAAATATCTAAATGTAAGACCAGAAACTGTAAAACTTCTAAAGGAAAACACAGGAAAAACACTCTCTGACATAAACCACCACAGGATCCTCTATGACACACCTCCCAGAGTAATGGAAATAAAAGCAAAAATGAGCAAATGGGACCTAATTAAACTTAAAAGCTTTTGCACAATGAAGGAAGCTATAAGCAAGGTGAAAAGACAGCCTCCAGAATGGGAGAAAATAATAACAAATGAAGCAACTGACATCTAATCTCAAAAATATACAAGCAACACCTGCAACTCAATTCCAGAAATATAAACTACCCAATCAGAAAATGGGCCAAAGAACTAAACAGGCATTTCTCCAAAGAAGTCATACAGATGGCTAAAAAACACATGAAAAGATGCTCAACATCACTCATTATTAGAGAAATGCAAATCAAAAACACAATGAGATACCATCTCATGCTGGTAAGAATGGCCGCTATCAAAATGTTTACAAACAGTAAATGCTGGCGAGGGTGTGGAGAAAAGTGTTACAGTGTTGGTGGGAATGCAATCTAGTACAGCCACTATGGAGAACAGTGTGGAGATTCCTTAAAAATCTGGAAACATAACAGCCATACGCCCCAGTAATCCCACTGTTCTGCATACACACCAAGGAAACCAGAATTGAAAGAGACACATGTATCCCAGTGTTCATCGCAACACTGTTTACAATAGCCAGGACATGCAAGAAACCCAGATTTCCAATGGCAGACAAACAAGAGTGCTGCGACCCAGTGCACTAAGTGCGGGCGGCTGTGACCCAGCGCACTAAGCGCGCCCGAGAGGAGTTACCCCATGTCCAAGGTCAGGGGCACTGGCCGAGAGTGCCAGGCTGCGATGGCGCAGGAACAGCCCAGAGGAGCTACCCAAGTCCGATGTCAAGGGCTGAGGCTGGGAGGAGCTACCTCGCTCAAGGGCCAGGGGTGGCGGCCGAGAGGAGATACCCTGCGTTGGAGGTCAGTGGCAGCTGGTAGGAGACACCCCACGTCCGAGGTCAGGGGCAGCGGCTGAGAGGAGCCTCCCCATGTTGAGGGCAGTGGCAGCCGGGAGGAGACACCCAGCGTCCGAGGTCAGGGGCGGCGGCTGAGAGGAGCTACCCTGCGTCTGAGGACAGGGGTGGTGGCCGAGAGGGGCTACCCCGCTTCCGAGATCAGGGGCGGCTGGAGAAGGCACCTTGCGCCCGAGACAGTGGCCCTGAGGAGCCACCCTGAGCCCGAGGTCGGCGGGGGGCGGGGGGGGGGGGGCGGGCGGAGGGAGCCACCCATGCTGCAGGCCAGGGAGCCACCCATGCTGCAGGCCAGGGGTGGAGGCCAGGAGGAGCAACCCGAGGAACGGTGGCTGCGCGGGCACAGGAGGGCATAGAGGAGCTATCCCACATTGAAGGTCAGGAACAGTGGTGGTAAGGAGATACCCCTCGTCCAAGGTAAGGAGCAGCAGCTGTACTTTACTGGAGCAGCCATGAAGAGATATCCCACACCCAAGGTAAGAGAAACCCGAGTAAGAAAGTAGGCATTGCAAGAGGGCATCAGAGGGCAGACACACTGAAACCATACTCACAGAGAACTGGTCAAACTAATCACACTAGGACCACAGCCTTGTCTAACTCAATGAAACCAAGCTGTGCCTGCAGGGCAACCCAAGACAGGCGGGTCATGGTGGAGAGGTCTGGCAGAATGTTGTCCACTGGAGAAGGGAATGGCAAACCATTTCAGTATTCTTGCCTCAAGAACCCCATGAACAGTATGAAAAGGCAAAATGATAGGATACTGAAAGAGGAACTCCCCAGGTCAATAGGTGCCCAATATGCTACTAGAGATAGTGGAAAAATAACTCCAGAAAGAATGAAGGGATGAAGTCAAAGCAAAAACAATACCCAGCTGTGGATGTGACTGCTGATAGAAGAAAGGTCCAATGCTGTAAAGAGCAATATTGCATAGGAACCTGGAATGTCAGGTCCATGAATCAAGGCAAATTGGAAGTGGTCAAAAAAGAGATAGCAAGAGTGAACGTTGACATTCTAAGAATCAGTGAACTAAAATGGACTGGAATGGGTGAATTTAACTCAGATGACCATTACATCTACTACTGCGGGCAGGAATCCCTCAGAAGAAATGGAGTAGACATCATGGTCAACAAGAGAGTCCGAAATGCAGTACTTGGATGCAATCTCAAAAATGACAGAATAATCTCTGTTTGTCTCCAAGGCAAACCATTCAATTTCACAGTTTTCTAAGTCTATGTTCCAACCAGTAATGTTGAAGAAGCTGAATTTGAACAGTTTTATGAAGAGCTACAAGACCTTTCAGAACTAACACCCAGAAAATATGTCCTTTTCATTATAGGGGACTGGAATGCAAAAGTAGGAAGTCAAGAAACACCTGGAGTAACAGGCAAATTTGGCCTTGGAATGTGGAATGAAGCAGGGCAAAGACTAATAGAGTTTTGCCAAGAAAATGCACTGGTCATAGCAAACACCCTCTTCCAACAACACAAGAGAAGACTTTACACATGAACATCACCAGATAGTCAACACTGAAATCAGATTGATTATATTCTTTGCAGCCAAAGATGGAGAAACTATATACAGCCAACAAAAACAAGACCTGTAGCTGACTGTGGCTCAGATCATGAACTCCTTATTACCAAATTCAGACTCAAATTGAAGAAAGCAGGGAAAACCACTAGATCATTCAGGTATGACCTAAATCAGACCCCTTATGATTATACAGTGGAAGTGAGAAATAGATTTAAGGGCCTAGATCTGATAGACAGAGTGCCTGATGGACTCTGGAATGAGGTTCATGACATTGTACAGGAGACAGGGATCAAGCCATCCCCATGGAAAATAAATGCAAAAAAGCAAAATGGCTGTCTGGGGAGGCCTTACAAATAGCTGTGAAAAGAAGAGAGGTGAAAAGCAACGGAGAAAAGGAAAAATATAAGCATCTGAATGTAGAGTTCCAGAAAATAGCAAGAAGAGATAAGAAAGCCTTCTTCAGGGATCAATGCAAAGAAATATAGGAAAACAACAGAATGGGAAAGACTAGAGATCTCTTCAAGAAAATTAGAGATACCAAGGGAACATTTCATGCAAAGATGAGCTTGATAAACGACAGAAATGGTCTGGACCTAACAGAAGCAGAAGATATTGAGAAGAGGTGTCAAGAATACACAGAAGAACTGTACAAAAAAATCTTTACGACCCAGATAATCATGATGGTGTGATCACTCATCTAGAGGCAGACATCTTGAAATGTGAAGTCAAGTGGGCCTTACAAAGCAACACTATCAATCAAGCTAGTGGAGGTGATGGAATTCCAGTTGAGGTGTTTCCAATCCTGAAAGATGATGCTGTGAAAGTGCTGCACTCAATATACCAGCATTCTGGAAAACTCAGTAGTGGCCACAGGACTGGAAAAGGTCAGTTTTCATTGCAATCCCAAAGAAAGGCAATGCGAAAAAATGCTCAAACTACCCCACAATTGCACTCATCTCACATTCTAGTAAAGTGATGCTCAAAATTCTCCAAGCCAGGCTTCAGCAATATGTGAACTGTGAACTTCCTGATTTTCAAGCTGGTTTTAGAAAATGCAGAGGAACCAGAGATCAAATTGCCAACATCTGCTGGATCATGGAAAAAAGCAAGAGAGTTCCAAAAAAAAAAAAATCTATTTCTGCTTTATTGACTATGCCAAAGCCTTTGACTGCATGGATCACAGTAAACTGTGGAAGATTTTGAGAGAGATGGGAATAACAAACCACCTAACCTGACTCTTGAGAAATCCGTATGTATGTCAGGAAGCAACAGTTAGAACTGGACATGGAACAACAGACGGGTTCCAAATAGGAAAAGGAGTATGTCAAGGCTGTATATTGTCACCTTGCTTATTTAACTTCTATGCAGAGTACATTATGAGAAACGCTGGACTGGATGAAACACAAGCTGGAATCAAGATTGCCAGGAGAAATATCAATCACCTCAGATATGCAGATGACACCACCATTATGGCAGAAAGTGAAGAGGAACTAAAAAGCCTCTTGATGAAAGTGAAAGAGGAGAATGGAAAAGTTGGCTTAAAGGTCAACATTCAGAAAACGAAGATCATGGCATCCGGTCCCCTCACTTCATGGGAAATAGATGGGGAAACAGTGGAATCAGTGGCAGACTTTATTTTTTGGGGGGGAGGGCTCCAAAATCACTGCAGATGGTGATGGAAGCCATGAAATTAAAACACGCTTGCTCCTTGGAAAAAAAGTTATGACCAACTTAGATCGTATATTCAAAAGCAGAGACATTACTTTGCCGACTAAGATCCATCTAGTCAAGGCTATGATTTTTCCAGTAGTCATGTATGGATGTGAGAGTTGGACTGTGAAGAAGGCTGAGCGCCGAAGAATTGATGCTTTTCAACTGTGGTGTTGGAGAAGACTCTTAAGAATCCCTTGGACTGCAAGGAGATCCAACCAGTCCATTCTGAAGGAGATCAACCCTGGGATTTCTTTGGAGGGAATGATGTTGAAGCTGAAACTCCAGTACTTTGGCCAACTCATGCAAAGAGTTGACTCATTGGAAAAGACTCTGATGCTGGGAGGGATTAGGGGCAGGAGGAGAAGGGGACGACCGAGGATGAGATCGCTGGATGGCATCACGGACTCGATGGGCGTGAGTCTGAGTGAACTCCTGGAGTTGGTGATTGACAGGGAGGCCTGGCGTGCTGTGATTCATGGGGTCGCAAGGAGTCCAACACGACTGAGTGAGTGAACTGAACTGAACATAATCTATCATATTACAGACTTTCAAGGGAAAGTGATCCATGCTCTTACTATGAATTTTTACTTAGACCCTATGTATGGAAGGACCTAGCCTTGCTAGGACCCGAAAGTTACAAAAGCATGTTTCAGAGCAATGTGGAGCCCTAGCTCTAGGAACGTCTCTCAAATTAAAGGTCACTCTCTTGGCTGTCTGCCTCTACGACCAGAAACCTGAAAATGAGTCTCATGCAAGGCTATGTCTCTGATCTATGTGGATAGAAGCATTTCTGGTGACCATGATGTTTTTGAGGATCAGTTCAATTCAGTCACTCAGTCGTGTCTGACTCTTTGCGACCCCATGAATCGCAGCATGCCAGGCCACCCTGTTCATCACCATCTCCAGGAGTTCACTCAGACTCACGCCCATCGAATCCGTGATGCCATCCAGCCATCTCATCCTCGGTCGTCACCTTCTCCTCCTGCTCCCAATCCCTCCCAGCATCAGAGTGTTTTCCAATGAGTCAACCCTTCTCATGAGGTGGTCAATTTCAGAATCTGGTTAGATTGGAAGTACAGTGGGCTTCTTCCTTTTGTAGTGCTGTTACTGGATCAGAGGAGGCTCTCTGATGGCTTTTTTTCTCAACTCCTTAAATATTCCTTTGTGGAATCTGTGTGGGAATGAACTGCAAGGATTGGCCCTAGTAGCTGAAAGGCAAAAATCACTTTCCTGCTCGCTGACTGACCCTTTTGGTATCACATATACTGGTGTGACGACACTTAGAGGAAACACCTTGGGTTTTTGTTGTTGTTGTTATTTTTGTTCATCCCTTTATAACTCAATGCTTCTATTGCAGTCAGGACTGTACTTGGAAACGTGCACAGGCACATGGAACACAGATGCTTCCCCTAGTAGTCCTAGCTTGGAAATATCCTGGGAAAGCTACTGTACTCCACGCTGGGTGACATCAGAGAAAAAGGGCAAATCAAACAAAGGTCTTGGTGGTATGGAAATAAATCAGTCTGAGATGTCATCAGGTCTACCCTTGGTGCATCTCCACCTTGCCTCAGTGGTAGAACTGGGAGGGATGAGAAATGCACTTGCATCACTAAGAAACAGACTAAGTCCGACCAGGGAAGGAAAGCTTTGGTGGAAAGTCTGTCTACACCCCCATACAGAGCAGGAAGGGATGCCTCTGGTGGAAAAAAAAAAAAAAAAAACACTATGGCTGTGGATGCCACTTTTTTCTCTCTTACAGATGGGAGCTAACAGTTTCAGAACCACTACTTTAAGATATATTAAACAACAACAACAACAAAAACTGGGACAAGTATGACCCCTAGAGTTAAAAAAGACATGCCTGATCTTCTTCTGTGATACTGAATGGCCACAGTATCCTTTGGAAGATGGGGGACGCTGGCCAGCTGAAGGGTGTCTTAATTACAATACAGCTTTACAACCAGAGAAGTTCTGTAGAAAATAAGCAAAATTGGTAGAAGTGAGATATGTGTTGCTCTTTATCTCTCTGCAAGACATGCCAGATTTATGTCCTAGGGGTGAGATTTGGATATGAAACCTTCAGCTCCCTTCTGTCCTCTTACTTTGCCCCTGTATTCAGGGTTCCCAACTGAACAGACTGAGAATTAGGGCACCCTTCCAGAATGGGTTGCCTCAGTCTCAGTAGAAATTATAACAGTCCCAATTGTGGTCAAGACTATTTAGAGGACCCAAAAAGTACATAGAAGCCTTGACAGGACTAAATATTTTATTACCTTACTTGGAGAGACATAATGTATGTCTTGAAACACATGCTAACTCCTGACTCAAAAACTTGAGTTTTGGGGGAAGCTACTATTTTTGGACATGAATGGCTTGAATGTGAGACAAGGGGAAAGAGGGAACAAGACATAGTCCTCCGTACTGGGAGCCAAGCAGTTCCCATAGCAGAGCTGCTTTGTCAGATGGATTCTTGAAGGACTCAAGTGAGTGATCATTAAAACTTTAAACTATGCTAAGTTGGCTGACATAGAAAAGGGAGAGAAGAAAGCTCCTGATAGATCCCTAGTATAGACTATGGGAGGCTCTCTGAGAGTTTCCTGATGTTGATCCTGAAATTATAGAGGGAGGGATGATCTCAAAAGATAGATTTCTCACTCAGTAGGCTCCGGATATCTGCCATGAGTTATGAAAACAGGTGTTTGTACCAAATCAGTCTTAAAAAAAAAAAAAAAAAACAACTCTTAGCAGCTGGCTTGGACAGTATATTATGGTAGAGAATATTAGGATGAAAATATACAAAAACAAAAACAAAGAACCAGGCAAAAGACTGAAACTCAGCACTGCTGCTCAATTGGCTCTGAAACAGCCTGAGGAAAAGAGTCCCAAGGGACCCAGGTGAAAAGGGAGGGACTTGTTTTTACCGTGGAAAGGATGGGCATCTCTAGCAGGATTGTCCTCAGGCATCTAAGCCGCTCCCGGCTCCATGTCCAGTTTGTAAAGGACCATACCTGAGGAGAGACTGCCCTCCAAGGAATAGGCCCCAGGGGTTGGACTCTGAAGGCAATCAGGACTGAAGTGCCTGGGGGTCCCCACAAAAGCTCCCATCCTAATTACACGTGAGAATCCAGAGTATTAACAACTCTGGGGGGCCAATCAGTTGTTTTTTTTGGACACGGGGACAACTTTCTCTGTGCTCACTGAAGCCCCTGATCCACTTTCCCCCTAGTCCACTACCATAATGGAACTGTCTGGCTGAGCCAAACGCTATTATTTCAGTTGTCCTTAAAGCTGCAACTGGGACTCTGTGCTATTTTCAGACAAGTTTCTGATCATGCCAGAGTCTCCCTCACCCCTTCTGGGGAGGGATATACTGATCAAGGTCCAGGCCTGTTTTTTATGAATATGGAGCCTTCTCTTTCTCTCCCATTAGTTAAACAAACTGCAAATCCTAGAGTGTGGACTGATGTAAAAACTGTGGGTAAAACACAAAATGCTGTTCCTGTCATTATCAAGCTCAAAGACATTCACCTATTTCCACATCTAAAGAAGTATCCACTAAAGCCTGAAGTTCAGAAATTGAACAGATCTTACTGTACTGATTTCTCATGATGTAAGTGGGATCTTAAACTTTAAAATTCAGAGTTACAGTGGATCCATCTTTAAAGCTGCTGTAACTCAAGAGGTGTCAAAAGCTCTAGGATTAAAATAGCAATCACATTGTTCCTGGAGACCCCAATCTTCAAAAAAAGTTAAAAAGGCTAATGACATTAATAAGAGCCATCTGTATAAGCTAACTCAGGAAAAATAATGCAGTTGGTTTAAAGTTTTACCCATAGTTTTATTTTTTTTTATTTTTTTATAAGCTAATGAGAAATATTTTATTGTTTGATTTTTTATGAATACTGTTTCTTCAGAGCTCTTGCTGAGAATCCTCAGAATACTTATTTTAAAGTCCTTGCCAGGCTGCTCTAGAAGTTTAATTGTATTTGGGGCGATTTTATGCTCTGGACTTTAATGAGGGCTCAAACTGCCCCTAAGAAGGGACTGTCGCTATGACAGTTTTGTGCATATATATGGTTATCAGTTCAGTTCAGTTCAGTCATGCAGTTGTGTCCAACTCTTTGCGACCCCATGAATTGCAGCACGCCAGGCCTCCCTCTCCATCACCAACTCCCGGAGTTCACTCAGACTCACGTCCATCGAGTCAGTGATGCCAGCCAGCCATCTCATCCTCAGTCGTCCCCTTCTCCTCCTGCCCCCAATCCCTCCCAGCATCAGAGTCTTTTCCAATGAGTCAACTGTTCGCATGAGGTGTCCAAAGGACTGGAGCTTCAGCTTTAGCATCATTCCTTCTGAAGAAATCCCAGGGCTGATCTCCTTCAGAATGGACTGGGTGGATATCCTTGCAGTCCAAGGGACTCTCGAGAGTATTCTCCAACACCACAGTTCAAAAGCATCAATTTTTCGGCGCTCAGCCTTCTTCACAGTCCAACTCTCACATCCATACATGACCACAGGGAAAAACATAGCCTTGACTAGACAGAACTTAGTCGGCAAAGTAATGTCTCTGCTTTTGAATAAGCTATCTAGGTTGGTCATAACTTTTCTTCCAAGGAGTAAGTGTCTTTTCATTTCATGGCTGCAGTCACCATCTGCAGTGATTTTGGAGCCTAAAAAAATAAAGTCTGCCACTGATTCCACTGTTTCCCCATCTATTTCCCATGAAATGATGGGACCAGATGCCATGATCTTCGTTTTCTGAATGTTGAGCTTTAAGTCAACTCTTTCGCTGTCCTCTTTCACTTTTATCAAGAGGCTTTTGAGTTCCTCTTCACTTTCTGCCATGAGGGTGGTGTCATCTGCATATCTGAGGTGATTGATATTTCTCCCCGCAATCTTGATTCCAGCTTGTGTTTCTTCCAGTCCAGCGTTTCTCATGATGTACTCTGCATAGAAGTTAAATAAGCAAGGTGACAATATACAGCCTTGACATACTCCTTTTCCTATTTGGAACCAGTCTGTTGTTCCATGTCCAGTTCTAACTGTTGCTTCCTGACCTGCATACAGATTTCTCAAGAGGCAGGTTAGGTGGGCTGGTATTCACATCACTTTCAGAGTTTTCCACAGTTTATTGTGATCCACACAGTCAAAGGCTTTGGCATAGTCAATAAAGCAGAAATAGATGTTTTTCTGGAACACTCTTGCTTTTTCCATGATCCAGCGGATGTTGGCAATTTGATCTTTGGTTCCTCTGCCTTTTCTAAAACCAGCTTGAACATATGGAATTTCATGGTTCATGTATTGCTGAAGCCTGGTTTGGAGAATTTTATGTATTACTTTACTAGCATGTGAGATGAGTGCAATTGTGCGGTAGTTTGAGCATTCTTTTACATTGCCTTTTTTTGGGATTGCAATGAAAACTGACCTTTTCCAGTCCTGTGGCCACTGCTGAGTGTTCCAAATTTGCTGGCATATGAATGCAGCATTTTCACAGCATCATCTTTCAGGATTTGAAAGAGCTCAACTGGCATTCCATCACCTACACTAGCTTTGTTTGTAGTGATGTTTTCTAAGCCCCACTCTTCGTCACATTCCAAGATGTCTCTAGATTAGTGATCACATCATCATGATTATCTGGGTAGTGAAGATCTTTGTTGTACAGTTCTTCCGTGTATTCTTGCCACGTCTTCTTAATATCTTCTGCTTCTGTTAGGTCCAGACCATTTCTGTCCTTTATCAAGCCCATCTTTGCATGAAATGTTCCCTTGGTATCTCTAATTTTCTTGAAGAGATCTCTAGTCTTTCCCATTCTGTTGTTTTCCTATATTTCTTTGCATTGATCTCTGAAGAAGGCTTTCTTATCTCTTCTTGCTATTCTTTGCATCTCTGCATTCAAATGGGTATATCTTTCCCTTATTCTTTTGCTTTTCACTTCTCTTCTTTTCACAGCTATTTGTAAGGCCTCCCCAGACAGCCATTTTGTTTTTTTGCATTTCTTTTCCATGGGGATGGTCTTGATCCCTGTCTCCTGTACAATGTCGTGAACCTCATTCCAGAGTTCACCAGGCACTCTGTCTATCAGATCTAGGCCCTTAAATCTATTTCTCACTTCCACTGTATAATCATAAGGGATTTGATTTAGGTCATACCTGAATGGTCTAGCAGTTTTCCCTACTTTCTTCTATTTGAGTCTGAATTTGGTAATAAGGAGTTCATGATCTGAGCCACAGTCAGCTCCCAGTCTTGTTTTTGTAGACTGTATAGAGCTTCTCCATCTTTGGCTGCAAAAAATATAATCAATCTGATTTCAGTTTTGACCGTCTGGTGAAGTCCAAGTGTAGAGTCTTCTCTTGTGTTGTTGGAAGAGGGTGTTTGCTATGACCATTGCATTTTCTTGGCAAAACTCTATTAGTCTTTGCCCTGCTTCATTCCATATCCAAAGGCTGCAGGCAGTTGTGAGCCCGCACACTTAAGCGCAGAAACATGGCCGAGAGGAGCTACCCTACGTTCGAGGTCAGGGGCAGCGGCCTAGAGTGCCAGGCTGCGACGGTACAGGAACAGCCAAGAGGAGCTACCCAGTGTCCAAGGTCATGGGCGGTGGCTGAGAGGAGCTACCCTGTGTGTGTCAGTGGCGCCCGGGAGGAGTTACCCCGTGTCCGAGGTCAGGGGCTGCGGCCGGGAGGAGATACTCCACGTCCGAGGTCAAGGGCAGTGGCCGGGATGAGATACCCCTGCGTCCGAGCTCAGGGGCAGCCTGGTGGATACACCCCATGTCCGAGGTCAGGGGCAGCAGATGGGAGGAGACACCCCACGTCCGAGGTCAGGGGTGGCCGGGAGAAGCCACCTCGCGCCCAAGGCCAGGGGCAGTGACCCTGAGGAGCCACCCCGAGCCTGAGGTCAGGGGCAGCAGCTGGGAGGAGCCACCCACGCCTGAGGCCAGAGCCAGCAGCCGGGAGGAGCAACCAGAGAAGCGGTGGCTGCACAGGCACAGGAAAGCGTAGAGGAGCTATGTTTTAATAACTGCACATATTTTACCTTATATTTATAGCATAATTCATGCAGGTCAGTTCAGTTCAGTTCAGTTGCACAGTCATGTCCGACTCTTTCCGACCCCATGAATCGCAGCACGCCAGGCCTCCCTGTCCATCACCAACTTCCGGAGTTCACTCAGACTCACGTCCATCGAGTCAGTGATGCCAGCCAGCCATCTCATCCTCGGTCGTCCCCTTCTCCTCCTGCCCTCAATCTTTCCCAGCATCAGGGTCTTTTCCAATGAGTTAGCTCTTTGCATCAGTTTGCCAAAGTATTGGAGGTTCAGCTTCAACATCAGTCCTTCCAATGAACACCCAGAACTAATCTCCTTTAGGATGGACTTGTTGGATATCCTTGCAGTCCAAGGAAATCTCAAGAGTCTTCTCCAACACCACAGTTCAAAAGCATAAATTCTTCTGCCCTCAGCTTTCCTTATAGTCCAACTCTCACATCCACACATGACCACTGGAAAAACCATAGCCTTGACTAGACAGACCGTTGTTGACAAAATAATGTCCCTCCTTTTTAATATTCTGTCTAAGCTGGTCATAACTTTCCTTCAGAGGAGTAAGGGTCTTTAAATTTCATGGCTGCAATCACCATCTGCAGTGATATTGGAGCCATGAAAAATAAAGTCAGCCATTTTTTCCACTGTTTCCCCCATCTATTTGCCATGAATTGATGGGACCAGATGCCATAATCTTAGTTTTATGAATGCTGAGCTTTAAGCCAACTTTTTCACTCTTCTCTTTCACTTTCATCAAGAGGTTCTTTAGTTCTTCACTTTCTGCCATAAAGTTGGTGTTATCTGCATATCTGAGGTTATTGATATTTGTCTTTGCAATCTTGATTCCAGCTTGTGCTTCTTCCAGCCCAGAGTTTCTCATGATGTACTCTGCATATAAGTTAAATAAGCAGGGTGACCATATACAGCCTTGACGTACTCCTTTTCCTATTTGGAACCAGTCTGTTGTTCCATGTCCATCTCTAACTGTTGCTTCTTGATCTGAATACAGATTTCTCAAGAGGAAGGTCAAGTGGTCTGGTATTCCCATCTGTTTCAGAATTTTCCACAGTTTATTGTGATCCACACGATCAAAGGCTTTGGCATAGTCAATAAAGCAGAAATATATGTTGTGTTTTTGTTTTTTTTTTTCTGGAACGCTCTTGCTTTTTCCATGATCCAGCAGATGTTAGCAACTTGATCTTTTATTCCTCTGCCCTTTCTAAAACGAGCTTGAACATCTGGAAGTTCACAGTTCACGTATTGCTGAAGTCTGGCTTGGAGAATTTTGAGCATTATTTTACTAGCATGTGAGATGAGTGCAATTGTGTGGTAGCTTGAGCATTCTTTGGCATTGCCTTTCTTTGGGATTGGAATGAAAACTGACCTTTTCCAGTCCTGTGGCCACTGCTGAGTTGTCCAGATTTGCTGGCATATTGAGTGCAGCACTTTCACAGCATCATCTTTCAGGATTTGAAATAGCTCACCTGGAATTTCATCACCTCCACTAGCTTTGTTAGTACTGATGTTTCCTAAGGCCCACTTGACTTCACATTCCAGGATGTCTGGCTCTAGGTGTGTGATCACACCATAGTGATTATCTGGGATGTGATGATCTTATTCATACAGTTCTTCTGTATATTCTTACCACCTCTTCCTAATATCTTCTGCTTCTGTAAGGTCCATACCATTTCTGTCCTTTATTGAGCCCATCTTTGCATGAAATGTTCCCTTGGTATCTCTAATTTTCTTGAAGAGTTCTCTAGTCTTTCCCATTCTGTTGTTTTCATCTATTATTTGCATTGATCACTGAGGAAGTCTTTCCTATCTCTCCTTGCTCTTGTTTGGAACTTTGCATTCAAATGGGTATATCTTTCCCTTACTCTTTTGCTTTTTGCTTCTCTTCTTTTCACAGCTATTTGTAAGGCCTCCTCAGACAACCATTTTGCTTTTTATCATTTATTTTTCTTTGGGATGGTCTTTATTCCTGTCTCCTGTACAATGTCACAAACCTCCATCTATAATTCATCACGCACTTAGTCTATCAGATCTAGTCCCTTAAATCTATTTCTCGCTTCCACTGTATAGTCCTAAGTGATTTGCTTTAGGTCATACTTGAATGGTCTAGTGGTTTTCTCCACTTTCTTCAATTTCATAGTTCATTAAGCAGTTTTTTTTTTTATCATTGGACATTTTTTTTCTATTTCTTTTTTGTATTTTTTTTTCTGTTTCACATATGATATTATACATATTTCAACAATAAATGTTCTTGTATATTATTTCATGAAACAATTTCTTACTGAGTGCTTACTATGTATAAGATTCATGTACAATCCATGGGTAAAAGTTGGTGTACAAATCATGCCAGTTCCCTTCTGTAGGGATAGACAATAACTAAGTAAAGAAATAAATACACAATTTTAAAATGTAATGAGTCTTATAAAGAAAAGGACCAGACTTATGTAGACCAAGGAATTGGTAGTAGGACTGCTTTAACTAAGATAGTTAAGGAAGCCATTATGAGGAGGTAATATTTACACCTAGATTTGAATGATGAGAAGGAGTTAGACTTGGGAACAATGTATGTATGTGTGTGTGTGTGTTTCAAGGAACAGAGTGGTTGGTGTGTAGATAAGAATTTTGTGAGAAAAAGAAACATTACATGAAGACCTTAAAGGTGATAAAGAACTTGTAAGTTTGAGAGAGTCAAAGACATAGTATAGGTAAAGCTTAGGTACTTGTGGGGAGAGAAACTTGAAATAAAATTGACAAGGTAAGCAAATGTTAGGTCAAGTGTGGTTTTATAAGTCCTATTAAGGAGTATGTATTTTTCCTAGTGTGATGAAACATTATTGAAGACTTTTAATAAGAAGAGTAACATCATCTGACTTCTACAGCAAAAAAAAAAAAAAAAAAAAAAAAAAAAAAATTCCACTATAGTGTAGTGAATTGGTTGAAAATAGAAAAAAAGCAGAGAAACCTATTAGGAAACTATTAGAATTGTCTAAGGTAAAGTTTATGGTGGTTTGGACTAGAGAGTGGGGATAGAGAATGGAAAATAATTTTAATATATGATATGTAAATTATATGTACCTATAATACTCATATCATGTAGTAGAACCAATAGGTCTTATGAGTTGTGGAGGAAACAAAAGAGGAGACAAATTTTTGAGGTGTGCAAAGTTTTGTGTGTTTTACAGATTATTTTATATATATATATAATATCATATATTATGTATATGATATTTTTCTAAATATCATATATATATACTTTAATGACCCTGTACATATTGAAAAACTATTTTACCTTATATGTGTACCAATTTGTTTTCCCACAAGAAGTGTTCAGTATTTACTAAAATCCAAAATAATTGCAGATAATATATACTTATGTACATTTGTGAATTCATTTTCATCTCTCTCCACGCTTAGTACATCATAATTACTCTGCCTAAAACAGCATTCTCTCCTCTCTGCCTTTGAAAAATATTTATACTTCTCAAGATTCATACTAAATTTTATCGCCTTTCATAGAGTCTTATTTGTCCACTGAATTGCTTTAGGGTAGATGCCTAATGTTATGTGCCTCATGTAATGTATAATACAATACTGAGTTTAAATAATGCTTAAGCACAGGTGGCAGCGGCAGGCCAGTGCACTAAGGCCAGGCAGCGGCGGCAGGCCAGCACACTAAGCGTGGCTGAGAGCTACCCCACGTCTGAAGTCAGGGAGAGCGGCCTAGAGTGTCAGGCTGTGATGGTGCAGGAACGGCCGGGAGGAGCCACCCCACACCCAAGGTCAGGGGCAGCGGCCAAGAGGAGCTACCCCGTGTCCGAGGTCATAGCGGCGGCCAGGAGGAGCTACCCAGCATCCGAGGCCAGTGGCGGCCAGGAGGAGACACCCCATGTCCGAGGTCAGGGGCGGCCGGGAGAAGCCACCTCGTGCCCGAGGCCAGGGGCAGTGACCCTGAGGAGCCACCCCGAGCTCAAGGCCAGGGGCAGCAGCTGGGAGGAGCAACCCACGCCTGAGGCCAGGGCCAGAGGCTGGGACGCACAACCCGAGGAGCGGTGGCTGAGCAGGCACAGGAGGGCCTAGAGGAGCTATCCCATTTTGAAGGTCAGGAACAGTGGCGGTAAGGAGATACCCCTCGTCCAAGGTAAGGAACAGCAGCTGTACTTTGCTGGAGCAGCCATGAAGAGACACCTCACGCCCAAGATAAGAGAAACCCGAGTAAGATGGTAGGTGTTGCAAGAGGCCATCAGAGGGCAGACACACTGAAACCATACTCACAGAAAACTAGTCAATCTAATCACACTAGGACGACAGCCTTGTCTAACTCAATGAAACTAAGCCATGCCTGCAGGGCAACCCAAGACGGGTGTGCCATGGTGGAGAGGTCTGACAGAATGTGGTCTACTGGAGAAGGGAATGGCAAACTATTCAGTATTCTTGCCTCGAGAAACACACGAACAATATGAAAAGGCAAAATGATAGGATACTGAAAGAGGAATTCCCCTGGTCAGCAAGTGCCCAATATGTTACTGGAGATCAGTGGAGAAATAACTCTAGAAAGAATAAAGGGATGGAGCCAAAGTGAAAACAATACCCAGTTTTGGATGTGACTGGTGATAGAAGTAAGGTCTGAGGCTATAAAGAGTAATATTGCATAGAAACCTGGAATGTCAGGACCATGAATCCTTGTACAGGAGACAGGGATGAAGAGCATCCCCATGGAAAACAAATGCAAAAAAAGCAAAATGGCTGTCTGGGGAGGCCTTACAAATAGCTGTGAAAACAAGAGGGGCGAAAAGCAAAGGAGAAAAGGAAAGATATAGGCATCTGAATGCAGAGTTCCAGAAAATAGCAAGAAGAGATAAGAAAGCCTTCTTCAGTGATCAATGCAAATAAATAGAGGAAAATAACTGAATGGGAAAGACTAGAGATCTCTTCAAGAAAATTAGAGATACCTAGGAAACATTTCATGCAAAGATGGGCTCAATAAAGGACAGAAATGATCTGGACCTAACAGAAGCAGAAGATATTAAGAAGAGGTGGTGAGGGGTGGTCCTAAGATGGCAGAGGAATAGGACGGGGAGAGCACTTTGTCCCTCACAAATTCCTCAAAAGAACATTTCAACACTGAGCAAACCACAAAACAACTTCTGAATGCTGGCAGAGGACATCAGGCACCCAGAAAAGCAGATCATTGTCTTCAAAAACAGGTAGGAAAAAATATAAAAGATGAAAAAAGAGACATAGGAGGTGGGGAGGGAGCTCCATCCCAGGAAGGGAAGCCTGTCCTGGGAAGGGAATTTTAAGAAGAGAGGTTTCCAAACACCAGGAAACACTCTCCCTGCCGAGTCTGTGGTGAGCCTTGGAAGCACAGAGGGCAACATAACAGGAAGGAAAAATAAATAAATAATTTAAACCAACAGATTACAAGCCCAACAGTAACTTCCCCAGCAGAAAAGCAGCACAGACGCCTGCATCCACCACTAACAAGTGGGGGCAGGGCAGGGAAGCACGGGAGGTGTGGGCTGCAGAGATTTGTAAGAATCAGGCAGGAATGCCCTGCACGTAACCAGAACGAACTAACTTGGGCTAGCAAACCAGACTGTGGGATAGCTACCACGTGAAAAGCTCAAATATAAGACACTGCCAGGACCGCACACAGAACAAAGGAAGGAACAGAAATAGCCGGCTGCAGACCATCCCCCGCCAGGGACAGGCATGTTGGTTACTACGAGTGAAATGACACAGAACATACAAGACATACAAGACACACACAAGAGACATACACTCTGGCCAGAGGGACAAGAACTGGGCAAACTAATTGCCATTTATTATTATAAAGCCCTCCTTAGGCAGAATTCCAGACTGTAAGAATAAGCCTTTTCAGTACAGTGCAGGTGCATACATGTTATTGTACAGCAAAGGGGAGTGAAATCTCTGTCTACTGCAGAGTCTGCACAAAGCCCTCATCTCCTTATCTCAAGAAGGCAATGTTCCCTTGTTTGCAAGGAACCATTAAACTCAAGGCTGTGTCCAGACTCTTTGGCAGAACGCCTCGTATGCAAGGACGCTAAGCCAGAGCAGAGATACCCGTTTGCAGGCACATCTCTGCTACCCTATTAACCCTTCATCTCCCCCTTTTTTATTTTATTTAAGCCCTCGAGACATTTGTATTGATGTTTTGTAGAGGAAGGCATAAAGCTGTAGGCGGCCAACCTCCAGCCTCGCTAGCCTCTCTTGCGGCTGTGCCTGTCTTAGGTTGCCCTCCTCTGAGGGTCTTACCCGTCATTGGCTATCCAGCCACCTCTTGGGGGCTAGATGGAATCTCTCTAGATGATGGGCATCTAGAACTCTTTTTATTTATATGTCTCGGTTAATCCCTTGAAGGGCTCATGTTAAACGGTACAGGTGTTATACAAAACAGAAGAATTCCAATCACATTTCAACACACTTCGTGTAGATAAAACAGCCAATTGATCTCCAAGCCAGGAAACGGTGTGTTTGAAGATTGAGCACGTCGGTAGCAAGTTGTGCATCCAAATCTCGCTGTTGTTGCCATAACAAATGAGAGTCTTTTTGCCAGTCCCGAACAAAATCAGCTGTTTGAATTCCTTGGTGTAACGCAAGGCCTGCTACAGCTGCTGTTGCAGTTACTGATGCGACTGCGAGAATCGAAGCAATGACCACAGCAAGCATACGTTGAGATCGGTGTAGCAAAGTCTGTACAGCGGTTACTAGATGAGAAACAGCAAAAAAATCTGACCACGGCCGAGTCAGATTTGTAGGCAACCATACTTCTGTCTGAGCTTTAACAATTACTAGCGAGAAATTGGAGTTAAAGGCTTGTCTTTCAAATTTTTCCTACCAAGACATTTACACATTGAGTTAAATTACAATAGTCACATAACATAGACCCCACAGTATCATTCTAGGTCCAATTCCCATATAACAATGCCAAAGGACATTTTACATGTGCCATTGTGGAATAAGATTTATTAACATGTAAATTAACATAGAATGGACCCGAAGAGTCACCACTGTCCAAAGTATAATTTCCTGACCAGATAGTGAGATTACCAGAAACCACCCATAGTTTTTAAATATCTCCTTGAATGTACGGATATCCTTGCAATTGTAATTGAGGAGGGACAAGTGCAAATTGCTGCCATTTAACTGTTTCGTTACCATTACCCATCAAAGTGGTATTTGCACAATGCCACCTAAAAGGTTTATTTGACCATTTTTCTAAGAATTGTCCATAATCTGGACTCCAATCTACAATGATGGGCCCAGAATAATTCATGACCGTAAAGGGTCGATGACCTCGGCAATGTTCCCACTCCAAAGATTCTAGAGAAGGAACAAAAAAGTTAACAGGACATAGCGACATGTGTTTTCCATTATGAATATCTATCAGTTTTGTTGAGGTGTTAAATCCCCTGGTGGAAACAAGCACAGTAAAAGTAGCAAAATGGTAATTATTATACTTTCCCCCCCTTGTATTATAAGAATGATGAGAACGTTCCTTAGTGGATAGACAAAAAGGGTGTCCCCCTATACATAAAGGAATACCTTCCACTGCATGGTCAAATTATTAATATTATATTATTGTTTATGATGAGATAGTTGTTCTAGTCCCCCACAAGCTGGCAGGGGAAAGAAGGCAGTCTCATTAGTATATACCTGCACTTCTGGTTCCCCCCAGGAAACTGTTCTTACTAATGGGGGATTAGGTATATATGCCCAATATGTATGATTACCTGCCAATACACCAATTACCTGACATGTCACAACCACCATCATGGCAAGCAAAAGATTGGTAGGATTCAGAGGTTGCCCCGCCTTCACTAATGTCTTTTCTGCTTTCTGAGTCAATCTCTTCATTTGACCCCATGTAGGAGGTGTTGCTTCCCTTGTACGGGAGGTAAGGCTTCTCTGCATAGTAAGCTCTTCTAATTTTTGAACACGGGGATCAGCCATTGTTGATTTTGATCAATCTTGCTAGGGTCCAAAACCTGTAATTATCAACAGAAATGAAAGCATACCCTCGTCCCAAATATATTAAGGATGCTGGGATCCAACCTTTCTCTTTATATTTATACCAAATAGGCGTAATCAAGATCTTCTTATCCTCTTCTTTCCCTTGAAAATGCAATTCTGGTGCTGATAGATTTCCCTTGCTCCAAACATTTAAAAAATTTAGGGTAAGTAAGGTTTTATTCAGAATGTCTTTAGGTTTCATAAATCTCTCTTGTTCCCCTTTTTTTATTTTTTCAAGATAATCACACAAGGTACGATTAGCTCTTTTAATGATAGCTTGCCCTTGACTATTGTAAGGAATACCAAAAGTGTGAGTTATATGGTATTGAGATAAAAAGTGAGCTAATTTTGCGGATTGGTAAGCAGGTGCATTATCAGTTTTCAACTCAACTGGTAACCCCATAACTGCAAAATAAGATAACAAATGAGTAATAACAGTGTCAGCCTTTTTAGCATGTAATGCAGTGGCCCATTGAAAATGTGTGCAAGTGTCTATAGTATGATGCACACATTTTTGTTGTCCGAAAGAAGAAATGTAAATTACATTTATTTGCCATATCTGATTTGCTTGTTGTCCTCTTACGTTGACACCTGGTGGGGAAAAGAGCAAAGCAAAGGGTGCACATATGGAACAAGAATAAACAATATTTTGAGCTTGTTTTCAAGTAATAGTGTGAGCTTTTGTAACCCTTTGGAGTTGGTATGTTGTAAGAGATGTTCTTGCTTTGCTGCTTCTATAGGATTAAGTAAGACATCAATTGTAGCATTTCCGAATGATAAGGGTCCAGGAAGGGCAGAATGTGCACGGATGTGAGTAAAGAAAATTAACTCTGAACGCTGCAAAAACAATTGTTGTATTTGGTAAAACAATTTATCAATAACTGTTTTAAGAGTCAGTGGAAGGGAGACATGAGGCAGCTGTAGGCAAGAGAGAACAGCATATCGAGAATCTGAAACAATGTTAATAGGAAGTTGGGGAAAATCTTGTAAAACTAAATAGATAGCCCACAATTCAGCAGGCTGTACAGAAGAAAATGAGTGGGGGAAACCTTGGAATTTTCCGGGGTCCAATATCCAGCAGTATTTTTATTTGCATCTGTAAAAATAGTGGGTCCCTTAACTGGAACATCTGCAATTGGGGAAAGAGATATCATAGTGTTAGTCCGGAGAAAGTCAATCAATTTAGATGATGGATAATGATTAGAAAATGAGCCAGGATATGAAGCAAGAGAAATTTGCCAGTTTTCTTTAAATTGTAAACATCGAGATATTTGAGCAGTTGTTAACTGAGTAACAATCTGGTGTGGTTTACATCCTGATAGTTGTAAAATACGATAGCGACCTTTCTGTATAAGGAAGGCTAATTTATCCATATATATAGTCAATTTTTTGGAAAAACTGTTAGGTAAGAAAACCCATTCTATTAATCCTTCTTCTTGAGCAATTACACAAGATGGGGAATAAGGGGTATGAAATATGATAAGAGAAATAGGTTGAGATGCATGTAAGTCAGTCAAAAAACCGTCATTCAGTCGTTGTTCAACAAAATGAAGTTCCTGTAAATCCGATGGGGTTAAGGTCCGGGAGCTATCCAGAGCTGCATTTCCTTTTAAAGTAGAAAACAAATGTCCTAATTGATAAGTAGGAATCCCAAGTACTGGGCGTAGCCAGTTAATATCTACCAATAACTTTTGAAAATCATTTAAGGTTTTGAGATGATCTCTTTTAATTTGCAACTTTTGGGGCCTAATTTTATGTTGTTTTAATATTGTCTCTAAATATGAAATAGGAAAGTCTTTTTGAATTTTTTCTGGGGCTATTTGCAAATTGTATAGTCTTAAAGCCTCTTGTACTTTTAAAAAGAATTCATCACGTTCAGCAATACTAGGAGCTGCCAATAGGAGATCATCCATATAATGATATAGAATATAATTGGGGTATTTTTGACGAAGGGATTGTAAAGAGCGAGCTAAGAGTTTTGGGCATAAGGTAGGACTATTTATCATTCCTTGTGGTAAGACTGTCCATTGATAACGCTTAACAGGCTGAGCATGATTAAGAATAGGAACTGTAAAAGCAAATTTATCTCTGTCTTGCAATTGTAGAGGAATGGTAAAAAAAAAAAAAAAAAAAAAAAACAAAACAGTCTTTGAGATCTAGCACCATTAAGGACCAATTCTGAGGAATAAGAGCTGGAGAGGGGAGTCTCAATTGCAATGCTCCCATAGGTTTAATACATTTATTAACTTCTCATAAATCAGTTAACATTCTCCATTTTCCAGATTTTTTTTTTATAACAAAAACAGGAGAATTCCAGGGGGAGGTAGAAGGCTCTATATGACCAAGTTGGAGTTGTTCTTGTACTAATTGTTCTAACACCTCGAGCTTCATTTGTGGTAATGGCCATTGCTAAACCCATTTTGGAGTATTAGTTAACCATTTTAATGGGAGTGCTCAAGGAATTTGAGCAGTGGCTACTAGTTTTCCGATGAAATGGTTACAGAAGCCCCCAAAGGAGAGAGAAGATCTCTCCCCCATATATTAATAGGTATATTTACAATATAAAAGTTAACAAACACTGATCTTTTATTATGGAATTGACATTGCAAGGGATGGGTACTCTTCCAGACATCTGCAATGGAGCCCAGTCCCGTTAGCATTTAAGGTTTTTTTTTTTTTTTTTTTTTTTCCCCCCTCGGGGCCATTGTTGAGAAGAAATGACTGAAATATCCGCCCCTGTATCTACTAGTCCCTCAAAGTTGTTTCCTTATATAATCAAGGAGAGAACAGGGCGAGAATCTCTGATAAGCATTTCCCAAAATATATGTTGCCCAGTACTTCCAAATCCCCCTGTTCGTTTATTAGGAAGAGCCAAAAAGGGGTGATAAGGTAGGAGAAGTATTTGGGCAATACGTTCTCTAGCTAACAATGAAAGCGTGGTAGAAGTAGAGACCATAATTAAAATTTCCCCAACATAATCAGAGTCTATTACCCCAGAAAATATGGTTAAACCTCTCAAAGCCGTGCTGCTATGGCCTAATATCAAGCCAAAAGGGCCTTTAGGCAGTGGTCCAAATACATTTGTTTTTAATTTATAAATTCCTCCCCCTGGTGACAAAAGAACATTATCAGCTAGTGGCAAATCAGCAGCAGCACCCCCTGAAGGAGCAGACCGTAAGTCCGAAATCATCATCTGAGGTCTTTTTAACTGGACAGATGGAATGGCAGGAGGGCAAGGAGGAGAAGTCCCCGGTATTGTTCCTGGGCCCCAAAGACTCAGGCCCGGAGGATAGTTTCCCAGTATCGGGTTGCCCATTTTATCTGTTTTAGATTTGCATTCATTAGTCCAATGAAACCCCTTCCCACACCGATGGCAAAGTCCAGGAGGAGTCTTATTTTTCCCAGCAAGAGATCTGTCTTTAGGAATTGCACCTTGATCAGCTTTTAATTTTTGACACTCTTTTTTTTTTTTTTTTTAATATGACCAGGTTTTTTACAATGAAAGCAGTTACCTCCCTTTGGTGGTCTCATAACCTTGGCCAAGGCTGTAGCAAAGACATTAGCCTAATGCTCAGTTTCTCCTACTCCCGAGCAGGCTCTGATATATTCAGCTATAGATGCACCCTGTCCCTTTAAAGGTCCCAGTATATGCTTGCATTTAGGATTTGCATTTTCAAATGCTAAAGTTTGTAATAATATCTCTGAAATTTCATCCTTCCCTATAGCCCGTTCCACAGTTACCCTCAATCTTGCTAGAAAATCAGTATATGGCTCATTAGGGCCTTGCATTGTTTTAACAAAGGAGGGCTGGGCTTGGCCAGTAGGCACCGCATGGCGCCATGCCCATAAAAAGACTTGGCGGACTTGTTGTAAGTCCTGATCAGAATATTGAGCCTGTTCTCTTAAAGCCCGATATTGGCCCTCTCCCATTAATTTGTCCTCGTGAGGCCCGGGGGGGGGGGGGGGGGGGGTTTGTCCCTCATTAATCTGAGCTTGCTTTCTAGCTTCTTCTTCCTACTAGCTACGAAGTTGCAACCATTGAGAGCCCTTCAAGACAGCTTGGGCAATAGATTCTCAATCTAATGGAATGATTAATTTGCCTTTTTCCAATGATTTCAACATAGCCAAAACAAAGGGAGATTGAGGACCATACTGCGCTACTGCAGCTTTAAGATCTTTAAAAAATTTATATTCCAAAGGAGCATATTGAACATTTATCACATTGCCATCTTGTTGTCTCTGGATGGGAAACAATTGTGGAGGGTCGATAAACCCACCAGGGGGGAGCAGACAGGTCATCATCATGAAGCAAAGACAAAGGAAAGGAGAACAGATAATGTTCCCTGCCCACGTCGGGCCGATCAACCGCAGTGGGGAAAAGAGAAGCACAAGGAGGAGCAGAGGTGTAGATTTTTTCTCCTCCTTACGGGATCTCCACCATTCCTGGAATAGATGGGTCATTTCTTTAATCTCTTTGCCCTCCTCTGACGAAACCGAAGAAGCCTCCGAATTTGATTCTGAACTATCAGATGTTTCACCATTTCCAGAAGGAGGCTTATTTATATCCTTACTTTCAGGCAATGCAGAAATTACACCAACATTTGGCATATCCTCATAAATTGCCTCTTCCTTCATTAAAGCATTAGATTTAGTCTCATTATCAGTAGATAGCAAAATCAAAGCTTGTGTTATAGCATTACATAAATTCTATAACATGATTCAATATATAAATTCACATATTGTGTCCGTAATGAACATTTATTTCTTCCTAGCAGGATTTCCCCATGGTTTTTTGAACCATGAACTTTTGAAAGTTCCCATCTGCTAGGGTGAAGAATTCCCCATGATTATGTACAAGAATTCACCTAGCAATTTTTTCCGCTAGGGTGACGAATTCCCCATGTTTCCGAAAGCTCCCCTGCTATGGATCTAAAATCCCCCCAGGGTTTCTTACCTATTTCGGTTTCACTCGAGCCCCATCCGTTGGGTGCCAGATGTTGGTTACTATGAGTGAAATGAAACAGAACATACAAGACATACAAGACACACACAAGAGACATACACTCTGGCCAGAGGGACAAGAACTGGGCAAACTAATTGCCATTTATTATTATAAAGCCCTCCTTAGGCAGAATTCCAGACTGTAAGAATAAGCCTTTTCAGTACAGTGCAGGTGCATACATGTTATCGTACAGCAAAGGGGAGTGAAATCTCTGTCTACTGCAGAGTCTGCACAAAGCCCTCATCTCCTTCTTATCTCAAGAAGGCAATGCTCCCTTGTTTGCAAGGGACCATTAAACTCAAGGCTGTGTCCAGACTCTTTGGCAGAACGCCTCGTATGCAAGGACGCTAAGCCTGAGCAGAGAGACCCATTTGCAGGCACATCTCTGCTACCCTATTAACCCTTCACAGGCAGCCAGAGCCGTAAGGGCTGGAAAGGGGCAATTGCAGCCCCAGAGAGACTTTACCTTCCAAACTGCAAGCAGGCTTCTTTGCTAAGACTTCTGGGGGTGCTAGACAGTCACCATCTGCCTCACAAGGGGTGCCAGCGGTACACCCAGAAAACGGAGCAGCAGAGACAGGAAAGGCGACAAGTCGCAGCGACCGCACTTGCCAAACACCTGAGCTACTTGGACCTGGGAAGGGCACAAAAAGCAGTCCCAACCGAATCTGTGCCTCTGAGGGCTATCAGTGCCTCTGAGGGCTATCAGAGTGCCCAGCCTGAGCGGCTTAGACAGGGGAGGTGCACGCAGCCTAGGCCCGGACTCAGACGGTTCCCAGCTGAGCAACGTAGAGCCAGAGTGGTTTGTGCACCGCGAGCAGGGACAGGCCCAGCGGGGCTGAGACACTGTGTGCACAGGACAGTGCTATTTGTTTGTAGCATCCTTCCCTCCTCACAGTGCGACTGAACAAGTGAGCCCCCCCCCCCAAAAAAAAAGTGTCCACCACCGCCCCCCTGTGTCAGGATGGAAATCAGACACTGAAGAGGCCAGCAAACAGAAGTTAAACAGAGGGAACTGCCTTGGAAGTGACCGCACACTGCCCACAACACCAGAGAAAGAGCCAGATATATCTTTACTATTTTTACAATCATTCCTTTTATTTTTTTTTCCTTTATTTATTTATATTTTTGTTTGTTTTTTCTTGATGCTGTTGTGGGGTTGTTATTTCTTTTTTTTTTTTATTCTTCTCTTTTTTTCCCCCAACTTTTAAAAACTGTTAAGTCCCCTATTTCTCCTCTAATTTTTATTTCTATAACCTACTATTATTTTCAAAAAAAAATACTATTTTTTTTTTAAAGCAAACACCATATATAGTCTTTGTGTGGTTGTTGTTGTTGTTTTTTTTTTTTTAATAATTCTTGTGGCTTTGTTTTTGTTTTTTGTTTTTGGTTTTCTTGTTTTGTTTTTTTTTTCTTTTTTCCCTCTTCTTCTTTTCTTTAATATTGTATTTTTGAAAATCCAACCTCTACTCTAGATTTTTAATCTTTGCTTTTTGATTTTTGTTGTTGATTTTGTACATTTAAAAACCCAAACATCGCTACCCAATTTTACCTGAGACCGAGATTACTGGCTTGACCACTCTCTTCTCCTTTGCATTCTCCTTTTTCTCCACCAGGTGGCCGCTGTCTCTTCCCTCCCCCTTCTCTTCTCTATCCAACTCTGTAAATCTCTGTGTGTTCCAGACGGTAGAGAACACCTAAGGAACTGGTTACCGGCTAGATTTGTCTCTGTCCTTTTCATTTCCCTCTTTTATCCTCCTGGCCACCTCTGTCTACTTCCTCCCTCTCCTCTTCCCTGTATAAATCTGTGAATACCTCTGAGCTGTCCAGACTGTGGAGCACATATATGGAAGGGATTACTGGCTAGCTTGCTCTCTCCTCTTTTGATCCCACCTCATCTCATTCCAGTCACCTCTAACTACCCCCTCCCTCTTCTCTTCTCCATGTAACTCAGTGAACCTCTCTGGGTGTCCCTCAATGTGGAGAAACTTTTCATCTTTAACCTAGATGTTTTATCACCTGTGCTGTATAGATGGAGAAGTCTAGACGCTACTGTAAAAATAAAACTGAAAACCAGAAACAGGAGGTTTAAGTCCAAAGCCTGAGAACATCAGAGAACTCCTGAATTCAGGGAACAATAAACAATAGGAACTCGTCAAACACCTGCATACCTACACTGAAACAAAATTCCACCCAAGGGCCAACAAGTTCCAGTGTAAGACATATCACACAAATTCTCCAGCAACACAGGAACACACCTCTGAACTTCAATATACAGGCAGCTCAAAGTTACTCCAAAACCATTGACAACTCATAACCCATTACTGGTCACTCCACTGCACTCCAGAGAGAAGAAACGCAGCTCCACTCACCAGAACTCCAACACAAGCCTCCCTAACCAGGAAACCTTGACAAGCCACTGATACAACCCCACCCACAGTGAGAAAGATCCATAATAAAGAGAACTCCACAAATTCCCAGAATATAGAAAGACCACCCCAAACGCAGCAATATAACCAAGATGAAGAGACAGAGGAATACTCAGCAAGTAAAAGAACAGGAGAAATGCCCACCAAACCAAACAAAAGAGGAAGAGATAGGGAATCTACCTGAGAAAGAATTCTGAATATTGATAGTGAAAATGATCCAAAATCTTGAAATCAAAATGGAATCACAGATAAATAGCCTAGAGACAAGGATTGAGAAGATGCAAGAAAGGTTTAACAAGGACCTAGAAGAAATAAAAAAGAGTCAATATATAATGAATAACGCAATAAATGAGATCAGAAACACTCTGGAGGCAACAAATAGTAGAATAACAGAGGCAGAAGATAGGATTAGTGAAATAAAAGATAGGATGGTAGAAATAAATGAATCAGAGAGGAAAAAACAAAAATGAATTTAAAAAAATGAGGATAATCTCAGAGACCTCCAGGACATTATGAAACGCTCCAACATTGGAATTATAGGAGTCCCAGAAGAAGAAGACAAAAAGAAAGACCATGAGAAAATCCTTGAGGAGATAATAGTTGAAAGCTTCCCTAAAATGGGGAAGGAGATAATCACCCAAGTCCAAGAAACACAGAGAGTTCCAACTAGGATAAACCCAAGGTGAAACACCCCAAGACACATATTAATCAGATTAACAAAGATCAAACACAAAGAACAAATATTAAAAGCAGCAAGGGGAAAACAATAAATAACACAGAAGGGGAATCCCATAAGGATAACAGCTGATCTTTCAATAGAAACTCTTCAGGCCAGGAGGGAATGGCAGGACATACTTAAAGTGATGAAAGAAAATAACCTACAGCCCAGATTACTGTAGCCAGCAAGGATCTCATTCAGATATGAAGGAGAAATCAAAAGCTTTACAGACAAGCAAAAGCTGAGAGAATTCAGCACCACCAAACCAGCTCTCCAACAAATTCTAAAAGATATTCTCTAGACAGGAAACACAAAAAGGGTGTATAAACCCGAACCCAAAACAATAAAATAATGGTAATGGGATCATACTTATTAATAATTCCCTTAAACGTAAATGGGTTTAATGCCCCAACCAAAAGGCAAAGACTGGCTGAATGGATACGAAAACAAGACCCCTCTATATGCTGCTTACAAGAGACCCACCTCAAAGCAAGGGACACATACAGACTGAAAGTAAAGGTCTGGAAAAAGATATTCCACGCAAATAGAGACCAAAAGAAAGCAGGCGTGGCAATACTCATATCTGATAAAATAGACTTTAAAACAAAGGCTGTGAAAAGAGACAAAGAAGGCCACTACATAATGATCAAAGTATCAATCCAAGAAGAAGATATAACAATTATAAATATATATGCACCCAACATAGGAACACCACAATATGTAAGAAAAATGCTAACAAGTATGAAAGGGGAAATTAACAGTAACACAATAATAGTGGGAGACTTTAATACCCCACTCACTCCTATGAACAGATCAACTAAACAGAAAATTAACAAAGAAACACAAACCTTAAATGATACAATAGACCAGTTGAACTAATTGATATCTATAGGGCATTTCACCCCAAAACAATGAATTTCACCTTTTTCTCAAGTGCTCACGGAACCTTCTCTAGGATAGACCACATCCTGGGCCATAAATCTAACCTTGATAAATTTGAAAAAATCGAAATCATTCCAAGCATCTTTTCTGACCATAATGCATTAAGATTAGATCTCAATTACAGGAGAAAAACTATTAAAAATTCCAACATAGGGAGGCTGAACAACACGCTTCTGAATAACCAACAAATCACAGAAGAAATCAAAAAAGAAATAAAAATATGCATAGAAACTAATGAACATGAAAACACAACAACTCAAAACCTGTGGGACACTGTAAAAGCAGTGCTAAGAGGAAAGTTCATAGCAATACAGGCATACCTCAAGAAACAAGAAAAAAGTAAAATAAATAACCTAACTCTACACCTAAAAAAACTAGAAAAGGAAGGAATGGGGAACCCCAGAGTTAGTAGAAAGAAAGATATCTTAAAAATTAGGGCAGAAATAAATGCAAAACAAACAAAACAAAAGAGACCATAGCAAAAATCAGCGAAGCCAAAAGCTGGTTCTTTGAAAGGATAAATAAAATTGACAAACCATTAGCCAGACTCATCAAGAAACAAAGAGAGAAAAATCAAATCAATAAAATTAGAAATGAAAATGGAGAGATCACAACAGAAAACACAGAAATGTAGAGGATCATAAGAGACTACTATCAGCAATTTTATGCCAATAAAATGGACAATGTGGAAGAAATGAAAAAATTCTTAGAAAAGAAGAACTTTCCAAAACTGAACCCAGAAGAAATAAAAATCTTAATAGACCCATCACAAGCACGGAAATTGAAACTGTAATCAGAAATCTTCCAGAAAACAAAAGCCCAGGTCCAGAAGGCTTCACAGCTGAATTCCACCAAAAATTTAGAGAAGAGCTAACATCTATCGTACTCAAACTCTTCCAGAAAATTGCAGAGGAAGGTAAACTTCCAAACTCATTCTATGAGGCCACCATCACCCTAATACCAAAACCTGACAAAGATGCTACAAAAAAAGAAAACTACAGGCCAATATCACTGATGAACATAGATGCAAAAATCCTTAACAAAATTCTAGCAATCAGAATCCAATGACACATTAAAAAGATCATACACCATGACCAAGTGGGCTTTATCTCAGGGATGCAAGGATTCTTCAATATCCACAAATCAAACAATGTAATCCACCACATTAACAAATTGAAAAATAAAAGCCATATGATTATCTCAATAGATGCAGAGAAGGCCTTTGACAAAATTCAACATCCATTTATGATAAAAAATCTCCAGAAAGCAGGAATAGAAGGAACATACCTCAACATAATGAAAGCTATATATGACAAATCCACAGCAAACATTATCCTCAATGGTGAAAAATTGAAAGCATTTCCCCTAAAGTCAGGAACAAGACAAGGGTGCCCACTTTCACCACTACTATTCAACATAGTTCTGGAAGTTTTGGCCACAGCAATCAGAGCAGAAAAAGAAATAAAAGGAATCCAAAGTGGAAAAGAAGAAGTAAAACTCTCACTGTTTGCAGATGACATGATTCTCTACATAGAAAACCCTAAAGACTCCACCAGAAAATTACTAGAGCTCATCAATGAATATAGTAAAGTTGCAGGATATAAAATCAACACACAGACATCCCTTGCATTCCTATACACTAATAATGAGAAAGTGGAAAAAGAAATTAAATAAACAATTCCATTCACCATTGCAATGAAAAAAATAAAATACTTAGGAATAAATCTACCTAAAGAAACTAAAGACCTATATATAGAAAACAATAAAACACTGCTGAAAGAAATCAAAGAGGACACTAATAGATGGAGAAATAGAACATGTTCATGGATTGGCAGAATCAATATGGTGAAAATGAGTATACTATGCAAAGCAATCTACAAATTCAATGCAATCCCTATCAAGCTATCAGTGATATTTTTCACAGAACTAGAACAAATAATTTCAAGATTTGTATGGAAATACAAAAAACCTCAGATAGCCAAAGCAATCTTGAGAAAGAAGAATGGAACTGGAGGAATCAACTTGCCTGACTTCAGGGTCTACTACAAAGAAACAGTCATCAAGACAGTATGGTACTGGCACAAAGACAGAAATATAGATCAATGGAACAAAATAGAAAGCCCAGAGATAAACCCACACACATATGGACACCTTATCTTTGACAAAGGAAGAAAGAATATACAATAGAGTAAAGACAATCTCTTTAACAAGTGGTGCTGGGAAAACTGGTCAACCAGTTGTAAAAGAATGAAAGTAGATCACTTTCTAACACCACACGTGAAAATAAACTCAAAATGAATAAACGATCTAAATGTAAGACCAGAGACTATAAAACTCCTAGAGGAGAACATAGGCAAAACAATCTCCGACATAAATCACAGCAGGATCCTCTATGATACACCTCCCAGAATATTGGAAATAAAAGCAAAAATAAACAAATGAAATCTAATTAAAATTAAAAGCTTCTGCACAACAAAGGAAACTATAAGCAAGGTGAAAAGACAGCCTTCAGAATGGGAGAAAATAATACCAAATGAAGCAACTGACAAACAACTAATCTCAAAAATATACAAGCAACTTATGTAGCTCAATTCCAGAAAAATAAACGACCCAATCAAAAAATGGGCCAAAGAACTAAGTAAACATTTCTCCAAAGAAGACATATGGATGGCTAACAAACACATGAAAAGATGCTCAACATCACTTATTATTAGAGAAATGCAAATCAAAACCACAATGAGGTACCATTTCACACAAGTCAGATTGTCTGCAATTCAAAAGTCAGCAAGCAATAAATGCTGGAGAGGGTGTGGAGAAAAGGGAACCCTCCTACACTGTTGGTGGGAATGCAAACTAGTACAGCCACTATGGAGAACATTGTGGAGATTCCTTAAAAAATTGCAAATAGATCTGCCTTATGACCCAGCAATCCCACTGCTGGGCATACACACCGAGGAAACCAGAATTGAAAGAGACACATGTACCCCAATGTTCATCGTAGCACTGTTTATAATAGCCAGAACATGGAAACAACCTAGATGTCCATCAGCAGATGAATGGATAAGAAAGCTGTGGTACATATACACAATGGAGTATTCCTCAGTCATTAAAAAGAATACATTTGAATCAGTTCTAATGAGATGGAAGAAACTGGAGCTGATTATACAGAGTGAAGTAAGCCAGAAAGAAAAACACCAATATAGTATACTAACACATATATATGGAATTTAAAAAGATGGCAATGATGACCCTGTATGCGAGACAGCAAAAGAGACACAGATAGGTAGAGCGGACTTTGGACTCAGAGGGAGAGGGAGAGGGTGGGATGATTTGGGAGAATGGCACTGAAACATGTATACTATCATGTAAGATACGAATTTCCAGTCTATGTCCGATGCAGGATATAGGATGCTTGGGGCTGTTGCACGGGGATGACCCAGAGAGATGTTATGGGGAGGGAGGTGAGAGGGGGATTCATATTTGGGAACGCATGAACACGACTGGTGTATTCATGTCAATGTATGGCAAAACAAATAGAGTATTGTAAAGTAAAATAAAGTACAAAAAAAAATTTAATTTAAAAAATTTTTAAAAAAAGAAGAGGTGGCAAGAATACACAGAAGAACTGTACAAAAAAGATCTTCATGACCCTGATAATCATGATGATGTGATCACTCATCTAGAGGCAGACATCCTGGAATGTGAAGTCAAGTGGGCCTTAGAAAGCATCACTACGAACAAAGCTAGTGGAGGGGATGGAATTCCAGTAGAGCTGTTTCAAATCCTGAAAGATGATGCTGTGAAAGTGCTGCACTCAATATGCCAACAAATTTGGAAAACTCAGCAGTGGCCACAGGCCTAGAAAAGGTGAGTTTTCATTCCAATTCCAAAGAAAGGCAATGCCGAAGAATGCTCAAACTACCACACAATTGCACTCATCTCACATGCTAGTAAAGTAATGCTCAAAATTCTCCAAGCCAGGCTTCAGCAATATGTGAACCGTGAACTCCCTCATGTTCAACCTTGTTTTAGAAAATGTAGAGGAACCAGAGATCAAATTGCCAACATCCGCTGGATCATGGATAAAGCAAGACAGTTCCAGAAAAACATCTATTTCTGCTTTATTGACTATGCCAAAGCCTTTGACTGTGTGGATCACCAGAAACTGTGGAAAATTCTGAAAGAGATGGGAATACCAGACCACCTAACCTGCCTCTTGAGAAATTTGTATGCAGGTCAGGAAGCAACAGTTAGAAATGGACATGGAACAACAGACTGGTTCCAAATAGGAAAAAGAGAACGTCAAGGCTGTATATTGTCACCCTGCTTATTTAACTTATAGGAAGAGTACATCACGAGAAACGCTGGACTGGAAGAAACACAAGCTGGAATCAGGATTGCCAGGAGAAATATCAATAACCTCAGATATGCAGATGACACCACCCTTATGGCAGAAAGTAAAGAGGAGCTAAAAAGCCATTTGATGAAAGTGAAAGAGGAGAGCAAAAAAGTTGCCTTAAAGCTCAACATTCAGAAAACGAAGATCATGGCATCCAGTCCCATCACTTCATGGGAAATAGATGGGGAAACAGTGGAAACAGTGTCAGACTTAATTTTTGGGGGGCTCCAAAATCACTGCAGATGGTGACTGCAGCCATGAAATTAAGAGATGCTTACTCCTTGGAAGAAAATCTATGACCAACCTAGATAGTATATTCGAATGCAGAGACATTACTTTGCCGACAAAGGTCTGTCTAGTCAAGGCTATGATTTTTCCTGTGGTCATGTATGAATGTGAGAGTTGGACTGTGAAGAAGGCTGAGCACCAAAGAATTTATGCGTTTGAACCGTGGTGTTGGAGAACACTCTTGAGAGTCCCTTGGACTGCAAGGATATCCACCCAGTCCATTTCTGAAGGAGATCAACTCTGGGATTTCTTTGGAAGGAACGATGCTGAAGCTGAAGCTCCAATACTTTGGCCACCTCATGCGAAGAGTTGACTCATTGGAAAAGACTCTGATGCTGTGAGGGATTGGGGGCAGGAGGAGAAGGGGACGACCGAGGATGAGATGGCTTGATGGCATCACTGACTCAATGGTCGTGAGTCTGAGTGAATTCCAGGAGATGGTGATGGACAGGGAGGCCTGGTGTGCTGCGATTCATGGGGTCGGAAAGAGTTGGACATGACTGAGTGACTGAACCGAACTGAACTGATTCTTAAATGTATGTACCTAGAGAAGTCCTCTACTTAACTATTTTTGAGGAGTATTTTTATAGTGTGGGTTATATGAAGCATAAAAGTGTTAATGGTCAGTCGTGCCTGACTCTTCACAACCCCATGGACTGTAGCCACCAGGCTCCTCCTATTCATGGCATTCTCCAGGCAAGGTTACTGGAGTGTATCGCCATGCCCTTATGCAGGGGATCTTCCCAACCCATGCATCTAACCTGCGTTTCTTTCATTGCAGGCAGATTCTTTATCATCTGAGCCACCAAAGGAGTCAGTAATATGGAGCATGAAGCAGTAAATAACTGACAAGTGATGGATACAGGCAGAAATTAAACTATGTGCTAGTGAAATGAAGTATTGGTGCAAGTTAGCATGTGCAGGGAAGGCATTTTTGTGGAAGTTAAATATTTGGATGAAGATTTAGAAAAATGATGAGGAGAGAGTGTACATTACAGATAGCAAGGACAGGAAAGCCCAGGTAGAAAGAAAATAAGACCTTCAACATTTTTTTCTCACAATATTCATAGTGTAACAGAGTATAAAATAAGTATTCATACTCTATTGCACTATAAATATTGTGAGAAAGATAATGAAATCTTACTTTCTTCCTACCTCTTCTGTATCACTATTTGGGTTTTACTCTCCTCCCTACCTTGGACCACTGTCTTCTCATGACAAAGGCTTTTGTCTAACTCAGTGAAGCTGTTAGCCAATCTGTGAAAGTCCGCCCAAAATGGATGAGTCATAGTGAAGATTTCTGACAAAATGTGTTTCACTGGGGGAGGAAATGCCAATCTACTCCAGTATTCTTGCCTGGAGAACCCCATGGACAGTATGAAAAGGCAAAAATGTATGACACTGGAAGAGGAGCACCCTGTCAGAAGGTATCCAATATGCTACTGGGGAACAGTGAAGACAATTAGGCATAGTTTCAGAAAGAATGTACTACTGGGCCAAATTGTAAATGATGTTCCCCTGTGGATATGTCTGGTGGTGCAAGTAAGTACGATGCTGTAAGAACAATATTGCCTAGGGAACTGGAATGTTAGGTTCATGAATCAAGTAAATTGGACATGGTCAGTCAGAAGATGACAAGATTGAACATTGACATCTTAGGAATCAGTGAACTAAAATGGACAGTAATAGGCAAATTTAATTCAGATGAGCATTTTATCTACTGCTCAGGGCCAGAATCAAAATGGATAAGCCCTCATAGTCAGCAAGAGTCTGAAATTGCAGAATTTGGGCACAATCTCAAAAACAACAGACTAATCTCCATTTGTTTTAAAAGCAAAGCATTTGACATGACAGTAATCAAGTAAATGTGACAACCATGGATGCCAAAGAAGCTGGAGTTGACTGATTCTATGAAGAGCTACAAGACTTTCTAGAACTAACACCAAAAAAGGATACCCTTTTCATCATAGAGGATCTGAATGGTAAAGTAGAAAGTCAAGAGATACCTGGAATAAAAGGCAAGTTTGGCCCTGGAATGCAAAATGAAGCAGGAGAAAGGCTAACAGAGTTTTGTAAAAACAAACAAATGAACAAACAAAAACAACAAACGAAAACCCTCTAGTCATACTAAACATCCTTTTACAACAAACCAAGAATGACTCTACACATGGCCATCATCAGATGGTCAATAGTGAAATTTGATTATGTTCTTTGCAGCCAAAGATGGAGAAGCCCTATACAGTGAGTACAAAGAAAACTAGGAGCTGACTGTGTCTTGAATCATGAACGCCTTATTCAGGCTTAAACTGAGGAAAGTAGGGAAAACCATCAGGCAGTTCAGTTCAGTTCAGTAGCTCAGTCATGTCTTACTATTTGGGACCCCATGAACTGCAGCACACAAGGCTTCCATGTCCATCACTAACCCCTGAATCTTGCTCAAACTCATGTCTATTGAGTGGGGATGCCATCTAACCATCTCATTCTCTATCGTCCCCTTCCCCTCCTACCTTCAATCTTTCCCAGCATCAGGGTCTTTTCCAATGAGTCAGTTCTTCACATCAGGTGGCCAAAGTATTGGAGTTTCAACTTCAGCATCAGTTCTTCCAATGACCATTCAGGACTGATTTCCTTGAGGACTGACTAGATTGATCTTTGCAGACCAAAGGCGATTCAGTTCAGTTCAGTTCAGTTCAGTGGCTCAGTCATGTCCGACTCTTGGTGACCCCATGAATCACAGCACACCAGGCCTCCCTGTCCGTCACCAACTCCCAGAGTTCATTCAGACTCACGTCCATCAAGTCAGTGATGCCATCCAGCCATCTCATCCTCGGTCGTCCCCTTCTCCTCCTGCCCCCAATCCCTCACAGCATCAGAGTCTTTTCCAATGAGTCAACTGTTTTCATGAGGTGGCCAAAGGACTGGAGCTTCAGCTTTAGCATCATTCCTTCCAAAGAAATCCCAGGGTTGATCTCCTTCAGAATGGACTGGTTGGATCTCCTTGCAGTCCAAGGGACTCTCAAGAGTCTTTTCCAACACCACAGTTCAAATGCATCAATTATTCGGTGCTCAGCCTTCTTCACAGTCCAACTCTCATATCCATACCTGACCACAGGAAAAACCATAGCCTTGACTAGACGGACCTTAGTTGGCAAAGTAATGTCTCTGCTTTTGAATATGCTATCTAGGTTGGTCACAACTTTTCTTCCAAGGAGTAAGTGTCTTTTAATTTCATGGCTGCAGTCACCATCTGCAGTGATTTTGGAGCCCCCCAAAATAAAGTCTGACACTGTTTCCACTGTTTCCCCATCTATTTCCCATGAAGTGATGGGACTGTATGCCATGATCTTCGTTTTCTGAATGTTGAGCTTTAGACCAACTTTTACACTCTCCGCTTTCACTTTCATCAAGAGGCTTTAGAGTTCCTTTTTACTTTCTGCCATAAGGGTGGTGTCATCTGGATATCTGAGGTTATTCAGGTATGACCTAAATCAAATCCCTTATGATTTTACAGTGGGGATGATAAGTAGATTCAAGGGATTAGATCTGGTAAGCAGAGTGCCTGAAGAAGAACTACAGACTGAAGTTTGTAACTTTGTATAGGAGGCAATGACCAAAACCATCCCAAAGAAAAAGAAATGCAAGAAGACAAAGTGTTTGTCTGAATAGTCTTTACAAATAGCTGAAGAAAAAAGAGAAGTGAAAGGCAAGTGAGAAAGGGAAAGATTTATCCAACTGAATATAGTGTTCCAGAGAACAGAAAGGAGAGATAAGAAGACTTTCTTAAATGAACAATACAAAGAAATAGAGGGCGATAACAGAATGGGAAAGACTAGAGATAACTTCTAGAAAATTGGAGATACCAAGTGAACATTTTATTTGAGGATGGGAATGATAAAGGATGTAAATGGTAAGGACCTAACAGAAGCAGAAGAGATTAAGAAGAAGCAAGAATACACAGAAGAACTACAAAGGTAAAGTCTTAATGACCTGAATAAGCATGATGGTTTGGTCACTCAGCTAGAGCTGGACATCTTGCAGTGTAAAGTCAAGTTGGCCTTAGGAAGCATTACTACAAGCAAAGCTAGTGAATGTGATGGGATTCCAGCTAAGCTATTTCAAATCTTAAAATTGACGCTGTTAAAGTGCTGCACCCAATACATCAGCAAGTCTGGAAAATTTAGCAGTGACCACAGGACTGGAAAAATCAGTTTTCATTCCAGTCCCAAGGAAGAGCAATGCAAAAAAATGTTCAAACTACCATACAATTGTGCTCATTTCACATGCTAACAAGGTTATGCACAAAATCTTTCAATGTAGGCTTCAGCAGTATGTGAACCAAGAACTTACAAATATACAAGCTGAATTTCGAAGAAGCAGAGGAACCAGAGATCAAATTACCAACATTCGTTGTATCATGGAGAAAGCAAGGGTGTTCCAGAAAATAATGTACTTCTGCTTCATTGACTATGATGAAGACTTTGTGTGAATAAAACCAAAATGTGGAAAATTCTTACAAAGATAGAGGTATTATACCACCTTATCTGTCTCCTGAGAAACCTGAATGCAAGTCAAGAAGCAGCAGTTAGAACTGTACATGGAAGAACTGACTGGTTAAAAATTGGGAAAGAAGTACCACAATGATGTATATCACTACCCTGCTTATTTAACTTCTATGCAGTGTACATCAGGCAAAATAATGAGTTGGATGAATCACAAGCTGGAATGAAGATTCCTGGGAGAAATATTAACAATCTCAAATATGTAGATGATACCACTCTAATGGCAGAAAGTGAAGAGGAGTTAAGAAGGCCATGGATGAAGGTGAAAGAGAGTGAGAAAGGTGGCTTGAAACTCAACATTCAGGAAACTAAGATCATGACGTCCACTCCCACCACTTCATGGCAAATAAAAGGGAGAAACGTGGAAACAGTGACAGAGTTTATTTTCTTGGACTCCAAAATCACTGCAGACAGTGACTGCAGCTACAGAATTAAAATATGTTTGTTCCTTAGAGGGAAATCTATGACAAACCTAGACAGTGTATTAAAAAGCAGAGACATCACTTTATGGACAAAATTCGGTATAATCAAAGCTATGTTTTTTCCAGTAGTCATGTACAGATGTGAGAGTTGAATCATAAAAAGGCTGAATTGTGGTGCTGGAGAATACACTTGCAAGCTTCTTGGACAGAAAGGAGATCAAACCAGTCAGTGCAAAAAGAAATGAACCCTGAATATTTATTGAAAGAACTGATGCTGAAGGTGAAACTCCAATACTTTGGCCACCTGTTGCATGGAGCAGATGCATTGGAAAATACTCTAATGCTGGGAAAGATTGAAGGGCAAAGGAGAAGGGGGTGGCAGAGAATGAAATGGGTAGATAGTTTCACCAACTCAAAGGACATGAATTTGAGCAAACTCCAGGAGATAGTGTAAGACAGAGCAGCCTGGTGTGCTGCAGTCCATGAGTTCACAAAATGTCAGATGGGACCCAGTGACTCAAATTCAATGGACATGAATTTGAGCAAACTGCAAGAGATAGTGTAGGACAGAGAAGCCTGGCATGCTTCAGTCCATGAGTTCACAAATAGGATTCAATGACTAAAGAACAACAATAGAGTAGTCATAGTACAAAAAGTATTTATACTACAAGAGGGTACTGGAGAAACCAAATAATAGAACTTATATTAGGTATATTTAAATATAATTGCATTTGAAGGGTGTGAAGAATTTTAAGTTGCAACTCCGAGCTATAAATAGTTGTGAAAAGATTTAAGGAATGTGTGGAAAGAAAGACTTTGAAGAATAATTGTGATAATAACTAATATTTATTGAACACTTTCTACACACTAGACATCTTTCTTAGTGTTTTACAAGTATCATCACACAGAAATTTTACAATACAGATATTCCACAATACAGATGATGAAACTAAGGCAAAGTGATGCACTTGTCCAAAGTTAATATCTAGCATATGATGCAGCCAAACTCCAAAGCAGAGATGTCTGATTTCAGAACCTAACCTGGAAACAATAGAATAGAAACTTCCCATGAGTACAAAGATATAGAGGCACATGAGGTAATAATGATGGCAAAGAAAAATTTTATGAGTAAGGAAGAGGGAGAGATACTTAAATAGAGGTAATACTTATTACAGTCTAGTTTATTTCATAGATTCTTTATTTATTGTTTAATTTTTTTTGAATTTACAATATTGTATTGGTTCTGCCACACATCAACATGAATCCACCACAGGCGTATGCATGTTCCCCATCCTGAACCTCCCTCCCACCTCCCTCCCCACACCATCCCTCTGGGTCATCCCAGTGCACCAGCCCCAAGTATCCTGTATCAAACCTGGACTGGTGATTCGATTCTTATATGATATTATACATGTTTCAGTGCCATTCCCCAAATCATCCCACCCTCTCCCATAGAGTCCAAAAGACTGTTCTATACATCTGTGTCTCTTTTGCTGTCTCACATACAGGGTAATCATGACCATCTTTCTAAATTCCATATATATGTGTTAGTATACTGTATTGGTGTTTTTCTTTCTGGCTTACTTCACTCTGTATAATAGGCTCCAGTTTCATCCACCTCATTAGAACTGATTCAAACAGATTATTTTTAATGGCTAAGTAACACTCCATTGTATATATGTACCACAGCTTTCTTATCCATTCATCTGCTGAAGGACATCTACGTTGCTTCCATGTCCTGGCTATTATAAACAGTGCTGCGATGAACATTGGGGTACATGTGTCTCTTTCAATTCTGGTTGCGTTGGTGTGTATGCCCAGCAGTGGGATTGCTGGATCATAAGGCAGTTCTATTTCAGTTCAGTTTTTTAAGGAATCTCCACACTGTTCTCCACAGTGGCTGTACTAGTTTGCATTCCCACCAACAGTGTGAGAAGGTTCCTTTTTCTCCACACCCTCTCCAGCATTTATTGCTTGTAGGCTTTTGGATAGCAGCCGTTCTGATTGGCATGAAATGGTACCTCATTGTGGTTTTGATTTGCCTTTCTCTGATAATGAGTGATATTGAGCATCTCTTTATTTGTTTGTTAGCCATCTGTATGTCTTCTTTAGAGAAATGTCTGTTTAGTTCTTTGGCCCATTTTTTGATTGGGTCATTTATTTTTCTGGAATTGAGCTGCATGAGTTGCTTGTATATTTTTGAGATTAGTTCTTTATCGATTGTTTCATTTGCTATTATTTTCTCCGATTTTGAAGGCCGTCTTTTCACCTTGCTTATAGTTCCCTTTGTTGTGCAGAAGCTTTTAATTTTAATAAGGCCCCATTTGTTTATTTTTGCTTTAATTTGTGATATTCTGGGAGGTGGGTCATAGAGGATCCTGCTGTGATTTATGTTGGAGAGTGTTTTGCCTATGTTCTCTTCTAAGAGTTTTATAGTTTCTGGTCTTACATTTAGATCTTTAATCCGTTTTGAGTTTATTTTTGTATATGGTGTTAGAAAGTCTTCTAGTTTCATTCTTTCACAAGTGGTTGACCAGTTTTCCCAGCACCACTTGTTAAAGAGATTGTCTTTTCTCCACTGTATATTCTTGCTTCCTTTGTCAAACATAAAGTGTCCATATGTTCATCTGGGCTTTCTATTTTGTTCCATTGATCTATATTTCTGTCTTTGTGACAGTACCATACTGTCTTGGTGTCTGTGCCTTTGTAGTAAAGCCTGAAGTCAGGCAGGTTGATTCCTTCACTTCTATTCTTCTTTCTCAAGATTGCTTAAGCCATTTGAGGTTTATTGTATTTCAATACAAATTGTGAAATTATTTGTTCTAGCTCTGTGAAATGAAGAAGCAATGGCACCCCACTCTAGTACTCTTGCCTGGAAATCCTATGGACAGAGAAGCCTGGTAGGCTGCATTCCATGGGGTTGCTAAGAGTCGGACACGACTGAGCAAATTCACTTTCACTTTTCACCTTCATGCATTGGAGAAGCAAATGGCAACCCACTCCACTGTTCTTGCCTGGAGAATCCCAGGGACAAGGGAGCCTGGTGAGCTGCCATCTATGGGGTCGCACAGAGTCGGACATGACTGAAGCGACTTAGCAGCAGCAGCAGCAGCTCTGTGAAAAATACCATTGGTAGCTTGATAGGGATTGCATTGAACCTATAGATTGTTTTGGGTAGTATTCTCATTTTCACTATATTGATTCTTCCGATCCATGAGCATGGCATATTTCTCCATCTATTAGTGTCCTCTTTGATTTCTTTCACCAGTGTTTTATTGTTTTCTATATATAGGTCTTTAGTTTCTTTAGGTAGATATAATCCTAAGTATTTTATTCTTTTTGTTGTAATGGTGAATGGAAATGTTTCCTTAATTTCTCTTTCTATTTTTTCATTATTAGTGTATAGGAATGCAAGGGATTTCTGTGTGTTGATTTTACATCCTGCAACTTTACTATATTCTTTGATTAGCTCTAGTAATTTTCTAGTGGAGTCTTTAGGGTTTTCTATGTAGAGGATCATGTCATCTGCAAACAATGAGAGTTTTACTTCTTCTTTTCCAATTAGGATTCATTTTATTTCTTTTTCTGCTCTGATTGCTGTGGCCACAACTTCCAAAACTATGTTGAATGGTAGTGGTGAAAGTGGGCACCCTTGTCTTGTTCCTGACTTTAGGGGAAATGCTTTCAATTTTTCACCATTGAGGATAATGTTTGCTGTGGATTTGTCATATATAGCTTTTATTATGTTGAGGTATGTTCCTTCTATTCCTGTTTTCTGGAGAGTTTTTTTTTTTTTTTATCATAAATGGATGTTGAATTTTGTCAAAGTCTTTCATCGCAAGCACAAAAATTGAAACTGTAATCAGAAATCTTCCAGCAAACAAAAGCCCAGGTCCAGATGGCTTCACAGCTGAATTCTACCAAAAATTTAGAGAAGAGGTAACACCTATCCTACTCAAACTCGTCCAGAAAATTGCAGAGGAAGGTAAAATTCCAAACTCATTCTATGAGGCCACCATCACCCTAATAACAAAACCTGACAAAGATGCCACAAAAAAAAAAAAAAAAAAAAAGGAAAGAAAGAAAGAAAACTACAGGCCAATATCACTGATGAACACAGATGCAAAATTCCTTAACAAAATTCTGGCAATCCGAATCCAACAACACATTAAAAAGATCATACACCATGACCAAGTGGGCTTTATTCCAGGGATGCAAGGATTCTTCAGTATTCACAAATCAATGAATGTAATACAACACATTAACAAATTGAAAAATAAAAGCCATATGATTATCTCAATAGACGCAGAGAAAGCCTTTGACAAAATTCATAGATTCTTCAGTGCTCTGGTTTTCTAGCTCATCTGCTTCAGTTCAGTCACTCAGTTGTGTCCGACTCTTTGTGACCTATGAACAGCAGCATGCCAGGCCTCCCTGTCCATCATCAACTCCCAGAGTTTACCCAAATTCATATCCATTGAGTCAGTGATGCCATCCAACCATCTCATCCTCTGTCGTCGCCTTCTCCTCCTGCCCTCAATTTTTCCCAACATCAGGGTCTTTTCAAATGAGTCAGCTCTTTGCACCAGAGGGCAAAGTATTGGAGCCTAAGCCTCAACATCAGTCCTTCCAATGAACACCCAGGACTGATGTCTTTTAGGATGGATTGGTTGGATCTCCGTGCAGTCATAAGGGACCCTCAAGAATCTTCTCCAACACCACAGTTTAAAAGCATCAATTCTTCAGTGCTCAACTTTCTTTATAGTTCAACTCTCACATCCATACATGACTACTGGAAAAACCATACCCTTGACTAGACAGACCTTCGTTGACAAAGTAATGTCTCTGCTTTTTAATATGCTGTCTTGGTTGGTTATAACTCTCCTTCCAAGGAGTAAACATCTGTTAATTTTATGGCTGCAATCACCATCTCCAGTGATTTTGGAGCCCCAAAAAATAAAGTCAGCCACTTTCCATTGTTTCTCCATCTACTTGCCACGAAGTGATGGGACCAGATGCCATGATCTTAGATTTCTGAATGTTAAGCTTTAAGCCAACTTTTTCACTCTCCTCTTTCACTTTCATCAAGAGGCTCTTTAGTTCTTCTTCACTTTCTGTCTGCATATCTGAGGTTATTGGTATTTCTCCTGGCAATCTTGATTCCAGCTTGGGCTTCCTCCAGCCCAGCGTTTCTCATGATGTACTCTGCGTATAAGTTAAACAAGCAGGGTGACAATATACAGCCTTGACATACTCCTTTTCCTATTTGGAACCAGTCTGTTGTTCCATGTCCAGTTCATCTGGTAGTTTCCTTTGAAATGATTTTGGCATGGGATGTGAGAACTGCTAATGGGTAAAACAGTCTTAACCTTTATTTTCATATTAATCATACTTTCAATATGACTAGCATGTGAAAAATATCACTCAGATGTAAATAAATATACACAGTTGAACAGTTTGTAAAGTCTAAAACACTTTGGAGGAAATAACAGTGTTATTAAAAAATACACGATGTGCAGTTATTTCTTTTTGAAAAAAATATCTGAAATGAATTAGAGGAACTAAGAACAAAATATACCATGAATCTAAACCAAGGAATAACAATTATGGATCTTTTTATTTCTGGCCAAATTAAGGGCCAGTGGATAGCTATAATGTCTATAGAATTATTTTCTTTCTTTGAAGTAAACTGTCCATAACAATAACATATAAGAGGATATTAAAACTCACTGTAACATTTTCCTACTGTCAATGTCTATAATAGACAATGAGTTTCAAGGAAGACGAGTATCTAGTAGCCAGTCATTTGCATTCCTATAATTTAGAAGCTATGTGAAATTAAGTTAGTTTTCACGGAGAAGTTCGATTCTGTTCTTCAATGCTATTTTTTAACTTCAGAAGATGAAAGAATGTATTACTTTAGCAAAGACTGAGTTGAATGTATAAGTAGCACCTCAATTAATGTAAAGTATGTTTTGAAAGAAATGCAAGGTTAAACGGTAAGATTTTCTTAAAGAAATAACTTTACACACAATATTTCAGTGGAGCAACTTAGCATTGCCAATTGGGAAGGCTGCTTTAATGAATACACATGTCAGTTATTTATTCAAATATCAGTTATTTGTTCAAAACATGGGCTTATGTAACTTTGTTCTCTTAAGGGCACCAAAGATGCTTTTGTATCTCTGATATTTGGTAAGAAATACTTAGTGGAAGTGAAAGTCGGTCATATCCAACTCTTTGTGACCCCATGGACTGTCCAGGCCAGAATACTGGAGTGGGTAGTCTTTTCCTTCTCCAGGAAATCTTCCCAAACCAGGGATCAAACCCTGGTCTCCTCCATTGCAGGTGGATTCTTTACCAGCTGAGTCACAAGGGAAACCCAAGGTTTCCTTAGTAAAGCCTAGTCTCAAACATAGATCATAGGAAAACTAATACCTCTACATTGATTTTCTCTTTACTGATCAATATTGCTCATTCTTTGTTTTTAATTCAGCTCTTGCTCCTCAATATCTTTTTGGAAGTGACATATTAAAAAAAAATATTAGGGTATAATTGATGTATAATGTTGTGTTAGATTCAAGTGAACAGCAAAGTGAATCTGTTATCCACATGCATATATTCACTGTTTTTCAGATTCTTTTCCCATATAGGCCATTATAGATTATTGAGTAGAGTTCCCTGTGCTATACACTAGGTCCTTAAGGTTTCAGTCTCAATCTTCCAATTAATCCCTGATCATCACTTGCTCCCAAGTAAGCATAAGTTTATTTTTTGTATCTGTAACTCTATTTCAGTTTTGTACATAAGATAATCTGTAGCCTTATTTTAGATTCCACATATTTTAGACTCTCATTTGTCTTTCTGTGATTTCACTTAGTCTGAGAATCTCTAGGTCCACCCATGTTGCTGCAAATGCAATTATTTTATTCATTTTTGTGGCTGAGAAATATTCATTGTATATAATGCACCACATTTTGTTTATGTGTTCCTCTCTTGATGGTCATTTATGTTGATTACATGTCCTGGCTATTGTGGATAGTGCTTCAATAAATATTGGGGTGCCTGTTATCTTTTCAACTTGTGGTTTCTCCAGATATATGCATAGAAGTGGGATTGCTAGATCAAATATTACCTCTATTTTAAGTATTTGAAGGAAGCTCCATGCCCTTCTCCATAGTGGCTGTACCATTTTTCAGTTCCACGAACACAAAAGGGTTCCCTTTTCTCCACACCCTCTCCAGCATTTATTTTTTGTAGACTTTTAATGATAGCCATTCTGACTAGTGTGAGTTGATACCTCATTGTATCAATAGTTTTGAGTTGAATTTCTTTAATAACTAATGGTGTTGAGCATCATCATATGTGTTTTTAACTTTTTGTCTTCTTTGGAGAAATGTTTATTTAGATCTTCCACTCATTTTTTGAATTTTTTTTTGTTTGTTTTTTTGCTATGGAGCTGCATGAAGTGTTGGCATATTTTGGAGATTAGCCTCTTAACAGCTGCTTGGTTGGCAAAACTTTTCTCTTATGGTGAGGATTTTGTTTATGGCTTCGTTTGATGTGCAAAAGATTTTAAGTTTAATCAGGCCCTGTTTGTTTATTTTTATTTTCATTATTCTAGAAGGTGGATTAAAAAAATATCTTGCTGTGATTTATATCAGAGTGTGTGCCCTTTATTTTACTGTAGGCCTTATATTTAGGTCTTTAGTCTATTTTGATTTTTTTAATTAATTCATTTAATTGGAGAATAATTACTTTACAGTATTGTGATGGCTTTGGCTATACATTAACATGAATCAGCCACAGGTATATATGTGTCCCCCCATCCTGAACCCCCTCCTACCTCCCTCCCCACCTTATCTCTCTAGGTTGTCCCAGAGTACCTGCTTTGGGTGTCCTGCTTCATACGTCAAACTTGCACTGGATGTCTATTTTATATGTGGTAATGTACATGTTTCAATGCTATTCTCTCAAATCATCCCACCCTTGCCTCTCCGACTGAGTCCAAAAGTCTGATCTTTACATCTGTATCTCCTTTACTGCCTTGAATGTAGGATTGTTGGTAACATCTTTCTAAATTTCACATATATGTATTAATATATGGTACTTGTCTTTCTCTTTCTTATTTCACTCTGTATAATAGTCTCCAGGTTCATCCACCTCATTAAAAATGACCCAAATGCTTTAAAAAAATTCCTTTATATGGTTGAGCAATTTTCCATTGTGTATATTTACAAAAACTTCCTTATCCATTCATCTGTTGATGGACATCTAGGTTGCCTCCATGTCCTAGCTATTGTGAATAGGGCTGCAATGAACATCGGGGTACACGTGTCTCTTTTAATTCTGGTTTCCTCAGGGTGTATGCCCAGCAATGGGATTGCTGGAACTTATGCCAGTTCTATTCCCAGTTTTTTAAGGAATTTCCACACTGTTCTCCATAGTAACTGAACCAGTTTGTATTCCCACCAACAGTGTAAGAGGGTTCCCTTTTCTCCACACCCTCTCCAGCATTTATTGCTTGTACACTTTTTGATGATGACCATCCTAATCAGAGTGAGATGATACCTCATTGTGGTTTTCATTTGCATTTCTCTGATAATGAGTGACATTGAGCATCTTTTCATATGTTCATTAGCCATGTGTATGTGTTATTTGGAAAAATGTCTGTTTAGGTCTTTTTCCCACTTTTTTATTGGGTTGTTTGTTTTTGTGGTATTGGACCACATGAGCTATTTGTATATTTGGGGGATTAATTCTTTGTCAGTTGTTTTATTTGTTATTATTTTCTCCCATTCTGAGGGTTTTCTTTTCACCTTTCTTAAGATGAAGGAACCAGGCTCCTGGCTTCAGAATATACTGTAAAGCTACAGTAATTGAAACAGTATAGTACTGGCACAAAAACAGAAATATAAATTAATGGAACAGAATGGAACATCCAGTTGTGTTAGGATATATCCTCATTTCATTCTTTTACATATAGGTATCTCATTTTACAGAAGACTGTTTTTCCCCATTGTATAGTCCTGGCTTCTTCATCATAGATGAGGTGATCTTAAGTGTGTGGATTTATCTCTGGACTTTCTACTCTGTTCCATTAATCTTTATTTCTGTTTTTGTGTCAGTGCCACACTCTTTTGGTGACTGTAGCTTTTATATTATAGTCTGAAGTCAGGGACACTGATTCCTCCAGCTTCATTTTTCTTTATCAGGATTGCTTTGGCTATTCATGGTCTTTCATGTTTCCTTAGAAATTGTAAAAAAAAAAAAAAATTTCCTCTAATTTTGTGAAAAATATTGTTGGTAATTGATAGGTTTGCTTTGAATTTGTAGATTTATTTGGGTTATATCATGACTTTCACAATATTTATTCTTGAAATACAAGAACGTAATATATCTGTCCATAAGTTTGTGTTATCTTTGATTTCTTGCATCAGTATTTTATAGTTTTCTGAGTAGGGGTCTTTTGCCTCTATAGGTAGACTTATACCTAATATTTGTTTTTCATTTTGATTCAATGGTGAATAGGATTGATTCTTTAATCTCTCTTCCTGAAATTTCATTGTGAATGTATATAAACACAAGAGATTTGTGTGTATTAATTTCACATCCTGAAACTTTACCAAATTCATTGATGAGCTCTGGTTAATTTGATAGCATCTTTAGAATTTTCTATGTATAGTATCATATAATTTGAAAACAGCAAAAGTTTTACTTTGTCTTTTCCAATTTGGATTCCTTTTATTTCTTTTTCCCTCTGATAACCATCGCTAAGACTTCCAAAACTATGTTGAATAAAAATGATGAAAGTCATGAGAGTGTACGTTTTTGTCTTCTTCCTGATCTTTAAGGAAATGCTTTCATATTTTTGTCATTGAATCTGATGCTAGATGTGGGTTTATCATATATGGCCCTTATTATGTTGAGGTATGTTTCGTCTATGTCCACTTTCTGGAGGCCTTTTTTCATGGTGTTGAAATTTATCAAAAACTTTTCTGAATCTATTGAGTTAATCACAAGGCTTTTATTCTTCAATTTGCTAATGTGGTAATACAATACACTATTGAATTTGTATATGTTGAAGAATTCTTGCATCCCTGAGATAAATACCACTTGATCAGGGTGTATGATTCTTTTGATGTGTTATTGGATTCGCTTTACTAGTATTTTGTTGAATATTTTTGCATCTATATTCATCAGTGATATTGGCCTGTTATTTTCTTTTTTTGTGATATATTGGATTTTGGTATCATGTGATGGTGGCCTCACAGAATGAGGCTTGGAATATGCTTTTCTTTGGAAATTTTTGGAATCATTTCAGAAATGTAGTTGTTAACTCTTTAAGTATTTTGATGTAATTTGCTTGTGAAGCTGTCTGGTCCTGGATTTTAACTTGTTGGAAGATTTTTAATCACACTTTCAAATTCATTCCTTGGGTTTATCTGTTCATAATTTCTATTTCTTACTGGTTCAGTCTTGGAAGGTGATATCTTTCTAAGAATTTATCCTTTGATTATAGGTTGTCTCTTTTATTGGCATTTAGTTGCTTGCAGTAGTCTGCTATGATCCTTTGCAATTTTGCATTGTCCATTGCAAGCTTTTCATTTTGTTTCTAATTATATTGATTTGAATTTTTTATGAGTTTGGCTTAAGGTTTATCAATTTTTTATTTAATTTGATTTTCTAATTATTTTGTCAATTTTGTTTATCCTCACAAAGAAAAGTATTTTGTTTCATTGATCTTTGCTACTGTTTTCTTCTACTCTATTTCATTTATTTCTCCTTTGCTGTGATATTCTTGATTTCATTCCTTTTACCAAGTTTGCATTTTGCTTGTTGTTCTTTCTCTAGTTGCTTTAAGTATAAAGTTAGTTTGTCTATTTGAAAGGTTGTTTTTTTTTGTTTGTTTGTTTGTTTCTTTCTTTCTTTCTTGAAGTAAGATCTTATTGCTATAAACTTTATATTTTGAACAGTTTTCACTGCTTCACAAAGATTTTTTGATATGTTTTTATTGTAGTTTGTCTCTAGGTATTTTTTTAGTTCCTTTTTTATTTATTCAATGCATGAGACCCCACTTTGATTCCTCGGTCAGGAAGATCTCCTGGAGAAGGTATAGGCTACCCACTCCAGTATTCTTCGGTTTCGCTTGTGAATCAGCTGGTAAAGAATCTGCCTGCAATGAGGGAGACCTGGGTTCGATCCCTGGGTTGGGAAGATCCTCTGGAGAAGGGAAAGGCTACCCACTCCAATATTTTGGCCTAGAGAATTCCGTGGACTACAGTCCATAGGGCTGCAAAGAGTTGGATATGGCTGAGTGATTTTCACTTCACTTCACTTTGATTTCTTCAGTGATCCATATATATATATATATATATATATATATATATATATATGGGTCTCATTTTCATATCCATTTAGCCAATCTCTGTTTTTGAGATGGATAATTTATTCCATTTACATTTAATATGATTATCAATATGTATGTTTCCATTCCATTTTTTTAATGTCAAGAACATTTTTATTTCATGGTTTTCTAATTAAAATGACCTAATTAAAATTAAAAGCTTCTGCACAACAAAGGAAACTATAAGCAAGGTGAAAAGACAGCCTTCAGAATGGGGGAAAATAATAGCAAATGAACAACTAGCAAAGAACTAATCTCAAAAATATACAAGCAATTCCTGCACCTCAATTCCAGAAAAATAAACGACACAATCAGAAAATGGGCCTAAGAACTAAACAGACATTTCTCCAAAGAAGACATATGGATGGCTAACAAACACATAAAAGATGCTCAACATCACTCATTATCAGAGAAATGCAAATCAAAACCACAGTGAGGTACCATTTCACACCAGTCAGAATGGTTACTATCCAAAAGACTACAAGCAGTAAATGCTGGAGAGGGTGTGAAGAAAAGGGAACCCTCTTACACTGTTGGTGGGAATGCAAACTAGTATAGCCACTATGGAGAACAGTGTGGAGATTCCTTAAAAAATTGCAAATAGAACTGCCTTATGACCCAGCAATCCCACTGCTGGGCATCATCATTATTCTTGATTCTTTTTCTGGTTGATTGCCTATCTCCTCTTAATTCAGTTGGTCATGTAGGTTTTTACCTTTCTCTTTCAACTGAAACATAGTCCTCTGTCATCTCATGTTGTCTAACCTACTGTGTTTGTGGTCTTCTTGCTGAAGGCTAGTTTCTCTTGCTTGTGGTGACTGGCCCCTGGTGGGTGAGATTGGTCTAGCGGCTTGTGTAAGTTTCCTGGTGGGAGGGTATGTTGCCTGCAATCTGATGGGTGAAGCTATGTATTGTCACTCTAGTGGGCAGGTCTGTGTTAAAGTGTTTGTCTTGGGGGTGTCTGTGAACTCTGTATGATTTTATACAGCCTGTCTGCTGATGGTTCAGGCTGTGTTCCTATTTTGTTGGTTGTTCAGCCTGAGGCATCCAGCACTGGATATTGCAGACTGTTGGGTGGGGCTGAAGACCTCTTGAAGAGCTTACAGAAATTAATATCTCCTGCTGCTGGGAATCTTCTGGTGGTTTAGAAGCCGGGACTCAGCATTCCCTCCACAGAGGCTCAAGTTTGACCTCCAGCCATGTAACAAAGCCCCCACGAGTCACATAATGTGACCATAAAAAAGAACAGGAAAAAAGACCAATAGACAAAGAAAAACCAAGACAAATACTTAAAACAAACAAAAAAGAAAGATAGAAAAGAAAAAATAATAACAGGAAAACGACAACAATAGGAAAAAAAATAGCTAGGAGGAAAGAGGTAGATAGATACAATGCAAGACACACAATAAAAACAAAATCAAACAAATGAAAGACAAAAAGTTGAAAACGAAAATCAATAAACACAAAGAAAACCAAAGAGAAGAAAACATCCAAAGAAAAATACTCCCAAATCAAAACAAAGGATAAAAATAAAACAAAAGTGGAGAAAACAATAAAAGAAACAAACACATGAAAATGACAACATAAAAAGCAAACAAATAAACAAAAACTTTGAAAACAAAAACAAAAAAAATTAACAAATAAAAGTATATATTTTTTAAAATTAAAGCTACAACAAAATAAAACAATGCAAAACTTCCCTGGGACTTCTGCTATCAATATTGTTAACCCCATGGTAAGCCACGGCCAACCTCCACCTCCCCATGAGCCCTCCAAGACCTCTAGGTATGACTCTGGGCCCACTGAGTGTCTTTTTGTGGCAGCTCAGACTTTGACCTGGTTCTACTTTCGAGTGTACAAGCCCCCAAAGTTCACAGCACCTAACACTACAACTGTCTCAGTTGTGGGAGCACTCATCCATTCAGATAGTCTTCAGGCATTGGATATAACAGGCTAATCATGGGGGCTTAACTCATGGCTTGTTCTTTACCATGGAGACTTCAGTTTCTACTTTTTGGTTGCACAGCCCCAGGGCCTCAGGTTTTATTTCAGCCCCACCTCTGCTTGTGGGTCACCCTCAGGGATCTGCTTCCTGCCCAAGTGAAAAGGAGTGAAAGCAGAGGCCAACTGAGGCAAGTTTGTTTCCTTAGGTTGGAAGGACCAGAGGTTGCAACTGATTGGGGCACATGTGCTTGCTAAGGGAGGATGAGGAGAAGGCAGCTACAACTGGAATATGCATGTCTCCTCTGGTGGCAATCCATCCCAGTGTCAATGGAGGCAGTAGTTGGTGTGTGGGGAAAGAGGCTTTGATGGAAGCACTGTCATTCAACAATGTGCCTCACTTCCAAGGTAGCCTGAGAAATTTCCAGGGGAATTTCGAGCTGTGAAACTCCTCACTCTTGTCCCTTCAGGCAGTCTCCATGCAGATAGCAGCAGTCCTCTCCCTGGGTATGCTCTTCATACCACATTCATTAGTACCCAACTCCAGCCCCTGCCCACATTCTAATACTCGTCTTAGGGTGGAGTGCACAAGGCTGTGGTACAGATGATCCGTGTAAGTCTTGCTCTATCTTACCTGCCACAGACTGGCCACTGCACTTTCTTCTGATAGCCCCTCTTCTATTTCAGTGTATTCTGCCACTGGTGAGTAGGTCTTCCTGGATTTATTAACCTCTCCTTTCCTTCAGCTCCACCACCACAAGTGTGAATCCCTTTCCTTTTCCTCTTTTCTTTTTCTTCCCTTTCTCTCCTTCATCCCTCCCAGTTAGACAGGGATCCCTTCTTGTCCTTCTTAGTCTGAGGTCCTCTACTAAAGTTCATCAAGTCCTCTGTGTGAATTGTTCCATTTGTAGGTGCATTCTTGATGTACTTGTGGGGAGAAGTGAACCTCAGGTTCTCCTATTCTGCCATTTCTCTTGGATTTGATATTTAATCATACCTTGCTTTCTGGTGCCTTCAATTAAATTTCTAATGGCACACGTATAATCCTTTTGTGCTTATAGTCTTTTCTTAGGTCGCCTGGTCCTGTGGCTGGTTCTGGTTCTTATGGTGACAGCACAGGCAAAGCCTCCCCAAAACTAATTACTTACCTTTGTTAATCTAATTCTCGGCTTTTAATATAAATTCTAAGTGAGTGGAGTCTAAATAATTTTTTTAATGTTGCTTCCGAATAAGATGCAATCATCTAGATTGTACCTTTTGTGTATGGGGCACAGTTACCATTTAAGAAAATTTCCTGGACTAAAAATACACTTCCACTTAAGTTTACTGATATTCATCTAAAGGCATTTTACTTTTTTAGCATATGATGTTGTAACCCATTTAAATTAACAGTATGCTAGGATATGTCATATTTTAAGTTATCATTGATATTTATATACATGTTTATCACACACACACACACACACAATATTAGAAAGCAGGTGTTGATAACAATAAGAGACCATGGAGATATTTTCACAAATTCTGTGTGAGTAGTATTTTTCCTATTTTTCAAACAGCAAATGATGGCCATATTTTTTTTTTCCTTCATCTGGATATTAACAAAAATATAAAACAAGAAATGCACAAGATTTCTATTGCCATTTAGTGGTTTTTCCTCTTTACCTAGACAGTTAAATATTGTCATATCTCAGAGGTCATCTTTAGAACTTTTCTCTAAGTACACTCACTACTTACTGCTTTCATGACCTCATCCTGTCTTGTGAATTTAAATATCACATCAATGCTGAAAACTCTCGAAAATTTATATATCTAGATATGATCACTACTTTGAACTGCAGATTCATATATTCAACTACCTATTTGGTATTTCTCATAATAACTTGTTGACAACACATCACTCCTCTTCTCAAAGTATTGACATAATTTCCAGTTTAACTCAGGGGAAAAGTTCTTATGTCCTTCAAAATGACTACAAAGTCCTGCATAAGTTCTGCTGTCCCCAAACATGCCAACCATTATTTAAAAACAAAAAAAGTTTCCCACAACTATCCCTTGCTCACCCAGTTCCAGCTAAAGTGGCTTCCTTCGTATTGCTTGAACAAAGCAGACATGCTCCTACTTTAAGGCCTTTGCACTAAAAGTCCTACTTAGAATATTCCTTCACTTAGAATATTCTGCCCAGTACTTTGGGGAAATATTTCATCCCTGAATCTTTGTTTTTTAAAATGTGGTCTTCAACTCTTCTGACCAACTTATTTAAAATTACAATACTCCCCATTACTACTCAGTACTATCAATAATTTATACTTTATTCTACTCTTCTTTTTCTTTATTACATTGCATTATCACCTAGTATAATATATAATTAATTTGTTTTGTTTATTCTTTATTGTCTGCTTCCTTCTGCTAGAGCATAGGTTCTATGAAGGCAAGCCTTTTTTTCATTGATATATTCCGAGCTCCCAGATTAGTATCTGGCATGATAAATGTTTATTGACTGGATATATTGACCAAATTAGCAGATTCACCAGGAATTAAGTTAGAATTCTTCCCCAATAATACCAATTAATACAAGTAGAAGGAAAGAAAAAACTCAGTTGATTTTCAAAATAATTTACCTTTCAAGATGTTAGATGCAACTGTATACATCTTCTTTTAAGAAACATGTAGGTAAACTGCAGTGCATGTACAGAGTAACCACTGGGATTGTAAAGCTGGCTCATAACCATGTTACTAGAATAATACTAAATTTATTTCATGTAACAATAACTGTCTAGTGTCTAGTTTAAATGTTAAGTAACTTGTCAAAGTCATGATTCTTGTTGGAAAGCCATCACATAGACAAAGGAATGAATTTGTTCTGTATTTACAGCGTTGAGTTTCCCAGAATGTGTTTCAAATAACTATAATTTTGATATATGTTGCATGCATTTCTAGAATAAAAGATCCCATGGAAAATTAATTTTACATATTCTAGGTTAAACAAGTTAAATTGCTATCTTTACCATATGATATTTCAGAGGTTTTAATATACTAATTATTTTGAATCTCCAAAGTTGGGAGTGAAGAATATAGTATATTCTAAATGTATTTAATGGCTAGGCTGTCCCTTTTGTTCCTGGAAGCATCTCATAAACTTACTGTTCTGCAGAATATACATTAGATGTAGAGGTAAAATGTAAGACCCATATGTGGAAGTTATAAGAAGAGTGATTTCATGCAAAGTAAGAAGGAAAATACTGACAATTAAGGCTGTAAAACAGTAAACTATTCTATTGTTTCAGGTAGTAAACTCCTGGCCAAAGAAAAATGTTTAACAGATTAAATGGACAATTGTTAGGGATATTGTGGAGGACATTGCTCGATTAAACAGGGGGTTGGGTACTTAGAGATTATTTTTAATTGAAACTTTTTATTATTATATAATTAAAAGGTTGGATGGAGGGGACACTAAACAGATTCCCTTGTTTTCCATATCTAAGAAAAGCAGCATACCCCTTATCAGCTCTAGCAATAGAGTTATAGAGTTAATATAGTTATTCTGGTGAGTTGTCTCTTTCTTTAATGGGAAGGAGAGCAAAAATATGGAAATTCAATTAAGGACTCACCTTTTTAAAATCTGTATAATAGGGTGCTTTTAAAAATTCTTACCCAGAAAACATCAGTTAACTGGAACCTCAGTTCAGCTCAGTTCAGTCGCTCAGTCATGTCTGACTCTTTGCGACCCCATGAATCTCAGCATGCCAGGCCTCCCTGTCCATCACCAACACCTGGAGTTCACGCAGACTCACGTACATCGAGTCAGTGATGCCATCCAGCCATGTCATCCTCGGTCGTCCCCTTCTCCTCCTGCCACCTATCCCTCCCAGCATCAGAGTCTTTTCCAGTGAGTCAACTCTTCACATGAGGTGGCCAAAGTACTGGAGTTTCAGCTTTATCATCATTCCTTCCAAAGAAATCCCAGGGCTGATCTCCTTCAAAATGGACTGGTTGGATCTCCTTGCAGTCCAAGGGACTCTCAAGAGTCTTCTCCAACACCACAGTTGAAAAGCATCAATTATTCGGTGCTCAGCTTTCTTCACAGTCCAACTCTCACAATCGTATATGACCACTGGAAAAACCATAGCTTTGACAAGACAGACCTTTGTTGGCAAAGTAATGTCCCTGCTTTTCAATAGGCTATCTAGGTGGTCATAACTTTTCTTCCAACTGGAACCTCAATACCGTCAAATCCTAGCTAACAAAAATGCTTTCTTTTCCCCGCTTTCTTTCCTCTCAATTTCTTCCTTCCCTCCCTTCTTCCTTCCTTCCTCTGTCTCCTCTCCTTCCATGTATTCTTTCTTTCCTCTTTTCTTGCCTTTTTCAGTAACAAGTGATAACTTAATATTAGGTCAATCATGTTGATGATAGAATGCAAATTCTTATGTTCTAGCATTGATGTCCTATAACTTCTACACTTCAGTACCTAAGACAGAATACTGCGAATTTGTAAGTTTAAAGATAACTTCAGCTTTCATGAAATATTCAGGTGAATAGAGAACAATTCAATTACTCTACACACTAAAGCAGGATGAACACATTCAAGTTCTTATAATAAGGTAAAGAGCCTTTGATTAAAAAAAAAGTGTTTTTTTTTTCTCATTAAGAACTACTAATCAGTTTTTTTTTTCCACTAAAGTATACATAAAGACAGAGAGGAGTAAATAAGTTCTATGGGAGTTCAGTTCAGTTCAGTTCGGTCACTCAGTAGTTGACAGCAGAACACCAGGCTTCCCTGTTGATCAACAACTCCTGGAGCTAACTCAAACTCATGTGCATCAAGTTGGTGATGCCATCCAGCCATCTCATCCCCAGTTATCCTCTTCTCCTCCCACCTTCAATCTTTCCCAGCATCAGGGTCTTTTCCAATGAGTCAGTTCTTTGCATCAGGTGGCCAAAGTATTGGAGTTTCAGCTTCAACATTAGTCTTTCCAATGAACATTCAGGACTTTTTTTTTTTTTTTTTTTTTTTAGGATGTACTGGTTGGATCTCCTTATAGTCCAAGGGATTCTTAAGAGTCTTCTCCAAAACCACAGTTCAAATCATCAATGCTTCAGTGCTCAGCTTTCTTAATAGTTCGAATCTCACATCCATACATGACTACTGGAGAAACCATAGCCAAGACTAGATGGACCTTTTATGGCAAAGTAATGACTCTGCTTTTTAAAATGCTGAATAGGTGGGTCATAGATTTTCTTCCAAGGAACAAATGGCTTTTTATTTCATGGCTGCAGTCACCATCGGTGGTGATTTTGGAGCCCCCAAAAATACAGTCTGCCACTGTTTCCACTGTTTCTCCATCTATTTGCCATGATGTGATGGGACCAGATGTCATGATCTTTGTTTGCTGAATGTTGAGCTTTAAGGCAACTCTTTTCACTCTCCTCTTTCAATTTCATCAAGAGACTCTTTAGTTCTTCTTCACTTTTGGCCATAAGGTCGGTGTCATCTGCATATCTGAGGTTATTGATATTTCTCCTGGCAACCTTGATTCCAGCTTGTGCTTCATCCAGCCGAGAGTATCTCATGATGTACTCTGCATATAAGTTAAATAAGCACAGTGCCAATATACAATCGACATATATATTCCTATTTGGAACAAGTCTGTTGTTCCAAGTCCAGTTCTAACTGTTGCTTCCTCACCTGCATACTGATTTCTCAGGAGGCAGGTCAGGTGGTCTGGTATTCCCATCTCTTTTAGAATCTTCCACTTTGCATTGTGATTCACACAGTTAAAGGCTTTGGCATAGTCAATAAAGCAGAAATATATGTTTTTTTCTGGAACTCTCTTGCTTTTTCTATGATCCATCAGATTTTGGCAACTTGATCTCTGGTTCCTCTGCCTTTTCTAAACCCAGCTTGAACATTTGGAAGTTTACAGTTCACATATTGTTGAAGCCTCATTTGGAGAATTTTGAGCATTACTGTACTGGCATGTGTGATGAGTAGAATTGTGCAGTATTTTGAGCATTCATTGGCATTGTCTTTCTTTGGGATTGGAATGAAAACTGACCTTTTCCAGTTCTGTAGTCACTGCTGTGTTTTCCACGTTTGATGGTATGTTGAGTGTAGCACTTTCACAGCATCACTTTTTAGGATTTGAAATAGTTCAACTGGAATTTCATCACCTCCACTAGCTTTGTTCATAGTGATGCTTCCTAAGGCCCACTTGACTTCACATTGCAGGATGTCTGGCTCTAGGTGAGTGATCTCACCATATGATTATATGGGTCATGAAGATCTTTTTTGTACAGTTCTTCTGTGTATTCTTGCCACCTCTTCTTAATATATTTTTCTTTTGTTTGGTCCATTCCATTTCTGTCGTTTATTGACCCCATCTTTGCATGAAATGTTCCCTTGGTATCTCTAATTTTCCAGAAGAGATCTCTCGTCTTTCGCATTCAATTGTTTTCCTCTATTTCTTTGCACTGATTACTGAGGAGGGCTTTCTTATCTGTCCTTGTTATTCTTTGGAACTCTTCACTCAAATGGGTATATCTTTCCTTTTCTCCTTTGCTTTTCACTTCTCTTCTTTTCACAGCTATTCGTAAGACCTCCTCACACAGCCATTTTGCTTTTTTGCATTTCTTTTTCTTGAGGATGGTTTTGATTCCTGTCCCCTGTACAATGTCATGAACTTCCGTCCATAGTTCATCAGGCACTCTATCTATCAGATCTAGGCCCTTAAATCTATTTCTCACTTCCACTGTATAGTCATAAGGGATTTGATTTAGGTCATACCTGAGTTGCCTAGTCAGGTCCCAGTCTTGCTTTTGCTGACTGTATAGAGCTTCCCCACCTTTGGCTGCAAAGAATATAATCAGTCTGATTTCCGTGTTGACCATCTGGTGATGTCCATGTGTAGAGTCTTCTGTCGTGTTGTTGAAATAGGATGTTTGCTATTATCAATGCATTTTCTTGGCAAAACTCTATTAGACTTTGTCCTGCTTCATTCTGTACTCCAAGGCCAAATTTGCCTATTACTCCAATTCTCTCTTGACTTCCTACCTTTTTAGTTCTTGAAGGTCTTGTAGGTCTTCATAGTACCGTTAGAATTCAGCTTCTTCAGCATTACTTATTGGAGCATTGACTTATATCACCGTGATATTGAATGGTTTGAATTGAAAATGAACAGAAATCATTCTGTTGTTTTTTTGAGTTTGCATCCAAGTACTGCATTTTGGACTCTTTTTTTTTTTTTTTAACCTATGGTGGTTTTTTGCATTTCTTTTAAGGGATTCTTGCCCACAGTAGTAGATATAATGGTCATCTGAATTAAATTCACCCATTCCAGTCCATTTAAATGTCCAGTTCATTCTTAAAATATTGACATTCACTCTTGCCATCTCCTGTTTGATCAATTCCAATTTGCCTTGGTACATGGACCAAGTTCCTATGCAATATTGCTCTTTACAGCATCAGACTTTACTTCCCTCACCAGTCACATCCACAACTGGGTGTTATTTTTGCTTTGCTCTATATCTTCATTCTTTCTGGAGGTTTTTTCTCCACTGATTTCCAGTAGCATATTGGGCACCCACCGACCTGGAGAGTTCATCTTTCAATGTCCTATCTTTTTGCCTTTTCATACTATTTTATGAGAGTTCTGAGGGTTTAACCTGAATCATACTGCCATTAGCATAAATGTCTGAATTCTAGTATTTTTTCTTTAAAATTTAAGTAAACTTGCATTCCAATCCATATTAATAAAAGAATTAAACCTTTAAATCAGGAAGATCTGCCATATTTAGACCACTCTCTTAAAGTTTTCTAGCATGTCACTGAAACCTAAAGTTTTTTTTAATGAAAAAATATCCTTTCTCTCATTTGAGATTCACAATAATTTCATTTTCAACAGGATTAATAACTCATTCATTGGGGATGTAATACAAGAGGAGCTTGTTATGCATAAAAATTTAGAACTGTTTTAGATTTAAAATATATAGATTCTCAGACTTAACCCCGACGTACTGAATCAATATTTCTGCAAACTGTGATCTGGAGATGTCTATTTTAAACAAGATTCACTTTTTATTATGAGTTATGTCCATGTTTTAGAAGCACTGTATTAGATCACCTCTAAGCTTCCTTCTAAATATATTAATATTATGTTGTAATTTTCTAAAGATTTTCACTAACAAAATTTAAAGCAGATAAATATTCAGAATTCCCAATTCCCATTAATTTGATTAGTTGACTTTTAAATATAAGCAATGGTCTTTGTAAAGTCATTTTGTAGTTTTAAAAGGTTTTGGAGTTTAATAACAATGAAAGTATGACAGAAGCAATCTGAAAAAGACATTTAAAAGCAAATTGAATTTTCTCAAACGAATTTCAGTTGTGTGACTACAGAACATTGTTTGTCATCACTTGTCAGCAAATATTAAATGAAAATATATTTTGGTAAATTGTCTAATGTGGTTAACCTAACACTTTAATCAATTAAATTGTTTAAATTATGTTTTTCTATCATGCCTAAAACAAATGTTAATTGCTAGTAACATTTAAAAATGTAGAAGAACTTCTGAAGTTAACGATGACTTTTTCTATGTTCTTTCAGATGTTTGTTATGGATTCCAACACAGACACTTTTCTCTATGGGAGATTCTACAGATTGATGTCAAGGAAATAATGTGTTAAAGAGAGTTGAACATTAGAAATATTAGTATATACTTTTTTATTGAATTGTATTTGATTTACAATATTTTGTTAGTTTCATATGTACAGTAGAGTGATTCAGTATTTTTACAAGTTGTACTGCATTTAGGTTATTATAATATAATAGGTATAATTCCCTGTGCTATACAGTATATCATTGTTTTTATCTGTTTTATACATTTTAGCTTATATTTGTATTTGTTAATCTCATATACTCTATTTGTCCCTCTCTTCTTCCCTCTTCCCTTTGTTAACTGCATATTCCTTTTCTTCTTCTTCTTTTCTTTTTCTTTTTAGTGAAGGAAGTGAAGGCTTATGCATCAAGATACACACTCCACAGACAGAGAGTGGAACATCTCAGAAGGTGAGAGGTGCCAGGGTAGGGGTTTGTCAGTTTTTATACTGGTGGATAATTCCATAGGCTAATGAGTAGGAAGATTATCCCAATTCTTGGAGGAAGGAGCAAGGATTTACAAGAATTTGACAACTGCTCACTTTTTGGCCTTTTATGTCAGCCCCAGAACTTACATGATGCATCTGGGTGTGTCATTTAGCTTGCTGATGTAATACAAGCACATGATGAGGTTCAGTGTCTAGTGGAAATCAACTCGTCCACCACAGGAAGAGGTATCCAAAATTCTGAAAAAAGCAGAATTTCATTATTTTTATCACTGAGTAACATTCCATTATTTTTAATACAGTTGTGTGTTTATTGATACTTAGGCAGCTTATATGTCTCAGCTGCTATGAATACTGCTGCTCTGAACACTGAGAGGCATATATTTTTTTCAAATGAGAGTTTTTAATGTTATCTGGATATATACACTTCTCTCTCTTCCTTGCTTTTGGAATCCCTGTATGTGAAAGTTGGTATATTTGATATTATGCCAGTAATCTCATATGCTACACTCATTTAAAAAATAATCTATCTTTCTGTCCACTGCTCTGATCGGGGGGTTTCCATTATTCTATATTCCATAACAATTATGCATTCTTCTGTGTCATTTATTCTTCGCTTCGTTGCTTCTATGGTGTTTTTTAATCTCAAGTATTAAATTATCTTATTTTAATTGGGTGTTGTTCATATTGTGTGGGTTTCCCTTGTGGTTCAGCTGTTAAACCTGCAATGCAGAACAACTGGTTTTGATCCCTGGGTTGGCAAGACCCCTGGAGAAAGGAAAGGTCACCCACTCCAGTATTCTGGCCTACAGAATCCATGGACTATATAGTCCATGGCGTTGCAGAGATTTGGACAGGAATGGGTGACTTTCACTTTCATATGATCTATTTCCTTGTTCATATGATCTGTGTTTAGATCAGTTCTCTTTCTTAATTAGGTTAACACTTTTATAAAAACATAATTTATTTATTTTAATTAGAGGCTAATTATTTTACAATATTGTAGTGGGTTTTGCCATACACTGACATGAATCAGCCATGGGTGTACATGTGTTTTCCATACTGAAACCCCCTCCTAGCTACCTCCCCAACCCATCCCTCAGGGTCATCCCAGTGCACCGGCCCTGAGCACCCTGTCTCACACATCACATCTGGACTGGCGATCTATCTCACATATGTAATATACATGTTTCAATGCTATTCTCTCAAATCATCCCTCCCTTGCCTTCTCCCACAGAGTCGAAAAGTCTATTTTTGCATCTGTGCCTCTTTTGTTGTTTTGCAAATAGGGTCATCATTACCATCTTTATGTATCGTTGTTTTTCTTTCTGACTTACTTCACTCTGTATAATAGGCTCCAGTTTCATCCACCTCATCAGAACTGATACAAATTTATTCCCTTAAATAGCTGAGTAATATTCCATTGTGTATATGTTCCAAAGCGTTCTTACCTATCTGTCTGTCAATGGACATCTGGGTTGCTACCATGTCCTGGCTATTGTAAACAGTGCTGTGATGAACATTGGGATACAAGTGTCTCTTTCAATTCTGGTTTCTTCAGTGTGAATGCCCAGCAGTGAGATTGCTGGGTCATATAGAAGTTCTATTTCCAGTTTTAAGGAATCTCCACACTGTTCTCCATAGTGGCTGGACTAGTTTGCATTCCCACCAATGGTATAAGAGGGTTCCCTTTTCTTTACACTCTTTCTAACATTTATTGATTGTAGACTTTTGGATAGTAGCCATTCTGACTGGTGTGAGATGGTACCACATTGTGGTTTTGATTTGCATTTCTCTGAAAATGAGCTATATTGAGCATCTTTTTATGTGTTTGTTAGCCATCTGTTTGTCTTATTTGGAGAAATGTCTGTTTAGTTTTTTGGCCCATTTTTGATTGGGTCATTTATTTTTCTGGAATTGAGCTGCAAGAGCTGTTTATATTTTTTTGGGATTAATTATTTGGCAGGTGCTTCTTTTACTATTATATATATATATGTGTGTATATATATATATATATATATATTTTTTTTTTCCATTCTGAATGCTGTCTTTTCACTTGAATATAGTTTCCTTCGTTGTGAAAAGCTTTTAAGTTTAATTAGGTCCCATTTGTTTATTTTTGCTTTTATATGCATTACTCTGGGAGGTGGGTCATAGAGGATCCTGCTGTGATTTCTGGCAGAGAGTGTTTTGCCTATGTTTTCCTTTAAGAGTTTTATAGTTTCTGGTCTTATGTTTAGATCTTTAATCCATTTTGAGTTTATTTTTGTGTATGGTGTTAGAAAGTGTTCTAGTTTCATTTTTTTACACGTGGTTAAGGAGACTGTCTTTTTTCCATTGTATATTCTTGCCTCCTTTGTCAAAGATAAGGTGTCCATAGGTGTATGGGTTTATCTCTGGGTTTTCTATTTTGTTCCATTGATCTATATTTCTGTCTTTGTCCCAGTACCATACTATTTTAATGACTGTAGCTTTGTAGTGTAGTCTAAAATCAGGCAGGTTGATTCCTCCAGTTTCATTCTTATTCCTCAAGATTGCTTTGGCTATTCGAGGTTTTTTGCATTTCCATACAAATTGTGAAGTTATTGGTTCTACTTATCTGAAAAATACCGTTGGTAGCTTGATAAGGATTACACTGAATCTATAGATTGCTTTGGGTAGTATACTCATTTTCACTATATTGATTCTTCTGATCCACAAACATGGTATATTTTTCCATCTATTTGTGTCCTCTTTGATTTCTTTCATTAGTGTTTTATAGTTTTCTATATATAGGTCTTTTGTTTCTTTAGGTAGACTTATTCCTAAGTACTTTATTTTTTTTCATTGCAATGGTGAATGGAATTTTTTCTTTAATTTCTCTTTCTGTTTTATCATTGATAGTGTATAGTAATGCAAAGGATTTCTGTGTATTAATTATATACCCTGCAACTTTACTATATTCATTGATTAGCTCTAGTAATTTTCTGGTGGTTCCTTTAGCATTTTCTATGTAGAGGATCATATCATCTGCAAACAGTGAGAGTTTACTTCTTCTTTTCCAATATGGGTTCTTTTTATTTCTTTTTCTTCTCTGATTGCTGTGGCTAAAACCTCCAAAACTATGTTGAATAGTAGTGGTGAGGGTGGCCACCCTTGTCTTGTTCCTGACTTTAGGGGAAATGCTTTCAATTTTTCATCATTGAATATAATGTTTGCTGTGGGTTTGTCGAATATGGCTTTTATTATGTTGAGGTATGTTCCTTTTATGGCTGCTTTCTGGAGGGTTTTTATCATAAATGGATGCTGAATTTTGTCAAAGGCTTTCTTGACATCTATTGAGATAATATGATTTTTATCTTTCAGTTCCTTAATGTGACATATCACATTGTTTGAATTTCAAATTTTGAAGTATTCTTGCATCCCTGGGATAAAGCCCACTTCATCATGAGGTATGATCTTTTTAATATGCTGTTGGATTCTGTTTGCTAGAATTTTGTTAAGGATTTTTGAATCTATGTTCATCAGCAATATTGGCCTGTAGTTTTCTCTTTTTGTGTGTGTGTGGCATCTTTGTCTGGTTTTGGTATTAGGGTGATGGTGACCTCATAGAATGAGTTTAGCAGTTTACCTATGTCTGCAATTTTCTGGAAGAGTTTGAGGAGGATAGGTGTTAGCTCTTCTCTAAATTTTCGGTAGAATTATCTGTGAAGCTATCTGGTCCTGGGCTTTTGCTTGTTGGAAGATTTTTGATTACAGTTTTGATTTCTGTGCTTCTGATGGGTCTGTTAAGATATCCAATTTCTTCCTGGTTCAGTTTTGGAAGGTTATACTTTTCTGATAATTCATCCATTTCTTCCAAGTTGTCCATTTTATTGGCATATAGTTGCTGATAGTATAGCAGCAGCTGTCATATCTCTTATGATCCTTTGTATTTCTTTGTTGTCTGTTGTGATTTCTCCATTTTCATTTCTAATTTTGTTGATTTAATTATTCTCCCTTTTTTTTCTTGATGAGTCTGGCTAATGGCTTGTCAATTTTTTTTTTTTAATCTTCTAAAAGAACCAGCTTTTAGCTTTGATGACTTTTCTTATGGTTTCTTTTGTTTCTTTTGCATTTATTTCTGCCTTAATTTTAAAGATTTATGTCCTTCTACTAACCCTGGATTCCTCCATTTCTTCCTTTTCTAGTTAATTTAGGTGTAGAGTTAGATTATTCATTTGACTTTTTCCTTGTTTCTTGAGATAAGCCTTTATTGCTATGAACCTTCCCCTTGGCACTAATTTTACAGTGTCCCATAGGTTTTGGGTTGTTGCGTTTTCATTTTTATTCATTTCTATACATATTTTGACTTCTGTGATTTGTTGGTTATTCAGCAGTGTGTTGTTTAGCCTCCATATGTTGGAATTTTTAATAGTTTTTTTTTCCTATAATTGATATCTAATCATTATGCATTGTGTTCAGAAAAGATGCTTGGAATGATTTCATTTTTTTTTGAATTTACCAAGGCTAGATTTATGGTCCAGGATGTGACCTATCCTGGAGAAGATTCCATGTGTCCTTCAGAAAACAGGTGAATTTCATTGTTTTAGAGTGAAATATCCTATACATATCAGTAAGGTCTATCTGGTCCATTGGGTCATTTAAAATTTGTCTTTCCTTTTAATTTTCTGTTTAGTTGATCTATCCATAGGTGTAAGTGTGGTATTAAAGTCTCCCGCTATTATTGTGTTATTGTTAATTTCCCCTTTTCATACTTGCTAGCATTTGCCTTACATATTGCAGTGCTTCTATGTTGGGTGCACATATGTTTTTAATTGTTATATCTTCTTCTTGGATTGATCTTTTGATCATTATGTAGTTTCCTTCTTTGTCACTTTTCACAGCCTTTATTTTAAAGTCTATTCTATCTGATATGAGTATTGCTACTCCTGCTTTTTTTTTTTTTTTTGTCTCCATTTGCGGGAAATATCTTTTTCCAGCCCTTCACTTTCAGTCTGTATGTGTCCCTTGTTTTGAGATGGGTCTCTTGTAGACAGCATATATAAGGGTCTTGTCTTTGTGTCTGTTCAGCCAGGCTTTGTCTTTTGGTTGGGGCATTCAACCCATTTACATTTAAGGTAATTATTGAGAAGTATGATCCTATTGCCATTTACTTTGTTGTTTTGGATTCGAGTTTATACACCCCCTTCTGTGTTTCCTGTCTAGCGAAGATCCTTTAGCATTTGTTGGGGAGCTGGTTTGGTGGTGCTGAATTCTCTCAGCTTTTGGTTGTCTGTAAAGCTTTTGTTTTCTCCCTCATATTTGAATGAGATCCTTGCTGGGTACAGTAATCTGGATTGTAAGTTTTTCTCTTTCATCACTTTAAGTATGTCCTGCCATTCCCTTCTGGCCTGAATAGTTTCTATGGAAGGATCAGCTTTTATCCTTATGGGAATTCCCTTGTGTGTTATTTGTTGTTTTTCCCTTGCTGCTTTTAATATTTGTTCTTTGTGTCTGATCTTTGTTAATTTGATTAATGTGTGTCTTGGGGTGTTTCGCCTTGGGTTTATCCTGTTTGGGACTCTCTGGGTTTCTTTGACTTGTGTGATTATTGCCTTTCCCATTTTAGGGAATTTTTCAACTATTATTTCCTCGAGTATTTTCTCATGGCCTTTCTTTTTGTCTTCTTTTTCTGGGACTCTTATGAGTCAAATGTTGGAGTGTTTCACATTGTCCCAGAGGTCCCTGACATTGTCCTCATTTCTTTTAATTCATTTTTCTTTTTTCCCCTCTGCTTCATTTATTTCTACCATTCTATCTTTACCTCACATATCCTGTCTTCTGCCTCCGTTATTCTATTGTTGGTTCCCACCAGAGTGTTATTGACCTCATCTGTTGCATTATTCATTATTGTTTAACTTTTTTTTTAATTTCTCCTAGGTCCTTGTTAAACATTTCTTGCATTGTCTCAATCCTTGCCTCCAGTCTGTTTATCTGTAACTCCATTGTGATTTCAAGATTTTGGTTAAACTTTCCTATCATTATTCTGAATTCTTTTTCAAGTAGACTCCCTATCTCCTCCTCTTTTGTTTGGTTTGGTGGGCATTTATCAAGTTCTTTTACCTGCTGAATATTTATTTGCCTTTTCATTTTTTTAGATTGCTGTGTTTGGGATGCCCTTTCTGTACTCTTGAAATTTGTGGTTTCTCTTTATTGTGGAGGTTCCTCACTGTGGGTGGGGTTGGACGAGTGGCTTGGCAAGGTTTCCTGATTAGGGAAGCTTCCATTGGTGTTCTGGTGGGTGGAACTGGATTTCTTCTCTCTGGAGTGCAGTGAAGCATCCAGGAGTGAGTTTTGAGATGTTTATGGGTTAAGTGTTTCTTTGCGCAGCCTGCATCAAAAGCTCAGGGCTATGATCCTGCATTGCTGGAGAATTTTCATGGTATGTCTTGCTCTGGAACTTGTTGGCTCTTGGGAGGTGCTTGGTTTCAGTGTAGATATGGAGGCTTTTAGATGATCTTTTACCGATTAATGTTCCCTGGAGTCAGGAGTTCTCTGGTGTTCTCAGGTTTGGGGCTTAATCCTCCTTCCTCTGGTTTTCAGTCTTATTCTTACAGTAGCCTCAAGACTTCTCTATCCATACAGTACTGATGATAAATCATCTAGGTTAATGATGAAAAGCTTCTCCATAGTCTGAAGGCCTCAGAGAGGTTCACAGAGTACATAGAGAAGAGGGAGGAAGTAGATAGAGGTGACCAGGAGGAGAAAAGGGGGAATCAAAAGGAGAGAGAAAGATCTAGGCAGTACTCTGTTCCCTAAGTGTTCTCTACAGCCTGGAACACACACAGAGATTCACAGACTTGGGTAGAGAAGAGAAGGGGGAGCGAGGTGATAGAGGTGACCTGGGGGAGAAAAAGAGACTCAAAAGGAGGAGAGAGTAATCAAGCCAGTAATCACACTCCTAAGTAAAAATGGATACTGAAGACTGGATTTTTCAGTTCAGTTCAGTTGCTCAGTCGTGTCCAACTCTTTGCGACAACCATGAACTGCAGCACACCAGACCTCCCTATCCATCACCATTTCCTGGAGTCCACACATACCCATGTCCATTGAGTCAGTGATGCCATCCAACCATCTCATCCTCTGTTGGCCCCTTCTCCTCCTGCCCTGAATCTTTCCCAGCACCAAGTTCTTTTCAACTGAGTCAGCTGTTCACATCTGGTGGCCAAATTATTGGAGTTTCAGCTTCAACATCAGTCCTCTCAATGAATATCCAGGCCTGATCTCCTTTAGGATGGACTGGTTGGATCTCCTGGCAGTCCAAGGGACTCTCAAGAGTCCTCTCCAACACCACAGTTCAAAAGCATCAATTCTTCAGTGCTCAGCTTTCTTTATAGGTACAAAATTGACAACAAATACCAAAAAGCAAAGATTAAAAATCTAGAGTAGAGGTTAGACTCTTAAAAATGCAATATAAAGAAAATTCACACAAAGTATAAGAAATACATATGAAGATTGCTTTAAAAATAGGGTCTTTTTTGCAAGGTAATAGTAGGTTATAAAAATGAAAATTAAAGGAGTAATAGAAGGCTTAGAAAAAGATAAAAAATTATATAAAAATTTAAAAATGATAATAGTAAAAATATATCTAAGAATTTCTCTGGAGCTGTTGCAGGCTTTGTGGGGTCAGTTCAGTTTCAGATAGTTCCTTGTTCTAGCTTGTACTTCTCAAGATGTATAGGCCCTTTCCAATGTAGTCAGTATTAACTACATGATTTTAATCTGTTGCACCTGTCATGTCCAAAGCAGTTCCCTCTTCTTTGTTTATTTGGCTTCTTCCCTTTGCAGGTCTCTCCAGTGTCTAATTTCCACCCTGACAAAAGGGGACAAAGGCGGTCTCTTCTTTAGGCTCACTTGTTCAATCATGCTGTGGGGAGGGAGGGAGGAACACCGGAAACAAATATCACTGGCCTGTGTGGGGAGTGCTCGCAGTGTCCTGGCCACCCTGGGTTTGCCCTCACTCACGGTGTGTGTGCTTTCCCAGTCTGTACTGCTCAGGCTCCAGCTTGCTCTGCAGGGAGTGGACCCTGGATTGTGTGCACTTCCCAGGTCTAAGCCACTCAGATTCAGGTTCTTGTGTCATCCACAAAGGTGCAGCCTCGGTTTGGGTTGCGTTTTGTGCCCTTTCCAGGTCCGAGCAGCTCAGGAGACCAGGTGCTTGGCTAGTGCACTGTCCCATGTACCCTGTGCATCTTAATCACCTCCCCGGTCCCAGGTGCTTGGTTTCATGGGTGTACCATGACAGCACCATCTCAGGTGTGCTGGGTGTCTTCTCTGGGGTGCTGATCTCTGGCTATGACCCTTCTGGCAGACGTCAGCCGTTCAGCATCCCAGGATGACTTAGTGAGCAACTGGGAGCCTGCTCACAATTTGGTGGAGGATACCATCTCTGGGGCCAAGATTGCCCCTTGCCTCCTGGCTGTGGCTGTTGCCCACCTGCCTCTCTGCCTCTGGTGGGGGGAAGGGCCAGTTTGCAACTGGCTAGCTCTCCTCTGGTATTCACTCAATCCTTTGTTCTGTGAGCAGACCAGGTTGTGGCTTAGGTTAGAACTTTTCATGGGAAAGTTCACTCTCTCTCTTTTTCCTCTCTCTAGCTATTCTACAGTTTGTGTTGCTATCTCACATTAGCTCCCTCAGATTTTTGTCAGGGCATTCAGGCCCAGTCCTTACCTTAAGCTTGCAACACATGCCTCTCTGTTAAGCCCCCAACTGCTGGTGGCAGATGTAACTGTATGGGCTACTTCTCCACTGGCATTTGTGGTTAGATAGGTATTCTGTGTTGTTGTTGTTTTTTTTTTTTTTCCCCTCCCTGTTATGTTGCTCTCTTAGTTTCCAAAACACCCCACAGACCCACTGGTGAGAGGGTTTCCTGTTGTTTGGAAACTTCTCCTCATTCACGACTCCCTCCCCTGGACGGGTCTCTGTCCCTAACTCTTTTGTCTGTCTTTTTTTTTTTTTAAAGTTTATTTTATTATTATTATTATATTATTATTTTAGCTTTACAATATTGTATTGGTTTTGTCATACATCAACATGAATTCACCACGGGTGTACACGTGTTCCCCGTCCTGAATCCCCCTCCCACCTCCTTCCCTGTACCACCCCTCTGAGTCATCCCAGTTTTGTTCTAACTCCTTTTGAAGAGAATGGACTTCCTTTCTGGGTTCCTGGTATCCTCTGCCAGCATTCAGAAGTTGTTTTATGGAAGTTAATCAAATGATCTTTTGATACATTTGTGGGGGAGAAAGTGGTCTCCACATCCTATTCCTCTGCCATCTTAGGACCGCCCCTAGGTTAACACTTTTTAAACCAATGTTTGAAATTCTCTGATAGATTGCTATTTATTCTTTCATTATTTCTTTCAGGTGTTTTCTCTTTTTCTGTCATTTGAGAGTAGTTTCTCTGCCTTTTCATTTTACACAACTTTCCTGTCTCTATGAATTTAGAATATTGTAGTCTTAAAGGGGATTTTTGAAATTTTATTTATTAGTTATTTTTGGTTGTGTTTTGTTGCTGTGCGTGGGTTGTCTCTAGTTGTGTTAAGTGTGACCTAGAGAGTACTATAGTTTTGAAGATGTATTCTTACATGGGTGCATCCCTATGCAGATTGCATGTGCCCAGTGCCATTTTGGGGAGAGCTGGATTTGATGTGAATTCCAGTCACATCTTTCACCAGGCTTTGCTATAGTTATCACTTTGGTGGTGGGACATAGCTGGTGATGGAGAAGCTAAAGCCTGTGCATATCATGAAACAGGACTTCCCCTCTACTCAGTGGTGCTATCGCCTTGTCAGAGGTGGCGTCTGCTCCCAGGTTACTTGAGCAAGAGCCTGGGGGTCACGCTCCAGCTGGCTCTGTTCTCTTCAGGTGTGTATTTTTCCTTCTCCCAGTTCCAGGACCTTTACCTCAAAGGAGGGGAGTGCTGAAGCAGTTGAGTCACTTGTACTTAGAGAAGTTCAGTACTCTGCCTGTGTAGGCATCTGTGGCTCTGTTCAGACACAGCCCACATCCTTGTCTTTTTCCCTGACATGGCAATCCCAGATCTAGCGCTAAGCTGTGGCATAGAGTGAATCAGTCCAGAGTAATTTCTGGACTTGGGATGAGGTGTGCAGAGAGAAGGTCATAAGAATTAAAGTGGCCAAAATTCCCTAGGATACCTGATCTGCATTCTATATATAACAGCTACAGTCAACACCAACAATGGCCAGCACTGCCTCACCTGGACCCTAAATTGAGGTTTTTCCCAGGCCTTGGATGCCCCAGATTCAGTGTCAAGCTACTGTGTGGAGTAAGTAGGGCCAGGGTCTTTGCTTATTTTGGACAAGGGAGCACAGTAAGAAAGCAAGTGATAGGGCAGACTACTCTATGGCCAACCTGGGGGCATGCCAGAACCCATGTGCTCCTCACAGGTGGAGTAGAATCTTCCTTCAGCCTTTCTCTCTGTCCCAGTGGTTTTTGAAGCAAACAAGGGAGCTTGTCATCTATGCACAGGACACCAGAACCAGAATGTCCAGTGAGTATCCGCCTGTTCAATCTCCCTTTTCCTCTGAATCTTCTCCCAGAGGCATAGGTCTTGACCTGATGCCTGATTACATCTGTATCTTCCCATCCTATCTGATTACTTGTGAATCTTCCTTATGGTCTTGTATAGGAGTTCTTTTGTCAATCTCCAGTTAGTTTTCCATAAGAATTCTTCCATAATTAGATGTATTTTTCATCTGACTTATTTGGAATTTATTTCAAGTCATCCAGATTCAGCTCAAAGATATTTAGGAAAAGTGCAGTATTAGTTCTCAGTAATGCCAAGCTTCCCTGGTGGCTCAGATGGTAAACCGTCTGTCTACAATGCCAGAGACCAGGGTTCGATCCCTGGGTTGGGAAGATCCCCTGGAGAAGGAAATGGCAGCCCACTCCAGGACTATTGCCTGGAAAATCCCATGGATGGAGGAGCCCGGCAGGCTACAGTCCATGGGGTCACAAAGAGTCGGACACGACTGAACGACTTCACTTATTTCACTCAATGCCAAGTCAGGTGAGTGAGATAAAAACTGAAAACAGTAGTTTGGAGAAAACAAAAGAATTGTGAAACCACATTGATTGCTATTTTCCATTGAAACACAATTTCTCTTTTAGTCACCCCCTTTGATTCTTGTTTACAAGTTAAATCTGGTTTCATTATATTTGGCCTGATTATTTACATAACTGGAAACAAGAAGGGTTTTGACCACATGGGCCTCTTTGAGTTTGCTTTACTGGAGCCTTTCTTATGAAATCTCTAATTAGCCTTCAAAAATCAAGTCAAGAACTATCAGAATTTGGTTGTGATATCTATAGATTTCACTGAATACCTCTCTTCTCAAAGCTCTTAAAGTATCTCAAGGTATTTGAATGTGCCAGAAAGAGATCTTCTTTATTCATCTGTTAGGCTGGGAACACTGTAAATCATTTTTTCCAAGTTTTTTTTTTTTTTTTTTTTAAAGCATTGTCTCCAGAAAGTCAGCCTTAGTTCTTTCAAATCGTTTGGTCATACTGGAAAATATGACATTCTAGTTAAAGCTTTGATTATATAACCATCTTTCAATTATATCCTGCTATAAGGAGAACCGATTTTTATTGAACTTATGCAAATATAATGATGTTTTTATGAAAATAAGCATACTTAATAAGAGTTTCCAATTCTAGTGGAATCAAGCAAGAAGAAAAGGTAAATGTTTCATTATTGTATAAAGCATTTTAGGAAAGCAAAAATGAAGACTGAAAACTATCTGTGGATTACAAAAATATTTAAAATGATTGTGGTCAAAGATATGATGAGAGTTCCTTTGAAAAAGAAATTTTATTATTTATCTGATGCACAACAACAAAAAATAGCTATAATATTACTGATAGCATTAAAGGAGGACGTAAGCCGTACAGTGAGGGGACAAGATTCTAGGCACTTTATACAACTTACAAAATACTTACATTAGTACCTTTATGAATGCAAATGTAAAATAATCAACATTAACTTTATGTATCTTTCCTTTTTTGGGTATTTGTCAGGTAACTTAATGTATAAAAATACCTGACTAATGTTTTCTTTACAAGGTAAAAAATAAATTTTTGAGATTTTTCCAGGGACACTCTGGGAAATGTCAGGATCACTTCAAGAGAAAATTTTATTTTGAATTTCAGTTTGGAATACACGTTTTCAAAACTGAAAAATTTTTATTTTAAATGTGAGTAGCCTCAGTTCCCTTAGATAATAATGAATATAACAAATGTTAATATAAAGCATTGAACATTATTGTGGTAAGACTACAGATTACTAGTTTCCTAAACAAATTTCTCAAAATCTAAAGACAAACTTTTTATAGTCTCTAGTTAAAAGAAGATCAATAATTCAAGAAAACTTTAAAAAATTAGTTTGTTTTTTACTTATAGCTTACATGCAATATTAGTTTCAGATGTATAAAATAGTGATCCAATATTTTTATACATTGAAAATAATCACCATAATAAGTCCAGTTACCATGTATCACCATAAAAAAATGGTCAATATTATGACTATATTCTTTATGTGTACGTAATATAACCATGGAATATATTTTATAAATGGAAATTTTTACCTTTTATCTCCTTTAGTTATTAATATTTCTTCCATCTCTCCATATCTGACTTATTTAATTTGGCATAGTACTCTCAATGTCTATCCATGATGTAGCAAATGGGCAAGATTTCATTCCTTTTTGAGGTGAGTAGTATTCCTTTGTGTGTGTGTGATATCTTCTTTGTCCATTCATCAATCATTGGCCATTTAGGTTGTTTCCATGTCTTGATTAAGGTATATAAACGTAGGGGTGCATGTAACTTTTCGAGTTAGCATTTTTGTTTTCTTCCAATAAATACTCAGAAGTGGAATTGCTGGATTGAATGGTAGTTATATTTTTAATTTTTTGAGGAAACTCAGCAGTATTTTATACAATAGCTACATCATTTTATGATCCCAGCAACAGTACAGAAGAGTTGCTTTTTCTGCACATTCTAGCCAACACTTTCTATTTCTTGTCTTTTTGATGATAGTCATTCTGTCAAGTGTGAGATGATATATCATTGAGGTCTGATTTGCATTTCTCTGATGATTAGTGATGTTGAGCAGCTTTTCATATGCCTGTTGGCAACCTTTATATCTTTTAAAAAATGTCCACTCAGATTCTTTGGCCATTTTAAATTGTATTTTCTTTGTTATAGAATTATATGAGTTTTCCATAGGATCACAGAGATTCAGACACTCCTGGAGAGAATTAGCACACATGTATATTGGATATTACCCTCTTATCAGGTATATTACTTGAAAATATCTTCTCTCATTCATTAGTTTACCTTTATATTTTAGACAGTTTCCTTTGCTGAAGCCTTTAAATTTCATATAGTCTCATTTGTTTATTTTAGCTGTTGTTGCCAGTTCATTTGGAGTCAGATTCATAAAAATAATACCAAGAAAGTTGTAAACGTTTTTACTGTTTATATTTTCTTCTAAGAGTTTATGATTTCATGTCTTATATTCAAAACATTAATCCATTTTTATTTGTTTTTTTTTTCTTGGAAGAAAAGGTATGACAAACCTAGACAGCATATTAAAAAACAGAGATATTATTTTGCTAACAAAGGTCCATATAGTCAAAGCTATGGTTTTTCCAGTAGTCATGTATGGATGTGAGAGTTGGACCTTAAAGAAAATTGAGCATCAAAGAAGTGAGGCTTTCAAACTGTGATGATGGAGAAGACTCTTGAGAGTCCCTTGGACAGCAAGGAGATCAGACCATTCAATCCTAAAGGAAAACAATCCTGAATATTCATTGGTAAGACTGAAGCTCCAATATTTTGGCCATCTGCTGCAAAGAGCTGACTAATTAGAAAAGACCCTGATGCTGGGAAAGATTGAAGGCAGGAGGAAAAAGGGACGGCAGAGGATGAGATGGTTAGATGGCATCACCAACTCAATGGACATGAGTTTGAGCAAGCTCTGAGAGATGGTGAAGGACAGGGAACCCTAGCATGATGCAGTCCATGGGGTTGCAAAGAGTCAGACGCAATTGAGAGATTGAACAACAACAACAATGGTATAAAATACTGGTTTAGTTAATTCTTCTGAATGTGGCTGTCCAGTTTTCCCATCACTATTTATAGAAAAGATTCCTGTTTTCTCATTTATATTCTAAACTCACTTGTTGTAAATTATATAACCTTGTATATGTGAGATATATATGTGAAATATATATATATTTCTGGGCATTGTTTTTGTGTTTCATTGATCTATGTGTCCATTTATGTGTCATTAATATATTTTAAAAAATATTAAGCTTGATAATGTTTGAAATCAGGGTGCATGATGCCTCTAGCTTAGTTCTTTCTCAAAATTGTTTTGACTAATTAGACTCTTTTGTGTTTTCATACAAATTTTGGATTGCTTGTTCCTATGTGAAAAATGTATTGGGATTTTGATAGGAATTAATTAAATCTGTAGATTTTTTTGGGTAATATGGTCATTTTCATAATATTCTTCCAATCCATGAGCATGGAATGTTGTTCCATTTATTTGTGTCCTTTTCAATTTCTTTCATCAATGTCTTATAGTTTTTAAAGTACCAGTATTTCATCTCCTTGGTTAAATTTAGCCATAAATTTTTTTTAATGTAATTGCAAATGAGATTGTTTTCTTATTTTTTCATTCTGATACTTCACTTTTAAAGCATGAACATACAAATGATTTATCTTGCTCATTCTGTAACCTGCAACTTTACTAAATTTGTTGTTGTTATAGTTGTTCTACACTTTTTTTAACCAAGTATTTAGGATTTTGAGCACATTATATCATGTCCTCTGAAAATAAAAAATTACTACTTTTTCAACTTGGATACTTTTTTATTTCTTTTTAATTGCTCTGGCCAAAACTTCAAATACAGTGTCAAGTAAAAGTGGTGTGAATTGGTATCCTTGCATTTTTCTTGATGTTAGGGCAAAAATTTTCAACTTTTCATTATTTAGAATGGTGTTAACTGTAGACTTGTCATATATGGCCTTTTTTATGTTAAGTTTCATTCATTCCATTTATACCCACTTTGTTGAGAGTTGATATTGTAAATGGTCATTGAATTTAGTCAAATAATTTTCCTGTAATTATTGAAATAATCATAATATGTATTTTTTTTTATTTTAAGTGATATATCCTGTTGATTGATTTGCAGGTGGTGATGCATCTTAGTTTCTCTGTAATATACCCATCTATTTGTGATATGATTTTTTTAATGTACTTTTGAATTTGGTTTGCTAATACTTTAAATACTTTTACATTTGTATTCATCAGAGATGTCCTGTAACCATTTTTTCTGGTTTCTTTCCTTGATTTTGGTATCACAGTAGTGCTGACCTTGTAAAATATATTTAGAAGAATTTTTCCTCTTTTGGAAAAAGAAATGGCAACCCACTCCAGTATTCTTGCCTGGAAAACCCCATGGATGGAGGAGCTTAGCAGGCTATAGTCCATAGGGTCACAAAGAGCACACACAACAGAGCAACTTCACTTTTCCTCTTCACTTTTTGGAAACTGTGAAGTATAGATACTAAATATTTTTTGAATATTTAGTAGAATTGACCAGTAAAGCTCTTTTGTCTTGTACTTTCTGTTGTTGGTAGGTTTTTAATTACTGAATTAATCTCCATACTAGTAGTCAGTTCAGGTTACCTATGCCTTCAGTATTCAGTCTTGAAAGATTGTATATTTCTAGGAATTTAATCATTTCCTCTAGGTTATGTAATTTGTTACTATGTAAGTGTCCATAATTTCTTCTGATCCTTTGTATTTCTTTACATCATTTGTAATTATTTTCTTTCATTTCTGTTTTTACTTGAATCTTCTTTCTTTTCCTCAGTGAGTCTTGCTAAAACTTTGTCAATTTGATTTATTTTTTTTAAAGAACAGGATCTTAGTTCTTTATTTTTATTATTTCATTTTCTCTATTGAATTTACTAATTTCTGTTTTTCTACTATATCTGGGCTTTTTTTTTTCCTTTTCTAGATTATTTAGGTATAAACTTAGATTGTTTATCTGTGATGTTTTCTTTTTATAGGTAGATCTGTATCACTATAAAGTTCCCTCTTACAACTGCTTTTTCTGCATCAAAAATTTTTTTAAATTACCCTTTTATTTTCATTTGTCTATAATTATTTTCCTTATTATTCCTTTGATTTCTTATTTGAGCTATTGGTTAATGAATAATGTGTTGTTTAATATCCACATATTTGTGAATTTTCAAATTTTATCATAATTGATTTTTAATTTCATATTATTGCTGGAATATATTGTTGATATTATCCCAATTGTCTTAAATTTATTGAAACTTGTTTTGTGGCCTTATAGGCAGCCTACACAGCAGAAGATTCCATGCCTTAAGAAGAATGTGTGCCCTGCTACTTTGAGGTGGAATGTTTTATATATAACTATTATAATCTTCTGACTTAATGACTCATTTAATATTTAAGCTTCGTTATTAGTTTTTTTTTCTCTGGATGAGCTATCCATTGATGTAAGTGGAGTTAAAAATTCTCTATTATTATTATTATATTGTTATCAACTTCTTTTTACTTCTGTTAATATTTGTTTTATTTATATAAGTGTTCTTATGTTGGCTGCATAAATACTTTCAACTGTCACATCTTTTTTGTTGGATTGACACTTATCTTTATAAAATGTTTACCTTTGTTGTTTATTATAGGTTTTTAGATTTATTTTTTATTTCTAAATTATGTAAACATAATAACAGTCACAAGAGACTTGGAAAATGCAGAACAAAGTTACACATAGTTCCACTATGTATTAAAATGGTTTGTTTTAAAAAGATAAATTAAGATTTTTAGTTGGAATTTCATTATCCAACTCTCAGAAATTAATGGAATGAATGTATAGAGAAGTAGAAGAATATAGTAGACCTGAAAAGCATTATGAACCAATTCAACATAATTAAAATTTATCCAAATTTCACACAAACAGTAAGATATGAATTATATTTAGGCTCCCATAGAATATAAACTAAGAAACACTGGAACATATCCAGAGACATAAGTCCAGGTGTAGAAATTTCATAGTCTAAAATTATTGAAACCATACGGAGTCTGTTCCTTTATTACTGCAGAGTTATGTTACAGATCAATGAAAAGATATTTGAAAATGACCCATATATTTTCAAGTACACTGTGTTATTTACCAAAAGAGATCTTTGACTTAGTCACAGAAAGCCTCTGTAAAGTTGGGAGACTGAAAAAACACAGAGGGTGATTGCAGTGAAGAAAGCATTCAAATGAGAAATTAATATCAAAGATACTTTAAAAATTCTGGTGATTTTGGAATTAAATGTCCACTTTTTAATGAGGGGTATATTTAAGAACCCATAACAAGGAAAACCAGAAAATATTTGCAATAGAATAAAAATGAAAAGAGAATTTAACATAATTTTTTGCATGCAACTGAAGATGCTCAATGAACTTAAACACAATGTGGAGTCTTGAATAAGGTATGAAAACAAATAATGAACACCAGCATAAAATTATGTAAGAATTGAACAAAACCTGTATTTCAGTTAATAATACTGTATCACATGTTAATTTTCTTTTTTAAAAACAACATAATATTTCTTTATATTCTCAGAATTGGATAACGCTATATGCAAGACAGCAAAACAGACACAGATGTAAAGAATAGACCTTTGGACTCTGTGGGAGAGGGAGAGGGTGGGATGATTTGGGAGAATGGCATTGAAACATGTATACTATCATGTAAGAAACGAATCGCTAGTCTAGGTTCGATACAGGATACAGGATGCTTGGGGCTGGTGCACTGGGATGACCCAGAGAGATGATATGGGGAGGGTGTGGGAGGGGGGTTCATGTTTGAGAACTCATGTACACCTGTGGTGGATTCATGTCAATGTATGGCAAAACCAATACAGTATTGTAAAGTAAAAAAATAAAATTAAAAAAATAATAAAAAAAAAATGAAATAAAGAAGTTTCAAGCCTCATTCACTTTGTTTTTAATCACTAACACAATGCTTCCCGATTTGAGCAGTAATCGATTCAGTTCAATCACTCAGTCGTGTTCGACTCTTCGCGATCCCATGGACAGCAGCACGCCAGGCTTCCCTGTTCATCACCAACTCCCGGAACCTTCTCAAACTCATGTCCATAGCGTCAGTGATGCCATCTAACCACCTCATCCTCTATCATCCCCGTCTGCTACTACCTTCAATCTTTCCCAGCATCAGAGTCTTTTCCAGTGAGTTGGTTCTTGGCATCAGGTGGTCAAAGTATTGAAGTTTCAGCTTCAGCATCAGTCTTTCCAATGAATATTCAGGATTGATTTCCTTAAGGACTGACTGGTTGGATCTCCTCGCATTCCAAGGGACTCTCAAGAGTCTTCTTCAACACCACAGTTTAAAAGCATCAATTCGTCAGTGCTCAGGTTTCTTTATAGTTCAACTCTCATATCCATACTGGATAAACCATAGCTTTGACCAGAAGAACCTTTGTTACTATTTTTAGCAGTAATACTAGATGACAAAATACATGGAAGCATATCAAAATTTTAAGTGATTATAAATAAATCTAGCATTCCATTCATACTAAGGCAAATTACTGGAATCAAAATGCTATACTTTTTTAAGCTAGGCAAAAATTCATTTAAGTTGTCTAAAATATATATATATATTATATTATATGTACTATACACACACACATACATATGTGTGTGTATGAACAAAAGCTTTTCTACTACTCTTGGTAAAACATTGAGAAAGAACATCAGAAAAAAAAAAAAAGAGAGAGAGAGAGAGAAATTGGAAAACATAAATTAAGTCAAATGGGAGCACTGAATATGCCATAGAAAAAGTGAAACAAGTAGATTAAAGTAAAAGATCACTGTAGAGTCCTATTGTTTTAAAACATGATTGCTCATTAAAAACACATCTGGAACTTTGGAGAAAAAAATGTAATACCTAAGCTTTTGTATTTTTATTTTTTTTAAATTTTACTTTCTTTATTTTACTTTATAATACTGTATTGGTTTTGCCATATATCAACACGAATCTGCCACAGGTGTACACATGTTCTCAGTCCTGAAACCCCCTCCCACCTCCCTCCCCATACCATCTCTCTGGGTCATTCCAAGATAACTCTGATATGCATCTGGATTTTAAAAAGTGATTACAGGTTTTTCTATTAAATGGTAGTTTTAGTGATATAGAATTCTATTATGTTCTCTTGATCAATCATGATACAATTATTGTATTAAGCAAATTCACAGTAGTAGAAGATGTTTATCAGTTTTCACAATCAGTAGCCAAATGTAAAGTTAAAAATCATTACAATTGCAAGCCATGATGGGAACATGCTTAACCTGATAATATAAAACAACTATATACAGTTTGGGGAGATTAAGTACAGTGATGTGGTAAGTGGAAATGTCTACATGCACATGTTTTCATCTGCTCAGTCTATGTCTTTAAGTTTGTGCATTTAATCAATTTACATTTAAGTTAGTTATTGATATGTATGATTCTAGTACCATTTTTGGGTTTATTTTGTGTAAGTCTTTTCCTTCTCTTGTGTCTCCTGCTTAGAGAAGTTCCTTTAGCATTTATTGTAAAGCTGGATTGGTGGTGCTGAGTTCTTTTAGCTTTTTTTGCTTGTTTGTAAGGCTTTTGGTTTCTCCATCAAGTCTAAACAACAGGCTTGCTGGGTAGAGTATTCTGGGTTGTAGATGCTTCTCTTTCATTTCTTTATTTATTGTTTTTTTAATTTTTATTTTTACTTTATTTTACTTTACAATACTGTATTGGTTTTGCCATACATTGACATGAATCCACCATGGGTGTACATGAGTTCCCAAACATGAACCCCCCTCCCCCCTCCCTCCCCATAGCATCTCTCTGGGTCATCCCTGTGCAACAGCCACAAGCATCCTGTATCCTGTATCAGACATAGACTGGCGATTCGTTTCTTACATGATAGTATACATGTTTCAATGCCATTCTCCCAAATCATCCCACCCTCTCCCTCTCCCTCAGAGTCCAAAAGTCCGCTCTACACATCTGTGTCTCTTTTGCTGTCTCGCATACAGGGTCATCTTTGCCATCTTTCTAAATTCCATATATATGTTTTAGTATACTGTATTGGTGTTTAAATATATCATGTCATTCCCTTCTGGCTTGTAGAGTTTCCGCTGAGAAATCAGCTGACAACATTATGGGAATTCCCTGATATGTTGTCATTTTTTCCCTTGCTCCTTTTAATAGTTTATCTTTGTCGTTATTTTTTGTCAGTTTGATTACTATGTGTCTCTGTGTATTCCTCCTTGGGTTTATCCTGGCTGGGAGTATCTGTGCTACCTGGTCTTGGTTGACTATTTCCTTTCCTGTGCTAGGGAATTTTCAGCTATTATCTCTTCAAATATTTTCTTGGGTCCTTTCTTCTCCTTCTGGGACTCCTATAATGCAGATGCTGGTGCATTTAATGTTGTTCCAGGGGTATCATAGGCTGTCTCCATTTTTTTTTTTTAATCCTTTTTTCTATATTCTGTTTTGCTGCAGTGATTTCTACCATTCTGTTCCCCAGGTCATTTACCTGTCCTTCTATCTCTGTTATTCTGCTATTGATTGCTTCTAGTGTATTTTTCATGTCTATTTGTTTATTCTTTAGTTTTTCTAGTCTTTGGTAAGCATTTTTTGTATCTTCTCTATTGCTTTCCCGAGTTTCTGGATCACTTTCACTATCACCATAATGAATTATTTTTCTGTAAAGTTGCCTATCTCCATTTCATTTGCTTGTTTTGGGGGTTTTATCATGTCCCTTAATCTAAGACATAATTTTCTGCTTTTTCATCCTGATTAACTTTCAGTAACGTGGTTTTTGTTCTAGCTGCTCTAGGATTGTGATTTTTCTTGCTTTTTCTGTCTGCCCTCTGATGGAGGAGTCTAAGTGGCTTGTGTAAACTTCCTGATTGGAGGGGTTGTAGGTGGAAAAAACTGGGTCTTGCTCTGGTGTGCAGGGCTGGGGTCAGTAAAACTTTAATTCAATTGTCTGCTATTGAGTAGGATTTGGCTCCCTCCCTGTTGTTTAGCTCTAGACAATCTAGTCCTGGGATCTATGGACTCTATGGTAGGGTTAGTGGTGACTTCCAAAAGGACTTAAGCCAAAGGGCCCCTTCCAGGACTGCTACCTCTAGTACCCTCATTCCTTCATCAAGCGACTGCTGGCCCATGCCTCCACAGGAGACCCTGTAACAATATCAGATAGGTCTGGTTCAGTCTCCTGTGGGGTTACTGGTCTTTTCCCCTCGGTTTTGGTGCATACAAGATTTAGTTTGTGCCCTCAAGATGGAATATGTTTCCCCTTGCCCTGTAGATGTCCTGTAATCAAATCCTGATGGCCTTCAAGGTCAGATTCTCTGGGATTCCCACTCCCTTTGTTGAGCTCCCAGGTTGGGAAGCCTGACATGGGGTTCAGAACGTTTGAAACGGTGGAAGAACTTCTTTGGTATTATTGTTCTCCAGTCAATGGCTCTGACACATGGCAGGCATGGGATTTTATTTTATTATGATTGGACCCCTCCTACCATCTTCTATGGCTTCTTCTTTGTCTTTGGACATGTGGTATGTGTTTTTGGTGGGTCTCAGTGTCAATCTATCAATGATTGTCCAACAGCTGGTTGCAATTTTGGTGCTCTTTGAGGAGGAGATGAATGAACATCCTTCTACTCCTCCATCTTGAACCAGACCAGGTTTTTTATAAAGTCAATTTCTTTTAGAGTTTTGCTCTGTGATTATCTTGAGGCTTACACATATTGGACTGTAACAGTCTATTTTAATTTGACAGTTTGTTAAATTCAATTAATTCTAAACCTCTTTGGCTGTACTCCCTCCCCCTTTTTATGTTTGATGTCAGTTTACATATATTAATTTTGTGTTAATGTTAACAAATCATTGTACTCGAAGACAATTTTTACTACTTTTTTTCTTTGACTTTCTTACTAATTTTAGAAGTGATTGCTCTACTTCATTTCCTATATACTTACCTTTACTACAGAGATTTTTTTCTGTCATATATTTTCCTGATACTAATCAGTGGCCTTTCCTTTCAATTTATAATAACCCTTAATTTTTCTTTTAAGTCTAATTTAATATTAATGAGCTCCCTTAAATTTTGCTTATCTGGGTAATTATTTATCTCTTTCATCAATTCTGAATGATACATGTGCCAGCTAGAGTATTCTTCATGAGTATTTTTTTTAACTTTTTTTTTTAAATATAAATGTATATATTTTAATTGGAGGCAAATTACATTACAATTTGTAGTGGTTTTGCCATACGTTGACATGAATCTGCCATGGGTGAGCATGTGTTCTCCATCCTGAACCCACCTCCCACTTCCCTCCCCAGCCCATCCTTCTGGGTAATCCCAGTGCACCAGCCTCGAGCACCCTGTCTCATGCATCGAACCTGGACTGGCAATCTGTTTTGCATATGAAAATATACATGGTTCAATGCCATTCTCCCATGTCATCCCACCCTCACCCTCTCCCACAGAGTCCAAAAGACTGTTTGATACATCGGTGTCTCTATTGCTATCTCATATACGGGGTTATTGTTACCATCTTTCTAAATTCCATATATATGCGTTAGTATACTATATTGGTGTTTCTCTTTCTGGCTTACTTCCCTCTGTATAATAGGCTCCAGTTTCATCCACCTCATTAGAACTGATTCAAATGTATGCTTTTTAATGGCAGAGTAATATTCCATTGTGTATATGTACCACAGCTTTCTTATCCATTCATCTGCTGATGGACATCTAGGTTGCTTTCACGTCCTAGCCATTATAAACAGTGCTGCAATGAACATTGGGGTACAGGTGTCTCTTTCATTGCTGGTTTCTTAGGTGTGTATGCCCAGCAGTGGGATCGCTGCATAATATGGAAGTACCAGTTCCAGTTTTTTAAGGTATCTCCACACTGTTCTCCATAGTGCCTCTACTACTTTGCATTCCAACCAACAGTGGGAATGCAAAGTAAGAGAGTTCTCTTTTCTCCACACCCTCTCCAGCATTTATTGCTTGTAGACTTTTGGATAGCAGCCATTCTGACTTGTGTGAAATGGTACCCAATTGTGGTATTGATTTGCATTTCTCTGATAATGAGTGATACTAAGGGAACATTTCATGCAAAGATGGGCTCAATAAAGGACAGAAATGGTAAGGACCTTATAGAAGCAAAAGATATTAAGAAGAGGTGGCAAGAATACACAGAAGAAATATACAAAAAGATCTTCATAAACAAGCTAATCATGAAGGTGTGATCACTCATCTAGAGCCAGACAACCTGGAATGGGAAGTCAAGTGGGCCTTAGAAAGCATCACTATGAACAAATCTAGTGAAGGTGATGAAATTCCAAGTGAGCTATTTCAAATCCTGAAAGATGATGCTGTGAAAGTGCTGCACCCAATATGCAAGCAAATTTGGAAAACTCAGCAGTGGCCACAGGCCTAGAAAAGGTCAGTTTTCATTCTAATCCCAAAGGAAGGCAATGCCAAAGAATGCTCAACATACTGCACAATTGCACTCATCTCACAGGCTAGTAAGTAATGCTTAAAATTTTCTAAGCCAGGCTTCAGCAATACATGAACCATGAACTTTCAGATGTTCAAGCTGGATTTCGAAAAGATAAAGGAACCAGAGTTCAAATTGTCAACATCCACTGGATCATTGAAAAATCAAGAGAGTTCCAGAAACACATCTATTTCTGCTTTATTGACTATGTCAAAGCCGTTGACTGTGTGGGTCACAATAAATTGTGGAAAATTCTTCAAGAGATTGGAATACTAGACCACCTGTCCTGCCTCTGAGGAATCTGTATGCAGGCCAGGAAGCAACAGTTAGAAATGGACATGGAAGAACAGACTGGTTCCAAATAGGAAAAGGAGTACATCGGGGGAATATTTTCACCCGGATTATTTAACTTATATGCAGAGTGCATCATGAGAAATGCTGGGCTGGAGGAAGCACAAGCTGGAATCAAGATTGCTGGGAGAAATGTCAGTAACCTCAGATATCCAGATGACACTGCCCTTATGGCAGAAAGTGAAGAAGAACTAAAGAGCCTTGATGAAAGTGAAAGAGGAGAGTGGAAAAGTTGGCTTTAAGTTCAACATTCAGAAAACAAATATGATGGCATCTGGTTCCATCAATTCATAGCAAATAGATGGGAAAACATGGAAACAGTGGCTGACTTTATATTTCTGGGCTCCAAAATCACTGCACATGGTGATTGCAGCCATGAAGTTAAAAGACGCTTACTCCTTTGAAGGAAAGTTATGACTAACCTAGATAGCATATTCAAAAGCAGAGACATTACTTTGCCAACCAACGTCCGTCTAGTCAAGGCTACGGTTTTTCCAGCAGTCATGTGTGGATGTGAGAGTTAGACTATAAAGAAAGCTGAGCGCCGAAGAATTGATGCTTTTGAACTGTGGTGTTGGAGAAGTCTCTTGAGAGTCCCTTGGACTGCAAGGAAATCCAACCAGTCCATCCTAAAGGAGATCAGCCCTAGGTGTTCATTGGAAGGACTGATTTTGAAGCTGAAACTCCAATATTTTGACCACCTCATGCGAAGAGTTGACTCACTGGAAAAGGCCCTGATGCTGGGAGGGATTGGGGGCAGGAGGAGAAGGGGATGACAGGGGATGAGTGGCTGGATCGCATCACCGACTCGATGGACATGAGTTTCGGTAAACTCCGGGAGTTGGTGACAGACAATGAGGCCTGGCATGCTGTGATTCATTGGGTCGCAAAGATTCGTACACGACTGAGTGACTGAACTGATCTGAACTGAATTGATAAGATTTGGGTTTTTATGTTTTCATTTTCATTCGTTTCTATGCACATTTTGATTTCTTTTTTGATCTTCTGTGATTTGTTGTTTATTCAGCAGCATGTTGTTCAGCCTTCATATGTTGGAATTTTTACATTTTTTCCCCTGTAATTGATATCTAATCATACTGGTTTGTGGTCAGAAAAGATTCTTGGAATGATTTCAATTTTTTTGAATTTACCAAGGCTAGGTTTATGCCCCAGGATGTGATCTATCCTGGAGAAAGTTCCTTGTGCCCTTGAGAAAAAGGTGAAATTCATTGTTTTGTGGTGAAATGTCCTATAGATATCAATTATATCTAACTGCTCTATTGTACATTTGAAGTTTGTGTTTCCTTGTTAGTTTTCTGTTTAGTTGATCTGTCCATAGGTGTGTGTGGTATTAAAGTCTGCCACTATTATTGTGCTATTGTTAATTTCCCCTTTCATACTTGTTAGCATTTGCCTTACATAGTGCAATGCTCCTATGTTGGGTGCATATATATTTATAATTATTATATCTTTTTCTTGGATTGATCCTTTGATCATTATATAGTCTCCTTCTTTGTCTCTTTTCACAGCCTTTATTTTAACGTCTACTTTATCTGATATGAGTATTGCTACTCCTGCTTTCTTTTGGTCTCTATTTGCCTGGGATATTTTTTTTTCCAGCCCTTCACTTTCAGTCTGTATGCGTGCCTTGTTTTGAGGTGGGTCTGTGTAGACAACATATATAGGGATCCTGTTTTTGTATCCATTCCACCAGTCTTTGTCTTTTGCTTGGGACATTCAAACCATTTACATTTAAGGTAATTATTGATAAGTATGATCACATTGCCATTTACTTAGCTATTTTGGGTTCAACTTTATGCACCCTTTCTGGTTTGTTGGAGAGCTGGTTTGGTGGTGCTCAATTCTCTCAGCTTTTCCTTGTGGTAAAGCTTTTGATTTCTCCTTCATATTTGAATGAGATCATTGCTGGGTACAGAATCTGGGTTGTAGGTTTTTCTCTTTCATCACTTTAAGTTGTCCTGCCATTCCCTTCTGACCTGAAGAGTTTCTATTGAAAGGTGAGCTCTTATCCTTATGGGAATCCCCTTGTGTGTTATTTGTTGTTTTTCCCTTGCTGCTTTTAATATTTGTTCTTTGGTTTGATATTTGTTAATTGGATTAATATGTGTCTTGAGGTGTTTCACCTTGGGTTTATCCTGTTTTTGACTCTCTAGTTTTCTTGGACTTGTGTGACTATTTCTTTCCCCATGTTAGGGAAATTTTCAACTATTATCTCCTCAAGTATTTTATTATGGTCTTTCTTTTTGTCTCCTTCTTCTGGGACTCCTATGAGTCAAATGTTGTGATATTTAACGTTTTCCCAAATGTCCCTGAGGTTGTCCTAATTTCTTTTATTTTTTTTTCTTTTTTCCTCTCTGCTTTGTTTATTTCTACCATTATATCTTCTACCTAAGATAGGATATCTTCACTTATCCTATCTTCTGCTTCCGTTATTCTACTGTTGGTTCCCTCCAAGGTGTTTTTTTTTTTTTTTTTTACCTCATTTATTGCATTATTCATTATATATGGACTGTTTTTTTTTTTTTTATTTCTTCTAGGTCTTTGTTAAACATTTCTTGCATCTTTTCAATCCTTGTCTCCAGGTTATTTATCTGTAGCTGAAGTTTGTTTTCAAGATTTTGTATCATTTTCACTATCATTATTTGGAATTCTGAATCAGGAAGTTTCCCTATCTCTTCCTCTTTTGTTTGGTTTGGTGGGCATTTATCCTGTTCCTTTACCTGCTGAGTATATCTCTGCCTTTTCATCTTGTTTAGATTGCTGTGTTTGGGATGGCCTTTCCGTATTCTGCCAATTTGTGGTTCCTCTCTATGGTGAAGGTTCCTCACTGTGGTTGGGGTTGGATGGGATGCTTTTCGAGGTTTCCTGGTTAGGGCAGCTTGTTCGTTGTTCTGGTGGGTGGAGCTGGATTTGTTCTCTCTGGAGTGCAATGAAGTGTCCAGTAGTGAGTTTTGAGATGTCAGTGGGTTTGGAGTGACTTTGGGCAGCTTGTATATTGAAGCTCAGGGCTATGTTCCTGTGTTGCTGGAGAATTTGTGTGGTATGTCTTGCTCTGGAACTTGTTTGCTCTTGGGTGGTCCTTGGTTTCAGTGTAGGTATAGAGACTTTTGGATGAGCTCTTATTGATTAATATTCTCTGGAGTCAGGAGTTCTCTGGTATTCTCAGATTTTGGACTTCATCCTGCTCCTGATTTTCAGTCTTACAGTATCCTCAAGACTTCATCTATATAGCAATAATGATAAAATATCTAGGTTAACGATGAAAAATTTCTCCACAGTAAGGGACACTTTGAGAGGTTCACAAAGTTACATGGAGAAGAGAAGAGGGAGGAGGCAGATAGAGGTGACCAGGAGAAGAAGGGGAATCAAAAGGGAAGAGAGCAAGCTAGCCAGTAATGACTTCCTTATGTGCTCTCCACAGCCTGGACCCTTCAGAGATGTTCACGGAGTTACACAGTGAAAAAAAAGGGGGAGGAAGGAGTTTGAGATGGCAGGAGGAGAAAAGGGGGAATCCAAAGAAGAGAGACGGATCCAGCCAGTAATCAATTCCCTAAGTGTTCTCCACAGCCCAGAACACACAAAGAGATTCACAGAGTTGGGTAGAGAAGAGAAGGGGGAGGGAGGAGATAGAGGCAACCTGGTGTAGAAAAAGGAGTCAAAAGGTGGAGAGAAAAATTAAGCCAGTAATCTCAATTCCAAGTAAAAATGGGTACTGAATATTTGATTCTTAAAGATACAAAATTGATAACAAATACCAAAAATAAAGATTAAATATCTTGAGTACTGGTTAGATTCTCAAAAATACAATATTAAAAAAACAAAACAAAGTCACAAAAATTATATATATATATATATATATATATATATATATATATATATATATATGTTTGCTTTAAAAAATAGGGTCTTTTTTTTTTGCAAGGTAATAGTAGGTCATAAAAATGAAAATTAAAGGGGTAATAGAGGATGTAAAAATTTAAAAAAAAATTAAAAAGTTAAAAAAGTGATAGTAGTACAAATATATCTAGGAATTTCTGTGGAGCTGTTGTGGACAGTGTGGAGTCAGTTCATTTTTAGATAGTTCCTCGATCCAGCTTATACTTCTCAATATCTATAGGCTCCTTCCTATGTGGTCAGTACTAACTATAGGATTTTAATCTGTTGCATCTGTCACTTCCAAAGCAGTTCCCTCTGTTTATTTTAGCTTCTTCTGTTTGCTGGTCTCTTCAGTGTCTACTTTCCCCCCTGACAAGGGGATGGTGGTGGTCACTTTTTTAGGCTCATTTGTTCAGTCGTGTTGTGGGGAGGGAAGAACACTGCAAACAAATATCACTGGCATGTGTGGGGAGTGCTCGCAGTGTTTCAGCCACACTGAGTTTGCCCCTGCTCACAGTGTTTGTGATTTCATGGTCTACACTTCTCACGCTCTAGGTTGCTCTGGCAGGGAACTATCTGAGGTGGGCCCTGGGTTGCAGGCACTTCCCAGGTCTAAGTCACTCAGGTTGAGGTTCTCAGGTACTCTACAAAGGCGCAGACTCGGTTGGGCCTGGTTTTGTGCCCTTCCCAGGTCCGAGCAGCTCATGTGACCAGGTGCTTGGCGAGTGCAGTCACCCCCAGGTATGGGGTGAGTCTTATCACCTCCCCCATCCCAGCCACTTGGTTGTCTGGGTGTACAATGGGTGTGCCTTCTCAGATATGCCATGTGTCTCTTCTGGGGAGCAGATCTCTGGCTGCGATTCTCCTGGCAGATGTCAATCATCCAGAATCCCAAGAAGTCTTGGTTAGCAACAAAGCCTGCTTGCAGTTTGGTAGAGGATGCCTCTCTGGGGCTGTGATTGCCCCCTTCTGGCTCTGGTTGCCCCCATCTCCCTGTCTCTGGCAGGGGATGGGCCTGTCCACAGCTGGCTAGCTCTGCTCAGACCTTTGTTTTGTGAGTGGGCCTGGCAGTGTCTTAGGTTAGGGCTTTTCCTGGGATAGTTCTCTCTCTCTCTCGTTTTTTTTTTTTTTTTTTCCCTCTCTCTGGCTATTCCACAGTCTGGGTTGCTATCTCATATTAGTTCCCTCAGATTGCCCTTGAGGAATTCAGGCCCGGTCCTTACCCAAAGCAATGCAGCCCGCACCTCCCTGTCCAGGCCCCCTTTGCAAGTGGCGGATCCAAGTGTTGGGCTGCTTCTCCACTGGGCATTGCCATTAGGCACATAATCTGTGGGTTTAGACTCACCATAGAACCACTATTGAGAGTGTTTCCTGGTGTTTGGAAACTTCTCTTTTTTAAGGGGCTTCCCTGGTGGCTCAGAGAATAAAGTGTCTGCTTGCAATGCAGGAGACCTGGTTCGATCCCTGGCTCCGAAAGATCCCCTGGAGAAGGAAATGGAAACCCACTGCAGTATCCTCGCCTGGAAAACCCCATGGACAGAGGAGCCTGGTGGGCTACAGTCCATGGGGTCGCAAAGAGTCAGACATGACTGAGCTATAAGACTCCCTTCTTGGGATGGATCTTCATCCCTACCTCTTTTGTCTCTCTTTTTATCTTTTATATTTTGTCCTCAGTTCAGTTCAGTTCAGTCGCTCAGTCATGTCTGACTCTTTGCGACCCCATGAATTGCAGCACACCAGGCCTCCCTGTCCATTACCAACTCCTGGGGTTCACCCAAACTCATCTCCACAGAGTTGGTGATGCCATCCAGTCATCTCATCCTCTGTGATCCACTTCTCCTCCTGCCCTCAATCCCTCCCAGCATCAGAATCTTTTCCAATGAGTCAACACTTTGCATGAGGTGGCCAAAGTACTGGAGTGTCAGCTTTAGCATCATTCCTTCTAAAGAAATCCTAGGACTGATCTCCTCTAGAGTGGACTGGTTGGAGCTCTTGCAGTCTAAGGGACTTTCAAGAGTCTTCTCCAACACTACAGTTTAAATGAATGAATTCTTGGTGCTCAGCTTTCTTCACAGTCCAACTCTCACATCCCTACATGACCACTGGAAAAACTATAACTTTGACTAGACGGACCTTTGCTGACAAAGTAAAGTCTCTGCTTTTGAATATGCTATCTAGGTTGGCCATAAATTTCCTTCAAAGGAGTAAGCGTCTTTTAATTTCATGGCTGCAGTCACCATCTGCTGTGATTTTGGAGCCCAAAAAAATAAAGTCTGATGCTGTTTACACTGTTTCCCCATCTATTTCCCATGAAGTGATGGGACAAGATGCAATGATCTTCGTTTTCTTAATGTTGAACTTTAAGCCAATGTTTTCACTCTCCTCTTTCACTTTCATCAAGAGGCTTTTTAGTTTCTCTTCACTTTCTGCCATAAGGGTGGTGTCATCTGCATATCTGAGGTTATTGATATTTTGTGCTACCTCCTTTCAAAGACAATGGACTGCCTTTTTGAGTGCCTGATGTCCTCTGCCAGCATTCAGAAGTTGTTCTGTGGAATTTGCTTAGCGTTCAAATGTTCTTTCGATGAATTTGTGAGGGAGAAAGTTGTCTCCCCGTCCTATTTCTCTGTCTTCTTAGGACTGCCCCCTTAATTTTTGAATACATCATGCCACTTTTTTCTGGCCTGTGAAATTTTTGCTGAGAAATTTGCCAATACCATTATGAGATTTCCTTATACATAACTAGCAATTTTTCTCTTTTACTTTTAAGATTCACTCTTCATTTTTAACTTTTGATATTTTAATTACAGTGTCTTGGTGTGAATTTCTTTAAGTTTATATTGTTTGAAACTCTCTGGGCTCCTTGCATCTGGATATCTTTTTCTTTGACATGTTAAGGATGTTCTCAGCCCTTACTTCTTAAGATAAGTTCTCTGTCACTTTCTCTCTTCTTCTGGGACCCCTCTAACACAAATGTTATTTTGCTTCATACTAAGTCATAAGTAACTAAAGTTATCTCTTTTTTTTTTTTCTTCCTGCTATTCTGTTTGGGTGGATTTTACTGCCCTCTCTCCAGTTCACTGGTTATTTTCCTTGCTTCAACTAGTTTGTTGTTAACCGCATTTACTGCATTTTTTTTAGTTCAGTTACTGTATTCTTCAGCTCTGTTACTTCTGTTTCATACTTTCTCATATTTTTCTATGTCTGTGTTGAAATTCTCACTGTTTATCCATTTTCCCCTTGAGTTGTCTGAGATTCTGCATGAAAATTATTTGAAGTATTTTTTGTTTATATTGCATATTTCTGTTTCATTAGGTTTTTTACCCCTGGAATTTTATCCTGTTCTTTCATTTCGAACATATTCCTATGTTTCCTCTCTTTGGTTGACTCTCTGCACTTGTTTCTATGTATTAGGTGAAACAGCTTTCTCTTTCAGTCTCAAATAAGTATCTCTTTTTAGAAGCTGAACCTTATTGTTTAATAATGCCATACTTCTTGGTTGTCTAGGATACTGTCTCTCTGACAATCTATTGACTTTTTCAAGACTGAGAGGCTGGGAAATGCAGTCTTCCCAGACACCATGGCCTAGCACTCAAAAGTTGTCCCTTGCATAGGCTTCATGTGTTATAACTGTAAGAAGTGACATGGGTGGGCAAGACACTGTCCCATCATCTCTGGGTTGGGGAGGGGGGCCAGTTGTGAGAAGCAGCATGGGGGACCTTGCCATCTCTAGCAGGGCCACAGTAAGCATTATGAGAGATTAAGGTGCACATTTGCCACTGCTAATAGGTTAAATTTTGAGTGCTAAAATGGTGTCCACAAATGCTGGTGCAAGCAAGGTAAAGAGAAAACATAAAGAAGGTACCTGCCATCATCTCCATTCCTTGAAAGAATCCTAACAGGCTTCTTTCTCTTTCCCTTTGGCAAATGCTTTAAGACTGGCAAATTAATCTTTACATACGGTCTAGGCACTTTTTTAACTGTTGGTTTTATTTATTTATTTATTTATTTTTGTTTTAACTGTTTCTTTTATAATGGGTCCTTAGGTGAGTGAGTTTGTATGCAAGCCCTTTGAGTAGAATCTCCATTTTCTGCATCCAGATGTTTCTCCAGGGTATAAACTCTGTTTATTTCAAAACCAGATGTTTTGGAGGCTTGTTTCTTTGATCCAAATTCAAGGGTTGGCATGCCTAAAGTGGGACCCCGTACCCCTGCTCCTCAGAGAGATGCTATATTGCTTTTGAGATTCCTCCCTAACGTAATCACTGCACCAGTGGTGGGAATTTAGTAGCATTGTGTTTCTGCCTCTTCTAGTCATCTTTATGTGACCCTATCATCGTCTGTTTTGGAACAATTAAAAGTGAGTTGCTCAGTGGTGTCCAACTCTCTGTGACCCCTATACAGTCAATGGAATTCTCCAGGCGAGAATACTGCAGTGGGTAGCATTTCCCTTCTCCAGGGGGATCTTCCCAATCCAGGGATCGAACCCAGGTCTCCCACATAGCAGGCAAATTATTTACCAGCTAAGCCACTAGGGAAGCCCAAGATACTGGAGTGGGTAGCCTATCCCTTCTTCAGTGGACCTTCCCGACCCAGGATTCAAACCAGGGTCTCCTGCATGACAGGCAGATTCTTTACCAACTGAGCTATCAGGGAGGCCCCATATTTATTTAAACAGGTAGTTACACAGGTAGTTATCAAGTTTTTTTCAGAGGAAGTTGTTCCATATATAGCTATGTATTTGTTGTGTTCATGGGAATAGAGGAGGTCAGGATCTTCTAATATCACTATCTTGATCCACCTCCAAATCCAGAAACACTTCTTGAAAAGACTGTGACTTCTGCTTCATACTTCCGAAAGCAATTACACCATTACTTTTGCTCTTTTATGAAAGGTAAATTGCCTATAGTTATATAAATCTATTTCCAGATTCTCTATTATGATACACTTATTAGATTCTCTATTCTTTCACCATACCACTTATACTAGTGACAAATACTTTAAAATATTAAAAAGTCATAAAATTGAGTAGTGTTAACAATAAACTGTGGAAAATTCTGAGAGAGATGGGAATACCAGACCACCTGGCCTGCCTCCTGAGATATCTGTACGCATGTCAGGAAGCAACAGTTAGAACTGGACATGGAACAACAGACTGGTTCAAAATAGGAAAAGGAGTATGTCAAGGATGTATATTGTCACCCTGATTATTTAACTTCTATGCAGAATACATCATGAGAAATGCTGGACTGGAAGAAACACAAGCTGGAATCAAGATTGCCAGGAGAAATATCAATAACCTCAGATATGCAGATGACACCACCCTTATGACAGAAAGTGAAGATGAACTAAAAAGTCTCTTGATGAAAGTGAAAGAGGGGAGTGAAAAGTTGGCTTAAAGCTAAACATTCAGAAAACGAAGATCATGGCATCCGGTCCCATCACTTCATGAGAAATCGATGGGGAAACTGTGGAAACAGTGTCAGATTTTATTTTGAGGGGCTCCAAAATCACTGCAGATGGTGACTGCAGCCATGAAATTAAAAGACGCTTTCTCCTTGAAGAAAAGTTATGACCAACCTAGATAGCTTATTCAAAAGCAGAGACATTACTTTGCCGACTAAGGTCCATCTAGTCAAGGCTCTGGTTTTTCCTGTGGTCATGCATGGATGTGAGAGTTGGACTGTGAAGAAGGTTGAGCACTGAAGTATTGATGCTTTTGAACTGTGGTGTTGGAGAAGAGTCTTGCAAGTCCCTTGGACTGCAAGGTGATCCAACCAGTCCATTCTGAAGGAGATCAACCCTGGGATTTCTTTGGAAGGAATGATGCTAAATCTGACACTCCAGTACTTTGGCCACCTCATGCAAAGTGTTGACTCATTGGAAAAGACTCTGATGCTGGGAGGGATTGGGGGCAGGAGAAGGGGCTTACAGAGAATGAGATGCCTGGATGGCATCACGGACTCGATGGACGTGAATCTGCGTGAACTCCAGGAGTTGGTCATGGACAGGGAGCCCTGGCGTGCTGCGATTAATGGGGTCACAAAGAGCCGGACACAACTGAGCGACTGAACTGAATCTTCCAACTATATTCTTCTCCAATACTGAGTTTGTTATTCTCTGTCCTTTGCCTCTATCTATAAACTTTAGAAGAAGTTTTTAGATATCCACAAAATCACATAGATTTTATTATAATTTCAATGAAACTATGAATTGTATAACTAGATCAATTTGGGAAGGATTGATATCTTCAAAATATTGAGCCTTTCTGTCCATGAAAATAGGATGTCTCCCCACTTATTTATTTTTATCTCTCTCATCAGAGTTTTGTAGTTTTCTCATATTTTGGAAGTTAGATTATACTTAAGTATTCCCTTCTTTATTTTTTGATTCCAATGAAAGTGGTTTGAATTTTAATTTTAAATTACATTTGTTTATTTTGGAACACAGGAAGTTGCCTGACTTTTGTAAACTGATATGGTATCCTTCAAACTTGTTTTAATCACATTTTAGTTCCAGAAGGCTTTTCTTTTTTTTCAATTCTTCCAAATTTTCTAGATAGATGATTATGTCACCTGTGAACAAAGACAGATTTTTAAAAATGTCTTCTAAATCTGCATATCTTTTATTTCTTTTCTTATTAAATAAGCTAGGACACCCAATATCATGTTGAGAATCAGAAGTAGAGGGGGCATCCTAGGTTTGTATATAATTATCCTGGGAAATTTCAAGTTTCTCATTATTAAATATCATGTAGTCTGCAGGCTTTTGTACATATTCTATATCAAGTTGAGGAATTTTTCCTAGTTTTCTTAGATACTGTATCATGACTATGTGATGAATTTTATCAAATCCTTTTCTGCAAGTATAGATAAGATCACGATTTTTTTCATCTTTAGCCTCTTGATGTAATTATTTTATTAACTTATTTTCTTTTTAAAATATTGTATTAAAAATCTAAAAAAATATTGTATTAAAAATCTGACATATAGTATCCAGCTGTGATTTATGTCGGAGAGTATTTTGCCTATGGGTTCAGGATGGGGAACACGTGTATACCTGTGGGGGATTCATGTTGATATATGGCAAAACCAATACAATATTGTAAAGTAATTAACCTCTAATTAAAATGAATAGATTTATATTAAAAAAAAACTTGACATATAAGGGGTAAATTTGAGCTGCACAGCATTTTACATTAATACATTTGTATAGTGTAATATGATTTCCATGTAGTAATAGCACACTCCACAAATATAGTCTGATATTATTGTCTACATTTATTATACTCATATTAGGTCTCCATGCTTTTTTGCTACTTGTTGCAAGTTTATACCCTTTAATGGTATTTATCTTAACTCTACCCTCCATATCCCAGAAATCTACTATTTTACACTGTCATTTTACAGGTTGTTTTGATTTAATTTTTAGATTACACATATATGTGATATTGGGGATTCCCTGGTGGCTCAGGCTGTAACGAACCTGCTTTCAATGAAGGAGACCTGGGTTTGATCCCTGGGTAGGGAAGACTCCCTGGAGAAAGGGATGGCAACCCACTCCTGTATTCTTGCCTGGAGAATCCCACGGACAGAAGAGCCTTGTGGGCTGCAGTCCATGGGGTCACAAAGAGAAGGATACAACTGAGCAACTAACACACACACATATATATGATATTATGTAATATTTGTCTTTATTTGTCTGAACTATTTCATTTAGTATAATGTGCTCAATTCCATCCATGTTGTTGCAAATGGCAGATTATCCTTCTTGGTCATTGCTGAATAATATACCACTGTGTATATATACCATGTCTTTTTAAATATTCTCGTCTATTGATGGGAATTTTGATTGCTTCCATATTTTGGCTACTGTGAGTAATGCTGTGATAAACATGGGAGTACATATAGATAATCAAAATCCAGTTTTCAATTCCTTTGGGGATAGACCCAGAATCAGAACTGCTGGACTTTAATTAGGTCTATTTTCAATTTTTTGAGGAGCCTCCTTATGTTTTTCATAGTTGTTGGACCAATTTGTATTCCCACCAATATTAATGTGTTTCCTTTCAACACATCATCACCAACACGTTTTATCTCTTTTCTTTTTGATGATAGCAATTCTAACAGGTATAAGGTGGAGACACATTGTGATATTTTAAAATTTATTTTTATTTGGAAAATAATTGCTTTACACTCTTGTATTTGTTTCTATCATACATCAACATGAATTAGCCATAGATATACATATGTCCCCTCCCTTTTGAACCTCCCTCTCATGTGCCACCCCATTCTGCTCCTCTAGGTTATCACAGAACACCACCTTGAGCTCCTTCCAGCACATGGAAAAATCCTACTGGCTATCAATTTTACATATGGTAATGCACATGTTTCCAAGCTACTCTCTCAATTTTTCCTACCCTTTCCTTCTCCATTGTTTTCACAAGTCTGCTCTTTATGTCTGTGTCTCCACTGTTGACTGAAAATAGGTTCAACAGTATCATCTTCCTAGATTCCATATATATGTGTTAATATACAATATTCATTATTCTCTTTCTGACTTCACTCTGTATATTAGACTCTAGGTTAACCTTAAGTTTCCCTTAAAACTTATAAAATTTTTTCATCTCTTACTGTGTCTTTTGCCCATTTTTGTTGTCCTTTTTGGAAAAATGTCTACTTAGGTCTTTTGCCTGTTTTTAATTGGATTGTTTGTAGGGTTTTTTAAAAATTACTTTTATAAGTTCTTCATAATTTTTAGATTTTAACCCATTCTCCAATACATGGCTTGCAAATATTTTTCCCCGTCTGTCAGTTTAATTTTCACTTTGTTAATTGTTCATTTTGCTTTGAATAAGCTTTTGAATTTGATGTAGTTGCACTTGTTAATTTTTATTTTGTTCTTTTTGTCTTTCGTTTCATGTCCAAAAAAAATTGCCAAGACCAATATTTGTTAGTTTTTTTTCTCTGCATTTTGTCCCAGGAGTTTTATGGTTCTAGATATTACATTTAAACCATTAATGCATCTTGAGCCAACTCTTGTGAATGGTGTGAATTAGGGATTCAGTTTCATTGTTCTGCCTATGTTTATACAGTTTTCCGAACACCTTCCAAGTCTGTTCTTTACCCATTGGGTGATCTTGGCTCTCTTTGAATACTAGTTAATAATATATGCTAGTATTCAATTCTGAGCTCTCTTCTGTTCCATTGGTTTGTGTGTCTATTTTTGTGTCAGTATTTACTATTTCTATTACTATGATGTGATATTAGGTTGGTATAAAAGTAATGACGGTTTTATCCAGTTGAACTTTGCCATTTGAAATTGGAATACATTCTTAAATAAATGTGATTATGTTAGACATGATTTTAATGAGTACTTCTTTATTTTATTTTTTGCTAATGACATTGCTGGTGTATATCTTACGTTTATTTTAGGCTATGGAAATGATGTTAGACAAAAAGCAAATTTGACTGATATTCTTATTTGAGTTCAAAATGAGGTGTAAATCAGTAGAGACAATTTGCAACGTCAACAACACAGTTGGTCCAGGGACTGCTAATAAATGTACAGTGCAGTGGTGGTTCAAGTTTTGGAAAGGAGATGAGAGCCTTGAAGATGAGGAGCATAGTGGCTGGCTAACAGTATTTGACAATGACCAAATGATCAAAGCTGATCCTTTAACAACTACACGAGAAGTTGCCAAAAAACTCAATGATGACTATTCTACTGTCATTCAGCATTTGAAGTAAATGGGAAAGGGGAAAAACCTCGATAAGCGGGTGCCTCATGAGCTGACCAAAAAAAAAAAAATCATTGTATTGAGGGTTTTCACTTCTTCTATGCAACAACGATGGGCCATTTCTCGATCCAATTGTCATATGCAGTGAAAAGTGGATTTTACATGAAGACTGATAACAATCAATGTAGTGATTGCACCAAAAAGAAGCTCCAAAGCCAGTTCAGTTCAGTTCAATCACTTAGTTGTGTCCAACTCTATGTGACCCCATGAACTGCAGCACGCTAGGCTTCCATGTCCATCACCAACTCCCAGAGCCTACTCAAACCCATGTCCATCAAGTTGATGATGCCATTCAGCCATATCATCCTCTGGCATGCCCTTCTCTTCCTGCCTTCAATCCTTCCCAGCATCAGCGATTTTTTCAATGAGTCAGTTCTTCACATCAGGTGGCCAAAGTATTGGAGTTTCAGCTTTAGCATCAGTCCTTCCAATGAATATTCAGGACTGATCTCCTTTAGGATGGACTGGTTGGATCTCCTTGCAGTCCAAGGGATTCTCAAGAGTCTTCTTCAACACCACACTTCAAAAGCATCAATTCTTCGGTTCTCAGCTTTCTTTATAGTCCAACTCTCACATCCATACACGACTACTAGAAAAACCATAGCTTTGACTAGAAGGACCTTTGTTGGTAAGCAAGCAAATCTGGAAAACTCAGCAGTGGCCTCAGGACTGGAAAAAGTCAGTTTTCATTTGAATCCCAAAGAATGTTAATGCCAAAGGATGTTCAAAGTGCCATATTATTGCACTCATCTCACATGCTAGAAAAGTAGTGCTCAAAATTATCCAAGCCAGGCTTCAACAGTATGTGAACCATGAACTTCCACATGTTCAAGCTGGATTTAGAGAAGGCAAAGGGACCAGAGATCAAATTGACAGCATCCACTGGATCATGGAAAAATCAAGAGAGTTCCAGAAATACATTGCGTTATTGACTTATGCATTGTTGGCTACACCAAAACCTTTGACTGCATGGATCACAACAAACTGTGGAAAATTTTTAAAGAGATGGGAATACCAGACCACCTCACCTGACTCCTGAGAAATCTGTATACAGGTGATGAAGCAACAGTTAGAACTGGACATGGGACAACAGACTGGTTCTAAATTAGGAAAGGAGTATGTCAAGGCTGTATATTGTCACCCTGATTATTTAACTTATATGCAGAGTACATCGTCTGAAGTGCCAGGCTGGATGAAGCACAAGCTGGAATCAAGATTGCTGGGAGAAATATCAATAACCTCAGCTATGCAGATGACATTGCCCTTGAGACAGAAGGTGAAGAGGAACTGAAGAGCCTCTTCATGAAAGTGAAAGAGGAGAGTGAAAAAGTTGGCTTAAAACTCAGAAAACTAAGATCATGGCATCTGGTCCCATCACCTCATGGCAAATAGATGGGGAAACAGTGGAAATAGTGACACAGTTTATTTGGGGGGGGGGGGGTCCAAAATCACTTCATATGGTGACTGCAGCCACAAAATTAAAGATTTGCTTGCTCCTTGGAGAAAAATTATGACCAGCCTAGACAGCTTATTAAAAAGCAGAGATATACTTCCCAAAGCCAAGGCTCCACCTAAAAAGTATCATGGTCACTGTTTGGTGGTCTGTTGCCAGTGTGATCCACTGCAGCTTTCTGAGTCCTGACTTAGCCATTACATCTAAGAAGTATGCTCAGCAAATTGATGAGAAGCACTGAAAACTACAATGCCAGCAGGCAGCATTGGTCAACAGAAAGGGCCCAATTCTTTTCCACTACAATGCCCAAAAACACATGGCACAGCCAATGCTTCAAAAATTGAACAAATTTGGCTACAAAATTTTGTTTCATCCATCATATTCCCCTGGCATCTCACCAATCAGCTACCATTTTCTCAAGCATCTTGACAAGTTTTTGCCAGGAAGACACTTCCACAACCAGCAGGAGGAAAAAAAAAATTTCCAAAGTTTCATAAAATCCTGAAGCATGGATTTTTATGCTCCAGGAGTAAACAAACATTTATCTTCAGCAAAAATGTGCTGATTATAATGGCTCTTAATTTGACTAATAGACATGTGTTTTAGCCTAGTTATAATGATTTAAAATTCATGGTCTGAAATCACAATTATGTTTGCACCAACCTAACAGTACATTTTGAAATCAGCAACTGTGATAAAACCAGTTCCCCACCACCACACACACAATTGATTTGGCTGCTTGGGATCTTTTGTGGCTCCACAAGTATTTTTAAGATTGTTTTTTTTCTTTTTCTGTAGATACTGCCTTTGGTGTTTTGATGGACCTTGTATGGAATCTGTAGATAATTTGGGTTGTCATGGCAATTTTAACAATATTAATTCTTGTGATACATAAAATGGGATGTTTTTCCATTTGTTTGGTCTTCAATTATTTTCAGCAAAAGCCTTATAATTTTCCTTGATATATCTTTCACTTTCTTATTTAAATTTATCCATATTTTATTTTTTATCATTTGCTTTATTTATTTTTCTGATGCTTTGTTATTAGTGTAAAGGAATGTGACTGATTTCTGTATGTTTGATTCTGATGCTACTAAAAATGTTGATTAGTTCCAGCAATTATTTTTGATGGACTCTTTGGGTCTTTCTGTATATATAAGATCATATCAATAATCAATGACACTTTTACTGCTTTCTTTATGATATTGATGCATTTTCTTTTCATCTTTCTTAATTATTCCAGCTACGACTTCCAGTATTGTATTGAAAAGCAGTGATGAGAGTTCAAATATTTATCTTGTCCTGGAACTTAAAGGAAACGTTATGGAAGAACAGATTGGTTCCAAATCTGGAAAGAGTATGTCAAGGCTGTATATTGTCACCCTTTTTATTTAACTTATATACAGAGTATATCATGCAAAATGCTGGATTGGATGAAGCACAAGCTGGAATCAAGATTGCCGGGAGAAACATCATTAACCTCAGAAATGCAGATGATACCACCCTTGAGACAGAAAGTGAAGAGGAACTGAAGAGCCTCTTGATGAAAATGAAAGAGAAGAGTTAAAATGTTGGCTTAAAACTCAACATTCAGAAAGCTAAGATCATGGCATCCAGTCCAATCACTTCATGGCAAATAGGTGGGGAAACAGTGGAAATAGAGACACACTTTATTTTGGGGGGCTCCAATGTCACTTTAGATGGTGACTGTAGCCATGAAATTAAAAAGACTTGCTTGCTCCTTGGAAGGAAAGTCATGGCCAACCTAGACAGCACATTAAAAAGCAGAGACAGGGGGGCGGTCCTAAGATGGTGGAGGAATAGGACGGGAAGACCACTTTCTCCCTCACAAATTCCTCAAAAGAACAATTCAACGCTGAGCAAACTCCACAAAACAACTTCTGAATGCTGGCAGAGGACATCAGGCAACCAGAAAAGCAGACCATTGTCTTTGAAAACAGGTAGGAAAAAATATAAAAGACGAAAAGAGAGATAAAGGAGGTGGGGAGGGAGCTCCGTCCTGGGAAGGGAAGCCTGTCCCGGGAAGGGAATTTTAAGAAGAGTGGTTTCCAAACACCAGGAAACACTCTCCCTGCCGAGTCTGTGGCGAGCCTTGGAAACACAAAGGGCAACATAACAGGAAGGAAAAATAAATAAATAATTAAAACCAACAGATTACAAGCCCAACAGTAACTCCCCCAGCGAAAAAGCAGCACAGATGCCTCCATCCACCACTAGTAAGTGGGGGCAGGGCAGGGCAGGGAAGCACGGAAGGTGTGGGATGCAGAGATTTGTAACAATCGGGCAGGAACGCCCCACGAGTAACCAGAACGATCCAACTTGGGCTAGCAAACCAAACTGTGGGAAAGCTACCACGCAAAAAGCTCGAACATAAGACACCACCAGGACCACACACAGAACAAAGGATGGAATGGAAATAGCCGGCTGCAGACCATCCCCCGCCAGGGATAGGCAGCCAGAGCCGTAAAGGCTAGAAAGGGGCAATTGCAGCCTCGGAGAGACTCTACCTACCAAACTGCAAGCAGGCTTCTTTGCTAAGACTTCTGGGGGTGCTGGACAGTCACTATCTGCCTCACAAAGGGTGCCAGCAGCACACCCAGAAAACTGAGCAGCAGAGACAGAAAAGGCGACAACTCGCAGTGACCGCGCTCGCCAAACTCCTGAGCTACATGGACCTGGGAAGGGGACAAAACGCAGTCCCAACCGAATCTGAGCCTCTGAGGGCTACCTGAGCGCCAAACCTGAGCGGCTTAGACCGGGGAGGTGCACGCAGCCTAGGGCCAGCCTCAGATGGTTCCTGGCTGAGCATCGCAGAAACAGAGCAGTTTGTGCGCCATAAGCAAGGACAGGTCCAGCAGGGCTGAGACACTGTGTGCACACGACAGTGCTAGTGGGGCTGAGACACTGTGTGCACATGACAGTGCTATTTGTTTGCAGCATCCCCCTCTCCCCACAGCGTGACTGAACTACTGAGCCTAAAAAACCAGCAAACAGAAGAAGTTAAACAGAGGGAACCGCCTTGGAAGTGACCCCACACTGCCCACAACATCAGAGAAGGGCCAAATATATCTTAACTGTTTTTACAATCATTCCTCCCCCCCCCCCCATTTTTTTTGTCTTGCTTTTTTTTCTAACTTTTTTTTTAATTGTTAAGTCTTCTATTTCTCCTCTAATTTTTATTTCTATAACCTACTATTACTTTTCCAAAAAAAGACTCTATTTTTTTAAGGTAAACACCATATATAGTCTTTATGTGGTTGTTGTTGGAGTTTTTTAATAATTCTTGTGGCTTTTTTTTTCTTTTTTCTTTTTTCCTTCTGCTTCTTTTCTTTAATATTGTATTTTTGAAAATCCAACCTCTACTCTAGATTTTTAATCTTTGCTTTTTGGTTTTTGTTGTCAATTTTGTACATTTAAAAACCCAAACTTCACTACCCAATTTTACCTGAGAGCGAGATTACTGGCTTGACCACTCTCTCCTCCTTTGGACTCTCCTTTTTCTCCACCAGGTGGCCTCTGTCTCCTTCCTCCCCCATCTCTTCTCTATCCAACTCTGTGAATCTCTGTGTGTTCCAGACGGTGGAGAACACCTAAGGAACTGGTTACTGGCAGGATTTGTCTCTGTCCTTTTCATTCCTCTCTCTAATCCTCCTGGCCACCTCTATCTACTTCCTCCCTCTCCTCTTCCCTGTATAACTCGGTAAATACCTCTGAGCGGTCCAGACTATGGAGCGCACATAAGGAAGTGACTACTGGCTAGATTGCTCTCTCCTCTTTTGATCTCACTGCATCTCATTCCAGTCACCTCTAACTACCCCCTCCCTCTTCTCTTCTCCATGTAACTCAGTGAACCTCTCTGGGTCTCCCTCAATGTGGAGAAACTTTTCATCTTTAACCTAGAAGTTTTATCATCGGTGCTATACAGATGGAGGAATCTAGAAGCTACTGTAAAAATAAAACTGAAAACCAGAAGCAGGAGGCTTAAGTCCAAAGCCTGAGAACATCAGAGAACTCCTGAATTCAGAGAACATTAATCAATAGGAGCTCATCAAACGCCTCCATACCTACACTGAAACCAAGCTCCACCCAAGGGCCAACAAGTTCCAGAGCAAGACATACCACACAAATTCTCCAGCAACACAGGAACACACACCTGAGCTTCAACATACAGTCACCTCAAAGTTACTCCAAAACCATTGACGTCTCATAACCCATTACTGGTCACGCCACTGCACTCCAGAGAGAAGAAACCCAGCTCCACCCACCAGAGCTCCAACACAAGCCTCCCAAACCAGGAAACCTTGACAAGCCACTGATACAAACCCACCCACAGTGAGGAAGCTCCGTAATAAAGAGAACTCCACAAATTCCCAGAATATAGAAAGGCCACCCCAAACACAGCAATATAACCAAGATGAAGGACAGAAGAATACTCAGCAGGTTAAGGAACAGGAGAAATGCCCACCAAACCAAACAAAAGAGGAAGAGATAGGGAATCTACCTGAGAAAGAATTTCAAATATTGATAGTGAAAATGATCCAAAATCTTGAAATCAAAATGGAATCACAGATAAATAGCCTAGAGACAAGGATTGAGAAGATGCAAGAAAGGTTTAACAAGGACCTAGAAGAAATAAAAAAGAGTCAATATATAATGAATAATGCAATAAATGAGATCAGAAACACTCTGGAGGCAACAAATAATAGAATAACGGAGGCAGAAGATAGGGTTAGTGAAATAGGAGATAGAATGGTAGAAATAAATGAATCAGAGAGGGAAAAAGAAAAACGAATTAAAAGAAATGAGGACAATCTCAGAGACCTCCAGGACAACATGAAATGCTCCAGCATTCGAATTATAGGAGTCCCAGAAGAAGAAGACAAAAAGAAAGACCATGAGAAAATCCTTGAGGAGATAATAGTTGAAAACTTCCTTAAAATGGGAAAGGAAATAATTACCCAAGTCCAAGAAACCCAGAGAGTTCTAACTAGGATAAACCCAAGGTGAAACACCCCAAGACACATATTAATCAGATTAACAAAGATCAAACACACACACACACACAAAAACAAATATTAAAAGCAACAAGGGAAAAACAACAAATAACACACAAGGGGATTCCCATTAGGATAACAGCTGATCTTTCAATAGAAACTCTTCAGGCCAGGAGGGAAGGGCAAGAAATACTTAAAGTGATGAAAGAAAATAACCTACAGCCCAGATTACTGTACCCAGCAAGGATCTCATTCAAATACGAAGGAGAAATCAAAAGCTTTAGAGACAAGCAAAAGCTGAGAGAATTCAGCACCACCAAACCAGCTTTCCAACAAATTCTAAAAGATATTCTCTAGACAGGAAACACAAAAAGGGTGTATAAACCCGAACCCAAAACAATAAAGTAAATGGTAACGGGATCATACTTATCAATAATTACCTTAAACATACATGGGTTGAATGCCCCAACCAAAAGGCAAAGACTGGCTGAATGGATACAAAAACAAGGCCCATCTATATGCTGCTTACAAGAGACCCACCTCAAAACAAGGGGCACATACAGACTGAAAGTGAAGGGCTGGAAAAAGATATTCCACGCAAATAGAGACCAAAAGAAAGCAGGAGTGGCAATACTCATATCCGATAAAATAGTCTTTAAAACAAAGGCTGTGAAAAGAGACAAAGAAGGCCACTACATAATGATCAAAGGATCAATCCAAGAAGAAGATATAACAATTATAAATATATATGCACCCAATATAGGAGCACCGCAATCTGTAAGACAAATGCTAACAAGTATGAAAGGGGAAATTAACAATAACACAATAATAGCGGGAGACTTTAATACTCCACTCACACCTTTGGACAGATCAACTAAACAGAAAATTAACAAAGAAACGCAAACTTTAAATGATACATTAGACCAGTTAGACCTAATTGATATCTATAGGACATTTCACCCCAAAACAATGAATTTCACCTTTTTCTCAAGTGCTCATGGAACCTTCTCCAGGATAGATCACATCCTGGGCCATAAATCTAACCTTAATAAATTTTAAAAAATCGAAATCATTCCAAGCATGTTTTCTGCCCATAATGCATTAAAATTAGATCTCAATTACAGGAGAAAAACTATTAAAAATTCCAACATATGGAGGTTGAACAACACACTTCTTAATAACCAACAAATTACAGAAGAATCAAAAAAGAAATTAAAATATGCATAGAAACGAATGAACATGAAAACACAACAACCCAAAACCTGTGGGACACTGTAAAAGCAGTGCTAAGAGGAAAGTTCATAGCACTACAGGCATACCTCAAGAAACAAGAAAAAAGTCAAATAAATAACCTCACTCTACACCTAAAGCACCTAGAAAAGGAAGAATTGGAGAACCCCAGGGTTAGTAGAAGGAAAGAAATCTTAAAAATTAGGGCAGAAATAAATGCATAAGAAACAAAAGAGACCATAGCAAAAATCAACAAAGCCAAAAGCTGGTTCTTTGAAAGGATAAATAAAATCGACAAACCATTAGCCAGACTCATCAAGAAACAAAGAGAGAAAAATCAAATCAATAAAATTAGAAATGAAAATGGAGAGATCACAACAGACAACAAAAAAATACAAAGGATCATGAGACTACTATAAGGAATTATATGTCAATAAAATGGACAACGTGGAAGAAATGGACAAATTCTTAGAAAAGTACAATATTCCAAAACTGAACCAGGAAGAAATAGAAAATCTTAACAGACCCATCACAAGCACGGAAATTGAAACTGTAATCAGAAATCTTCCAGCAAACAAAAGCCCAGGTCCAGACGGATTCACAGCTGAATTCTACCAAAAATTTAGAGAAGAGCTAACACCTATCCTACTCAAACTCTTCCAGAAAATTGCAGAGGAAGGTAAACTTCCAAACTCATTCTATGAGGCCACCATCACCCTAATACCAAAACCTGACAAAGATATTACAAAAAAAGAAAACTACAGGCCAATATCAGTGATGAACACAGATGCAAAACTCCTTAACAAAATTCTGGCAATCGAATCCAACAACACATTAAAAAGATCATACACCATGACCAAGTGGGCTTTATCCCAGGGATGCAAGGATTCTTCAATATCCACAAATCAATCAATGTAATTCACCACATTAACAAATTGAAAAATAAAAGCCATATGATTATCTCAACAGATGCAGAGAAGGCCTTTGACAAAATTCAACATCCATTTATGACAAAAACTCTTGAGAAAGCAGGAATAGAAGGAACTTACCTCAACATAATAAAAGCTATATATGACAAAACCACAGCAAACATTATCCTCAATGGTGAAAAATTGAAAGCATTTCCCCTAAAGTCAGGAGCAAGACAAGGGTGCCCACTTTCACCGCTACTATTCAACATAGTTCTGGAAGTTTTGGCCACAGCAATCAGAGCAGAAAAAGAAATAAAAGGAATCCTAATTGGAAAAGAAGAAGTAAAAGTCTCATTGTTTGCAGATGACATGATCCTCTACATAGAAAACCCTAAAGATTACACCAGAAAATTATTAGACCTAATCAATGAATATAGTAAAGTTGCAGGATATAAAATCAACACACAGACATCTCTTGCATTCCTATACACTAATAATGAGAAAGTAGAAAAAGAAATTAAGGAAAAAATTCCATTCACCATTGCAACGAAAATAATAAAATACTTAGGAATATATCTACCTAAAGAAACTAAAGACCTATATATAGAAAACTATAAAACACTGATGAAAGAAATCAAAGAGGACACTAAGAGATGGAGAAATATACCATGTTCATGGATTGGAAGAATCAATATAGTGAAAATGAGTATACTACCCCAAAGCTATTTACAAATTCAATGCAATCCCTATCAAGCTACCAGCGATATTTTTCACAGAACTAGAACAAATAATTTCAAGATTTGTATGGAAATACGAAAAACCTTGAATAGCCAAAGCAATCTTAAGAAAGAAGAATGGAACTGGAGGAATCAGCTTGCCTGACTTCAGGCTCTACTACAAAGCCACAGTCATCAAGACAGTATGGTACTGGCACAAAGACAGAAATATAGATCAATGGAACAAAATAGAAAGCCCAGAGATAAATCCACACACATATGGACACCTTATCTTTGACAAAGGAGGCAAGGATATACAATGGAGTAAAGACAATCTCTTTAACAAGTGGTGCTGGGAAAACTGGTCAACCACTTGTAAAAGAATGAAACTAGATGACTTTCTAACACCGAACACAAAAATAAACTCAAAATGGATTAAAGATCTAAATGTAAGACCAGAGACTATAAAACTCCGAGAGGAGAACATAGGCAAAACACTCTCCGACATAAATCACAGCAGGATCCTCTATGATCCACCTCCCAGATTTCTGGAAATAAAAGCAAAAATAAACAAATGGGATCTAATGAAGATTAAAAGCTTCTGCACAACAAAGGAAAATATAAGTAAGATGAAAAGACAGCCTTCTGAATGGGAGAAAATAATAGCAAATGAAACAACTGACAAACAACTAATCTCAAAAATATACAAGCAACTTTTGCAACTCAATTCCAGAAAAATAAACCACCATATCAAAAAATGGGCCAAAGAATTAAATAGACTTTTCTCCAAAGAAGACATATGGATGGCTAACAAACACATGAAAAGATGCTCAACATCACTCATTATTAGAGAAATGCAAATCAAAACCACAATGAGGTACCACTTCACACCAGTCAGAATATCTGCAAACCAAAAATTTGCAAGCATTAAATGCTGGAGAGGGTGTGGAGAAAAGGGAACCCTCCTACACTGTTGGTGGGAATGCAAACTAGTACAGCCACTATGGAAAACAGTGTGGAGATTCCTTAAAAAATTGCAAATAGAACTGCCATATGAGCCAGCAATCCCACTGCTGGGCATACACACCGAGGAAACCAGAATTGAAAGAGACACATGTACCCCAATGTTCATCGCAGCCCTGTTTATAATAGCCGGGACATGGAAACAACCTAGATGTCCGTCAGCAGATGAATGGATAAGAAAGCGGTGGTACGTATACACAATGGAGTATTACTCAGCCATTAAAAAGAAAACATTTGAATCAGTTCTGATGAGATGGATGAAACTGGAGCCAATTATACAGAGTGAAGTAAGCCAGAAAGAAAAACACCAATACAGTATACTAACACATATATATGGAATTTAGAAAGATGGCAATGATGACCCTGTATGCAAGACAGCAAAAAAGACACAGATGTGGGTTGTGGACTTTTGGACTCAGAGGGAGAGGGAGAGGGTGGAATGATTTGGGAGAATGCCATTGAAACATGTATACTATCATGTAAGAATCGAATCACCAGTCTATGTCCGATGCAGGATATAGCATGCTTGGGGACGGTGCACGGGGATGACCCAGAGGGATGTTGTGGGGAGGGAGGTGGGAGTAGGGTTCATGTTTGGGATCGCATGTGCACCCGTGGTGGATTCATGTCAATATATGGCAAAACCAATGCAGTATTATAAAGTAAAATAAAGTAAAAATAAAAAGTTAAAAAAATATATCGTAGAACAACAACAACAACAAAAAAAGCAGAGACATTACTTTGCCAACAAAGGTCCATCTAGTCAAAGCTATGGCTTTTCCAGTAGTCATGTATGGATGTGATAATTGAACTGTAAAGAAAGCTGAGTGCTGAAGAATTGATTCTTTTGAACTGTGATATTGAAGAAGTCTCTTGAGAGTTCCTTGGACTGCAAGGAGATCCAACCAGTCCATCCTAAAGGAGATCAGTTCTGGGTGTTCTTTGGAAGAAATGATGCTAAAGCTGAAACTCCAATACTTTGCCTACCTGATGCAAAGAACTGACTCATTGGAAAATACGCTGTTGCTGGGAAAGATTGAAGGTGGGAGGAGAAGGGGCTTACAGAGGATGAGACGGTTGGATGGCATCACTGACTCAATAGACATGAGTTTGAGTAAGCTCCGGGAGTTGGTGATGGACAGGGAAGCCTGGTGTACTGCAGTCCATGGGGTCACAAATAGTCGGAAACACCTGAGAGACTGAACTGAAGGGTAAATCTTGAATTTTCCAAGATTTGTTATTATCCCCGTGCACTTAAGAATATGTATTCTGCTTCTGTTGGATAGAATTCTGTACATACATAAATTATTTTATTTTGCTTTATTTTATGATTTGCAGATATAGAAGTTTTTACAAATTGAATGTTTGTGGCAACCTTGTATTAAGGAAGTGTCTCAGCACCTTTTTCCTAGTTGCATTGCTTTCTTTGTGTCACATTTTGATAATTCTCCCCTTATTTCAAATCCTTCAGCAGCAATAATATGACATGTTGAAGGCCCAGATGATAGCAGTTTTGAACAATTAACATATTTTTTAAATTTAGGTATCCACATTAAAAAAAAATGTAATTCTATTGCACACTTAATTGACTACAGTATTGTGTAAACATAACTTGTATACATAGAGAAACAAAACAAATTCTGTGATGTGCATTATTGTGATATCTGCTCTATTGAGGAGGTCAGGAACCAAAGCCACAATATCTTTGAGGTGTGCCTGTATATATTAAGTCCATTAGTTCTAAAGTGTGGTTCAATTTCAATGTTAGAAGTATATTGATGTCCCCTAGTATTGTTGCATTTTTGTCTATTTCTGATTTAAAATCTGTTAGTATTAGCTTAAAATATTTTAGTGCTTGAGGGCTGAAAAATATATATATGTATGTATATGTAGTGCTTATATTTTCTTGATGAAGCAACACCTTTATTATTATATAATGACTTTCTTTTGTCTCTTGATAATTTTGGCGGCTTGAAGTTTATTTTGTATGATATAAAAATGACTATACTAACCTTCTTTTGTTTGTTTCCATGAAATGTCACCTTTCATGTTTTACTTTTAGCCTGTATGTGTTTCATAGAGCTAAAATCAGTCTCCTATATGCAGCATATAGTTGGGTATTGTTTCTATTTTAATTTATCCAGGCACTCAATGCTTTTTTATGGGTGAATTTAACCCATTTACATTAAAGGTCTTTATTTGTGTGTAAAGATTTACTACTGCCATTTTATAATTTGTCTTCTGGTTAATTTTTCTCTCTGTGTCTCTATTGCTTCTGTTTCTGTGTACTTTTGTAAGTTGGTGGTTTCTTGTAGTGATTTACTTAGCCTTCTGTCTCCCTTCTTTTTGCTTTGTTTCTGTTCTAGATTGTTGCTTTGTACTTATCATAAGGTTTAGAGAAAACATCTCATAGATATGATAGTCATTTTCTACTTATAGCGATTTGTCTTGATTTACCTATAAATTTTAAATCCTTTTCCTCTTTCTCTTTTTTGATGTCTCAAATTAACTTTCATGCTGTGATTTTATTGCCAAATTTATATTTTAATACTAATTTACTTTAACATGTATGCTTTAGTTAAATGCTTAATATACTATCATTTTTAATATTTATTTTTTTGTTTATTTATGTAGCTGCATTGTGTCCTAGCTTCAGCATGCAGGATCTTCTTTGTGTCATGCAGGATCTTTTGTTATGGTGCATGGACTCTAGTTGTAGCAAACAGGTTCTGTAGTTGTGCACATGGGACTCACTATTTTGGCATGTGGGCTCTTGAGCATGCAAGCTTCAGAGTTGTGACACTCTGGCTTAGTTGCTCCTTGGCGTGTGAGATCTCAGTTTCCCAACCTGGGATTGAACACATGTCCCCTGCATTGCAAGGTGGATTCTTAACTATTGAACCACCAGGGAAGTCCTGGAGTATATTATTCTTAGAAAAAGTTACTATTTTCTAGATCTATTTTTCACCTCAATCAGAGATTTGTGGACTTTTTTTTTCTTTTTGTTTCAACTTGAAGAGTTTTTTCCTATATATCTAATAAGACAGGTATAGTGCTGATAAGCTCTGTGTTTTTTTTTTTTTTCTTTTTAATCTGGGAAACCTTTATTTATCATTCATATCTGAAGGAAAACTTTGCTGGAGAGAGTAATCCTGGCTGGCAGCTGTTATATTTCAATATTTTGAATATGACATTCCACTCTTTCCTTGGCTGCAGAGTTTCCGCTGAAGAGACTGAAGAAAGACTGATAGGAGTTGCTCTATAAGTTAGTATTTTTCCCCAGACTTTCATTTAAAATTATTATTTTTTTAATCATTGGATTTTGTCATTTTTATATAATGTCTCTTGGAGATGGTCCTTTCATTGGGATAATAAAATGTTCTATTAACTTTGTGGATTTGTATATTCAGTTCCTTCCACAAGGTGGGGAAGTTTTCATCTAGCAATTCCTCAAATAGTCTGGTCTCTTCACCCTCTCCTATCCTTATAGTATACCTATTAATCTTATTTTGGTTCTTCTGAAGAAGTCTGAGAGTTCTCTTAAGGTTTATTTCCTTAAAAAAAAAAAAAAATAGTTCTCTCTCTTCTTCCACTTGAATCATTTCTAAATTCCTAACCTTGAGGTTACTTATTCTACATTCTATAGGCTCTGCTATATTTCCAACACACTCTAATGCATTTTTCCACTTCATTTATTGAGTTCTTGAGCTCTATACTTTTTTCTTTGGCTTTTTAAAAATATCAGTCCTTATGGTAAGGTGCTTTTTATATTCGTTAATTTTATTCCTGACATAATTGTGTTGCACTTCTGAGTATTCTTTTAGCTTATTGATTTTTTTTTTTTGTAGCAGATTTGTTGAATCTTTTATCAGACTGATTGAAATGTTTCATGTCTTTTGATGGGTTTGTAGAAATTTTAACTTTTATTTTTGTGATACTATATTATTATGATTTTTTAATAATGTTTGATGGAAAGTGCCTCTGCTGCTGCATTTAAAGTGAATTACTTTCTTATTAGTTAAAGTGTTGTTTATGCAGATCCTAGCAGTACAAGTTGGTAATTAGGAGCCTTCCTTTGCTTTCAAGAAATGGCACTAAAACACAAATTTTTATGTTTTCTTACCAGATTTGACTGGCCTCTAAGTTTGGCAGTATGTGTATTAAGAAAAAAAAAATGGCAAAGAGACGAAACAAAATGAAAAGTAGGCTGACACAGTGATGGGAGGTATGTGCTTAGAATTTAAGATCTTGAGTTTGGGCATGGGCCAGTAGGGGGATCTTTGATTGATGAAGGGACCATAGATCTCCTGTGAGTAGATCTCTTGCCTGAATTCTAGAGTAGACACCAAGAAACACATTCCTTTCACTTTATTTGTCTATATTATTATTTTACCTCTTCACAGTAAATGTACTCTATCCTTAAAGGGAGTAAAAAATACTTCGCAGAATAGAACACATGGTTGGAAGACCCCTGTCTCCAATTTTACTCTACCTGAAGTAAGGTTATGCTGGCCCAGTGCCACTTCAGCTTGTGCCAGCACTCCCCTGCGTCTGCAGGCTTCTTAGGTTTATCCAATTTTCTTTCAGGTAGACACATTGATGAGTCCCTCAGCTGTACTGTTATGATGTGCAGAGGCATTTTCGTTTAGCTATGAATGTCCTATTAGTTGTAACTCAAGAGGAGAGAATACATAAATTAATCATACCATCATGATACTGATGTCATTCTCTCTTATTTATTTTTGAATGTCTAAGTAGTCCTGTATAACTGTAATAAATCCTACTTTATTGTAGTGTGCAATTCTTTTTATACATTTTTAAATTAATTTGTTCTTACTTTGCAGAGGATTTTTGCATCTTTGGTCATGAGAAATATTGGTTTTTATTGTTTTTCTTATAATACCTTGCAATGTTTTTGTCTAATTTGGAATTAGAATAATGATGACCTCATAGAATACTTTCAGAAATGTTTCTTCTGCTTTTATATCCTGGATCAAATTGTCAAAATTGATATAATTTCTTCTTTAAATTATTAATATAATTTTCCACTGAACATATCAAAGACTGGAGATTTCTGTTTTGGAGTGTTATTACTTATTCAATTTATTGTATAAATATAAGATTATTCAGATTGCCTTCTCTTGTATGAATTTTGGCAGGTCAAGTCTTTTAAGGAGTTTGTTCAGTTTATCTACACTATCTAATATGTGGGCATAGAGTTGTTCAAAATATTTCTTTATTGTTTCAATGTACATGAGATTTGTAATAATGTCCCCTCTTTTATTTCTTATAATAGTAATTTGATTTGTGTATTATACTCTAGGTAGAAACTTATTAATATTATTTATTTCTTCCAGATTTTGGCATTTTCTATTTTCTCTGTTGATTTCCTATTTTCAGTTTCAGTGTTTCTACTTTAATTTTCATTTTACATTTTGTGCAGTTTATTGAGATATAATTGACATATAAGGTTGTGTAAGTTTAAGAAGTAAAATATGATGATTTGGTACACACATATATACACTGTGAAAAATGGTTGCTTAAATATATCCAACATTTTTACATTGATAGAATTTGTTTATGTGTGTTGTGGAAATATAAAACCTCTCTTAGCAACTTTCAAATATACAATGTGATATTGCTAACTAAAAATGTCATGCTGAGTATTAGATCCCTAATTTGTATCCTTATATAATATCTCCTGTTTCCTTTTCTTTATGATTACTTTGGATTTAAGTACTTTATTTCTTGTTTTCTGAGACAGAAGCTTAGAATATTGATTTTAGACCCCTATTCTTTTCTAATATACTCATTCAACTCTATAAAATTTCCTCTAAGCCATGTTATGTCAGCATATTACATTAAAAAAGTATTTTCAATTTTTTAATCCAAAACATGATTTTAATTTATCTTAAGATTTCTTCTGTATTCATATACAAAAGTGTGTTTTGGTTATTGAAATATAATGGATTTACAATATTATATTAGATTTAAGTGTGATTCAGCATTTTTACAGATTATGCTCCATACAAGTTATTACATGATAAAGTCTGTTTCCCTTTGCTACACAACATATATTTATGATTTATCTATTTCATACACAGTAGTTTGTGTCTCTTAATCCCATACTCTGAGGTTGTCCTTCCCCCATCCACTCTCCATCCTGCTATCCACTAGTTTGTTCTCTATATGTATGAAACATTTCATGATTTATTTTATACATTAATTTTATTTTTAGATTACAAATGTGAGTGATATACAACATTTGTGTTCTTGTCTAATTTATTTCACTTAGCATTGTTGCAAATGTCAGTATTTTACTCTTTTTTATAGCTGAATAATATTCAATTGTATATATATGCAATAATTTCTTTATCCAATAGTTTGTTGATGGATACTTGGGTTGCTACCATGACTGGCTATTGTAAATATTGCTGTCATAAGCATTGAGATGCATACAATTTTTTCGAATTAATGTTTAGATTTTTTTTGAGTACATACTCAGCAGTATAATGGCTGAATTATGTGTTATTCTATTTTGCTTTTCTGTCTTTTTTTTTTAGAATACTTTGTACCATTTTCTGAAGTAACCATAATAGTGTACATTCCCCAAAAAAATTGTACAAGAGCAAATTTTTCTCCAATTCACTTCAGTTCAATCTGCTCAGTGATGTCCAACTCCTTGTGACCCCATGAATCGCAGAACACCAGGCCTCCCTGTCCATCACCAACACCTGGAGTTCACTCAGAATCATGTCCATCAAGTCCGTGATGCCATCCAGCCATCTAATCCTCTGTCGTCCTCTTCTCCTCCTGCCACCTATCCCTCCCAGCATCAGACTCTTTTCCAATGAGTGAACTCTTCGTAAGAGGTGGCCAAAGTACTGGAGTTTCAGCTTTACCACCATCCTTCCAAAGAAATCCCAGGGCTGATCTCCTTCCTAATGGACTGGTGGGATCTCCTTGCAGTTCAAGGGACTCTCAAGAGTCTTCTCCAACACCACAGTTCAAAAGCATCAATTCTTCAGTGCTCAGCCTTCTTCACAGTACAACTCTCACATCCATACATGACCACAGGAAAAACCATATCCTTGACTAGCCGGGCCTTAGTCGGGAAAGTAATGTCTCTGCTTTTGAATATACTATCTAGGTTGGTCATAACTTTTCTTCCAAGGAGTAAGCATCTTTTAATTTCATGGCGGCAGTCACCATCTGCAGTTCTTTTGAAACCCGAAAAAATAAAGTCTGAAACTGTCTCCACTGTTTCCCCATCTATTTCCCGTGAAGTGATGGAACTGGATGCCATGATCTTCATTTTCTGAATGTTGAGCTTTAAGCCAACTTTTTCACTCTCCTCTTTCACTTTCATGAGAAGCTTTTTATTTCCTCTTTACTTTCTGCCATAAGGGTGGTGTCATCTGCATATCTGAGGTTAATGGTATTTCTCCCGGCAATCTTGATTCCAGCTTGTGCTTCTTCCAGTCCAGCGTTCCTCATGATGTACTCTGCCTATAAGTTAAATAAGCAGGGTGACAAAATACAGCCTTGACCTACTCCTTTTCCTATTTGGAACCAGTCTGTTGTTCCATGTCCATTTCTAACAGTTGCTTCCTGACCTGCATACAGATTTCTCAAGAGGCAGGTAAGAAGGTCTGGTATTCCCATCTCTTTCAGAATTTTCAACAGTTTATTGTGATCCACACAGTCAAAGGCTTTGGCATAGTCAATAAAGCAGAAACAGATGTTTTTCTGGAACTCTCTTGCTTTTTCTATGATCCAGCGGATGTTGGCAATTTGCTCTCTGGTTCTTCTGCCTTTTTTTAAACCAGCTTGAACATCGGGAAGTTCACGGTTCATGTATTGAGGAAGCCTGGCTTGGAGAATTTCGAGCAGTACTTTACTAGCGTGTGAGATGAGTGCAATTGTGGGGTAGTTTGAGCATTCTTTGGATTTGCCTTTCTTTGGGATTGGAATGAAAACTGCACTTTTCCAGTCCTGTGGCCACTGCTGGCATATTGAGTGCAACACTTTCACAGCATCATCTTTCAGGATTAGAAAGAACTCAACTGGAATTCCATCACCTCCACTAGCTTTGTTTGTAGTGATGCTCTCTAAGGCCCCCTTGAGTTCGCATTCCAGGATGTCTGGTTCTAGATGAGTGATCACACCATCGTGATTATCCGGGTCATGAAGATCTTTTTTGTACAGTTCTTCCGTGTATTCTTTCCACCTCTTCTTCATATATTCTGTTTCTGTCAGGTCCAGACAATTTCTGTTTTTTATCAAGCCCATCTTTGCATGAAATATTCCCTTGCTATCTCTAATTTTCTTGAAGAGATCTCTAGTCTTTCCCATTCTGTTCTTTTCCTCTATTTCTTCGCATTGATCGCTGAAGAAGGCTTTCTTATCTCTTCTTGCTATTCTTTGGAACTCTGGATTCAAATGCTTATATCTTTCCTTTTCTCCTTTGCTTTTCACTTCTCTTCTTTTCACAGCTATTTGTAAGGCCTCCCCAGACAGACATTTTGCTTTTTTTGCATTTCTTTTCCATGGGGATAGTGTTGATCCCTGTCTCCTGTACAATGTCATGAACCTCATTCCATAGTTCATTAGGCACTCTGTCTATCAGATCTCGGCCCTTAAATCTATTTCTCACTTCCACTGTATAATCATAAGGGATTTGATTTAGGTCATACCTGAATGGTCTAGTTGTTTTCCCTACTTTCTTCAATTTAAGTCTGTGTTTGGTAATAAGGAGTTCATAATCTGAGCCACAGTCAGCTCCTGGTCTTGTTTTTGTTGACTGTATAGAGCTTCTCCATGTTTGGCTGCAAAGAATAGAATCAATCTGATTTTGGTGTTGACCATCTGGTGATGTCCATGTGTAGAGTCTTCTCTTGTGTTGTTGGAAGAGGGTGTTTGCTATGACCAGTGCATTTTCTTGGCAAAACTCTATTAGTCTTTACCTTGCTTCATTCCTCATTCTGAGGCCAAATTTACCTGTTACTCCAGGTGTTTCTTGACTTCCGACTTTTGCATTCCAGTCCCCTATGATGAAATGGACATCTTTTTTGGGTGTTAGTTCTAAAAGGTCTTGTAGGTCTTCATAGAACTGTTCAACTTTAGTTTCTTCAGTGTTACTGGTTGGGGCATAGATTTTGATTACCGTGATATTGAACGGTTTTCCTTGGAGACGGACAGAGATCATTCTGTCGTTTTTAAGATTGCATCCAAGTACTGCATTTTGAAGTCTTTTGTTCACCATGATGGCTACTCCATTTATTCTGAGGGATTCCTGCCCACAGTAGTAGATATAATGGTCATCTGAGTTAAATTCACCCATTCCAGTTCATTTTACTTTGCTGATTCCTAGAATGTCAATGTTCATTCTTGCCATCTCTTGTTTGACCACTTCCAATTTGCCTTGATTCATGAACCTGACATTTCTGGTTCCTATGCAATATTACTCTTTACAGCCTCAGACCTTGCTTCTATCACCAGTCACATCCAAAACTGGGTATTGTTTTTGCTTTGGCTCCATCCTTTTATTCTTTCTAGAGTTAATTCTCCACTGATCTCCAGTAGAATACTGGGCACCTGCTGACCTGAGGAATTCCTCTTTCAGTATCCTATCATTTTGCCTTTTCATACTGTTCATGGGGTCTCGAGGCAAGAATGCTGAAGTAGTTTGCCATTCCCTTCTCCAGTGGACCACATTTTGTCAAACCTCTCCACCATGACACGTCCATCTTGGGTTGCCCTGCGGGCATGGCTTAGTTTCACTGAGTAGACAAGTCTGTGGTCCTAGTGTGATTAGATTGACTAGTTTTCTGTGAGTATGGTTTCATTGTGTCTTCTCTCTGATGCCCTCTTGCAACACCTACCATCTTACTTGCGTTTCTCTTACCTTGGGCATGGGGTATCTGTTCATGGCTGCTCCAGCAAAGCGCAGCCACTGCTCCTTACCTTGGATAAGGGGTATCTCCTCACCACCGTCCTTCCTGACTTTCAACGTGGGATGGCTCCTCTAGGCCCTCCTGCACCCACGCAGCCCCCGCTTCTTGGACATGGGGTGGCTCCTCCCGGCCACAGCCCCTGGCCTCGGGCTCAGGGTGGCTCCTCCCAGCTGCTGCCCCTGGCCTAGGGCCTGGGGTGGCTCCTCCCGGCTGCTGCCCCTGGCCTCGGGCACGGGGTGGCTCCTCTCAGCTGCCGCCCTTATCCTCAGACACGGGGTGGCTCCTCTCCACAGCAGTCCCTAACCTCGGATGTGAGGTGGCTCCTCTCGGCTGTTGCCCCTTACCTCGGACACTGGGTAGCTCCTCTTGGCTGCCGCCCTACAGGCATGGGGTACTCCAGGCTTCTGTCCCTGACCTCGGACGTGGGGTAGCTCCGCTCAGCCACACTTAGTGGGCCGGTCACAGCCGCCTGTGCTTAGTGCACCAGTCGCAGCTGCCTGGGCTTAGCAGGTCTCCCATATTGCAGGAAAACAATTTACTGTCTGAGCTACCAGGGAAGCCCCTTAAACTCTGCATGAACGATTATATAAAAACAATGTATCTTGCTTGAGTGCATGTTTCTCCTTCTTGAGAAATTTCTGACTAATCCTGTCATCTTAATATATTTGAGAGTGGGTCTGGTAAGATCTTTCTATTGTTAGTTTTAATCCCATTATCTTAAAATGTAAATTGGGGAAGTGGTTCTGGTAAGAACTTTGCAACCTTGAGATATTCTTTTGATTTACTGTAATAACCAATTAGGGCTTCGCTGGTGGCTCAGAGGTTAAAGTGTCTGCCTCCAATGCGGGAGACCTGGGTTCGATCTCTGAGTCAGGAAGATCCCCTGGAGAAGGAAATGGCAACCCACTCCAGTATTCTTGCCTGGAGAATCCCATGGATGGTGGAGCCTGGTAGGCTAATTGAAAAAGTGTGCCTTGCTAAAACTAGTGAGAGGGGAACTCTCTATCCCCCTTCTGATGCCTATGTCAGAAGATTTCTCTGTCACTTTTTAAGCTTTAATAAAAGTCTGCTGCACCAAAACTCTTGAGTGATCAAGCCTAGTCCCCGGTCTTGATGGTAAATCTTTTTTGAAGATCAAAATTCGACACGTTCACCATAAGCTATCATCTTGGTGGCTCATTCAGGATCTTCAGGACAAGGTAAGAACACTCAGAGCTCTAGCCTCTCTGCTTTCTCAGTATACACGTTTCTCCTTATATTCTGCTAACTCTACAGCATGCCTGTCTGTGTGAATGTAGAAGAAAAGAGATGTACAGAAATAATTGCAAAAGTGAATGTTAAGCCATGTTCTGCAGTTTCAAGGTGCCTTGTAATGACTGAAGACAGCACTAAAAAGGGTAACCTTGTCAGGGGTTTATACTGACCTGCCAATGCCGGGAGACACCCAACATCCCTGCTAGGGGAGTGGCCAGAAATGGGCAAAGAATGTGGACTGAACTTTCCTTTCTTGGTCACCTTTTCCTGGTCTCTTTGACCATCTTGTAATTGCATGGGGAATTAGAATTACTAACCTAATCTCTTGGATCATAGACTTTCAAGGGACTTATGATCCATGCTGTCACTGTGTACTTTTCCTTAGACCCCCAAGCTTGGAATAGTCACGATACACCTAGCCTTTCTAGGAGCTGAAATTTACAAGAGCACTTTTGGGAGCAAGGCAGAGTTCTAGTTCCAGGAATGTCTCTCAGGCTAGAGGTCAGTTTGTTGGCTGCCTTCCTCAGGAGCCAGCAACCTGAAAGTGAGTCCTTGTCATAGCCATGCTTCCAAACTATATGGATAGAAGCACTGCTGGTGATCATGAGATTTTTGAGCACCAAGATCAGGAATTGCAGGATCTGGTCAGATTGGAAGCGCAATGGGCTTCTTCCTTTGGTAGTGCTAGCTGTTAGTAGACCAGAGAAAGTTCTCCAATGGCTTCTGTCTCAGATCCCTAGATATTATTTTTGTGGATACTATGGAAATGAATTGGAAGGACTGGACCTAATGGCTCAAGGACAAAATCACTTTTTCCTTGCTGGCCAACCCTCCACAACATCTTTTGCTATCACATATACTGGTGTGGTGACACTCAGAAGAGACATCTTGGATTTTTTGTTTGTCCATTTATAAATCAATGCTTCTATTGTTGTCAGGAATGTACTCAGGAATATGCACAAGCACACATAAGATGGAAGCTTCCCCTAGTAGTCATAGCTTGGGAAACATTCCAGGAAAGCTATTCTGCTCCATCTTGGGTGGCATCAGATGAGGAGTGGAAATCAGACAAAGGTCTTAATGGTGAGGAACTGGACATCAACTTGGGATGGCATCAGATCTACCCCTGGTGCATCTACACAACACCTCAGTAGTAGAACCTGGAGGGATGTGTAATGTACCTGTTGGTAAAGGACAGACTAAGTCTGACCAAGGAAGGAAAGCTTTGGGTGGAAAGACTGTCTACACCCTCATCTAGAGCAGAGAGAGATTTCTGCAGTGGAAAGAAGCCATGGTGGTGGATGCTGCTTTTTTCTCTCTTACAGATGGGAGCTAGAAGTTCCAAAACCACTCTTTAAAATATAATAATAATAATAAAAACTGGAACAAGTTTGATCTCCAGAATTTAATAAGACATGCCAGATCTTCTTCTGTGATAATGAATGGCCACAGTATCCTTTGGAAGATGGGTACACTGGCCAGTTGACGAGTCTTTTAATTATGATACTCTTTTACAACTAGACTGTTTCTGTAGAAAACAAGAGAAATGGGTAGAAGTGACAGATATGTTGCTCTTTTTCACTCTGCAATAGATGCCAGACTTTTCCTAAGGATACAGATTTGGGTGTTAACCCTTCAGCTCCCTCCTGTCCTCTTACTTTGCCGCTGTTTTGGGGGCTCCCAACTGAACAGGCTGAGAATTAGGGCACCCTTCCAGGAGGGGTTGCCTCAGTCTCAGTAAACATTCAAACCATCCCAATTGTGGTCGAGACTGTTTAGAAGATCCAAAAAGTACATAGAAACCTTTATGGGACTAACTTTATTTTATGACCTTACTTGGAGAGATGTGTGTCTTGGGACAGATGTTGACTCCTGACTCGAGAGCTCGAGTCCTGGGGGAAGATACTGTTTTTGGAGATGAATGGCTTGAATGTGAAGCAAGGGGAAAGAGGGAACATGATACAGCCCTCCTCCCTACTGTGAGCCAAGCAGTTCCCATAACAGTGCCAGACAGAGACTATAACATGGCTAAAGGAAGGTGGGATCAGAGCCACTTTGCCAGATGTATTCTTGAAGGACTCAAGCGGGTGCCCACTAAGACTTTAAACTGTGCTAATCTGGCTGACATAGAACTGGGAGAGTAGGAAACTCTTGATAAATTCCTAGTATAGACTACAGGAGACTCTTGGCAAGTTTACTGATGTTGATAGTGAATATTCAGAGGGAGGAATAATCTTGAAAGAGATTTCTCACTCAGCTGGCTCCAGATATCTGCTGTAAGTTACAAAAACAGAAATTTGGACCAAATCAGCCTTTAGAGAAACTATTGCAACTGGCTCAGATGATATATTATGGCAGAGAATATGAGGAAGAAAGGTGGAAAGAGAAGAATTAGGCCACTAAGAAACAGCCTGAGGAAAAATGCTCAGAGGGACCTGGGTGAAAAGGGAGGGACTAGTTATTACTGTGGAAAGGAGGGACATCTCAAATGGGATTGCCCTCAGGCATCTAAGCTGCCCGTGGCTCCATGTCTGGTCTGCAAAGGACCACATCAGAGAAGAGACTGCCCTCTGAGGCATAGGCCCCAGGGGTCTGATTCTCAGGACAATCAGGACTGAAGATGCCCAGGAGTCCCCACACAAGCTCCCATCCTAATTACACCTGAGGAACCCTGGGTGTTAATAACTGTGTGTGGGGGGGGGCAATCAGTTGATTTTCTATTGGACACAGGGGCAACTTTCTCTGTGTTCACTTAAGCTCCTGGTCCACTTTCCTTCCAATCCATCACCATAATGTGGCTGTCTGGATGAATCACATGCTATTATTTCAGTCATCCTTTAAGTTGCGACTGAGACTCTGTACAGTTTTCTCACGAGTTTCTAATCATGTCTGAGTCTCCCTCATCTCTTCTGGGGAGGGATATACTGAGCAAGGTCCAGGCATAAGTTTTCATGAATATGGAACCAGCACTTTTTAATTGAACAAAATGTAAATCTTGGTAGAAAAATTGAGTGGAGCATAAAATGCTATTCCTGTCATTATCAAGCTGAAAGACCCTCAGTTATTTCCTTGTCAAAAGCAGTATCCTTTAAAGCCTGAGTTTAAGCAGAGTTAAAAGCTCATCATTGAAAATTTTAAGAAATAAAAGCTATTAATTCCCTATACCAGTCCATAACTCTTATTGTGGGTGAGAAAAAAAAATCAAATGATAAATAGAGACTAATTCAAGATATACCAATAATAAGTGCCTCATCCTTATACTCTATTGTCTGAAATTCCTAAACGAGCCAAATATTTTTCAGTCATTGATTTGAAGTATGCCCTCTAGAGTTAAACCTATGCTAAATCATCCTCCACCTATGACTTTAAGACAATTGAGAGGATTCTTGGGCATTGCAGTCTATTGCCACATTTGGATTCTGGGTTATAAGGGAACATGCCCAGGCTTCAGTGAGGGTTCAAACTACCCCTAAGAAGAAGGGACAGTCTCTGTGGCAGGCCGTTTTTGTGCACAGATATTGTCATATATCCTAAAGCCTTAGAATTAACTATGTGGCACAGCTTTCAGTTTTTCAACCTCCTCATCAGCAAAAGGCACCACACGGTGGGTTTCTCCACTTCAAGGAAAGGACTTTTCTTCAACTCTGCAAAGACCTTTACAAAAAATAATCATATATGATGCCTCTACTTGATCTGATGACATCTAATAATACAAAGAAGGACTGAGGTAATTATGAGCACAACTTAACTTTTAATTTTGATTGCATTTTAATTTGATTTAATGACTATATATCTGTGACCTTCTGAAAGCTTTTGGGTTATGAATAGTTGTCCAGGCTCCTACAAGTACCATGGCCTCCTCCAAAAAATTATTTGGGGCGCCTGGATCAGAGACCCTCAATATGAGGGTTAGGAGAATATGTTGTCTCAGCAATTTAGGGATGATGCCCCTCAACAGCAGGAAGTAGTTATGGAATGAAAATGATGCCCCTTTCCCTTGGAAACATAATTCCCCTAAAAGAAAAGGGAGGAGTGAGAGAGTTAACTGCTAAGTAGGTTGATAAGAAGTCTGGGGCCCCTGAGGAGCAGGGAGTGGTCTGGGACCTTCAAGGAGGAGACAGGGATCAGGAATTCTCTAGGAGCAGAAAAGGACAATTTTTTTTTTTAAGCCCAGAGCTAATAATTGCACAGCAAAATAACTCATCTTGCACAAGGATATGTTTTTCCTTAATGTCTATACAAACAATTATATAAAACAATGTATACTGGTTGAGGACATGTTTCTCCTTCTTGAGAACCTTCTGAGTAATTCTGTCATCTTAATAATATTATGAGAGTGGGTCTGGTAAGATCTTTCTATTGTTAGTTCTAATTCCATTATCTTAAAATGTTAATTGTGGAAGGGTGTCTGGTAAGACCTTTACAACCTTGAGATATGCTTTTAATTTACTGTAATACCCAACTGTAAAAGTATATAGCTCCCTTTTTAATACTAGCAAGAGGGGCACTCTCTGTCCCCCTTCTGATGGTTATGTCAGAAGCTTTCTCTGTCCCTTTTTATACTTTAATAAAACTGTACTACACAAAAGCTCTGGAGTGATAAAGCCTGGTCCCTGGTCCTGAAGCTAAATCACCTTATTTGGAGACCACAAATCCAATATGCTCACCATAAGCTATCACTAGATCCAAATTATTTTTTAAAATTTTTGCTTCTTTCACCTTAAGGAAAGAACCAAATACTTATTAGTGTGAATAATGTGAAAAAATGTTCTTCCAGTGTTCTGGTTTAGGAGGTTTACTGTTTGAGGACTTATGTTCAGGTCTTTAAGCCATTTTGGCTTTATTTTTGTATATGGTGTGAAGAAATACTGTAATCTCATTTTTTACATGTAATTATAAATAATGTGACTGGTGATGGAAGTAAAGTCCAATGAGTAAAGAATAACATTTCAGAGGAACATGACATGTTAGATCCATAAATCAAGGTAAATTAGAAGTGGTCAAATAGAAAATGTCAAGAGTGAACATCCACATTTTAGGATTCAGTGAACTAAAATGGACTGGAATGGATGAATTGAATTAAGATGACCTACTACTATGTGCAAGAATTCCTTAGAAGAAATGGAGTAGCCCTCATAAGTCAATAAAAGAGTCTGAAATACAGTACTTGGCTGAAATCTCAACTAAACAAGAGTGATCTGTGTTCATTTCCAAGTCAAACCATTCAATATCACAGTAATCCAAATTTATGCACCAATCACTAATGCTGAAAAAGCTGAAGTTTAATGGTGCTGTGAAGACCTACAAGACCTTCAAGAACTAACACCCAAAGAAGATGTCTTTTTCAAGATAGAGGACTGGAATTGAAAACTAGAAAGTCAAGAAATAGCTGGAGTAACAGGCAAATTTAGCCTTGGAGTACAAAATTAATCAGGGCAAAAGCTAACAGAGTTTTGCCAAGAGAACACACTGGTCATACCAAGCACCCTCTTCCAAAAACACAAGAGACAGTTTACACATGGACATCACCAGATGGGCAATGCCAAAATCAGACTGATTATAGTTTTTGCAAGGAAAGGTGGAGAAGCTCTATACAGTCAGCATAAACAAAATTGGGAGCTGACTATGGCTCAGATCATGAGCTGCTTATTGTCAAATTCAGACTTAAATTGAAGAAAGTAGGGAAAACCACTAGATGATCCAGGTATGACCTAAATCACATCCCTTATGATTATACAGTGGAAGTGACAAAAGATTCAAGGGATTGGATCTGATAGACAGAGAGCCTGAGGAACTAAGGGTGGAGATTCGTCACATTGTACAAGAGGCAGGAATCAACACCTTCCCCAAGGTGCAAACAGACAAAACAGTTGTTTGAGGAGACTTTATAAATAGCTGAGAAAAGAAGAGAAGTAAAAGGCAAAGGAGAAAAGGAAAGATATACCCATTTGAATGAAGAGTTTCAAAGAAGAGAAAAGAGAGATAGGAAAGACTTCCTCAGTGATCAATGCAAAGAAATAGAGGAAAACAATAGAATGGGAAAGACTAGAGATCTCTTCAAGAAAATTAGAGATATCAAGGGAACATTTCATAAAAAGATAGGCTCAATAAAGACAGGAATGGAATGGACCTAACAGAAGCAGAAGATATGGCAGAAGAGGTGGCAAAAATGCAAGAACTACACAAAAAAAGATACTCAAGACCCAAATAACCATAATGGTGTGATCACTCACCTAGAGCCAGACACTCTGGAATGCAAAGTCAAGTGGGCCTTATAAAGCAGCACTACAAACAAAACTAAGGGAGGTGATGGAATTCAAATTGAGCTATTTCAAATCCTGAAAGATGATGCTATGAAAATGCAGAAGTCAACATGCCAGCAAATTTAGAAAACTCACCAGTGGCCACAGGATTGGAAAAAGTCAGTTTTCATTCTAATCCCTAACAAAGGCAATTTCAAAGAATGTTTTAACTACCACACAATTGCAGTGATCTCACACTCTAGCAAAGTAATGCTAAAAGTTATCCATGTCAGGCTTCAACAGTACATGAACCATAGACTTCCAGATGTTCCAGGTGGATTTAGAAAAGGCAGAAGAACCAGAGATCAAATTGCCAACATCCATTAGATCACTGAAAAAGCAAGAGAGTTCCAGAAATACACCTACTTCTGCTTTATTGACTACGCCAAAACCTTTGACTATGTGGATCACCACAAACTGTGGGGAATTCTTCAAGAGATGGGAATAACAGACGACCTAACCTGCCTCTTGAGAAATCTGCAAGCAGGTCAAGAAGCAACAGTTAGAACTGGACATGGAACAACATATCATTTCCAAATTGGTAAAGTAGGATGGCAAGGCTGTATAATGTCACCCTGCCTATTTAACTTATATACAGAGTACCTGATGAAAAATGCTGGGCTGGATGAAGTAAAAGCTGAAATCACAATTGCTGGGAGAATTGCCAATAGCCTCAGATATGCAGATGCCACCACCCTTGTGGTAGAAAGTGAAGAGGAACTGAAGAGCTTCCTGATGAAAGTGAAAGAGGAGAGTGAAAAAGTTGGCTTAAAACTCAACATTCAGAAAACTAAGATCATGGTATCTGGTCCTATCACTTCATGGCAAATAAATGGTGAAACAATGGAAACTGAGAGTCGTTATTTTTGGGGCTCCAAAATCACTGCAGATGGTGACTGCAGCCATGAACCTAAAAGATGCTTGCTCCTGGGAAGAAACGTTATGACCAACCTGGACAACATATTGAAAAGGAGAAACATTACTTTACTGACGAAGGTCTGTCTAGTTAAGGCCCTGTTTCCTGCAGTAGTCATGTATGGATGTGATTATTGGACTATAAAGAAAGCTGAGCACCCTAGAAATGAAGCTTTTGAACTGTGATGTTGGAGAAAGCTCTTGAGAGTCCCTTGGATTGCTAGGAGATCTAACCAATAAATCCTCATGATATTAGTTGTAAATATTTATTGGGATGACTGATGGCTGACACTCCAATACTTTGGCCACATTATGTGAAGAACTGACTCATTGGAAAAGACCCTGATGTTGGGAAAGTTTGAAGGCGGGAGGAGGAAGTGATGACAGTGGATGAGATGATTGGATGCCATCACCGACTCGATGGACATGAGTTTGAGTAAGCTCAGTGAATTGGTGATGGACAGAGAAGACTGGCTTGCTACAGTCCATGGGGTCACAAAGAGCTGGATATGACTGAGCAACTGAACTGAACTGAACTGGCCCCTATTCAATCAACAACATATATGATTTACATGGATTTTTTAGTCAATCCAGATTACTATAGATTTTACTTTTTTTAAATAGAAATTTATTTATTTTAATTGGAGGCTAATTACTTCACAATATTATATTGGTTTTGTCATACATCAACATGAATCTGCCACGGGTGAACATGTGTTCCGCATCCTGAATGCACCTCCCACCTCCCTCCCCATATCATCCCTCTGGGTCATCCCAGGCACCAGCCCCAAGCATCCTGTATCATGCATCGAACCTGGACTGGTGATTCATTTCATATTTGATATTATAGATGTTTCAATGCCATTCTCCCAAATCATCCCACTCTTGCCCTCTCCCAGAGTCCAGAAGACTGTTCTATACATCTGTGTCTCTTTTGCTGTCTCGTATACAGGTTTATTGTTACCATTTTTCTAAATTCCATATATATGTGTTAGTATACTGTATTGGTGTTTTTCTTTCTGGCTTACTTCACTCTGTATAATTGGCTCCAGTTTCATCCACCTCATTAGAACTGATTCAAATATATTATTTTAAATGGCTGAGTAGTACTCCATTGTGTATATGTACCACAGCTTTCCTATCCATTCATCTGCTGATGGACATCTAGGTTGTTTCCATGTCCCGGCTATTATAAACAGTGCTGCGATGAACATTGGGGTACACATGTCTCTTTCAATTCTGGTTTCCTTGGTGTGTATACCCAGCAGTGGGATTGCTGTGTCGTTTGACAGTTCTCTTTCAAGTTTTTTAAGGAATCTCCACACTGTTCTCCACAGTGGCTGTACTAGTTTACATTCCCACCCACAGTGTAAGAGGGTTCCCTTTTCTCCACACCTCTCCAGCATTTATTGCTTGTAGACTTTTGGATTGCAGCCATTCTGACTGGCTTGAAATGGTACCTCATTGTGGTTTTGATTTGCATTTCTCTGGTAATGAGTGATGTTGAGCATCTTTTCATGTGTTTGTTAACCATCTGCATGTCTTCTTTGGATAAATGTCTGTTTAGTTATTTGGCCCATTTTTTGATTGGGTTGTTTACTTTTCTGGAATTGAGCTGTAGGAGTTGCTTGTATATTTTTGAGATTAATTGTCAGTTGCTTCATTTGCTATTATTTTCTCCCATTCCGAAGGCTGTCTTTTCAACTTGCTTATAGTTTCATTCATTGTGAAAAGTTTTTAAGTTTAATTAGGTCCCATTTGTTTCTTTTTACTTTTGTTTCCAATATTCTGGGAGGTGGGTCATAGAGGATCCTGCTGTGGTTTATGTCAGAGTGTATTTTGCGTATGTTCTCCTCTAGAAGTTTTAGAGTTTCTGGTCTTACGTTTAAATCTTTAATCCATTTTGAGTTTTTTTCTTTTATTTTCTTTTTTTTTTGTTGTTGTTGTTGTTTTTGTGGATGGTGTTAGAAAGTGTTCTAGTTTCATTCTTTTACACGTGGTTGACCAGTTTCCCCAGCACCACTTATTAAAGAGATTGTCTTTTCTCCATTGTATATTTTTGCCTCCTTTGTCAAAGATAAGGTGTCCATAGGTGTGAGCATTTATCTCTGGGCTTTCTGTTTTGTTCCATTGATTTATATCTCTGTCTTAATGCCAGTACAATACTGTCTTGATGACTGGCTTTGTAGTATAGCCTGAAGTTAGGCAGGTTGATTCCTCCAGGTCCATTCTTATTTGTCATGATTTCTTTGGCTATTCGAGATTTTTTTGTATTTCTATACAAATCTTGAAATTATTTGTTCTAGTTCTGTGAAAAATATCGCTGGTAGCTTGATAGGGATTGCATTGAATCTATAGATTGCTTTGGGTACTCATTTTCACTCTGTTGATTCTTCTGATCCATGAACATGGTAGTTTCTCCATCTCTTAGTGTCCTCTTTGATTTCTTTCATCAGTGTTTTATAGTTTTCTATATATAGGTCTTTTGTTTCTTTAGGTAGATATATTCCTAAGTATTTATTCCTTTCATTGTAATGGTGAATGGAATTGTTTCCTTAATTTCTCTTTCTATTTTCTCATTATTAGTGTATAGGAATGCAAGGGATTTCTGTGTGTTGATTTTATATACTGTAACTTTACTATATACATTGATTAGCTCTAGTAATGTTCTGGTGGAGTCTTTAGGATTTTCTATGTTAAGGATCATGTCATCTGCAGACAGTGAGAGTTTTACTTCTTTTCCAATTTGGATTTCTTTTATTTCTTTTTCTGCTCTGATCGCTGTGGCCAAACTTTCCAAAATTAAGTTGCATAGTAGTGGTGAAAATGGGCACCCTTGTCTTGTTCTTGTCCCCCTAAAGGGGACATGCTTTCAATTTTTTCACCATTGAGGATAATATTTGCTGTGGGTTTGCCATATATAGCTTTTATTATGTTGAGGTACGTTCCTTCTATTTCTGCTTTCTGGATGGTTTTTGTCATAAATGTATGTTGAATTTTGTCAAAGGTTTTTTCTGCATCTATTGAGATAATCATATGGCTTTTATTTTTCAATTTGTTAATGTGGTGGATTACATTGATTGATTTGTGGATATTGAAGAATCCTTGCATCCCTAGGATAAAGCCCACTTGGTCATGATGTATAATATTTTAATGTGTTGTTGGATTCTGTTTGCTAGAATTTTGTTGAAGATTTTTGCATCTATGTTCCTCAGTGATATTGGCCTGTTGTTTTCTTTTTTTGTGGCATCTTTGTCAGGTTTTGGTATTAGGGTGATGGTGGCCTCATAGAATGAGTTTGGAAGTTTACCTTCCTCTGCAATTTTCTGGAACTGTTTGAGTAGGATTGGTGTTAGCTCTTCTCGAAATTTTTGGTAGAATTCAGCTGTGAAGCCATCTGGACCTGGGCTTTTGCTGGAAGATTTCTGATTACAGTTTCAATTTCCATGTTTGTGATGAGTCTGTTAAGATTTTCTATTTCTTCCTGGTTCAGTTTTGGGAAGTCGTACTTTTCTAAGAATTTGTCCATTTATTCCAAGTTGTCCATTTTATTGGCATATAATTGCTGGTAGTGGTCTCTTATGATCTTTTGTATTTCTGTGTTGTCTGTTGTGATCTCTCCATTTTCATTTCTAATTTTATTGACATGACTTTTCTCCCTTTGTTTCTTCATGAGTCTGGCTAATGTTTTGTCAATTTTATTTATCCTCTCAAATAACCAGCTTTTTGCTTTGTTGACTTTTGCTATGGTCTCCTTTGTTTCTTTTGCATTTATTTCTGCCCTAATTTTTAAGATTTCTTTTCTTCTATTTACCCTGGGGTTCTTCATTTCTTTCTTTTCTATTTGCTTTAGGTGTAGAGTTAGGTTATTTATTTGACTTCTTTTCTGGTTTCTTAAGGTATGCCTGTATTGCTATGAACCTTCCCTTAGCACTGCTTTTACACTGTCCCACAGGTTTTGGGTTGTTGTGTTTTCATTTTCATTCATTTCTATCTATATTTTGATTTTTTAAAATTTCTTCTGTGATTTGTTGGTTATTCAGCAGCGTGTTGTTCAGCCTCTATATGTTGGAATTTTTAATATTTTTTTCTCCTGTAATTAAGATCTAATCTTACTGCATTGTGGTCAGAAAAGATGCTTGGAATTATTTCATTTTTTTTTCAATTTAACAAGGCTAGGTTTATGGCCCAGGATGTGATCTATCCTGGAGAAGGTTCTGTGTGTGCTTGAGAAAAAGTTGAAATTCATTGTTTTGGGGTGAAACGTCCTATACATATCAATGAGATCTAACTGGTCTATTGTATCATTTAAATTTTGTGTTTCCTTGTTAATTGACTGTTTAGTTGATCTATCTATAGGTGTGAGTGGTGTATTAAAGTCTCCCACTATTGTTGTGTTACTGTTAATTTCCCCTTTCATACTTGTTAGCATTTGTCTTGCATATTGGGGTGCTCCTATGTTGGGTCCACATATATTTATAATTGTTATATCTTCTTCCTGGATTGATCCTTTGATCATTATGTAGTGTCCTTCTTTGTCTCTTTTCACAACATTTGTTTTAAAGTCTATTTTATCTGACATGAGTATTACTACTCCTGCTTTCTTTTGATCTCTGTTTGCGTGGAATATCTTTTTCCAGCCCTTCACTTTCAGTCTGCATGTGTCCCTTGTTTTGAGGTTGATCTCCTGTAGACAACATACATAGGGGTCTTGTTTTTGTATTCATTCAGCCAGTCTTTGTCTTTTGGATGGGGCATTGAACCCATTTACGTTTAAGGTAATTATAAGTGTAGGTGGCTGCGAGCTGATGCACTAAGTGCGGCCGAGAGGAGCTACCCCACGTAAGAGATCGGGGCAGCATCCGAGAGTGCCAGGCTCTGACAGCACAGGAACAGCCTAGAGGAGCTACCCTGCGTCCGAGGTCAGGGGCAGCAGCTGAGAGGAGCTACCCCATGTCCGAGCCCAGTGGCGGCCAGGAGGAGACACCCTGTGTCCGAGGTCAGGGGTGCCTGGGAGAAGCCACCTCACACCTGAGGCCAGGGGCAGTGACACTGAGGAGCCACCCCAAGCCCGAGGCTAGGGCTGGCGGCCAGGAGGAGCAACTCGAGGATGCTGTAAAGAGCAATATTGCATAGGAACCTGGAATGTCAGGTCCATGAATCAAGGCAAATTGGAAGTGGTCAAACAAGAGTTTGCAAGGTGAACGTCAATATTCTAGGAATCACCTAACTAAAATGGATGGGAATGGGTGAATTTAACTCAGATGACCATTACATCTACTACTGCGGGCAGGAATCCCTCAGAAGAAATGGAGTAGCCATCATGGTCAACAAAAGAGTCCGAAATGCAGTACTTGGATGCAATCTCAAAAACGACAGAATGATCTCTGTTCATTTCCAAGGCAAACCAATGAATATCAGAGTTATCCAAGTCTATACCCCAACCAGTAACGCTGAAGAAACTGAAGTTGAACCGTTTAATGAAGACTTACAAGACCTTTTAGAACTAACACCCAAAAAAAGATGTCCTTTTCATTATAGGGGACTGGAATGCAAAAGTTGGAAGTCAAGAAACACCTGGAGTAACAAGCAAATTTGGTGTTGGAATGCGGAATGAAGCAGGGCAAAGACTAATAGAGTTTTGCCAAGAAAATGCACTGGTCATAGCAAACACTCTCTTCCAACAACACAAGAGAAGACTCTACACATGGACATCACCAGATGGTCAACACCAAAATCAGATTGATTCTATTCTTTGCAGCCAAACATGGAGAAGCTCTATACAGTCAACAAAAACAAGACCAGGAGCTGACTGTGGCTCAGATCATGAACTCCTTATTACCAAATTCAGACTCAAATTAAAGAAAGCAGGGAAAACCGCTAGACAATTCAGGTATGACCTAAATCAAATCCCTTATGATTATACAGTGGAAGTGAGAAATAGATTTAAGGGCCTAGATCTGATAGATAGAGTGCCTGATGAACTATGGACTGAGGTTCGTGACATTGTATAGGAGACAGGGATCAACAACATCCCCATGGAAAAGAAATGCAAAAAAACAAAATGTCTGTCTGGGGAGGCCTTACAAATAGCTGTGAAAGGAAGAGAGGCAAAAAACAAAGGAGAAAAGGAAAGACATAGGCATCTGAATGCAGAGTTCCAAAGAATAGCAAGGAGAGATAAGAAAGCCATATTCCGTGATCAATGCAAAGAAATATAGGAAAACAACAGAATGGGGAAGACTAGAGATCTCTTCAAGAAAATTAGAGATACCAAGGGAACATTTCATGCAAAGATGGGCTCAATAAAGGACGGAAATGATATGGACCTAACAGAAGCAGAAGATATTAAGAAGAGGTGGCAAGAATACACAGAAGAACTCTACAAAAAAGTTCTTCACGACCCAGATAATCATGATGATGTGATCACTAATCTAGAGCCAGACATCTTGGAATGTGAAGTAGAGTGGGCCTTAGAAAGCATCACTACGAACAAAGCTAGTGGAGTTGACAGAATTCCAGTTGAGCTATTTCAAATCCTGAAAGATGATGCTGTGAAAGTGCTACACTCAATATGCCAGCAAATTTGGAAAACTCAGCAGTGGACACAGGACTGGAAAAAGTCAGTTTTCATTGCAATTCCAAAGAAAGGCGATGCAAAAGAATGCTCAAATTACCGCACCATTGCACTCATCTCACATGCTAGTAAAGGAATGCTCAAAATTCTCCAAGCCAGGCTTCAGCAATACATGAACCATGAACTCCCTGATGTTCAAGCTGGTTTTAGAAAAGGCAGAGAAACCAGAGATCAAATTGCCCACATCCGCTGGATCATGGAAAAAGCAGGAGAGTTCCAGAAAAACATCTATATCTGCTTTATTGACTATGCCAAAGCCTTTGACTGTGTGGATCACAAAAAACTGTGGAAAATTCTGAAATTGATGGATATACCAGACCCCTTAACCTGCCTCTTGAGAAATCTGTATGCAGGTCAGGAAGGAACAGTTAGAACTGGACGTGGAACAACAGACTGGTTCCAAATTGGAAAAGGAGTACGTCAAGGCTGTATATTGTCACCCTGCTTATTTAACTTACACGCAGTGTACCTCATGAGAAATGCTGGACTGGAAGAAGCACAAGCTGGAATCAAGATTGCTGGGAGAAATATCAATAACCTCAGATATGCATATGACACCACCCTTATGGCAGAAAGTGAAGAGGAGCTAAAAAGTCTCTTGATGAAAGTGAAAGGGGACAGCAAAAAAGTTGGCTTAAAGCTCAACATTCAGAAAACGAAGATCATGGCATCTGGTCCCATCACTTCATGGGAAATAGATGGGGAAACAGTAGAAACAGTGTCAGACTTTTTTTGGGGGGGGTTCCAAAATCACTGCAGATGGTGACTGCAGCCATGAAATTGAAAGACGCTTACTCTTTGGAAGAAATGTTATGACCAACCTAGATAGTATATTCAGAAGCAGAGACATTACTTTGCCAACTAAGGTCCGTCTAGTCAAGGCTATGGTTTTTCCTGTGGTCATGTATGGATGTGAGAGTTGTACTGTGAAGTAGGCTGAGCACCGAATAATTGATGCTTTTGAACTGTGGTGTTGAAGAAGACTCTTGAGAAGTCCCTTCGACTGCAACCAGTCTATTCTGAAAGAGATGAACCCTGGGATTTCTTTGGAAGGAATGATGCTAAAACTGAAGCTCCAGTACTTTGGCCACCTCATGCGAAGAGTTGACTCATTGGAAAAGACTCTGACGCTGGGAGTGATGGGGGGCATGAGTAAAAGGGGACGACCAAGGATGAGATGGCTGGATGGCATCACAGACTCGATGGACGTGAGTCTGAGTGAACTCTGGGAGTTGGTGATGGACAGGGAGGCCTGGTGTGCTGTGATTCATGGGGTCACAAAGAGTCGGACACGAGTGAGCGACTGAATCAAACTGAACCACATTTTTCTTATCCATCCTTCTGCTGATGGACATCTAGATTGCTATCATGACCTGGCTATTAGAAACAGTGCTGCTATGAACATGTCTCTTTCAATTCTGGTTTCCTCAGTGTGTATGCCCAGCTGTGGGATTGCTGGATCATCAGGCAGTTCTATTTCCAGTTTTTTAAGGAATCTCCACACTGTTCTCGATAGTGGCTGTACTAGTTTGCATTCCCACCAACAGTGTAAGAGTGTTCCATTTTCTCCACACCCTCTCCAGCATTTATTGCTTGTAGACTTTTGAATAGCAGCCATTCTGACTGGCATGAAATGGTACCTCATTGTGGTTTTGATTTGCATTTCTCTGATAATGGGTGATATTGAACATCTTTTCATGTGTTTGTTAGCCATCTGTATGTCTTCTTTGGAGAAATATCTGTTTAGCTCTTTGGCGCATTTTTTAATTGGGTCGTTTCTTTTTCTGGAATTGATCTGTAGGACTTGCTTGTATAGTTTTAAGATTAATTCTTTGCCATTTGCTTCATTTGCTATTATTTTCTTCCATTCTGAATGCTGTATTTTCACCTTACTTATAGTTTCCTTTGTTGTGCAGAAGCTTATAATTTTAATTTGCCCCCCTTTGTTTCTTTTTGCTATTATTTCCAATATTTTTGGAGGTGGGTCATTGAGGATCCTGCTGTGATTTGTGTTGGAGAGTGTTTCGCCTATGTTCTCCTCTAAGAGTTTTATAGTTTCTGGTCTTACATTTCAATCATTTTTTAATATGAATTATTTATTTTAATAGCAGGCTAAGTAACATTTTGAGTTTATTTTTGTATATGGTGGTAGAAAGTCTTCTAATTTCATTCTTTTACATGCGGTTGACCAGTTTTCCCAGAACCACTTGTTAAAGAGATTGTTTTTTCTCCATTGTATATTCTTGCTTCCTTTGTGTAAGATAAGGTGTCCATAGGTTCGTGGATTTATTTCTGGGCTTTATATTTTATTCCATTGACCTATATTTCTGTGTTTGTGCCAGTACCATACTGTCTTGATGACTGTGGCTTTGTAGTAGAGCTTGAAGTCAGGCAGGTTGATTCCTCCATTTCCATTCTTCTATGAAATAATTTTAGAAGTATAATCATTAACTCTTTTCTAAATGTTTGATAGAATTCTCCTGTGAAGCCATCTCATCCTGGACTTTTGATTTTGGGGAGATTTTTGATCCAGTTTCATTTTCACTGCTTGTAGTTTGATTGTTCATAATTTCTATTTCTTCCTGGTTCAGTCTTGGAATATTTAACTTTTCTAAGAATCTGTCCATTTCTTCCAGGTTATCCATTTTATTGCCATATTGTTGTTCATAATAGTATCTTTTAATCTTTTGTATTTCTGCATTTTCTGCTGTAACGTCTCCTTTTTCATTTCTAATTTTTTTGATTTCATGGTTCTCTCTTTTTCTCTTGATTAAGTCTGACTAAATTTTGGACAATTCGGTTTATAGTCTCAAAGAACCAGATTTTAGTTTTATTAATCTTTATAATCATTTCTTTCATTTATTTTTCATTTATTTCTGCCTGGATCTTTATGATTTATTTCCTTCTACTATTTTTTTTTTGTTCTTCTTTTTCCCATTGTTGTAGGTGTAAAGGTAGGTTGTCTATTCGATGTTTTTCTTGTTTCTTGAAGTAGGGTTGTATTGCTATGAACTTCCCTCTTAGAATCGCTTTTGATGCATTCCATAAGCTTTAGGTTGTTATGTTTTCATTATTATTTGTTTCCAGAATTTTTTTCTTAATTTTCCTTTTGATTTCTTCAGTAACCTGTTTGTTATTTAAAGATATGTTTTTTAATGTCCATGGTTTTGTGTTTCTTATAGTATTTTTTTTTCCTTGTAATTGATGTTTAGTCTCATAGCACTGTGAAGAAGATGCTTGATGCAATTTCAATTATCTGAAATTTACTGAGTTTTGATTTGTGACCCAAGATGTAGTCTATACTGGAGAATGCCCCATGTGCACTTGAGAAGAAGGTCTTTTATTCTGCATTTGAATGGAATATCCTGAAGGTATCAATGAGATCCATCTCATCTAACTTATTATTTAAGACTTGTGTTTCCTTATTAATTTTCTGTCTTGATGATCTGTCCGTTGGTGTGAGTGGGGTGTTAAAGTCTCCTACTATTACTGTGTTATTGTCAGCTTCTCCTTTTATGTCTGTTAGTGTTTGTCTTATGTATTGAGGTGCTCCTATGTTGGATGCATAGATATTTACAATTTTTATGTCTTCTTCTTGGATTGTTCCCCTGATCATTATGTAGTGTCCTTCCTTATCTCTTGTAATCTTCTTTATTTTAAGGCCTGTTTTGTCTGATATAAGAATTGCTACTCCAGCTTTCTTTTGCTTCCCATTTGCATGGAATATATTTCTCCCATCCTCTCACATTCAGTCTATATGTGTCTTTAGGTCTGAAGTGGGTTTCTTGTAGACAGCATATGAGTGGGTCTTGTTTTTGTATCCATCCAGCCATTCTATGTCTTTTGGTTGGAATATTTAATCCATGCACATTTAAAGTGATTGTTGATATATATGTTCCTATAGCCATTTTCTTAATTGTTTGGGGTTGATTTTGTAGATCTTTTTTTTTTTTTTTTCCTTTTCTCATATTTCTAGACTATATAAGCCTCTTTAACCCTTCTTGTAAAGCTGGTTTGGTGGTACTGAATTGTCTTAACTTTTGCTTGTCCTGAAAGCTTTTATTTCTCCATCAATTCTGAATGAGATCCTTGCAGGGTACAGTAATCTTGTTGGTAGATTTTTTCCCTTTCAGTACTTTAACTAATCCTGCCATTCCCTTGTGGCCCGTAGAGTTTCTGCTGAAAGATCAGTTAAGCATATGGGGTTTCCCCTGTATGTTACTTGTTGCTTCCCCTTGCTGTTTTTAATATTATTTCTTTGTGTTTAGTCTTTGTTAGTTTGATTAGTATGTGTCTTGCTGTGTTTCTCCTTGGCTTTATCCTGTTTTGGACTCTGTGTGCCTCTTGGCTTTGATTTCTTATTTCCTTTTCCATGTTGGGGAAAATTTCAACTGTAATCTCTTCAAAAATTTTCTCATACCGTTTCTTTTTCTCTTCTTCTAGCACCCCTATAATTTGAATGTTGTTTTGTTTGATATTGTCCCAGAGGTCTCTGAGATGATCCTCAGCTCCTTTCATTCTTTTTACTTTTTTCTGCTCTTCAGAAGCTATTTCCATCATTTTGTCTTCCACCTCATTTGTTTGTCCTTCTTCTTCACATTTTCTGCTATAGATTCCTTCTAGAGTATTTTTAATTTCAGTAAGTGTGTTGTTATTCTCTGTATGTTTATTCTTTGATTCTTCTAGGTCTTTGTTAAATGATTCTTTCATTTTCTCTATTTTGTTTTCAAGGTTTTTGATCATCTTTACTATCATATTCTGAATTCTTTTGCAGGTAGTTTTCCCATATTCTCTTCATTTCTTTGGACTTCTGTTTTTCTACTTTGTTCCTTAATTTGTACAAAATTTCTCTACATTTACATTATTATTTTTTTAGCTTATTGTATTTAACATATCCTTTCCCCAGGCTTCAAGGTTGAATTATTTCCTCCTTTTGGTTTCTGCCCTTCTAACGTTGGTCCAGTGGTTTGTGTAAGCTTCATATAAGGTAAGATTTGTGATGAGTTTTTTGTTTGTTTGTTTTCCTCTGATGGGAAATGCTGAGTGAGGTGGTAACCCTGTCTACTAATAATTGGGTTTGTATTTTTGTTTTGTTTGTTTAGATAAGGCAACCTGCACAGGGTGCTACTGGTGGTTGAGTTATGCCAGGTCTTGTATTTGAGTGGTTTCCTTTGTGTGAGTTCTTATTATTTGATACTCCCTAGGGCTTGTTCTCTGGTAGTCTAGGGTCTTGGCATCAGTGCTCCCACTCCAAAGACTCAGGGCTTGATCTGTGGAATGAAATTTCCATAAGTGGTTTGTTATGACATTAAATGAGGTTAAAACAAATACCCAAAAATGAGAAACCAAAGAGAAACCCCAGACAAATGGCAGTTAGAGAATCAGGCAAATAATAATTTAAAAAATAGAATATACACATATACATATATACCCATAAGCAAAGTCAAAACAGTCACACAAAAATAAAGTACAGTAGGTTGACCTTGTAAGCAAAGGAAATCAAAAGTTATATTTACCAACTAAGAACAAAACTAAAGCACAAACTGGGAAACCAAACTAAAGCAAGGTGCCAAGTGGGAAATAAAGCAATGAAAACAGAACTAACATATATGTTGAGAGGAAAGGAAAGAAAGTATAGATATGCAAAGTTAAACAGAGGTAGATGAAGATGATTTATATGCATTAAAGGTTAACTGCAAGGGGAAAATAGCAGTATGAAAGCCAAAAGAATAATAAGTGTAGAAAAATATAATAAGTTAAAAAAATTAAATGCTAAACCTATAAAAAGAGAAAATAAACAAAAGCAAGGGAAAAAAAAAGAAAAAAATGATAAAAGGAAAACTCGACAGAACAGCAAAATTCCAAGGTAGAGGGAGAGGTTTATAACAACAATAAAAAGTGTGACTGAATATACACATAGACATATACACCCAGAAGCAAAATCAAAACAGTTCAACAAAAATGAATTACAGCATAGTGACCTGGAAAAAAAAAATTATATCTACCAGTTAAGAATGAAAATAACTAAATCACAAACTGGAAAACAAAACTAAAGCAAGGTGCCAATTGTGGAATAAACCAATGAAAATAAAACTAGAAAATATGTTGAGAGAAAGGAAAGGCAGAAAAGAAAGAATGGATATGCAAGTTTAAACAGAGGTAGATAAAGAATATTTATATACATTAAAGGTTAATTGCAAGGGGAAAAGCCCAGTAGAAAAGCTAAACAAAGGAATACATGTAGAAAAAATAACAAAAAGTTTATAAAAATTTTTTTAAAAATTAAAAAAAAAAGATTAAAAAATAAGAGGAAAACTCCACAGACCTGCAAAAGCCCAACGTAGAGGCAGAGGTTTATACCAACAATAAAAAATGTGACTGAGAGAAAAAGAAGCTCAAAAGCTATAGAGTAAGTCAAAACGTAATGATAATACATGTTTTTCTTGAGTCACTGCTGTCAGAGTCCTTTCCCTCACTGGGAGTAGCAATCCACCTCACCTCCCTAGGACACCTTCCAACTCTGTGCTGATCTCTTGACCTGCTGTGGGGGCAGCTCAGGTTCTAATCTGGTCCTATTCCTGTGTGTTCTTGCCTCCAATGATCACAACTCTAAAAACTATTGCGTTTTCTTTTGTGAGAGCTCTCAATGTCCTTTTACATATTGCATAGGCACAGAGTCTGCCTAGTTGATTGTGTGGATTTAATCTGCAGCTTGTACAGCTGGTGGGAAGGTTTGAGGTTTTCTTCCTTAGCCATGCCACCCCTAAGTTTTAATTGTGGTATTATTTCCACCTCTGCATGTGGTCTCCACTGAGGTTTGCTCCTGAGGTTTTCCTGGAGGATTTGGGTTTGCCCCTGTGAAGGCCAGGTGCAGAGGTGGTGCAGCTGCTTGGGTCACAGGGGTTCTGGCCACTCCAGGTACTCAGGGGAGTTGGTGACTAGGAAAGTAGGAATTATAGTGCTCTAGAAGTGTATGTAACCAGTATTGGCCAATATGCTCCCGTATTCTTGCTTGGATTTTACCCTGACAGGGAAGCCTGGCAGGCCACAGTCTTCAGGGTAACAAAGATTTGGACACGACTGAACCGAGCCTGCATGCATAAATGCAAGACTTTTTGCCTGTGGCAGCTCTGCCCCAGTGAGAGTTGAGCGTGAGGTGGTGCAGCTGCTTGGCTTGTGGGGACCCTGGTATCACTAAGTGTGCAGGGACATGGACTGCCTCTGCTGCAGGAGTTATGGCCCTATCAGTGTCTTTTTTTCAGCCTCTTGTAGCTGGCAATCAGAAGGCCTCTTTGGCCAGTCTTTCTCCATAGCTCTGCCTGTTCAGGCACTTAAAGGGCTCCTTTGCCTGGGGTCCTTCCCTGTTGTATATCACGTCAGGCCCATAGAGGGGAACACCCTGGCTGGGGTCCTACTTTGTAGTTCAGTGTATCAGGCATTTTATGGGCTAGCCTCTCTATTGCTCAGCTGCTGATGCTGACGTGTGAAGAGGGAGAGGCTATGTTGATGGCTCCACCCACTATGTGTGACTCAGCAGTATAGCCTTGCTTCCATGGCTGCCTGCCTTTACTCCACAGGCATTTCCCACCACAGTCTCCTCCCTCACATCCCCTCAATCCAACTCTCCACGGTCAACAGCAGCCCTCCACAATCCCTTAACTCCAGCTCCCAGCCACTGTGCCTTCCAGGGGACTTGCTTCCCTGTTCAGGGTATGTATGTCTTTGGCAAGGACTGTCTGATTCTCATACCACTTAGGCTGCCACAGATCAACTGTTTCACTTTCAGCCTTAAATGTTTCCCCTCTAACTCAGACAATTGCCCAGATGTGGGGACTGGACCCTGGCTTCAGTTCCCCCACCTGCCAAGAGTAGGTCCAGTCCTACTAAAACTCCTGTTTTTCCTCCTAGGTCCTTCATCCTGTTGAGTTTTGCATGGTTCTATATATTATTTTCCGCTGGCCAGGTACTCCTGTCTGCTCTCAGCTGGTGTTCTGTATGCACTTCTATGTCTGGAGGTGTATTCCTGATGTATCCGTGGTGAGGGATGTACTCCATGTCCACCTACTCTTCCATCATCTTGTTCTCCCACATTTTTTTTTAATATTGGTAAAGCTCCTCTGGTTTTCTTTGAGTTGTTATTTACATTATAACTTTTTTTTTTCCTAGTCATTTTGCATTCACATTCTCAGTGTTCCTACAATTAAGTTGTACTCTTGCAAACAAAAGTATTTAGCTGTCACTTACTTTATCCAGCCAGGTTTTGTGTTTTAAGTGGATTTTTTTCATTTTTTATATTTAACATAATTATATGTAAACATACTATTTTAATTTTTAAATGATTTTTTCCACTTCTCACGTTTCATAATTTTTCCTACCATGTCATCTTTTCTACTTTTCAAGTATTTTATATAACTTTTATTAGCATAAATATGCATCTTTATTACTTTAATCATTAATTAGGGATAAATAATGTTAATTTATTACAGTTAATTTATATATTAGTATTTTAACCTTTTTTTAAATAATGCTAATAACCTAGAACATTAAACAATAATTCATGAATTTTAATTTTAAATATCCATTAAATATCACATTTTTAACATTGAAAATAATCATTCTATGGATCCTTCACCTTTAATAAAAAGCAGAGACATCACTTTGCTGACAAAGGTCCATATTGTCAAAGCTATGTTTTTTCCAGTAGTCATGTACAGATGTGAAAATTGGACCATAAAGAAGGCTGAACACTGATGAATTGATGATTTCAAATTGTGGTGCTGGAGAAGACTCTTGAGAGTCCCTTGGACAGCATGGAGATCAAATCAGTCAATCTTAAAGGAAATCAACCCTGAGCATTGGACTGATGCTGAAGGACTGATGCTGAAGCTGAAGCGCCAATACTCTGGCCACCTGATGTGAAAAGCTGACTTGTTAAAAAGACCCTGATACTGGGAAAGACTGAGGGCAAGAGGAGAAGGGGGAAGCAGAAGATGAGATGGCATCCTCAACACAATGAACATAAATTTGAGCAAACTCTGTGAGATAGTGAAGGACAGGGAAGCCTGGTGTGCTGCAATCTGTGCGGGTCACAAAGACTTGGACACAATTTAGGGACTGAACAACATCAACAATAATATCTTTATTCTTTCTTTTAATTTTCATTCCTTTGGCATTTCTTTCTCTCTCTGGAATAATTTTCATTTTGTCTGAGAAATTACAGTGAATATTATTTGTGTGAATACATTGATAATGAAATATCTCAGCATATTTTTTTTCTGCATATGACTTTAGTATCTCTTTAGTTTTGACTAATATTTTTGATAGGTACATAATTCTAGGTTAAATTATCTTCCTTCAGGTTTTTAAGGATATTATTTTAGTATCTTTTGGCTTCAACGGTATCTAAGTCTGATAGTATTGCTGAAGAAAGCAATTCAGGCTGTATGGCTTAAACAACATAAATTTATTTTCCCACAATTCTGGAGGCTAGAAGACCAAGACTGAGATATCAGCAGATTTGATTTCGCCTCAGAATTCTCTTCTTGATTTTCAGATAGCAATCTGTCTTCTCTCTGTGACATCACATGCCTCTTTCTCTGTGCATACATATCACTGGTGTCTCTTCCTCTTTTAGAACAGGCATCTTATTGGATAGGAGTCCTACTCAGTTGACCTCATTTAACTACCGCACAATTGCACTCATCTCACATGCTAGTAAAGTAATGCTCAAAATTCTCCAAGCTAGGCTTAGCAATATGTGAACCGTGAATATCTGATGTTCAAGCTGGTTTTAGAAAAGGCAGAGGAACCAGAGATCAAATTGCCAACATCCACTGGATCATGGAAAAAGCAAGAGAGTTCCAGAAAAACATCTATTTCTGCTTTATTGACTATGCAAAAGCCTTTGACTGTGTGGATCACAAAAAACTGTGGAAAATTCTGAAAGAGATGGAAATACCAGACCACCTGACCTACCTCCTGAGAAATCTGTATGCAGGTCAGGAAGCAGCAGTTAGAACTGGACATGGAACAACAGACTGGTTCCAAATAGGAAAAGGAGTATGTCAAGGTTGTACATTGTCACCCTGCTTATTTAACTTATATGCAGATTACATCATGAGAAACGCTGGACTGGAAGAAACACAAGCTGGAATCAAGATTGCCAGGAGAAATATCAATAACCTCAGATATGCAGATGACACCTCCCTTATGACAGAAAGTGAAGAGGAGCTAAAAAGCCTCTTGATGACAGTGAAAGAGGAGAGCAAAAAAGTTGGCTTAAAGCTCAACATTCAGAAAACGAAGATCATGGCATCGGGTCCCATCACATCATGGGAAATAGATGGGGAAACAGTGGAAAAAGTGTCAGACTTTATTTTTCTGGGATCCAAAATCACTGCAGATGGTGACTGCAGCCATGAAATTAAAAGACGCTTACTCCTTGGAAGGAAAGCTATGACCAACCTCGATAGCATATTCAAAAGCAGAGACATTACTTTGCTGACTAAGGTCCGTCTAGTCAAGGCTATGGTTTTTCCAGTAGTCATGTATGGATGTGAAAGTTGGACTGTGAAGAAGGCTGAGCGCTGAAGAATTGATGCTTTTGAACTGTGGTGTTGGAGAAGACTCTTGAGAGTCCCTTGGACTGCAAGGAGATCCAACCAGTCCATTCTGAAGGAGATCAGCCCTGGGATTTCTTTAGAAGGAATGATGCTAAAGCTGAAACTCCAGTACTTTGGCCACCTCATGTGAAGAGTTGACTCACTGGAAAAGACTCTGATGCTGGGAGGGATTGGGGGCAGGAGGAGAAGGAGCCGACAGAGGATGAGATGGCTGGATGGCATCACTGACTCGATGGACGTGAGTCTGAGTGAACTCTGGGAGATGGTGATGGACAGGGAGGCCTGGCATGCTGCGATTCATGGGGTCACAGAGTCGGACACGACTGAGCGACTGAACTGAACTGAACTGAACTGAACACTAATTGTATCCTTAAAACGTCTCATCTCCAGATATAATTACATTGTAGACTAAGTCTTCAAGACAAGAATTTTATTTACAAGGACACAGTTTAGAATACAGCACGTGATTTCGGTTGGTAACTTACCTCTCATTCTTCAATTTGTTTCTTTAAAACATTGTATCTATTTTCTCCATTTTTTCTTAAGATTTACCCTTTATCTTTGATTTTTAGTACTTTTGCTAATGGGTGCCTAGTTCAGGATTGTTTGCTTACTCATCCACTTATTCAAATCTTACTTTAAAATCATATTGTATTAAATTTGCATTTTTAAAATTTTCAGTTATTATACCTCCAAATTTTACTTTTATCTCATTATTGTTTTTTTTTCTTTTACAACTACTGTTACAATGATTGAGTTTTACTTTTCATCCTTTATTTATGTTACTGCTTCCTGTATTTTCCATCTTTTTATGATTCAACTCGTATTGTTTCTGCTGACCAATTTTTAACTCACTAATTATGTGCACAGTTGTGCTAAAACTATTATACATATATTATTTCATTTCACTTTTAATTTTTTTTTTTACTTTTAGAATTTCTATTTGATTCCTTCAAAATCAGCTTTATTGGGATACTATTTTACTCATTTGAAGTATGATATTCAGTGGCTTTTTCTGTAGAGTTATGCAAAGTCACAACAAGAGCTATTTTCTTTAAAAAACATTTTAATTCTCTGGTGAAATTCTCCATCTGTCCCTCCATACAATTTTATATAATAATCACAAATATCCTAATTCTTTATTGTTGTTCAGTCCCTCATTCATTCCTGACTCTTTGTGACCCCATGGAATGCAGCATACTAGGCTTCCCTGTCTTCCAACATTTTCTGGAGATAGCTCAAATTCATGTCAACTGACACGCTGATGCTATCCAACCATTTCATGCTCTATCTTCACCTTCTCATACTGCTTTGAATCTGTCCCAGAATAAAGGTCTTTTATCATGAGTTGGGTCTTCAGTCAGGTGGCCAAAGTACTAAGCTTCAGCTTCAGCATTAGTTCAGTTCAGTTGCTCAGTCATGTCCGACTCTTTGCGATCCCATGAATCGCAGCACGCCAGGCCTCCCTGTCCATCACCATCTCCTGGAGTTCACTCAGACTCACGTCCATCGAGTCAGTGATGGACAGGGAGGCCTTGTGTGCTGTGATTCATGGGGTCGCAAAGAGTCGGACCCATCTGAGCGACTGAACTGAACTGAACTGAACTGAGTTTTATGAGCTGCTTGTATATTTTGGTAATAAATCCTTTGTCAGTTGTTTCACTTGCTATTATTTTCTCCCATCATGAAGGCTGTGTTTTCACCTTGTTAATATTTTCTTTGCTGTGAAAAAACTTTTAAGTTTAATTATGTCCCATTTATTTATTTTTGTTTTTATTTCCATTATTCTAGAAGGTGTGTCATAGAAAATCTTGCTGTAACTTATATCATATAGTGTCCTGCCTATGCTTTCTTTTAAGAGTTTTATTGTTTCTAGTGTTAAATTTAGGTCTTTAATCCATTTTAAGTCTATCTTTGTGTATGCTGATAGGAAGTGTTTTAATTTCATTCTTTTACACATAGTTGTTCAATTCTTCGAGCACCACTTATTAAAGAGGCTATCTTTTTTCCCATTGTATATATTTGCCTCCTTTGTCAAAGGTAGAGTTCCCATAGGTGCATGGGTATATCTCTGGGATTTCTATCTTGTTCCACTGGTCTATATTTCTGTTTTTGTGCCGGTATCATACTCTCTTGATGAGTGTATCTTTGTAGTATAGCCTGAAATCGGCTGATTCCTCCCGCCCCATTCTTCTTTCTCTAGGTGGCTTTGGCCTTTCAGGGTCTTTTGTGTTTCCATAAGAACTGTGAAATTTTTGTTCTAGTTGTGTGAAAAATGCCATTGATAATTTGATAGGGATATCATTGAATCTGTGTATTGTATTTGTTAGTATAGTCACTTTCACAATATTGATTCTTCTAGCCCAGGAGCATGGAATATCCATCCATCTGTGTGTGTGTGTGTGTGTGTGTGTGTGTTAGTGACTCAGTCATGTCTCACTCTTTGCGACCCCATGGACTATAGCCTGCCAGGGTCCTCTGTCCATGGGATTCTCCAGGCAATACTGGAGTGCATTGCCATTTCCTTCTCCAAGGGATATTCCTGACCCAGGGATAGAACCCAGGTCTCCTGCATTACAGGAAGATATTTTACCATCTGAGCTACAAGGGAAACCCTAGTTTATGTAAACTTGGATTTTTTCATCAGCGTCTTATAGTTTTCTGTATACAATTTTTTGTCTCCTTAGGTAGATTTAATCTTAGGTATTTTATTCTGTTTGTTATAATGGTAAATGGGATTGATTTCTTAATTTCTCTTTCTGATTTTATATTGTTAGTATATAGGAATGAAAGTGAATTCTGTGTATTGATTTTTTATCCTGTGACTTTACTAAATTCACTGATTAGTTCTAGTAATCTTCTGATAGTATCTTTAGGGTTTTCTATGTACAGAATCATGTCATTTGCAAACAATGAGAGATTTATTTCTTCTTTTCTGGTCTGGATTCATTTTATTTTATTTATTTTTTTCTTCTCTGATTGCTATAGCTAGGACTTCTAAAGCTATGTTGAATAATAATTGTGAGAGTGGACACCCTTTTCTTGTTCCTGATCTTAGAGGGAATGCTTTCAGTTTCTCACCATTCCGAATAATGTTTGCTGTGGGTTTGTTGTGTATGGCCTTTTTGAATAGTTTTTTCATAAAGGGATGCTAAAGTTTGTGGAAAGCGTTTTTTGCATCGATTGAGATGACTATGTGGTTTTTATCTTTCAATTTGTTAATATGGAGAATCACACTGATTGATTTGCGTATATTGAAGAATCCTTGAATCCCTGGGTTAAACTAGACTTGATCAGTGTGTATGATCTTTTTAATGTGTTGTTGAGTTATGTTTGCTAGAATTTTGTTGACGATTTTTGCATCTATGTTCATCAATGATATTGGCCTGTAATTTTTTTTTTTTGATGATATTTTTGTTTGGTTTTTATCAGAATGATTTTGGCTTCATAGAATGACTTTGGAAGTGTTCCTTCCTCTGTGAATTTTTTGAAGTGTTTCAGAAGGCTAGGCATTAGCTCTTCTCTAAATGCTTGATAGAATTCACCTTGAAAGACATCTGGCCCTTGGTTTTTGTTTGGGGGAGATTTTTTATGACAGTTTTTATTTCAGTGCTTATAATGGGGTTATTTATAGTTTCCCTTTCTTCTTGGCTCAGTTTTGGAAGGTTCAACTTTTCTAAGAATCTGTCCATTTCCTCCAGGTTGTCCATTTTATTAGCATATAGTTTCTCATAATAGTCTCTTGTGATTCTTTGTATTTTTGAGCTGTTTGTTGTAACCTCCCTTTTTTCATTCCTAATTTTGTTGATTTGATTTTTCTCCCTTTTATGTTAATGAGTATGATTTGCAATTTTGCTTATCTTCTCAAAGAACCAGCTTTTAGTTTTATCAATCTTTACTATTATTTCTTTCATTTCTTATTCACTTGTTTCTGTTTATTTCCTCTTACTAACTTTGGGATTTTTTTTCTCTTTTCTTTTGCCAACTGCTTTAGGTGCAGAATTAGATTGTCTATTAGATGCTTTTCTTGTTTCTTGAGATAGTATGTATTGCTATCAACTTCCCTCTTAGAACTGCTTTTGGTGCATCCCATAGGTTTTGGATTGTTATGTTTTTGTTGTCATTTGTTTCTAGGAATCTTTTTATTTCTTCAGTACTGTCTTCATTACTTAGAAATGTATTGTTTAATCTCCATGTGTTTGTGTTTTTTGCAGTTCTGTTCCTGTAACTGATATCTAGTTTCTTAGGATTGTGGTCAGAGAAAATGCTTGATATTATTTCAATTTTCTTAAATTTACTGAGGCTTGATTTGTGACACAAGATTTGGTCTCTCCTGGAGAATGTTCTCTGCACACTTGAGAAGAAAGTGTATTCTTCTGCATTTGGATTGAAAGTCGTAAAGATATCAATTAGGTCTATTCAGTCTCATGTTTTATTTAAGGTTTGTATTTCCTTAAATTTTCTGTTTGGTTGATCTGTCCATTGGTGTAAGTGGGGTGTTAAAGTTCTCTACTATTATTGTGCTACTGTCAATTTCCCCTTTTATGTCTGTTACGCTTTGCCTTATGTATTGAGCTGCTCCTATGTTGGGTGTATAAATATTTTACAATTTTTATGTCTTCTTCTTGGATTGAACTTTTGATCATTATGTACAAACCTTTTTTATCTCTCATAATATTCCTTATTTTAGTCTATTTTGTCTGAAATGGGAATTGCCACTTTGCCTTTTTTTAAATTTCCATTTGCATGGAATAACTTTTCCCATCATTATACTTTCAGTCTGTATGTGTCTCTAGGTCTGAAGTGGTTCCCTTTTACACATCATACATATGGGTCTTCATTTTATATTTATTAAGCCAGTCTGTATCTTTTGGTTGAAGATTTTAATCTATTTACATTTAAAGTAATTATTTATGTATATTTTTCCCACTGGCATTTTCTTGATTGTTTTAGGTTTCTTTTTGTAAGTTTTTCCTTTCTCTTGTGTTTACTGCTTATATAAGTCCCTTTAGTATTTGGTGTAATGCTGGTTTCATGGTGCTAAGTTCTCTTTTGGTTATCTGTAAAGCTTTTGATTTCTCCATCAATTTTGAATGAGACCCTTGCTGAGTAGAGTAATCTTTGTGGTGGATCTTTTTCTTTCAGTTATTTAAATATATCCTTCCATTCCCTTCTGGCCTGCAGAGTTTCTGCGGAAAGATCAGCTGTTTATCAGATGGGCTTTCTTTATATGTTACTTGTTGCTTTTCCCTTTCTGCTTTTGATATTCTTTGTGCTTAATCTCTGTTAGCTTGATTAGTATGTTTCTTGACATATTTCTCCATGGGTTTATCCTGTATGAAACTCTCTGTGCTTCTTGGACTTGATTGACTATTTCCTTTTCCATGTTGGGGAAGTTTTCAACAGTAATCTCTTTAAAAAATTTCTTGGTGCCTTTCTTTTTCTTTTCTTACTCGAGACCCATAAAACTAGAATGTTGCTGCATTTAATATTGTCCCAGGAGTCTCTAAAGCTATCCTCAATTTTTTTCTTTATTTTTTCTTTATTTTGCTCTTCAGCCATTATTTCTACCATTCTTTCATCCAGTTCATTTATCCCTTCTTCTGCCTCAGTTATTCTCCTGTTGGTTCCTTGCAGAGTATTTTTAATTTCAGTAATTGTGCCATTTACCTCTGTTTATTCCTTAATTATTCTATGTCCTTGTTAATTGTATTAATCGAATTAATTGCTTCTTGCATTTTCTCCATTCTATTTTTAAGTCTTTGGAACATCTTTACTATCATTATTCTGCATACTTTTTTTTTTTTTTTTCAGATAATTTGCCTATTTCCTGTTCATTTATTTGGTATTGTGAGTTTCTAACATGTTCCTTCATTTGTGCTATATTTCTCTGTTTTTTGTTTTCTTTTCCCTAAGTTACTCTGTTTCAGGCCTTCTTTTCCCAGGTTTTAGGGTCATGTTCCTTCTTCCTTTTGGTTTTTGCCCTCATTGGGAAAGGTTGATTCAGTAGTTTGTGTTGATTTGATGGTAGGAGTGACTTGTGCCTGTATTTTAGTGGGAGGAGGTGAGTTTTTTTTTTTTTTTTTCCTCCGATAGGCAGAACTGTGTGAGGTGGTATATTTTGGAGTGTCTTGGGGTCTGTGGGAATTCTTTCTGCTGATGATTGTTTTTGTGCTTTTGCCTCACTTTTTGTTTGGGTGAGGTGTCCTACCCTGGATGCTGTTGGCAGCTGAGTGATACCAGGCTTTGTGAACAGGTTTAAACCTTCGTGGAAGTTCTCAGTAATTAATAACTTCCTGGGGTTAGGAGTTCTCTGACAATCTGGGATCTTGGACTCAGTTCTCCCACTTCAATGGTTAAGGCCAGTCCCTCATTCCAGGGGGCTTAGCTTGCCCCTTTTGAGGCCTTGGATAGTCTGATCTTGTCCAAAGGTTGGTTTGTAGGAATTGTTCCATCTTGATGAGTTTTTGATGTATTAGTAGGGAGGCTGGCAATCACCCTGCCTTACTTCTCCACCATCTTCTTTTACTATATCCCTTTGATTTTTATTTTTAACATAGTTTTCCTTTATAAAAAGCTTTTGCTTTAAAATAAATTTATTTTATATTCTATTTTTCCTATTTTCCAGTACTCTTTAGCTATACTGCACTTTCCCCATGTTTCTGTTTTGTTTTGTTTTGTTTTTAATTTTTTTTAGTTTAATTTTACCATTCATTTTCACATAAGTGTTTATTGTTTTGAATGATCTATTCTCTTTTGGTTCTTTTTTTCATTCTTTGTAATTTTTTTTCTCTTTCTCTCTTCTTTTCACTTTGTGAATCTGTGAGTTTCTTTGGGTGTTATTGTCTGTTGAGTGTTACTTTCACCATTGTCTTGGGGCTTTGTTGGGTCATTTTTTGTTTGCATGTTTATTTGACTTTCTTTTGCTTTCTTTTTTTTTTTCTTTCCTCTGTCTCTTCCTTTCTTTGTTCATCTGTGCTGTGTGGCTTGTGGAGTTTTGATGGTACAGTAAGGGGTGGGACATGAGTCTCTCAGCTGGGCAACCCAAGTCCTGGACTTTGGACCATCAGAGAACTCCAAATTCCATGGAACATTAATCAGTGTGAGCTCTCTTAAAGGCTTCTATCTCAACATTAATACCTGCCCATTCAAAGGCAAGTAAAATTCAATGCTGTGAGCCTCATACAAAATCATCAGTAAAACAGGAATACAACTGTAGCCATTAGCAGACAGGCTGCCCAAAGCCATACCAGCCCCTGAACACTCAAAAGCACACCACTGAACGAGGCACCACACTTCAGAAAGACAAGCTTCAGCTCTACCAACCAAACATAGGCACCAATCCCCCTAACCATGAAAATTTCACAAGGCACTTGTCCATCCTCATTCACTGGGTTCAAAATCCACAAATAAAAGGAAATGCAATCTTGCATCCTGCAGAAAGAAGACCTAAAAACAGTAACTATAATGAGTAAGTAAAAGCTAAGAAAAAGACAGAGAAACATGTACCAGATTAAGAAACACGGTAAAACCCCACAAGACCAAACAAAGGAAGAGGAATAAGCAGTCTACATGAAAAAAAATCAGAGTAATGATAATAAAAAGGAACTAAAATCTTGGAAATGAAATGAATGCACAGGTAAATAGAATAGAGGCAAAGATTGAGAAGATACATGAAATGTTTAACAAGGACCTAGAAGAAATAAAGAATAGACAATCAACACTCAAGAATATAATAATTGTGTTAAAAAAAAAATACCCGAGAGAGAACCAGTATCAGAATAACTGAGGCAGAAGAATGGATAAGTGACTTGGAAGATCAAAAGGTGGAAACAGTTGAAGCAGAGATGAATAAAGAGGGAAAAAAAAAAGAGTGAAAATAAATGAGGGCAGAATCAGATACCTCTGGATAACATTTAGCACACCAATGTTCAAATTATAGGGTTCCAGAAGAAGAAGTAAATATAGGAGTTAAGAAAATATTTGAGGAAATTATAGTAAAAAATATCCTTAATATGGGAAAAGAGGTGGCCACCCAAGTCCAGGAAGCCTAGTTAGTCCCACACAGGATAAATACAAAGGTACACACCAAGACACATATTAGTCAAGCTAACAGAAATTAAGCACAATGAAAAAATGTTAAAAGCAGCAAGAGAAATGCAACAAATAACATATAAGGTGATCCCCATAAGGCTGGCAACTTATCTTCCAACAGAAACTGTATAGGCAAAAGGAATGTCAGGATATAATAAAGTTGAGAGGGTAACAGGCAGGAAAGCTAGGGGGGTCTCCAAATGGAGGAAATAGGCAGCAAGTGTCATATGGTTTTTATATCTCTTTTACCTATCTCTATTTAACTACAAGTGTCAAATTTTTCCCCTTTTCTATATGAAATTAAGAGTTCTTTTAAAATTCTGTGTTGCCATGATGACACCTCTTTCCACCTCAACTTAACTGTTCTCACACTTTGAACTAACCAATGTGTTTTTTTCTTATGGATTTTTTTTTCTTAAGCCATGTTAAGGAGGCATGTATTTACCCTCAAATCTATCTTTTTTCAAGTCAGTTCAGCCTAAGACTCAGAACTGATAATAGCTCAACAAATCAGTATGTTTTATTCATACAAATGCTCTTCTAATCTATGTTGTTGAGACTATATATTTGCTTGGAAACCTGCCTTTCTTCAAGATTCATGTCAATTGTTTTATGGCCCAGGATGACTCACCTTGTGCCGATGTTATCTCAAAATACATGTTGTGGATGAGGGGCCTGGTGCTACTCTCTGAGTTTTAAGACATTTCCTTTCTCTAATTAGCAACCTGCTAGTAGGTATATAAATTCCTGTTAAAGACTAGTGGGGGAGACACTATTTCTGCCCCCTTCTGATGTCTATGTCAGAAGCTTTCCCTATCTCTTTTATACTTTGATACAATTTTATTACACAAAAGCTCTGAGTGATCAAGCCTTGTCACTGGCCCTGGATTGAATTCCTCTCCTTCAGAGGCCAAGAATCCTGGCATCTTTCAGAGCTCAGCAACAACCTTCCAAAGTGTTGAAAGGGGAAAAAATAAAGAAAAGCTATAATCAAGTTTACTCTACTCAGCAAGGATATCATTCAGATTCAAAGGAGAAATTAAAATCTTCATAGATAAGGAAAATTAAGAGACCAAACCCGCTTTACAGCAAATGCTAAAGGGACTTCTCTAGAAAGGAAACACAATAGAAAGAAAAGACCAAAAAAAAAAAAAAAAGTCAAAACAAGAAAGTGAATGGTAATAGGATCACACATATCAATAACTGCCTTAAACGTAAATGGACTATACACTCCAACCAAAAGACATGACCTGGCTGAAAGGATACAAGAGCAACATCTGTATATATGCTGTCTACAAGAGACCCCCTTCAGACCTAGGAACACATACAAACTGAAAGTGAAGGAATCGAAAAAGGTTTTCCATGGAAGTGGAAATTAAAAGTAAGTTGGCATACAATACTCATATCAGATAAACTTGAAAAATCTTCCAACAATCAAAAGCCCAGAGCTAGACAACTTTACAGGTGTATTCTATCTAACTTCTAGGTAAGAGTTAACACCTAATTGCTCTATCTCTTCTGGAAAATTTCAGAAAAAGGCAAGCTTCCAAATTGATTCTACGAGGTCACCATCACCCTGATAACAAAACCAGACAGACATATCACAAAAAAGAAAATTATAGGCAAGTATTGCTAATGAACACAGATGCAAAAATCTTCAACAAACTTCTAGTAAACAGAATCTAACAGCACATTAAAAGAAGCATACACCATGATTAAGTCAGGTTTATCTCAGTTTTGGAAGGATTCTTCAATATATACAAATCAATCAATGTCATATTAACAAACTTAAACTTAAAAAAATATGATCATCTCAATACATGCATAGAAACCTTTTAACAAAATTCAACATTCATTTAATGTAAAAACTCTCCAGAATGTAGACATAGAAGAAAACTACCTCAACAAAAAGATCATATATGACAAGCCCACAGCAAATGTTATTCTCAGCAGTGAAATAGCAAAAGCTTCTCAAAGATATAGATCAAGACAAGGGTGCCCACTTTCTTCACTATTATTCAGTATAGTTTTGGAAATCAGAGAAGGAAAAGAAATAAAAGAATCCCAGATTAGAAAAGAAGTAAAACTCTCGCTGTTTGCTGATGACATGATGCTATACAAAGAAAACCCTAAAGATGTCATTAGAATGTTACTAGAGATAATCAATGAATATAGGAAAATAATATGATATAAAATTAATACACAAGATCCCTTGCATTACTATACACTAACAATGAAAAATCAGAGAAATAAATTAAGGAAATAATCCATTCATAATTGCAACAAAAATAATCAAATACCTGGGAATAAACCTACCTAAAGGGATCAAAGATCTGCACGAAGAAAACTGTAAGATACCAGTTAAAGAAATTAAAGATGACACAAACAGTTAGAAAGATATGCTATGTCCTTTAATTGGAAAAATAGACATTGTGAAAATTACTATTCTGCCCAAAAGAATCTACAGATTTAATGCAATCTCTATCAAACTACCAACGGAAATTTTTCACAGAACTAGAATAAAAACGTAACTATTTGCATAGAAATAGAAAAGACCTCAAATAGCCAAAGCAATCTTGAGAAAGAAAAATGGAGCTGGAAGAATAAACCTCTATGCTGGCACACTATACTAAAAAGCTATAGTTATAAGGACCATATGGTACTGGCACAAAAGCAGAAATATAGGACAAATGAAACAAGAAAGAAAGCCCAGAGATAAACCATGCACGTATGGGACACCTTATCTTTGACACTAGAGGCAAGAATTTACAATGGGGAAAAGACAGCTTCTTCAATAATTGTTGCTAAGAAAACTGGACAACTACATGTAAAGGGATGAAGTCAGAACAGTTTCTAACACCATACACAAAAATTAATGCAAAAATGGATTAAAGGCTTAAATGTAAGGCCAAAAAGAAAAAAAAAAAAAAAAAAAAAGCTCTTAGTGGAAAACATAGGCAGTACACTCTTTGACAAAAACAACAGCAAGATCCTCTTTGATCCGCCTCCTAGAATAAAGGAAATAAAAACAAAAATTAGCAAATGGGACTGAATCACACTTAAGCGTTTTTGCATGCCAAAGGAAACAGTAAATTAGATTAAAAGACAACTCTTTGAATGGGAAAAACAATAATTGCAAATGAAGCAAATGACAAAGAGATTAGTCTCTAAAACATAACAGATCAATATCAGAAAAACAAACATCCCAATCATAAAATGAGCCAAAGTCCTAAACAGACATTTCTCCGAAGAATTCATACAGATGGTCAATATACACATGAAAAGATGCTCATCATCACTAATTATTAGAAAAAATGGAAATCAAAGCTACACTGAGGCATCACCTCACACCAGTCATAATGACCATCATCAAAAAACTACAAACACATAGTGCTGGAGAAGATGTGGAGAAAAGGGAATCTGCTTGAACTGTCGGTGGTAATGTAAACTGATACAAACATTATGGAGAATATTATGGATATTCCTTAAAAAAAACCCTAGGAATAAACTTTCCACATGACACAACAATCCCACTCCTGGGCATATGCCCTGAGAAAATCACAATTCTAAACAATACATGTACCCCAGTGTTCACTGCATCATTATTTACAGCAAGTAGGACATGGTAGTAAGCTAGATGTCCATCGATGGATGCATGGATGGATGCATAAAGAAGATGTGGTACATCAGTTCAGTTCACTTCAGTCGCTCAGTCATGTCCGACTCTTTGCGACCCCATGAATTACTGCCAGGAGCCAGCGTGAGGAACTCTGCCTGTGGCAAAGGTCATGAGAAAGGAGGCACAGCATACGCAAAGGCAGGATTGAGCCTCAGGAGACCCCCTGTTCTGGAGCATCTACCCCTAAAACCAGAGTCTGCCTACTTTACTGCTTTATGCTCTCACCTATACCTCTGAATTTACGGGGGCCTGTTCCCCACCACCTCTCTCGGAGAAGGAGTTAACCTACAGCTCCAGTTAATAAAAATTTCTGGGCTTGACAAGAGTGTTTCAACTGACAAACTCCTCTGAAAGTTATCTAGCCTGCCTGAACAGGTCCATCTGGCCACATGTGATTGTTCACAGCCTCCCAGCTGTGAGAGGCACAAGATGTTTTAAACTTTCCAAAGACAGATTCTTTTGGGAAGTTAGAAATTATTAGCATAGTAGGTTGATTAGGAATTATATTCATAAGAAAAGGAATTATATTCGTCAAGGGTTTTTCATTTGTTGAGCCAATATTTGCTGCTAAATCTCCATATTCCCTGCCCTTATAATGAATATAACTAGTATACAGGAGAAATAAGTATTAACCTTTGATATTAATTATGTTAAACCTTAGGCTAAGTAAATTCCTTTCTTAATTGTAACCCACTACACCCTCACCCTATAGGGATACAACTTTATCTGGTACCTTCAGGGGGTGGCGCCTGTTTAAGAAAAAACACCCCTGAAAAAAATAGGTTTTCTGGTTGACTGACCATTATCAGAAAGAAAGGGTCATAGAATGTTAGCAGGCCTCATGGCAAGAAGATGAGGTAAAACCCCTAAGACCTTTGTATACATTTATATGAAGCACCTGATTTTGATAAAGGTCAGGTCTGTTGACCCTGCGTGACTTTGTATTCTATCTCTATGCATAACAAAAAGTATATAAGCAAACCTGAAAATAGAGAAAATGGACCAGTTCCTGGAAAGACTGGTTTCCGCCATGTGGTCTTTTCTTGTTCTCTTCTTTTCTGGCTGAATTCCCATCTGGAGTGTGGAGGCTCGCCACATCTACTTACTTGCCCTGGCTACTAAGACCCATGCAAGAGGGAGCCCAGGTGGGGCACCCTCCGCTATTCAAGTGGGCGCCAGTTGCCTATGTAGATGGTGCAAATTTCTTGTCTTGGAGTTTTATTGGTTTTCCACGTAAACCAAGTTACTCAGCCTCTTTTTCTCCACTTATTTTCCTACTACACTATTTCTCTGTAATCTCCCTCCATATATTTAATTAAACAATTAATTCCTAGGATACCAACTCCGTCCCTGCTTCAAATTCCCTGGATCCACCGGGGCTGGAGCCCGGCAAATTGCAGCATGCCAGGCCTCCCTGTCCATCAACAATTCCCAGACTTCACTCAAACTCAAGTCCATTGAGTTGGTGATGAAATCCAGCCATCTCATTCTCTGTTGTCCCCTTCTCCTCCTGCGCCCAATCCCTCCCAGCATCAGAGTCTTTTCCAATGAGTCAACTCTTCGCATGAGGTGGCCAAAGTACTGGAGTTTCAGCTTTAGCACCATTCCTTCCAAAGAACACCTAGGACTGATCTCCTTTAGAATGAACTGGTTGAATCCCCTTGCAGTCTAAGGGACTCTTAAGAGTCTTCTCCAACACCACAGTTCAAAAGCATCAATTCTTCAGCACTCAGCTTTCCTCACAGTTCAACTCTCACAATATACCTGACTACTGGAAAAACCATAGCCTTGACTAGATGGACCTTTGTTGGCAAATTAATGTATCTGCTTTTGAATATGCTATCTAGGTTGGTCATAACTTTCTACATACAGTTAAATATTACTCAGCCATAAAATGGAAGGCATTTGAGTCAGTGGTAGTGAGATGGATGAACCTAGAGACTGTTATACAACGTGAAGCCAGAAAGAGAAAAATAAATATCATATATTAACACATATATATTGAATCTAGAAAAATGGTGTTGATACACCTATTTGCAGGGAAGTAATGGATGGAGAGGCATATGTAGAGAATGGACTTGTAGATCCAGTGAAGGAAGAAGAGAGTGGAACAAATTGAAAAAGTAGCATTGCCATATATTCACTATGGTTGGGAATCTGTTATATAACACAGGGAACCCAACCTGGCATTCTGTGATGACATAGAGGGGTGAGATGGGAAAGGAGAGGGAGGGGATATGGGTACAATTATGGCTGATTCACATTGTTGTACAGCAAAAGCTATCACAACACTGTAGGAGTAACCTTCCTCCAGTTTAAAAATAAAGTTAAAAAATGTAAAAAGTCATATACAAGGGAATACCCATATGGCATTAGATGTTGTTATTATTTTTTTTTTCCTGCAGAAAATTTGCAGGCCACAAGGGAGTGGTATATTTTAAGTGCTGAAAACGGAAAAAACTACAACCTAGGATACTCTACCCAGCAAGATTGTTATTCAGAATTGAATCATAGATAACAAACTTCAGATAAGCAAAACCTAAAAGAGTTCATCACTACTAAATTGACCCTAAAATAAATGTTAAAGGGTCTTCTCTAAATGGAAAAGAACAGGCTGTAACAAGAAGTAAAAATCTATAAGAAAGGAAAAATCCCACTAGTAAAGTCATGTGTATATTTCAATATATTTTTTTATCTTCATTCTCCTTCTATATATTTTTGTTTTATATATATGTTCTTAAAGTTTAGATTTCCAAATTAGTCTTTAACTCAGGTGGCACTAGTGATAAAGAACCCACTTGCCAATGCAGTAGACATAAGAGATGCAGGTTCAATCCATATGGAGGAGCCTGGATGTCTATGGCCCATAGTGTTGCAAAGTGTCAGAGATGACTGAAGTGACAGCATGCAAACACTATATTAACAGAACTTCCTCAAGAGAATATTGGTAGGAATGTGACAAAATTTTGGGAAATATTAATGTAGTCAGTAATAGTTTGGTCTCAGGTCCAACAAAAGGAAGGGAACACAATTCCAAAACATAGTTTGATCTCTGATTGAACAACAGGGAGGGAGCACAACCTCGCCCATCAATAGAAAATTGGATTAAAAATTTATTGAGCATGGCTCCGCCCATCAGAACAAGACCCAGTCTCTCCCATCAGGAAGCTTCCATATCCCTCTTACACTTATCCACAGAGGTCAGGCAGAATGAAAACCATAATCACAGGAAACTAATCAAACTGATCACATGGATCATGGCCTTGTATAATTGAGAGAAACTATGACCCAGGCTGTGTAGGGCCACCCAAGAAGGATGGATCATGATGGAAAGTTCTGACCAAACATGGCCCACTGGAGAAGCGAATGGCAAATCATTTCAGTACTCTTGCCTTGAGAACCCTAAGAACAGTATGAAAACACAAAATTATATAACACTGAAAGATGAACTTCCCAGGTCGGTAGGTGCCCAAAATGCTACTAGAGAAGAGTGGAGAAATAACTCCAGAAAGAATGAAGAGACAAAGCCAAAACACATGCAGTGTTGTGGATGTCACGGGTGATGGAAGTAATGTCCAATGCTGTGAAGAGCATTATTGCATAGGAACAAGGAATGTTAGGTCCATGAATCAAGGCAAACTGGAAGTGATCAAACAGGAGATGGCAAGAGTAAACATCGACATTTTAGGCATCAGTGAACTAAAAGGAATTGGAATGGGTGAATTTAATTCACACGACAATTATATCTACTACTGTGGGCGAGAATCCCTTAGAATAAATGGAGTAGCCCTCATAGTCAACAAAAGAGTCTGAAATTCAGTATTTTGGTGAAATCTCAAAAATGATAGAATGATCTTTGTTCTTTCCAAGGCAAACCATTCAATATCACAGTAATCCAAATCTATGCCCCAACCACTAATGCTGAAGAAGTTGAAATTGAATGGTTCTATGAAGACTTACAAGATCTTCTAGAACTAACACCCCAAAACAATGTCCTTTTCATCATAGGGAAATGGAATGCAAAAGTAGGAAATCAAGATACTTGGAGTAACAGGTAAATTTGACCTTGGAGTACAAAATGAAGCAGAGCAAAGGCTAAGAGAATTTTGCCAAAAGAACCCAGTGGTCATAGCAAACAACCTCTTCCAACAAGACTAAAGAAGATGCTATGCATGGAAATCGCCAGTTGGTCAATACCAAAATCAGATGGATTATATTCTTTGCAGAACAAGAAGAAGAAGCTTTACACAGTCAGCCAAAACAAGACCAGGAGCTGACTGTGGCTCAAGTCATGAACTCTTTATTGCAAAATTTAGACTTAAATTAAAGAAAGTAGGGAAAACCACTAGACCATTCAGGTATGATCTAAATCATATCCCTTATGATTACAAAGTGGAAGCAATCAATAGATTCAAGGGATTAGATCTGATAGAGTGCCTGATGATCTATGAACAGAGTTCTGTGATATTGTACTGGAGGCAGTGATCAAGACCATCCCTAAGGAAAAGTAAAATAAAAAAGCAAAATGGTTGTCTGAGGAGGCCTTACAAATAGCTGAGAAAAGATTAGAACCTAAAGGTAAAGGAGAAAAGGGAAGATATATCCATTTGAATGCAGAGTTACAAAGAATAGCAAGGAGAGATAAGAAAGCCTTCCTCAGTGATCAGTGCAAAGAAATAGAGGAAAAAGGTAGAATGGGAAAGATTAGAGATCTCTTCAAGAAAATTAGATATACCATGGAAATACTCAATGGAAAAATGGGCACTATAAAGGACAGAAACTGTATGGACCTAACAGAAGAAGATATTAAGGAGAGGTGCCAAGAATACACAGAGTAACTATACAAAAAAAAAAAAAAATCTTCATGACCCAGATAACTATGGTATATGATCACTCACATAGAGCCAGACATCCCAGAATGCCAAGTCAGGTGGGCCTTAGGAAGCATCAGTATGAACAAATCTGGTGGAGTTGATGGAATTCTAGTTGAGCTATTTCAAGTCCTGAAAGATGATGCTGTGATTGTGTAGCACTCAATATGCCAGAATATTTGGACAACTCAGCAGTGGTCACAGGACTGCAAAAGGTCAGTTTTATTCCAGTCCCCAGAAAGACAATGCTAAAGTATGCTCAAACTACGGTACAATTCCACTCTTCGCACAGTCTAGCAAAGTAATGCTCAAAATTCTCCAAGCCAGGCTTCAACAGTACGTGAACCATGAACTTCCAGATGTTCAAGCTTGATTTAGAAAAGGCAGAGGAACCAGAGATCAAATTGCAAACATCTGTTGGATCATCAAAAAAGCAAGAGAGTTCCAGAAAAACATCTACATCTGCTTTACTGACCATGCCAAAGCTTTTGACTGTGTGGATCACAAAAATCTTTGTAAAATTGTTGAAGAAATGGGAATACCAGACCACCTTATCTCCCTCCCTTAGAAACCTGTTTGCAAGTCAAGAAGCAACAGTTAGAAATAGACATGGAACAACAGAATGGTTCCAAACTGGGAAAGGATGACATCAAGGCTGTATATTGTCAACATTCTCATTAAACTTATGTGTAGAGTACATCATGTGAACTGTCAGACTGGATGAAGCACAAGCTTGATTCATGATCGCTGGAAGAAATATCTGTAACCTCAGATACCCAGATGACACCACCCTTATTGGAGACAGTCAAGAGGAACTGAAGAGCCTCATGATGAAAGTGAAAGAGGAGAATGAAAATGTTGGCTTAAAACTCAACATTCAAAATACTAAGATCATGACATCCAGTCCCATCACTTCATGGCAAATAGATTGGGAAACACTGAAAACAGTGACAGACTTTATTTTGGGGGGCTCCAAAATCACTTCAGATGGTGACCAGCCATGAAATTAAAAGACACTCCTTGGAAGAAAAGCTATGACCAACCTAGATTCAGTTCAGTCACTCAGTCGTGTTTGACTCTTTGTGACCCCATAGACTGTAGCACACCAGGCTTCCCTGTCCATCACCAACTCCTGGAGCTTGCACAAACTCATGTCCATCTAGTTGTTGATGCTAACCAATGATCTCATCCTTTATTGTCCCCTTCTCCTCTTTCCTTCAGTCTTTCCCAGCATTAGGGTCTTTTCCAATGAGTCAGTTCTTTGCATCATATGGCCCAAGTGTTGGAGTTTCAGCTTCAGCTTCAGCATCAGTCCTTTCAATGAATATTCAGGACTGATTTCATTTAGGATGGACTGGTTTTATCTCCTTGCAGTCCAAGGGACTCTCAATAATTTTCTCTAACATCACAATTCAAAAGCATCAATTCTTTAGTGCTTATCTTTCTTTATAGTCCAACTTTCACATCCATACATGACTACTGGAAAAACCAAAGCTTTGACTAGATGGACCTTTGTTGGCAAAGTAATGTCTCTGATTTTTAATATGCTGTCTTGGTAGGTCATAGATTTTCTTCCAAGGAGCAAGTATCTTTTAATTTCATGGACACACTCATCATCTGCTGAGATTTTGGAGCCCTCCAAAATAAAGTCTCTCACTGTTTTATTTCCCCATCTATTTTTCATGAAGTGTTTGGACTAGATGTCATGATCTTAGTTTTCTGAATGTTGAGTTTTAAGCCAACTTTTTCACTTTCATCAAAAGGCTCTTTACTTCTTCTTTGCTGTCTGCCATAAGGGTGGTGTCATCTGCATATCCGAGGTTATTGATTTTTCTCCCAGCTATCTTGATTCCAGCTTGTGTTTCCTCCAGGACAGCGTTTTGCATGATGTACTCTGAATATAAGTTAAGTTAGCAGGATGACAGTATACAGCCTTGATATTCTCCTTTCCTGGTTTGGAACCAACCTAGACAACGTAGACAGCATACTAAAAATCAGAGACATTGCTTTGCTCACAAAGGTCTGTCTAGTCAAAGCTATGTTTTTCCCAGTAGTCATGTATAGATGTGAGAGTTGGACCATAAAGGAACTTGAGCACCAAAAGATTGATCTTTTGAACTGTGGTGTTGGAGAATACTTTTGAGAGTCCCTTGGACTGCAAGGAGATCAAACCAGTCAATCCTAAAGGAAATCAGTCCTGAATATTCACTGGAAGGACTGATGCTGAAGCTGAAACTCCAATACACTGGCCACCTGATGGGATGAACTGGTTCATTGGAAATGACCCTGATGCTGTGAAACTGAAGGCCAAAGGAGAAGGGAATGACAGAGGATGAGATCGTTGGATGGCATCACCTACTCGGTGGACATATTTTTGAGCAAGCTCTGAGAGTCAGTGTTTGACAGTGAATCCTTGTCTGCTGCAGTCCATGGAGTCACATAAAGTCAGACACACTGAGTGACTGAACTGAATTAAGCCAGTACTAGATATACCTCTAATAATTTTGCATATTATTTTTGGGAATACTAGGAACTTCTTCACTGTCAGAAGGATAGTTTTATCTTCTAAGATAGAAATGTGAACTTGTTTTATTGTTGTAAATAAGTTCCAATTTGTGTAAAAATGTGCATATAAAAATGGTGTAGGCAAGGGTTTTTACTGTGCCAGTTATCATTTACTGCTCTTAGCTTCAATTTACTTTTTAGTCTCTTCTTAGTATTAATGAATATAATTCCTTTAAAGATTTCTCCTTTACAGTAGGCATGTTAAACTGTCTCAGTAGACACCAATGGAGGCATGCTGAAAAACGTATGGATTCTCCAGATGTTTTGGTGACTGAATCATCAGGCAATGGTATGAATATGCAGACATCTGGGAGTTCTTTTATCTTGATATGCCCTCAGAATGTATGGCCTCTTGATGACCTTGAAGCCATGTCCTGTCCTGATAGTCACGTTCCTGTGGCTTTCTTGAAAGAACACTTCAAGTTCCAGATATTCTAATTTCACCAAGTCTCAATTCCCTTTCATCAACTTCGATCTGTGAGATTTTTTTCCATTGGCCCTCTTTTCTTTCTTTCTTTTCTTTTTCATTTCATCAGAGTATAATTGATTTATAATGTTTTATTAGTTTCAGGTGTATAGCAAAGTGAATCAGTTATACATATACAAATATTCACTTTTTAAAAAAAAATTTTCCCGTATAAGCTATTGTATGTGTGTGCCTGTTCAGTCACTTTCATTGTATCTGACTATTTGTGACCCTATGGCCTATAGCCCACCAGTCTCCTCTGTCCACGGGATTCTCCAGGCAATAATACTGGGGTGGGTTTCCATGCCCTCCTCCAGGAGGTTTTCCAGACCCAGGGATCAAGCCTGTTTCTCCTGCATTTCCTGCATTGCAAATGGATTTTTTACTCATTGAACTGCCTGGGACATTTATATAAGCCATTACAGAAAATTAATTAGCCTTCCCTATGTTATATAGTAGGTTCTTATTAGTTATCTATTTTATATATAGTAGTATGTATATGTAAATCCCAGTCTCCCAGTTTATCCCTCCCCTGGTAACTATAAGTTTGTTTTCTACATCTGTGATTCTACTTCTATTTTTGTAAATAATTTAATGTACCCTTTTTTAAAAATTTGACATGTGAGTGATATGATAGTTGTCTACCTATGTCTAACTTACTTCACTCAGTATGATAATTTTTAGGTTCATCCATTTTTTAAAAATTGAAATATAATTGCTTTACAATGTGTTAGTTTCTACTGTACAATGAAGTGAATCAGCTATATGTATAAATATATCCCCTCCTTCTTGGACCTTCTTCAAAACTCCTCCCATCCTATCCTTCTATGTCATCACAAAGCCCTGAGCTGAGTTCCCCATGCTATACAGCAGCTTACCATTAGCTATTTTACACATAGTGGGGCTTCCCTGGTCACTCAGACAGTAAAGAATCTGCCTGGAATGCAGCAGACCTCGGTTTGATCCCTGGGTTGGGAAGATCTTCTGGAAAAGGGAATGGCTGCTCACTCCAGTATTCTTGCCTGGAGAATTCCATGGACAGAGGAGACGCACGGGCTACAGTCCATGGAGTCGCAAAGAGTCAGACACAACTGAGCTTTCTAACAGTTTCATTTTCAGTTCTATTTTCAGTGCATATATGTCAATCCTGATCTCCCAATTTGTTCCACCCTCCCTTTCTCTCCTGTGTCCATTTGTCCATTCTCTATATCTGTGTTTCTATTCCTGCCATGCAAATAGGGTCTAGATTCCTCTTATATGTTTCATGTATTACATTTGTTTTTTCTCTTTCTGAATTACTTCACTGTATACGACAGACTCTATGTCCATCCATATCTCTACAAATGACACAGTTTTGTTCTTTTTTATGATTGGCTAATATTTCATTGTATATATGCACCACATATTCTTTATCCATTCATATGTTAATGGATATTTAGATTATTACATGTCCTGGTTATTGTAAATAGTGCTGTAATGCACATTGGAATATATGTGTCGTTTTGAATAATGGTTTTCTCAGGGTATATGCCCAGGAGTGAGATTGCTGAGTCATTTTATTGGTGGTGTTATTGCGTTGATTAATCATGTCTGTCTTTTTATGACCCCAAGGATTGTAGCACAGCATGCTCTTCTGTCCTCCATCTCCTGGAGTTTGCTCAAATTCATGTCCATTGAATCAGTGATGCCAACTAACTATCTCATTCTTTCAACTAATCATCTCATTGATGGGTCATATGGTAGTTCTCTTTTTAGTTGTTTAAGGAACCTCTGTTCTCCATAGAGAATACATCTATTTATATTCCCAGTAACCGTGCAAGAGGGTTCGCTTTTTAACAGACCTCCTCCAGCATTTGTTGTTTGCAGATTTTTTGGTGATGTCATTCTGCCTGGTGTGAGGTGATACTTCATTGTATTTTTGATATGCATTCCTTTAAAAATCAGTGATGCTGAACATCTTTTCACGTGCCTTTTGGTACTCTGTATGCCTTCTTTGGAGAAATATATATTCAGGCCTTCCATTCATTTTTTGATTTTTTTTCGTGATATTGAGCTGTATGAGCTCTTTGTCTTATAAGAAGCTGCAAAATTGTCTTTCAAAGTGACTATGCCATATTTCCTTCCAACCAGCAATGAATTAGGATTCCTGTTACTCTTTATTGTTGTCACTATTGATTGTGGTCAGCATTTTGTGTATTTTTCATTCTGATAAACATAATGTTATCTTTTTATTGAAGCATACCTAATTTGCAATATTGTGCTAGTTTCTGGTGTATAGCAAAGAGATTCAGTTATATGTATATACACATATTCATTTTCATATTATTTTCCATTATAGGTTATTATGAGATATTGAATATGGTTTCCTGTACTATACAATAGAACTTGTTGGTAATATATTTTACGTATCAGTCAGTTCAGTTCAGTTGCTCAGTCTTTGCAACCCCATGGACTGCAGCACACCAGGCCACCCTGTCAATCAGCAACTGCCAGAGTTTATTGAGTCGGTGTCCACTGAGACGGTGATGCCACCCAACCATCTCATCCTCTGTCGTCCCCTACTCCTCCCACCTTCAATCTTTCCCAGCATCAGGGTCTTTTCAAATGAGTCAGTTCTTCGCATCAGGTGGTCAAAGTATTGGAGTTTCAGCTTCAACATCAGTCCTTCCAATGAATATTCAGGACTGATTTCCTTTAGGGTTGACTGATTGGGTCTCCTTACAGTTCATGGGACTCTCAAGAGTCTTCTCGAACACCACAGTTGAAAAGCATCAATTCTTTGATGTTCAGCTTTCTTTATATTAATCCCAAACTTCTAATTTATCCCTCATCCCCCTACCCCTTTGGTAACCATATTTTTTTTCCCCTATGTTTGCGAGTCTGTTTCTGTTTTGTAAATACGTTCCTTTGTATCATATTTAGATTCAACATATGAGTGATATCGTATACTATTTTTCTCCATCTGCCTTACTATTTTTACTGTGACAATCTGTATGTTCATCCATGTTGTTACCAGTGGCATTAGTTCACTATTTTTGGTTGAATGATACTCCATTATACATATATACCACATCTTTATCTATTTGCATGTTTATGGACATTTAGATTGCTTGCATGTCTTGACTATGGTAAATAGTGCTGCTATAAACAATGAGGTGTATGTCTTTTCAGATTAAAGTTTTCACTGGATATATTCCCAGGAAAAGGATTTGTTTTTTATTATATGATAACTCTATTTTTAGTTTTTTAAGTAACTTCAATACTGTTTGCCATAGTGACTATACCAACCTTCATTCCAATCAACAATTTAAGAGGGTTCAATTTTTCACATCTTTTCCATCATTTATTGTTTGTCGACTTTATAGCAGTGGTCACTCTGACAAGTATGAGACAATAGTTTATTGTAGTTTTGATTTTTATTTATCTGATAATTAGTGATGTTGAGCATTTTTCATGGACGTATTGTTCATATGCATGTCTTCTTTGGATTAATACTTGTTTAGGTCTTCTGATAATTTTTCCCTTTTTTTGTTGTTATTTAGCTGTATGAACTGTTTGTATATTTTGGAAATCAAGCCCTTGTTGGTTGCATCCAGTGGCAAATATTTTCTCCCAGTCTGTATTATTATTTTTTTTTTTTTTCATTTCTGGTTTCCTTTGCCACACAAAATCTTCGAAGTTTGATTAGGTCCCATTAATTTATTTTTGCCTTTATTTCTATGGCCTTGGGAGACTGAGTTAAGAAAACATTTTTACAGTTCATGACGAAGAATATTTTGCCTATGTTTTCTTCTAGGAGTTTCATGATGTCATATTTAAATCTGTAAGTCATTTCGAGTTTATTTTTGTGTATGGATTATTCTAATTAATTGATTTACATGTGACTTTCCACCTTTCCCAATACCATTTACCAAAGACATTGTATTTCTACCATTATATATTCTTAACCCCTTTTTGAAGATAATTGACCATAAATGTGTGTTTATTTCTGAAGTCTCTATTCTGTTTCATTGATATATCTGGCTGTTTCCATGCAAACACAATGCTATTTCAATTGCTGTAGCTTTGTGGTACTGTCTGAAGTCTTTGTAGTATTGTCTGGTTATGTTTACAACTTTGTCCTTTATCCTCAAGATTGGTTTTGCAATTTTTGATCTTTTATGTCTCCATATAAAGCATAGAATTGTTTGATCTAAGCTTGTTAAAATATGGGAAATATGCTAGGGATTCCATTAAATCTACAGACTTATTTGGATATTATGGCCATTTTAACATTAATTCTTCCAATCCAAGAGGATGCAATATCTTTCCATTTCTTTAAATCATTTTCAATTTCTTTTATCAATGTTTTATAATTATCAGCCTATAGGTCTTTCACCTTATTCTTTAGGTTTATTCTTAACTATTTCATTCTTTTTAATAGGATTTCAAAAGTTTTCTTTCTTCGCTTTCCCTTTCTGATTGTTAGCATAAATAAATGCAACACATTGCTGTATGCTAATCTTTTATCTTGCTACTGTGCTGAAATAATTTGTCAGTTATGGTAGTTTTTGTGAGGAGTCTTTAGGGTTTCTATATAAAGTCGTATTCCATCTGCATATAACGACACTTTTATGCTGTGGCTAAGTTGGAAGAGGGTATTTGCTATGACCAGTGTGTTTTCTTAGCCTTTGTCCTGCTTCATTTTGTACTTTAAGGCCAAACTTGCCTTTTACTCAAGGTATTCCTTGATTTCCTACTTTCGCATTCCAATCCACAATGCTGAAAATACTTTTTTTTTTTTTTTTTTTTTTGGTGTTAGTTCTAGATCTCTGAGGTCTTCATATAACCATTCAACTTCATCCTCTTAACATTAGGTTGGGGCATAGACTTGAATTAGAATGGTTTACCTTGGAAATGAGTTGAGATCATTCTGTCATTTTTGAGACTATAACCAAGTACTGCATTTTGGACTATTTTGTTGACAATGAGAGCTACTCCATTCCTTCTAAGGGATTCTTGCCGATGGTAGTAGATATAATGGTCATCTGAATTAAATTCATCCATTCCCATCCATTTTAGTTCACTTATTCCTAAAATGTTGATTTTCACTCTTGCCATCTCCTGTTTGACTACATCCAATGTACCTTGATTCATAGACCTAATTTCCTGTGCAGTATTCTTTACAGAATCAGACTTTACTTTCACCACCAGACACATCCACAGCTGGGCATCGTTTCTGTTTTGGCTTGGCCTCTTCATTTCTTCTGGACCTTTTTCTCCATTCTTCTGCAGTAGCATATTGGATACCTAGGGACCTAGGGGGTTCATCTTTCAGTGTCATATCTTTCTGCCTTTTCATACTGCATGGAGTTCCCAAGGCAAGAATGCTGATGTGGTTTGCTATTCCCTTCTCCAGTGAACCATTTTTTGTCAGAACTCTACACCATGACCTGTCTGTCTTGAGTAACCCTACAAGGCATGGCTCATAGTTTCACTGAGTTACACAAGGCTGTGATCCATGTGATCCTTTTGGTTCATTTTGTGTGATTGTTTTTTTCATTCTGTCTGCCATCTGATGGATGAGGATATGAGGCTTGTTCAAGTTTTCTGATTGGAGGGACTGGCTATGGGGAAAACTGGGTCTTTCTCTGGTGAGCAGGACCATGTTCAGTAAATCTTTAATCCAATTTTCTACTAATGAGTTGAGCTGTGCTCCCTCCCTGTAGTTTGGCCTAAGATGACCCAGTGCTAGAGTCTGCAGTCTCTATGATAGGCTACAGGGTCTATAGTAGGGGTAATGGTGACATCCTCCAAGAGAGTTATGCCAGTATGCCATGCCTCCCATGACTGTTGCTGCCAGTGTCCATGATCCCGCTACAGGCTAATGCTGACCCATGCCTCCACTAGAGACTCCCAAACACTCACAAGTATATCTGGCTCAGTCTCTTGTGGGGCCACTGCTCATTTCTCCTGGGTCCTGGTGTGCACCAGGTTTTGTTTGTGCCCATCAAGAGTCTCTGTTTCCCCCATCCTGTGGAAGTTCTGTAATCAAATCCCACTGTCTTTCAAAGTCAGATTACCTGAGGATTCTTGGTACCTTTATGGAATCCCCAGGTTGGGAAGTCTGTTGTGGGGCCTAGAGCATTCATAACAGTACAAGAACTTCTTTGGTATAATTATTCTCCAGTTTGTGGATTGTCCACTGAGCGGCTCTATGATGGGGCTAATGGTGACCTCCTCCAAGAGAACTTATGCCATATACCATGCCTCCCAGGACTGCTGCTGCCAGTGCCCCTGTCCCTAATGCAGGCCACTGCTGATCCATTCATCTGCAGAACACCCTCAAACACTCACAAACAGGTCCATCTCAGTCTCTTATGGGAGTATCTGCTCCTTTCCCTGGGTCCTGGTGTGCACAAGGTTTTGTTTCTTCCCTCCAAGAGTCTTTGGCAAATATGAGATTTGATTTTTGATTGTTCCCCTCCTACCATCTTGTTGCAGCTTCTCCTTTGTCCTTGGAGAAGGGGTATCTTTTTTCGGTGGGTCCCAACATCCTCCTCTTGATGATTGTTCAGTATATGGTTGTAATTTTGTTGTTCTCACAAGGGAAGATGAGCACATGTCCTTCTACTCTGCTATATTTCCCAGTTCATTAGGCCATTTATCACTTTGAGCTGTCGAGAATAAGAAAAAGGAAATGCTTCTCATGTTGAGAAGCAAGTATCAGATGGAGAATGCAGTGGTGTCTGGTACTGACTTTTGAATTCATTGAGCTGTTTAGAACAAAGGAGAGAAATGAAAATTAACACTGTTAGAAGGGTTTTTTTCTGAGGTGTAACTGTGATGGTTAAGTTGATGTGTTTCAGATATTTGGTTAAACATTATTTATTTATGTGTCTAAAGGGTGTTTCTAGATGAGACTAACATTTGAATCGGTAGACTGTGTAAAGCAAATTAATTTCCCCAATGTGAGTGGGAATTATCCAACCCATGAATGACTGAATAGAATGAAAAGACTGAGTAAGAAATAATTCTCTCTTCCTGAATGTCTTGGTGCTGAGACATCTATATTCTCTTGTCTTCAGACTCTGACTCAGACTGGAATTTGTACCATTAGCTCTCCTGGTTCTCAGGCCTTTAAACTCAGACAGGAACTCTACCATTGACACCCCCTGGGTCTCAAGCTACAGATCTCTAACTCCATAATTGCATAAGATAGTTTCTTTATATATAAATCTCAGGCATATATGTGTGTATATATATATATATATGTATATATATATATATGTATATATGCATATGTGTATCTGTGTATGTGTGTGTGTAATATAATATATACACACATTGCATGCTGACTCTTTTTCTCTGGAGAACCCTGACTAATGCAGATTCTGGTGCCAAGAGTAGGGCCCATGATATTAGAGTAATTTCAAACAATTCACTTCTGCCTTCAGGGCCTGCTCAGGCCTGATTATGTATGTATCACTTCCATTTGTTAATGGATCGCTGCTGTGCACATCAAAGTTTATAGCTTGTTGGGGCAGATAAAATCCAATTAATGGTGAGCAGCTCACGTCACATGGTAATTGGGGGGGGCATGTTTAAGTGTTCTTTCTGTACAAAGGCCTAGTAGCCAACTAAAAGCTGTTTCTCAAGATGAAAATAGTTATCCAGAGAAGATAGCAAAGCTTTTCTCTGAAAATCTATGGACCTGCACTACAATTTACCTATGAGGTCTGCCAAATGCACTAAACAGCAGCCACTGAAACTTCAAGCAACATTAAGTCCCTATGGCCCAAGCAGCAAAATAGCTTGTAAAGCAACATGAATCTGTTACAGAGTCTTCTCTTGTTTTGTACCTTACTCAAAACTCGCAGGTTTTGGGTCACTTTGAAAATGGACCAAAATTCAATGTCACCAGTGTCATGAAAAGTGGGTGCCCAAATCTCCTAAGTATGGACCACTTCTTGACCTCTTAAATTCAAGCAATGCATACACATACACATGCACACACCAGCATATTTTTGGTGGGAAGAAAAATGTAAGCGGAAAAGAATGGAGTATAGAGGCCTTCAGTACTATTCCCTTTATATTACTGCTATTACATACTGGAAAAAGGCATTAAGTTACTGGAATATTACTGTTATTCAGAATGTGGGTATCCACAGAGGACAATTCCAGAACTAGTCTCCTGAGTACTTCCTCTGGGTATTTTCAGATATTTATGGTTAAAAGAAAATATCAGTTCAGTTCAGTTCAGTCACTTAGTTGTGTCTGACTCTATGAGACCCCATGGACTGCAGCATGCCAGGCTTCACTGTTCATCACCAACACAAGGAGCCTAATGAAACTAATGCCCATCATGTCGGTGATGCCATCCAACCATCTCATCCTCTGTCATCCCCTTCTCCTCCTGCCTTCAATCTTTCCCAGCATCAGGGTTTTTTCCAATGAGTCAGTTCTTCGCATCGGCTGGCCAAAGTATTGGAGTTTCAGATTCAGCATCAGTCCTTCCAATGTATATTCAGGACTGATTCCTTTAGGATGGACTGTTTGGATCTCTTTGCAGTCCAAGGGACTCTCAAGAGTCTTCTCCAACACCACTGTTCAAAAGCATGGATTTTTTGGCATTCAGCTTTCTTTATAGTCCAACTCTCACATCCATATATGACTACTGGAAAACCATAGCTTTGGCTAGACGGACTTTTGTTGATAAAGTAGTGTCTCTGAATTTTAATATGCTGTTTAGTTTGGCCGTAACTTTTCTTCCAAGGAACAAGCCTTTTAATTTCATGGCTGCAGTCACCATCTGCAGTGATTTTTGAGCCCAGGAAAATAAAGTCTGACACTGTTTCCACTGTTTCCCCATCTATTTCCCATGAAGTGATGGGACCAGATGCCATGATCTCAGTTTTCTGAATGCAAATACTGAAACACTTGTCCTAAATTTGGGATTTGGGGAGATTAATCCATTTCATCTAAGTCTTTCATCCCTGTACTTTTATGAAAGTTACTCTTAAATTTCCTAGAGTCTTCCAAACTTATATGTATACTTCTGGCTTCTCCCAGTAATCATAAGCACCTGCCACCATCTACACTCTCATTAAAACACACACACACAAACACAAGCTTTTGAAGAAAAAAAAAAACAAAAAACAAAAAACAAAACAAAACAACAACAAAGAAAAAAACACCTAGGCATTGCTCTTTATGCAGAGCCTTTCTTCATTTCCTTACCTCAACTGAAAATATAAATATATTCTTTCTTATCGATAGTGCTTTTTATGCAATATTCTTGAATGAATCCAATCATTCATCTATATCCTGGGGCCAGGAAATGCATTAACTTTTTTTTTTTTTTTTTTTTACCATCTCAGGATTACTTTTAATTTAAGACTTTATTAATTTTACACCATTTAAGAGGCTCATTCTCTTTTGAGATATACTACCTGTCTATACAATCTTTTTCTCTTCAACTGTTTATTCCTCACTTCTCTCACACACGCACTGAAATTTGCAAAGTCTTGTTAACAGCTTTTATCTGCAGTCAATTGTTTTTTATTCCTAGACAATATCATCAATGAAGAAGACTATATCTATCTTAAATCAAAAGCTCATAATTTATTTAATTCTCTAATTACAGTTAAGCTCACTTCTTATCCACTTCAGATTCTCTTACTCAAGTTGCTTTCTGCATATTTATGTGCCTTCTATTCTCGTGAATACCAATATCTTGATGTCAAGTATGTTGTGATGCTCTACCTAGATGCTTCCTTCAAAACATGACTTTTATTTCCTCAGCTGCCAGGTCTGCCACTGACAGCTTTTAGCTGTATGGCTCCCCAGAAATTTCTCTCAAGTCAAAAAAAGCTGCTCTGTCCAAGTAGTTAGTTATCTATTAGAAGTTAAAAAAAAAAAAAAAAAAAAAAGAAGAAGAGAGAGAGAGAGATTTAATTTATCTGTGATTCAGGAATCTAGACATTGCTTGGTTAGGTCCTTTTACTCAGAGTCTCACATTAAGCCATCATCAAAATTTTGGTAAGACGTGAGGTCTCAGGTGAATGCTCATTGAAAAGGATCTGCTTTTCTATCTCACCTACATGAGATTTTTCTCAACATTATAAGAAGTTCTGAGGTTTTCTTCTTGACATGTGTCCTCCTTTACAACATATGCCCTTAACTATTATTTCACTGAAAACGAATGCCATCAGATATACTTAGCAACAATCTGTGCATTTGTTGTTTTTGTTATTTAGTTACCAAGTCATGTCCGACTATTTGTGATCCCATGAACTGCAACATGCTAGGCTTCCCTGTCCTTCTCGATCTCCCTGAATTTGCTCAAACTGTTGTCCATTAAATCAGAGATGCCATATAACCATCTCATCCCCTGCCACCCACTTTTCCTCTTGCCCTCATTTTTTCTGAGCATCAGGGTCTTTTCCAATGAGTTGGCTCTTCCTATCAGGTAGCCAAAATATTGGAGTTTCAACTTCAACATCAGTACTTCCAGTGAATATTCAGAGTTGATTTCCTTTAGGATTGACTGGTTTGACCTCCAAATTTTCTGGCATATAGAGTGAAGCACTTTAACAGCCTCACTTTTATAATTGTATATAACTCAGCTGGAAATTCATCACCTCCACTAGCTTTTTGGTAGTAATGATTTCTAAAGCCCACTTGACTTCACACTCCAGGATGTCTGGTGCAAGATGAGTAGTACACATTCATGATTATCTGGGTCATTAAGATTTTTTTGTACAGTTCTTCTGTGTATTCTTGCCACCTCTCCTTAATATTTTCTGCTTCTGTTATTTCTTTGCCATTCTTGTCCTTTATTGTGCCTATCTTTGCATGAAATGTTCCCTTGATATCTGCAGTTTTCTTAAAGAGATCTCTGCTGCTGCTGCTAAGTCACGTCAGTAGTGTCTGACTCTGTGTGACCCCATAGATGGAAGCCCACCAGGCTCCACTGTCCCTGGGATTCTCTAGGCAAGAACACTGGAGTGGGTTGCCATTTCCTTCTCCAATGCATGAAAGTGAAGTCGCCCTTAGCGACCCCATGGACAGTAGCCTACCAGGCGCCTCCGTACATGGGATTTCCCAGGCAAGAGTACTCTCTAGTAGTTTTCATTCTATTGTTTTCCTCTATTCTTTGCATTATTCACTTACGAAGGCTTTCTTATCTCTCCCTGCTAGTCTCTGAAACTGTGTCTTCAGTTGGGTTTATATTTCTTTCCCTTTATCTTTTGCCTTTGATTTTTCTTCTTTTCTCAGCTATGTGTGAGGCTTCCTCAGGCAACCTTTTTGCATTTCTTTTTGCTTGTGGATGATTTTGGTCACCACTACCTGTACAAAGTTATGAACCTCCATCCATAGTTTTGCAGGTACTCTGTTTACCAGATCTAGTCCCTTGAGTTTATTCATCACTGTCATTGTATAATCATAAGGGATTTAATTTAGGTCATATCTGAATGGCAAAGATGTTTTCCCTATTTTTTTTCAATTTGAACCTGAATTTTGCAGTAAGGAGCTCATGATCTGAGCCAGTCAGGTCCCAGTCTTGTTTTTGGTCACTGTATAAAGCTTCTCTATCTTTGGTTGCAAAAAATATAATAAGTCTGATTTTGGTATTGACCATCTGATGATGTCCATGTGTAGAATCATCTCTTGTGTTGTTGGAACAGGGTGTTTGCTATGAACAGTGTGTTCTATTGGCAAAACTCTATTAGCCTTTGCCCTGTTTCATTTTGTAATCCAAGGCCAAATTTGCCTGTTAATACAGGTATCTCTTGACTTCCTTCTTTTGCATTCCAGTTACCTATGGTGAAAAGGACTTTTTTTTTTTTTTTTTTGGTGTTAATTCTTGCAGATCAAGAAGCAATACTTAGAACCAGACATGGAACAACAAATTGGTTCCAAATAGGGAAAGGAGTACATCAAGGCTGTATATTTTTATCCTGCTTATTTAATTTGTATGTAGAATACATCATGTGAAATGCCACCTGGATGAAGCACAATCTGGAATCAAAATTGCTGGGAGAAATGTCAATAACTTCAGCTATGCAGATGACACTAAACTTATGGGAGAAAGGCAACAGGAACTGAAGAGCCTCTTGATGTAAATGAAAGAGAAGAATGGAAAAGTTGGCTTAAAACTCAGAATTCAAAAACCTAAGATAATGGCATCTGGTCCCATCACTTCATGGCAAAAAGATGGGGAAACAATGGAAACAGCGACAGACTTTATTTTCTTGGGATCCAAAATCACTGAAGATGGTAACTGCAGCCATGAAATTAAAAGACACTTGCTCCTTGGAAGAAAAACTATGACTAACCTAGACAACATATTAAAAAGCAGAGACATTACTTTTCCAACAAAGCTCCATCTAGTCAAAGCTATGTTTTTTCCAGTAGTCATGTATGGATGAGGGAGTTGAATTATAAAGAAAACTGAGTGCTGAAGAATTGATGCTTTTGGACCGTGGTGCTGAAGAAGACTCCTGAGAGTCTCTTGGACTTCAAGGAGATCCAACCAGTCCATCCTAAAGGATATCAGTCCCGAATAGTCATTGGAGAGAAGGGGATAAAAGAGGATAAGATGATTGGATGGCATCTCTGACTTGATGGACATGAATTTGAGTAAGCTCTGGCAGTTGATGACTGACAGCAAAGCCTGGTGTGCTGCAGCATATGGGGTCACAAAGAATAGGACATGACTGAGCAACTGAACTGAACTGAACTTGGTGTTAGTTCCTCTTCACTTTCTGCTATTAATGTGATATCATCTGCATATCTAAAATTGTTGATATTTCTCCTGTCAGTCTTGATTCCATGTTAGTTCTTGGAACTTAGTTCTTGTAGGTCTTCATAGAATCATTCAACTTCATCTTCTTCCACCTAATGGTTGGGGCATAGACTTAGATTACCGTGATGTTGCACGATTTGCCTTGGAGACGAATCAAGGTAATTGTGGCATTTTTGAGGCTGCAACCAAGTACAACATTTCAGACACTTATTGATTATGAGGGCTACTTCATTCCTTATAAGGGATTATTGCCCACAATGTTCATCCATTCCTGTCCATTTTAGTTCACTGATTCCTAAAATGTCAATGTTCACTCTTGCCATCTTCTGTTTGACCACATCCGATTTACCTTGATTCATAGACTTAACATTCCAGGTTCCTATTCAATATTGTTCTTTACAGCATTGAACTTCACTTTAACCACCAGGCACAATCACAACTGGGAAGTTTTTATGCTTTGGATCAACCTCTTATTCTTTCTATACCTATTTCTCCACTCTTCCCCAGTAGTATATTGGATACCTAGACACCTGGTGGATTCATCTTTTTGCCTTTCCATACTGTTCACTGGGACTCTCAAGGCAAGAATATTGAAGTGGTTTGCCATTCCCTATCCAGTAGACCGTGTTTTGTTAGGCCCTAATTAGCAGGACCATGCCTTTCACCTGCCCCACATAGATGGATGGCATGCCTGGAGCCCTGGTTGTCTCACTGCTTGTCCTTGTTAAGTGTGTAAGTCTTCACTGGCTGTTGGGTATTGGTCAACGTGTGACCCAGGTTCATGGCAAAGGCCCTGCTGGAGTGGCTGGGAAGGTGCTCCAAGGGAGACTGGAGTCAATGTTGGAGGCTGCCCAGAATGGAAGGCTCCCTAGTCTCTGCAGCCACTGGCCACCCTGGGGCCGATATGCTTCCCAGGACCCTCTGACCACCTTGAAGCTGAATTCTGACCCCAGCCTTTCCTCTCCTCTGGCTCCATGCTGGAAACTGGGGGCTCTGGTCACTACTCTGCTCCTGCCTCCATGATCTCTGTGAAGCCACTTCCCAGGCTGCCACCATCATGTTGTCCTGCCACCATAAAACTGCATTTGCAGTTGTTAAAATCCATGCTTGCAAGCGTGCTCAGTCATTTCAGTCATGTCCAACTCTTTCTGACCCATGGACTGTAGCCCGCCAGGCTCTTCTGTCCATGGGATTATCCAGGCAAGAATACTGGAGAGGATTTCCATGCTCTCCTCCAGGTCTTCCTCACCCAGGGATCAAACCTGCTTCTTCTATATCCCCTGAAAATCTTAGACCATGTTCTGTGATATAACTTATCTTTCCCTCAGAAAATCAGCCTCTCTTCTTCTACTTCCTTTTCAGTTATGAATTTATATAAAGTTCTACCATCTTATAAATTCTCCTCTAGTGAAGCTATGTCTCTATATGGTGAGTATTTATATATAAAGACAAATTTTAGCCATCCATTTCTTCTCATCTTAATATGTGTTATTCTTGTTGTTTCTTCATTTCCATTATCATAATCAATTTCAATTTGTTTCTGTCCCCTTCACTACATTCACCAAAGTCACTGACCAATGGGTTTTGTCAAACCCAATAGCTGCTTTTTACACATTATATTTCTGGATGTCTTCCTGCATTTGGCTATGTCTGTCAAATACTATGAAACTCTTTCATTTTTATGACATCACATTCCTAAATAATTACATCTGACAACTTCTCCTCAGCCTTTTTCATAGGAAAGATTTCCATAAGTATCAATTTGATTGTTCTTCAAAAGAACACAGATATCAAAGTGAAACAGCTCCCAATGGCCAAAGATGGAAAATTTGAGCTACAAAATAAATAACAATAGTATTGTATTATAATATGAAGAATAACATAAATATTTTCAAGTCTATAGTGTAAAGAAGTGATTAGATGGATAAAGAGTAAATCTTTACAAAAAATTAAAACACTAACTTGAAAATAATTAAATCAGAAAAATGATGCTAAGACACCACAAATAATTGTTTCTGCAGGCAAAATCCACTAATGGATGCTAAAAATTACAGGTAAAACTTTAAGGAGAAACAGAATATTTTTGTAGTCTTAAAGCATTTTCTCAAAATGTTTAATATTTATGGATGGTTTTAATATGTCTAAAAATTATTTGATTCTCCTTCCTCTAGGAAACAGAGATTAATTGTTCACCTCAAGTGGAGGAAGAACTTAGTTACTTGCTTTCAAAGAGTAAAAGACAAAAAAGAAAATAATAATTTCACAGAAGGGAAACCTGACAGACATCATTGTAAAAAATGATCGATGTTAATATTACAAGCATTGTATCTGTATATTGTTCCCCAAAATTAAAAATCCGAATATAATTATGAGAAAAAGTCAAACAAAATTAAAAAGGAATATTCTACAAAGTACTTTCAAAATTGAAAGGTAATCATAAATAACTAAATACAGAGAATATATCATAGATTAAAGAAAACTAAATACAGCTTTGTCTAACTCAATGAAACTAAGCCATGCCATGTGGGGCCAGCCAGGACATGTCATGGTGGAGAGGTCATACAGAATGTGGTCTACTGGAGAAGGGAATGGCAAACTACTTCAGTATTCTTGCCTTGAGAACCCCATGAACAGTATGAAAAGGCAAAATGATAGGATATTGAAAGAAGAACTCTCCAGGTCGGTAGGTATCCAATATGCTACTGGATATCAGTGGAGAAATAACTCCAGAAAGAATGAAGGGATGAAGCCAAAGAAAAAACAACACCCAGCTGTGGATGTGACTGGTGATAAAAGCAAAGTTTAATGCTGTAAAGAGCAATATTGCATAGGAACCTGGAATGTTAGGTCCAAGAATCAAGGCAAATTGGAAGTGGTCAAGCAGGAGATGGCAAGAGTGAACGTCGACATTCTAGAAATCAGCGAACTAAGATGGACTGAAATGGGTGAATTTAACTCAGATGACCATTATATCTACTACTGTGGGCAGGGATCCCTTAGAAGAAATGAGTAGCCATCATAGTCAATAAAAGAGTCTGAAATGCAGTATTTGGATGAAATCTCAAAAACGACAGAATGATCTCTGTTCGTTTCCAAGAAAAACCATTCAATATCACAGTAATCCAAATCTACACTCCGACCAGTAATGCTGAAGAAGCTGAAGTTGAACGGTTCTATGGAAACCTACAAGACTTTCAAGAATTAACACCCCAAAAAAGATGTCCTCTTCATTATAGGGGACTGGAATACAAAAGTAGGAAGTCAGGGAACACCTAGAGTAACAGGCAAATTTGGCCTCTGAGTACAGAATGAAGCAGCGCAAAGGCTAATAGAGTTCTGCCAAAAGAATGTACTAGTCATAGCAAACACCATCTTCCAACAACACAAGAAAAGACTCTACACATGGACATTACCAGATGGTCAACATTGAAATCACATTGATTATATTCTTTGCAGTCAAATGTGGAGAACCTCTATACAGTCAGCAAAAACAAGACTGGAACCTTACTGTGGCTCAGATCATGAACTCCTTATTTCCAAATTCAGACATAAATTGAAGAAAGTAGGGAAAACCACTAGACCATTCAGATATAACCTAAATCAAATCCTTTATGACTATACAGTGGAAGTGAGACATAGATTTAGGGGACTAAATCTGATAGACAGAGTTCCTGATGAACTATGGACAGAGGTTCATGATATTGCACAGGAGACAGGAATCAAGACCATCACAAGAAAAATAAGTGTGAAAAAGCAAAATGGCTGTTTCAGGAGGCCTTACAAATAGAAGTGAAAAGAAGAGAAGCAAAAAGCAAAGGAAAGATATACCCATTTGAATACACAGTTCCAGAGAATACCAAGGAGAGATAAGAAAGCCTTCCTCAGTGATCAAGGCAAAGAAATGGAGGAAACCAATAGAATGGGAAAGACTAGAGATCTCTTCAAGAAAATTAGGGACACCAAGGGAACATTTGATGCAAAGATGGGCTCAATAAAGGACAGAAATGGTATGGACCTAAGAGAAGCAGAAGATATTAAGAAGAGGTGGCAAGGATACACAGAAGAAATGTACAAAAAAAGATCTTCATGACCAAGATAATCATGATGGTGTGATCACTCACACTCACTTAGAGCCAGACATCCTGGAATGGGAAATCAAGTGGGCCTTTAGGAAGCATCCCTCAAACAAAGCTCCTGGAGGTGATGTATTTCCAGTTGAGCTATTTCAAATTCTAAAAAAATTATGCTGTGAATGTGCTACACTCAATATGTCAGCAAATTTGGAAAACTCAGTAGTGTCCACAAAACTGGACAAGGTCAGTTTTCATTCCAATTCCAAAGAAAGGCAATGCAAAGAATGTTCAAACTACCATAAAAATGCTCATTTCACATGCAAGTAAAGTAATGCTCAAAATTCTCCAAAAGGGGATTCAGTAATACGTGAAATGTGAACTTCCAGATTTTCAAGCTGGTTTTAGAAAAAGCAGAGGAAGCAGATCAAATCACCAACCTGTGCTGGATCATCAAAAAAACAAGAGAGTTCCAGAAAAAATATCTGTTTCTACTTTAGTGACTATGCCAAAGACTGTGTGTATCACAACAAACTGTGCAAAATTCTAAAAGAAATGGGAATACAAGACCACCTCACCTGCCTATTGAGAAACCTGTATGAAGATCAGGAAATAACAGTTAGAACTGAACATGGAAGAACAGACTGGTTCCAAATAGGAAAAGGAGTACATTAAGGGTGTATATTGTCAACCTGCTTGTTTAACTTATATGCAGAGTACATCATGAGGAACACTGGGCTGGAGGAAGCACAAGCTGGAATCAAGATTGCTGGGAGAAATACCAATAACCTCAGATGTGCAGATGACACCATCCTTATGGAAGAAAGTTAAGAAGAACTAAAGAGCCTCTTGATGAAAGTGAAAGAGGAGAATGAAAATGTTGGCTTAAAGCTCAACATTCAGAAAACTAAGATCATGGCATGTAGTCCCATCATTTCATGCAAAATAGATGGGGAAACATTGGAAACAGCGTCAGACTTTATTTAGGGGGGCTCCCAAATCACTGCAGATAGTGATTGCAGCCATGAAATTAAAAGATGCTTACTCCTTAGAAGGAAAATTATAACCAACCTAGACAGCATATTAAAAAGCAGTCATGGAGAGGAAGGAGAAGATGGCGGAGGAATAGGACGGGGAGACTGCTTTCTCCCTCACAAATTCATCAAAAGAACATTTCAACGCTGAGTAAACTTCACAAAACAACTTCTGAATGCTGGCAGAGGACATCAGGCACCCAGAAAAACAGATCATTGTCTTAAAAAAACAGGCAGGAAAAATCTAAAAGATGGAAAAAAAGAGACAAAAGAGGTAGGGAGGGAGCTCCATCCTGGGAAGGAAGTCTTAAAAAGAGAAGTTTCCAAACACCAGGAAACACTCTCGCAGCCGAGTCTGTGGCAAGCCTTGGAAGCACAGAGGGCAACATAACAGGGAGGAAAAATAAATAATTAAAAGCAACAAATTACGAGCCCACCAGTAACTCCCCCAGCGGAGAAGCAGCAGCAGACGCCTGCATCTGCCACTAGCAACGGAGGGCTGGGCAGGGAGGAGTGGGCTGCAGTGCTTTTCAAGAATCGGTCCAGAATGCCCTGATCATAACCAGAGCCAACTAACTTGGGCTAGCAAACCAGATTGTGGGATAGCTATCACGCAAAAAGCTCTAACATAAGACACCACCAGGACCATGCACAGAAAAAGGATGGAACAGAATTAGCCCGCTGCAGACCATCCCTCTCTGGTGACAGGCAGCCAGAGCCAGAAGGGCAGGAAGGGGGCAATCGCAGCCCCAGAAAAACTTCCAAACTGCAAGCAAGCATCTTTGCTAACTAACACTTCTTGGGGTTCTGGACAGTCACCCTCTGCCTAATAAGGGGTGCCAGTTGTACACCCAGAAAACTGAGCAGCAGGGTCAGGAAAGGCGATAAGTTGCAGCAACTGTGCTCGCCAAACACCCGAGCTACTCGGACCTGGGAAGGGCACAAAACACAGGCCCAACCAAGTCTGCACCTCTGAGGACTACATGAGTGCCTGAGCTTGAGCAGCTTAGACCGGGGAAGTGCATGCAGCCCAAGGCCAGCCTCATACGGTTCCCAGCAGAGCAACCTAGAGCCTGAGCAGTGTGCGCCATGAGTGGGGACAGGCCTAGTGGGGCTGAGACACTATGAACACACGCCAGTGTTATTTGTTTGCAGCATCCCTCCCTCCCCATAGCACAACTGAACAAGTGAGCCTAAAAAAGAAAAAAAAAATAAGTTTCCACCACCATCCCCCTTGTGTCAGGGTGGAAAACAGACACTGAAGATACCAGCAAACAGAAGAAGCTAAAACAGAGGGAACCACCTTGGAAGTATAGATCTTAAGAAATATAAGCCAGACCAAGGAACTATCCAAAAATGATCTGACCCACACTGCCCACAACACCACCAGAGAAGTCCCAGATTTACCTTTACTATTTTTATGATCATTCTTTTTTGTTTTGTTTTTTCTTCTTTTTTTAATTTTATTTTAACATTTTTTTAATTTTTAAGTTCTTAAAGCAAACACTATATATATATATATATATATATATATATATATATATATACACAGTGGGTTTTTTTAATAATTCATGTGACTTTGCTTTTTTTTTTTTTTCTTTCTTCTTTGTCTTTTCTTTAATATTGTATTTTTGAAAATCCAACCTCTACTCTAGATTTTTAATATTTGCTTTTTGGTATTTGTTATCAATTATGTACCTTTAAAAATCCAATCTTCAGTACCCATTTTTACTTGAGAGTGAGATTACTGGCTTGACCACTCTCTCCTCCTTTGAACTCTCCTTTTTCTCCACCAGGTTGCCTCTGTCTCCTCCTTCCTCCTTCTTTTCTCTACCCAACTCCATGAATCTCTGTGTGTTCCAGATGGTGGAGAACACTTAGGGAACTGTTTACTGGCTGGATCTGTCCTCTCCTTTTCATTTCCCTCTTTTACCCTCCTGGCTACCTCTGTCTCCTCCCTCCATCTCCTCTTCTCTGTATAACTCTGTGAACATCTCTGAGTGGTCCAGACAGTGGAGCACACATAAGGAAGTGATTACTGCCTAGCTCGCTCTCTCCTCTTCTGATCCCACCTCATCTCATTCCAGTCACCTTTAACAGCCCCCTCCCTCTTCTCTTCTCCATGTAACTCAGTGAGCCTCTTTGGGTGTCCCTCAATGTGGAGAAACTTTTCATTTCTAACCGAGATGTTTTATCATAGGTGTTGTATAGATGGAGAAGTCTTGAGGCTACTGTAAAAATAAAACTGAAAACCAGAAGCAGGAGACTTAAGTCCAAATCCTGAGAACATCAGAGAACTCCTGATTCCAGGGAACATTAATAGATAGGAGCTCATCAAACTCCTCCATACCTACACTGAAACCAAGCACCACCCAAGGGAAAACAAGCTCCAGAGCAAGACATGCCAGGCAAATTCTCCAGCAACACGGGAACACACACCTGAGCTTCAAAGTACAGGCAGCTCAAGTTACTCCAAAACAATAGACATCTCGTAACTCATTACTGGGCACCTCATTGCACTCCAGAGAGAAGAAATCCAGCTCCACCCACCAGAACTCTGACACAAGCTTCCCTAACCAAGAAACCTTGACAAGCCACCCACAGTGATGAAACTCCATAATTAACAGAACTCCACAAATTGCCAGAATACAGAAAGGACACCCAAATGCAGCAATATAACCAAGATGAAGAGACAGAGGAATACTCAGCAGGTAAAGGAACAGGAGAAATGCCCACCAAACCAAACAAAAGAGGAAGAGATAGGGAATCTACCTGAGAAAGAAATCCAAATAATGATAGTGAAAATGATCCAAAATCTTTAAATCAAAATGGAATCACAGATAAGTCTCTGGAGACAAGGATTGAGAAGATGCAAGAAAGGTTTAACAAGGACCTAGAAGAAATAAAAAAAGAGTCAATATATAATGAATAATGCAATAAATGAGATCAGAAACACTCTGGAAGCAACAAATAGAATATCAGAGGCAGAAGATAAGATTAGTGAAATAGAAGATAGAATGGTAGAAATAAATGAATCAGAGAGGAAAAAAGAAAAACAAATTAAAAGAAATGAGGATAATCTCAGAGACCTCCAGGACAATATGAAATGCTCCAACATTCGAATTATAGGAGTTCCAGAAGAAGACAAAAAGAAAGACCATGAAAAGATACTTAAGGAGATAATAGTTGAAAACTTCCCTAAAATGGGGAAGGAAATAATTACCCAAGTCCAAGAAACCCAGAGAGTTCCAAACAGGATAAGCCCAAGGCAAAACACCCCAAGACACATATTAATCAAATTAACAAAGATTAAACATAAAGAACAAATATTAAAAGCAGCAAGGGAAAAAAACAACAAATAACACACAAGGGGAATCCCATAAGGATATCAGCTGATCTTTCAATAGAAATTCTTCAGGCCAGGAGGGAATGGCAAGACATACTTAAAGTGATGAAAGAAAATAACCTACAGCCCAGATTACTGTACCCAGCAAGGGTCTCATTCAAATATGAAGGAGAAATCAAAAGCTTTACAGACAAGCAAAAGTTTACAGAATTCAGCACTACCAAACCAGGTCTCCAACAATTGCTAAAGGATAATCTCTAGACAGGAAGCACAAAAAGGGTGTATAAACCCGAACCCAAAACTGTAAAGTAAATGGCAACGGGATCAACTTATCAATAATTACCTTAAACGTAAATGGGTTGAATGCCCCAACCAAAAGACAAAGGCTGGAAGAATGGATACAAAAACAAGATCCCTATATATGTTGTCTACAAGAGACCCACCTCAAAACAAGGGACACATACAGACAGAAATTAAAGGGCAGGAAAAAGATATTCCATGCAAATAGAGACCAAAAGAAAGCAGGAGTAGCTATACTCATGTCAGATAAAATACACTTTAAAACAAAGACTGTGAAAAGAGACAAAGAAGGTGACTACATAATGATCAAAGGATCAATCCAAGAAAATGTAACAGTTATAAATATATATGCACCCACATAGGAGCACTGTAATATGTAAGACAAATGCTAACAAGTATGAAAGGGGAAATTAACAATAACATAATAATAGTGGGAGACTTTAATATCCCACTCACACCTATGGACAGATCAAATAAACCTAAAATTAACAAAGAACACAAACTTTAAATGATACAATAGACCAGTTGGACCTAGTTGATATCTATAAGAGATTTCACCCTAAAACAATGAATTTCACCTTTTTCTCAAGTGCTCACAGAACCTTCTGAGGATAGATCACATCCTGGACAATAAATCTAGCCTTGATAAATTCAAAAAATTGAAATCATTCCAAGTACCTTTTCTGACCATAATGCATTAAGATTAGATCTAAATTACAGGGGAAAAACTATTAAAACTTCCAACATATGGAGGCTGAACAACTCGCTTCTGAATAAACAACAAATCACAGAAGAAATCAAAATATGTATAGAAACGAATGAAAATGAAAACACAACAACCCAAAACCTGTGAGACACTATAAAAGCAGTGTTAAGGGGAAAACTCATAGCAATACAGGCGTACCTCAAGAAACAAGAAAAAAAGTCAAATAAATAACCTAACTCTACACCTAAAACAACTAGAAAAGGAAGAATTGGAGAACCCCAGGGTTAGTAGAAGGAAAGAAATCATAAAAATTAGAGCAGAAATAAATGCAAAAGAAACAAAAGAGACAATAGCAAAAATCAACAAAGCCAAAAGCTGGTTCTTTGAAAGGATAAATAAAATCGACAAACCACTAGCTAGACTCATCAAGAAACAAAGAGAGAAAAATCAAATCAATAAAATTAGAAATTAAAATGGAGAGATCACAACAGACAACACAGAAATACAAAGGATCATAAGAGACTACAATTAGCAATTATATGCCAATAAAATGGAGAACGTGGAAGAAATGGACAAATTCTTAGAAAAGTACAACTTTCTAAAACTAAACCAGGAAGAAATAGAAAATCTTAACAGACCCATCACAAGCATGGAAATTGAAACCGTAATCAGAAATCTTCCAGCAAACAAAAGCCCAGGTCCAGACGGCTTCACAGCTGAATTCTATCAAAAATTTCAAGAAGGGCTAACAGCTATCCTACTCAAACCCTTCCAGAAAATTGCAGAGGAAGGTAAACCTCCAAACTCATTCTATGAGGCCACCATCACCCTAATAACAAAACCTGACAAAGATGTCACAAAAAAAAAAAGAAAACTACAGGCTGATATCACTGATGAACATAGATGCAGAAATACTCAGAAAAATGCTAGCAATCAGAATTCAGTAACACATTAAAAAGATCATACACCATGACCAAGTGGGCTTTATCCCAGGGATGCAAGGATTCTTCAATATCCGCAAATCAATCAATGTAATTCACCACATTAACAAATTGAAAAATAAAAGCCATATGATTATATCAATAGATGCAGAGAAGCCCTTTGACAAAATTCAACATCCATTTATGATAAAAACTATCCAGAAAGCTGGAAAAGAAGGAACTTACCTCAATATAATAAAAGCCATATATGACAAACCCACAACAAACATTATCCTCAATGGTGAAAAATTGAAAGCATTTCCCCTAAAATCAGGAACAAGACAAGGGTGCCCATTTTCACCACTAGTATTCAACATAGTTCTGAAAATTTTTGCCACAGCAATCAGAGCAGAAAAAGAAGTAAAAGGAATCCAAAGTGGAAAAGAAGAAGTAAAACTTTCACTGTTTGCAGATGACATGATCTTCTATATAGAAAACCCTAAAGACTCCACCAGAAAATTACTAGAGCTAATCAATGAATATAGTAAAGTTGCAGGATATAAAACCAACACACAGACATCCCTTGCATTCCTATACACTAATAATTAGAAAGCAGAAAAACAAATTAGGGAAACAATTCCATTCACCATTGCAATGAAAAGAATAAAATACTTAGGAATATATCTACCTAAAGAAACTAAAGACCTATATATAAAAAACAATAAAACACTAATGAAAGAAATCAAAGAGGACACTAATTGATGGAGAAATATACCATGTTCATAGATTGGAAGAATCAATATAGTGAAAATGAGTATACTACCCAAAGTAATCTACAGATTCAATACAATTCCTGTCAAGCAACCAGGGGTATTTTTAGAGAGCTAGAACAAATAATTTCACAATTTGTATGGAAATACAAAAAACCCTGAATAGCCAAAGCAATCTTGAGAAAGAAGAATGGAACTGGAGGAATCAACCTGCTTAACTTCAGGCTCTACTACAAAGCTACAATTATCAAGACAGTATGGTACTGGCACAAAGACAGAAATATAGATCAATGGAACAAAATAGAAAGCCCAGAGATAAATCCACACACCTATGGACACGTTATCATTGACAAAGTTCAGTTTAGTTCAGTTCAGTTGCTCAGTCGTGTCCGACTCTTTGCGACCCCATGAATTGCAGCATGCCGGGACTTCCTGTCCATCACCATCTCCCAGAGTTCACTCAGACTCTTGTCCATCAAGTCCGTGATGCCATCCAGCCATCTCATCCTTGGTTGTCCGCTTCTCCTCCTGCCCCAAATCCCTCTCAGCATCAGACTCTTCCAATGAGTCAACACTTCGCATGAGGTGGCCAAAGTACTGTAGCTTCAGCTTTCCCATCATTCCTTCCAAAGAACACCCAGGACTGATCTCCTTCAGAATGGACTGGTTGGATCTCCTTGCAGTCCAAGGGACTCTCAAGAGTCTTCTCCAACACCGCAGTTCAAAAGCATCAATTTTTCGGCGCTCAGCCTCTTCACAGTCCAACTCTCACATCCACAGGAAAAACCATAGCCTGGACTAGATGCACCTTATTTGGCAAAGTAATATCTCTGCTTTTGAATATACTATCTAGATTGGTCATAACTTTTCAGGAGGCAAGAATATACAATGGATTAAAGACAATCTCTTTAACAAGTGGTGCTGGGAAAACTGGTCAACCACTTGTAAAAGAATGAAACTAGAACACTTTCTAACAGCATTCACAAAAATAAACTCAAAATGGATTAAAAATCTAAATGTAAGACCAGAAACTATAAAACTCCTACAGGAGAACATAGGCAAAACACTCTCAAATATAAATCACAGCAGGATCCTCTATGATTCACCTCCCAGAATACTGGAAATAAAAGCAAAATACACAAATGGGATCTAATTAAAATTAAAAGCTTCTGCACAACAAAGGAAAATATAAGCAAGGTGAAAAGACAGCCTTCTGAATGGGAGAAAATAATAGCAAATGAAGCAACTGACAAACAACTAATCTCAAAAATATACAAGCAACTTATGCAGTTCAATTCCAGAAAAATAAACGACCCAATCAAAAAATGGGCCAAAGAACTAAATAGACATTTCTCCAAAGAAGACATATGGATGGCTAACAAACACATGAAAAGATGCTCAACATCACTCATCATCAGAGAAATGCAAATAGAAACCACAGTGAGGTACTATTTCACACCAGTCTGAATGGCTGCAATCCTAAAGTCTACAAGCAGTAAATGCTGGAGAGGGTGTGGAGAAAAGGGAACCCTCTTACACTGTTGGTGGATGGGAATGCAAACTAGTACAGCCACTATGGGGAACAGTGTGGAGATTCATTAAAATCCTGGAAATATAACTGCCTTATGACCCAGCAATCCCACTGTTGGGCATACACACCGAGGAAACCAGAATTGACAGAGACACATGTACCCCAATGTTCATCACAGCAGTGTTTATAATAGCCAGAACATGGAAGCAATCTAGATGTCCATCAGCAGATGAATGGGTAAGAAAGCTGTGGTACATATACACAATGGAGTATTACTCAGCCATTAAAAAGAATACATTTGAATCTGTTCTAATGAGGTGGATGAAACTGGAGCCAATTATACAGAGTGAAGTAAGCCAGAAAGAAAAAACACCAATACAGTATACTAACATATATATATGGAATTTAGAAAAATGGTAATGATAACCCTATATGCGAGACAGCAAAAGAGACACAGATGTAAAGAACAGACTTTTGGACTCTGTGGGAGAGGGAGAGGGTGGGATGATTTGGGAGAATGGCTTTGAAACATCTATAATATCATGTCAGAAACGAATCACTATTCTAGGTTCGATACAGGAAACAGGATGCTTGGAGCTGGTGCACTGGGATGACCCAGAGAGATGATTTGGGGAGGGTGGTGGGAGGGGGGTTCAGGGTTGGGAACTCATGTACACCTGTGGTGGATTCATGTCAATGTATGGCAAAACCAATACAGTATTGTAAAGTAAAAAAAAAAAAATAATAATAATAATAATAAAATTTAAATAAAAAAAAGCAGAGTCATTACTTTGTCAACAAGGTCCGTCTATTCGTCTATTGTTTTTCCAGTACTCATGCATGCATGTGAGATTTGGACTATAAAGAAAGCTGAGCGCCAAAATACTTGATACTTTTTAACTGTGTTGTTGGAGAAGAGTCTTGAGAGTCCCTTTGACTGCAAGGAGATCCAATCAGTCCATCCTAAAGGAGTTCAGTCCTAAGTGTTCATGTGAAGTACTGACCCTGAAGCTGAAACCACAATACTTTGGCCACGTGATGCAAAGAATTGACTCGTTTGAAAAGACCCTGACGCTGAGAAAGATTGAAGGCAGAAGGGGAAGGGGACGACAGAGGATGAGATGGTTGGATGGCATCACCAACTCAATGGACATGGGTTTGAGTAGACTCCGGCAGTTGGTTACGGACAAGGAGGACTGGCATACTGCTGTTCATGGGGTCACATAGAGTCGGACACGACTGAGTGACTGAACTGAACTGAAGTATTTTTGAAATATAAAACGTCTTGGGAGATAGTCTGGATTGTTTCCTCATTTCATTTCATTTGGAGAGGGCAACAGGCAGGAAGGCCAGGGTTCTCCAAACGGAGGAAATAGACTGCAAGTGTCAGACATTTTATCTCTCTTAAGTGGCAGGAGGAAACAAACTAGCAATATTTTTTTTCTTCTCTATACAAATTTAAAAGAGAGAGCTTACTTTTTAGAGAGGTTTCTCTTAAAATACTGTGTTGCCATAATGACACCTGGTTTCACCTGAAGTTAACTATTTTCAAACCTAGAGATAACCAATGCATTTCTCTTATGGAAATGTTTATCTTAAGCTATGTTAATGTACTATGTATTTACCCCAAACTCTGTCTTCAAGTGTGTTCCGCCTCTTGGCTCAGAACTTACTTGATAAACCAGTATGTTATACTCAGATATTGTTCCCCTCATCTATGTAAATGAAACTACTTGTATGGTGATCTGCCCTTCTTCAAGATTCAAGTTCATCATTTTATGGCCCAGGATGAAACATTTGGTGCCAAGTTTATCTCAAAATGCATCTTATGGGTGAGGGGCCTGGTGCCATTCTGAGTTTTAAGACATTCCTTTCTTTCATTAACAGACTGCTAGTGACTATATAACATCCAGCTGAAGACTAGCAGGGGGATACTCTTTCTTCTCCCTACTGAAGCCTATGTCAGAAGCTTTCTATTTACTTTATACTTTAATAAAACTTTATTACACAAAAGCTCTGTGTGATCAAGCCTCATCTCTGACCCCAGGTTGAATTCTTCTCCTCCGGGGGCCAAGAATCCCGGCGTTTTTGCATGATTCAACAACAACCTTTCAATTTCAGTTCAGTCACCATGAACTGATGGGACCTGATGCCATGATCTTTGTTTTCTGAATGTTGGTTTTTAAGCCACTTTTTTCACTATCCTCTTTCACTTTCATCAAGAGGCTCTTTAGGTCTTCTTAAATTTTTGCCATAAGGATGGTGTCATCTGCATATCTGAGGTTATTGATATTTCTCCCGACAATCTTGATTCCAGCTTGTGCTTCCTCCAGCCCAGCATTTCTCATGATGTACTCTGCATAGAAGTTAAATAAGCAGGCTGACAATATACAACCTTGATGTACTCCTTTTCCTATTTGGAACCAGTCTACTCTTCCATGTCCAGTTCTAACTGTTGCTTCGTGACATGCATACAGATTTCTCAGAGGCAGGTCAGGTGTTCTGGTATTTCCATCTCTTTCAGAATTTTCCAGTTTATTGTGATCTACACAGTCAAATGCTTGGGCATAGTCAATAAAGCAGAAATAGATATTTTTCTGGAACTCTCTTGCTTTTCCATTGATCCAGCCAATGTTGGCAATTTGATATCTTATAAGTTTACCTTTTCTAAATCCAGCTTGAAAATCTGAAAGTTCACCGTTCATGTATTGCTGAAGCCCAGCTTGGAGAATTTTGAGGATTACTTTACTCACATGTGAAATGAGTGTAATTGTGCAGTATTTTTTTTTTTTATGAGAATGTTTTTATTTTTATTTCCCTCTTTATACAATTTGAAGCAAAACATATAGTCTACCTTGTATTTGTAGAATAATATTGTATAAATTTATAGATTTAAATCAATTTATTGAATACTATAATTATATTAGCTGTATAAATTTACGAGGGCTATTATAACAAAAAACAACATCCGGAGTGGCTTAAACAACTAATAGCTAGAGGAACATTCTTTGGCATTGCCTTTCTTTGGGAATGGAATGAAAACTGACATTTTCCAGTCCTGTGGCCACTGCTGAGTTTTCCACATTTGCTGGCATATTGAGTGCAGCACTTTCACAGTGTCATCTTTCAGGATTTGAAATAGCTCAACTGGAATTCCATCACCCCCACTAGCTTTGTTCATAGTGATGCTTCCTAAGGCCCACTTGACTTCCCATTCCAGGATGTCTGGCTCTAGGTGAATGGTCATGCCATCGTCATTATCTGAGTCATGAAGATCTTTTTTTTGTACAGTTCTTTGGTGTATCTTGCAATCTCTTCTTAATATCTTCTGCTTCTGTTAGGTCCATACGATTTCTCTCCTTTATTGAGTCCATCTTTGCATGAAAAGTTACCTTGGTATCTCTAATTTTCTTGAAGAGATCTCTAGTCTTTCAATTTCTGTTCTTTCCCTCTATTTCTTTGCTCTGATCACTGAGGAAAGCTTTCTTATCTCTCCTTGCTATTCTTTGGAACTCTGCATTCAGATGCTTATATCTTTCCTTTTCTCTTTTGCTTTTTGCTTTTCTTCTTTTCACATCTACTTGTTAGGCCTCCCTAGACAGCCATTTTGCCTTTTTTGAATTTCTTTTTCTTGGGGATAGTTTTGATCCCTGTCTTCTGTACAATGTCACGAACCACCATCCATAGTTCATCAGGCACTCTGTCTATCAGATCTAGTCCCTTTAATCTTTTTCTCACTTCCACTGTATAATCGTTAGGGATTTAATTTAAGTCATACCTGAATGGTCAAGTGGTTTTCCCTACTTTCTTCAATTTATGTCTGAATTTGGCAATAAAGAGTTCATGATCTGAGCCACAGTCAGCTCCTGGTCTTCTTTTTGCTGACTGTCTTGAACTTCTTCATCTTTGGCTGCAAAGAATATAATCAATCTGATTTTGGTTTTGACCATCTGCTGATATCCATGTGTAGAGTCTAGTTCGTGTGTAGTTCTATGATTTTATCCTAGAACAAAGGAAAAAAAGTAGCATAAATAAGTAATTTTCAAATTAAGTCTAATTTTTTTTACTGTATTTTATCAATATTAATTTCTTATTTTTGATAAATTTATTATGGATACATAAGGTATGAAACACAAAATAAAAAGTAAATTTTCCTCAATATTTTTTCTTCTACCTACTGATATTATAATTCTTCATGTTTTCCTTGAGTATTCTCTATTTAGTCCAGAAATTTTGTCTGGGCTTCAAATTTAATAAAACGTCTTATGTAAATAAAGACATACATGAATGAATAGGATTTCAAAAGGCTTACTGGAGATTTTTAAAATAAATCTGAGAGAAGCAGTGTTTTAGAATAAAAATGTCAGTATTTGGAGATAGACACTTTTTCTGTGTGTTCCATTACCCATTTTTGCCTGAGGAAATTCCATCAACTCTATAATCTTCTGTTTCCCCATTTCAAAAATTGTGATGATGAAACAAGCCACCTTACAAGTTTTTCTATTTTTTTTTTTATGAAAATCAAATGTCAAAGTGTTTTAAAGCACTTTGTATAGTAATGCGTTCTATGTAAATGCGGTCTATTATTCTTGTCAGTCTGCTTTTCTCCAGTTTAGTCATAAAGAAGCCCATTTCACTGTCAAATTTTGGAACACTTTTTTTTTTTAATACACATCAAGTTTATAACTATAATTAATTGTGTAAAGACTGAGCACACCCACAAGTGGTTAATAGCAGCTCCTAGGGGCTTTGAGGGCAAAATTGCACACTTGTACCTTATTTTAAAGGTGCAATTAACTGGTTACAAAACTAATTGAAGGCATAAAAAGAGAAAAACAAAGAGCTTAGTTAGAGCCTCAATGTCATCACTTTAATCTCCTTTGTGTTAAATAATGGAGCCTTCAAATGGGATCTCACCTTTATTCTAATCTCCCTTGCACTGGAGAACAGAGTATTCAGATAGACTCTCTCGTTGATTCTGCACCCTGCTTAGAAAGAATATAATTGATTCACAGCTGCTGTTCTCCAAAACAAATATCTTTAAAGGAACTTCAATAAATTTTACTGTACAGAAACTCCAGCCACATGATGTAAGAAATGTCTACATCAAAATTGCCTGCCCTCAAAAACTTTCTTTGATTCCCTAAAAAATAATAACATCATAATCACTAAAAATAAAATAGGAACAAAAGCAAAATGGAGTTAAAAAAAAAACGCATTTCAATTGTAGTTCCATTATTTCTTATCTGGGTAGTCTTGAACATGATTTTTTGTTCATTTGTTTCTTTATTTTTAACCACAAGAACTTTAACATCCTCCTGCATAAACATAATCATAACACTAACCTTGTTGAATTATCATAATAAGATATATATATGAAGATATTTTTGTAAACACATATAACTGTTTGAGCAGGTTATTGCTATTGATCTGTCCCTATACAGGACCTTCTCCATGATAAGAGTTTAAAAAAAAAAAAAAAAAAGCAAGCCCTCCAAAGAATCAGTATTTTTCTTGATACCCAGAAACCAGTTCTGGAAGTGACTCATTCCATTCCCCAAATTCCTATTAGGAAAATTTAGCTCTGAACCTAAAAGAAATGTGAATGAGAATATGGTGTCAGAATCAAATTCTTACCTACATCCAAAAACAACATGTATATACTTCTGTCTGGGAAGTCATATATTTGGTAGAAAACAGACTTAACAATTTTCAACCTATTAGAAATAGATGGTGGGCTTCCCTGATAGCTCAGTTGGTGAAGAATCCTTCTGCAATGCAGAAGACCCCAGTTCAATTCACGGGTCCAGAAGATCCGCTGGAGAAGGGATAGTCTACCCACTGCAGTGTTCTTGGGCTTCCTTTGTGCTCAGCTGGTAGAGAATCTGCCTGCAATGCAGAAGACCTGGGTTCAATCCCTGGTTGGGAAGATCCCCTGGAGAAGGGAAATGTTATGCTACCCACTCCAGTATTCTGGCCTGGAGAATTCCGTAGGCTGTATAGTCCATGGAGTCACAAAAAATCGGACACACACTGAGCAACTTTCACTTTCTTTCAGAGACAGATGGTAACTATATGTGCTTCAAGTGGTTTCAATACTGCAAAAAACTATATATCATACTATTTAGCATTTATTTGCCAGGTGAAAAAAAAGGAGGCCTAGAAAGTTTGAATGGTTTTCTCAATGTCAAATTTTCTCTTAGATTTGGGACAAAAATGCATATTCCTTGACAGTCAGAGGCTTTTTCTATTCAATATGTCAGAATTGCTTTAATCTAAGACTTCTACCACTAGAAGGGAAAAGTGTGTTTTCTATCTTGGTTTAGTCCAAGGCTATAAAAATACTCTGCTGATTGTTCTATCATTCCTGGAAAATTATTTTATTAGATAATTGGGCAGTGATATAACTTCAAGATAAGAAAAGGCATACACGAGTATTTTATAGAATGTAAAACCTTATAGATTTTACATTTATATTTTATGTACAATTTTATAAATTGCAACACTTTATGGATTTTGCAATTATATTTTGCAAACTATAATTATTAATATTTATTATAACAATAAACCACTTATTGAACCTTTTTGTCCTAGATACTATGCAAGTAATTTTAATGAATGACCTCATTTATTAATAATTCTCACAAAATCCCAATGAGGCAGATACTATTTTTATCCCAACGATTTATAGAAGGAACTTAGAGCTCATAGGTATTCAATAACTTACCAAATAATCTACAAAAAAGTAAAGGATACAAGCTCTTTCTAATTGAGGCTTATTAATATTCATCAGATGGATCGGTAGGTGAATGAGTGGATGAATGGGTGGATAGATGAATAGAAGTATACATACATGAATGGGTGGATAGACATAAAATTTGTCTCAGGCTACTTTATTTATTAAGTGCCCATAAATTTATATATTGTTGATTGTGGGATAGGTTCAGTTACTAATGGATTCAGAGAGGAGATGAAGCATATGTCTCTCTTGTTCTTACTCAGTCAGTCAGTCAGTTCAGTCGCTCAGTCATGTCCAACTCTTTGTGACCCCATGAATTGCAGCACACCAGGGCTCCCTGTCCATCACCAACTCCCAGAGTTCACTCAAACTCATGTCCATCGTGTCAGTGATGCCATCCAGCCATCTCATCCTTTGTCGTCCCCTTCTCCTCCTGCCCCCAATCCCTCCCAGCATCAGAGTCTTTTCCAATGAGTCAACTCTTCGCATGAGGTGGCCAAAGTACTGGAGCTTCAGCTTTAGCATCATTCCTTCCAAAGAACATCCAGGGCAAATCTCCTTTAGAATGGACTGGTTGGATCTCCTTGCAGTCCAAGGGACTCTCAAGAGTCTTCTGCAACACCACAGTTCAAAAGCATCGATTCTTTGGTGCTCATCCTTCTTCACAGTCCAACTCTCACATCCATACATGACTACTGGAAAAACCATAGCTTTGACTAGACGGACCTTAGTCAGCAAAGTAATGTCACTGCTTTTGAATATGCTATCTAGGTTGGTCATAGCTTTCCTTCCAAGAAGTAAGCATCTTTTAAATTCATGGCTGCAATCACCATCTGCAGTGATTCTGGAAGCAAACAAACAAACAAAAACCAAAACAAAATCTGACACTGTTTCCACTGCTTCCCTGCGGGGAGCCAGCACACAAGATCTCACCCATGACAAGGTCATGAGGAGAAGACCTGACAAGCAAGGCGGATCAGGACTTCAGGGATTTCAAAAAGCTGCCCAGGCACTCACCTTAAAGATGATATCTATCTTTCTGATGCTTGCTATACTAGACTGCTTCCCATCTCTTTCCAAACAAAATCAACTTAAAACTTTAATCAATATATCCCCAGGCAGTGACATCCTATAAGATTATCCAGGATGAGAAGAGTATTTCAGTCTAAACCCCTTTAGCTAGCATTTTAGTTTGCTTGACAAATGTGTTTATGGCCTTGGTACTGATGCACATGACTGATGACGATACCTTAATCATAAACAGCATAAAGAAGGTGAACACAGAAAAGGCTCTAATAGGCACAGAGCCCTTCAGGGGGTAAGGAAGCCCTATTAGAGAACATAAAAAATATTATTCTATAAAGTTGTTACTGGATTAGTGCTTGCTTGCTGTGTTCTTGCTTTTAATGTGCTGAGGTTGTACAATAAAAACTATTGTTAATATTGTTAGGAATTTAGAAAATAAGAGTTTAGCCCTAGTGTGAAAACAGTAAGACAATTGTATAAATTTTAGCTGGTGACTTCTGCAAAAGAGCTGACCTTTCTGTTACATTTCTACTATGTTGCAACCTGCTGTACCTTTACCCTATGAGACTGCAACTTTTCTGTGTTTTGTTAAGCTCAAGGCAAAATGAAAAAATAAAATAATAGATTAGAGAAAACAGGTTTTACATTCACCCAGTCTGCAGTAAAAGGTCATAAAATGTGGATAGGCCCCAAGGCCAGAAGACTATACACAAAAATCTACTATGGAAAAGACTCTCATAAACAAAGAAGAATGCAGAAAACATCCTGGATGTTGTGAAGGACAAACTGATATAATGTTGAAATTTACTTTTGTTTAGTCTTCCTTAACGTGCAAACTCTGGGCATAAAAACTCCTTGAGAAAAAAAAGGGACAGACCCTGCTTCATACCCGAGCTTGGTCTCTCTGCCTCTCCCTCTCTCTCTCTCTCTCTCTCTCTCTCTCTCTCTCTCTCTCTCTCTCTCTCTCTCTCTTTCTCTCTCTCTCTCTCCCCGACGCTGTCCATCTTGAGGGTATCCCTGGATCCTGCTGAGGCTGGACCCCAGCACTTTCCCATTATTTCCCATGAAGTGATAGGACGAGATGCCATGATCTTAGTTTTCTGAATGTTGGAGTTTAAGCCAACTTTTTCATTCTCCTCTTTCACTTTCAACAAGAGTCTTTTTAATTGCTCTTCACTTTCTGCCATAAGGGTGGTATCATCTGCATATCTGATGTTATTGGTATTTCTCCCGGCAATCTTGATTCCTGCTTATACTTCTTCCAGCCCAGCGTTTCTCATGATGTCTCGGGATAGAAGTTAAATAAGCAGGGTGACAATACAGCGTTGACATACTCCTTTTCCTATTTGGAACCAGTCTGTTGTTCCATGTCCATTTCTAACTGTTGGTGCCTGACCTGCATATTGGTTTCTCAAGAGGCAGGTTAGGTGGTCTGGTATTCCCATCTCTTTCAGAAATTTCCACAGTTTATTGTGATCCACACAGTCAAAGGCTTTGGCACAGTCAATAAACCAGAAATATATGTGTTTTTTTTTTTTTTTTTCTGGGACTCTCTTGCTTTTTCCATGATCCAGCGGATGTTGGCAATTTGATATCTGGTTCCTCTGCCTTTTCTAAAAGCGGCTTGAACATCAGGGAGTTTACGATTCATGTATTGCTGAAGCCTGGCTTGGAGAATTTTAAGCATTACTTAACTAGTCTGTGAAATGAGTGCAATTGTACGGTAGTTTGAGCATTCTTTGGCATTGCCTTTCTTTAGGATTGAAATGAAAACTGACCTTTTCCATTCCTGTGGCCACTGCCGAGTTTTCCAAATTTGCTGACATATTGAGTGCAGCACTTTCACAGCATCATCTTTCAGGATTTGAAATAGCTCAACTGGAATTCCATGACCTCCACTAGCTTTGTTCGTAGTGATTTTTTCTAAGGCCCACTTGACTTCACATTCCAGGATGTCTGGCTCTAGGTGAGTGATGACACCATCATGATTATCTTGGTCATGAAGATCTTTTTTGTGCAGTTCTTCTGTGTATTCTTGCCACCCCTTCATAATATCTTATGCTTCCATTAGGTCCATACCATTTCTGTCCTTCATTGAGCCCATCTTTGCATGAAATGTTCCCTTGGTATCTCTAATTTTCTTGAAGAGATCTCTAGTCTTTCCCATTCTGTTCTTTCCCTCTATTTCTTTGCATTGATCGCTGAGGAAGGCTTTCTTATCTTTTCTTGCTATTCTTTGGAACTCTGCATTCAGATGCTTATATCTTTCCTTTTCTCCTTTGCATTTCACTTCTCTTCTTTTCATAGCTATTTGTAAGGCCTCAGGGCCTAACATACACAGAGAGTGAGGTAATGTTATGTACAGTATGATTTGGAACTGTAATTGGTTAGAAATCTCCCTTCTGTCTCACTCCCTATGTCTATCCCCATAAGTCATATTAAAAATATTTACAGCAGATGATATGCAAGTGTTTACCAAAAACAAAGATATGACATAGGTTATAGATCTGAATCTTGACCCTAGAACACCCCCAACATTTTACACTCTTATCCTTTTGTTGCTGGATCCTGAGAAGTCCCAGTGCATGAGGAGAAAAGCCTAGCTGACCTGGACAACATTAGTAGCCTTAGATAACTGGGTATTACAAGCTAGAACAGAAGTATTCGAAAAATTATTTTAGCTATTAACATAGCTGTACTGATATGTACTGGCTGAATATTACGTCTACATAGAGTAGGGCCTCCCATTTCATTATAAGAATCCAGGTATATAATGTCAAGAAAAATGACTTAGACCTTAGGGGAAAAATTAACTCAAGGCTTTTCCTGGAAGAAGCTTTGGGAAGGATTGAAGAAATGGGGTGGGGGGAAGAACATTATATATGATAAAAGAAACTCAGAAATAGGAGATGTAGTTACAAATATTGCCATGTAGTTACAATTTCATCAGAGGCAGATCTTGCTCTTTTTTTTTTTTTTTTTTTTTACTTCTCTTTGGAAATCCAAGAGCACCTAGAGCTTACAAAATGAGAAATGAAAGGACAAAAATAGTGAAATAAACAGGATACTCCCTGAAAATTCATATTTTGAGTAGTCTTTCTTTAGGCACATCATAGTGTATCAAAAAAGGCAAAGAAGAATATTTATCTTCCCCACTTTCTTCTGTGATTCCCTTAGGAAGTTGCACTGAGAATCATAGAATTGCTACTTCCAGACCTTTTTACAAAATATTTAATATATTTTGTTGTTCAATTGCTAAATTTTCTCTGACTCTTTGTGATCCCATGAACTTTATTTACCTTCTATTTTATTTTACTCCCCCAAGTCCTGGGGATTTCTGCTCAGAAATACAAGTTTTGCCACTTCATAATATTTATCGATTTTTCAGTGACTTAAAAAAAAAAAGGATATAGTTAATTTACAATGTTGCATTAGTGTCAGGTGTACATCAAAGTTAATCATTTATGTATATGCATATGTCCACTTTTTTAGATTATTTTCCATATAGGTCATCACAGAGTATTGTGTAGAGTTTCCTGTGCTATACAGTAGATCCATATTCATTATCTGTTTTATACATAACAGTGTGTATTTGTCAATACCAATCTTCCAACTTATCTCTCTCCCTAACTTATCTCCTCGTAACCATAAGTTTATTTTCTACATCTGTAAAGGAGTGTTTTATTAATGTGGTAAAAAAAAATCCACTTTAATCCATAACCAAAATACTGTTCTGTGAAGTTGTTGGGAAGAGACAAATAATTGTAAAAATGTTAATTAGACATGAGTTACTTCTCTTTCACTTCACAGTAGAACTAGATGGTTTCAAGGCTAAGCAAGCAATGTTCATTAGCCCTTATATGACATCTTAGAACCTATGACATCATTTCTGAAACCTACTCCTCTTATTTTAATGAAAGCTTAATTTCTACAAAGAAGTGCTTTATGTGTGGTGATTCTACTGTTCCCATTCACCAACATTAAAAAGTGAGCATCCGTTTATCCAACATGATTAGGAAATTGGAGAGTTTAGTTAACCAAATATTTGTAATCTAAACCATCTCTACTACTCACATCAGTGATAGATTCTCAGATTTTAATGTAAATTATAAAATGTGAAGCTCTAATTGCAATGGAAAAGTCTATGTATTCAAAAGGCTCTGTATTTTATAGCTCAATTTGTGAACCACATCTAACTTAGTATTTCCCTCACTTAATATTTACAGGGAAGAATCTGAAGCTCAGAAATAGTAAACGATTTGCCAAAAATGAGTGATTACAGGTCCTAAGTGCTAGAGCTAAGACTCAAAGTTCATCAAATCTATGAGCACAATCTATTTCTCTAATCATTAAGAAGACACTTAATTTCATTCAGAATTTCATTTATTGATTTACACCTTCATATATAATATATATTTTATTTGTTTAATGCATACTGACTGTTTTATACTCATCAGGAAGAGTGATAAATTCTGTGACTTTCATGTCTAATGAGAAAGTTTGAAAAAGCAACTCGAAGGGGCAGCAAAATAGCAGTTGGGTAATATAAAAAGAAGTTTTAATACTATGGTAAGCGAGGATGTGTGTTGGGGGATGTGTGTATTAAATTAGAAAAGGACTACAGGGGATAATATTGTTGCTTCTCAAATTCATATCCATTGAGTCAGTGATGCTATCTAATCATTTCATACTCTGTTGACCCCTTTTCCTTTGCCTTCAATCTTTCTCAGCATCAAGGTCTTTTCCAATGAGTCAGCACTTCCCAGCAGTTGGCCAAATTATTGGAGCTTCAGATTCACTAACAGTCTTTCCAATGAATATTCATGGTTGATTTCCTTTATGATTTACTGGTTTGATCTCCTTGCTGTCCAAGGGACTCTCAAAAGTCTTCTCCAGAACCAGAGTTCAAAAGCATCAGTTCTTGCATGCTCAGCCTTCTTTATGGTCCAACTCTCACATTCACACTTGACTAGCTATGGAAGAACCATAGCTTTGACCATATGGACCTTAGTCATCAAAATGTCTCTGCTTTTTAATATGCTGTCTAGGCTTCTCATAGCTTTCCTTCTAAGGAGCAAGTATGTTTGAATTTCAAGGCTGCAGTCACCATCCAGAGTGATTTTGGAGCCTAAGAGAATAAATTTTGTCATGGCTTCCACTTTTCTCCTTCTGTTTGTCATGAAGTGTTGGGACAGGATACCATGATCTTAGTTTTATGCTCATCAAGAAACTCTTTAGTTCCACTTCAATTTCTGCCATTAGAGTAGTCTTGTCTACATATCTGAGGTTGTTAATATTTATCCTGTCAATCTTGATTCCAGCTTTGAATCCATCCAGCCTGGCATTTCACCTGTTGTTCTCTGCATATAAATTAAATAAGCAGAGTGACACTATACAGTATTGTGGTAATCCTTTCCCATTTTCGAAACAGGCAGTTACTCCATGACTGATGCTATCTGTTGCTTCTTGACCCACAGGCAGATTTCTCAGGACACAGGTAAGGCGGTCTGGTATTCCTCTCTCTTTAAGAATTCTCCAATTTGTAGTGATCCACAGTCAAATGCTTTAGGATAGTCAATGAAGCAATTTTTTTTTTTCCCCTGTAACTCTCTTGCTTTCTCCAGAATAGAATGAGTGTTGGCAATTCGGTGTCTGGTTCCTCTGCCTTTTCAAATTCCAGCTTGTGCATTTGGAATTTCTTGGTTACATATTCCTGAACCCTAGCTAGAAGGATTTTGAGCATAACCTTGCTAGTATGTGAAATGAGTACAAGAGTACAATAGTTCAAACACTCTTTGGCACTGCCTGTTTTGAGTTTAAAATGAAAACTGATCTATTCCAATCCTGTGGACTCTGCTGAGTTTCCAAATTTGCTGACATACTGAGTGCAGAACTTTAAGAGCATCATCTTCTAGGAGTTGAAATAGCTTAGCTGGAATTTCATTTCCTCCACTAGCTTTGTGATTGCTGTTGTTATTGGGGCTTCCCTGATAGCTCACTTGGTAAAGGATCTGCCTGCAATGAATGAGACCCCAGTTTGATCCCTGGGTTGGGAAGATCCTCTGGAGAAGGGAAAGGCTATGCTACCCACTCCATTATTCTGGTCTAGAAAATTCCATGGACTGTATAGTCCATGTGGTTGCAAAGAGACAGGCCTGAGTGACTTTCACTTCACTTCACTTCCTAAAGCCCACTTGACTACACACTCCAGCATATCTGGCTCTAGGTGAGTAAGCACACCATCGTAGTTACCCAGCTCCTTAAGACCTTTCATGTGTGGTTCTTTTCTATATTCTTGCCACCTCTTCTTACTCTCTTCTGCCTCTGTTAAGTCCTTACAGTTTATTTCCTTTATCCTGACATCCTTGAATTAAATGTTCTTTTGATATCTCAAACTTTCTTGAAGAAACCTCTAATATGTCCCATTTATTGCTTTCCTCTAATGGCACTGTTCATTTAATAAGGCCTTCTAATCTCAGATTTCTATTCTCAGGAATTCTGCATTCAGTTGGGTGTACCTTTCCCTTTCTCCCTTGCTTTTCTCTTCTCTTCTTTCCTCAGCTATTTGTAAAGCCTCCTCAGATTAACCACTTTGCCTTCTTGCATTTCTTTTTCTTTGGGATGACTTTGGTCACTGCCTTCTGTATAATGTTATGAACTTCTGTCCATAGTTTTCCAAGGACTCTGTTTACCACATGTAGTCTCTTGAATCTATTTGTCGCCTCCACTGTATAATCATAGTGATTTGATTTACATCATATCTGAATGGCATAGTGATTTTTCCTACTTTCTTCAGTTCAAGTCAGAGTTTTGCAATAAGTAACTCATGATCTTAGCCACAGGCAGCTCTAGGTCTTCTTTTTACTGACTGTATAGAGCCTCTCCCTCTTTGGCTTCAAAGAATATGATCAATCTGATTTCAGTATTGACCATCCAGTGATGTTCATGCATACAGTTTTCTCTTGTGTTGTTGCTAAATTCAATTTATGTTTAATACTAGTTCTTACTCTATAAAACTAAATATGTTGGAAAAAGTAATTTAAAATGTTCTCTAGTGACTTTCTTGGTTGTGCATTGATTAAGACTCTGGACTTCCAATGCAAGGGATCCTCATTTGATCCTAATCCCTGGTCGGGGAACTAAGATCTCACATGCTGCCACATAGAGGAGAAAAAAAAAAAAAAGCTCTAAGGGAGGTCCAGCTTTCACACTTGTTGACTGTGAAGTTAGTAAATCTTTTTAAGTCACATATTTAAAACCTGAAGTTATGTTGTCATGGTTGGTCTGAAAATTAAATTAAGTTTTATAAACACTCCAGACACAAAAATCAAATTGACACAGTGAACACTCAATGAATATTGGCTATAATTATGAAGTAAGCAATTCAAATCTATATAGACTGAATGTTACAGACGGTGATTTTAAAAATATATTTGTTAGGGGGAGGATAAATGAGGAGCTTTGACTATAATTCAGACGGAAACATTTGAATGTTCATTGCACACCTATGTTCATTGCATAACTATTCACAATAACCAAACATGTGAGTAAAATAAATGTTCATTGACAGAGAAATGGATAAAGAAGATGTGGTACATATATACAATGTAATATTACTCAGCCATTGAAAAGAATAAAATAATGCCATTTACTGCAACATGGGTGGACTTAGAGCTTGTCATACTGAGTGAAATAAGTCAGACAGAGAATGACAAATGTCATATAACATCTCTCATATGTGGAATTTAAAAATAAAATATAAAAATGAACTTACAAAACAGAAAGAGACTCAGAGACTTAGAGAACAAACTTATGGATGTCAAGGGGAAAGACAGGGGAAAGAGATAGTTGAGGAGTTTGAGATGGTCTTGTACACACTAGACTAGAGGCCACTTCAAGAAACTTAGAGATACGAAGGGAATATTTCATGCAAAGCTAGGCACAATAAAGGACAGAAATGGTATGAACCTAATCAAAGCAGAAGATATTATGAAGAGCTGGCAAGAATACACAGAAAAACTATACGAAAAAGATCTTCAAGACCCAGATAACCGTGATGATGTGAACACTCACCTACAGCCAGACATCTTGGAATGGGAAGTCAAGAGAGCCTTAGGAAGCATCACTAAGGGGGAAAAAAAAAAAAGCTAGTGGAGGTGATGGAATTCCAGTTGAGCTATTTCAAATCCTAAAAGATGATGCTGTGAACGTGCTGCACTCAATATGCCAGCAAATATGCCAGGAAAACTGAGCAGTGGCCACAGGACTGGAAAATGTCAGCTTTCATTCCAACCCCAAAGAAAGGTAATGCCAAAGAATGCTCAAACTACTGTACAATTGCACTTATCTCACATGGCAGTAAAGTAATGCTCAAAATTCCCCAAGCCAGGCTTCAACAGTTCATAATCTGAGAAATTCCAGATATTCAAGCTGTATTTAGAAAAGGCAGAAGAACTGGAGATCAAATTGCCAACATACATTGGATTATCAAAAGAAGAGAGTTGCAGAAAAAAAAAATCTACTTCTGCTTCATTGATTATGCCAAAGCATTTGATTATCTGGATCAGAACAAATTGTGGAAAATTCTTAAAGAGATGGGAATACCAGACCCCCTTTTCTGCCTCCTGAGAAATCAATCCATATGTAGGTCAAGAAGAAACAGAACTGGACATGGAACAACAGGCTGATTCCAAATCGAGAAAGGAATATGTCAAGGCTGCATATTGTCACTTTGCTTATTTAACTTATATGAAGAATACATCATGCAAAACACCAGGGTGGATGAAGCATAAGCTGGAATCAAGATTGCCAAGAGAAATGTCAATAACCTCAGATATGCAGATGATACCACACTTATGGCAGAAAGGGAAGAACTAAAGAGCCTCTTGATGAAAATGAAAGAGGAGAGGGAAAAAGTTCGCTTAAAGCTCAACATTCAGAAAACTAAGATCATGGGATCCGGTCCCATCACTTCATGGCAAATAAATGGGGTAACAATGGAAACAATGACGGACTTTATTTTCTTGGGCTCCAAAATCACTGCAAGTGGTGACTTGCAGCCATAAAACTAAAAGATGCTTGCTCCTTCAAAGAAAAGCTAAGATCAACTTAGACAGCGTACTAAAAAGCAGAGACATTACTTTGCCAATAAAGCTCCATCTAGTTAAAGCTATGCTTTTTCCAGTAGTCACATATGGATGTGAGAGTTGGACTATAAAGAAAGCTGAGCATCAAATAATTGATGCTTTTGAACTGTCATGTTGGAGAAGACTCTTGAGAGTTCCTTGGACTGCAAGGAGATCCAAATAGTCAATCCTAAAGGAAATCAGTTCTGGATATTCATTGGAAGGACTGATGCTGAAGTTGAAACTGCAATACTTTGGCTACCTGATGTGAAGAATGGACTCATTTGAAAAGACCCAGATGCTGGACAAGATTGAAGGTAGCAAGAGAGGGGGACGACAGAGGATGAGATGGTTGGATGGCATCACTGACTCGATGGACATGAGTTTGAGTAAGCTTCTGGGGTTGGTGATAGACAGGGAAGCCTGGCGTGCTGCAGTCCATGGGATCTCAAATAGTCAGACATGACTGAGTTGAACTTAACTGTACACACTGTTACATTTAAAATCGATAATCAACAAGGACCTACTGTATAGGATAGGGAAATCTATTCAGTATTTTGTGATAGCCTAAATGGGAAAAGAACTTAAAAAAAAATACATATATATGTGTAACTGAATCACTGTACTGTACACATGAAGCTAACACAATATTGTTAATCAACTATTCTCCAATACAGACTAAAGTGTTAAAATAAAATACATTTCTGAAAATTGTTTTATTACTTTATTGCTACATATCCCTTTAGCATAACATAATACAGAGTATATTTGAAAAGTCAATTATTTGTATTCTTGGATGATTTCAGAAAATTTGATTTCTTTTGTTAAACCTATCCTTTTCTTATAATTCCTGAGCGTATTATAGAGATAAATATAAATAACCTATTAGAATGCAAGCTCCAAGATTGCATCAATCTTTTTTTCCATTGCATCCTTGAAATTTGAAACAGAAAGTAACCTAAAGAATCACCTAATGACAAATGGCTTTAATAAATGTAGCACATAAACTGAGAACATAGATCTGAATAAGACTTGAGCAAAGAAGCAAATATATAGGGTGAAATTCTACCTTTTCATTCATCACTGCCCCCATATATACCAGTATTTGTACTGAGCATGCATAAAGTAAACTGGTAATCAGAAAATGTAGTCTCAGAACTGTGACTTTCCTTGTATTAACTGTTATTTTTCATTGTCAGTGTCAGAACCATCATCATCGTAGCAACAATTATTGAGTACTTTTTATCTGCCAGGCACTGTATTAACTGCTTTTAATGTGTTAACTCATTTAATTCTCACAGTTCTCTGATGATGAAAATATTAACCCCATTATACCAATAAGAGACATTGAGAAATTAATGTGTGCAAGGCCATACAGACAGAAAAACACAGTGCTGGGCTTCAAATACATGCTTTCTTTGATTTCAAAGCTGACAGTCTGAATGACTCTTCCTATTACCTCCCATGGGCAAATTATTTCCTATTTCTGTACCAAAACATCTCTGAAAAATCAGAGGCTGAATTTTCACTAAATGATTTCTTCCTACTCTGATATTACATCATTACATGCTGTATTGCTCCTCATCCTGTTCATGATACCAATTGTCTTGCTGTATCTCACTGTGTGCATTGTTTATTGAACCCAGGATAGGCAAAACATGAGCTAAAAGGCTAGAAGAAAATGCGAGGATCCATAGGAACTGCAGACACGTTTATTCTCTTCTGGCTGGCACAGCAACCATAACAGTATTCTCTCCTGGCCGACGTAGCACCTGTAACAATATACACCCCAAACATGCCCAAATGTTTCCTTTTATAGATTTTATGCCAGCTTTATAAATATAATCTTAAGAAAAAAATGTACACTGCATAAGTACTCTAGAGGTTTAGCATTTTGAAAGCTGATATTTGAATTATTCTTGTATAAAAATATTACTAAAAAATGAAATAAGCCAGTATGCCATATAACATTGGACTACTTAAAGACCAAGTGAAATCTAGAGATCTAGAAAGAATAATAAAGAACTATCCTAAGAACTTGTTTCTAATTCTTATCTCTTGTCCAGTAAAGTGGAGATGTGGTAACACTGGCATAGATTGAGAGGATATATTCCAACTCCTTCCTTTCTTATAATAAAGATGGCTTTTTTTTTTTTTTCTTAGTCAAATAGGAAGGAACAAGTTACTTGAAATGGTTTGCCCTGGTTAACAGCATGAAAAAACTCGTTGCCAGACTTATACTGAATTTAAGTTTATGCAAATTTAAGGAGGCAGATTCCACATATAGATGCATGAAGACCATGCACTTAAAAAGTGGCAGAGCCAAACTTCAAAATATAAAACACACACCATTTCCCCCCTCTAGTTTCATTGGAAGCATCTGACAAGTAACCATCTCCACTCCAGCTGCAATACTTCCTGGACTGACAAATGGTTGCTGCTGCCGCTGCTGCTGCTGCTGCTGCTGCCGCTGCTGCCGCTGCTGCTGCTGCTGCTCCTGCTGCTGCTGCTGCTGCTGCTGCTAAGTCGTTTCAGTCGTGTCCGACTCTGTGCGACCCCATAGACAGCAGCCCACCAGGCTCTGCCGTCCCTGGGATTCTCCAGGCAAGAACACTGGAGTGGGTTGCCATTTCCTTCTCCAATGCATGAAAGTGAAAAGAGAAAGTGAAGTCACTGAGTCGTGTCCAACTCTCAGCGACCCCATGGACTGCAGCCTACCATGCTCCTCCATCCATGGGAGTCTCCAGGCAAGAGTACAAATGGTTATCTCCCAATATTTCATGTGTAGACTGATTGTACTAGGACACACAGTTCAGCTTATCATTCATGCTATATTATGACAGATCCCTAGGCTAGCCCAGAAATCCTATTTAATAAACGTGTAGCTGAACTAAAGTATTTTTAAAATCTAACCACTGCAACCTCTTCTTTAATTCAAAGCTCCAAATATTTTATTTATGTGAATTATGTGGTATTTAACATTTTCCTCTCTTATGATTACATCTTAAAGTTGAAACCATGTTTCATCATATTTAGCATAGTTCTTTACACATGGAAGCCATTCAATATTTATTGAATCTGCCAGTAGAGCCTAGTGAAGAACTGCTTTGCTTCCTTAACTCTCAAGTACCATTTTTTCAGTGAGATTTGGAATCAGACAGAGCTGACCTTGAATCTGTATTCAAACTTTTTGAGTGATAGCCAGAAAATTCTTCAAGTTTCTCCACACTTCTGGACTTTGGTTTTCTGATATTTAAAAATAAAAACAATATATTATTTAAAGAAGGTCCTTTAGTGAAAATTCTTAGCACAGTACTTAACACATTGCAGGTTATTAATAAATATTAATTGTATCTATAATTTATATATATTACAAATAAAATATACACTATGTATTTATTGAATTCAATTAAATGCATTGAATATTTTATGTGAAACTCTCTGAAGATTTCACTCAAGGATACCAGGCAGTTGTCTGTTCTGGATGCATAAAATGTCTTTTATTCTCACAGCTTGCTCTTATGAGAGAGAACACTCCTTTAGCTATTAATCCCTTTCTCCTTTATAGTACATAATTTATAACAAAATAAGAAAATAATTACTATTGTTTATGGAGAAACTCATATATCAATTTAATGCTAATTACTTTGCACCCATAATCTCATTGAATCTATCCAAAACTCTTAAAATGTCATTAACTCCACTTACAGAAAAAGGAACTAATTATCAAAGAAATTTGAAAGTCTTTTCAATATTAGAGAGTTTTTGGAAGAAGCTAGGTTTTACCAAATCTTCTTATATTGTAAAGCTTCATATTCTTTCTAATATACCTAGTGACATGTTCATAGGTGATAATCATGAATCTTTGTGTGTCTAAATTAATTGGTAAAGATTGATATATTGTTCAGAAAAAATAAATTGCGCTTACAGTTAGTTGTCCATTCCTGATATTTTATACCAAAGAATATGGCATGAACTTAGCGATGAGGATAAGGATTCTTTAAGTTGAGACATATAGTAAATTTCTGGAGCATAAGTTTGGAAGGTGATAAAACAAGTTAGGCACAATTGTAGAAAAGGAAGAGAGAGTTTCTGGGTTTTCCTCCATGATTTAAATTCCCAGGAGCAACCTTACCATGGAAAAATATGTTCTAGTGTAAAGGGCGGTACATAGAATTTCAAGTTCAGATCACAAGGAAAAAGAAAGAAAGAGAACTAAAGGATACCTCCAACCACTGAAAACAAAAAGAGGAATAAGAAATTATAGAAAATAGCTAGTATTTAAGCTAACAAACATATGAAAAGATTCTTAATATCACTCATTATCAGAGAAATGCAAATCAAAACCACAATGTGGTACCATCTCAAGCTGGTCAGAATGGTTGCCATCAAAAAGTCTACAAAAAGTGAATGCTGGAAAGGGTGTGGAGTAAAGGGAATCCTCTTACACTGTTGGTGGGAATGCAAACTAGTACAACAACTATGGAGAACAGTGGAGATTCCTTAAAAAAAAAAAAAAAAAAAAACTGGAAATAGAACTGTCATACAACCCAGCAATCCCACTGCTGGGCATACATACTGAGGAAATCAGAATTGAAAGAGACATGTGTACCTCAATGTTCATTGCAGCACTGTTCACAATAGCTAGGACACGGAAGCAACCTAGATGTCCATCGGCAGATGAATGGATAAGGAAGTTGTGGTACATATACATTCAACTATAAAAAATAATGCATTTGAGTCAGTTCTAATGAGGTGGATGAACCATCAGCCTATTATACAGAGTGAAGTAAGTCAGAAAGAGAAACACCAATACAGTATATTAACGCATATATATGGAACTTAGAAAGATAGTAACAATGGTCCTATACACAAGGCAGCAAGAGACACAGATGTAAAAACTATGTGGGAGAAGGTAAGGGTGGGATAATTTGAAAGAATAGCATTGAAACATGCATATTACCATATGTAAAATAGACAACAAGTATAAGTTTGATGCATAAAGCAGGGCGCTCAAAGCTGGTGGTCTGGGACAACTCAGAGGGATGTGATGGGGAGGGAGGTGGAAGGGGTTTCAGGTTGAGGGGACACGTGTTCACCTCTGAGTGATTCATGTCGATGTATGACAACAACAACCACAATACTGTAAAGAAATTATCCTCCAATGAAGGCAGAGTAGAAGGACGTGTACTCATCTTCTGCAAGAACTCCAAAATTATGTCACAGCTGAACAACCATTGACAGGAGAATATACATTCCCACCAAGGAAAGATATGCCACATCCAAGGGTGAAGGAGAAGCCCCAGTAAGATAGTTGTAGGGGTGAAATAATGTTTAGAATCAAACTCCATACCCGCCAGAGACACTAGGAGGGCTCAAGCAAAACTTGTGCACATCGAGACTCAGAGACCCCACAAAGAGTGAGTCAGAACTGTCAGTGTCTCTTGTGGAGGTATAGGTCAGCAGTGGACTGCTGCAGGGGCAGGGGCTCGGGGTGCAGTAGATCTGGGTATGGCATAAGGTCGCCGTTAACCCCACCAAAGAGCAGCCAGAACTTACGCAGGGGAGGAAACAGACACTTCGAGGGCACAAACAAAAGTTTGTGTGCACCAGGACCCAAGAGAAAGGAGCACTGACCCCACAAGAGACTGACAAAGACTTACACGTGACTGTCCAGAAGTCTCTGGCAGAGACGTGGGTGTGTGGTTGCCTGCTGCAGGAGGGGAGCACTGAGTACAGCAGTGCCTGCAGGGCACATTTTGAAGGAGGTAGCCATTATCTTCATTACCTCTACCATAGTTTGGCCTCAAGTGAAACAACAGGGAGGGAACATAACCCTGCCCATAAACAGAAAATTGGATTAAAGATTTACTGAATATGGCCCCGCCCATTAGAACAAGACCCAGTTTCCCCCTCAGTCAGTCTCTCCCATCAGGAACATTCCATAAGCCTCTTACCCTTTTCCCTTAGAGGGCAGACAAAATGAAAATTGCAATCACAGAAAACTAATCAATCTGATCACATGGACCACAGCCTGGTCTAATTAAATGAAACTATGAGACGTGCTGGGTAGGACCACTTAAATCAGATGGGTCATAGTGGAGAGTTCTGACAAAACGTAGTACACTGGAGAAGGCAATGACACACCACTTCAGTATTCTTGCCTTGAGAAACCCATGAACAGTACAAAAAGGCAGAAAGATAGGACACTGAAAGATGAACTCCCCAGGTTGGTAGGTGTGCAATATGCTACTGGAGAATGGTGGAGAAATAACTCCAGAAAGAATGAAGAAACAGAGCCAAAGCAAAAACAACACACAGTTGTGGATGTGACTGGTGATGGAAGTAAAGTCCAATGCTGTAAAGAGTAGTATTGAATAGAAACCTGGAATGTTAGATCCGTGAATCAAGGCAAATTCGAAGTGGTCAAACAGGAGATGGCAAGAGTGAACATCAATGTTTTATGAATCAGCCAACTGAAATGGACTGGAATGGGTGAGTTTAATTCACATGACTATTATCTGTACTACTGTGGGCAAGAATCCCATAAAAGAAATGGAGTAGCCATCATAGTCAACTGAAGAGACCAAAATGCAGTACTTGGATACAATCCAAATTGAGAGAATGATCTCTGTTCATTTCCAAGGAAAACAATTCAATACAACAGTAATAAAAGCCTGCCCTAAACAGTAATGCTGAAGAAGATGAAGGTGAACTGTTCTGTGAAGACCTACAAGACCTTCAAAAATAATACCCCCAAAAGATGTCCATTTCATCATAGGGGACTGGAATGCAAATATAGGAACTCAAGAGATACCTGGATTAACAAGCAAATTTAGCCTTGGAGTACAGGATGAAGCAGGGCAAAGGCTAATAGAGTTTGCCAAGAGAACACATGGTCATAGCAAACACCCTCTTGAACAACACAAGAGAAGACTTAACACGTGGACATCACCAGATGGTCAAAACAAAAATCAGGTTGATAATATTCAGTCAATTCAGTTCAGTCACTCAGTCGTGTCCGACTCTGCATCCCCATGAATCACAACACTTCAGGCCTCCCTGTCCATCACCAACTCCAGGAGTTCACTCAGACTCACCTCCAAAAAGTCAGTGATGCCATCAAGCCATCTCATCTTCTGTCGTCCCCTTCTCTTCCTGCCCCCAATGCCTCCAAGCATCAGAGTCTTTTCCAATGAGTCAACTCTTCGCAGAGGTGGCCAAAGTACTGGAGCTTCAGCTTTAGCATTATTCCTTCCAAAGGAATCCCAGGGCTAATCTCCTTCAGAATGGACTGGTTGGATCTCCTTGCAGTCCAAGGGATTCTTAAGAGTCTTCTCCAACACCACAGTTCAAAAGCATCAATTCTTTGGCGCTCAGCCTTCTTCACAGCCCAACTTTCACATCATACATGACCACTGGAAAAACCATAGCCTTGACTAGATGGACCTTTGTTGGCAAAGTAATGTCTCTGCTTGTGAATGTGCTATCTAGGTTGGTCATAACTTTTCTTCCAAGCGTCTTTTTATTTCATGGCTGCATTTACCACCTGCAGTGGTTTAGGAGCCCCCAAAACTAAAGACTGACACTGTTTCCACTGTTTCCCCATCTATTTTCCATGAAGTCATGGGACTGGATGCCATGATCTTCATTTTCTGAGTGTTGAACTTTCAGCCAACTTTTTCACTCTCCTCTTTCGCTTTCATCAAGAGGCTTTTTAGTTCCTCTTCACTTTCTGCCATAAGGGTGGTGTCATCTGCATATCTGAGGTTATTGATATTTCTCCTGGCAATCTTGATTCCTGCTTATGCTTCTTCCAGCACAGCGTTTCTCATGATGTACTCTGCCTATAAGTTAAATAAGCAGGGTGACAATATACAGCCTTGATGTACTCCTTTTCCTATTTGGAACCAGTCTGTTGTTCCATGTCCAATTCTAACTGTTGCTTCCTGACCTGCATATAGATGTCTCAAGAGGCAGGTCAGGTGGTCTGGTATTTCCATCTCTTTCAGAATTTTCCACAGTTTATTGGGATCCACACAGTCAAAGGCTTTGGCATAGTCAATAAAGCAGAAACAGATTTGTTTCTGGAACTCTCTTGCTTTTTCCATGATCCAGTGGATTTTGGAAATTAGATCTCTGGTTCCTCTGCCTTTTCTAAAACCAGCATAAACATCTGGAAGTTCACGATTCACATATTGCTGAAGCCTGGCTTGGAGAATTTTGAGCATTACTTTACTAGCGTGTGAGATGAGTGCAATTGTGCGGTAGTTTGAGCATTCTTTGGCATTGCCTTTCTTTGGGATTGGAATGGAAACTGACCTTTTCCAGTCCTGTGGCCCCTGCTGAGTTTTCCAAATTTGCTGACATACTGAGTGCAGCATTTTCCCAGCATCATCTTTCAGGATTTGAAATAGCTCAACTGGAATTCCATGACCTCCACTAGCTTTGTTCGTAGTGATGCTTTCTAAGGCCCACTTGACTTCACATTCCAGAGTTCTGGCTCTAAGTGAGTGATCACACAATCGTGATTATCTTGGTCTTGAAGATCTTTTTTGTACAGTTATCTTGTGTATTCTTGCCACCTCTTTTTAATATCTTCTGCTTCTCTTAGATCCATAACTTTTCTGTCCTTTATCGAGCCCATCTTTGCATGAAATTATCCCTTGGTATCTTAATTTTCTTAAGAGATCTCTAGTCTTTCCCATTCTGTTCTTTCCCTCTATTTCTTTGGATTGATCGCTGAGGAAGGCTTTCTTATCTCTTCTTGCTATTCTTTGGAACTCTGCATTCAGATGCTTATATCTTTCTTTTTCTCCGTTGCTTTTTGCTTCTCTTCTTTTCTCAGCTATAAGTAAGGCCTCCCCAGACAGCCATTTTGCTTTTTTTGCATTTCTTTTCCATGGGATTGGTCTTGATTCCTGTCTCTTGTACAGTGTCATGAACCTCAGTCCATATTTCATCAGGCACTCTATCTATCATATCTAGGCCCTTAAATCTATTTCTCACTTCCACTGTATAATCATAAGGAATTGATTTTGGTCATACTTGAATGGTCTAGTGGTTTTCCCTACTTTCTTCAATTTGTGTCTGAATTTGGCAATAAGGATTTCATGATCTGATCCACAGTCAGCTCTGGGTCTTGTTTTTATTGACTGTATTGAGCTTCTCGATCTTTGGCTGCAAATAATAGAATCAATCTGATTTTGATGTTGACCATCTGGTGATGTCCATGTGTAGAGTCTTCTCTTGTGTTGTTGGAAGAGGGTTTTTGCTATGACCAGTGCATTTTCTTGGCAAAACTCTTTTAGTATTTGCCCTGCTTCATTGCATATTCCAAGGCCAAATTTGCCTGTTACTCCAGGTGTTTCTTGACTTCAGACTTTTGCATTCCAGTCCCCTATAATGAAAAAGGACACCTTTTTTGAGGTGTTAGTTCTAAAATGTCTTGTAGGTCTAGATTGTGATGCTCTGTACAGTGACTGAAAACAAGACTGGGAGCTGACTGTGGCTCAGATCATGAAATCCTTCTTGCCAAATTCAGATTTAACTTGAAGAAAGTGGGGGAAACCTCTAGACCATTCAGGTATGATCTAAATCAAATCCCGTAGGATTATACATAGGAAGTGACAAATAGATTCAAGGGATTAGATCTGAGAGACAGAGTGCCTGAAAACTATCGGTGAGGGTTCATGACGTTGCACAGGAGGTAGTGATCAGCATCATCCCAAAGAAAAAGAAATGCAAAAAGGCAAAAAAAAATTGTCTAAGGAGGCCTTACAAATAGCTGTGAAACGAAGAGAAGCAAGAAGCAAAGGAGAAAAGGAAATATATACCCATTTGAATGCACAGTTCCAAAAAATAGCAAGGAGATACAAGAAAGCCTTCTTCAGAAATCAGTGCAAAGAAATGGAGGAAAACAATAGAATGGGAAAGACTAGAGATCTATTCAAGAAAATTAGAGAAAGCAAGGGAAATTTTCATATAAAGATGGGCAACATAAAGGACAGAAATCATATGGACCTAACAGAAGCAGAAGATATTAAAAAGAGGTGGCAAGAATACACAGAAGAACTGTACAAAAAAGATCTTCATGATCCAACTAACCATGTTGGTGTGATCACTCATCTAGAGCCAGGCAACCTAGAATGCAAAGTCAAGAGGGCCTTAGGAAGCATCACTAAGAACAAAGCTAGTGAAAGTGATGGAATCCCAGTTCAGCTATCTCAGATCCTAAAAGATGATGCTGTTATAGTGTTGCACTAAATATGCCAGCAAATTTGGAAAACTCAGCAGTGGTCACAAGACTAAAAAAGTTGGTTTCTATTCCAATCTCAAAGAAAGGCAATGCCAAAGTATGCTCAAACTACCACACAATTGCACTCATCTCACACGCTGGCAAAATGATGGTCATAATTGTCCAAGTCACACTTCACCAGTATGTGAACTGTGAACTTTCAGACTGATGCTTAAGCTGGATTTAGAAAAGGCAGAGGAACCAGAGATCAAATTACCAACATCCATTGAATCACCAAAAAACCAAGAGAACACCAGAAAAAAAAAATCTACTTTTGCTTTTTTGACCATGCCAAAGCCTTTGTCTGTGTGGATCACAACAAACTATGGACAATTCTTCAAGAGTTGGGAATACCAGGCCACCTGACCTGCCTCCTGAGAAATCTGCTTGCAGGTCAAGAAGCAACAGTTTGAACTGGACATGGAACAACAGACTGGTTCCAAATAGGAAAAAGAGTACATCAAGGCTGTATAGTGTCATCCTGCTTATTTAACTTATATGCAAAGTACATCATGAGAAATGCTGGACTGGATGAAGCACAAGCTGGAATCAAGATTGCCAAGAGAAATATCAATAACCTCAGATATTCAGGTGACACAACTCTTATGGCAGAAAGCAAAGAGGAAGTAAAGAGCCTCTTGATGAAAGTGAAAAGGAGAGTGAAAAAATTGGCTTAAAACAGCATTCAGAAAACTAAGATCATTGCTTTCAGTCCCATTACTTCATGACAGATAGATGGGAAAACAATGGAGAAAGTGAGAGATTTTATTTTTGGGGGACTCCAAAAACACTGCAGATGGTGACTGCAGCCATGAAATTAAAAGATATTTGCTCCTTGAAAGAACAGCTATGACCAACCTAGACATCATATTAAAATGTGGAGATGTTACTTTGCCAATAAAGGTCCATCTAGTCAAAGCTATGATTTTTCCAGTAGTCGTGTGTGGATGTGAAAATTGAACTATAAAGAAAGCTGAGTGCTGAAGAATCGATGCTTTTGAACTGTGGTGTTGTAGAAGACTCTTGATTATCCCTTGGATTACACGAAGGTCCATCCAGTCCATCCTAAAGGAGATCAGACCTGAGTGTTTGTTGGAAGGACTGATGTTGAAGCTGAAAGTCCAATATTTGGCCACCTGATGCAAAGAACTGACTCATTGGAAAAGACCCCAATGCTGGGAAAGATTCAAGGCGGAGTAGAAGTGGACAACAGAGAATGAGATGGTTAGATGCCATCACTGACTCTATGGACATGAGTTTGAGTAAGCTCCAGGAGTTGGTGATGGATAGGGAAGCCTGGCGTGCTGCAGTGCATGAGGTTGCAAAGTTTCTGACACAACTGAGAGGCTGAACTGACTGACTGAATTAATTTAATCAAGATAGGCAAGTTATTACCAATACAAGTAATGATACAAGTGCAAACGGTACCAAGGAATATAGTAAGGTTTCCTTCCGTATGTCATCTAGGATTAAAGTACCAAAAAAATAAAAATAAAAGGGAAGTGTTATACGTGTACATTTTGAAAACAGAATTATTTTATAAATAATCTAGTAAATGGGCAAGAACTGAGTTAAACTTTGCAACTTCTGCCATATCTCCCAGTACATAGATACCATAGTGATGTTTCAGTATGGCATTCCTTTCATTCATGCAATTTTTTTTTTTTAATAGAACTACTACTCTACTGGACTGTGACAACTCTTCATTTTGCTTAGAAAAATAACTATTTAATCCCCTATTCTTATTTTATTAAAAAAAATATTTTCTTATTTGCAAAATAGATGATCTTTAGTTTCAGCATTTGAACTCTTAGTTGAGGCATGTGGAATCTAGTTCCCTGACCAGAGATTGAGCCCAGGCCCCCTGCATTGGGAGCACAGAGTCTTAGCCACTGGAGCATCAGAAACTTCCACTCATTCTTATTTTCTTATATGATTTTGTTTCAAATTTGTCCTTGTGAATTTTTCATAATAACAAAGAGGTAGAATATTAACAAAGTGATTAGATAAACATGTCTTATGTATCTGTTGACTCTGAATAAGTCAAATGTTTATATTATCCAATGCTGGGCATAACACTGAGGAAAGCAGAATTGAAAGAGGCACATGTACCCCAATATTCACTGGAGCACTATTTACAATAGCAACCTGGGACAGGGAAGCAACCTAAATGTCCATCAGCAGATGAATGGATAAGGAAGTTATGGTACATATATGCAATGGAATATTACTTAGCTCTAAAAAGGAATGTATTTGAGTCAGTTCTAATGAAGTGGATGAAACTTCAGCCTATTGTACACAGTGAAATAAGTAAGAGGGAGAAACACCAATACAGTATATTAATTCATATATGTGGAATTTAGAAAAATGGAAGACAGCAAAAGAGACACAAATGTAAAGAACAGACTTTTGGACTATGTGGGAAAAGGCGAGGGTAGGATGATTTGAGTGAATAGCATTGAAACATGCATAGTATCATATGTAAAATAGATTACCAGTGCAAGTTTGATGCATGAAGCAGGGCATTCAAAACCGGTGCTCTGGGTCAACTCAGAGGGATCGGGTGGGGAGGGAGGTGGGAGGGGGTTCAAGTTAGGGGGACACATGTACACTCGTGGCTAACTCATGTCAATGTATGGCAAAAGACATCACAATATTTTAAAGTAATCAGCCTCTAATTAAAATAAATTAATTAATCTTTTTTAAAATAGAAGCATTTTGGAATCAGGGTGAGTTTTAGACTGGTTTGCCACTTTTTGGTTGAATGGCCATGGGGAAATTACTTCATTTTTCCAAATCCAATTTTCTCTTCTGTATGATATGGAAATAAATGACTCACATCAAATTATTGTGAGAATTAAATGAAATAGTGAATACAAATAATTTAGACAGAACCTGGCACATAATAGACACTCAATAAATATTAGACATGATGATAATGATTATGATGATAATGATGGTTACTTTTATTGTTGTTATTACCGCTCTTTTATGAAGGCATCTAAGGATTTGAGGAAGCCATTTATATGGAAGAGATACAAATATAGCATATGTTATACTTGAAAAAAGTTTTTATATAAGATTTTCACTTTTTACATAATGTGTGTACTCAGAAGACCTGGAAAAGTACAAAAAAATCAAAAGGAAAGCTGGAATGAGAACTTAAATTTGTCCATGCATGTCCCATAAATTCAATAATTACTTGACAATATATGAGCTCATTCCAACATGAACATCATATTCCTCAAAATATTAAGAAAAAAAGACTCAAAGTACTAAATACTCCACATACTCAAAGATATGGTGACAAGAGAGATGAAGCTATTTGAATGAAATATAAGCTCACAGAAAATGATGTCAGGAGATTAATTTAATCACTACTAGTGTGTAGAATGTATTTTCCTCTTAGCTCATGTATAAACACATTCTGATGTCCTATCCTTGATGGGAACTGGAATATAATTTTGTGATAACTTCCTTGGATTATGCTGTATCATAGTTGGATTAATATAAGGAGAGATATGGGAGACATTGTTTTTTATCTATTACAAAAGATCAACAAAATCAGGGAAAAGCAGACACTTAGAGGACCTACATGTACAAGCTGCCCACCACCTCTTAAGTTCTGTGAAATGGTCAGTCAGTCTTTCTCTAAAGGTATACTTTTTGGGATAGAGGAGGGAAGTAGGAAGAAGGAGATAGTCTGATACTACCCACACATCGTTGCAAAGTTCAGTTGTTGTTTTCCCTAACACATATAAACACTTCACACAGATTTATACAGTCCCCACTACAAAATATATGAAATAAATAGCTGACTCGTTAGTTAAGAGGCTTTCCATTTTCCTTTGACAGTTCATGAAAATGGAATTTAATTATGTAAAAAGCAAAATAATTTTAACTGAATATCATTTGGTTCATTCAAGCTGGGAATCAGGGACATTTTAACAAAGGTTTTGAAACTTCGTTTAAAATCAGGAAGCTACTATGCACAGATAAGAAGAGAAGTTTGAGGATTCTCTATCAGAAATTTCAATGTTTTTTTCCCATATGTTTTCTCACATTAACTGGTAATTATTCAGAATGGCACATGATAGTTCAGAAATGATAGAAGCCAAGAAAAATTTTTTCTAAGATATATAAATTGTCAATGATCGGCAAGGTGCAACAGAAAGGCTTACTAACAGCATAATTATTTATGCCAGTTCAGCTTGCTTTTAGGTAACAGTGATGGCCTGCTATAGAGCAGCTCTTATCATTGTCCTTGCACATTAGTTCCCACCAGGCACTAAGAAAATGTGGCAAAAATGTTGATTGAAAACTTGGTTGTTGTCCCTTATTGAGAAATCATATCTGAAAAACATGATGACCAAACTGTCAGATTAAAGTTAAATTTTTCTTTAATTTTCCAACATGTCATAGATATTATAGACTTTCTAGTTAACATATACACATGATGTGAACTATGAATGTAGAATTTGTCTTTAGGACCCTATTGATAATCAAATCATGTTTTCTGTGGAGGAAATCATGAATGTATGTGGGAGTTTTTTTAGTGTATGCTTCAGTTTGACTTGTTTACAGGGCCTCTACTGGCCCATAAATATTTCCCAGGGCCCACAAGAAAGAATGTCTCAGCCAATATGACTTACTCAGAACCCAGATTTCATTTATTCATATGTGCTTTTGTCTCTTAATAGTGCCAAACACTTGATAACATTTTTATAGACAGAAAGAGCTCAGTAAGTAATACCAACAAGATGAAAGATAAAAATAGTAACAATATTATTATTTACAAATGTCATATATTGTGTTATATAAGCCAAGATATTAACTTACTTCATCTTCACAACACCCCTATGAGATGTTTATTCTCCCAACTTTACAGATAAGGAAAGAGACTCAGAAAAGCTTATCAATTTGTCCAAGGATACATCTTATAGATACCAAAATAAAGTTTAAATTTTAGGTTCAGTTTGTTTCTGAGGACTGTTCTCTTAATTACTAGATGATAATATTTCAACAATGAATATCGATTTAATGAATAGATAAATGATGACAGTTCTTATTTCTCCAGGCATCTCTATCTATCTCTAGTTCTCCATTTCATTACAACATTCAGTTATTCTCAGCTCCCAGATTTAACTGTGTTTCATGGCTCTGTATTTCTCCTCAGCAAAATGAGTATATTGCAAGCTTTCCATTTAAAACCTCAAGGTTGAGATGACCCTTTGAAGTCTGTCCCCTTGAATCCTGTCTTTAAGGGCTATCACACAGTATTCCTACATACTCCTGTATACAGGATACACATATTTATTGAAAAAACTATCTGATTCCCAATATATTTTTTGAAGTTCATACTTGCAATAAAATAATAGTCAACAGACTGAACTCTTAATTGGCCCTCCTAGGAAATATAGACAAAAGTCTATATTCAGTTAAAAATAATTATACAACAGTTTCTCAATTTGCTTTGCCAAGACAGGGTAATGTCATAAAAATAAATTTAATTTTATCTCTTCTTTCTTGTCTACACAAATAACTTCAAATTTAAGCATAAACTAAATATTTCTGAGGGGAGAAACCAAAGAATTAAGCCACAGGATAATTTAATATTAGGGCCATGTGCATGCACAAGTACCTGAATAATGGAATGGTATTTGAGGATCTTCCTTCCCTCAAAAACCTCTCTCAATTTTCACTGTAGAATGTTTGACTACAAAGAGATCATGATCATCAATTTCAATTCATTTAGAATTTTATATGTGAGGAAGTTGAAGTCAATATAGTCAAGCAGCACAGCTCATTATTACCTTGAAGAAGGATGATGCACAGAGCATGTCACCTATAGTATTTGGCATACCCTCTCAAATTTATATACGTGAAATTGCTCTATCCAAATGTTATGCATAAAGGAGCAATATTAGCCTGTTATTTTGTATGGTGCTTGGTTATATAAGAGTAACCACAGATCCAGGAGTAGTCGCATAACTCAAGGGAACATAAAATGTCTAATAACTCATGATGCAACCTGAACAAATCAGAGTATTGTTATTTCACTAAGTCAATTATATTAAATATGTCAGATTACTGAATTTAGACAGAAGAGTGTAAGGAGGATCGTTGAGTTTCAATTGAAAAAATAAATTGTAACAGACATGTAAAGAAAAGAAATAATTTTATGATGGAAGTAGATATTCCATGAAATATAAAGACAACAAAAGGAGACAGAGAGAAAAGCAGAAGAAGAAAGGATAAAAAGGAGGAGAATGAGAAGATGAGGATGGAGGGAAGGAGGAAGGTAGAGAGAGAGACAGAGAGAAAACAGTCATCCAAAATCAACTTTAAAGCTTGGAATTTGAAAGCCTTTTGCTTTCAGTGAGACTCATATGGATTCTGATAACAAATTCAGTTTTTTAAGTTGGTTTTAGTGATTTTGTTGGAACCCGAAGAGTTTAAGAAGATTATATGTAAAACAAGATCACCTGATTTTATGGATATAAAAAGATGAAACAATTGTTAAGACTTCTCTTGCAAGGCAGTCCTAAGATGGCAGAGGAATAGGACGGGGAGACCACTTTATCCCCCACAAATTCATCAAAAGAACATTTCAACGCTGAGTAAATACCACAAAACAACTTCTGAATGCTGGCAAAGGACATCAGGCACCCAGAAAAGCAGCCCATTGTCTTCGAAAGGAGGTAGGAGAATATATAAAAGATAAAAGGAGAGACAAAAAAGGTAGGGATGGAGATCCATCCCGGGAAGGGAGTCTTAAGAGAAGTATCCAAACAGCAAGAAACCCTCTCACCAGCGGGTCTGTGGTCCTTGTGGAATCTCAGAGGGCAACATAACCAGGAGGAAAAATAAATAAATAAATAAATAAATAAATAAATAAATAAATAAAACCCACAGATTCTGTGCCTAACAGCAACTTCCAGCTCTCACATCTGCCACCAGCAAGTGGGGACTGAACAGGGAGGCATGGGCTGCATTGCTTAGGGCAAGGACCAGGCCTGAATGCCCTGAGGGCAATCTGAGGGGACTAATGTGATATAGCAACCCAAACTATGGGATAGCCAGAGAGAGAGAGAGAGAGAGAGAGAGAGAGAGAGAGAGAGAGAGAGAGAGAGAGAGAGAGAGAAGTAACCCAGGAAAAGCCCTAACCACACTGCCAGAACAAAGGACTGAGTGAATACCATAGGAGAGTTAGCCATCTGTGGGCCAGCCCAACCCCTGCCAGAGATAGAGAGGCAGGCAGGGGGGCAGCCAGAGCTGGAAAGGGGTAATCTCAGCCCCAGAGAGGAATCCTCTACCAAACTGCAAGCAGGCTCCCAGTTGCTAATCAAGATTTCTGGGGATTCTGGATGGTTGACATCCGCTGGAAGGGTCACAGCCAGAGATCAGCTCCCCAGAAAAGACACACAGAACACCTGAGGTGGGTGTGCACCCTGCCACCCAGGAAACCAAGTAGCTGGAATCCAGAACATGATAAGATGTACACCCCACCTGGGGAGACTGAGCTCGCCAAACACCTGGTCACCTGAGCTGCTTGGACCTGCTGCTTCTGCTGCTACTAAGTTGCTTCAGTCGTGTCAGACTCTGTGGGACACCATAACTTGGGACAGGCACAAAACAAACTTCCAAGCGAGTCTGTGCCTTTGTGGAGTACCTGACAACCTGAACCTGAGAAGCTTACCAATGGGAAATGCACACAATCCAGGGCCTGCCTCAGACAGTTCCCCATCAGAGCAACCTAGAGCCTGAAAAGTGTAGACTGGGAAAGCTCACGTGCCATGAGTAGGGGAAAACTCAGTGTGTCCGAGACATTGCAAGCACTCCCCACACATGCTAGTGATATTTGTTTGCAGTGTTCCTCCCTCCCGACAGCACGACTGAACAAGTGAGCCTAAATAAGAGACCACCTTTGCCCCCTTGTTTTGGGGGGGGGTGGGGAGAGTAGACACAGAAGAGACCAGCAAACAGAAGAAGCTAAAATAAACAGAGAGAACTAATTTGGAAGTGACAGGTGCAACCGATTAAAACCCTGTAGTTAACACAGACTACGTTGGAAGGGGCCTATAGATCTTGAGAAGTATAAGCCAGATCAAGGAACTATATGAAACTGAACTGACACCACAGTGTTTGCAACAACTCCAGAGAAATTCCTAGATATGCTTTTACTATTATCATTTTTTAAATCTTTTTAAATGTTTATTTTTTTTAACTTTAAGTCCTCTATTATGCCTTTAATTTTCATTTTCAAAACCCACTGCTGCTGCTGCTGCAAAGTCACTTCAGTTGTGTCTGACTCTGTGTGACCCCATAGACAGCAGTCCACCAGGCTCCCCCGTCCCTGGGATTCTCCAGGGACGAACACTGGAGTGGGTTGCCATTTCCTTTTCCAAAGCATGAAAGTGAAAACTGAAAGTGAAGCTGCTCAGTTGTGGCGACTCTTAGCGACCCCATGGACTGCAGCCTACCAGATTCCTCCTTCCATTGGATTTTCCAGGCAAGAGTACTGGAGTGGGTTGCCATTGCCTTCTCCTTCACAACCTACTATTACCTTGCAAAGAGGAAAGCCCCTATTGTTAAAGCAATCTATATGTATATGTATATATATATGTGTGTATATATATATATATATATATATATATATATATATATATACATATATATACGTATATATATATATATATGATAATTTTTTGACTTCCTTTGCTTTTTAATATTGTATGTTTGAGAGTCTATCCTCTGCTCTAGATTTTTAATGTTTGCTTTTTGGTATTGGTTATCAATTTTGTACCTTAACACCCAATCTTCAGTACCCAATTTTACTTGAGAGTGTGATTACTGGCTTGATTGCTCTTTCCATCTTTTAACTCTCCTTTTTCTCCACCAGGTCACTTCTATCTCCTCTTTCCCCCTTCTCTTCTCTACCCAACTCTGTGAATCTCTTTGTGTGTTCCAGGCTATGGAGAACACTTAACACACTGATTACTGGGTGGATCGTTCTTCCTCCTTTTGGTTCCCCCTTTTCTCCTCCTGGCCACCTCTGTCTCCTTCCTTCCTCTTCTCTTCTGTGTGTAACTCTGTGAACATCTCTGAGGGTTCAAGACTGTGGAGAACACATAGGGAATTGATTACTGGCTAGCTTGCATTCTCCCTCTTGATTCCCCCTCTTCTCCCACTGGTCACCTCTATCTCCCTCCTCCCTCTTCTCTTCTCCATGTAACTCTGTGAACCTCTCTGGGTGTCCCTCACTGTGGAGAAGCTTTTCATCATTAACCTAGATGTTTTATCATCAGTGCTGTATGGATGGAAAAGCCTTGAGGCTAATGTAAGAATAAGACTGAAAGCCAGAGGCAGGAGGCTTAAGTCCAAAACCCGAGACCAGCAGAGAACTCCTGACTCCAGGGAACATTAATCGATAAGAACTCATCCAAAAGCTTCCATACCTATACTGAAACCAAGCACCACTCAAGAGCCAACAAGTTTGAGAGCAAGACATCCATGCAAATTCTCCAGCAATCCAGGAACACAGCCCCGATCTTGAATATACAGACTGCCAAAAGTTACACGAAATCATAGACATCTCACTACTTACTACTGGACACTTCACTGCACTCCAGAGAGAAGAAATCCAGCTCCACCCACCAGAACACCGACACAAGCTTCCCTAACCAGGAAACGTTGACAAGCCACTTGTTCAACCCCACCCACAATGAGGAACCTCCACAATAAAGAGGAACCACAAACTACCAGAATATGGAAAGGCCACCCCAAATACAGCAATCTAAACAAGATGAAAAGGCAGAGAAATACTCAGCAGGCAAATGAACATGATTAACGACCACCAAACCAAACTAAAGGGGAAGAGATAGGGAGTCTAACTGAAAAAGAAATCAGAATAATGATAGTAAAATGATCCAATATCTTGAAAACAAAATGGAGTTACAGATACATAACCTGGAAACAAGGATTGAGAAGATGCAAGTAATGTTTAACAAGGACCTATAAGAAATTAAAAAAAAAAGAGTCAATCAATAATGAATAATGCAATAACTGAGATCAAAAGCACTCTGGAGGAAACCAACAGTAGAATAAGAGAGGCAGAAGATAGGATAAGTGAGGTAGAAGACAGAATGGTAGAAATTAATGAAGCAGAGAGAAATAAAGAAAAAAATAATTAAAAGAAATGAGAACAACCTCAGGGACCTTTGGAACAATGTTAAATTTCCCAACATTTGAATCATAGGAGTGCCAGAAGAAGACACAAAGAAAGGTTATGAGAAAATACCTGAGGAGAAAATAGTTGAAAACTTACCTAAAATGGGGAAGGAAATAGCCACCCAAGTCCAAGAAACACAGATAGTCCCAAACAAGATACACCCAAGGTGAAACACCCCGAGGAACATATTAATCAAATTAACAAAGATCAAATACGAAGAACAAATACTAAAAGCAGTAAGGGAAAAACAACAAATAACACACAAGGGGATTCCCATAAGGATAGCAGCTGATCTTTCAATAGAAACTCTTCAGGTCAGAAGGGAATGGTAGGACATACTTAAAGTAATGAAGAAAAAAACCTACAGCCCAGATTACTGTACCCAGCAAGGATCTCATTCAAATATGAAGGAGAATCAAAAGCTTTACAGACAAGCAAAAGCTGAGAGAAATCAGCACCACCAAACCAGCTCTCCAACAAATGCTAAAGGATCTTCTCTAGATAAGAAACACAGAAAGGGTGTATAAATTTGAACCCAAAACAACAAAGTAAATGAAAAAGGGATCATACTTATCAATACCTTAAATGTAAATGGGTTGAATGCCCCAACCAAAAGACAAAAAGTCTGGGTGAATGGATACAAAAACAAGACCCCTATACATGCTGTCTACAAGAGACCAATCTCAAAACAAGGGAAACATACAGACTGAAAGTGAAGGGCTGGAAAAAGTTATTCCATGCAAACAGAGACCAAAAAAAAAAAAAAAAGGCAGGAGTAGCAATACTCAGATAAAATAGACTTTAAAATAAAACCTGTGAAAAGAAATGAAGAAGGACTCTACATAAGGATCAAAGCATCAATCCAAGAAGAAAATATAACAATCATAAATATATGCACCCAACATAGGAGCACAGCAATATGTAAGGTAAAAGCTAATAAGTATGAAAAGGGCTATTAACAATAACACAATAGTAGTGGGAGACTGTAATTCCCCACTCTCCCCTATGGATAAATAAACTAAACAGAAAATTAACAGGGAAACACAAACTTTAAATGAAACAATGGACCAGTTAGACCTATTTGAAATCTATAGGGCATTTCATCTCAAAACAATTAATTTCACCTTTTTCTCAAGTGCACAGGGAACCTTCTCCAGGATAGATCACATCCTGGGCCATACATCTAGCCTTGGTAAATTAAAAAAAAAAAAAAAAAAGAAAGAAAAAAAGAAATCAGTCCAAGCATCTTTTCTGACCACAATGCAGTAAGATTAGATCTCAATTACAGGAGAAAAACTATTAAAAACTCCAACATATGGAGGCTGAACAACAGGCTACTGAATAACCAACAAATCACAGAAGAAATTAAAAAAAAAAAATAAAAAAATAAAAATATGCATATAAATGAATGAAAATTAAAACATGACAACCCAAAACATATGGGACACTGTAAAAGCAGTGCTAAGAGGAAGCTTCATAGCAATACAGGCTTACCTCAAGAAACAAGAAAAAATTCAAATAAATAATCTAATTCTACGCCTAAAACAACTAGAAAAGGAAGAAATGAAGAACCTCAGGGTTATTAAAAGGAAAGAAATCTTGAAAATTAAGGCAGAAATAAATGCAAAAGAAACAACAGAGACCATAGCAAAAATCAACAAAGCTAAAAGCTGGTTCTTTGAGAAGATAAATAAAATTGACAAACCATTAGCCAGACTCATCGAGAAACAAAGGGAGAAGAATCAAATCGACAAAATTAGAAATGAAAATGAAGAGATCACAACAAACAACACAGAAATACAAAAGATCATAAGAGACTACTATCAGCAACTATATGCCAATCAAATGGACAACTTGGAAGAAATGGACAAATTCTTAGAAAAGTAAAACGTTCCAAAACTGAACTAGGAAAATAGAGAAAACCTTAGCAGACACATCACAAGCACAAAAATCAAAACTGTAATCAGAAATCTTCCAGCAAACAAAAGCCCAGGCCCAGACTGCTTCACAGCTGAATTCTACCAAAAATTCAGAGAAGAGCTAACACGTATCCTACTCAAACTCTTCCAGAAAATTCCAGGGGAAGGTCAACCTCCAAACTCATTCTATGAGGCCAACATCACCCTAATGCCATAACCAGACAAAGATGTCACAGTAAAAGAAAAGTACAGGCCAGTATCACTGATGAACATAGATGCAAAAATCCTTAACAAAATTCTAGCAAACAGAATCCAACAACATATTAAAAAGATCATACATCATGACCAAATGGGCTTTATCATAGGGATGCTAAGATTCTTCAATATTCTCAAATCAATCTATGTAATACACTACATCAACACATTGAAAGATTAAAAACCATAAGATTATCTCAATAGATGCCAAGAAACACTTTGACAAAATTCAACATCCATTTATGATAAAAACCCTCCAGAAAGCAGCCATAGATGAAACATACCTCAGGGTAATAAAAGCTATATATGCCAAACTCATAGCAAACATTATCCTCAATGGTGAAAAAAATTGAAAGCATTTGCCCTAAAGTCAGGAACAAGACAAGGATGCCCACTTTCACTACTACTATTCAACATAGTTTTGGAAGATTTGGCCACACAAATCTGAGCAGAAAAAGAAATAAAAGGAATCCAAAATGGGAAAGAAGAAGTAAAACTCTCACTGTTTCCAGATGACATGATCCTCTACATAGAAAACCCTAAAGAAGCCACCAGAAAATTACTAATCAATGAATATAGTAAAGTTGCAGGATATAAAACTAACACAGAGAAATCCCTTGCATTCCTATACACTAACAATGAGAAAACAGAAAGATAAATTAAGGAAACAATTCCATTCATCAGTGCAACGAAAAGAATAAGATACTTAGGAATATATCTACCTAAGGAAACAAAAATCTATATATAGAAAACTATAAAATGCTGGTGAAATAAATCAAATAGGACACAAATAGATGGCAAAATATACCATGTTCATGGATTGGAAGAATCAATACAGTGAAAATGAGTATACTATCCAAAACAATCTATAGATTCAATGCAATCCCTATCAAACCACCAATGGTAATTTTCAGAGAACTAGAACAAGGAATTTCAGAATTTGTATGGAAATACACAAAACCTCGAAGAGCCAAAGCAATCTTGAGAAAGAAGAATGGAACTGGAGGTGTCATCCTGCCTGACTTCAGGCTATCCCACAAAGCTACAGTAATCAAAACATTATGGTACTGGCATAAAGACAGAAATATAGATTAATGGAACAAAATAGAAAGCCCAGAGATAAATCCATGCACCTATGGACAAATTATATTTGACAAAGGAGGCAAGAATATACAATGGAAAAAAGACAATCTCTTTAATAGGTTGTGCTGGGAAAACTGGTCAACCTCTTGTAAAAGAATGAAACTAGAACACTTTCTAACACCATACACAAAAACAAACTCAAAATGGACTAAAAATCTAAACATAAGACCAGAAACTATAAAACACCTAGAGGAAAACATGTGCAAAACTCTTTCTGACATAAATCACAGCAGGATCCCCTATGACCCACCTTCCAGAGTAATGGAAATAAGAGGAAAAATAAATAAATGGGACCTAATTAAACATAAAAGCTTTTGCTCAACGAAGGAAACTATACACAAGGTGAAAAGACAACCTTCAGAATTGTAGACAATAATAGTAAATGAAGCAACTGATAAAGAATTAATCCCCAAAAATATATAAGAATCTCCTGCAGCTCAATTCCAGAGAAATAAACGACCCAATCAAAAAATGGGCCAACGAAATAAACAGACATTTCTCCAAAGAAGACATACAGATGGCTAACAAACACATGAAAAGATGTTCAACATCACTCATTATCAGAGAAATGCAAATCAAAACCGCAATGAGGTACCATCTCACGCCAGTCAGAATGGCTGCTATCCAAAAGTCTACAAACAATAAATGCTGCAGAGGATGTGGAGAAAAGGGAACCTTCTTACACTGTTGGGAATGCAAACTAGCACAGCCACTCTAGAGACCAGTGTGGAGATTTCTTTAAAAACTGGAAATAGAATTGTCATATGACCCAACAGTCCCACTGCTGGGCATACACACCGAGGAAACCAGAATTGAAAGAGACACGTGTACCCCCAATGTTCATTGCAACACTATTTATAATAGTCAGGACATGGAAGCAACCTAGATGTCCATCAGCAGACGAATGAATAAGAATCTGTGGTATGTATACACAATGGAATATTATTCAGCCATTAAAAAGAATATGTTGGAATCAGTTCTAATGAAGTGAATGAAACTGGAATCTATTGTACAGAGTGAAGTAAGCCAGAAAGAAAAACACCAATACAGTATACTAACACATATATATGGAATTTAGAAAGACAGTAACAATAATCCTATAGCTAGACAGCAAAAGAGACACAGATCTAAAATACAGTCCTTTGGACTCTGTGGGAGAAGGTGAGGGTGGGATGATTTGAGAGAATAGCACTGAAGCATGTATATTATCATATGTGAAACTGATCACCAGTCCATGTTCAATGGATGAAACAGGGTGCTCAGGGCTGGTGCACTGTGATAACCCAGAGGATTGGGATGGGGAAGGAGGGGGGCAGGGGTTTCAGGATGGGGAACACATGTACACCCATGGCTGATTAATGTCAATGTGTGGCAAAACCACTACAATATTGTAAAGTAATTATCCTCCAATTAAAATAAATAAATTAAGAAAAGACTTCTCTTATACCACTGAATATCAGTGGTGATAGTGGACACACTTGTCTTATTCCTAACCTTAGATGGGAAGCCTCTAACTTTTTACTAATGAAAAAGGAAGTTATCTGTGATTTTGTTGTACATGGCCTTTATTATGCTGTGGTAGTGGTAGAGAGAAGGAGAAGGAAATGGCAACTGAATCCATTATTCTTGCCTGGAGAACCCCATGGTCAGAGGAGCCTACAGGCTACAGTCCATGGTGTCGCAAGAGTCAGACAGGATTTAGCGACTAAACCACCACCACCAGTGGTAAAGAGTCCGCCTGCCAATACAGGAGATGTAAGAGATGCGGGTTCAATCCATGGTTGAGAAGAACCCCTGGAGGAGGGCATGGCAATCCACTTCAGCATTCTTACCTGTAGAGTCTCTGTGAACAGAAGAGCCTGGTTGTCTACAGTCCATAGGGTCATAGAGTCAGGCATGACTGAAGAGATTTAGCAGGTATGCATGTTCCTTCTATATCAAATTTTGTTGGCATTTTAATTATGAAAGTATTTTGCATTTTGTCAATTTTGCTTTCTCTGAATCCATTTAGAGAATAGATGACTACAGCCATGAAATTAAAAGATGTTTGCTCATTAGAAGAACAGCTATAACCAACCTAAACAACATATCAGTAATCACAGACATTACTTTCCCAACAAAGGTCGATCTAGTCAAAGGTATTATTTTCCCAGTAGTCATGTATGGATGTGAGAGTTGGACCATAAAGAAGGCTGAGCACTGAAGAATTTATGCTTTTGAACTGTGGTGCTAGGGAAGACTCTTGAAGGTCCCTTGGTCTGTAAGGAGATCCAACCAGTCCATCCTAAAGGAAATCAGTCCTGAATATTCATTGGAAGGATGGATGCTGAAGCTGAAGAACCAATACTTTGGCCATCTGATGTGAAGAGCTGACTCATTAGAAAAGATTCTGATGCTCGGAAAGATTGAAGGCAGAAGGAGAAGGATACGACAGAGGATGAGATAGATGGATGGTGTCATTAACTAAATGGGCATGCGTTTGAGCAAGCTCCAGGAGTTGGTAAAGAATAGGGAAGCCTGGTGTGCTGCAGTTCAGGGGATCACAAAGAGTTGGACGCAACTGAATGACTGAACAACAGCAACATTTACTAAACACGTACTATTGACTTAAGTAGATTAAACCCATTAGGCACATATTTAAATATATTAGACATAAGTGTAATATTATTCAGATTCCCAAAAATGTGAAAACAGAAATCTATAGAGATTAAGAAACTTTAATCAATGTTAGAGAGCTTGAAACCATTGCACCCAAGGTTAATCTATGGTGTGTAAGACCTGACACATGGATTAAAATATGGACTACTCATGTTGTTTCTATTACTTCATATTCATCAATTTATGTGTGTACAAAGAGGAAAGACATGATCCAACAGTGAAGAAAAGAAGCTTATCAGACAAGACTTTCTGGAGGAAGAAAACTGAATAGACTTCTTAAGAGACCAAGGTTATTTCATCGTGAGTCATCCTTGAATTTTTTCAGTGCCTCACACAATATCTTGTTGATAGCAGGTGCTTTCAAATACTTATTTGAATTAGATCCCTAGATCAAATGGTATTGTTTCTCTCCTTCTTAGCTTTTTAAACTTTGATTTTCATTTGAGTAACATTTCTCTGTATATATGGATTAGTACTAGCAATAGCTTTGTAAAAAATTTTTGAATGAGGTAGATTCCTCACTTGCTCTCTTCATAGCTTCAATCAACTCAAGATAACTGATGTAGATGTAGTAGATTGGCATTAAGAATTAATTCCACCCTTTTTATAGTGTGTATTTCTATACTATACAAATTGAAAACTAAAAAATAACTGCAAATAAGAAGACATTGTTGCCTACCAATTAGACCAGCTAAGTTACAGAATGATGCTGAAGCTGAAACTCCAATACTTTGGCCACCTCATGCGAAGAGTTGACTCATTGGAAAAGACTCTGATGCTGGGAGGGATTGGGGGCAGGAAGAGAAGGGGATGACAGAGGATGAGATGGTTGGATGGCATCTTGGACTCAATGGACATGAGTTTGAGTGAACTCCGGGAGATGGTGATGGACAGGGAGGCCTGGTGTGCTGCAATTCATGGGGTCACAAGGAGTCGGACATGACTGAGCGGCTGAACTGAACTGAACTGAAGTTACAGAAACTGACAGTATCAATTGATTTCAACATGTGGAGCCTCAGAAACACTAATTTAATGCTGGTGGAAATGTAAATGACACAGGTAATTTGGAAGATAATTTAATGGGTTCTTATAAAGCTGAACCTCATTTTACCATATGACCCCAAAACCCCACTCCAAGATAATTTACCCAAAAGAATTTAAAACCTGTTCACACAGAAACATGAACACAAAAGTTTATGTTAATAGAAGCTTTATTGCCACCCCAAACTGGAAACAATGAAGATGTCCTTCAACAGGTGATTAGATAAACAAACTATGACATAATCATACAATGGAATAATTTTTATTTAAAATAAAAAGAATAAACTATCAATCCATGTAAAATATAGATGAATCTTAAATAATACTTCTAAGTAAAAGTCAGAAAATATTATTAATACATACTCTTACTTCTATTTATATGATTTCTGGAAAAAGGAAAATTATTGGAAGGGAAAACAAATTACTACATGTCAGGAGAAGTTAATCTATAACAAAAGGAAGTACAAATTACTACATGTCAGGAGAAGTTAATCTATAACAAAAGGAAGTACAGTGGATTTGTTTCAGGCAAGAACATCTAATATTCAGTTCAGTTTAGTCACTCAGTTGTTTCTGACTCTTTGCGACCGCATGGACTGCAGCACTCCAGGCCTCCCCATCCATCACCAACTCCTGGAGTCTACCCAAATTAATGTCCATTGAGTCAGTGATGCCACCCAAACATCTCATCCTCTGTTGTCCACTTCTCCACCTGCCCTCAATCTTTCCCAGCATCAGGGTCTTTTCAAATGAGTCAGCTCTTCTCATCAGGTGGCCAAAGTATTGTACTTTCAGCTTCAACATCAGTCCTTCCAGTGAACACCCAGGACTGAACTTCTTTAGGATGGACTGGTTGGATCTCCTTGCAGTCGAAGGGACTCTCAAGAGTCTTCTCCAACACCACAGTTCAAAGGCATCAATTTTTTGGTGCTCAGCTTTCTTTATAGTCCAACTCTCACATCCATACACGACTACTAGATGTATCTTTGTTGGCAAAATAATGTCTCTGCTTTTAAATATGCTGTCTAGTTTGGTCATAACTTTCCTTTCAAGGAGTAAGTGTCTTTTAATTTCATGGTTGCAGTCACCATCTGCAGTGATTTTGGAGTCCCCCAAAGTAAAATCAGCCACTGTTTCCGTTGTTTCCCTGTCTATTTGTCATGAAGTGATGGAACTGGATGCCATGATCTTTGTTTTCTGAATGTTGAGCTTTAAGCCAACTTTTTCACTCTCCTCTTTCACTTTCACCAAGAGGCTGTTTAGTTCTTCTTTATTTTCTGCCATAAAGGTGGTATGATAATTAGTATTGCAATATGATATCTATACATCATACATCATTTATAAAAACCCATGGACCTTTATACCACAACACTGAACCACAGTGTAAGTAAAATTTAAAAATCAATTGGAGGAGAACTTTGAGATAGCAGAGGAGTAAGACATAGAGATCATCTTCTTCCTCACAAATATATCAAAAATGCATCTGCAGGTGGGACAGTTCCTACAGGAAACCTACTGAATGCTGGCAGAAGACCTCAGATTTTGAAAATCATAAGCTCAGCTCCATATAATGGGGTAGGGTAAAATAAGTAAAGGGGAAAAAAGAGACAAATAAATCAGGATAGGACCTGTGCCTTAGGCAGGGAGCTGTGAAAGATGAAAAATTTCCACATATTTGGAAATCCTCTAATAAGAAGGGAAAGGGAGTTTTGGAATCTAAGAGAGGAGTTCAGCAATAGCTGCATGGAAGACAAAGCAGTGAGAATTCAGCACAGAAATGGTAAGGAATCTGCCTGCAATGCAGGACACCTGGGTTCCATCCCTGGGCTGGGAAAATCCCCTGGAGAAGGGAAAATCTACCCTCTCCAGTATTCTGTCCAGGAGAATTCCACGGACTGTAAAGTCCATGAGGTCGCAAAGTTGGACATGACTGAGCAACTTTCACTTATTGAGAATTTCCCACCCTGAATCTCTAAATGCACGCTGTGGTGACTGGAGACTGGGTGCTGATGCTCAGGATTCAGAGGCCAGGCCACAAGGAGACGACCAGGGACAGCTTCTGTGAAGACACTCTCAGGGGACTGGTATGACACAGCCAAGGGAGGCCAGGAGAAAGCCTGGACCTGACAGAGGCAAGAGATCATTGTCATGGGGACCCACAAACTTGAAGACCACATAACTCAGCCTTCTCGAGTGCCAGAGGTATGAAAGGCCGAAGTTGTGTTCTGCTACCCCAGAGCTAGGCATGCTGGCTGGCCACTGTCAGTACGTTTGCAACAGACAGACGCAGGACTAGTCATGGCTGTGGCTGCAGTCTGTGATCCTAGAGGTAAGCATAATGGCCAGCTGCCACCTACATGAGTGGCAGAGGTAGGAGGATGAGGCAAGACAAAGCTGTGCTCTCTGGCCACAGAAGTGGGCATGATAGGTGCCACAAAGCTGTGAACAGGTCACAGCACACATATTCCAAGAAGCCTGTGTAGCCTGACACTGCTAATGGACCCATGACACAGAGCAAATTCCCCTGAAAGAATTCATGACATGGCTCAGGCTGTAGCAACTTTCCCAGGTCTCTGCTACTATAAGCACTGCCAAGACATCCCAATTATATCTGCCATATTCCTACCTCTCCCTGCCCCAACTGAGCAAGTGGATCCTAAGCAGCCACTACTTTTGCCCCCTCATGTCTGGGCAGGAACGGACCTCAGAGGGCAGCCTAGGAACAGAGGTGAGGCCAAAACCAAAGCCAAGCACCAGGAGCTGTGTGACCAAAGAAGAGAAAAGGAATTCACTCATGCTGCCTCAGGAGCACTGGATTAAATCCCCACAATTGGCGAAACGTTGTGGACTCTGTGGGCAATAGTGAACTTTGGAAGCAAGTATAAGGGAAGTAAGGTCAGATTTGAGTCTGAGCTGACCCAAAGTGCCCACATCAGGTCCAGAGACCTTCCTAGAAATACTGGAAGACTTCTTGAGTAGGCAGATTGGTTGGAGTTCACTGTGTGGTGAGGACACAGATAACTGAGATGCAGGAAAATATTCTTCTTACTACTTCTCTCTGTTTCTCTCTCTCTCTCTCTCTCTCTCTCTCTCTCTCTCTCTATATATATATATATATATATATATATACACACACACACATACACGAGTGTGTGTGTGTGTGTCTTTTTCTATTTCATTTAGTTCTATTGTCCTTTTTATTCTTTTTTATTTGTATTCACATTTTTCCTTGTTTAATGTTTTTATTTTTAAATTTATTTTTCTATTTCTAAAGTACTTTCGCATTACATTGCATTTGCCCCCATTTTTTTATTTTATTTTTAACTTTTTGCTGGTCTAGCTTTTAATGTATGTTTCTGCTTATGTTTTTTGTTTGTTTGTTTCATTGCTCTCTTTTCTTTGGTTCTTATTTTTATTTTATTTTATTTTATTTTTCTCTTTTCTCTCCTTTTCATTTGCAAGTGTGAGTGTGTGAGCTTCTTTGTGTGTACTTATCTGGTTAGTGTTGTTTTTAACATTTGTCTTGGGATATTTTCTGTCATTTATTTGTTTGTATTTTTTTTGTTGTTTGTTTCTATTTCTTTCTTTATGTTTCTCTTCTGTGCTGTGTGGCTTGTGGAGTATTGGCGTCCTAGTGAGAGGTAAGGTCTGAACCTGCAAGATGGAAGAACATACTCCTGGACAGTGGACTACCAGAGAACTTCTGACTACGTGGAATATTAATCATGGAGAGTGCTCCCAAAGGCCTACATCTTAACACTAAGGCCTGACCCCACCCAAAGGCCAGAAACCTCCAGTGCAAGATGCCTCATGCCAAGCAACTACCAAAACAGGAACACAACCCTGCCCATTAGCAGATAGGCTGCCCAAAACCATATCAAGCTCACAAACATCCCAAAACACATCACTGGATATGGCACAGTCCCTGAGAGAGACAAGACACAGTGCTACTCAGCAGAACACAGGCACTAGTGCCCCCAATGAGGAAACTTGCACAAGGCATGGCATTGATCCAACCCCATCCACTGGTGGCAGACTCCACAAATAAGAGGAAATATGACCTTGCAGCCTATGGTAAGGAGATTTCAAGTACAATAAATTAATAAAACAAAAAGACAGAGAAACATGCAGCAGATGAAGGAACATGGGAAAAAAACAAAACAAAACAAAACAAAACAAAACCAAAGAGGAAATAAGCTATCTACCAAAAAGAGAATTCAAAGTAATTTTACTTAACATAATCAGAAATCTTGATATTAAAATGGAGGAACAGATTAGTAGAATGGAGGTATGGATAGAGAAGACACACACACACACAAAAATGTTTTAAAAAGACCCAGAAGAAATAAAGAACAACAGACAATCAGCATTGAACAACATAATAACTGAAGTAAAAAAAAAAAAAAAAAAAAAACATTAGAGGGAAACAATAACAGAATAACTGAGGAAGAAGAACAGGAAAGTGAGGTGGAAGACAGAATGATGGAAATATCTGAAGCAGAGCATAATAAAGAAAAAAAGATAGCAGGAAATGAGGACAGTCTAAGAGACCTCTGGGAAAACATTAAGTGCCACAGCATTCTAATTATAGGTGTTCCAGAAGATTCCCAGAAGTTGTCCCAATATGATACTGGAGAAGAGTGAAGGGGAATTACTAATAGACCCAGAAAGAATGAAGTGGCTCAGCCAAAGAAGGAATTATATACAGATGTGGATGTGTCTAGTGGTGAAAATAAAGTCTGCCCTGTAAAGAATATTACATTGGAACCTGGAATGCTAGGTCCATGAATCAAGGTACATCTGGAGGGGTTAAGCAGATGGCAAGAGTGAACATTGATGCCTTAGGAATTATTGAACTAAAAGGGATGGGGAAGGGTGAATTTAATTCAGATGATCATTATATCTATCATTGTGGGCAAGAACTCTGTAGAAGAAATAGGGTAGCCTTCATAGTCAATAAAAGAGTCCAAAATGCAGTACTTGTGTGCAACCTCAAAAAAGACACAATCACTTCAGTTCGTTTCCAAGTCAAACTGTTCAACATCCAGTAATACAAGTTTATGCCTCAAGTACTGATGCTGAAGAAACTAAAGTTGATCAGTTCTGTGACGACCTACAACAACTTCTAGAACAAACACTAAAAAATGTATGCTTTTCATCATGGGGTACTGGAATGAAACATTAGGAAATCAGGAGATACTCAGAATAACAGGCAAGTTTGGCTTTACAGTACAAAATGAAGAAAGTAAAGACTGACAGAGTTTTGTCAAGAGAACACACAGGTCATAGCGAACACACAGGTCATAGTGAACACACAGGTCATAGCGAACACCTTTTTCTGACAACCCAAGAGACAATTCTGCACATGGAAATCATCAGATGTTCAATACCAAAATCAGATTGATTATGTTCTTGGGATCCAAAGATGAAGAAGCTCTATATAGTCAGCAAAAACAAGACCTGGAGCTGACTGTGGATAAAATCACAAGTTCCTTATTGCAAAATTCATGATTAAATTGAAGAAAGCAGGGAAAACCACTAGAGCATTCAGGCATTACCTAAATCAAACCCCTTAAGATTATAAAATGGAAGTGGCAAATAGATTCAAGGAATTAGATCTGGTAGACAGAGTGTCTGAAGAACTATGGACAGAGGTTCATAACATTGTACAGAAGACATGATCAAAACCGTCCCAAAGAAAAAGAAATGCAAAAAGGCAAACTGGTTGTCTGAGTATTTTTTACAAATAGCTGAAGAAGGAAGAGAAGAGAAAGGCAAGGTAGAAAGGGAAAGATATACCCAATGGAATGCAGAGTTCAAGAAAATATCGAAGAGAGATAAGAAGGTCTTCTTAAATGAAAAATGCAAAGAAATAAAAGAAAGAAAAATAATGACAAAGACTAGAGATCTCTTCAAGATATCAAAAGAACATTTCATGCAAGATTGCACACAACAGAACAGAATCTGTAAGGACCTAGAAGAAGCGGAAGAGATTAAGAAGAGATGGCTAGGATACAAAGAAGAATTATACAAAATAAGGTCTTAATGACCTGAATAACCAGGATGGTGTGGTCACTCACCTAGTCTGGACTTCCTGGAGTGTGAAGTCAAGTGGGCTTTAGGACGCACTGCTATGAACAAAGCTATGGGGATAATGGAATTCTAGTTGAACTATTGAAAATCCTGAAAGAGATGCTGTTAAAGTACTGCACTCAATATGCCAGAAAACGTGTAAAACTCTGCAGTTGTTACAGGACTGGAAAAGGTCAGTTTTCATTCCAATCCCAAAGAAGGGCAATGCCAAAGAATGTTCCAACTACCATACAATTGTACTCATTTCACATGCTAGAAAGGTTAAGCTCAAAATCCTTCACACTAGGGTTCAGGGGTATGTTAATCAAGAACTTCCATATGTATCAGCTAAGTTTCTAAAAGACAAAGGAACCAGAGATCAAATTGTTAACATTCATTCAATCATGGATAGAGCAAAGGAATTCCAGAAAAATATCTGCTTCATTGACTATGTTAAAGCCTTTGACTGTGTGGATTACAACAAACTATGGAAAATTCTTAAAAAGATGGGAGTATTGGACCACCTTACCTGTCTACCTGTCTACTGAGAAGCCTGTATGTGGGTTAGGAAACAACTGTTAGAACTGGACATATAACAATAGACTTGTTCAAAATTGTAAAAAGAGTACAAATAGGCTGTATGTTTTCATCCCACTTATTCAATTTAAATGAATATGTGGAGTATAACATGCAAAATGTTGCGCTGGATGAATCCCATGCTGGCATCAAAACTGCTGGAAGAAATATCAACAACCACAGATATGCAAATGATACCACTCTAATGGCAGAAAGTGAAGAGGAACTAAAAAGCCTTGTTGTAAAGTAAAATAATAATAATAATAATAATAATAATAATAATAATAAAAGCCTTGTGATAAGAGTGAAAGAGGAGAGTGAAAAAGTTGACTTAAAACTCAGCATTTAAAAAACTGAGATCATGTTATCCAGCCCCATCCCTTCCTTGCAAATAGAAGGGGAAAGAGAGGAAGCAGTGACAATTTTACTTCCTTGGACTTCAAAATCAATGTTCAGGACTGTAGCCATAAAATTAAAAGACTACTGCTCCTTGGATGGAAAGCTATGACAAACCTATTGTTTATGTGTGCTATATTGCTTCAATTGTTTCCTAATCTTTACAACCCTATGGACTGTAGCCCTCCTGGCTCCTCTGCCTATGAGATTCTTCAAGCAAGAATACTAGAGTGGGTTGCCATGCCCTCCTCCAGAGTGACAAACCTAGAACATCGTATTAAATAGCAGAAACATCATTTTGCTGACAAAGATCCATATACTCAAAGCTATAACTGTTCCAGACCTCATTTTGGATGTGAGAGTCAGACCATAAAGAAGGCTGAGTGCTGAGGAATTGATATTTTCAAATTTTGATGCTGAAGCAAAATCTTGAGAGTCTCAGTAAGGAGATCTCTCAGTAAGGAGATCAAACCAGTCAATCCTAATGGAAATCAACTCTGAATATTCATTGGAAGGACTGATGCTGAGGTTCCAATACTTTGGCCACCTGGTGCAAAGAGCCAACACATTGGAAATAGACCCTGATACTGTGAACAATTGAAGGCAAAAGGAGAAGGGGGCAAAAGAGGATGAGATAGATAGAATCATCAACTCAGTGGACATGAATTTGAGCAAACTCCCAGAGATAGTGGAGCACAGAGGATCCTGGCATGATACTGTCCATGGGGTCAGAAAGCTTCTGACACAACTTAGCAACTGAACAATAGCAACATTGAAAGTGTTAACTTTCAATGAAAATTAACTTTATATTGACATCCTTAAAAATTACCTGTGGTGGGTAATCAAAGTCAATATCAATAATCATAATTTATGTTGATATAATGTACACTTGATATGATGTGTTAAGAACATCACTTCATCTCTGTGGTATCCATCCCCTCAAACCATATACATTGTCTAACCATGAGAAAAAGCCAAGATGTAGTCATTGTAAACAATCTACAACACAATTGTCCAGTACTTAGAATTCTTAGAGTCATCAAAAACAACAAAGCTTGAGAAGCCATCACAGACTGAAGGAGCCTAAGGAGACATGACTATTAAATGTAATGTGGTGTCCTGGATGAGATCACAGGAGAGGAAATAAAGCTGTTAGGTAATTACTAAGGAAATTCACATAAAGTATAGGATTTATATAATAATAGTGCATCAATATTGTTTCATTAACTGTAACAATTGTACCATATTAATGAAAGGTGCTAGCTATAGCCAAAATTGTATGCAACATATGTGGAAATTTTCTATCCTATCTCTGAAAATTTCCTGTAAATCTAAAGCTAGTCTCACATTTTATTGAAAATATTAGGTATCATTGATCAGACTCTCTAGAGTCTAGATAGGAACAAGTTTCTGCCAATTATAGTATTTGTTTGAGATTTAATAAGCTGAAGTTAGAAGTTATCTTCCCATTTCTGTTGGCAAGCACAGTTGTGGAGATATTAGGTTATTCAATGAACCCCCACTCCAGGTTTAGGTCATTAGATTCATGGTTGTCAGGAGGCAGTTGTAATGGTAATCCTGCTGATGGTGGTCACTGAATCATGGATCCCTGTTTCCTGATTATAACAATCCAGCAGTGTATTCAAGAGACCAAAAAGTTCACTAAATTCTAACTGGATCTCCACCTTTCTGATTATGCAAGTTATGATTAGGCATACTATTATGTTGTTGTTGTTGTTTTTTTTAATGAAGGTGTTAGTTGCTCACTCGTGTTCACCTCTTTGCAATCCCATGGACTGTAGCCCACCAGGCTCCTCCATCCATGGAATTCCCCAGGCAAGAATATTGGAGTGAGTATCCATTCTCTTCTCCAGGGAATCTTCTTGACTGATGGATTGAACCTGGGTATACTGCATTGAAGGCAGATTATTTATCATCTGAGCCACCAGGTATATTTTTACATTATTGAGTCCTGCAGTTTTAGTGAAAGCCAAGGCATCAAATCTATCCATAAATGTATTAGGCACTCAGTTTCTTGAATTAAATATATTTCTGCTTACAATATCTAAATATATTCCTTTTTTAATTCACCTGAAACTTGATAAGTACAGAGTATATTACAATTGACAAAGCAATTTGTGCTTCCTCTGAGTTATAAGGCTGTGAGGGAATAGGTATCTTCTTTTATAATGATTGTGAACATTCATCAATAAAATTTTTAGGCAATGGAAAGAGGTGGAGAAAAGATGGCAGAGAAAAGCATGAGCTCACTCCCTCACTCCCTCTCATCAAAACACTAAAATCACAAATAGCTGCTCAAAAACCATTGACCACAAAAAAAAAAAAAAAAAAAAAGCTCAAACTACAAAAAAGGATACCCTACATCAAAAGACAAAGAACAAGCCACAAAAAGATGGCAGGGGGAACAATTGTGATAAAAACAAATTTCATATACACTTGACAGGTGACCCACAAAATGAACAATAATTATATTGCAGGGTTTCTCCCATAGGAGTGAAAGTTCTGAGCCTCACTTCAGACTCCCATTGGGAGTCATTGGGAGGATTAGCCCCTAGGTATCTGGCTTTGAAGGCCAGCAGGACATAGGAATTCCAAAAGACTGGGGCAAATATAAACTGGACTCTTGGAGAGTACACACAGGGTTTCATGTGCACCAGAACCCAGGGGAAACAACAGTGACCTTATGAGTGTTTAGGACAGACCTACCTACTTGTATTGGAGGGTCTCTTGCTGTAACAGGGAACAGCTGATTCTCTGCAGAAAAAAAAGAAACTGGTGGTAGTTCTGGGGAGTACTTATTGTAGTGAGCCTTGTTGGAGACTGCTATTTTCTCACCAAGACTGGGACATTTCAGGCAAAACAATCAACATGGTGAGAACACAATACCAACCATCATAGGCTTATTATAGTCTTCCGTAGCCTAAAGCTGTCTGCTAAAGACACCCCTTGACACAGCCCTGCCAACCAGAGAGAAAAGACCCAGCTCCATCCACCAGTGGGGAACAACAACAACAACAACAAAAAACAATCCCTCCCACCAGGAAAACTGGACAAACCCCTGGAGATCAGCCTTTTCAAACAGGAAGCAGACAATAGAAGTAAAAAGAACTACAACCACGCAGCATGCAGAATGAAAACTGCAATCACAAAAAATTAGATAAAATGAAATTACAGAGGAATATATCCCAAAGGAAGAAGCAAGAGAAGAAGAGAAACTAAGTGAAGTGGAGATAGGCAGTCTATCCCCAAAATAATTAAGGGTAATGATAGTAAAGTTAAAGCAAAATATCAATAAAGAATGGAGGTACAGATTGAGCGCAGAGTGCATGCAAGAAATGTTTAGGGAACAGTTAGAAGATCTAAAAAAAAAAAAAGAGAGATGAACAATACAATGAGTTAAATGAAAAGTACACTAGAAAAAAATGTAGCACATTATATGAGACAGAAAAAGGGAACAGCAGCTGGAAGACAGAATGGTGGAAATCACTGCCAAGGAACAGGGTCTCTGTAACAGCCTAGATACATGAGAGGTGGGAGGGAGGTTGAAGAGGGAGGGGAGATGTGTACACCTATGGCAAATTCATGTTGATGTATGGCTGAAATCAAACCAATATTGTAAAGCAATTATTCTTTGAAATAAATAAATAAATTAAAGAATGAAAAGAAATGAGGGCTATCTAAGATTTCTGAGACAACATTAAATGTGTCAACATTTGAATTATAGGTGTCTCAGAAGGAGAGCGTAAGTACCTGAAGAAATATTTTTAGAAATAATAGACAAAAATGTCCCTAACATGGGAAAAGAAAGAGTAATCCCAGTTCAAGAAGTGCAGAGAGTCTCAGGCAAGATAAACACAAGGAGGATCATGATGAGACAATGTTCAAACTAACAAAAATTAAAGACAAAGAAAAATATTAAAAGCAACAAGGGAAAATAAACAAATAAGATACAAAGGAACTCTCATAGATTTATCAACTGATTTTTTAGCAGAAAATCTACAAAAAAGTTGGTATCGGCATGATATATTTAGTAAGATAAATGGAAAGAACTTAAAACAAAGAATACTTTATACAACAAGGCTCTCATTCAGATTTTATGGAGAAGTCAAAAGCTTTACAGACAAGAAAAAGCTAAAATAATTTAACACCACCAAACCAGATTTGCAATAAATGCTAAAGGAAGCTATATAGAAAGCAAGAAATGTCACAACTAGAAACAAGAAAATTACAAATGGAAAAGCTCATTGGTGAAGGCAAGCAATAAAGATAGGAAATTATCTGCGTACTAATATGTTATCAAAACTAGCAACCATGAGAAGAGGAGAGTGCAAAAGTAGGATACTGGAAATGCACTTAACATTGAGACCAATAAGTTGAATTGATCTTGATTATATATAGACTGCTATATCAAAACTTCAAGGTAACCGCAAACCAGAATTCTTCAATACACACACACACACAAAAGAAAGTGGAATTGAAACACATTACTAAAGTTAGTCATCAAATCACAAGAGAAGAGAACAAAAGAGGAAGGAAAATAAAAAAGACCAACCAAAAAGATATTTTTTTTTCTAGAATGATAATAAAACATGCATGTCAATAATTACATTAAATGTATGGATTATATGTTGCAATCAAAAGATACAATCAAAAGACTGGTTGAATGAATGCAAAAGCAATACCTTTATATATGTTGTCTACAAAATACCCTGGAGAAGTCAGTGTCACCCCACTCCACTACTCTTGCCTGGAAAATCCTATGGACAGAGGAGCCTGGTGGGCTGCAGTCCATGGGGTCGCTAAGAGTTGGACATGACTAAGGAACTTCACTTTCACTTTTCACTTTCATGCGTTGGAGAAGGAAATGGCAACCCACTCCAGTGTTCTTGCCTGGAGAAGTCCAGGGATGGTGGGAGCCTGGTGGGCTACCGTCTATGGGGTTGCACAGAGTCAGACACAACTGAAGCGACTTAGAAGCAGCAGCACAAGATACCCACTTCAGATCTAGGGACATATACAGACTGAAAGTAAAGGAATGGAAAAGGTATTCCATGCCAATGGAAACCAAAGGAAAGCTGGAGAGTAGCAATCAGTTCAGTTCAGTCACTCAGTTGTGTCTGACTCTTTGTGACCTCATGGACTGTGGCACACCAAGCTTCCCTGTCCATCATCAACTCCTGGAGACTGCTCAAACTCATGTCCAGATTAGCAATACTCATATTAAAAAAAAAAAAAAAAAGCAACTTTAAAATAAATACTGTTACAAGAGACAAATAATAAAACTGCATACTGATTAAGGGAACAGCTCAAGAAGTTATAACAATTGTATATATATACATATATATATGTATATATATATATAGAGAGAGAGAGAGAGAGCGAGAGAGAGAGAGAGAGAGATGGATAGATAGATCCAAAATAGAGCCACCTCAATATATGACAAATACTAACAGTCATAAATGAAAAAAATGACAGTAATGAAATAATACTGGAAGGCATTCACGTCACAGTTGCATCCATGGAGAGATCCTCCAGACAAAAAAGCAATAAAAAAACTGAGGCTTTAAATGCTATATTAAATCAGATGGAAATAACTGATATTTGAAGAGCATTCCATCAGAAAGCAGCAGAACACACATTCTTGTCAAGCTCACATAAAACATTCTCCAGGATTGATCACATACTGGACAACAAATTAAAACTCAGTAAATTCAAGAAAATTTAAATCATATCAAACATCTTTTCTGACCACAATGCAGTAAGATTATAAATCAACTAAAAGAAAAAAATAAACACTAAAACACAAAGATGTGGAGGCTAAACAGTATGCTATTAAACAACCAATGGACCACTGAAGAAATAAAAAAGGAAATTAAAAAATACCTAGAGACAAATAAAAATGAAAACACAGTGATCCAAAACCTATGAAACAGAGTAAAGGCAGTTCTAAGACAGAAGTTTATAGAAATACTATCATAGCCCAGAAACAAGAAAAATTCCAAATAAACAGCATAACCTGTCATCTAAAGTAACTAGAGGAAGAATAATCATAGCCTAAAGTGAGTAGAAAAAAAAAAAAAGAAGTCATAAAAGCCAGAGCAGGAATAAATGAAATAGGGGAAAAAACAGTACCAAAGGTCAATGAAACCAAAAGCTGGTTCTTTGAAAAGATACACAAAATTTATAAATGTTTAGTAAGAAGAAAGAAGAGAAAAAACTCAATTCAACAAAATTAGAAATGAAAAAAAAAAAATACACCACAGAAATACAAAAGATTATGAGACAACAACAAGCAACAATACACCAATAAAATAAACAAACTAGAAGAAATGGATGATTTCTTATAAAAGTGCAACCTTCCAAGTCACAACCAAGAGGAAACAGAAAATAAGAATAGACTAATCACAAGTACTGATATTGAAACTGGGAATAAAAAATACCATTAAACCAAAGTCCAGGACCAGATGCTTCATAAGGTTATTCTGTCAAACATTTACAGGAGATTTGAGATGTATCCTGATGAAACTCTTCCAAAAATCTGCAGAAGAATAACTCCAAAACTCATTCTATGAGGCCATGTTCACCCTGATAGCAAATCCAGAGATAATCACTCACAAAAAAGAAAATTAGAAACCAATATAACTGATGAATATAAACACAAAAAACCTTAACAAAACTATCAAATTGAGTCCAACAACACATTAAAATGATTATACACCATGATCAATTGGGATTTATCTCAGGGATGCAAGGGTTTTACAATATCTGCAAATCAAACAAAATGATACACCACATCAATAAATTGAAGAATAAAAGCTATATGATCATATCAATAGGTGCAGAAAAAAGTTTTGACAAAATGCAAACCCATGTATGACAAAAAGTCTAAAAAAATGGGCATAGATGGAACTTACCTCAACAGAATAAAGGCCATATATGACAAACCCATAGGAAATATCATTCTTATTTGTGAGAATGAAAGCACTTCACCTAAGATCAAGAATAATACAAGGATGTCCACTTTCACCACTTTTATTCAACATAGGTTTGGAAGTCCTAGCCATCACAGTCAGAAGAAAAACAAGTAAAAGGAATTCAAATTGGAAAAGAAGTGGTAAAACTATCACTGTTTTCCAATGACATTATCAGTTCAGTTCAGTTACTCAGTCATGTACAACTCTTTGTGACCCCATAGACTGCAGCATACCAGGTTTCTCTGTCCATCACCAATTCCCGGAGCTAGATCAAGCTCATGTCCATCAACTTGGTAATGTCATCCAACCATCTCAACCTCTGTCATCCCCTTCTTCTCTTTCAATCTCTCCCAGCATCAGGCTATTTTCCAAGGAAACAGTTCTTTGCATCAGGTGGCCAAAGTATTGGAGCCTTGGCTTCAGAATCAGTCCTTCCAATTAATATTTAGGGTTAATTTCCTTTACAGTGGACTGGTTTGAACTTCTTGCTGTCCAAGAGATTCTCAGGAGTCTTATCTAACACCACAGCTAGAGAGCATCAGTTCTTTGGAACTCAGCTTTCATTATGGTCAAACACTCACACTTTTACTACCAGAAAAAAACAAAGTTTTGACTAGACAGAACTTGTTGGAAAAGTAATGCCTCTGCTTTTCAATATTTTGTCTAGATTAATCATTGCTTTTCTTCCAAGGAGCAAGCATTTTTAAATTTCATGGCTGCAGTCACCATCTGCAGTGATTTTGGAGCCCAAGAAAATAAAGTTACTGTTTCCATTGTTCCCCCATTTATTTGCCATGAAGTGATGGGACCAGATGTCAAGATCTGAATGATGAGTTTTCAGCCAGCTTTTCCATTCTTCTCTTTCACTTTCATCAAGAGGCTTTTTAGTTCTTCTTTGCTTTCTGCCATAAGGATGGTGTTAGCTGCATCTCTGAGGTTATGTTTCTCCCAGCAATCGTGATTCCAGCTTGTGCTTCATCCAGTCCTGCATTTCACATGATGTACTCTGCATATAAGTTAAATAAGCAGGGTGACAATATACAACCTTGATGTATTCTTCTCCCAATTTTGGACCCATCCACTGTTTCATGCCCAATTCTAACTGTTGCTTTTTGACCTGCATACAGGTTTATCAGGAGGCAGGTAAGGGAGTCTGTTATTTCCATCTCTTGAAAGTTTTTTCCACAGTTTGTTGTGACCACACAGTCAAAGGCTTTTGTGTATTCAATTAAGCAGAAGTATATGTTTTTTCTGGATTTCTCTGGCTTTTTCTATGATCCAACAGATGTTGGTAATTTGATTCCTCTGCCTTTTCTAAATCCAGCTTGAACATCTGGCAGTTCTTTGTTCACGTACTGTTGAAGCCTACCTTGGAAACTTTTGGGCGTTACTTTGCTAGTGTGAGATGAATGCAATTATGTGGTAGTTTGAACAACCTTTGTCATTGCCTTTCATTGGGGTTGGAATGAAAACTGACCTTTTCCATTTCTATGGCTACTGCTGAGTTTTCCAAATTTGTTGGCATATTGAGTGCAGCACTTTCACAGCATCATCTTTTAGGATTTTAAGTATCTCAACTGGAATTCCATCACCTCCACTAGCTTTGTTCATAGTGATGCTTCCTAAGGGCCACTTGACTTCACATTCCATGATGTCTGGCTCTAGGTGAGTGATCACACCTCCGAGGTTATCTGAGTCATTAAGATCTTTTTTGTATAGTTCTTCTATGTATTCTTGCCAGCTCTTCTTAGTATCTTCTGCTTCTGTTAGGTCCATACCATTTCTGTCCTTTATTGGACAGATGACATGATAGTATATATATACAATCTTGATGATGCCACCAGAAAAATATGAGAGCACATCAATGAATTTGTCTATATTGCAGGGTATAAAATTAATGCAAATAGTATTGTGCATTCCTATATGCTAATAACAAAAGATCAGAAAGTGAAATTAAGCAAACTATTCAATTTAAAGTTTCATCAAAAATGAAATTTCTAGGAATAAATCTACCTAAGGTAACAAAAAAATCTGTATGCAGAAAACTATAGGATATGGATGAAAGAAATTAAAGATGATACTAACAGATGGAGATATACATCATGTTCTTGGATTGGAAGAATCAAGTTTGTCAAAATGAATACATTACCCAGAGCAATCTACAATGCAATCTGTAGCATATCATCAATGGCATTTTGCACGGAATTAGAACAAAAAATTTACAATTTGTATGAAAACACAAAAGACCAAAAATAGCCAAATGAAACTTAAGAAAGAAAAGCAGACTGAAAGAATCAGTTTCCTTGACTTCAGACTACACTACAAAGGTACAATTATTAAAATAGTATGGTATTATCACAAAAAAATGGAAACATAGATCAGTGGAACAAGATAGAAATTGTAGAGATAAACTGGAGCAGCTATGAACATCTTATCTATGACAAGGAGGCAATAATGTACAATGGAGAAAAGACAGTCTCTTCAGTAAGTGCTGTTAGAATAAACGGACAGCTACACACAAAAACTAATGAAATTAAAATAGTCTCCAATATCATACACAAAAGTAAACTTAAGTTGGGTTAGAAACCTACATGTAAGGCAGCATACTATAAGATTCTTATGGGAAAATAATGGCAGAACACTGTGGCATAAACCACAGTAAGATCTTTTTGATCCACTCATAGAGTAATAAAAAATAAAAATAAACAAATGGAACCTATTTGAACTTAAAAATTGTGCACAACAAATTAAACTATTTGCATAATAGAAAGACAACTCTGAATGGGAGAAACAATTTGCAAATGAAACAATTAACAATGAGTTAATCACCAAAGTATACAAGTGGCCCATGTAGTTCAATAAAACAACAACAACAACAACAAACAACCCGATCAAAAAATGGGCAAAAGATGCAAATATACATTTTCCAAAGAAGACATACAGATGGCTAAAAAGCATATGTGAAGGTTTTTACTTTCAGTAATTATTAGAGAAATGCAAATCAAAAACTGCAATGAGGTATCTATCACCTAACATCAGTAAGAATGGCCATCACCATAATATTTACAAAAAAAAAAAAAGAATTCTGAGAAAATCTGGAGAAAGGGCACTGTCTTATGCTGTGGGTGTGAATGTAAATTGGTACAGTCACTGAGGAGAACAGTATGAATGTGCCTTAGAAAACTAAATGCAGAGCTGCCATTTGATCTAGCAACTGAGTAAAACCATAATTCAAAAAGATACATGCACATCAGGCTCCTGATGCTTACCACAGGCTGTATTCTTACACTGTATAGAAAGAGGAGGCAGAGTAAACCCACCCCATATACACCTCAGGCCAGGAAGGCCCTGTGCCTTGTCTGTATTGTGATTGGGAGGACATGGAGCAGAGGGAAAGAAAAGAAAAAAAAAAAAAAAAAAGATACCTGCACCCCAAAGTTCATTGCTGTACTATTGACAACAGCTAGCATATGGAAGCAACCTAAATGTCCATCAACAAATGAATAGATAAAGACAATTTGGTACATATTTGAATGAAATATTACTTAGCTTTAAACAAGAGTGAAATAATACCATTTGTAGTAACACAGACAGGCCTAGAGATTGTCTTGCTGTGTGAAGTCAGACAGTTCAGTTAAGTCATTCAGTCATGTCTGACTCTTTGCGACATCATGGACTGCACAATGCCAGGCCTCCCTGTCCATCACCAACTCCTGGAGATTACTCAAACTCATGTCCATTGAGTAGATGATGTCATCCAACAATCTCATCCTCTGTGGGCCCTTTCTCCTCCCTCCTTCAATCTTTCCCAGCATCAGAGTCTTTTCCAGTGAGTCATATCTTCACATCAGTGGCCAAAGTACTGGATTTTCAGCTTCAGCATTAGTCCTTCCAATGAATATTCAGGACTGATTTCCTTTAGGATGGACTGGATAGATCTCCTTGTTGCCCACGGGACTCTCAAGAATCTTCTTCAACACCACAGATCAAAAGCATCAATTCTTCGGTGCTCATCTTTCTTTATAGTCAAATTCTCACATCTATATAAGACTACTGGAAAAACCATAGCTTTGAATAAATGGACCTTTGTTGGCAAAGTAATGTCTCTGCTTTTTAATATACTGTCTAGGTTGGTCATAAATTTTCTTCCAAGGAGCAAACATCTTTTAATTTCATGGCTGTAGCCACCACCTGCAGTGATTTTGGAGCCCCCCAAAATAGTCTGTCATTGTTTCCACTGTTTCCCCATCTGTTTGCAATGAAGTGATGGGACTAGATGCCATGATCTTAGTTTTATGAATGTTGAGTTTTAAGCCAACATTTTCACTCTCCTCTCTCAGTTTCATCAAGAGGCTGTTTAGTTCTTCTTTGCTTTCTGCCATAAAGGACGTGCCATCTTCATATTTGAGGTTATTGAGATTTCTCCCAGCAATCTCAATTCCAGCTTGTGGCTCAACCAGTCCAGCATTTCTCATGATGTACTCTGCATATAAGTTAAATAAGCAGGGTGACAATATAAATTGCCTTGAAATACTCCTTTCCTGATTTGGAACCAGTCTGTTCTTCATTACCCAGTTCTAACTGTTGCTTCTTGACCTGCTTACAGATTATCAGGAGGCAGATCAGGTGGCTTTGACATAGTCAATAAAACAGAAATTGATGTTTTTCTGGAAATGTTTTCTTTTTCCGTGGTACAACAGATGTAGGCAATTTGATCTCTGGTTCCTCTGTTTTTTTGAAATCCAGCTTGAACATCTGGAAGTTCATGTTGAAGCCTGGCTTGGAGAATTTTGAGTATTTCTTTGCTAGCATGTGAGATTACTGCAATTGTGCAGTAGTTTGAGTATTCTTTGATATTGCCTTTCTTTGGGATTGGAATGAAAACTGACCTTTTCCAGTTCTGTGGCCACTGCTGAGTTTTCCATATTTGTTGGCATATGGAATGCAGCACTTTCAAAGCATCAACTTTTAGGATTTTAAATAGCTCAAATGGAAATCCACTAGCTTTGTTCGTAGTGATGCTTCCTAATGCCCACTTGACTTTGCATTCCAGGATATCTGGCTCTATGTGAATGATCACACCATTGTGATTATCTGGGTTGTGAAGATCTTTTTTGTATAGTTCTTTGGTGTATTCTTGACAACTCTTAAAATCTTCTGCTTCTGTTAGGTCCATACCATTTCTGTCCTTTATTGTGCCCATCTTTGCATGAAAATTTATTTTGGTATTTCCTATTGTCTTGAATAAGTCTCTAGTCTTTTCCATTCTATTGTTTTCCTCTATTTCTTTGTATTGATCACAGAGGAAGGCTTTCTTATATCTCCTTGCTATTCTTTGCAGCTCTGAATTCAAATGGGTATATCTGTCCTTTTCTCCTTTGCTTTTTCTTATCTTCTTTTCTCACCTATTTGTAAGCCCTCCTCAGACAACCATTTTGCCTTTTTGCATTTATTTTTCTTGGGGATGGTCTTAATCACTGCCTCCTGTACAATGTCATTAACCTCAGCCCATATTTCTTCAGGCAGCCTTTCTCTCAGATCTAATCCCTTGAATCCATTTGTCACTTCCACTGTAAAATAGTAAGGGCTTTGATTTAGGGCATACCTGAATAGTCTAGTGGTTTCCCCTACTTTCTTCAATTTAAGTTTGAATTTGGCAATAAGGAATTCATGTTCTGAGCCACAGTCAGCTCTCAGTCTTGTTTTGCTGACTGTAGAGAGCTTTTCCATCTTTGGCTGCAAAGAATATAATCAATCTGATTTCACTATTGACCATGTGGTGATGTCCATATGTAGAGTCATCTCTTGTGTTGCTGGAAGAGGGTGTTTGCTATGGTCAGTGTGTTCTCTTGGGAAACTCTATTAGCCTTTGCCCTGCTTCATTCTGTACTCCAAGGCCAAATTTGCCTGTTACTCCAGGTGTTCCTTGACTTCCTACTTTTGAATTCCATTTCCATATGATGAAAAGGACATCTTTTTTGGGTGTTAGTTCCAGAAAGTCTTGTAGGTCTTCACTGAACCATTCAACTTCAGCTTCTTCAGCATTACTGATCAGGGAAGACTTGGATTACTGTGATATTCAATTGTTCACCTTGGAAATGAACAGAGATCATTCTGTCATTTTTGAGATTGCATCCAAGTACTGCATTCTGGACTCTTATGTTGACTATGATGGCTACTACATTTCTTCTAAGGGATTCTTGCCCACAGTAGTAGATATAATGGACATCTGAGTTAAATTCACCCATTCCAGTACATTTTAATTCACTGATTACTAAAATGTCGATGTTCACTCTTGCTATCTCCTGTCTGACCACTTCCAATTTGCCTTGATTCATGCACCTAACATTCTAGGTTCCTATGCTATATTGCTCTCTACAGCATCGGACTTGACTTCCATCACAGTCCCATCCACAACTGGGTGTTGTTTTTGTTTTGGCTCCATCTCTTCTTTCCTTCTGGAGTTATTTCTCCACTGATATCCAATAGCATACTGGGCACCTACTGACCTGGTGACTTCATTTTCAGTGACCTATATTTTGGCTTTTTCATATTGTTCATAGGGTTCTCAAGGCAAGAATACTGATGTGGTTTGCCATTCTATTCTCCAGTGGACTAAGTTTTGTCAGAACTCTCTACTATGACCTATCTGTCTTGGGTGACCCTACACTACATGGCCCATAGTTTCATTCAATTAGACAAGGCTGTGGTCCATGTGGTCAGATTGGTCATTTTTCTGTTATTGGGTTTTTTTTTTTTTAATTTTATTCTGTCTGCCCTATGTTTGAGAATGATAAGAGGCTTATGGGCACTTTCAGATGGGAGAGACTGACTGAGGGGAAACTGGGCCTTATTTTGATGAACACAGCCATGCTTAGTAAATCTTTACAGTTATTTTCTGTTGATGAGTGGGGATGTGTTCCTTCTCTGTTGTTTGACCTGAGACCAAACTATGGTGGAGGTAAAGAAGAAAACTTTGACCTCCTTCAAAAGGTCCCTTGCAGGCACTGCTACACTCAATGCCCCCAGCCCTGCAGCAGGCCTCCATTGACCCGCGCCTCCACTGGATACTCCTGGACACTTATGGGGAAGTCTGGGTCAATCTCTTGTGGGGTCTGACCCCATAAATTAGACAGAGTAAGACAGATATCACATGATATTGCTTATATGTGAAATCTAAAAAATAAAGTTTCAAAAGAGTAAGTTCAAAAGTACTTGTTGATAAACAGAAATAGAGTTACAGATGTAGAAAACACAATTACTGTTACCAGTGGTTGGAAAATTCTCAGATTGTAAATGCCATATACATATTACTATATATTAAGTGGATAATTAATAAGGAGCTACTGTATAGCACAGGGAACTCAATATTCTGTAATGGCCTATATTGGAGAAGAATGTAGAAACAGTGGATGTATGTATAACTGATTATCACTTTTCAGTACACCTGAAACTTACACAGCATTGTAAATCAGCTATACTGTAATAAAAATTTTTGCAACTTCTTGAGCAGTAAAAACAGTAAAGACATGTTGCTCACAAAGCATGGATCATCAATTCTGTGAAAAATGTGGAAACAGCTCTGTGATTACATGGCATTCTAGGTCAAATAACAATGTAACACTTTATAAGTGTATAACTAGTTGTATGCATATGCTGCATAGGAGTCATGACTATTTAGTACACATACTAGTGATTATAAATGGTTAGCAGTAACATGTAGAAACCACAGTTAGTAGTTAAAACTGTTCTCAAAGGCTAGACAGTAGTTACAAGTATTTATTAGAAATAGTTAGTACTCATGAGCAATAAACAGAACCATTAATAGTTGCAATTAATAATAGTTACATAGTAGCTGTTATTAACTGTATATCCATAGTCATAACTAATCATAACTAGCAATGTAAAAACTTTAGCAAATGTAATTTTAACTAATCACAATTCAATAAATATTAGTAACCATCAATTTAAATAACCATAACTATAACTTACCTTAACAAGACCCATAACTAACTATAACTTGTCATAACCATCATGCTCATGCTCAGTGGCTTAAATCATGCCTCTTTGCAGCCACAAGGACTTAGCCCACCCGACCCCTCTGTCCATGGGATTTTCCAGGCAAGAATAATGGAGAGGGCTGCCATTTCCTTCTCCAAGGGAACTTCCTGATCCAGAAATCAAACCTATATCTCCTGTGTCTCCTGCCTTGGCAGATGAATTCTTTGCCACTGAGCCATCTGGGAAGCCCAATAATCATATCCATAATCATAACTTTATCTCAAGCACAAAAATCGATGATATAGAAATTGACTACCAAAATATTTCTTGAAAGTGTTAGTCACTCAATAGTGTCTGACTCTTTGTGACCCCATGGACTATAGCCCACCAGGCTCCTCTGTCCATGGAATTCTCCAGGAAAGAATACTAGAGTGAGTTGCTATTCCCTTCTCCAAGGCATCTTCATGACCCAGGGTTCAAATCTGAGTCTCCTGCATTGCAGGCAGGTTATCATCTGAGCCACAAGGGAAGCCCAAAATACTTCTTAAATTATCTTTAAATGAATTTGATGCTGAGAGGTAGGAAAGTAGAAATGTAGGGGACAAGACAATATTGAAACTTTGGGAAGGCTGGCATGTATATAGTGTGTAGGGTTTTTTTTTTTAATTAATTGAAGGGATGATATTATTCTTCAAATTTGTGTTTGTAAATTTTAATTTTTTATACAATTTAATTGGTAATGCTCCATTCACAGTTATTACAAAATATTGTCTATATTCCCTGTGTTGTACAATACATCCTTGAGCCTAACTTACATCTGATAATTTGTACTTCCCATTCCCCCCTCCCTATATTGCCTGCTCCCTACACTGATAACCATTGGTTTGTGCTTTATATCTGAGTCTTCTTCTTTTTTGTTACATCCATGAGTTTGTTATATTTTTTAGATTCCAAGTTAAAGTGATATCATACAGTATTTGTCTTTCTCTGAATTATATCAGTTAGCATAATGCCTTTCAAATCCATCCACGTTGCTGCAAATGGCAAATTTTCATTCTTTTTTTATGACTGAGTAACATTCTGGAGTATGTATGTATGTGTGTATATGTATATACATTGCTATATATGCATGTTATTATATATGACTTCTTTTTATATATTCATCTTTTAATGGACACTTAAGTTATGTGGCTTCCATACTTTGGCAATTGTAAATAATGTTACTATAAACATTGGGTTACCTGTATCTTTTCAAATTATTGTGTTTTGTTTTTTTTTTTCCAGAAAACATATACTTCTGCTTTATTGACTATGTCAAAACTGTTGACTGTGTGGATCACAACAAACTGTAGAAAATTCTTTTTTTTCCCATTACATCTTTTTTTAAAAAAATTTTTAAATATAAATTTATTTATTTTAATTGGAGGTTAATTACTTTACAATATTTATTGGTTTTGCCATACATCAACATGAATCAAGAAGTGGGATTGCTGGACTGTGAAGAAAGCTGAGTGCCAAAGAATTGATGCTTTTGAACTGTGGTATTGGAGAACTCTTGAGAGTCCCTTGGACTGCAAGGAGATCCAACCAGTCCATTCTGAAGGAGATCAGCCCTGGGATTTCTTTGGAAGGAATGATTCTAAGGCTGAAACTCCAGTACTTTGGCCACCTCATGCAAAGAGTTGACTCATTGGAAAAAACTCTGATGCTGGGAGGGATTGGGAGCAGGAGGAGAAGGGCGCGACAGAGGATGAGATGGCTGGATGGCATCACTGACTCGATGGATGTGAGTCTGAGTGAACTGTGGGAGTTGGTGATGGAAAGGGAGGCCTGGTGTGCTGCGATTCATGGAGTCACAAAGAGTCGGACATGACTGAACGACTGAACAGACTGACTGAACTGATTGTAGCTCTATTTTTAGTGTTTTTAAGAAGCTGCATACTGTTTTCCATGGGATTTGCCTGTGGTTCAGTGGTAAAGAATCCACCTGCAATGCAGAAGATGCTGGTTCAATACCTGTCTTGGGAAGTTCTCTTAGAGGAAGTTATAGCAACCCACTCCAGTAAAATTGCTTGGAAAATTACATGGACAGAGAAGCCTGGAGGGCTAGAGTCCAGAGGATTGCAAAGAATCAGCTATGACTGAAGTGATTGAGCATGCAAGCCTGCACATACTGTTTTCCACAGTGACTGCACCAATTTATATTCCCATCAACAATGTTCAACGGTTCTCTTTTTTTTCCTCATCCTGCTAATATTTATTATGTTTTCTTTTTGATGATAGTCATTCTGACAGGTGTGAGATAAAATCTCAATGTGGTTTTGATTTGCATTTCCCTGATGATTAGCAATGTTGAACATCTTTGCCTATACCTGTTACCTATCTGCATTTGCCTTTTGGAAAGATGTCTATTAAGTTTTTCTGCTCATTTTATAATCAAGTTGATTTTTTAAAATGTTTAATTGTATGAGCTGTTTGACTATGTGGGGTATTGATCCTTGTCACTTATATTATCTGCAAATATTTTCTCCCATTCAGTAGGCTGTTTTTTCATTTTGTTAGTGGTTTTCTTGGAAGTGCAAAAGCTTTTAAATTTCATTAGGTCTCATTTGTTTTGTTATTTGTTTTAAATATAAATTTATTTATTTTAATTGGAGGCTAATTACTTTACAATATTGTATTGGTTTTGCCATACATCAATTTTATTTTTGCTTTTATTTCCTTTATGTTAGGAAATTGATCTCAAAAATATTTCTATGATTTATCTCAAAAAGTATTCTGCATATATTTTCCTCTAGAAGTTTAACAGTATATGACCTTACACTTAGGCTTTTAACCTATTTTGAGTTTATTTTTGTTAAGTTCAGTTCAGTCACTCAGTCGTGTCCGAGTCTTTGCGACCCCATGAATCGCAGCATACCAGGCCTCCCTGTCCATCACCAACTCCTGGAGTTCACTCAAAGTCACGTCCATCGAGTCAGTGATGCCATCCAGCCATCTCATCCTCTGTCATCCCCTTCTCCTCCTGCTCCCAATCCCTCCCAGCATCAGAGTCTATTCCAATGAGTCAACTCTTTGCATGAGGTGGCCAAAGTATTGGAGCTTCAGCTTTAGCAGCATTCCTTCCAAAGAAATCCCAGGGCTGATCTCCTTCAGAATGGACTGGTTGGATCTCCTTGCAGTCCAAGGGACTCTCAAGAGTCTTCTCCAACACCACAGCTCAAAAGCATCAATTCTTCAACGCTCAGCCTTCTTCACAGTCCAACTCTCACATCCATACATGATCACAGGAAAAACCATAGCCTTGACTAGACAGACCTTAGTCGGCAAAATAATGTCTCTGCTTTTGAATATGCTATCGAGGTTGGTCATAACTTTTCTTCCAAGGAGTAAGTGTCTCTTAATTTCATGGCTGCAGTCACCATCTGCAGTGATTTTGGAGCCCAAAAAAATAAAGTCATCCACTGTTTCCACTGTTTGCCCATCTACTTCCCATGAAGTGATGGGACTGGATGCCATGAACTTACTTTTCTGAATGTTGAGCTTTAAGCCAAGTTTTTCACTCTCCTCCTTCACTTTCATCAAGAGGCTTTTGAGTTCCTCTTCACTTTATGCCATAAGGGTGGTGTCATCTGCATATCTGAGGTTATTGATATTTCTCCCGGCAATCTTAATTCCAGCTTGTGCTTCTTCCAGTCCAGCGTTTCTCATGATGTACTCTGCATATAAGTTAAATAAGCAGCGTTGCTCTATACAGCCTTGACGTACTCCTTTTCCTATTTGGAACCAATCTGTTGTTGCATGTCCAGTTCTAACTGTTGCTTCCTGACCTGCATACAGATTTCTCAAGAGGCAGGTCAGGTGGTCTGGTATTCCTCCCATCTCTTTCAGAATTTTATTTTTGTATACGATAAAAATGTTCCAACTTCATTCTTTTACATGTGACTGTCCTGTTTTCCCAACACCATTTATTGAAAAGACTATCTTTTTTACATCATTATTCTTTTTTTTTTCTTTTATCATAGCTTAATCAACTATGAGTGCATGGATTTTTTTTTCTGGGCTCTCTATCTTATTCCATGATCTATGCATCTGTTTTTGTGTCAGTATCATAGTGTTTTGATTATTGTAGCTTTTTATTATAGCCTGACATCAGGTATCCTGATTTCTCCAACTCAGTTCTTATTTCTCAAGATTATTTTGTATATTCAGTACCTTTTCTGTTTCCATACACATATTTTATTTTTTCCGTTTTTTTTTTTTTTGTCTGTAAAAAACGCCATTAGTGTTTTGATAGAGATGGCATTGAATCTGCAGTTTACCTTGAATCTGTAGATTGCCATGTTAACAATATAGATTTTTCCAATCAAATAATATGGCATGTTTTTCTGTCTGTTTTTATCATCTTCAATTTCTTACATCAGTGTTTTATAGTTTTCCAAATACAGCTCTTTTGCCTCAAGTTAGTTTATTCCTAGGTATTTATTCTTTTGATGCAATGATAGATGAAGTTATTTTCTTAATTTTTTCTTTGTATAGTGTGTTGTTAGTGTATAGAAATGCAATGAATTTTTGTACATTATCTTTGTGTTCTGAAACTTTATCAAATTAGTTGATGGGCTCTAATGGTTTCCTGGTGGAATCTTTGTGATTTCCTATGTATAATATCAGGAATGCAAGAGTTTTTCAATATCCACAAGTCAATCAATGCGATACATCACATTAAAAAAATAAATAATACAAATTGTATGATCATCCCTAAATGCAGTGAATGCTTTTGATAAAATTCAGCATTCATTTATGATAAAAACTCTCCAGAAAGCAAGGATAGAGGTAACATACTTCAATATAGTAAAGGTTATATATGAGAAACCCACAACTAACATAATACTCAATGGTGAAAAGTAAGAGAATTCCCTCTGAAATCAGAACCAAGGCTAGATGTCTACTCTCACCACTTTTATTCAACATATTTTTGGAATTCTTAGCCACAGCAACCAGACAGGAAAAAAAAAATCCATATTGTAAAAGAAGAATTAAACCATCATTATTTGCAGTGTGTCTGTTTTGTTTTGTTTTGTTTTGTTTTTAGTTTCCTATCACTGCTATAATAAACTGCCTCAAACTTCGTTTGTGATTTGTGAAAGTCATTCAGTCGTGTCTGACTCTTTGCGACCCCATGGACTATACAGTCCACGGAATTCTCCAGGCCAGGATACTGGAGTGGATAGCTTTTTCCTACTCCAGGGGATCTTCCCAACCCAGGGATCAAACCCAGGTCTCCCGCATTGCAGGTGGATTCTTTACCAGCTGAGCCACAAGAGAAGCCCAAACAGAGTCTTATAATTGCCTCAAACTTAGGGTCTTATAATTGCACAAATGTATTATCTTACAATTGTGAAGGTTAGGAATTCTAAAATTAATATATTTGCAGAGTTGCATTTTTTCTGGATGTTTCAGATTAAAATCTGAGCTCCTTGACTTTTCAGGTATCTAGAGGCTTTCTGTATTCCATGGCTGGAATATATTTTCCTCTTATCATTCCAATCTCGTGTGTCTATTGTCACATTTCCTACCACCATCTATAATGCTCCTCACCTTCTCTTATAAGATCACTTGTGTACATTTGGTCCATCTGGATTATCCAGGGTAGGATTCCCATCTCAAATTCTTTAATTATATCTGTAAAATCCCCTTTACCATATAAAGTAGTATTTTCACAGGTTCCAATAACTTCTTTTGGTGGTCTTTAAACAATCTATCACATTTCTGAGTCAGGGCTATGCCCTTTGGTAGGTGCTGCTGCTGTGAGGTCTACTGTCTGGGTAAACCAAAAATAAGGCAGCCAATATATATTGCCTGCTTGGTTCAAAGTTGCAAATCACCAACTACTTAGTAACAGATGAGGTTAGCGTAGGAAGAATGACTGCTAGTCCTAAGAGTAGGGCTTAGTTGAATGCTGACTAGTCAAGTGAACAAGCCTAAGAGTTGTATGGATGTAGTTAAGGAAGTAATAATGTTGACAGAAAAGCATTTCCCAGCCTAGGAAGACAGAAAAGACAAATACACATATAATTGAGTGCAGTGTTGAAAGAAGTTAATTTCTCCCCAACAACTCCATTTCTTTGTATATACTCAAAGAAATTGAAATAAGCTATCAAAGAGCTACCTGCACTTAAATGTTCCTGAAGCATTATTAACAATCACCAAGATATGGAAACAATTTAAGTGCTAATCCACAGATGAATGGATAATGAACATAATGAACATCATTTAGCCACAAGAAAGAATGACATGCTGTTATCTGTGACAACTTAGTTGGATTTTGAGCATATTATGATAAGTAAGATAGGGCAGAGAAACACATGTACTGTATGTCACTAATATGCAGATTCTAAAAAAAAATAAAAGCATAAAAACAGAGAGTAAAATAGTGGTTACTAGGGAATGAGGGATGGTAGGATAAGACAGATGCTGTTTAATGGTATAAATGTAAAGTGAATAGAAAACAAGCACTAGATATAATGCACTGTATAGTGAATATATGCAACAGTATTGTTTTATAATCATAAAACCTGTTAAGACACTAAAATTTAATTATCCCAACCACTAAAAAGAAAGGATAATTATGCAACCGATAAAGGTGCTAAATATTGCTACAATGGCAATTATATTGCAATATGTAAATTAGCATGTATCAAGTTAACATGTTGTACACCTTCAATTTACACAGTTATATGTCAAATATGTTTCAATATTCTTTTTAAATGAAATAAGTTTTTTAGTACCTAATAATAAGAGATGTGAAGTAGATAAGAACAAATAATTGATTCTACATAGATATTACTTTTCTCCGCATTGAACCACTTCAGAGTGCATTGGCTGTTCCCTTATCAGGAGACTGGCTAAGAAAACAATAAAAATAGTTTGTGACATTCTAACTATGCTGGAAGATAAATGACCAAAGGAACTGTTGCTTACTGTTCTCACTCAAGGCTGACTGGTGTAAGATTGACTTTGTTTTTCTGGATGTGTGAACAGTCAAACAGCCATTAGCTTTTGTCTTCTCAATTTGTCTAGACCCTCTCTCTGTACTTGTTTTTTTTTTTTTTTTTCTTTCTGTAACATTGTCTCACCTATGGGTGGCAGGTAAGCTTAGTAACTATAATTAAATTATAATCCTTCCCCTTAGAGGGAGCTTGAAACAACATTATTTTAGAGTGGGATGGACACATTTTATGACCTCATGTCCTCACTCAGTGTTAAAGTGAGCTGGTGTTGATATGGAATTGTATTTGTGACTACATCAGTTATAACAGACACTGATAGGTATACCTGGAAAATGTCTCTATTTTTGCAAACACATGCTTGGGTTCAGTGCTTCAGATAAGGTAAATTAATTGCAAAGTTTTAAACATCAGGCTTACAATAGAATCAAAACAGGAATTTTCAACTACTTGGTAAGAGATGGAAAATAGGATGAGAAACAGACAACTAATGATTGAAATATGGCCTGGAGGTGAAAGTTGAGAACAATATTCAGTGATCATGTGGTGAGATGAGAGCAAAATAGGATCCTCCTGAACCTGAAACTTGTTTGATGGTAGCCATTCCTGAGTTTGTCACCTTTGAGAGGGCTTGAATCTTTTGGAAATTAAATGAATTACATATTTAAGTATACATATCAGAAATACCTTCTGGACACCTGGCAAAATTTCTTTATATTGTCTGAGTGCAAAAGAAGAACTGTGAATAATGGAGTAGGTATTCAATTTAAATATACATACAGCACAAGGAACACTTAGAATTATGCAAAAAAGGAAATATCTACACAAATGTGAGTTAATTGCCCCTGAAAATGCTTAAGCAAAGACCACAGATAATCATCAGGAAATCTATAGATTGATTTAATGGTTAGATAGACATGACTTTTATAGTCTCTTAATTCTCAGACAATGTAGTTCTTAAGATGTACCTTTGATGAAAGTAAAATAATGAATTAACTAAGGCTGCATGTAGAGTCCACTAAATAACTTCCATGTTCCCATGTCCCACAGTTGTTTCTCAGACCTCTTTCTATTTGATTTTTCAGTATCAATGGGCACAGTTAATCACTTTCTACTTCCTGAAATGTTGTCTTCATCTGATTTCTGGGAAACTACTCTCTCTTGAATATCCTTTTACTGATTGCTCCTGCTTGTATTCCCTTTCTGGGTCCCTCATCTTTCCAGTTTCTAAGCACTGGAATGCCTTAGCCTTGTATCCTTGAACCTAAGTTATCTCATCCAGGACCATGTCATTAAATTTAATCTATATTCTAATGCATCTAGGATTAATATTTCATGCTCAGACTTTTCCCTGATCTTCTGATTCATATATCCAGTTACTGAGCACATCCAGCTGCATATCTTGGGTATCTTCAAAGTAAAGTGCCTGAGGCAGAGTGCTCAGGGCTGGTGCACTGGGATGACCCAGAGGGATGGGATGGGGAGGGAGGTGGCAGGGGTTTTCAGGATGGGGAACACATTATGCACCCATGGCTGATTCATGTCAATGTTTGGCAAAACCATTATAATATTGTAAAGTAATTAGCCTCCAATTAAAACAAATACATTTTTAAAAAACAAAGTGCCTTTTAACTTCAAAGAATATGAACTATGCACACTTCTCCTTGTTTATCACATTAAATGAGGCTAAAAAACCTGAATATTGTATACAAAACAAACATAAGAAGATTTGTAATGGTGAAAAAAAATAATGTAAATCTGCTAGGAGTCTCAGGATTTGAGGAAACCACATGGTGGAGAGTTCCTTTATTTTATTTTTATTTTTTGCTTCATATAGCCTACATTAGGAGCTGAAAAAGCAGTAGTCTGGAAACAGCAACAGGAATAGAATAAAATATGCTTCAGCAAATTCTTGTTCTATTTAGCCAAATAACCAGGAAAGTGGCAGCCTAGCAAAAAAAAGAAAATATTTAGACAAGTAGTCACTGTACTCTAGTAATTGACAGAGAGAAAAAAAAAAATCCTGTAGGCCTAGCCTGTCTGCTCAAGCCAAAGTCAGGCAGGAAGTCAAGAATTCCTCTCTCCGTAAGTTATATTGAGGAACTAGTTCAGTTGGTAAAGAATCTGTCTGCCACGCAAGAGACACAGGTTCATTTCCTGGGTTGGGAAGATCCCCTGAAGAAGGAAATGGCAACCCACTCCAGTATTCTTGTCTGGAGAATCCCATGGACAGAGGAACTTGGCAGGCTACAGTCCATGGGGTCATAAGAGTCAGACACGACTTAGCAACTAAAGGGAGAGAAAGAAAACACACACACACACACAAATATACACAAGTGGTTAATGAAAAGAAATGTGCTTAATAATGACTTGAATCACTGTAGATACAAAGTTAACCACTCATGCTTATTGTGGTTTAAGTTCCAGGCCCTAATTTGAGGTTAAACAATATATTTCCTTAGCTGTGACAATAAGAGAACCATGAGCAATTTTTGAAAAATTCAAACATCTAGTTCTCATTTCTTTCAAAAGAGTCAATGTAACTGGTTCCTTCACTTATTTCCATGTTTCAGAAAATCCTTTAAACATTCTTGAAGCTTTGTCCTCCTTTAATATTATCTTCTGAGTTGCAATAAATACTTGTGAATATCCTTTGTTTTGATAAATCTTTCTCTGAGGAAAATAAATCTGAATTTTTGGAAAGTGCTAAATTGAATTTAGAGTTTAGTATGTGGCTTATTTAACTTATATGCAGAGCACATCAGGAGAAACGCTGGATTGGAAGAAACACAAGCTGGAATCAAGATTGCCGGGAGAAATATCAATAACCTCAGATAGGCAGATGACACCACCCTTATGGCAGAAAGTGAAGAGGAACTAAAAAGCCTCTTGATCAAAGTTAAAGAGGAGAGTGGAAAAGTTGGCTTAAAGCTCAACATTCAGAAAAGTAAGATCATGGCATCTGGTCCCATCACTTCATGGGAAATAGATGGGGAAACAGTGGAATAAGTGTCAGACTTTATTTTTCTGGGCTCCAAAATCACTGCAGATGGTGACTGCAGCCATGAGATTAAAAGACGCTTACTCCTTGGAAGAAAAGTTATGACAAACCTAGACAGTATATTCAAAAGCAGAGACATTACTTTGCCGACTAAGGTCCATCTAGTCAAGACTATGGTTTTTCCTGTGATCATGTATGGATGTGAGAGTTGGACTGTGAAGAAGGCTGAGCACCAGAGAATTGATGCTTTTGAGCTGTGGTGTTGGAGAAGACTCTTGAGAGTCCCTTGGACTGCAAGGAGATCCAACCAGTCCATTCTGAAAGAGATCAACCCCGGGATTTCTTTGGAAGGAATGATGCTAAAGCTGAAACTCCAGTACTTTGGCCACCTCATGCGAAGAGTTGACTCATTGGAATAGACTCTGATGCTGGGAGGGATTGGGGGCAGGAGGAGAAGGGGACGACAGAGGATGAGATGGCTGGATGGCATCACCGACTTGATGGACGTGAGTCTGAGTGAACTCTGGGAGTTGGTGATGGACAGGGAGGCCTGGTTTGCTGAGATTCATGGGGTCACAAAGAGTCAGACACGACTGAGCAATTGAACTGAACTGAACTGATGTGGCTTCCCACTTAGTTCAATTGTTAAAGAATCCACCTGCAATTCAGGGGACACTGGTTTGATTCCTGAGTTGGGGAGATCCTCTGGAGAAGCGATAGGCTACCCACTCCAGTATTCTTGGGCTTCCCTTGTGGCTCAGCTGATAAAGAATCCACCTGCAACGTGGGAGACCTAGATTCAATCCCTGGGTTGGGAAGATCCCCTGGAGAAGGGAAAGGCTACCCACTCCAGTATTCTGGCTTGAAGAATTCCATAGACTTTATAATCCATGCGGTCACAAAGAGTCGGACACAACTGAGCGACTTTCATTTTCACTTCATGTTAAATCTTATGGGAGATCAAGCTGAGTAACACAGTATAGGTCAAAAATAAAGTGTTAGCAGAAAATGATGTTAATGCATTTTTGGCTCTGGCTGTGATTTCCGAAGCAAAGTTTGGAAAGGCATATATGTGTAGCCTTCAGAATGACTATGAAAAGGACAGTAAAAAGTTTTACTTTTGTCTTTGTGTGTATGTGCATGTTTCAAACTCCTTTATACACATCAACTATTTCTTTACAGAGTTCTCTCTTTCACTGCAGCATTGAATCTGCACACACAAAAAATATACTGTGGATAGAATAAAATATTCTGCTATGAAGATACTCCTTAAAGCAGATTTGCACAATTTATATCCTTTCTTGCCATTTTTTCTCCATATAAACACATAAACATGACATTAACACTTTTTAAAGTATCTTGTATTTGGACAAATTTCAGTGCTAGCATATACTTATGCAATCTTTGGAAAGAAATATGTCATTTGTTTGTGTCTAGAACTTTCAGACTCTTGAGAGTCCCTTGGACTGCAAGGAGATCCAACCAGTCCATTCTGAAGGAGATCAACCCTGGGATTTCTTTGGAAGGAATGATGCTAAAACTGAAGCTCCAGTACTTTGGCCACCTCATGAGAAGAGTTGACTCATTGGAAGAGACTCTGATGCTGGGAGGGATTGGGGGCAGGAGGAGAAGGGGACGACCGAGGATGAGATGGCTGGATGGCATCACGGACTCGATGGACGTGAGTTTGAGTGAACTCCGGGAGATGGTGATGAACAGGGAGGCCTGGCGTGCTGTGATTCATGGGGTTGCAAAGAGTCAGACACGACTGAGTGACTGAACTGAACTGAGAAATTTCAGACACTAGTAGTATCTGCTTATCAGATAGTATTTCTTTTAATTCCATGATAATTCTGTTTCCTATCATTGTTCCTATAGATAAAATTTATTTTTTTTGAGGGGATGTTATAAAACATTTGATTATTTTCTATTGAAGTCTCCCTTATAACAAGATAGAATGAAATTTGTCTCCTTCTGACCAGAAGAGGGCACTAATGGTTCTCAAGTCATGAGCTCCAGGGTAAAGAGCTGAAGGGAATGTTAAAAGGTTTTTGTTGTTGTTGTTTGTTTGTTTTCATTTCCAGCACTTCAGCAATCTCTCACTAATTTTATCTGAAACTTAAATTTATTATACTATAAGGAGATTAACAGGAGAATTAGACAGGAGCTAGGCATTTATTAACACTTCTGCACGTCAATTATGAGAACGAATTTTTGCCTGACTAATTAAGACTTCAGTCATGTGTATATTTGCTAGAATGGAAATCAGGTTATATCTCAGAGGCTCCCTGAAGCTACAACTTGTTTTGGAGAGATTGAGAAAAGCAGTTGGGAAACATTCTATTCTTAGCTATACAAACTGACAGGGTGATTCAAAATATTTTATAAATAAATAAATCATACTGAAGTTTTCCCTGGTGGCTCAGTGATAAAGAATCTGCCTGCCAATAGGGGAAAACCAGGCTTGACCCCTGGATCAGGAAGATCCCCTGGCAAAGGAAATGCCAACCCTCTTCAGTATTCTTGCCTGGGGAATCCCACGGTCAGAGGAACCTGGCAGGCTACAGTCCATGTGGTTGTAAAAGTTTGACACAACTTAGTGACTAAACAACAACAAAATCATATGCACCTTAATTATTAGGCAGGATTTGAATATTTAGCTATGGTGATTTTTTTTTAAATTCTGATTATTTGGAATTATTAATCTCTGGTTTGACAACATTTTAGACTAAATTGCTCAAGAAAGAATAGAAATTTTATTTTAGAAAGCAACTCCTCTGTGATTCATATGTTCCATTTGTTGTCCAGCACCACACTTCTAAATGGACACCAAAATCAAGGTGCTTTTTATTTACTGACTCTATTAACAGAGGGAAGATTCCCCCATCTCAGTCAACACAGAATTGATAGGGTCATCACAGGGCAGCAGTAAAGTAGACAAGTGGCCAGGTGCTTGAATTCAGAAGGCAAAAATCCTCCTGAACCTAAATAGTTCCTCATAATTACAATCACCCTTTTAGGGAAAGCCTTATCTAAAATCTATGTGAAAAAAAAATAAATAAAATCTATGTGAAAATGAAAATATTTTACCCGAGAGAATGTTATAGCTTAATTAATGACACAGTCTGACAAGCTCCTGAAATAGTGATCTATAATTTTGTTCTTCAGTTGCTCAGTCTTGTCTGATTCTTTGCCACCCCATGGGCTGCAGCACAGCAGGCTCCTCTGTTCTTCACTATCTCCAGAAGCTTTATCAAACTAATGTCCATTAAGTCAATAATGCTATCTAACTATCTCATCCTTTGTCACCTGCTGGGTTCCAGCCCCAATGGATCCAGGGAATTCAAAGCGGGGATGGAGTCAGAGTCTGGGAAAGGACTATTTAATTAGAAATATAAGAGACATTAGGAAAGAATAGTATAGTAGGAAAATTAGTGGAGAAAATAGGCTGAATAACTTGGTTTATGCAGAAAATTAATAAAACCTTGAGACAAGAGGTTTGCACCATCAACCGTAGGCCACCGGTGCCCGCTTGAATAGCAGAGGGTGCCCCACCTTGGGCTCCCTCTCGCATGGGTCTTAGAAGCCAGGGCAAGTAAGTAGACTTGGTGAGCCTCCATGCTCCAGATGGGGAGGGAGAGGGAGAAAGAGAGAGATTCGACATGGGGGGAGCCAGATTTCCAAGAAATCATTTTGAGAAGCTGGTCTGAGAAACTGGTCCATCCTTTATTGTTCAGGAAAGCTTTTATAATTTTGGTTGTACATAGAGATCAATGGATAATACAAAATTATGCAGTTTCAACAGCCCTGACTCTTATCGAGACCAGGCTTTCTCTCTGCATACCTAGCTGTATACACAAATCTTAGGTGATTTACATCTTCTTCTGGCCAGAAGGCCAATTAACATTTTACAGTCCTTTTCTGATAAGGGTAATAGTGTTCTTCCCAAAGTCTGGTACCACTCTCAGAAAGCACTAAATAAAGTTACATTCTTACATAGCAAGGACACAACAATTTATAACAATGAAAGAGGAGTACAGTGATTTATAACAAAAAGAAAATTCATTAACTCATAAGTCTAGTGTTGCTAACATCAAAACTACTATATTCCTATTTCTGCATCCTGATTACATTGATTAATATCCTCTCAGGTGCCTAAAAGATAAAGGATATGGAGGCCTGGTGGCAAACATTAACTCAACAGTCAAATCCTTCACAAAACTAATTCTTAGCTCTAAAAGGCTCTATATCTTCAAGATGTCTTAAGCTTGGTGCCTCTCACGGTTGGGGGGCTGTAAACAATCACAAGTTGTAAAAGTCTGGACAAACTGGTCAGGTAAGCTATAAAGCTATCAAAGGGGTGTAAACCAAGACATTCTTTTTTATATTCAGGAGACTGTTAACTGGAGCTCTGACTTAACTCTTTCCAGAGAAAGGTGGTCCGGGATAGCCCCCTGTTATGTCAGAAGAGTATAATATAGCAGACAGTAAACAGATAGATTTTGGTTTCGGGGTAGATGCTCAGGCAGAGGACCCCTTGAGACCTGACTCACCTTGCCTGTCAGGTGTCTCTGCATGACCTTGTCATGGGTGGGATCTCCCGTGCTGGCTCCTGGCAGTCACACTTTCTCCTTCTGCCTTCAACCTTTCTCAACATCAGGGTCTTTTCCAATGAGTTGGTTCTTTTCATTAGGTGGCCAAAGTATTGGAGCTTCAGCTTCAGCATCAGTCCCTCCAATGAATATTAAGGACTAATTTCCTTTACAATTGACTGGTTTGATCTCTTTGCAGTCCAAGGGACTCTCAAGAGTCTTGTATAGCACCACAGTTTGAAAGCATAACTTTTTTGGTGCTCAGACTTCTTTATGGTCTAATTCTCACATACATACATGACTGCTGGAAAAACTACAGCTTTGACTAGATGGACCTTTGTCAGCAAAGTAATGTCTCTGTTTTTTACTATGCTGTCTAGGTTTGTCATAGTTCTTCTACCAAGAAGCAACTGTCTTTTAATTTCATGGCTGCAGTGACCATCTGCAATGATTTTGGAGAACAAGAAGATAAAGTCTGTCACTTTTTCAATGTGTCCCCATCTATTTGTCATGAAGTGATGGGACTACATACCATGATTTTTGTTTTTTGAAAGTTGAGTTTTAAGCCAGCTTTTTCATTTTCCTCTTTCACCTTCATCAATAGGCTCTTTAGTTCCTCTTCCCTTTCTGCCCTAAGTGTGGTGTCATTTCTATATCTGAGGGTTTTGATATTTCTCCTGGCAATCGATTTCAACCTGTGCTTCATCCAGTCCAGCGTTTCTCATGATGTACTCTGCATATAAGTTAAATAAGCAGGGTGACAATATGCAGCCTTGACATATCCCTTCCCATTTTTGAAGCAGTTCATTGTTTCATGTCCAGTTGTAACTTGCTTCTTGACCTGCATACAGGTTTCTCAGGAGGCAGGTAATGTGGTCTGGTATTCCCATCTCATTAAGAATATGCCACGGTTTGTTTTGATTGACATAGTCAAAAGCATTAGCATAGTCAATGAAGCAGAAATAGATATTTTTTTCTGCAATCCCCTTACTTTTTCTATGGTCCAGTGGATATTGGCAATTTGATCTCTGGTTCCTCTGCCTTTTCTCAATCCAGCTTGTACATCTGGAAATCCTTGGTTTGCATAGTGTTGAAACCTACTTGGAGGATTTTGAGGATTACATTGCTAACATGTGTAATGAGTGCAATTGTGAGGTAATTTGAGCATTCTTTGGGATTGGAATGAAAACTGCCGTTTTCCAGTCCTGTGGCCACTGCTGGCTTTTCCATTTTTTCTGGGATATTGAGTGCAATCCGTTAACAGTATCATCTTTTAGGATTTGAAATAACTCAGCTGGAATTCTATCATCTCCACTATCTTTGTTCTAAGTTTTTACATGGGTAAACCAGAAATGAATGAGTTTGCAAAACAAAACACTTCATGTACTCATAAATTCTTAGGGGCTGAGTGGATTCATGGCAGCCTGATATAACAAGAACACATTTGGTGTCTAGTAGTAGACTTGAGTCAGTGGTTGAGAGAGAATTCACAATAAATTCTGTTTGCTTGACTGTTTCCCTGACCTCTCTACCAACAATCACCCCTGCACAACACCATCCCTTGGGTACTCTATAATACCATTTTTTCATCTTTCACATTTACTCAATTTTCACTAAAATATGAATTTGCTTTTGGATTTCATTTTGACACTTATACCATACTGTAAATTTGTTTCTTTAGTTGTCATTTGTTTCAAATATCCTACCAATAGAACTTCCTGTTGTGATTAATCTATGATGTGATAGGCAAAAAAAAAATATTGTTTCTATTTATTCTACTTATTCTAACATACTGAAACTTACTTCTGTATCTTATTGTACTTTAGAAGCATTCGATAAGCCCCTTAACAAATGTGTGAAAGTGAAAGTGAAGTCGCTCAGTCATGTCCGACTCTTCGTGACCTGTGGACTGTAGCCCACCAAGCACCTCCATCCATGGGATTCTCCAGTCAAGAATACTGGAGTGGGTTGCCATTTCCTTCTCCAGGGGATCTTCCTGATGCAGGGATCGAACCCAGGTCTCTCACATTGCAGGCAGACGCTTTAACCTCTGCACCACAAGGGAAGCCCCCTAACAAATGTTTAGCTGAGTGTAAAGATACTTACTTTTAACTTAACATTTACAATTTTAATTAATGTTGAACCTTTTAGGAAAAGCAATTTGAAAATATTAAGGATTATTAAAGAAGTTTCTTCACTCAAATATCTTAAGACTTGTTTTTCTAGTGTCTGTCTTACATATCTGTAAACTGTAGATTTTATGGAAATTAGTTGACCAACAATGATTACAATTATGATGCACTTCTGTGGAAAAGACTTTAACTTCAATTTGTCAATTCTGGTTTTAACAAAGCTCTTAAACATCCTTTAAATGAGAATAGATACCAAACAAGCAGTATTATGTACATAGTTGATGATCATCATAATTGGAATACTATATGCCTTGTCATTACTTGTATCATTTTCTTTTAAACTACATTACTTGCTCTGCCTCTTCACTGGGATGTTGTGAGGTCATAGGAAAGAATGAATATATATGCACTGCCAAATAAAAATCACTGTACCATATGACTGGGGTAGCTCCTCTTGGCTGCCACCCCATGCCCAAGGTAAGAGAAATACAAGTAAGATGGTAGGTGTTGCAAGAGGGCATCAGAGGGCAGACACACTGAAACCATACTCACAGAAAACTAGTCAATCTAATCGCACTAGGACCACAGACTTGTCTAATTCAATGAATCCAAGCCATGCCTGCAGGGCACCCAAGACGGGCAGGTCATGGTGGAAAGGTCTGACAGAGCGTAGTCCACTGGAGAAGGGAATGGCAAACCACTTCAGTATTCTTGCCTTGAGAAACCCATAAACAGTATGAAAAGACAAAATGATAGGATACCAAAAGAAGAACTCCCCAGGTCATTAGGTGCCCAATATGCTACTGGAGATCAGTGGAGAAATAACTCCAGAGAATGAAGGGATGGAGCCAAAGCAAAAACAATACACAGTTGTGGATTTGACTGGTGATAGAAGCAAGATCCGATGCTGTAAAGAGCAATATTTCATAGGAGCCTGGAATGTCAGGTCCATGAATCAAGGCAAATTGGAAGTGGTCAAACAAGAGATGGCAATGGTGAACGTCAACATTCTAGGAATCAGCGAACTAAAATAGATTGGAATGGGTGAATTTAACTCAGATGACCATTATATCTACTACTGCAGGCAGGAATCCCTCAGAAGAAATCAAGTAGCCATCATGGCCAAAAAAGAGTCCGAAATGCAGTACTTAGATGCAATCTCAAAAACGACAGAATGATCTCTGTTCGTCTCCAAGGCAAACCATTGAATATCACAGTTATCCAAGTCTATGTCCCAACCAGTAACGCTGAAGAAACTGAGGTTGAACGGTTTTATGAAGACCTACAAGACCTTTTAGAATTAACACCCCAAAAAAATGTCCTTTTCATTAGAGGGGACTGGAATGCAAAAGTTGAAAGTCAAGAAACACCTGGAGTAACAGGCAAATCTAGCCGTGGAATGCAGAATGAAGCAGGGCAAAGACTAATAGAGTTTTGCCAAGAAAATGCACTGGTCATAGAAAAAACCCTCTTCCAAAAACACAAGAGAAGACTCTACACATGGACATCACTAGATTGTCAACACTGAAGTCAGATTGATTCTATGCTTTGCAGCCAAAGATAGAGAAGCTCTATACAGACAACAAACACAAGACCAGGAGCTGACTGTGGCTCAGATCATGAACTCCTTACTACCAAATTCAGACTTAAATTGAAAAAAGTAGGGAAAACCGCTAGACAATTCAGGTATGACCTAAATCAAATCCCTTATGATTATACAGTGGAAGTGAGAAATAGATTTAAGGGCCTAGATCTGATAGTAGAGTGTCTGATGAACTATGGCAGGAGGTTCGTGACATTGTATAGGAGACAGGGATCAAGACTATCCCCATGGAAAAGAAATGCAAAAAAGCAAAATGGCTGTCTGGGGAGGCCGTACAAATAGCTGTGAAAAGAAGAGAAGTGAAATGCAAAGGAGAAAATGAAAGACATAAGCATCTGAATGTAGAGTTCCAAAGAAGAGCAAGAAGAGATAAGAAAACGCTCTTGAGTGATCAATGCAAAGAAATAGAGGAAAAGAACAGAATGGGAAAGACTAGAGATCTCTTCAAGAAAATTAGAGATACCAGGGGAATATTTCATGCAAAGATGTTCTCGATAAAGGACAGAAATGGTATGGACCTAACAAAAGCAGAAGATATTAAGGAGAGGTGGCAAGAATACATGGAAGAACTGTACAAAAAAAGATTTTCACGACCCAGATAATCATGATGATGTGATCACTAATCTAGAGCCAGACATCTTGGAAAGTGAAGTCAAGTGGGCCTTAGAAAGCATCACTATGAACAAAGCTAGTGGAGGTGATGGAATTCCAGTAGACCTATTTCAAATCCTGAAAGATGATGCTGTGAAAGTGCTGCACTCAATATGTCAGCAAATTTGGAAAACTCAGCTGTGACCACAGGGCTGGAAAAGGTCAGTTTTCACTCCAATCCCCAAAAAAGGCAACACCAAAGAATGCTCAAACTACCGCACAATTGCACTCATCTCACATGCTAGCAAAGTAATGCTCAAAATTCTCCAAGCCAGGCTTCAGCAATACGTGAACCGTGAACTCCCTGATGTTCAAGTTGGTTTTAGAAAAGGCAGAGGAACCAGAGATCAAAGTGCCAACATCCGCTGGATCATGGAAAAAGCAAGAGAGTTCCAGAAAAACATCTATTTCTGCTTTATTGACTATGCCAAAGCCTTTGACTGTGTGAATCACAATATATTGTGGAAAATTCTGAAAGAGATGGGAATACCAGACCACCTGACCTGCCTCTTGAGAAATCTGTATGCAGGTCAGGAAGCAACACTTAGAACTGGGCATGGAACAACAGACTGGTTCCAATTAGGAAAAGAAGCACGTCAAGGTTGTATATTGTCACCCTGCTTATTTAACTTATATGCAGAGTGCATTATGAGAAATGCTGGGCTGGAAGAAACACAAGCTGGGATCAAGATTGCTGGGAGAAATATCAATAACCACAGATATGCAGATGACACCACCCTTATGGCAGAAAGTGAAGAGGAACTCAAAAGCCTCTTGATGAAAGTGAAAGAGGAGAGTGAAAAAGTGGGCTTAAAGCTCAACATTCAGAAAACGAAGATCATGGAATCCGGTCCCATCACTTCATGGGAAATAGTCGGGGAAACAGTGGAATCAGTGGCAGGCTTCATTTTTCTGGGCTCCAAAATCACTGCAGATGGTGACTTCAGCCATGAGATTAAAAGACGCTTACTCCTTGGAAGAAAAGTTTTGACCAACCTAGATAGTATATTCAAAAGCAGAGACATTACTTTGCTGACTAAGGTCCGTCTAGTCAAGGATATGGTTTTTCCTGTGGTCATGTATGGATGTGAGAGTTGGACTGTGAAGAAGGCTGAGCACCGAAGAATTGATGCATTTGAACTGTGGTGTTGGAGAAGACTCTTGAGAGTCCCTTTGAGTGCAAGGAGATTCAACCAGTCCATTCTGAAGGGGATCAGCCCTGGGATTACTTTGGAAGGAATGATTCTAAGGCTGAAACTCCAGTACTTTGGCCACCTCATGTGAATATTTGACTCATTGGAAAAGACTCCTGATGCTGGGAGGGATTGGGGGCAGGAGGAGAAGGAGCCAACAGAGGATGAGATGGCTGGATGGCATCACTGACTCGATGGACATGGATCTGAGGGAACTCCGGGAGTTGGTGATGGACAGGGAGGCCTGGAGTGCTGTGATTCATTGGGTTGTAAAGAGTTGGACACGACTGAGCGACTGAGTTGAACTGAATATTTAAATCAGCACACTTTGAGTAATTTACCCTCCATAATGTGGGTGAGGCTCATCTAATCAGTTGAAAGTTTAATAGAAAAGATTGACCTCCTAGGAAGAGAGAATTCTGCCAGCAGACTGCCTTTTGACTTGCAGTACAACACTAGCTCTCCTGTGTCTCCAGTCTGCTGACCTACCCTGCAGATACTGAACATGCCAGCTGCCATAATCTGAGAGAGAACGAATTCCTTGTAATAAATATCTCTGTATGTTAAAAAAAAAAAAAGGCAGAACATTTTTTTGCTGACTAAGGTCCGTCTAGTCAAGGCTATGGTTTTTCTTGTGGTCAGGTATGGATGTGAGAGTTGGACTGTGAAGAAGGCTGAGCGCTGAAGAATTGATGCTTTTGAACTGTGGTGTTGGAGAAGACTCTTGAGAGTCCCTTGGACTGCAAGGTGATCCAACCAGTCCATTCTGAAGGAGATTAGCCCTGGGGTTTCTTTGGAAGGAATGATGATAAACCTGAAACTCCAGTAGTTTGGCCACCTCATGCGAAGAGTTGACTCATTGGAAAAGACTCTGATGCTGGGAGGGATTGAGGACAGGAGGAGAAGGGGACGACTGAGGATGAGATGGCTGAATGGCATCATGGTCTCGATGGACGTGAGTCTGAGTGTACTCCGGGAGATGGTGATGAACAGGGAGGCCTGGCGTTCTGTGATTCATGGTGTCACAAAGAGTTGGACACGACTGAGTGACTGAACTGAACTGAACTGTATCATATGAAAAGATTGTTGGTTCTCTTTAGCCCTGAAATAGTCCATAAGCCAGGAATTATAAAATACATTTTAACGGAAAAAATACAGACAAAATACTTACATTTGGATCCAGAATTGTGTGACAGACACCTTTGAAACTACAGTTAACGAGAATATAACCTGGGATGCATGTGAATTCTATAAATAAATTCTTGCTAGATTTTGTTCCATAACATACAAAAATATTACTCTAAGAAAAAAAAATAATTTATGAAGACATATACAAACAAGGAAAGATAACTGGAATTGGAAGAGCGGAAGTTTATACACATACATTCATTGTAAGATTTTGCTTCCAAACTAACTTTATCACTAATCTTTAGAAGTTTTCAGTCATTGAGAAATATCATACACATTCTCGTGTCACAGAAGAGGGACTGTAATTAACCAACTCTAATGCACACTTTTCTGATTGATAACCTGAGGTTGCATGAGTTTGTGTTGACACTTACAAATAGCTCTGTTAAGACTTATGTGCAATAGCTGTAGGTGCATAGCCATTAATCACAACCATGAAGTGGCCTCCTAGAGTGGTTTACAGCAACTTTTAATGTATGTTTTGCTAATTGGAAGTTACAGTAGTGCTGTGAATTCCCAGATGAATACTACTTTGATACTGACTGCCTGAGGAGAGAAAGCCCTCTAAATATTCACCTTGAAGGTCAGTTAAAATTATGAGAAACACATAGTTATCTTCTAACTCCCCCAAAGGTAAAAAGTATTTTATTTTTAAAAGATACAAAATAAGATGGCCAGGAGTAGTATACAATTATATTTTTTATTCATGTTTTCCTAAAATGATCTTTAAAACAGTGTATTTTCCTCTACTGTGAGCTATTGTTTAATGCATTTCTGCATATAGTTCCTTGACAAAGACCATTTTTCTTGCCTCTCAGATAACTCATGTGGAGAGATTTATGCCCATTATGCAAAAATGCTTTGTAGCATAATTAACAGGAAGCATAACAGTAGCATAATTAACAGATAGTCTGAGGAAGCACCCATCAAAATCCAAGAATAACATGTGTAATATCATATATGAAACAAATTGCCAGTCCAGGTTCAATGTATGATACTGGATGCTTGGGGCTGGTGCACTAAGACAACCCAGAGGGATGGTATGGGGAAGGTGGAGGGAAGGGGGTTCAAGATGGGGAACACATGTATACTTGTGGCAGATTCATGTTGATGCATGGCAAAATCAATACAATATTGTAAAGTAATTTACCTCCAATTAAAATAAATACATTTATATTTAAAAAATATTTGATATAAGCCACCTTCAGTAAGTTTCAGGAATTTTGCTTTCATTGAGATAAATTTTTGGCACTGATTCACAAACTTATAAGGATCAATGTGAATTTCATTATGGCATCATTAAGAACATGTTGATGTATGGCAAAACCAATACAGTATTGTAAAGTAAAATAAAGTAAAAGAAAACAAACAAAAAAAGAAGTAGCCTGTAGTTAAAAGGCAATATTCTCAAACTATTAATACTGGAATAATCATCATATTAATTCAGATATTGTGAATAATGAATAAAAATTAATAATGTAAAAACCAAAATAATGCAGCAAATTGAATAACAAAATAACAATTTGCATTTTTTTATATAGTAAGTGGTATTACTCTTATGGGGTTGGGAATTCAACCATGATTCAGAGGAGAAATTTTCTAGAGCAATAATATGAACCCATCACAAAGTGACTGTTTCAGATTACTATAAATCACTACCACTTTAGTAGATTTAGTTGTACCAAATAACTAATACATAAAGACTCAATGCATAATATTCCTCATATCTGCAGATTTTAGTGTGTTACTTTCCAATATATAATAAACAGAGATGTTAGAGTATTAGACACATAATAATTTTAGATATGCTTTAGCACAATGAGTTATTAATATTTCTCACTGATTGAAACACTTTACCAGAAACCAATAACTTTGCTACTTATTTTTTGTATTTAATTATTATTCTGTACATAGGATCATATCAGTTCAGTTCAGTCTCTCAGTTGTGTCCAACTCTTTGAGACGCCATGAATTGCAGCACGACAGGCCTCCCTGTCCATCACCAACTCCCGGAGTTCACTCAGACCCACGCCCATCGAGTCAGTGATGCCATCCAGCCATCTCATCCTCTGTTGTCCCCTTCTTCTCCTGTCCCCAATCCCTGCCAGCATCAGAGTTTTCCAATGAGTCAACTCTTCGCATGAGGTGGCCAAAGTACTGGAGTTTCAGCTTTAGCATTAGTCCTTCCAAGGAAGTCCCAGGACTGATCTCCTTTTAGAATGGACTGGTTGGAACTCCTTGCAGTCCAAGGGACTCTCAAGAGTCTTCTCCAACACCACATTTCAAAAAGCATCAATTCTTCGGTGCTCAGCTTTCTTCACAGTCCAAATTTCACATCCCTACATGGCCCCTGGGAAAACCATAGCCTTGACTAGATGGACCTTTGTTGGCAAAGTAATGTCTTTGTTTTTCAATATGCTATCTAGGTTGGTCATAACTTTCCCTCCAAGGAGTAAGCGTCTTTTAATTTCATGGTTGCAATCACCATGTGCCGTGATTTTGGAGCTCAAAAAAAGAAAGTCTGACACTGTTTCCACTGTTTCCTCATCTATTTCCCATGAAGTGATGGGACCAGATGCCGTGATCTTCATTTTCTGAATGTTGAGCTTTAAGCCAACTTTTTCACTCTCCTCTTTCACTTTCATCAAGAGGCTCTTTAGTTCTTCTTCACTGTCTGCCATAAGGGTGGTGTCATCTGCATATTTGAGGTTACTGATATTTCCCCTGGCAATCTTGATTCCAGCTTGTGTTTCTTCCAGCCCAGCGTTTCTCATGATGCACTCTACATATAAGTTAAATAAGCAGGGTGACAATATACAGCCTTGACATACTCCTTTTCCTATTTGGAACCAGTCTGTTATTCCATGTCCAGTTTTAACTGTTTTTTCCTGACCTGTATATAGGTTTCTCAAGAGGCAGGTCAGGTGGTCTGATATTCCCATCTCTTTCAGAATTTTCCACAGTTTATTGTGATCCACATAGTCAAGGGCTTTGGCATGGTCAATAAAGCAGAAATAGATGTTTTTCTGGAACTCTCTTGCTTTTTTGATGATCCAACAGATGTTGCCAATTTGATCTCTGGTTCCTTGGCCTTTTCTAAAACCAGCTTGAACATCTGGAAGTTCACGGTTCACGTATTAGGATCATATAAGCATATGCAAAACATCCAGTCTGGGTAGGACTCTACTGAAAATTTCTTGCCAAGGTTATGATTTAGGTATCTCCCTGAAAAATGATTGAGGTGTACAACTGATATCATCAGTTGCAGTAGAAACATTCAAAAATGCATTCAGCCTCCTATCTGTGTTCTACTAGTTTAACTGGTGGTCAAGATGTTGCAAATGATATTCAGTGATTTGTGAGTGAAGGTAATATCTATTCATCCTATTAACTTCAAGACTTAGGAAGAGGAGGCAGATTGTATCATTATAATAAAATAACATATGAGGTAGGGCCAAGGGCAGTACAGACAGCACTGTACTGTGAGATCACACAATGAGTGACAGGTGACACCATGGAGCACACTCCTGGTGGAAACTTCTGGCAGAGGAGTACTGATTGATTTTTCTCCAGAAGGATCGCTCCAATCTCACCTACTTCATACTGCAGCATATAAATAGATTTGGAGGTTTCTACTCCAAGAGCTAGGGAGTACACTGACAGAGCACTGATAACCACAGAACAAACAGAAGGCTCTGCTCAATAGGCAGTGTGGGTTTTGGTCATCACAATATCAGCCACAAGATTTATCAAGAGGACAATGGCCAACATACATGGCAGGCATCTATCCTAAAAACAGTTCTCACATCAAAAATATTAGACATACACAGGCTGCATTAGGATGCTTCCACTTAAAAACCTTCAAGACCAAAAATAACTGTTTCCCCTAAACGCATAGAGTTTGAAAAATATAAGTTAAATGAACAATCAGAGTAACCACTCCCAATTAAAAGATGAAGAGAATTCTTATGAAGTTACAAACAATGAAATAGACAACTTTAGGTTAATAGACACTGAGTTCAAAACAAGAGATAATGAAAATACTAAATGAATTAAGAAAGGTTATCAATAGAAATGCAGATTATTGTAAAAAAAGAACTAAAAACTATAAAGAAGAATCAAGAAAAATTAGCAAACTCATTTGCTAATATGAAAGCTGAGCTAAGGGCAATGAATAGATTAAATAATGCAGAAGACTGAACGAGTGATCTGGAAGATAGAATGATGAAAATTAACCAATCAGAACAGCAGAAAGAAAGACGAATAAAAAAGAAAAAATATGAGACCTTTGGAGTCATATAAGGAATGCCAATCTACACATCATAAGAATCTTAGAAGAAAAAGAATGAAAAAAGGGGATCGAAAATATATTTAAAGAAATTATGGCTCAATGCATCCCAAACTTAAAGAAGAAAACAAGCATTCAGGACAGGAAGTGCAGAGGGTCCCAAACAAGATGAACCCAAACAGATCTACCAAGACATACTATAATTTAAATTGCAAAAGTGAATGATAAAGAGAGGATTCCAAAAGCAATAAGAGAAAAGCAAAGATTTAATCACAAGACAACCTCCATAAGGTTATCAGCTAATTTATCTATAGAGATGTTGCAGGCCAGAAGGGAGTGGTGGCAAGATATACTCAAAATTCTGAAAGGGGAAAATATTTAACCCAGGATACTCTACCAAGCAAGGTTATTGATTAGAATAGAAGGAGAGATAAATAGTTTTTCAGACAAGCAAAAGCTAAAAGAATACAGCAATACTAAACATATCCCAAAAGAAATATCAGAAGGTCTACTCTAAATAGAAAAGAAACAAGAATCTGCAGGAAAGAGAAAAATCACAGTTGGAAAGGAAATCACTTAAGACAGTACACAAATTTAAAAAAATCAAAATATTTTTGTGAAAGCAATGTAAACAACAATGAACAGAACAAACATGAAGATGCAAAAGAGAATATCAAAACCATAAAATATTTAAAAATCATAAAATGTGGGAGAGGAGAGTAAGAGGATGCTGATTTTTTTTTTAGAATATGCTGAGCATATAGGACTACCAGTCTAAAGCGAGTAGATTTAAGATGTGGTTAACACCCTTGAGAAATAAGATAGACACAAATAAAAAAAAAATACAATAAAGTCACAAAAAAAAAAAGAGAAAACAAACACGATAAACAGGAAAACCATCAAACCATCTAGGAAAAACAAAAGAAAGTAAAAAAGAAGAAATACAAAATCAACTGAGAAACAAGGTTTAAAATGGCAAAAAATGCATACTATCAATTATTACCTTAAATGTCTAAGGGCTAAATGTTACAATCAAAAGACATAAAGTAGCAGATTGGATTTTAAAATAAGAGCCTACAATATGCTACCTACAAAAGGCCCATATTAAGGCAAGGGGGCATGTAGTTGAAAGTAAGGTGATGGAAAATGTATTTCATGCAAACAGAATGAAATAAATTAGGGGAAACAAAATTTATATCAAAACAAAATACATTTTCAAAGAAATACTATAAAGAAAGATAAAGGACACCATATAATGATAAAAAGATCGATACAAGAAAATAATATTACATTCATTAATGTATATGCACCAAAAATAGGAGCATCTAAAAACATAAAACAACTACATAAAAGATACAAAGGGAGAAATTGAGAGGGATGCAATGATGGCAGGAGAATTTATAACACCCCTGTCACATCAATGGACAGATATTCTAAACAGAAAATTATAAGGCAACAAAAATCCTAAATGATAAAATAGAAAAGTCAGATTAATTGATGTTTTGAAGACAATGCATCCCCCCCAAAAAAGTGAAAATAGAATATAACTTCTTTTCAGAAGTTGTTGTTCAGTCACTCGGTCTAGTCCTACTCCTTGAGACCCATGGACTGCAGCATGCCAAGCTTCCCTGTGCTTCACCATATCTTGGAACTTGCTCAAACTCATGTCCATTGAGTCAATGATACCATCCAACAATCTGGTCCTCTGCCGTCCCCATCTCTTCCTGCCTTCAATCTTTCCCAGCATCAGGGTCTGTTCTAATGAGTCGGCTTTTCACATCAGGTGGTCAAAGTATCAAAGCTTCAGCATCAGTCCTTCCAGTGAATATTGAGGACTGATTTCCTTTAGGATTGACTGATTCTATCTCCTTGCAGTCCAAGGGACTCTCAAGAGTCTTCTCCAAAATGACAGTTAAAAAGCATCAATTCTTTGGCACTCAGCTTTCTTTCTGGCCCAACTCTCACATCCATACATGTCTACTGGAAAAACCATAGCTTTGACTAGATGGACCTTTGTCAGCAAAGCAATGTCTATGCTTTTCATACCCTATGTATCTTGCCATAGGGTTTTCCTTTACAGCTCAGTTGGTGAAGAATCTGCCTGCAATGCAGAAGTCCTGAGTTTGATTCCTGGGTTGGGAAGATCCCCTGGAGAAGGAAATGACAACCCACTCTGGTATTCTTGCCTCGAGAATCCTATGGGCAGAGAAGCCTGACGGGCTACAGTCCATCGGGTTGCAAGCGTTGGATATGACTTAGTGACTAAACCACCACAGGTTGTCATAGTTTTTCTTCCATGGAGCCAATATCTTTCAATTTCATGGTTGCAATCACCATCTCCAGTGATTTTGGAGCCCAAGAAAATCTGTCATTGTTTCCATTGTTTCTCCATCTATTTGCCATGAACGGTTGGGACCAGATGCCATAATCTTTGTTTTTTAAAATGTTGAGTTTTAAGTGAATTTTTTCACTCCTCTTTCAGCTTTATCAAGAGGTTCTTTAGTTCCTCTTTGCTTTCTGCTGTAACGGAGGTGTCATCTGTATAATTGAGGTTATTGATATTTCTCCTGGCAATCTTGATTCCATGTTGTGCTTCATCCAAACTAGCATTTCATATAATGTACTCTGCATATAAGTTAAATAAGCAGGGTGACAATATACAGCCTTGACGACCCCTTTCCCAATTTGGAACTCATCCATTGTTTCATGTCCAATTCTAGCTGTTGCTTCTTGATCGGCATACAAATTTCACAGGAGGCAGGAAGCAGGTAAGGTGGTCTGGTCTTTCAACAGCTCGTTGTGATCCACAGAATCAAAGGCTTTAGCATAGTCAGTAAAGCAGAAGTAGATATTTTTTCTGGAATTCTCTGGCTTTTTCTATGATCCTATGGATGTTGACAATTTGATCTCATGTCCTTCAGCCCTTTCTAAATCCAGCTTGAACATCTGGAAGTTCTCAATTCACATACTATTGAAGCCTAGCTTGGATAATTTTGAGCATTACTTTTCAAGTATGTGAAGTGAGTGCAATTGTGTGAAACACTGAACATTTTTTGGCGTTGCCTTTCTTTGGCATGAGAATGAAAACTGATCTTTTCCAGTCCTGTGGCCATGCCTGAGCTTTCCAAATTTGCTAGCAAATTGAGTGCAGCACTTTAACAGCATCATCTTTTAGGATTTGAAATAGCTTAGCTGGAATTTAACCATCTCCACTAGCTTTGTAGTGATGCTTCCTAAGGCACACTTGACATTTCAGGATGTCTGGCTCTAGAGGAGTGTTCACACCATTGGAGTTATATAGGTCACTACTATCTTTTTTGTATAGTTCTTCTGTGTATCCTTGTCAACTTTTCTTAATATCATCTGCTTCTGTTAGATACATACCATTTCAGTCCTTTATTGAGCCCATCTTTGCATGAATTTTTCCCTTGGTATATAAGTTTCTTGAAGTGATCTCTAGTTTCTCCTTTCCATTCTATTATTTTCCTGTATTTCTTTGCATTGATCACTTAAGGAAGGCTTTCTTATCTCTCCTGGCTATTTTTTGGAACTTTACATTCAGATGGATATATCTTTCCTTTTCTCCTTTTGCGTTTCACTTCTCTTCTTTTCTCAGCTATTTGTAAGTCCTCCTCAGACAATCATTTTATCTTTTTGCATTTCTTTTTCTTAGAGATGGTCTTCATCACTGCCTCCTGTACAATGTTGTGAACCTCCATCTATAGTTCTTCAGGCAGTCTATCAGATCTAATCTCTTGAATCTACTTGTCAATTCTACTGTATAATTATAAGGGATTTGATTTAGGTCATAGCTGAATGGTCTAGTGGTTTTCCCTACTTTCTTCAGTTTAAGACTGAATTTTGCAATAAGGAGTTTCTGATCTGAGTGGCAGTCATCTCCGAGTCTTGGGTTTGCTGACTGTATAGGACTTCTCCATCTTCATCTGCAAAGAAAATAATCACTCTGACTTTAGTCTTGACCATGTGGTGATGTCCATATGTAGAGTCATCTCTTGTGTTGTTATGACCAGAGTGTTCTTTTGTCAAAAGTCTGTTAGCCTTTGCCTTGCTTCATTTTGTACTCCAAGGCCAAACTTTCTGCTACTCCAGGTATCTCCTGACTACCTATTTTTGCATTCCAAACCCCATGATGGAAAAAAAAATATATTTTTTTGGTGTTAGTTCTAGAAGGTCTTTTATGTGTTCACAGAACAGTGTAACTTCAGCTTCTTTGGCATTAGTGGTTGAAGCATAGACTTGGATTACTCTGATACTGAATGATTTGCCTGGAAACGAACTAAGATCATTCAGTCATTTTTGAGATTACACTCAAGTACTGCATTTCAGAGTCTCTTGTTGATTTTTAGGGCTACTCCATTTCTTCTAAGGGATTCTTGCCCACAGTAGTAAATGTAGTGGTCATCTGAATTAAATTCACTCATTTTGGTCCATTTTAGCGCACTGATTCTTAAATAGTCAATGTCCACACCCCCTCAATAAAAAGTAAACACTTAATATACATTATTTTCAATAGTACATGGTATATTCTCTTATATTTACCACATGCTAGACTGGAAAACAAGCGTCAACCATCTTAAGAACATAGAAATAATTTTTAGCATTTTTTTCTCTCCATAACAGCATGAAACTAGAAATTAACCACAGAAAAATAAATAAGAAAGAAGGAAGATTACATAAAGACTAAACAGCATGGTACTAAAAACCTAATGGATCAATCATGAAGTCAAATAGCGATTTTTAAAATATGTTGAGAAAAAATACAATAAAAAGAAAATCTCCAAAATCAAAGGAACACAACAAAAGCAGTTCATAGAGGGAAGTTCACAGTGATACTGGATCTCATTAAAAAACAAGAAAAATCTCAAATAAACAACTTAAAACAATTAGGATAAGAAGACAGACAAAACAAAAAATCATCTAAAGAGGAACTAATATCAGAGAGGAAATATAATAAAGATAAAGAAAACAATAGAAAATATCAATACACATGTGTTGATTCTTTGAATGGGAAACAAAATCAATAAAACCTAGCTCAGGGTCATGAAGAAGAAAAGAGAGAAACCAAATAAAATAAGAAATATTAAGAAAAGTAATTACAACCACAACTACATAAACACACACATGCAGACACACAACAGTACACTATGAACAAGGTCATTCTGCCAAATTGGACAACCTAGAAGAAATTGACAAGTTTCTAGAAACATACAGCCCATCAAAACTGAATACAAAAGAAACAAATGATTCTAAAGGATTGATCACTGAAAGTCAAATAAAATATGTAAAAAAACAAACAAAAGCTCCCTGAAATCAAAACTTCAGAACCAGACGTTTTCATAGGAGAATTCTACCAAATATACAAAAGGATATACCAATCCTTTTCAAGTTCTTCCAAAGGGTTGAATAAAAACAAAACAAAACAAAAAAACACTCATTCTGTCAAACCATCATCACACCTATATCACATGTACATGTATACCCATGGCTGATTCATGTGAATGTATGGCAAAAACCACTACAATATTATAAAGTAATTAGCCTCCAATTAAAATAAATAAATGTAAAAAAATAAAATAAAATGTGAATCCCAACAAAGAAAAAAAAAATCAGAGAAAGACATTACTAAAAAAGAAAAAAAAAAACACAGAGACTAATATATTTGATGAATATAAATAAAAAAAAAACCTCTCAATAAACATTAGCAAACCAAATTCAACATCACATACAAAATATCATATACTGCAACCAAGTTGGATTCATCCAGGGTAGCAAGGATAGTTCAACATAAATGAATTGATCAGTCACACATCACATCAAAAAAGGAAATGAGAAAAACCACAAAATCAACTCCATAGATGTAGAAAAAGTGTCTTATAAAATTCCACACCCATTCATGAAAAATATTCTTACCAAAGTGGGCATCAGTTCAGTTCAGTTCAGTCGCTCAGTTGTGTCAGACTCTTTGCGACCCCATGAATTGCAGCACACCAGGCCTCCCTGTCCATCACCAGCTCCCGGAGTTCACTCAAACTCATGTCCATTGAGTCAGTGATGCCATCCAGCCATCTTATCCTCTGTCATCCCCTTTTCTTCCTGCCCACAATCCCTCCCAGCATCAGAGTCTTTTCCAATGAGTCAACTCTTCGCATGAGGTGGCCAAAGTACAGAAGTTTTAGCTTCAGCATCATTCCTTCCAAAGAGGAAACATATTTCAATTGTTTATGAAATATTTCATTTTTCAGCTATTTATGACAAACCCACACCAAACATAATGCTCAGCAGTGAAAAAATGAAAGCCTTCCTGCTAAAATCTGGGAAAAGATAAAGATGCCCACTCTTCATGACTTTTATTCAACATAGTACTAGAAATTATTGCCACAATCATCAGACAAGAAAATTAAATAAAATTATCCAAATTGGAAGGGAAGAGTTAAACTGTCATATGCAGTGACATGGGCACTCTATATAGAAAACCCTAGACTCAACATAAAAAGTACTACAACTGAAAAACGAATCCAGCAAGGTAGCAGGATACAAGATTAACATACAGAAATCTATTGCATTTCTTTGCATTAACAATGAAATATCAGAAAGGGAAAGTTAAAATTCCCTTCTAAAATTACATCAAAAAATAAAATAAGGATAAACCTGGCAAAGGAGGTGAAAGAGTTATACACTAAGAACTGCAAAATATTGATAACAGACATTGAAGAATATTTTTTAAATGGAAAAATGTATCCTATTCTCTTGGGTTGGAAAAATTAATATTGTTAAAATGGCCCTACTGTCCAAATAAATCTACAGACTTAAAGTGATCCATATCAATTTACTCCTTGTATTTTTCACAGAGCTAGAAGAAATAAATGGAAATTTATATGGAACCATAAAATACCCCAGTTTACCAAGGTAATCCTGAGGGAAAAGAACAAAGCTGGAGAAATAACCCTCTCATACTTTAGACAATATTGCAAAGCTATAGTAATCAAAGCAACATCATATGGCCACAAAAACAGACATATGGATCAATGGAACACAACAGAGAGCCCCGAAAAAAAACAAAAAAACACACAAATTTATGGTTATTTAATCTTTGACAAACGATGCAGGAATATACAATGGAGAAAAGACAGTCTTTTCAGCAAGAGGTGTTAAAGTTGGACAGCCGCATGTAAATCAGTGAAGTTAGAATGAATCCTCATGTTATATAAACTCAAAATGGCTTAGACTTAAATATAATACAGGACACCATAAAATTCCTAGAAGATAAAATAGGCAAACCATTATCAGTCTCTCAAGGCAAGAAAAATAAAATTAAAACTGGATAAAGGAGGTCTAACCAAGCTAATAAGGTTTTGTACAGCTAGGGAAACCATAAACAAAACAAAATGGCCTATGGATTGAGAGAAATCATTTGCAAATTATATGACCAAATGGGGATTAATCTCCAAAATATACTAACAGCTCATACAACTCAGTAACTCAAGAACAAACAACCCAGTCAGAAAATGGCCAGGATATCTAAGTAGACATTTCTACAAAGACGACGTGCAAATGAGGCACATTTTGAAAAGATGTTCAACATCACTAATTATTAGCAAAATGAAAATAAAAATTACAATTAAATACAACATCACACAATTTAAAAGCATCAGTTCTTCAGCACTAAGCCTTCTTTATGATCCAACTCTCACATCCATATATGACTACTTCTACTTGTGGTGCTGAAGAAGACTCTTGACAGTTCCTTGGACTGTGAGAGGATTAAACTAGTCAATACTAAAGGAACTCAATTAACCCTGAATATTCATTGGAAGAACTGATGCTGAAGCTCAAAAACTTTGGCCACCTGATGTAAAGATCTGACTCACTGGAAAAGACTCTGATGCTGAGCAAGTTTGAGGGCAGGCAGAGAAGGGGATGACAGAGGTTGAGATGGTTGGATGGTATCACTGACTCAATGGACATGAGTTTGACCAAACTCCGGGAGATAGTGAAGAACAGGGGAGCCTGATGTGCTGCACTCCATAGAGTCACAAAGAGTCAGACAAAACCTAGGACTGAAAAACAACTATATCACACAGGTCAGAATGATCATCATTAAAAAGTCTAAAAATATCAAATGCTGGAGAGACTGTGGAGAAAAAGAAATGGGAAGTGAATTGGTACAGCCACTGTGGCTAACAGTATGGAGGGGACTCATAAAACTAAAAATAGAGTTTCCATATGAATCAGCAATACCACTCCTGGGCCTATATCTGGAAAAAAAGTTTTAAAAATTATATGCATACCTATGTTTGTATCAGCACTATTTCAAAATTTAAGAAATGGAAGCAACCAGTGCATTGACTGATGAATGGATAAAGAATATGAATTAATACAACAGACTATTACTCAGCCATATAAAAAATATGGAACAATGTCATTTGTAGCTACATGAATGGACCTAGGGATTATCATACTAAGAGAAGTAAATCAGAAAGAGAAAGTCAAATATCATAGGATATCACTTATATGTGGAATCAAATATAAATGAACTTATCTATGAAAGAGATGGACTTACTGATATAGAGAACAGACTTGCGGTTGCCAAAAGCATGTGTGTTTGGGGTGGGGGGGTTGGATTAGGTATTTGAGACTAAGAAATGCAAGATTTTATACAGAACTGTTAAAGAGAGTCTTACTGTATAATGCAGGGAAATATATTCAATATCCTGTGATAAACCATTATAAAAAAAAAAAAAACAGAAAATACTTTGTATTGAAACAGGAATACTGTATACATAAGTCCCAATACTTAAAGATAACTCATGGTGCATCAGCAAAATTGTCAAGCTGTATTTATATTCCTTCTCATTTTTCGTTTGCCTTTTCCACCCCTTGCCTCTCTCTCTTCTTTGCATCCTATGTTGTCGATGCTCTCAAGATGCCCTCTGATTGTCCACAGCTGTCTCCTGCTGCTGCTGCTGCTAAGCCGCTTCAGTTGTGTCTGACTCTGTGCGACCCCATAGACGGCAGCCCACCAGGCTCCCTCATCCCTGGGATTCTCCTGGCAAGAGTACTGGAGTGGGTTGCCATTTCCTTCTCCAATGCATGAAAGTGAAAAATGAAAGTGGAGTTGCTCATTCATGCCTGACTCTTAGCGACCCCATGGACTGCAGCCCACCAGGCTCCTCCATCCATGGGATTTTCCAGGCAAGAGTACTGGAGTGGGGTGCCATTGCCTTCTCCGAGCAGTCTCGTACAGGCAGCTAAACCTAAATATCTCTCTCAAAATTTCTTAGGTTCCCTAATTTCCTCTGCTTCCCACATCAAAAGTGCCCAGGGAAGTTGCATTTTAATTGAGGCTTCTGTTAAACAAAATATAAGTCGTTAAATGACACATTTTCTAGCATTACTGAGTACAAAATACTCATGTGGGAGGTATAATTTGAAGATTGAAGGGGAAAAAGTCTAGTTTTTTCTAGTCTCTCAACTGAAATCTCTCTAGAGGTATAAGCTTATTTTTCCTTTTTGTTTACTTAGCATGAGGGAAAGGATAGAAAGACTTTGTAGGATTTATGATATGTACCTCAGTGAAGAGAAAGGACGTATCTTATTCCACCAATAACTCCAAGACTCTAAAGTCAAACTGATGAGGTTTTCATTTCCAGCTCTATCAAAAACTGGTTGTTTAATTTCAATTTTCTTCTCTGCAAGATTATAATACCTCAATAATCATTTTTATCATCAACATTATCTGCAACAGTATTTTTATTTTCTATTAGATAATATAGTAATCTCAGAGGCCTAGATGTACTTACAATGAAAATCCCATAGACGGAGGGGCCTGGTAGGCTGAAGTCCATGGGATCGCTAAGAGTGGGACACGACTGAGCAACTTCACTTTCACTTTTCACTTTCATGCATTGGAGAAGAAAATCGCAACCCACTCCAGTGTTCTTGCCTGGAGAATACCAGGGACCAGGGAGCCTTGTGGGCTGCTGTCTATGGGGTCGCACAGAGTCGGACACAACTGAAATGGCTCATCATCATCATCATCATCATCAGCAGCAGCAGCAGCAGCCTGTATTTCAGTTTAAATGTGTGATCTTAACAATGGATTTGATAAAATTAACAAGGTCACAAAATGAAATCAAATATTGTTTTAACATTTTTGGGGAATATCCCCAAAACAAGTCACCATTTGATTCTTCAAAATGTAAAACATGGAGTGAAAGAATAAAGACATAAGTGCTATCAAGTACAGGTCATCAGGAATAAATTGGTATAACAAGTAAAAATAAACAAATTGAAAATATAAATCAAAAGATTTAGTAATGTTTATAAACTTTGGCATATTAATTTCATTTATAGGTCTCTGTTTTAAGGAAATTATCAGAAATATACTCATAACACAGTGGTTTGTAAAATATCAGAATGTAACATAGACCACCTAAATATTTAGCCACAGAAGAAATAGATATATTAATATAAGGAAACATTATGTAGTGATAAAATCATTGCTCTAATTATTTGCACATATGAAAAAATGTTCATTTGTTACTTCAAAAAGTTTATAACCCAACACATATAACATTATCCTAGTTCTACAAAAATAAAATAAGACCATATACATATATGAGTCATACATATATTGGGATATAAAATATATACACATGCAAGCCACACACAATTGGGAAAATACTACAATGTTATATTTTATATATACATCTATGTGCTGGGATTTCTAAGCATTCCAGTGATGTTTTGTCTATGTATCTTTCTCCATATTTTAAATTTTCTACTCTAAATAAACATTTCTGCAATAATCGGAAGATAAATAATTTTAAAGGAAACAAAGTATTATGTACAGAATTTGCTTTAAGCATGTCCCAAGGTTTGCTTATCAGAAGCTTTCATCATTCTTTGTACCTGTATCCAAATGTTACTAACCACTTATTTTAATTGCAGTCTCAGAACTTGATCTTCTAGGACAGGAGCCACAGAACAGCCTAGATGCAAGAATAGGGGTTATGTTCAGTATAATAATGTAGTTAGGCATTAGGGTGCAAAGTCAGAGAGCCTTGGTTTTTAAGTCCAGCCTCACCAGTGATTAGTTGTATAGCCCAGAGAAAATTACTTTTCTTCTTTAAATCTCATTTTTCCCCATCAGTAGAATGGGGCTGTAACATATCTCATTGGGTTGTTATGAGAATTAAATGTCATTATTACATAGTAAAATATTTGCCACAAAGCCTAACAAATAGTAAGTGCTCAATAGATGTGAGTTTTTAGCTATTAACTAAATTTGCTTGCTGACTTGACTTTTTATTTCCTTGTACATCCATTTTAATCTATCAAAGTGTCTTTGTACATAGTATGCGCTGATCAAATTATGTTTTAATATGCTCTAGACTTGCAGTTCAATGTATTGTAAAAAGGCACTAGCCTCTTGAATTTATTTTTCTGATATTTTACTGTTAGTGTAAAGAAATCCAACAGATTTCTGTGTATTAATTTTGTAACCTGCAACTTTACCAAATTCACTGATGAATTCATGTAGTTTTTCAGTAACATCTTTAGGATCTTCTGTGTATGGTGTTGGTGGTTTAGTCACTCAGTCATGTCTGACTCTTGCAACCCCATGGACTGTAGCCTGCCAGACTCCTCTGTCCATGGAATTCTCCAGGCAAGAATCCTGGAATGGGTTGCCATTTCCTTCTCCATCTTCTGTGTATACTATCATGTAATCTGCACACAGTGGCAGTTTAACTTAATTTTCAGTTTGGATTCCCTTCACTTATTTTTCTTTGATTGCTTAGCTAGGACTTAAAAAAAATGTTGAATAAAAGTGGAGAGAGTGCAATCAAAATAAATAAATAAATATTTTAAAAGTGGGGAGAGTGAACATCCTTGTCTTACTCATGATCTTAGAGGGGATGCTTTCAGCTTTTCACCATGAGTATGATAGTAGCTGTAAGTTTGCCATACATGGATTTTATTAGTTTGAGGTATGTATGCTCTATGCCCACTTTCTGGAGAGTTTTTAACACACATGGGAGCTGAAATTTGTCAAAGACTTATTCTGCATATATTGAGATGATCATATGGTATTTATTCTTTAATTTGTTGATGTGGTGTATCATGTTGTTTGATTTGCAGATATTGAAAAATCCTTCCATCCTTGTGCTAAATCACACTTGATCATGGTGTATGATCTTTTTAATGTACTATTGGATACAATTGGTGATATTTTATTAAGGATTTTTGCATCTATATTAATCAATGATATTGGTCTGTAGTTTTCTTTTTTTGTGTTGTCTTTGTCTGGTTTTGGTAGCAGGATGATGGTGGCCTTATAAAATATGTTTGAAAGTTTCCTGCGTCTAGAATTTTTTGAAACAGTTTCAGAAAGATAGCTGTTAACTTTTCTCTAAATGTTTGATAAAATTCGCCTGTGAAGGCATCAAATCCTAGACTTTTGCTTGTTGAGAGGTATTTAATCACAGTTTCAATTTCCATGCTTCTGATTACTCGGTTCAATTTTCTATTTCTTCCTGGTTCAGTCTTGGGAAATTGTAGATTTCTAAGAATTTGTGCATTTCCAGCAGGGTGTCCATTTTATTGGCATACAGTTGCACATAGTAGTCTGCTATGATCCTTGGTATTTCTGGGGAGTCAAGTGTAACCTTTCCTTTTTTATTTATAATTTTGTTTTTTAATTTATTAATTTATTTAAATTGGAGAATAATTAATTTAAAATATTGTGATGGCTTTTGCCATACATCAACATGACTCGGCCATAGGCATACATGTCAAGTGTCCCCTGCCTTGTGAAACCCCCTTCCCAACCCCCTTCAACCCATCCCTCCAGATTGTCACAGACCACCAACTTTGGTTTCCCTGTATCACACATCAGACTCCAAATGGCTATCTATATTAAATATGGTGATATATATGTTTCAATGCTGTTCTCTCAAATCATCCCACCCTCTCCTTCTCCCACAGAGTCCAAAAGTTTGTTCTTTATATATTTGTATCCTTTACTGTGCTGTACATAGGATCATCAGTACCATTTTATAGATTTCATATGTATTAATATACAATAGTTGTATTTTTCTTTCTGACTTACTTTACTCTGTATAATAGGCTCTAGGTTCATCCAGCTGATTAGAACTGACTCAGATGGACCTTTTTTTATAGCTGAATAATATTTGATTGTGTTTATGTGCGAAAATTCCCTAGTCATTCAACTGTCAGTGGACATGTACACTGCTTCCATGTCCTAGCTCTTATCAGTTCAGTTCAGTTGATCAGTCGTGTCCAACACTTTGAGACCCCATGAATCACAGCACGCCAGGCCTCCCTGTCCATCACCAACTCCCGGAGTTTACTCAGACTCACGTCCATCAAGTGGGTGATGCCATCCAGCCATCTCATCCTCTGTCTTCCCCTTCTTCTCCTGGCCTCAATCCCTCCCAGCATCAGAGTCTTTTCCAAAGAGTCAACTCTTCACATGAGATATCCAAAGGACTGGAGCTTCAGCTTTAGCATCATTCCTTCCAAAGAAATCCCAGGACTGATCTTCAGAATGGACAGGTTGGATCTCCTTGCAGACCAAGGGACTCTCAAGAGTCTTCTCCAACACCACAGTTCAAAGGCATCAATTCTTCAGTGCTCAGCCTTCGTCACAGTCCAACTCTCACATCCATACATGACCACAGGAAAAACCAGAGCCTTGACTAGACGGATCTTAGTCGGCAAAGTAATGTTTCTGCTTTTGAATATGCTATCTAAGTTGGTCATAACTTTTCTTCCAAGGAGTAAGCGTCTTTTAATTTCATGGCTGCAGTCACCATCTGAAGTGATTTTGGAGCCCCCCCCCAAAAAAAAAAATAGTCTGACACTGTTTCCACTGTTTCCCCATCTACTTCCCATGAAGTGATGGGCCCAGATGCCATGATCTTACTTTTCTGAATGTTGAGCTTTAAGCCCACTTTTTCACTTTCCTCTTTCACTTTCATCAAGAGGCTTTTGAGTTCCTCTTCACTTTCTGCCATAAGGGTGGTGTCATCTGCATATCTGAGGTCATTGATATTTCTCCTGGCAATCTTGATTCCAGCTTGTGTTTCTTCCAGTCCAACGTTTCTCATGATGTACTCTGCATATAAGTTAAATAAGCAGGGTGACAGCATACAGCCTTGATGTACTCCTTTTCCTATTTGAAATCAGTCTGTTGTTCCATGTCCGGTTCTTAACTGTTGCTTCCTGACCTGTATACAGATTTCTCAAGAGGTAGGTCAGGTGGACTGGTATTCCCATCTCTTTCAGAATTTTCCACAGTTTATTGTGATACACCCAGTCAAAGGCTTTGGCATAGTCAATAAAGCAGAAATGAAAACTGGTGTACATGTGTTTTTCGATTCTGATTTCCTCAGGGTATATGCTCAACAGTGGGATTATTAGGTTATATGGTAGTTTTATTCCCAGTTTTTTAAGCAGTCTCCACACTGTTCTCCATAATGGTTGTATCAGTTTGCATTCCCATTGACAGTGTAAGAGGATTCCCTTTTCTCCATACCCTCTTCAGCATTTATTATTTGTAGACTTTTTGATCATGGCCATTTCGACCAATGTGCAATGATGCCTCATTGTAGTTTTGATTTGCATTTCTCTAATAATGAGCAGTGTTAAACATATTTTCCTGTGTTTAATAGCCATCAGTATGTCTTCTTTTGAGAAATATCTGTTTAGGTTTTCTGCCCACTTTTTGATTGGGTTGTTTGTTTTTCTGAATTGAGCTGCATGGACTACTTGTATATTTTGGAGATTAATTATTTGTCAGTTCTTTCATTTCCTATATTTTTCTCCTATTCTGAGGGTTGTCTTTTACCTTGCTTATAGTTTAATGCGTTTTACAAAAGCTTTTAAGTTTTTTTAAGTTATAATTTTTTAAGCTTATAATTGGTTTTATTTCCATTACTCAAGGAGGTAGGTCATAGAGAATATTGCTGTGATTTATGTTGGAGACTGTTCTGCCTTTGTTTTCTTGTGAGAGTTTTATCGTTTCTGGTCTTACATTTACGTCTTTAATTCATTTCAAATTTATTGTTGTGTATTAAGAAACCTGTATGCAGGACAGGAAACAAGAGTTAGAACTGGACATGGAACGACAGACTGGTTCCAAATAGGAAAAGGAGTGTGTCAAGGCTGTATATCGTCACCTTCCTTATGTAAGTTATATGCAGAGCACATCATGAGAAACGTTGGACTGGAAGAAACACAAGCTGGAATCAAGATTGCCAGGAGAAATATCAATAACCTCAAATATGCAGATGACACCACCCTTATGGCAGAAAGTGAAGAGGAACTCAAAAGCCTCTTGATGAAAGTGAAAGAGAAGAGTGAAAAAGTGGGCCTAAAGCTCAACATTCAGAAAAGTAAGATCATGGCATCTGGTCCCATCATTTTATGGGAAATAGATGGGGAAACAGTGGAAACAGTGGCAGATTTTATTTTGGGGGGCTCCAAAGTCACTTCAGATGGTGACTGCAGCCATGAAATTAAAAGACACTGACTCCTCAGAAGGAAAGTTATGACCAACCTAGACAGCATATTAAAAAGCAGAGGCATTACTTTGTCAGCAAAGGTCCATCTAGTCAAGGCTATGGTTTTTCCAATGGTCATTTATGGATGTGAGAGTTGAACTATAAGGAAAGCTGAACGCCAAAGAATTGATGCTTTTGAACTGTGGTGTTGAAGAAGACTCTTGGGAGTCCCTTGGACTGCAAGGAGATCCAACCAGTCCATCCTAAATGAGATCAGTCCTGGTTGTTGATTGGAAGGGCTGATGTTGAAGCTGAAACTCCAAAACTTTGGCCACCTGATGTGAAGAGCTGACTCATAGAAAAGACCATGATGCTGGGAAAGATTGAGGGTAGTAGGAGAAGGGGACAACAGAGGATGAGATGGTTGGATGGCATCACTGACTAAATGAACATGAGTTTGGGTGAACTCCCAGAGTTGATAGATAGGGAGGCCTGGTGTGCTGTGTTTCATAAGGTCACAAAGAGTCAGACACAACTGCGGCACTGAACTGAACTGAATGGTGTTAGGAAGTGTTCTAGTTTCATTTTTTTACATGTAGTTGATCAGTTTTCTCAGCACTACTTGTTGAACAGACTGTTTTTTTTTTTCTTTGTTTATGTCAAAGTGTCCAGAGATGAGTGAGTTTATCTTCAAGATTTCTATATTGTTCCATTGATCTATATTTCTGTGTGTGTGTGTGTTTTTTTTTTTTTTTTTTTTTTTTTTTTTTGCCAGTACCATACTTTCTTGATGGCTGTGGTTTTGTAGTATAGTCTGAATTCAGGAATGTTGTCTCCTACATTTCTGTCCTTCTTTCTCAAGATTTCTTTGGGTATTCAGGGCCTTTTCTTTTTCCATACAAATTGTGAAATTATTTGTTCTAAGTTTGTGAGAAATACCACTGGTGGTTTAACAGAGATTGCGTTGAATCTGTAGATTGCCATGGATAATATAATAATATTTAGTATATTGATTCTTCTAATCCAAGAACATGGTATATCTCTACATCTGTTTGTGTTCTCTTTGATTTTTTTCATCAGTGTTTTATAGTTTTCTGTATACATATCTTTTGTCTCTTTAGGTAAGTTTATTCCTAAGTATTTTTGTTGTTGCTGCAATTGTGAATGGGATTGTTTCCTTAATTTTTCTTTCCGATTTTTCATTGTTAGTGTATAGGAGTAGAAGGAATTTCTGTGTATTAATTTTATATCTTGTGACTTTACTATATTCATCTATCAATCTAGAAATTTCCTGGTGGCATCTTTTTTATTTTTTTATGTACAGAATCATGTCTTGTGCCAATAATGAGAGTTTTACTTCTTTTCCCATATAGATTCCTTTTCTTTTCTTCCCCTTTGATTATTGTGGCTAGATCTTCCCAAACTATGTTGAATAAGAGTGGTGAGTGTGGACACCTTTGTATTATTTCTGATTTTAAAGAAAATGCTTTCATTTTTTGGAATTATAGATAGTGTTTACTGGTGGTTTGTCATATATGGCCTTTATTATGTTAAGGTATGCTCATTCTATGTCTACTTTCTAGAGAGTAATTTTTTTTTATCACAGATGAGTTGAATTTTGTCAAAAGATTTCTCAGCATCTATTCAGATGATCATATGCTTTTTATCTTTGTATTTGTTAATATGGTTTATCATGTTGATTGATTTGGATATATCAATCAATATATATTGAAGAATACTCCCATCCTTGGGATAAAGTCCACTTGATCATGGTGTATGAGCTTTTTAATGTGTTGTTTGATTCTGTTTGCTAAAATTTTGTTGAGGATATTTGAACCTATGTTTGTCAGTGAAATTGGTCCATAATTTTCTTTTTGTGTGACATCTTTGTCTGGTTTTGGTATCACTGTGATGGTGGCCTCATAGAATGAATTTGCAAGCTTTCCTTCCTTAATAATTTTCTGGAAGAATTTGAGCAGGATAAATGTTAGCTCTTCTCTAAATTTTTGGTGGAATTCACATGCGAAGTCATCTGGTCCTGGATTTTGTTTGTTGAAAGATTTTTTTTTTTTTAAATTTCAGTTTCAATTTCTGTGCTTGGAATTGGTCTGTTCATATTTTCTATTTATTTCTGGTTAAGATTTGGAATGTTACCTTTTCTTAGAATTTGTCCATTTCTTCCAAGTTTACTATTTTATTGGCATACAGTTGCTCATAGTATTCTCTTATGATCATTTGCATTTCTATGTTGTCTGTTATAACTTTTCCTTTTCCGTTTCTTACTTTATTGATTTGAGTCTTCTCTCTTTTTTCTTGGTGAGTCTGGCTAACGGTTTGTCGATTTTGTTTATCTTCTCATAGAACCAGCTTTTAGTTTCGTTGATCTTTGCTATAGTCTCCTTCACTTCTTTTTCATTTGTTTCTGCTTTGATTTTTATGATTTCATTCCTTCTACTAACTTTGGGATGCTTTCTTCTTCTTTTTTCTAGTTGCTTTAGGTGCAAGGTTAAGTTGTTTATTTGATATCTCTCATGTTTCTTGAGGTATACTTATCTTGGTATGAACTTCCCTCCTAGTAACGCTTTTTCTGCATTCCATAGGTTTGAGTCATCATATTTTCATTGTCATTTATTTCTATGTATATTTTATTTCCTTTTTTATTTCTTCAGTGATCTTCTGGTAATACAGAAGCATGCTGTTTAGCATCCATATATTTGCGTTTTTTATAATTTTTGTTTCCCCTATAGTTGATGTCTAATCTTACAGCATTGGATCAGAAAAGATGGCTGAAATGGTTTCATTTTTTGTATATTTACCAAGGTTAGATTTGTGGCCCAGGATGTGATTTATCTTGGAGAATAGTTCATGTGCACTTGATAAAAAAGTGAAAGCTATTGTTTTTGGGTGAAATGCCCTGTAGATATCAATTAGGTCCAAATCGTCCAATGTATCATTTAAAGTTTGTGTTTCCTTATTAGTTTTCTGTATGTAGATCTGTCCATTGTTGTGAGTGGACTATTAAAGTCCTCCACAATTATTATATTACTGTCAAGTTCCCCTTTAATAGCTGTTAGCATTTGCCTTATATGTACTGAGGTGCTCCTTTGTTGGGTGAATATATATTAATAATTGTCTTCTTCATGGGTTGATCCTTTTATCATTATGCAGTATACTTCTTTGTCTCTTATATTGATCTTTATTTTAAAGATATATGTATATATCTGATATGAGTATTGCTGCTCCCACTTTCATTTGGGCTCCTTTTTCATGGAATATCTTTTCTAGCCAATCACTTTCAGCCTGTATGTGCCCTCCCTAGGTTTGAGGTGGATCTCTTGTAGACAACATATATAGAAGTCTTGTTTTGGTATCCATTTGGCAAGTCTATGTCTTGTGGTTGGCGTGTTTAACCAATTTACACTTAAGGTAATTACTGACAAGTGTGATTCCATTACCCTTTACTTTATTTGGGGGGTTTGTTTTTATAGGTCTTTTCGTGTTTCCTGTCTAAAGAAGTCCTTTTAGTATTTGTTGAAGACTGGGTTTGGTGGTTCTGAATTCTCTTAGCTTTTGCTTATATGTAAAGTTTCTTATTTCTCCTTTGAATATGAATGAGATCCTTGCTGGATAGAGTAATCTTGGTTGTAGGTTTTTCCCTTACATCACTTTAAGGATGTCCTCCCATTCCCTTATGCCATACAGAGTATCTGTTAAAAGATCAACTATAGTCTTATGGAGACACCTTTGTATGTTATTCATTGCTTTTCCCTTGGTGTTTTAATATTTTTTCTTTGTGTTTAATTTTTGTCAGTTTGATTAATATGTGACTTGGTGTGTTTCTCCTTGGTTTTATCCTGTATGGGACTATCTGGGCTTCCTGGACTTGGATGGCTATTTCCTTCCACATTTTAGAAAAATTTTCAACTATTATTTCTCCATATATTTTCTCATGCCCTTTCTTTTTGTCTTCTTCTTCTGAGATTCCTATTTAACACTGTCCCAGAGGCCTCTGAGCCTCATTTGTTTTTATTCTTTTTATTTTTTTTTTGTATTCCATGTTTCTGTTTTTTCCACCTTTCTATCTTTCAGCTCACTTACTATTTGTCTGCCTCAGTAACTCTACTGTTGGTTCCCACCAGAGTGTTTTTAATCTCAACCATTGCATTGTTCATTGCTGATTGGCTATTCTTTATTTCTTCTAGGTCCTTGTTATGCATTTACTGCATCGTCTAAATCCATGTCTCCAGTCTATTTATCCATGTATCTATTTTGTTTTCATGATTTCATATCTCTTTACTACCATTATTCTGAGTTCTTTTTCAGGTAGACTCCTCATCTCTTCCTTTTGTTTGGTCTGACGGGTTAAATATGGTAAAAGCCCACTAATTTTATTAATCTGAGTCCTCTACATTTTTTTATGAATATGACTAAAGGTTTATCAATTTTGTTTATCTTTTCAAAGAATCAGCTGTTAGTATCATTGATTCTTATAATCGTTTTCTTTCTCTCTAGTTCATTTATTTCTACCCTCATCTTTATTATGTCTTTCCTTACACCAACCTTAAGTTTTACTTGTTCTTCTTTCTCTAGTTATTTTAGGTGTAAGGTCAGGTTGTTTACTTGAGAGCTTTCTTGTTTCTTGAGGTAAGATGTATTGCTACAAACTTCCCTCTTAGAACTGGTATTCCTGCATCCCATAAGTTTTGGACCATTTTGCTTCTATTTTCATTTGACTCTAGGTATATTTTTTATTTCTTCCTGTGAGCCATTGGTTGTTTAGTAGCATATTGTTTAGCCACAATAAGTTTGTGTTTTTTTTTCTTTTTGTAAACTCTTTCTCATTTCATAGATTTGTGATAAGAAAGATGCTCTATATGATTGTGATTTTCTTTTTTTTTTAAATTTATTTATTTTAATTGGAGGCTAATTACTTTACAATATTGTATTGGTTTTGCCATACATCAACATGGATCCGCCACAGGTATACACATGTTCTCCATCCTGAACCCCCTTCCCACCTCCATCCCCATACCATCCCTCTGGGACATCCAGGTGCACCAGAACCAAGCATCCTGTATCCTGCATCGAACCTGGACAGGTGATTCGTTTCTTATATGATATTATACATGTTTCAATGGCATTCTCCCAAATCATCCCAGCCTCTCCCTCTCCCATAGACTCCGAAGACTGTTCTATACATGTGTGCTCTTTGGCTGTCTCACATACAGGGTTATCATTACCATCTTTCTAAATTCCATATATATGCATTAGTATACTGTATTGGTGTTTTTCTTTCTGGCTTACTTCACTCTGTATAATAGGTTCCAGTTTCATTCATCTCATTAGAACTGATCCAAATGTATTCTTTTTAATGGCTGAGTAATACTCCATATAGTATATGTACCACAGCTTTCTTATCCATTCATCTGCTGATGGACATCTAGGTTGCTTCCATGTCCTGGCTACTATAAACAGTGCTGCGATGAACATTGGGGTACATGTGTCTCTTTCAATTTTGGTTTACTTGGTGTATATGTCCAGGAGTGGGATTTCTAGGTCATAAGGCAGTTCTATTCCCAGTTTTCTTATCAGGAATCTCCACACTGTTCTCCATAGTGGCTGTACTAGTTTGCATTCCCACCAACAGTGTAAGAGGGTTCCCTTTTCTCCTCACCCTTTTCAGCATTTATTGCTTGTAGACTTTTGAATGGCAGCCATTCTGACTGGCGTGAATGGTACCTCATTGTTATTTTGATTTGCATTTCTCTGAGAATGAGTGATATTGAGCATCTTTTCATGTGTTTGTTAGCTATCTGTATGTCTTCTTTGGGGAACTGTATATTTAGTTCTTTGGCCTATTTTTTGATTGGGTCGTTTATTTTTCTGGAATTGATCTAGGAGTTGCTTGTATATTTTTGAGATTGTTTGTCAGTTGCCTCATTTGCTATTGTTTTTTTTTTTTTTTTCCCCATTCTGAAGGCTGCCTTTTCACCTTGCTTATAGTTTCCTTTGTTGTACAGAAGCTTTTAATTTTAGTTAGGTCCCCTTTGTTTCTTTTTGCTTTTATTTCCAGTATTCTGGGAGGTGGATCATAGAGGATTCTGCTGTGATATATGTCGGAGAGTGTTTTGCCTAAGTTCTCCTCTAGGAATTTTATAGTTTCTGGTCTTATATTTGTATCTTTAATCCATTTGTAGTTTATTTTTGTGTATGGTGTTAGAAAGCGCTCTAGTTTCATTATTTTATAAGTGATTGACCAGTTTTCCCGGCACCACTTGTTAAAGAGATTATCTTTTCTCCATTGTATATTCTTGTCTCCTTTGTCAATGATAAGGTGTCATTGGATGATAAGGTGTGTGGATTTATCTCTGGGCATTCTATTTTGTTCCATTGATCTATATATCTGTCTTTGTGCCAGTACCATACTGTCTTGATGACTGTGGTTTTGTAGTAGAGCCTGAAGTCAGGCAGGTTGATTCCTCCAGTTCCGTTCGTCTTTCTCAAGATTGCTTTGGCTATTCGAGTTTTTTTTGTATTTCCATACAAATTGCGAAATTATTTGTTCTAGCTCTGTGAAAAATACTGTGGGTCGCTTTATAGGGATTGCATTGAATCTATAGATTGCTTTGAGTAGTATATTCATTTTCACTGCATTGATTCTTTGGATTCATGAAGATGGTATATTTCTCCATCTATTAGTGTCCTCTTTGATTTCTTTCACCAGTGTTTTATACTTTTCTTTATATAGGTCTTTAGTTTCTTTAGGTAGATATATTCCTAAATATTTTATTCTTTTCGTTGCAATGGTGAATGGAATTGTTTCCTTAATTTCTCTTTCTATTTGCTCATTATTAGTGTATAGGAATGCAAGGGGTTTCTGTGTGTTGATTTTATATCCTGCAACTTTACTAAATTCATTGAGTAGCTTTAGTAATTTTCTGGTTGAGGCTTTAGGGTTTTCTACGTAGAGGATCATGTCATCTGCAAACAGTGAGGGTTTTACCTCTTCTTTTCCAATTTGGATTCCTTTTACTTCTTTTTCTGCTACGATTGCTGTGGCTAAAACTTACAAAAATATGTCGAATAATAGTGGTGAAAGTGGGCACCCTTGTCTTGTTCCTGACTTTAGGGGAAATGCTTTCAATTTTTCACCATTGAGGATAATGTTTGCTGTGGTTTGTCATATATAGCTTTTATCATGTCCAGTTATATTCCTTCTATTCCTGCTTTCTGGAAAGTTTTTATCATAAATGGATGTTTAATTTTGTTAAAGGCTTTCTCTGCATCTGTTGAGGTAATCATATGGCTTTTATCTTTCAATTTGTTAATGTGGTGTGTTACACTGATTGATTTGTGGATATTGAGGAATCCTTGCATCACTAGGATAAAGCCCACTTGGTCTTGGTGTATGATCTTTTTAATGTGTTGTTGGATTCTGATTGATAGGATTTTGTTAAGGATTTTTGCATCTATCTTCATCAGTGATATTGGCCTGTTGTTTTCTTTTTTTGTGGCATCTTTGTCAGGTTTTGGTATTAAAGTGATGGTGGCCTCATACAAAGAGTTTGAAAGTTTGAAAATTCCCCTGCAATTTTGTGGAAAAGTTTGAGTAGGATAGGTGTTAGCTCTTCTCTAAATTTTTGATAGAATTCAGCTGTGAAGCTGTCTGGACATGGGGTTTTGTTTGCTGGAAGATTTCTGATTACAGTTTCAATTTCCGTGCTTCTGATGGGTCTGTTAAGATTTTCTATTTCTTCCTGGTTCTGTTTTGGAAAGTTGTACTTTTCTAAGAATTTGTCCATTTCTTCCACGTTGTTCATTTTATTGGCATATAATTGCTGATAGTAGTCTCTTATGTTCCTTTATATTTCTGTGTTGTCTGTTGTGATCTCTTCATTTTCATCTCTAATTTTATTGATCTGATTTTTCTCCCTTTGTTTCTTGATGAGTCTGGCTGATGGTTTGTCAATTTTATTTATCCTTTCAAAGAACCAGCTTTTGGCTTTGTTGATTTTTGCTATGGTCTCTTTTGTTTCTTGTGAATTTATTTCTGCCTTAATTTTTAAGATTTCCTTTCTTCTACTAACCTTGGGGTTTTTAATTTCTTCCTTTTCTAGTTGCTTTAGGTGTATAGTTAGGTTATTTATTTGACTTTTTTTCTTGTTTCTTGAGGTATGCCTGTATTGCCATGAAATTTCCCCTTAGCACTGCTTTTACAGTGTCCCACAGATTTTGGGTATTTTGTTTTCATTTTCATTTGTTTCTATGCATATTTTTATTTCTTTTTTTTTATCTCTTCTGTATTTTGTTGGTTATTCAGCCGTGTGTTGTTTTTCTTTCATCACTTTAAGTATGTCTTGCCATTCCTTCCTGGCCTGAAGAGTTTCTATTGGAAGATCAGCTGTTATCCTTATGGGAATCCCCTTGTGTGTTATTTGTTTTTTTGTTTTGTTTTGTTTTGTTTTTTCCCTTGCTGCTTTTAATATTTGTTCTTTGTGTTTAATCTTTGTTAATTTGATTAATATGTGTCTTGGGGTGTTTCACCTTGGATTTATCCTGTTTGAGACTCTCTGGGTTTCTTGGACTTGGGTGATTATTTCCTTCCCCATTTTAGGGAAGTTTTCAGCTATTATTGCCTCAAGTATTTTCTCATGGTCTTTCTTTTTGTCTTCCTCTTCTCGGACTCCTACGATTCAAATGTTGGAGCGTTTAATATTGTCCTGGAGGTCTCTGAGATTGTCCTCATTTCTGTTAATTCGTTTTTCTTTTTTCCTCTCTGATTCAATTATATCTACCATTCTATCTTCTAATTCACTAATCCTATTTTCTGCCCCTGTTATTCTACTATTTGTTGCCTCCAGAGTGTCTTTGATCTCGTTTTTTGCATTATTCATTATATATTGACTCTTTTTTATTTCTTCTAGGTCCTTGTTAAACCTTTCTTGCATCTTCTCAGTCCTTGTCTCCAGGCTATTTATCTGTGATTCCATTTCAATTTCAAGATTTTGGATCATTTTCACTATCAGTATTCAGAATTATTTATCAGGTAAATTCCCTATGTGTTTCTCTTTTGTTTGGTTTGGTGGGCATTTATCCTGTTCCTTTATCTGCTGAGTATTCCTCTGTCCCTTCATCTTGTTTATATTGTTGAGTTTGGGGTGGCCTTTCTGTATTCTGGCAGTTTGTGGAGTTCTCTTTATTGTGGAGTTTCCTTGCTGTGGGTGGGGTTGTACAGGTGGCTTGTCAAGGTTTCCTGGTAAGGGATGCTTGTGTCGGTGCTCTGGTGGGTGGAGCTGGATTTCTTCTCTCTGGAGTGCAATGAAGTGTGCAGTAATGAGTTATGAGATGTCAATGGTTTTGGAGTAACTTTGGGCAACCTGTATATTGAAACTCAGGGCTGTGTTCCTGTATTACTGGAGAATTTGTGTGGTATGTCTTGCTCTTGAATTCGTTGGGCCTTGGGTGGTGCTTGGTTTCAGTGTAGGTATGGAGGCGTCTGATGAGCTCCTATTGATTAATGTTCCCTGAATTCAGGAGTTCTCTGGTGTTCTCAGGATTTGGAGTTAAGCCTCCTGCTTCTGATTTTCAGTCTTTTTTTATAGTAGTCTCAAGACTTCTCCATCTATACAGCACTGCTGATAAAACATCTAGGTTAAAGATGAAAAGTTTCTCCACAGTGATGGACACCCAGAGAGGTTCACAGAGTTACCTGGAAAAGAGAAGAGGGAGGAGGGAATTAGAGGTGACCCAAATGAGATGAGGTGGAATCAAAAGAGGAGGAAGCAAGCTAGCCAGTAATCACTTCCTTATGTGTGCTCCACAGTCTGGGCCACTCAAAGATGTTCATGGAGTTATACAGAGAAGAGAAGAGGGAGGAAGGAGACAGAGGTGTCTGCCGGGGTCCAGCCCTGGTGGATTCAGGGAATTCAAAGGTGGGGATGGCATCGGCGTCTTTGGAAAAATACATATTTAATTAGAGATATATAGAGAGATTAGAAATGGATAGTGTAGTAGGAGATAGTGTAGTAGAGAAAAGGAGGCTGAATCCAGATGGGAATTCAGCCAGAGAAATGGGAGCAAGAAGGAAGCGACATGGGGGAATCAGTCTTTCTGGAAACTGATCCCATTTTCTTTATTTTTAGGTTTGCTTATATACCTTTTGTTACACATAGGGATGAATACAGAGTCACACGGGGGTCAGCAGTCCTGACCTTTATCAAAATCAGGTGCTTCACATAATGTATAAAACAAAGGTCTTACGGATATTACATCGTCTTCTGGCCATGAGTGAGATCTGCTGACAGTTTATGATCCTTTCTTTCTGATAACCAAAAAACTTATTTCTTCCAAGGGTGTTATTTTCTTAAACCAGGCACCACCCTCCAAATAAAGTTGCATTCCTATAGGGTGAGGGTGTAGTGAGTTATAATCAAGAAAGGAATTTATTTAACCCAAGGTTAACATGATTAATCTTAAAGGTTAATACTTATTTCTCCTATATGCTTAAAGGTTAATGCTTATTTTTCCTATATGCTAGTTATATTCATTATAAGGGCAGGGAATATGGAAATTTAGCAGCAAACATCAGCCCAACAAATGAAAATCCTTTCACCAATGTTCCCCTTAAGATCTATTTAGTCTTAAGATAGTGATAAAGTTTCATTTTTACATAGCAAGGACACAGTGATTTATAACAAAGTACAGTGATCTACTACAAAAGGGAAAATTCATTAACTCAAAAAGTCTAGTATTGCTAACCTTAAAAACTACTATATTTCCTTTTCTATATTCCAAATACATTGATTAATATATTCCCAGGTGCCTAAGGTTATGGAGGCCTGGAGGCAATCATTGACTCAACAAGAAGAGAAAGCCCTATGCTAATTAAGACTCTCAAAATACTCCAAAACTCTCTGTGTTGTTTATGGTTGAGAGGTAGTAAACAATCATGTGGGTAGTGGCAGGAGTATGGATAATCCTGTCACACAAGCTAGTCTGTCAGCAGAGAGGTTTGACCTGAGACTTCCTTGTCCCACCCAGGGGAGAGAATTAGCAGCAATTATTGACACAACAAATGAAAAACCCTTCACCAATATAATTCCTAACCAACCCACTGTACTAATAATTTCTAACTCCCCAAAAGAATTTGCCTTTAGTAAATCTAAAACATCTCATGCCTCTCAGATTGGGAGGCTGTAAACAATCACATGTGGCCAGATGAACCTATACAGGTGGGCTAGATAACCTTCAGAGGAGTCTGTAAGCTGGAACACTCTTGTCACGCCCAAGAATTTTTATTGCCTTGGAGCTGCACGTTTACTACTTCTCCAAGAGAAACGGTTATAGGGGAGAGCCCCCTGTAAAGTCAGAGGTGTAGGTGAGAGCATAAAACAGACTCTGGTTTTGGGGTAGATGGTCGGGAACAGGGGGTTTCCTGAGGCTTGATCATGCCTTTGCGTATGCCAAGCCTTTTTCCTCATGACCTTTGCCATGGGCGGAGTTCCTCACGCTGGCCCCCGGCAGGTGGCCAGGAGGATAAAGGGGGGAATCAAAAGGAGAGAGACAGATCCAGCCAGTAATCATTTCCCTAAGTGTTCTCCACCGTCTGGAACACACAAAGAGATTCACAGAGTTGGGTAGAGAAGAGAAGGGGGAAGGAGGAGATAGAGGCAATCTGGTGGAGAAAAAGTAGAGCCCAAAGGGGGAGAAAGCAGTCAAGCCAGTAATCTCCCTTCCAAGTAAAAATGGATACTTAAGATTGGGTTCTTAAAGGTAATAAATCAATAACAAATATCAAAAAGCAAAGATTAAAATTCTAGAGTAGAAGTTTGATTTTCAAAAATACAATATTAAAAAAAAATAACAAAGTCACAGTAATTATAATATATATATGTATATGGATTTTGCTTTAAAAAATATGGTCTTTTTTGGCAAAATAATAGTAGGTTATAAAAATGAAAATCAAAGGAGTAATAGAGGACCTAAATTAAAAAAAAAAAAATTAAAAAAAGAATGATCATAAAAATAGTAAAAATATATCTAGGACTTTCTTTGGTGTTGTTGTGGGCAGTGTGGGGTCAGTTCATTTTTGGATAGTTTCTTGGTCCGGCTTATATTTCTCAAGATCTATAGGCCCCTTCCTATATAGTTGGTACTAACTACAGGGTTTTAATCTACTGCACCTGTCATTTCCAAGGTGGTTCCCTCTGTTTTAGCTTCTTCTGTTTTCTGGTCTCTTCAGTGTCTGATTTTCACCCTGACAGAAGGGGGGCAGTGGTGGACACTTTTTTAGGTTCCCTTATTCAGTCACGCTGTGGGGAGGAAGGGATGCTACAAACAAATAACACTGGCATGTGCTGGCAGTGCTTCAGACACACTGGGCTTGCCCCTGCTCAAGGTGCATGTGCCCTCCTGGCTCACACTGCTCAGGCTCTATGTTGCTCCGTCAGGAACCATCTGAGGCTGGCCCTGGGCTGTATGCACCTCCCATGTCTAAGCCGCTCAGGTGCAGGCACTCAGGAAGTCTTCAGAGGCACAGACTCTCTTGGGCCTGCGTTTTGTGCCCTTCCCCGGTCCGAGCAGCTCAGGTGATGAGGTGTCTGGTGAGTGTGGTCGCTGCAACTTATCACCTCCCCCATCCCTGCTGCTCGGTTTTCTGGGTGTACAACCAGTGCACCTTTTCAGGTGGATGTTGACTGTCCAGAACCCCAAGAAGTCTTAGTTAGCAAAGAAGCCTGCTTGAAGTTTGGTAGATAATGTCTCTCTGGGCTTGCAATTGCCCCCTTCCAGCTCTGGCTGCCTGTCACCAGAGGATGTTTGTCTGCAGCCAACTAGCTCTGTACAGTCCCTTGTTCTGTGAGCAGGCCATGGTGGTGTCTTAAGTTAGGGATTTTCGCGTGATAGCCATCCCACAGTCTGGTTTGCTAGCCCAAGTTAGTTCTCCCAAATTGCCATTGGGGCATTCAGGCGTGGTCCTTACTCTAAGCAATGCAGCCCACGCCTTCCTGCCCAGCCCCTGCTTGCTAGTGGTGGGTGCAGGCATCTGCGCTGCTTCTCCACTGGAGTAGTTACCATTGGGCACATAATCTGTGGGTTTTAATTATTTATTTATTTTTCCTCCCAGTTATGTTGCCCTCTGTGGTTCCAAGGCTCGCCACAGACTCCGCAGTGAGAGTGTTTCCTAGTGTTTGGAAACTTCTCTCTTTTTAAGACTCCCTTCCCAGGACAGAGCTCCATCCCTACTTCTTTTGTCTCTTTCTGTCTTTCATATTTTTTTCCTACTTCCTTTTGAAGACAATGGGCTGCTTTCCTGGGTGCCTGATGTCCTCTGCTGGCATTCAGAAGTTGTTTTGTGGAATTAACTCAGCGTAAGAGAAAGTGATCTCTCCATCCTATTCCTCCGCCATCTTCTAACCTTTATCGATTTTGATTTTCTTAAATGTACCAATGCTTGCCTTGTGGCCCAACATGTGATCAATTCTGGAGGATGTTCCATGTTCACTAGAGAAAAAAGTGTAGTCTGCTATTTTGAATGGAATGCTTTATAAATATCAATTAATTCCAACCCATCAAAAGTGTCATTTAAGTTCTATTTTACCTCATTAATATTCTGTGTGGCGATCTGTCCATTGATGAAATTGGGGTATTAAATTCCCCCACTATTACTGTATTACTGTTGATTTCTCCCTTTATGGTTGCTTATATTTGCCTTACATGTTGAGGTGCTCCTATGTCAGGTGCATATATATTTATAATTCTTATATCATCTCCTTGACTTGAACTCTTGATCATTATGTAGTATCCTTCCTTGCCCCTTATAACTGTCTCTGTTTTAAAGTTTATCAACTCCATCCACTATCACATCAGAAAGAATGAAATACCTGGGAATAAACCTACCTAAGGAGATAAAAGACCTGTACTCTGAAAAGTATAAGATGCTGATGAAAGAAAATGAAGAAGACATAAACATATGGAAAGATACACCATGTTTGTATATTGGAAAAATCAATATGACTATAGCATCTAAGTCAATCTACAGATTCAATGCAACCCTTGTCAAATTACCAATAGCATTTTTCACAGGGCTGGAGAAAAAACATCTCAAAATTTTTAGAGACACAAAAGACCCCAAATAGCCAAAGAAATCCTGAGATATAAAAACAGAGCTGGAGGAATCAGGATCCCTGACTTTAGGCTATACTACAAAGCTACAGTCATCAAAACAATATGGTACTTGCATAAAAATAGAAATATAAGTCAATGCAACAGGATAGAAATCCCAGGAATGAACTTACCCATCTATGGTCAATTAATCTATGACAAAGGAGACTAGACAACTACACGATTTTGCAAAGACAGTCCCTTCAACAAATGGTGCTGGAAAAACTGTACAACCACATGCAAAATAATTCTTTACCTTAATACACAAAAGTAAGCTCAAAATGGATTGAAGACCAAATGTTAAGACCAGACACTATGCAACTTCTTGAGGATAACATAGGAACAACACTATCTGACATAAATCACAGCAACATCTTTTTCAATCTATCTGCCAAAATAATGGAAATAAAAGGAAAGTAAACAAGTAAGACTTACTTAATTACAAAAGATTTTACACAGGAAAGAAAATATTAAATAATATCAAAAGAAAACCTCCAGATTGGGAGAAAATATTTTCAAATGATGTGACCAATAAAGGATTAGTCTCTAAAATTTAAAAACAGCTTGTGACACTTAACAGCATGAAGACAAAAAACCCACTCACAAAACGGGCAGAAGACATAAATAGACATTTCTGCAAAGAAGACATAAAAATGGCCTAGAGGCACATGAAATCATGTTCAACATTGTTCATTCTTAGAGGAATGCAAATCAAAACTGCAATGAAATATCACCTCACAGAAACCAAAATGGCCATCATCAAAAAATAGACAAATAAATAATGCTGGAGAGGGTGTGGAGAAAAGGGGACCCTCCTAAACTGTTGATGGAAATTTAAACGCTTATAGCCACTATAGAGAACAGTATGGAGATTAATTTAAAAACTAAAAATAGAGCTACCATATGACCTGCAATCCCACTCCTACACATAATCTGGTGAAAAATATGGTCTGAAAGGGTATATGCACCCCAATATTCATTGCAGTACTGTTTAAAATAGCCAAGACATGGAAGTAACCTGAATTGCCATTGACAGAGGAATGGATAAAGAAGATGTGGTATGTATATACAATGGAATATTACTCAACCATTAAAAAGAATGAAATGGTGTCTTTTGCAGCATCATAGATGGACCTAAACAGTGACATAAGTCAGACAAAGAAGTAGAAGTATTGTTTGATATCCCTTATATGTGGAATCTAAAAAGAAATGATACAAATAAACTTACAAGACAGAAAGAGACTCACAGACTTAGAAAACTATCTTACAATTGCCAGGAGGAAGCGATAGTTAGAGAATTTGGGATTTTCATGTACACACTGCTATATTTAAAGTAAATAATCAACAAGGACCTATTTTATAGCACAAGAAACTCTACTCAATGTCATGTTGCAGATTGGATGGGAGCAGAGTTTGTATGAAGATGGATATATGTATATGTATGGCTGAGTCCCTTCACTGTTCACCTGAAACTATCACAACACTGTTATTCAGCTCTACCCCAATACAAAACAAAAAATTCAACAGGAAAAAAAAAAATCCTGACAAAATTATGTGGATTACCATCATTTCTATATTTCCAATTTTCTGTGTGACCCTAGACATGTTAGTCACTTGTCATCTGTGGGTTTCAGACTTACTTTCTTGTTCACTTTATAGTGAAGATTGCAAGTTACATCAAAAACTATTTTCTTATGTCCTTGACAGTTCTGTACTTTCTGACACCTTGGCTTATGGCTCTCTTATTTACCTTGACTACTGATTACTTGAGTCTTCACAGGCCTGCTTCTTACTTGTATCTGTTGATGGTTACTGACTTGATCTCACTCCAGATATCCATGTGTGTCTTACTGCCTGTTTTTCTGTTTAGTTGCTGTCCCTGGGCATGTTTCAGCCCCCTCCTAGACCCACCATTTTGCTTTATCACTGACCCCTTATCTGCCATATATGACATGGACAGATGTATACAACATTGTGAAAGAAACAGTATATTGAGACCACAGTCACTATTGATATATATAATCTTCACAAACTTGTTTATGTTCCATACATAAGGAAATTAGATTAAAATATAGACTTATAAACTCTTCTCTGCTGAAGTCATGTTAGCGATCCCTAGTCTGACCTTCCCTGTTTCCTAAATTTGTCCCATCATACGAATCTCAACTACTAATGTTTCCAAAAAATACTTTACCCTTATGGGAAATACTGCAAAACATCCATGGAAGTATCCCCTTTCTCCTGAGCTGTGGTGAGAAAATTCATACTACTTTTCTGGGTTCACTTCACACCATGTTTAGTGTGGCTAAAGAATCCACAATCTCTTTTAATTCCTGAGTATTTATTTATAAATAATTATAAAAGGTGGTTGTTCATAATTGTCATATTATCTCTAAGATTATATTTTATGGAGTGTTTTGAGAAAAACAAATTTTGGGATAAGTGTCTATGTGCAATCTAGCCTATTTTCTGTTGAATTTCAGTTTAGTCTCATGGATTTTTTGTAACTTCAGTTCAGTCACTCAGTTGTGCCCAACTCTTCATGACCCCATGGACTGCAGCACGCCAGGCCTCCCTGTCCATCACCAACTCCCAAAGCTTGCTCAAACTCATGTCCATTGAGTCAGTGATGCCATCCAAACATCTCATTCTCTGTCATCCCCTTCTCCTCCTGCTGTCAATCTTTCCCAGCATCAGGGTCTTCTCAAAGGAGTCAGTTCTTCACATCATATGGTCAGAATATTGGGGTTTCAGCTTCAGCATCAGTCCTTCCAATGTCCTCCAGTCCTTCCATCAGTCCTTCAGCATTCTTTTTGTTAAGAATTTTTACTTTTGCTTCTGACTAGTGTAAATTATTTGAAGTAGAAATGAATTATATTGTTGAGATAGTTATGAGCATATCAGTACATTTACAAAGCTTTCCTTTTTATTAAAATTGACTTAGGTAGGAAAAAAAAAAAACCTGCCTCTGATTACCACACAATCTATTACACTTGATCTGTGTTCAATCTAATTTATTTAATGCAAACAAAAATGATAATCTGAATCCAACTTGCCATGTGAAGATCTTCCAATTTAATGCAAATCAACCAGAAAATAGTAAATGCGGTTTTGCAGATAAAATTTTCATTTGCCTAAGAAGTCCCCAATGGCTCAGTGGTAAAGTATCCACATGCAATGCAGAAGACACAGGACAAAGTTCAAACCTCTGAAGTTCAGGGAGATTCCTTGGAGGAGGAAATGGCAACATGATCAAGCATTCTTGCCTGAAAAATCCCATGGACAAAGGAGCTTAGGGGGTTACCGTACATAGAGTCACACACAACTGAGTGACTGGGCACAGAAGAGCAAGAAGTCAGTAAGAAAAAGAATCAAATTTCATGAAATCATTTCTTACCTTTACTCTGACAGCTATAGATTACCTTTTTGCTTGAAGTTAATCTTACCAGAAGTCATAAGAAATCTTTGGTAAAACGCTTACTGAACAAGTTTATTAAATTAAACAATATTATAGACTTTTACTTGAACTCTTTTAAGTGTACAGTGGTAGAACCATTACAGCACTGTTCTCAAAGCTGCTGGGAGGTGGATCAACTATTCTCTCATGTTTTTCTTTTTCTCCCTTTGCTCCATCATGTGGCTTTTGGGACTCTTAGCTTCTCAACCAGGGATTGAACCCACACATTCAGCAGTGAAAGCATGAAGTCCTAACCACAAGAAGGTTAGGGAATTCCTTCTCATGCTTTTCCTGCTACATTCTTCACAATAGTCTCCAAAGCAAAACTTGGCTTGCTAGACTTGGCCTTATATTTCTCTGTACTACTGTGAAAATCTAGTATAGCTTCCCTATTAAAACATATTTATGTTGAGGAATAAAGAAAATATTGAAAAGCCAATATGTATTTAATGATATAGTTTCACTGTTTTATAGTTATCATGTATGAAATGTAGTGCGCTATGAAAAGAGGATGCAACTGTTCATTTTATTGTAAGATTTAAGTTTTATAGTTGTTATCAGGTGAATTTTCTAGGAACCTTTGCATGATCAGAAATTCAGTCATGAGCAAGTAGCACAAAGCATAATCCCTAAGGAAATTGTCGATGTTAGAAAGCCTGTAACAGGATGTGGAGCAGAAATTCAGTTTTCATTGATGCATAAAATCTGTAAGGCCATAAAACAGTTTGTTATTATTGTTGTTCAGTCACTAATTTGTGTCTGAGTCTCTGCAATGTCATGCACTGCAGCATGCCAGGCTACTCTATCCTCCACTGTTTCCCAGAGTGTGCTCAAATTTATATCCATTGAGCTTGTGGTGCTATCTAATCATCTCATTCTCTGCCAAACCCTTCTCCTTTTGCCTTCAATCTTTCCCAGAATCAGTGTCTTTTCCAATGAAGAGGCTCTTTGCATCAAATGACCAAAGTATTAGAGCTTCAGCTTCAGCAAAAGTCCTTCCAGTGAATATACAGGGTTGATTTTCTTTATGATCAGCTATCTTCTTTCAGTCCAAGCAACTCAAGAGTACAATTTGAAAGAATCAATTATTTGGTGCTCAGCTTTCTTTATGGTCCAGGTCTCACATCTGTACTTGACTACTGGTAAGACCATAGCTGTGACAATACAGACCTCTATTTTTAATATGTTATCTAGTATTTTCATAGCTTTCTTTCCAAGTAGCAGGCATCTTTTAATGTCATGGCTGCAGTCACAGTCCACAGTGATTTGAAGCCCAAGAAAATAAAATCTGTCACTGCTTCCACTTTTTTCCCCTTTTTTTTGTCATGAAGTGATGGGACTGGATGCCAAGATCTTAGTTTCTTGAATGTTGAGTTTCAAGCCAGCTTTTTCACTCCTCTTTTGCCTTTATCAAGAGGCTTTTGAGTTCCTCTTCACTTTTGGACATTAGAGTGGTGTCATCTGCTTATCTGAGGTTCTTGATGTTTCTCTTGGCGATCTTGATTCCAGTTTGTGATTTACCCAGCCCAACATTTCACATGATGTACTCTGCATTTAAGTTAAGTAAGCAGGGAGACAATATACAGCTTTTTCATGGTCTTTTCCCAATTTTGAACCAGTCTCTTTTTCCATGACGGGTTCTAACTGTTGTTTCCTGGCCCGCATACAGGTTTCTCAGGAGACAGGTAAAGTGGTCTGATAGACCTATTTCTTTAAGAATTTTCTACAAGTGTTGTGATCCACACAGTCAATGACTTTAATATAATCAATGAAGCAAAATATATGCTCTTATGGAACTCCCTTGCATTCTCTATGATCCAACAGTTGTTGGCAATATGGTCTCTGGTTCCTCTGCCCCTTTGAAGTTCACCTGGTACATCATGAAGTTCTCAACTTATGTAGTGCTTAAGCCTAGCTTGAAATATTTTGAGCATAACCTTGCAGCATGTGAGACGAGTGTAATTGTATGGTAGTGTTAGCAGTTTTGGTCATTGTCTTTCTTTGGAATTGGAATGAAAACTGACCTTTTCCAGTCCTGTGCCCTCTGCTGTTTTCCAAATTTGCTGACATATTGATTGCAACACTTTAACAGCATAATTTTTAGGATTTTAATAGCTCACCTGGAATTCTGTAATATCCACTAGCTTTGTTCGTACTATTAATGCTTCCTAAAGCCCAATAACTTGACTTCATACTTCAGGATAGCTGACTGTAGGTAAAGGAGCACAAAATCATATTTATCTAGGTCATTAAGATAACTTTTGTACAATGCTTCTGTGTATTCTTGCCATCTCTTCTTCATCACTTCTGCTTCTGTTAGGTCCTTACCATTTCTGTCCTTTATAGTGCCCATCCTTGCATGAAATATTCCCTTGATATATCTAATTTTCTTGAAGAGACGGTTAATCTTTCCCGTTATATTGTTTTCCCGAAGGCCCTCTTGTCTCTCCTTAATATTCTCTGGAATTCTGCATTCAATTAAGTATATCATTCCCTTTCTTCATTGTCTGTTGCTCCTCTTCTTCCTTCAGTTCAGTTCAGTTCAGTTCAGTTGCTCAGTCGTGCCCAACTCTTTGTGACCCCATGAATTGCAGCACACCAGGCCTCACTGTCCATCACTAACTCCAGGAGTTCACCCAAACTCATGTTCATCAAGTCAGTGATGCCATCCAGCCATCTAATCCTCTGTCATCCCCTTCTCCTCCTGTCGCCAATCCCTTCCAGCATCAGGGTCTTTTCCAATGAGTCAACTCTTCACATGAGGTGGCCAAAGTACTGGAGTTTCAGCCTCAGCATCAGTCCTTTCAATGAACAACCAGAACGGATCTCCTTTAGGATGGACTGCTTGGATCACCTTGCAGTCCAAGAGACTCTCAAGAGTCTTCTCCAACACCACAGTTCAAAAGCATCAATTCTTCGGTACTCAGCTTTCTACACAGTCCAAGTCTCACATCCATACATGACCACTGGAAAAACCATAGCCTTGACTAGATGGACCTTTGTTGGCAAAGCAATATCTTTGCTTTTTAATATGCTATCTAGGCTGGTCATAACTTTCCTCCCAAGGAGTAAGCATCTTTTAATTTCATGGCTGCTTAGCTATTTGTAAATCTTCCTTAGACAATCATTTGCCTTATTAATTTCTTTTTCTTTGGAATGGTTTAAGTCACTGTCTCCTGTACAGTATTATGAACCTCCATCAATAGTTCTTCAGGGACTCCATCTACAAGATCCAATCCCTTGAATCTATTCATTACCTCCCTGTATTATATAAGGGGTTTTATTTGATTTGATTATGTCTTAGTGGTTTTCCCCACTTTCTGAAATTTAAGCCTGAATTTTGCAAAAATAATCTTGCTCATCATCTGAACCATAGTCAGTTCCAGGTCTTGATTTTACTGTCTGTGTGGAGTTTCTCCATCTTTGGATGAAAGAACATAATCTGATTTTAGTATTGACCATCTTGTGATGTACATGTGTAGAGTCATCTCTTTTGTTGTTAGAAGAGGGTGTTTGCTATGACCAGTTTGTTTTCTTGGCAAAACTCTGTTAGTCTTTGTTTCTTCATTCTGTACTCCAAGGCCAAACATGCCTATAATTTTGGGTATCTCTTGGCTTCCTCATTTTGCACGACAGTCCAAAGTGGTGGAAGAACATTTTGGTGTTAGTTCCAGAGGGAGTTGTAAGTTTTCATTAAACAATTCAACTTCAGCTTCTTCAGCATTAGTGGTTGGAGCATGGACTTAGGTTACTATGACATTGGATGGCTTGCCTTGGAAACAAACCAAGACCATTTTGTTGTTTTTGAGATTGCACCCAAGTACTGCATTTTGGATTCTTGTTGACTATGAGGGCTACTCCCTTCCTTCTAAGGGATTCGTGTCCATGGAAGATAAAATGGTCATCTGAATTAAATTCACCCATTCCTGTTTATTTTAGTTCACTGATTCCTAAGATTTAGATATTCAGTCTTTTCATCTCCTGCTTGACCATGTCCAATTTACTTTGATTCGTGGATCTAATGTTCCAGGTTTTTATCCAATATAGTTATCATAAAGCAGTTAGGTAATGCAAAAGAAATTCCTTCTGGGGTACAGATTAAAAGAATTATGGAAGCTTTTTCAGTTATGTAAAACAGTTAGGTAATGCAAACGACTTCCATGATTCTTTTTATTTGTACTTCAGAGGGAACTTCCTGGAATTACTGGAAATCCTTAGTAAATTTTTTAACAGTACTAATATAATATAATATTCCATATCTGATTGCTGTACAACTATTTTGGATTGCACTTGAGTTTGTGTATTTGTGCTTTGATTCACAGTAACTTGTTCTACTATGGAGTTTATTTGAATTTATCATAAATTTTAATAAATAGATGGCTGAAAAAATAAACTCAGTTTAGATAGATTATTTTGGTGCATTCTAGGGGATATCTCCTAAATGACATGCTTGAACACAAATCTTATTCACTATTATTTTTTTAATTTGGGTGATGATTGCCTTACAATATTGTGTTTGTTTCTGCTATGCACCTACATGAATCAGCCATAGGTATACATATGTCCCCTCCCTCTTTAAACTCTCTCCCACCTCCAACCCCATCTCACCCCTCTAGGTTTTCACAGAGCACTGGCTTTGAGTTCCCTGCATCATACAGCAAATTCCTGCTGGCTATACAGGTTTGATCCCTGGATCAATAACATCCCTGGGAAGAGGGCATAGCAATTCATTCCAGCATTCTTGCCTGGAGAGTCCCTTGGACAGAGGAGCCTGGAAGGCTACAGTCCATAGTGTCATAAAGAGTTGAACATGACCGAAGCGACCTAGCATGCCTGCATATGGAATCTAGAAAAATGGCATTTATGAACATGTTTGTAGGGCCAGAATAGAGACTGAACATAGAGAACAGACTTACAGACACAGTTGGGGAAGGAGAGGGTAGGATGCATTGAGAAAGTAGCGCTGAAATGTATATATTGAAATGTATACATTAGCTAAAATAGATAGCTAATGGGAAGTTAATGTATAACATAGGGAGCTAAGCTTGGTGCTCTGTGACAACCTAGAGGGAATGAATGGGGTGGGAGGATGGAGGGTGGAGGGAGGGGACATGTGTACACCAATGACTGATGTATGGCAAAAACAACACACCACTGCTAAGTAATTATCCTCCAATTAAAAATATGAACACAGTTAAAATTCTAAAGCAATCATATGTCCTATGCAATATGTGCAATCTTCAATAATAAGAAAGTACTAATATTTTTTTAAAAAATATTTTATGCTGCAACAATTACCATCATTGTTTAATTTGCTAAAATTGCAAACAAGGAAAGATGAGTCTTGAGAAATAACTCTCAGGTGTCCAGTATTAAGGAAATACAACTTACCAACCTCCATTCTTCCTCACATACAGAAAAGTAAAAAACAGTGTATACCAGGAGTAAAATTTCATGATCCACTTTCCTTCAACCTTTGTACTTATCTACCTTGAACATTCTTTACCTCTTTCCCCAATGGAAGTAATGTCTTCTTCTCTCCAATGCTAATTTCTGCAATTTGATCTCTAAATTCTGCACCATTATATATATAAATATATATTGTCATATCTGTAACATAATCTTCTCCTAGGTCTAAAATACTCAGCACATCCTCAAATTTTTCTCCTTAAACCTACCTCTGCCTCAGATTACCGATTTTCACCCTTGTTTCCATAACTACTACAGTTCTTGCGAGAAAAGCCTATATATTTTTTGCCTCCTTACAACTTCAATAAATCCAAACACTCTATTACTTTTTTTCAAAATTAAAAAAAAAAAATACTGAACCACGTGGCATGAGAAATCTTAGTTCCCTGTCAGGGATCAAAGCCCCCTCCCCTGCATTGAAAGCACAGAATCTTAACCACAGGACTGCCAGAGAAGTCCCATGAACCTACCCACTTTATACACTGGCAGCTCCATCATACCATGAAAACTGCTCTGACAAAATTTACCAAATCTCTGCTTTTATATTAGACCTACTATATTCTCTTCTTAGATTTCTTAAATGAAAATAATTTCAAGCTTAAATAAAAGTTACACAAAAATAAAAATATTACAAAGAACATTCATATACATTTACTTAATTTCACCAACTGTAAACAGTTAATTATCTGGCCTTTTACCACTAAATACTTCTGTCTGTATTTCCTATTAAAATATATTTTTTATTACAAAAACACACAATAGTAATCAACCAGTAAAACTGGAGATAAATATAGTAATCTATTCTTTGTGTCAATTTTGTCACATGACCCAATGATATCTTTTTTAGACATTTTTACCCCTATAGCAAAGGATATAATCTAGGAACAAATATTGCATCTAGCTGTCATGACATTTTAGCCTCCTTTAATCTAAACATTTTCATAGCTTTTCATAGGCTTTTATTAAAACCAACATTTATGAAAATAAGCAGAATGTTCCTCTTTTGAAGTCTGTCTGATTTTTCTTTAGGTTAGATTCAGACTACACATTCTTGTTTTAATACCCCACAGGAGATATTGTGTCCACTTCAGGATATCACATATGGAGGCCCATGGTGTCCATCTGTCTTTTGTTACTGTTACTTTTGATAATTTGTTCAAGTGTTATCGAATTTCTCCACTGTATAATTATTGTGATTTTTTTTCACTTTTGCAACTAACAGATCATGCAAGCATCTTGTTACTTGTCAAAATTTCCCTCTAGATTTAGCATCTGTTAATTATTTCCTGATCAAATCTTTATTATGATGATTACAAAAAGATGATTTTCCAACTCTAGATCTCCATGTGTATTTGTCTATCAGCCTATGCAATTTAATGTAAGAATTCTCCTCCACTCCTGATATTTATCAAGCTATTTATTTATTTTTCAATTTTTTATTGATATTAGATTCATGATAATGCTTCTGATAGTTTATAACTCATGACCATATTTAATTATTTTTGTGTTCATATTTTTCTAGATTTGGCCAGGGGAACCTCCTTTCAAGATGGTTACTGGATTAAAACAGCCCTATTATATTTTTAGTGATTCCTTACTTCATGTCACATTCAGACATCTTTTACCTATCATGACGCTGTAATCAGAGATTTCTCCAAAGAGCTTCTGGTTCATTTTAGAGGAGAATGATATCAGAGACCAGTATCTGGCTACAAGGTGTGCTCATTGGTACTGGGATATCTTTATCTCTTGACTCATTGAGTGATATTGTTTTCAGTCATTCTTTATCATTGTCATATGTGATGTTTTTGATCACTGTTTCCTTGCAATATATTCTCATTTTGATTTCTATGACATGCTTTTTTTCCAGGCACTTTTTCTCTTTGTACATGTTCTTAGTTTTCTTTTTGAACTCCTTTTCTTTTTTTTTCTTTTTTTTTTTTTTTTTTTTTTTTTTTTTTTTTTAATTTTTATTTTTTTTTAATTTTAAAATCTTTAATTCTTACATGTGTTCCCAAACATGAACCCCCCTCCCACCTCCCTCCCCATAACATCTCTGTGGGTCATCCCCATGCACCAGCCCCAAGCATGCTGTATCCTGCATCAGACATAGACTAGCGATTCAATTCTTACATGATAGTATACATGATAGAATGCCACTCTCCCATATCATCCCACCCTCTCCCTCTCCCTCTGAGTCCAAAAGTCCGTTATTACTAAGGGAAAATTCCTCAGTCGTGTCAAACTCTTTGTGACCCTATGGACTGTAGCCTACCAGGCTCCTCCGTCCATGGGATTTTCAAGGCAAGAATACTGGAGTGGGTTGCCATTTCCTTCTCCAGGAGATCTTCCCAACCCAGGGATAGAACCCAGGTCTCCCAACTGTAGGCAGATGCTTTACCATCTAGCATATCCCAAAGTCTCCACTCTTTTATCTTCTCACTATATTGACTGATCTCAGTAATATACATGCCTTGAAATTTCACTTATGTATCCATATGCATGGAAGAGTTTATCATAATCTAATAGCTCTTTCTGGAGCAATAGACTCATAATTACCATTCAGCAAACTGAGCACCTCTAATTCAGTGTCCTGCAGGTATCCCAAACTCATCATGTTATAAAATACCTCATTATTTGTCAATCTCCACTGCCCTTCTCACTAAAGAAAAAAGCCTCAAATCCTTCTCCTACACTGCTTATGTTTTACCATCTTCTCAATCTACCCAATAAGAAACCTGAGAGTAATCTTTGACATTTCTCTCCTTTTTATCACCAATCATTTGGTTATTTTTGGAAACTAGTCCGTCTTCTCCATCTTTAATGCAAATTGCCTTTCAATATTTTTAATGAAATAGTCTCCTAATTCCTCATTTTGTTTTATTTCCCTCTCATTCTGTACATTGCAACAAGAGTAATTTTCTAAGACATAAATCTGACAAAGATAGTTTTTAAATAAAAATTTCTATGAATATCTACTTCATTAGGAATAGTGTAATATTCTTAGTTTCACATTTGTCATTTTCTCCCATATTTCTTGTGTTCCACCTCAGAAGACTCTTAAAAAAAAGAAAAAAAAACTAAAGAAATATACACATATTTTTTTCATATCTTGGCTATTGTGAATAATGCTACAAAGGACATGGAAGAGTAGATATTTAAGATGTTAACTTTGTTCCCGTTAGATATATACTCAGGAGTAGGATTATTGAATAATGTAGCAATTAAAATTTTATTTTTATAGATCTTTTATATTATTTTCCATAATGACTGTACCAATTTACATCCATACCAATAATGCACTAGGATTTCTTTTTCTCCACATCCTCTCCAATATTTTTTATCTGTCTTTTTGATAATAGCCATCCTAACAGATGTGAGATAATATAACTGTGGGTTTGATTTCCATATACCTGAAAATTGGTGATTTTGAGCACATTTTCATGTATGTTCTCTTTGGAAAAATGTCTATTCAGATTTTTGCTCACTTTTAATTTTTGTAGACAACTGAGTTTATGAGTTGCTTATGTATTTTGGAGATATATATATATATATATATATATAAAATTTGGAAATATTTTCTCATATTCCATAAGTTGACTTTTTATTTTATCAATTATTTTATTTGTTGTACAGAAGCTTTTTAATTTTATGTAGCTCCAATTGTTTAATTTATCTTTTGTTGCCTATGCTCTTGGTGTCATATCCAACATAACTATTGACAAGATTAGCATCAAGCAGCTTTTTTCCTATTTTCTTCTAGGAAGTGACATCACCAAGATGGTGACATTGATCAGTCCCAACTTCTGTCTACCTCACAAGAAAGGGAACTTGCAACCATCCATAGAAAAAAGACCATTGTGAAAATCCCAGGATTCAGGATGTAGGCAGAAGTACAACCCTGAGCCACAGAGACCAAGAAGGAGAGCATTGGAAGAATAAGAGTGGCTATACTGTAACTGCATCACTCCTTCTCCAGGCTAGTGCCACACCAAGAGGGACCCCTGGTCCTAAAGTTTCTCCAGTTAGAAAAAGAAAGCCTAAGGTGGACATCCAGCTCTTCTAGTGTTGCTGGATGCTTCCCAGGAAGCCCACTAGTTAATCACATTGTAAAGATCATTGAGAGAATCTGTGGAACTCGAATACTGAGGGTAAGATAGAAACAGAGACAAGAGGAAGGACTTTCACCAATCAGTGCTCATATCTTCATGAGCTACACTCCTGCTTGCAGTGGCAGAAGAGCAGAGATCCCAGACAGTGATTCTGTTCATCTCTAAAGCTACATCAGTTGGCCCCAACCAGCTAAGAAGCTTGACTAGCAGTTATGGCTGATCTTTTTCCCCAGCCAATGAGTTGTACAAGCCTTGGTGTTCATTCTATGACCTTTCCTGGAAAGAGATCCAAGTATCAGCTCTGCCCAAATACTGAATGTCTCTCATCCTGTACAACAAGGAAAACTGGCCAGAGAGCCCAGGCAGCTGTGGGACCCATCCTATATCCCTATTTCTGTAAGCAGCCAAGTCAGCGGCCCATCCTCAAAGTTAAGTATAACTTCGGGTCCAGCATAACAAATAAGCCTGAGCAGTGACACTGGAGCCCAGTCCAATATACTGCCCAGATTATAGCCCCACTCCACAGCAGAGACCAGTTGAAAGTTTTGCCCTTTTCCTGAACGCAGTCTGTGACTTTGCCCAGGCAGAGAGTCCAACCACTGACTCTGATTAACTGGGAACCAGGACGTTAACCCTGCAAAGCTGCAGAGCACAAAACATAGTCCCACTCAAATACAGAATACAGCAGGAGAGGTCTCTTGACCAGAGAGTCCAGCCGCTGGTGTTGCCTAATAGCAGAGCATAGCCTGTGACCCTCTCCAACTCCTGGGGTAGCTTTGGCCCTGAATAATACTTCATAGCTTGAGACTCCAACCAACCAGCAATGCAACCAAGCCTATAACCTTGCCCAATCATGGAGTCTGGCTAAGTCACTTCAGTCATGTCTGACTCTGTGCGACCACATAGATGGCAGCCCACAAGGCTTCCCCGTCCCTGGGATTCTCCACGCAAGAACATTGGAGTTGTTTTCCATTTCCTTCTCCAATGCATGAAAGTGAAGTCGCTCAGTCGTGTCTGACTCTTAGCGACCCCATGGACTGCAGCCCACCAGGCTCCTCTGTCCATGGGATTTTCCAGGCAAGAGTATTGGAGTGGGGTGCCATTACCTTCTCCGATCATGAAGTCCAACCAGTGACAAAGCCCTGTCAGTGAACCTAGCCTGTGACCTCGCCTAAGCAAAAGTGATTTCAGAGTGCAGCTAGTTGTCCCACCTCACCGTAAGGAACATCCATTATTCCCATCCAATGAAGAAATATACTCAGGGGCCCTACATGAACACAGAGCCCAACCAGCAGACCCAGCCAACTATGGAGTATAGACATAAGCATTCCACTGACTTCAGGGCATGGAGAGTGGCCTTGCCTGACTTAAATCCCTGTAACAAGACCAACTTGCCCATGAATACTACCAACTAACTAACCCAGAATCCCAAACTGAGCTTACAGTTTAAGGGATTTACTTGCTAAAGCGAAGCTTTGACTCTGGAAGAACAGATTACTCAAATGTACAGATTTCACTACAAAGAATCAAGGATCTTGAAGAATCAAGCAAACATGACACCACTAATGGAAATGAGTAAAACTCTAATAACTGACCATAAATAAATGGAAAACTAAAGCTGACCAAAAATTCATAATAATTTATTTAAAGTAGTTCAGTGAACTGCAAGATCACCCAGATAAATAACTAAATGAAATCAGAAAAACAATGAATGGATAAAATGACTAGATCAACAAAGAAATATACACCCATGGTGGATTCATGTTGATGTATGGCAAGACCAATACAATATTGTAAAGTAATTAGCCTCCAATTAAAATAAATAAATTTAAATTTAAAAAATATATAAATATTGAAAAATAGATATCCTAGAGTTGAAGAATACAATGAATGGACTGAAGAATTCAATAAAGAATTTCAATATCAATATCAACCAAGCAGAAGACATAAGAAGTAAGCTGGAATATAAATCATTACAGATTAGAAATCCAATCAAAGGAACAACAACAAAAAAGATGGAATCAAAGCATACCACACAAAAAAGACATCAAATCACAGGGAAACACACCAAGAGAGGAAGAAAGGAAGAAATAAAGGATCTACAAAAGAATCAAAAAATGAACAAAAAATAGTAAAGCAAATCCTTCTATATCAGCAATCTTGTTGCTCAGTCACTAAGTAGTGTCTGACTGTTTGTGACCCCATGAACTACAGCATGCCAGGCTTCCCTGTCCTTCACTATCTCCTGGAGATTGTTCAAACTCATGTCCATTAAGTTGAAGATGGCATCCAACCATCTCATCCTCTGTGGTCACTTTTTCCTCCTGCCCTTAATCTTTCCCAACATCAAGGTCTTTTTCCAATCAAAATACATAGAGTGGCTAAGTAGTAAAATGCAACATATGCCCCCATTTGTTTTTGTACCCCCACTACTCTACCCGTTATTGCTCCTTCCTTCATCCACGGGTAACCACTAATTTGTTCTCTCTATATATGAGTCTTTCTTTTTTCTTTTTTTTTTTTTCGTGCTACTTTCATTAGTTTATTGTATTTTTCAGATTTCATATGTAGGTTATATCATAGAGTATTTCTCTTTCTCTTCCTGACTTATTCCAGTTAGCATAATGCCATCCAAGTCCATCTCTGAGGCTGCAAATTTCAAATTTTTGTTCTTTTATATGGCTGAGTAGTATTCTGTTCTGTGTTTGTATATAAATGTGTATGTATGTATATATTTGTATATGTGTGTGTACACACACACACACACACATATATATATACACACAGACAGGCAGACACACAAGAGAACACTACTCAGCTATAAAAAAGAACAAAAATTTAAAATTTGTATACACACACACAAACACACACACACATACTCATGCACAATAGAATGTTGCTACTGCTGCTGCTGCTAAGTTGCTTCAGTCGTTTCTGACTCTGTGTGACCAATAGACGGCAGCCCACCAGGCTCCTCCGTCCCTGGGATTCTCCAAGCAACAACACTGGAGTGGGTTGCCATTTCCTTCTCCAACGCATGAAAGTGAAAAGTGAAAGTGAATTCGCTCAGTCATGTCCGACTCTTCATGACCTCATGGACTGCAGCCTACCAGGCTCCTCCATCCATGAGATTTTCCAGGCAAGAGTAATGGAGTGGGGTGCCATTGCCTTCTCCACAATAGAATGCTATTCACTCATAAAAAAGAACAAAAATTTGAAATTTGTAGCCACATATATAGACTTGGAGGATTTGATGTATATATTCTTTGTCCAGTCATCTGCTGACAAACACCAGACACTTTAGGTTCCTTCCATATCTTTGAAATTATAAATATGAAAACTGGGTGCATGTATCTCTTTCAATTAGTGTTTTTCTTTTTTTTTTTTTTATTTTTCAGATATATGCAAAGTCATGGAATTGTTGGATCACATAGTAGTTCTATTTTTAGTTATTGTGAGGAAACTCCATGCTGCTTTCTACAATGGCAGCACCAATTTATATTCCTATCAACAGTTTACAAGATTTCTCTCTTCTCCCCATTTTTACCAACATTTGTTATATATGTTCTTTACAATGATAGCCATTCAGGCAGGTGTGAAGTGATACCTCACTATGATTTTGACTTCCTTTGGTCTGATGATAAGTAATGTTGAAATTCTTTCACTTGCCTTTTGGCCATCCAGATTTTCTTTTCTTTTACTTTTTTTTTTTTTTTTTAGTTTTTTATTTTTTTTAATTTTAAAATCTTTAATTCTTACATGCGTTCCCAAACATGAACCCCCCTCCCACCTCCCTCCCCATAACATCTCTCTGGGTCATCCCCATGCACCAGCCCCAAGCATGCTGTATCCTGCGTCAGACATAGACTGGCGATTCAATTCTTACATGATAGTATACATGATAGAATGCCATTCTCCCAAATCATCCCACCCTCTCCCTCTCCCCCTGAGTCCAAAAGTCCATTATACACAGCTGTGTCTTTTTTCCTGTCTTGCATACAGGGTCGTCATTGCCATCTTTCTAAATTCCATATATATGTGTTAGTATACTGTATTGGTGTTTTTCTTTCTGGCTTACTTCACTCTGTATAATCGGCTCCAGTTTCATCCATCTCATCAGAACTGATTCAAATGATTTCTTTTTAAAGGCTGAGTAATACTCCATTGTGTATATGTACCACCGCTTTCTTATCCATTCATCTGCTGATGGACATCTAGGTTGTTTCCATGTCCTGACTATCATAAACAGTGCTGCGATGAACATTGGGGTACATGTGTCTCTTTCAATTCTACTTTCCTCGGTGTGTATGCCCAGCAGTGGGATTGCTGGGTCATAAGGTAGTTCTATTTGCAATTTTTTAAGTAATCTCCACACTGTTCTCCATAGTGGCTGTACTAGTTTGCATTCCCACCAACAGTGTAGGAGGGTTCCCTTTTCTCCACACCCTCTCCATCACTTATTGCTTGCAGATTTTTGGATCGCAGCCATTCTGACTGGTGTGAAGTGGTATCTCATTGTGGTTTTGATTTGCATTTCTCTAATAATGAGTGATGTTGAGCATCTTTTCATGTGTTTGTTAGCCATCCGTATGTCTTCTTTGGAGAAATGTCTATTTAGTTCTTTGGCCCATTTTTTGATTGGGTCGTTTATTTTTCTGGAATTGAGCTGCATAAGTTGCTTGTATATTTTTGAGATTAGTTGTTTGTCAGTTGCTTCATTTGTTATTATTTTCTCCCATTCAGCTCAATTACAGGAGAAAAACTATTAAAAATTCCAACATATGGAGGTTGAACAACACACTTCTGAATAACCAACAAATCACAGAAGAAATCAAAAAGGAAATCAAAATATGCATAGAAACTAATGAAAATGAAAACACAACAACCCAAAACCTGTGCGACACTATAAAAGCAGTGCTAAGAGGAAAGTTCATAGCAATACAGGCATACCTCAAGAAACAAGAAAAAAGTCAAATAAATAACCTACCTCTACAATTAAAGCAACTAGAAAAGGAAGAATTGGAGAACCCCAGAGTTAGTAGAAGGAAAGAAATCTTAAAAATTAAGGCAGAAATAAATGCAAAAGAAACAAAAGAGACCATAGCAATAATCAACAAAGCCAAAAGCTGGTTCTTTGAAAGGATAAATAAAATTGACAAACCATTAGCCAGACTCATCAAGAAGCAAAGAGAGAAAAATCAAATCAATAAAATTAGAAATGAAAATGGAGAGATCACAACAGACAACACAGACATACAAAGGATCATAAGAGACTACTATCAGCAGTTCTATGCCAATAAAATGGACAACGTGGAAGAAATGGACAAATTCTTAGAAAAGTACAATTTTCCAAAACTGAACCAGGAAGAAATAGAAAATCTTAACAGACCCATCACAAGCACGGAAATTGAAACTGTAATCAGAAATCTTCCAGCAAACAAGAGCCCAGGTCCAGACGGATTCACAGCTGAATTCTACAAAAAATTCAGAGAAGAGCTAAAACCTATCCTACTCAAACTCTTCCAGAAAAATGCAGAGGAAGGTAAACTTCCAAACTCACTCTATGAGGCCACCATCACCCTAATACCAAAACCTGACAATGATGTCACAAAAAAAGAAAACTACAGGCCAAGATCACTGATGAACATAGATGCAAAAATCCTCAACAAAATTCTAGCAATCAGAATCCAACAACACATTAAAAAGATCATACACCAAGACCAAGTGGGCTTTATCCCAGGGATGCAAGGATTCTTCAATATCCGCAAATCAATCAATGTAATTCACCACATTAACAAATTGAAAAATAAAAACCATATGATTATCTCAATAGATGCAGAGAAGGCCTTTGACAAAATTCAACATCCATTTATGATAAAAACTCTCCAGAAAGCAGGAATAGAAGGAACATACCTCAACATAATAAAAGCTATATATGACAAACCCACAGCAAACATTATCCTCAATGGTGAAAAATTGAAAGCATTTCCCCTAAAGTCAGGAACAAGACAAGGGTGTCCACTTTCACCACTACTATTCAAAATAGTTCTGGAAGTTTTGGCCACAGCAATCAGAGCAGAAAAAGAAATAAAAGGAATCCAAATTGGGAAAGAAGAAGTAAAACTCTCACTGTTTGCAGATGACATGATCCTCTACATGGAAAACCCTAAAGACTCCACCAGAAAATTACTAGAGCTCATCAATGAATATAGTAAAGTTGCAGGATATAAAATCAACATTCAGAAATCCCTTGCATTCCTATACACTAATAATGAGAAAGTAGAAAAAGAAATTAAGGAAACAATTCCATTCATCATTGCAACGAAAAGAATAAAATACTTAGGAATATATCTACCTAAAGAAACTAAAGACCTATATATAGAAAACTATAAAACACTGATGAAAGAAATCAAAGAGGACACTAATAGATGGAGAAATATACCATGTTCATGGATCGGAATAATCAATATAGTGAAAATGAGTATACTACCCAAAGCAATTTACAAATTCAATGCAATCCCTATCAAGCTATCAGCCATATTTTTCACAGAACTAGAACAAATAATTTAAAGATTTGTATGGAAATACAAAAAACCTCGAATTGCCAAAGCAATCTTGAGAAAGAAGAATGGAACTGGAGGAATCAACTTGCCTGACTTCAGGCTCTACTACAAAGCCACAGTCATCAAAACAGTATGGTACTGGCACAAAGACAGACATATAGATCAATGGAACAAAATAGAAAGCACAGAGATAAATCCACACACCTATGGACACCTTATCTTTGACAAAGGAGGCAATAATATACAATGGAGTAAAGACAATCTCTTTAACAAGTGGTGCTGGGAAAACTGGTCAACCACTTGTAAAAGAATGAAACTAGATCACTTTCTAACACCGCACACAAAAATAAACTCAAAATGGATTAAAGATCTAAATGTAAGGCCAGAAACTATAAAACTCCTAGAGGAGAACATAGGCAAAACACTCTCAGACATAAATCACAGCAGGATCCTCTATGATCCACCACCCAGAATTCGGGAAATAAAAGCAAAAATAAACAAATGGGATCTAATTAAAATTAAAAGCTTCTGCACAACAAAGGAAACTATAAGCAAGGTGAAAAGACAGCCTTCTGATTGGGAGAAAATAATAGCAAATGAAGCAACTGACAAACAACTAATCTCAAAAATATGCAAGCAACTTATGCAGCTCAATTCCAGAAAAATAAACGACCCAATCAAAAGATGGGCCAAAGAACTAAATAGACATTTCTCCAAAGAAGACATATGGATGGCTAACAAACACATGAAAAGATGCTCCACATCACTCATTATCAGAGAAATGCAAATCAAAACCACAATGAGGTACCACTTCACACCAGTCAGAATGGCTGTGATCCAAAAGTCTGCAAGCAATAAATGCTGGAGAGGGTGTGGAGAAAAGGGAACCCTCCTACACTGTTGGTGGGAATGCAAACTAGTACAGCCACTATGGAGAACAGTGTGGAGATTACTTAAAAAATTGCAAATAGAACTACCTTATGACCCAGCAATCCCACTGCTGGGCATACACACCGAGGAAAGCAGAATTGAAAGAGACACATGTACCCCAATGTTCATCGCAGCACTGTTTATGATAGCCAGGACATGGAAACAACCTAGATGCCCATCAGCAGATGAATGGATAAGAAAGCGGTGGTACATATACACAATGGAGTATTACTCAGCCTTTAAAAAGAAATCATTTGAATCAGTTCTGATGAGATGGATGAAACTGGAGCCGATTATACAGAGTGAAGTAAGCCAGAAAGAAAAACACCAATACAGTATACTAACACATATATATGGAATTTAGAAAGATGGCAATGACGACCCTGTATGCAAGACAGGAAAAAAGACACAGCTGTGTATAATGGACTTTTGGACTCAGAGGGAGAGGGAGAGGGTGGGATGATTTGGGAGAATGGCATTCTATCATGTATACTATCATGTAAGAATTGAATCGCCAGTCTATGTCTGACGCAGGATACAGCATGCTTGGGGCTGGTGCATGGGGATGACCCAGAGAGATGTTATGGGGAGGGAGGTGGGAGGGGGGTTCATGTTTGGGAACACATGTAAGAATTAAAGATTTTAAAATTAAAAAATAAAAAACTAAAAAAAAAATATATGTACATATATATATATATATATATATATATATATATATATATATATATAATTGGGGTATTCTTGGTGGAGGGATTGTAAAGAGCGAGCTACGAATTCTTGGCATAAGGTAGAACTATTTATCATTCCTTGTGGTAAGACTGTCCACTGATAACGCTTAATAGGCTGAGCATGATTAAGAACAGGAACTGTAAATGCAAATTTATCTCTATCTTGCAATTGTAGGGGAATGGTAAAAAAAAAAAAAAAAATCTTTAAGATCTAATACCATTAAGGACCAATTCTGAGGAATAAGAGCTGGAGAGGGGAGTCCCAATTGCAAGGCTCCCATAGGTTCAATACATTTATTAACTTCATGTAAATCAGTTAACATTCTACATTTTCCAGATTTCTTTTTTATAACAAAAACAGGAGAATTCCAGGGGGAGGTAGAGGGCTCTATATGACCAAGTTGGAGTTATTCTTGTACTAATTTTTCTAATGCCTTGAGCTTCATTTGTGGTAATGGCCACTGCTCAACCCATTTTGGAGTATTAGTTAACCATTTTAATGGGAGTGCTCGAGAAATTTGAGCAGTGGCTACTAGCTTTCCAATGGAATGGTTACAGAAGCCCCCAAAGGAGAGAGAAGATCTCTCCCCCATATATTAATAAGTATATTTACAATATAAAAGGTAACAAACACTGATCTTCCATTATGGAATTGACATTGTAAGGGATGGGTACTCTTCCCGACATCTGCAATGGAGCCCAATCCCATCAGCATAAAAGGGCTTTTTTCTTTTTCCCAATCGTGGGGCCACTGTTGAGAAGAAATGAGCAAAACATCAGCCCCTGTGTCTACTAGTCTTTCAAAGTTGTTTCCCTGTATAATCAAAGAGAGAACAGGGTGGGAATCTTTGATAAGCATTTCCCAAAATATATGTCGCCCAGTACTTTCAAATCCTCCTGTTCGTTCATTAGGAAGAGCCAAAAAGGGGTGATAAGGTAGGAGAAGTATTTGAGCAATACATTCCCCAGCTAACAATGAAAGTGTGGTAGAAGCAGAGACCATAATTAAAATTTCCCCAACCTAGTCAGAGTCTATTACCTCAGGAATTATGGTTAAACCTCTCAAAGCCGCGCTGCTACGGCCTAATATCAAGCCAAAAGTGCCTTTAGGCAGTGGTCCAAATACATTTTATTTTAATTTATAAATGCCTCCCCCTGGTGACAAAAGAACATTATCAGCTAGTGGTAAGTCAGCAGCAGCACTCCCTGAAGTAGCAGACCGTAAGTCTGAAATCATCATCTGAGGTCCTTTTAATGGGGCATCGACTCGTAACGGTTGCTGGGAGGGAATAGGGTTGGGGCAGATGGGATGGGAGGAGGGCAAGGAGGAGAAGTCCCTGGTATTGTTCCTGGGCCCCAAGGACTTAGGCCCGCAGGATAGTTTTCTGGTATCGGGTTGCCCATTTTGTCTGTTTTAGATCTACATTCATTAGTCCAGTGAAACCCCTTCCCGCACCGACGGCAAAGTCCAGGAAGAATCTTATTCTTCCCAGCAAGAGATCTGTCTTTAGGAATTGCATCTTGATCAACTTTTAATATCTGACACTCTCTTTTCATATGACCAGGTTTTCCACAATGAAAGCAGTTACCTCCCTTTGGTGGTCTCATAACTTGGCCAAGGCTGTAGCAAAGACATTAGTCTGATGCTCAGTCCCTACCATTCCCAAGAAGGCTCTGATATATTCAGCTATAGATGCACCCTGTCCCTTTAAAGGTCCCAGTACACACTTGCATTCAGGATTTGCCTTTTCAAATGCTAAAGTTTGTAATAATATCTCTGAAATCTCATCCCTCTCTACAGTCCATTCCATAGCTACCCTCAATCTTGCTACAAAATCAGTATATGGCTCATTGGGGCCTTGCATTGTTTTAACAAAGGAGGGCTGGGCGTGGCCAGTAGGCACCACATGGCGCCATGCTCATAAAAAGACCTGGCGGACTTGTTGTAAGTCCTGATCAGAGTATTGAGCCTGTTCTCTAAAAGCCCGATATTGGCCCTCTCCCATTAGCTTGTCCTCTAGAGGACCAGGGGGATTCTGTCCCTCATTAATCCGAGCCTGCTTTCTAGCTTCTTCTTCCCACCAGCTACGAAGTTGCAACCATTGAGAGCCCTCCAAGACAGCTTGGGCAATAGATTTCCAATCTAACAGAATGATTAATTTTCCTTTTTCCAATGATTCCAGCAAGCCAAAACAAAGGGAGATTGAGGACCGTACTGCACTACTGCAGCCTTAAGATCTTTAAAAAATTTATATTCCAAAGGAGCATATTGAACATTTATCACATTGCCATCCTGCTGTCTCTGGATGGGAAACAATTGTGGAGGATCGATAAATCCACCAGAGGGAGCAGACAAGTCATCATCATGAAGCATAGACAAAGGAAAGGAGAACCGACAATGTTCCCTGCCCACATCGGGCTGATTAACCGCAGTGGGGAAAAGAGAAGCACAAGGAGGAGCAGAAGGTGTAGATTTTTTCTCCTCCTTATGGGATTTCCACCATTCCTGGAATAGATGGGTCATTTCTTTAATCTCTTTGCCCTCTTCTGACAAAACCGAAGAAGCCTCTGAATCTGATTCTGAACTATCAGATGTTTCACCATTTACAGGAGGAGGCTCATTTGTATCCTTGCCTTCAGGCGATGCAGAAACCCCGCCCATGTCTGACACATCCTCATAAATTATTTCTCCCCTCCTTGAAGCATTAGATTTAGTTTCCTTATCAGTAGAGAGCAAGGTCAAAGCCTGTGTTATAGCACTACACAAAGTCCATAACTTCAAAGGGATCACGTTACCCTTCTGATGTTGCTTTCTCAAATCCTTTTGAATTATTTTCCATTCCTTCAAGTTTAACTGTAACTTAGTTTGATATTGAAACCAATGACAATATTGTTCCACCAAGAGAAAGAGCTCACTCAACCGATGAGTGGAGGCTTTAACACCTACGGAGTGGAGAAGTCCTTGGACTAACTCCATGTATTGTGCCCGTAATGATGATGAGGAATGCCCCATGATATTTTTGAAAGCTCCCCTCTGCTAGGGTGAGGAATACCCCATAATTTTCCTGAAAGTTCCCCTGCTATGGATTTAAAATCCCCCTGGGGCTATTCACCCTTTCGGTTTCACTCGAGCCCCACGTTGGGCACCAGATGTTGGAGATTACGAGTGAAATGACACAGAACAAGACACACAAGAGACAGACGACATGCACACTCTGGCCAGAGGAACAGAACTGGGCAAAAAACTAATTGTCGTTTATTATAAAAGCCCCCTCGGCAGAATTCCAGACTGCATGAATAAGCCTTTTCAGCACAGCACAGGTGCATACATGTTATCGTATAGCAAAGGGGAGTAAAATCCTAGTCTACTGCAGAGTCTGTACAAAGCCCTCTAGTCCTTCTTTATCACAAAAAGGGAATGCTCCCTCGTTTGCAAGGGACCATTAAACTCAAGGCTGTGTCCAGACTCTTTGGCAGAACGCTTCGTTTGCAAGGACATCCAGCCCTAGCAGAAAGGACCGTTTGCAGGAACATCTCTGCTACCCTATTATTCCTTTAGACCTGCCTCTTGAGAAATCTGTATGCAGGTCAGGAAGCAACAGTTAGAACTGGACGTGGAACAACAGGCTCGTTCCAAATAAGAAAAGGAGCATGTCAAGGCTGCATATTGTCACCCTGCTTATTTAACTTATATGCAGAGTACATCATGAAAAACGCTGGACTAGAAGAAACACAAGCTGGAATCAAGATTGCCAGGAGAAATATCAATAAACTCAGATATGCAGATGACACCGCCCTTATGGCAGTAAGTGAAGAGGAACTCAAAAGCCTCTTGATGAAAGTGAAAGAGGAGAGTGAAAAAGTGAGCTTAAAGCTCAACATTCAGAAAACGAAGATCATGGCATCTGGTCCCATCACTTCGTGGGAAATAGATGGGGAAACAGTGGAAACAGTGGATGACTTTATTTTTGGGGCTCCAAAATCAATGCATCTGGTTACTGCAGCCATGAAATTAAAAGACGCTTACTCCTTTGAAGGAAAGTTATGACCAACCTAGATAGCATATTCAAAAGCAGAGACATTACTTTGCCGACTAAGGTCCATCTAATCAAGGCTATGGTTTTTCCTGTGGTCATGTATGGATGTGAAAGTTGGACTGTGAAGAAGGCTGAGAGCCAAAGAATTGATGCTTTTGAACTGTGGTGTTGGAGAAGACTCTTGAGAGCCCCTTGGACTGCAAGGAGATCCATCCAGTCAATTCTGAAGGAGATCAGTCCTGAGATTACTTTGGAAGGAATGATGCTAAGGCTGAAACTCCAGTACTTTGGCCACCTCATGCGAAGAGTTCACTCATTGGAAAAGACTCTGATGCGGGGAGGGATTGGGGACAGGAGGCGAAGGGGACGACAGAGGATGAGATGGCTGGATGGCATCACTGACTTGATGGATGTGTGTCTGAGTGAACTCCGGGAGTTGGTGATGGACAGGGAGGCCTGGCGTGCTGTGATTCATGGGGTCACAAAGAGTCAGACAGGACTGAGTGACTGAACTGAACTGAACTGCATTGGCAGGATGGTTATTTTTTTAACACTAGTGCCACCTTGGAAGCCCCACTTATTGAAGAGATTGTCTTTTCTCCATTGTATATTTCTGCTTCCTTTGTCAAATATATGGTGTCCACAGGTGCATGGATTAATCTATGGACTTTTGTGTTTGTTCCATTGATTTATATTTCTGTCTTTGTACCAGTACCATACTGTCTTAATGACTGTAGCTTTGTAGTAAAGTCTGAAGGCAGGAAGGATGATTCCTTCAGTTCCATTCTTGTTTCTAAAGATTACTTTGGCTATTCCAGATCTTTTGTGTTTCCATACAAACTGTGAAGTTATTTGTTCTAGTTTTGTGAAAAATAACATCGGTAGTTTAATAGGGATTGTATTGCATTTATAGATTTATTTTGATAGTATATTCATTTTCACTATATTGACTTTTTTTCAATCAGGAACATGGCATATTTCTCCATTTGTTTGTGTTATTTTTGATGTCTTTTATCAGTGTTTTATAGTTTTCTCTATAGAAGTCTTTTGTTTCTTTAGGCAAATTTATTCCTAAATATTTTATTTTTTTTCATTGCAGTGGTGAATTTCTTTTTCTGATTTTTCATTGTTAGTGTATAGGAATGCAAGGGATTTCTGTGCATAAACTTTAAAGCCTGAAACTTTACTAAATTCATTGACTAGCTCTAGTAGTTTTCTGATGGAATCTTTCCACTTTTCTATGTAGAGGATCATGTCATCTGTAAAGAGAGTTTTACTGTTTTTCCAATCTGAATTTTTTAAATTGATTTTTCCTCTTTGATTGCTGTGGGTAGGAGTTCTAAAATTATGTTGAATAAGAATGGTGAGAGTGGGTACCCTTGTTTGCTGGCATATTGAGTGCAGAACTTTGACAGCATCATCTTTTAGGATTTGAAATAGCTCAGTAGAAATTCCATCACCTCCACTAGCTTTTTTCATAGTGATGCTTTCTAAGCCCCACTTGCGTTTGCAGTCCAAGATGTCTGGCTCTAGGTGAGTGATCACACCATTGTGATTATCTGGGTTTTGAAGATCTTTTTTGTATAGTTCTTCTGTGTACTCTTGCCACTTCTTCTTAATATTTTATCCTTTTGTTAGGTCCATACCATTTCTGCTTGTGTGTGTGTGTGTGTGTGTGTGTGTGTGCCCATCTTTACATTAAATATCCCCTGATATCTGTAATTTTGTTGAAGAGATCTCCAGTCTTTCCCATTCTATTATTTTCATCTATATCTTGCATTTTTCGCTTAGGAAAGCATTCTTATCTCTCCTTGCTATTCTTTGTAACTCTGCATTCAGATGGGTATACCTTTCCTTTTCTCCTTTGCGTTTTGCTTCTCTTCTTTAGTCAGCTATTTGTAAGGCCTCCTCAGACATCCATTTTGCTTTTTTCATTCCTTTTTCTTGAGGATGGTTTTGGTTACCACCTCCTTTAAAATGTCATGAACCTTCGTCCATAGTTATTCACGTACTCTGTCTATCAGATATGATACCTTCAACCTATTTGTCCCTCCCACTGTATATTCACAAGGGATTTGATTTAGGTCATGTCTGAATGGCCTAGTGATTTTCCCTCCTTTTTTTCTATTTAATTCTGAATTTTGCAATAAGGAGTTCATGATCTGAGCCACAGCCGGCTCCTGGTCTTGTTTGTACTGTATAGAACTTCTATTTATTCATCTGCAAAGAATATAATCAATCTGATTTCGGTGTCAACCATCTGGTAATGTCTTCTGTAGAGTCTTCTCTTGTGTTGTTTGAAAGTATGTTTTCTATGACCAGTGCTTTCTCTTGGCAAAACTCTGTCAGCCTTTGCCCTGCTTCATTTTGTACTCCAAAGCCTAACTTGCCTGTTACTCCAGATACCTCTTGACTTCCTGCATTCAAGTCCCCTATGACTTAAAGGGTATCTTTTTTTGGTATGCTTTTATAAGTTCTTCACTAAATTTTTGGCAGAATTCACTTGTGAAACCATCTGGTCCTTGGCTTTTGTTTGTTGGAAGATTAATTTTATTATAGTTTTAATTTCTCTCCTACTTACTGGTCTGTTCATATTTTCTATGTCTTTCTGGTTTAGTATTGGAAGGTTATAATTTTCTAAGATTTTCTCCATTTCTTCCAAGTTTTCCATTTTGGAGGCATGTGGTTATTCTTAGTAGTCTCTTAAGACTGTTTGTATTTCTGTGTTGTCTATTATAATTTCTCCATTTTCATTTCTATTTTTATTAATTTGAGTCTTCCTTCTTTTTTTTCTTGAGTCTTGCTAACTGCCTGTCTATTTTATTTATCTTCTCAAAGAACCAACTTTGAGTTTTTAGGATCTTTGCTGTAGTCTTCTTTGTTTCCTTTTTATTTATTTCTGTTGATTTATTTCCTTCTCCTAACTTTGGGATCTTTTTGTTGTTGCTGTTCCTTTTCTGGTTTATTTGGATGCAAGTTTCAGTTGTTTATTTGAGGTTTCTCTTTTTTCTTGTGGCAGTCTCGTATTGCTGTGAACTACCCTCTTAGCTCTCTTTTTACTGAATGCCATAGAGTTTGGTTTTCATGTTTGCATTATGAGTAGTTTCTAAGCATATTTTGATTTCCTTTTTGATATCTTCAGTGATCTGCTGGTTATTCAGAAGCATGTTGTTTAGCCTACATATGTTTTTGTTTTTTATATTTTTTTCTACAGTTGATATCTAATCTTACAGCATTGTGATCAGAAATGATGCTTGAAATGATTTCAGTTTGTTTTTTTTTAATTTACCAAAATGAGTTTTTTTGGTCCAGAATGTGATATTTCCTGGAGACCATTCCATGTGCACTTCAGAAAAAGATAAAATCCATTGTTTTGTGATAAAATGCCCTGTGGATATCAATTATGTCCAATGTATCTTTTAAAGCTTGAGTTCCCTTCTTAATTTTCTGACTGGGAGACACACTTATTGGTGTGAGTGGGACATTAAAGCCCCCCACAATTATAGTATTACTCTCAATTTCCCCTTTAATAGTTATTAGCATTTGCTAATGTATTGAAATGTTCTTATGTTGGATTCACATACATTTATAACTCTTATATCTTCTTCTTGGATTGATCCCTTGATCATTATGTAGTGTCCTTTTTTGTCTCTTAAAATGGCCCTTAAAGTCTATTTTATCTGATATGAATCTTGCTACTCCCACTTTCTTTTTGTCTCCATTTGCACAAAGTATCTTTTTCAAAGCCCTCACTTTCAATCTTATGTGTCTCTAGGTTTGAAGTGGGTGGATTGTTGGTAGCATTTATAGGTGTTTTAATTATGTATCCATTTGGCCAGTCTTTGTATTTTGGTTGCAGCATTTAGCCCATTTATGTTTAAGGTAATTATTGATGAGTATGATCTCATTACCATTTACTTTATTGTTTTGGTTCATTTTTATAAACCCTTTTTTTGTGCTTCGTATCTAAAGAAGATCCTTTAGCAAGTTTTTTAGAGAGCTGGTTTCCTGGTGCTGAATTCTCTCTGTTTAGCTTGTATGTAAAACTTTTGATTTCTCCTTTGAATCTGAATAAAATATTTGCTGGGTAATCATGATTTCAGGTTTTTCTCTTTCATAACTTTAAGGATATCTTGTCATTCCCTTCTGGGCAACAGAGTTTCTGTTCTAAGATGAGCTGTTATCCTTATGGGGATCCCCTTGTATGTTATCTGTTGTTTTTCCTTTGCTGTTTTTCATATTTTCTCTTTGTGCTTAATGTTTGTTAGTTTGAGTAATATGTGTCTTGGTGTGCTTTACCTTGGGTTTATCCTGTATGGGACTCTCTTTGCTTCTTGCACTTGAGTGGCTTTTTCCTTCCCCATTTTAAGAAAGTTTTTGACTATTATCTCCTCAAATATTTTCTCATGCCATTTCCTTTTGTCTTCTTCTTCTGGGATAGCTATGATTTGAATGTTGGAGCATTTAACATTGACCCAGATGTCTCTGAGTCTGTTCACATTTTCTTTTATCCTTTTTTTTTCTTTTTTCCCCACTCTGCTTCATTTATTTCCACCATTCCATCTTATATCTCAATTATATGTTCTTCTGCCCCTTTGTACTGTTTGAATCTCAGTGAAACCTTTGCTGGGTAGAGCAACCTTGTTGCAGATCTTATTCTATAACTTCTGTACTGTTGATTCCCTCCGGAGAGTTTTAGTCTCAGTTATTTCATTGTTCATTATTGACTGTCTCTCATCTATTAATGTTCTCTGGAGTCAGAAGGTCTATAATGGTCAAAAATTCTGGAGTTAAACCTCCTGCCCCTGGATTTCAGTTCCCCTCTTAGAGTAGCATCAAGACTTCTCCAGCAAATTGACACAGAGGACAACCCCTATAGATTAATAGTGAAACAACTATCCATAGCCAGTAACACCCAACGAGATTCACAGAGTTATATACAGAAGAGAAGGAGATAGAGTAGGGAGATAGAGATAATCAGCAGGAGAAAAGAGAGAGTCAAAAGGGAAGAGGGCAACCAAGCCAGTAATCATATCCCTAAGTGAAAATGGATACTAAAAATTAGCCTCATAATACAAAATTGATAACATATCAAAAAGCAAAAATTAAAAATGTAGAATAATGATTGGGCTTCCCTGGTGGGTTAGATGGTAAAGAATCCACCTGAAATGTGGGAGGCCTGGGTTTGATCCCAGGGTTGGGAAGATCCCCTGGAGGAGGATATGGCAACCAATTCCAGTATTCTTGCCTTGAGAATCCCCATGAACAGAGGAGCCTGGTGGGAGTCCATCAGGTCACAAAGAGTTGGACACCACTGAGGGACTAAGTACAGAACAACACAGAATAGAGATTAGACTCTCAAAAGCACATTATAAAAAATACATTTATAAAAAAAAGAAATTAGTTTTAAAAATATATTTTTAAGAAAGATAATCAGTTCAGTCCAGTTCAGTCTCTCAATCGTGTCAGACTCTTTGCGACCCCATGAATTGCAGCATGCCAGGCCTCCCTGTCCATCACCAACTCCTGGAGTTCACTCAGACGCAAGTCCATCGAGTCAGGGATGCCATCCAGCCATCTCATCCTTGGTCGTCCCCTTCTCCTCCTGCCCCCAATCCCTCCCAGCATCAGAGTCTTTTTCAATGAGTCAACTCTTCGCATGAGGTGGCCAAAGTACTGGAGTTTCAGCCTTAGCATCATTCCTTCCAAAGTAATCTCAGGACTGATCTCCTTTAGAATGGACTTGTTGGATCTCCTTGCAGTCCAAGGGACTCTCAAGAGTCTTCTCCAACACCACTGTTCAAAAGCATCAATTCTTCGGTGCTCAGCTTTCTTCACAGTCCAACTCTCACATCCATACATGACCACAGGAAAAACCATAGCCTTGACTAGATGGACCTTAGTAGGCAAAGTAATATCTCTGCTTTTGAATATGCTATCTAGGTTGGTCATAACTTTCCTTCAAAGGAGTAAGCGTCTTTTAATTTCATGACTGCAATCACCATCTGCAGTGATTTTGGAGCCCCCCAAAATAAAGTCATCCACTGTTTCCACTGTTTCCCCATCTTTTTCCCATGAAGTGATGGGACCAGATGTCATGATCTTCATAATAGTAGGCTATAAAAATAAAAATTTAAAAAGTAATAAGGAACCATATGAGAGAAAAAATAAGATAATAGGGAAGAAAGCAAAAAAAAAATTAATAATAAAAAGCTAAGAATAATAAACTTTATTAAAAATAGAAAATAATAATAATAAAGATAAATCTAGGAATTCCTCTGGAACTGTTGTGGGCATTGTGAGTCATTTTAGTGTCAGTTAATCCCTTGCTCCAAGTTGAACTTGTTCTCATGTCTACAGTTGCCCCTCAAATGCACAGTCTCAGCTTAACCGAAGGATTTTTCATCTTTTGCACCTGCGACTTCTGGGGCAGTTCGCCCTTATTTTCTTTAAGTTAGCCTCCTCTTCTTGCAAGTATCTTCAGTGTATAATCTCTGCCCTGGCACAAGGGGGAAAAAGTGACCACTTATTCAGGCTCATTGGCTCAGTTGTGCTGTGGAAAGGGAGTGACTCTGAAAACAAACATCACTGGAATAAGTGGTGAGCACTCCTGCTGGATAGAAAACACTGGGGTTGCCACAGCCCAAGACAGCATGCACTTGCCAGGTCCAAGCCTCTCACGATCTCTGGTGTGAAGGGATCGTAAGTCCCAGATGGCCCATGTGCCTCTTCAGGGGAGCTGGCCTCAGTCTGTGAGAATCCTGGCTGATATGAACCATCCAGGATTCTAGGAAGATGTGGTTAGCAACAGGCAGCCTGGTCACAGCTTGGCGGGAGTTGCAGTCACTGGAACCAAGATGCAGTGGCCTCTTGACTTCCACCACTGGCTGTCATGCACCTGCCTCTCTGCTTCTGAAGAGGGCCATAAATGGAAGCTGGCTTGCTCTCCTTTTCTGTTCACTCAGTCATGAGCCTTGTTCTGTGAGTCCACCAGTGGCCACATTGCATGTTATGGCCTTCCTGCAAGAAAGGTCCTTTGTTTTTCATTGTCTCTCCGGAGTTCCTACAGTTTGAGTTATTATGTCACATTAGCACCTCTAACAGTCCTCGACATTCAAGCCCGGTCCTAACTAAGGACCTTTGAGATGTGGCCTACACCTCCACACTCAGCTCCCACTCACTGTGGTTGAACATGAGTGTATGACCCACTTTTCTGCTGGTAATCGCCATTTGGCAGAATTCTGTCTTTTTTTTTTTTTTTTTTCTCATTATGCTGCCTTCTGAACTTCGAAAGATCCCCAGACCCCACCTGTGACAGGGTTTCCTTTTCTGTGGAAACTTCTCCTTCTTCATGACTCCCTCCCCGAGATGGGTATCTTTCCCAGATCCTTTGCCCCTTTTTTCATCATTATCTTTTGTCCCACTTCATTTCAAAGAGATTCGTTTAACTTTCTGAGTATCTGCGGTCTTCTGCCAGCTTTCAAAAGTTGTTTTGTGGAGGTTGCTTCACATGAAGATGATCTTCTGATGTATTTGTGAGGGAGAAAGTGAACTCCCCATCCTATTCCTCTGCCATCTTGGGACCGCCCCTTGTTTGTGTTTTTGATGTTAAGTTGTATGAGTAGTTTATATATGTTGGCTATTAATCCCTCATTATATCATTTGAAAATATTTATTCCCATTCAGTAAACTGTCTTCATTTTGTCAATGGTTTCCTTTACTGTGTAAAAGGCTTTAAGTTTAATTAGGTCCCCTTTGTTGATGTTTGCTTTTGTTTTCTTAACTTTAAGAGATGTATCCAAAACAATATTGCTATCATTTACGTCAAAGAGTGATTCTTTGTATTTTTGTGGTATCTCTGAAGATGTATGCTATGGCGTTTATTATTTGATTTATTTGGATCTTCTCTATTTTCTTGATTAGTCTAGCTAATATTTTACCAATTTATTTCTTTAAAAACACTTATAATTTTGCTCATCTTTTATGTTATTTCCCTAGTCTATTTTTCACTTATTTTTGCTACAATGTTTATTATTAATTCTTCATTCTACTCACTTGGGCTATATATATATATATATATATATATATATATATATATATATTATTCTTGAAGGTGTAAGTTTAGGCTGTTATCTGCTTTCTCTTTATTTTTTTAATGTTTATTCTTTCCTCTCCAAACTGATTTAGCTTTATTATATTATTTGTAATATTGTGTTCCATTTTTGTCTTAATGTATTTTTTTAAGTTTTTCTTTTGATTTCTTTTTTGATCCACTGTTTTTTCAAGTATTTGCTTAATTTTCATGTACTTAGATAGAGATTGCATTCAATTTGTAGATTTCATGGTTAGTTTGCCAATATTATTTTTTTCAAATTCAAGGAACACAGTATATATACTTTTTTCAAAAGAAAAATTTAAAAACTGTATTAAGACAAAAATGGAACACAATATTCCAAGTAATATAATGAGGCTAAATCAGTGTAAAGATGAAAGAATAAACATTTTAAAAAAGGAAAAGAAAGCACATACAGTCTAAATTTACACCTTCAAGAATTAAAAAAATAAAAAAAGAACAAACAATACCCCAGGAGAGTGGAACGAAGGTTTAATAACAAAAATTACCACAAAAATAAGTGAAAATTAGATTAATGAAGCAACAGAAAAGATGAGCAAAATTATAAGTGTTTTTAAATAAATAAATTGGTAAAATATTAGCTAGACTAATCAAGAAAATCCAAATAAATAAACTCATAAATACCATGGCATACATCTTGAAAGATGCCACAGAAATACAAAGAATCATGAGAGACTACCAAGAACAACTATATCCCAGCAAATTGGAAAAACTGAAATAAATGGATAAATTATTAATACCTATAAAACCTATCAAAACCTGCCAAATCTATCAAACCTATCATCTCTTTATTAAATCATAAAGAAATAGAAATTTGAAGAGGTCAATAGTAAGTTTCCAATAATGAAAAACTCCCTACTCCACATTAACATAAGAATAAAAATTAGGAGGCAGTCCTAAGATGGCGGAGGAATAGGATGGGGAGACCACTTTCTCCCCCACAAATTCATCAAGAGAACATTTAAACACTGAGTAAATTCCACAAAACAACTTCTGAATGCCAGCAGAGGACATCAGGCACCCAGAAAAGCAGCCCATTGTCTTCAAAAGGAGGTAAGAAAAAATATAAAAGACAAAAAAAGAGACAAAAGAGGTAGGGATGGAGCTCCATCCTGGGAAGGGACAAAAGAGGTAGGGATGGAGCTCCATCCTGGGAAGGGAGTCTTAAAAAGAGAGAGTTTCCAAGCATCAGGAAACACTCTCACTGCGGAGTCTGTGGTGAGCCTTGGAACCACAAAGAGCAACATAACAGGGAGGAAAAATAAATAATTAAAACCACAGATTACAAGCCCAAAGGTAACTCCCCCAGTGGAGAAGCATCACAGATGCCTGTATCCACCACTAGCAAGTGGAGGCTGGGCAGGGAGGCGCGGGCTGCATTGCTTAGAGTAAGGATCTGGCCTGATTGACCCGAGGGCAATCTGAGCGAACTAACTTGGGCTAGCAAACCAGACTGTGCGATAACTACCACACAAAAAGCCAGCCCTAACCTAAGACACTGCCAGGCCCACACACAGAACAAAAGACTGAACAGAGATAGCTGGCTGCAGACCATCCGCCTCTGGTGACAGGCAGCCAGAGCCGGAAAGAGGCAATCAAAGCCCCAGAAAGACATTATCTGCCAAACTACAAGCATGTTTCTTTGCTAACTAAGACTTCTTGAGGTTCTGGACAGTCAACATCCACCTGAGAAGGTGCACCGGTTGTACACCCAGAAAACCAAGTGCCAGGGACGGGGGAGGCAATAAGTTGCAGAGACCGTGCTCACCAAACACCTCATCACCTGAGCTGCTCCGCCCTGGGAAGGGCACAAAACGCAGGCCCAAAAGAGTCTGAGCCTCTGAGAACTACCCAAGTGCCTGAACCTGAGCGGCTTAGACCTGGGAGGTGCATACAACCCAGGGCTGGCCTCAGACGGTTCCTGACAGAGCAACCTAGAGCCTGAGCAGTGTGGGAAGGAAGGACATGTGCTCCGTGAGCAGGGGCAGGCCCAGTGGGGCTAAAGCAATGTTATTTGTTTGCAGCGTCCCTTCCTCCCCACAGCGTGACTGAACAAGGGAGCCTTAAAAAAAGTGCCCACCACTGCCTCCTTTGTGTGAGGGCAGAAATCAGACACTGAAGAGACCAGCAAACAGAAGAAGCTAAAACAGAGGTAACCACTTTGGAAATGACAGGTGCAATAGATTAAAACCCTGTCGCTGGTACTGACTACATAAGAAGGGTCCTATAGATCTTGAGAAATATTAGCTGGACCAAGGAACTATTCGAAAATGAACTAACCCCACAATACCCACAAGACCACCAGAGAAAGTTCTAGATATATTTTTATTATTATTAGGATCATTCCTTATTTTTTTTTTTTATTTTTAAGTCTTTTATTACTCCTTTAATTTTCACTTTTATAACCTACTATTAGTTTGCAAAAAAAAGACCCTATTTTTTTTAAAACCAAATTTCATTTATATATACATGTATACTTTATAATTTTTGTGACTTTTTTTTCCTTTTCCTTTTTTTCTTCTTTTCTTTAATATCGTATTTTTGAAATTCCAAACTCTACTCTAGATTTTTAATCTTTGCTTTTTGGTATTTGTTATCAATTTTTTACCTTTAAGAACTCAATCTTCACTACCCATTTTTACTTGTGAGCAAGATTACTGGCTTGATTGCTCTCTCCCCCTTTGGACTCTCCTTTTTTCTCCACTAGTTCACCTCTATCTCCTCCCTACCCCCTCTCTTCTCTACCCAACTCTGTGAATCTCTGTGTGTTCCAGATGGTGGAGAACACTTAGGGAACTGATTACTGGCTGGATCTATCTCTCTCCTTTTGATTCTCTCATTTTATCCTCCTGGCCACCTCTGTCACCTTCCTCCTTCTTCTCTTCTCTGTATAACTCCATGAAAATCTCTGAGCGGTCCAGCTGTGGAGTGCACATAAGGAAGTGATTACTGGCTAGCTTGCTCTCTCCTCTATTGATTCCACCTCATCTCATTCAGGTCACCTCTAACTCCTTCCTCCCTCTTCTCTTCTCCATGTAACTCTGTGAACCTCTCTGGGTGTTCCTCACTGTGGAGAAACTTTTCATCTTTAACCTAGATGTTTTATCAACAGTGCTGTATAGAAGGAGAAGTCTTGAGACTACTGTAAAAATAAGACTGAAAACCAGAAGCAGGAGGCTTAACTCCAATCCCTGAGAACACCAGAGAATTCTTGACTCCAGGGAACATTAACTGACAGGAGCTCATCAAATGCCTCCATACCTAAACTGAAACCAACACCACCCAAGGGCCAACAAGTTCTAGAGCAAGACATATCACACAAATTCTCCAGCAACACAGGAACACAGCCCTCAGCTCCAATATACAGGCTGCCCAAAGTTACTCCAAAACCATTGACATCTCATAACTCATTACTGCACTCTCCATTGCACTCCAGAGAGAAGAAATCCAGCTCCACCCACCAGAGAACCAACATTAGCTTCCCTAACCAAGAAAGCTTGACAAGCCACCAGTACATCCCCACGCACAGTGAGGAAACTCCACAATAAAGAGAACTCCACAAACTGCCAGAATACAGAAAGGCCACCCCAAACTCAGCAATATAACCAAGATGAAGAGACAGAGGAATACCCAGCAGGTAAAGGAACAAGATAAATGTCCACCAAACCAAACCAAAGAGGAAGACATAGAGAATCGACCTGGTAAAGAATTCCAAATAATGATAGTAAAAATGATCCAAAATCTTGAAATCAAAATGGAATCACAGATAAATAGCCTGGAGACAAGGATTGAGAAGATTCAAGAAAGGTTTAACAAGGACCTAGAATAAATAAAATTTTAAAAAAAAAGTCAATATATAATGAATAATGCAATAAATGAGATCAAAGACACTCTGGAGGCAACAAATAGTAGAATAACGGAGACAGAAAATAAGATTTGTGATTTAGAAGATAGAATGGTAGAAATAAATGAATCAGAGAGGAAAAAAGAAAAATGAATTAAAAGAAATGAAGACAATCTGAGAGACCTCCAGGACAGTGTTAAATGCCCCAACATTCAAATCATAGGAGTTTGAGAAGAGGAAGACAAAAAGAAAGACCATGAGAAAATACTTGAGGAGATAATAGTTGAAAACCTCCCTAAAATGGGGAAGGAAATAATCACCCAAGTCCAAGAAGCCCAGAGAATCCCAAACAGGACAAATCCAAGGTGAAACACCCCAAGACACATATTAATCAAATCAACAAAGATCAAACACAAAGAACAAATATTAAAAGCAGCAAGGGAAAAACAACAAATAACACACAAGGGGATTCCCATAAGGATAACAGCTGATGTTCCAATAGAAACTCTTCAGGCCAGGAGGGAACGGCAAGACATACTTAAAGTGATGAAAGAAAATAACCTACAGCCCAGATTACTGTACCCAGCAAGGATCACATTCAAATATGAAGGAGAAATCAAAAGCTTTACAGACAAGCAAAGGCTGAAAGAATTCAGCACCACCAAACCAGCTCCCCAACAAATGCTAAAGGATAAATGATATTGCTAAAATTTGACAGATACACATAAAAGAATAAAACAGGGCCACTATCTTACATCAGTCACAGCACAATAACACAAATGATTTAAAGATTTGACTATAAGACCAGACATCATAAAACTCCTGGAAGAACACAAAGTTGTAAGCTTCTTAACGTGGGTCTTAGAGATAATTTCTGAATCTGACACCAAGAGACAAAATCAAGCAACAAGGAAAACAAGTGACATTATATAAAACTAAAAAAAGAAAAAAAAAATCCGCACACTAAAGAAAACAATGGACAAAATTAAAGCACGATGCTAACTATATATCTTATTAGGGATTAACATCAGAAATGCTTAAAGAAGTTGAACATCTAATATAAAAATTCAATTAAAATACAGTCAGAATATCTAAATTGACATTTTCCAAAAAAGACATACAGACACATGATGTGCAACATCATTAATCATTAAATAAATGCAAATTGATATCACAATGAGATATAACCTCACACTTGTCAGAATTGTTATCAAAAAGGCAAAAAATAACAAATATTTGTGAGGATGTGGAGAGAGAAGAACATTTGCCCACTGTTGGTAGGATGCAAATGTGTAGATCCATTATGAAAAACAACATGGAACTTACTCAAAAGATTAAAAATAGAGAACAAGATGGCAGAGAATTAGGTGGACATAGATTACATCTCTCTCCATGGATACATCAAAAATACACCTTCAGACACAGAAGTCCATGCAGAACACCAGCTGAGAGCTGATAGGAGTACCTGACCTGTGGAAAAGGATATTTGGAACCACACAAAACTCGGTAGGATGAAGGGACTAGGGCAAAAAACAGGAGCATTAGTAGGACTGGACCTGCCATTGGCAGATGGGGTAACTGAAGCAAGGATCCCATCCCCCATCGGGGCAATTGTCTGAGTCAGAGGAGAAACATTTAAAGTTGATGGTGAAAGAGTTGATCTGTGGCAGCCTAAATGGAATGAGAATCAGACAGCCCTTGTCACAACTACATACACCCTGGACAGGGATGCAGGTCCCCTGGAAGGTATAGCAGATGGGAGTTGGAATTTAGGGATTGTGGAACGATCCCAGGGTGAGGGCTGCTGTTGACTGCAGAAAGACAGATCTAGGACATGTGAGGGAGGAGCTTGTAGTGGGAAAAACCTGTGAAGGAAAGCCAAGCAGCCATGGAAGCAAGGTGATACAGCTGAGTCAAATGTAGTGGTTGGGGCTGTCACCTTAGCTTCTCTCTCTCCATGAGCCAGCATTGGCAGCTGAAGAATAGAGGGGCTGGCCCATCAAATGACTGACACACTGAATTACAGAGTAGGACCTCAACTAGGGTGCCCTTTTATGTGCCTGATGCACCAATCTACAGAGTAGGATCCCAGCCAGGGAGGTCCCTCTATGTGCCTGATTCACTGAACAACAGAGAAGGACTCCAGGCAAGGGAGCCCTCTAAGTGCCTGAGTGGATGGAGCTATGGAGAAGGACTGGCTAAGAGCCCTTCTGATTGCCAGTTACAAGAGGCTCAAAAAAAAAAAAAAAGAAAAAAGAAAAAAACTGTTAGAGAGCCATAACTCTTGCAGTGGAGACAGTCTGTGTCCCTGCACACTTGGTGCTGCCAGGGTCCCCACTAGCTAAGCAGCTGCACCACCTTCATCCTCAACTCTCACTGGGGTAGAATTGCCAAAGGCAAAAAAGTATTGCATCTATGCATGTAGGGTCACTTTGGTCGTGTCCGACTCTGTGACCCTGTAGACTGTGGCCTGCCAAGCTTCTCTGTCAGGGAGGGGGTTCTCCAGTCAAGAATACTGGAGCATATTGGCCAATACTGGTTGCCATACCCTTCTAGAGCATATTTCCTGCTGTCCTAGCTACCAACCCCCTGAGTACCTGATGCAGCCAGAATCTCTGTGACCTAAGCAGCTGTACCACTTCCACACCTGGCCCTGAGAGGGGAAAAGCCAAGTCCACAAGGGCAGCCTCACGAACAAGCCCCACATGCAGAGGTGGAAACAAAACCACAATTGAAACCTAGGGGCAGTGTGGCTAAGGAAGAAGATCCAAAACCTTCCCACCAGCCGTACAAGCTGCAGATTAAATCCGCACAATCAACTAGGCAAACTGTGTCTACTGCTAAGTTACTTCAGTCGTGTCCGACTCTGTGCAACCCCATAGATGGCAGCCCATCAGGCTCCCCTGTCCCTGGGATTCTCCAGGCAAGAACACTGGAGTGGGTTGCCATTTCCTTCTCCAATGCATGAAAGTGAAAAGTGAAAGTGAAGTTGCTCAGTCGTGTCCGACCCTCAGCGACCGCATGGACTGCAGCCTTCCATGCTCCTCTGTCCATGGGATTTTCCAGGCAAGAGCACTGGAGTGGGGTGCCAGGTCACTGAGAACTCCCACAAAGAAAATCTCAATAGTTCTGATAGCTGTGGACATTGGAGGCAATAACACACAGGAGTAGGACCAGATTAGAATGTGAGCAACCGCCATAGCAGGTCCAGAGATGAACATAGTGTTGGAGGGCATCCTAGGGAGGTAAGGTGGATTGTGACTCCCAGTGATGGAAGGGACTCTGACAGCTGTGACTCAAGAAAAATATTTATTATTCTTATGTTTGAACTTGTTCTGTATATTCTTTTGGATTTTTTTTCTCTTCCTACTCAGTCACATGTTTTATTGTTGTTGTAAATCTCAGCCTCTATGTTGGGCTTTTGCAGTTCTGTGGATTTTTTTTCTCTCTTTTTTTAACTTTAATTTTTTAAATCTATTATTATTTTTTTCTACATTGATTCCTTTGTTTGATTTTCCTATTGTTCTTTCCCCTTGCAGTTAATCTTTAACATACAAAAATCTTCTTTATCTACTTCTGTTTAGCTTTGCATATTTATTCATTCTTTCATTTATTTCTCTTCTTTCCTCTCAAAATATTTATTAGTTTTATTTTCATTGCTTCATTCCCCAGTTTGAGCCTTGGTCTAGCTTTGTTTTCCAGTTTGTTCTTTATTTAGTTTTGTTCTTAACTGGTAAATATATATTTTTTTAATTTCCTTTGTTCCCCAGGTCAATCTACCATACTTTATTTTTGTTGGAAAATTTTGACTTTGTTCATGGGTGCATATGTTTATATTCCATTATTTTAATTATTATTAGCCTGATTTTTTTACCTGTGCCTTGTCTGGGGTACACCTTTAGTTTCTCATTTTTACATATTTGTTTTAATCTCACCTAATGCCATAACAAACCACTTGTGGAATCTTTGTTCCTGAACAGAAATTAAGCCATGAGCCTTTGGAGTGGGAGCACTGACTGAAAGACCCTATACTATCAGAGAATTAACCTTAGGGAGTATTAAATAGTGAGAACTCACACAAGTGAAATGACCTGAATACAAGACCCAGCATCACCCAAACACCAGTAGCATACTGTACAGGACACCTCATCTAAACAACAAACAAAACAAAAATACAAACCCAATAATTAGCAGAGAGGATTACCACCTCACTAAGCCTTGCCCATCAGAGGAAAAAACAAACGAACAAAACAACAAACAAAAGTTCAACACAAATCACACCCTACACAAAACTTACACAAACCACTGGACCAATATTAGGAGGACAGAAACCAAAAGAAAGAAGGAATTCAACCTTCTTCAAGGAAAGAATTCAACTTTTCTAGAAGCCTTGTAAAAGGAGAACTCAAACACAATAAGTTAAAAAATAATAATCAACCAAGGCAAGGAAATACTACACAAATGAAGGAACAACCTAGACACAGAGAAGTGCAAATAAGTGAAGAGGAAATAGGCCACATACCTGAAAAGGAATTCAGAATAATGAAAGCAAAGGTGATCAAAAATCTTGAAAACAAAATGGAGAAAATGCAGGTATCAGTTAACAAAGACCTAGAAGATTTAAATAATAAACATACAGAGACAAACAACATAATTCCAGAAATTAAAAATACTCTAGAAGGAATCAATAGTAAAATATCTGAAGCAGAAAAATGAATCAATAAGCTGGAAGATAAAATGGTGGAAATAACTTCTGTAGAGCAGAATAAAGTGAAAAGAATGAACATAACTGAGTACAGTCTCAGAGACTTCTGGGGAAATATCAAATGCACAACATTTTAATTACTGGGGTTCCAGAAGAAGAAGAGAACAAGAAAAGGTATGAGATAATTTTTGAAGAGATTATAGTTGAAAATTTCCCTAACATGGAAAAGGAAATAGTCGAATCCAAGAGGCACAAAAAATCCCATATAGGAAAAAAACAAGGAGAAATACACCAGGAGACATACTAATCAATATAACAAAGACTAAACACAGATAAATAATATTAAAGGCAGCAAGGGTGAAGCAACAAGTAATATTCAAGGGAAACCCTATACACTTAACAGCTGATCTCTAAGCAGAAAATCTGCAAGACAAAAGGGAATGGCAGGATATATTTAACGTAATGAAAAGCAAAAATCTACAAGATTACTGTACCTTGCAAGAATTTCATTCAAAATTGATGGAGAAATGAAAAGCTTTTCAGACAAGCAAAAGCTAACAGAATTCAGTCGCACCAAACGAGCTTTACAACAAATGTTAAAGGGACTTTTATAGTCAAGAAATACAAGAGAAGAAAAAAAAATCTACAAAATCAACCCAAAACAATTAAGAAAACGGCAATAGGAACATATATATTAATGGTTACTTTAAATGTGAATGGATTAAATGTTCCAACCAAAAGACACAAACTGGCTGAATGAATAAAAAAAGAAGACCCATATATATATTGTCTACAAGAAACTAGGTTCAGGCTTAAAGACACATATACACTGAAAGTGAGAGGATGAAAAAATATATTATATGCAAATGGGAAGCAAGATAAAAATGTTGGAATAGCAATCCTCATGTCAGAAAAAAAAACAAACAAACAAACAATTGACCTTAAAGTAAAGAAGATTACAAGAGATAAGGAAGGACACTACCTAATGATCAAGGGATCAATCCAAGAGGAAGACATAACAACTGTAAATATCTGTGCACCGAACATAGGAACACCTCTATACATAAGACAAACACTACCAGACATAAAAGGAGAAATTGACAGTAACACAATAATAGTAGGAGACTTTAACTCCCCACTCACACCAATGGACAGATCATCAAAACAGAAAATTCATAAGCAAACATAAGTTTTAAATGATAATTTAGATGAGATGGAGCTCAGTGATAACTTTATGACAATCCATGCAAATGCAGAAGGATACACCTTCTTCTCAAGTGCACATGGAACATTCTCCAGGATAGAGCACATCTTGGGTAACAAATCAAACCTCAGTAAATTTAAGAAAACTGAAATTGTATCAAGCATCTTCTCTGACCACAATGCTATGAGAATAGATATCAATCACAAGAAGAAAAACAGTAAGAAACACAAACACATGGAAATTAAATAATACATTTCTAAATAGCCAACAGGTTACTGAAGAAATCAAAAGGTGAATAAAAAATATTATTAAAAAAAGACAACGAAAACACGACAACCGCAAAACTATGAGATGCAGTAAAAGCAGTCCTTAGATGGAAGTTTATAGCAATACAATCATACCTCAAGAAACAAGAAAAACATTGAATAGACAACCTAACTTTATACCTAAAACAACTGGGAAACGAAGGACAAAAATTATTAGTAGATGGAAAGAAATCATAAAGCTCTAAGCAGAAATATAGGAAAAAGGAATGAAAGAAACAATAGTAAAGATTAATAAAACTGAAAGCTGGTTCTTTGAGAAGATAAACAAAATTTACAAAGCTTTAACCAGACTCATCAAGAAAAACAGAGAGAAGAGTCAAATCAACAAAATTAGAAATGAAAAAGGAAATGTTACAACAGACATTGCAGAAATACAAAGGATTATACGAGACTATTATGAACAAGTATATGGCAATAAAATGGATAACCTGGAAGAAAGGACAGCCTTTTACAAAAGTTCAATCTTCCAAGACTGAACCAGGAAGAAATAGAAATTATGAACAACCCAAATACAAACACTGAAATTGAAGCTGTGATAAAAAATATCCCAAAAAACAAAAGCCCAGGACGAGATGACTTCACAGGAGAATTCTACCAAACATTTAGGGAAGAGTTAATGCCTATCCTTCTAAAACTCTTTCAAAAAATTGCAGAGGAAGGAACATTTCCAAACTCATTCTACAAAGCTACCATCACCCTGATATCAAAACCAGACAAACACACACACACACACACACACACACACACATAAACGTAAAGGCCAATATCACGGATGAACATAGATGCAAAAGTCTTCAACAACATTTTAGCAAACAGAGTTCAACAACACATCAAAAAGTTCATACAACATTATCAAGTTGAGTTTATTCCAGGGATGCAAGGATTTTTTAATATACACAAATTAATCAATGTGATATGCCATATTAACAAACTGAAAGATAAAAAATATGATAATCTCAATAGATGCAGAAAAATCCTTTGACAAAATTCAACACCCATTTATGATTAAAACTCATCAGAAAATGGGCATAGAAGGAACTGAAAGGGTGTTGTTGAATTACAACATTGGGATTCTTGGCCCTCGGAGGAGAAGAATTCAATCCAGGGCCAGAGACGAGGCTTGATTGCTCAGAGCTTTTGTGTAACAAAGTTTTATTAAAGTATAAAGGAGATAGAGAAAGCTTCTGACATAGGCATCAGAAGGGGGCAGAAAGAGTACCCCCTGCTAGTCTTTAGCTGGATGTTATATAGTCACCAGCAGTCTATTAATGAAAGAAAGGAATGTCTCAAAACTTAGAATGACACCAGGCCCCTCACCCATAAGATGTATTTTGGGATAATCTTGGCTCCAAATGGTTCATCTTGGGCCATAAAAGGATTAACTTGAATCTTGAAGAAGGGCAGAGCACCATACAAATAGTGCCATTTACATAGATTAGAGGAACAATATCAGAGTATAACATACTGGTTTATCAAGTAGGTTCTGAGCCCAAAAGGCTGAACCAACTTGAAGACAGAGTTTGGGGTAAATGCATAGTACATTAGCATAGCTTAAGATAAACATTTCCATAAGAAAAAGGCAATGGTTAACTTCAAGTGAAACCAGGTGTCATTATGGCAAGACAGAATTTTAAGAGAAACCTCCTTTTAAATTTGTATAGAGAAGGAAAAAAAAAAGATATTGGTAGTTTGTTTCTTCCTGCTGCTTAAGGGAGATAAAAATGTCTGACAGTTGCAGGGTATTTCCTCCATTTGGAGACCCCTGGCCTTCCTGCCTGTTACCCTCTCAGAACCTATCTCAATGTAGTAAAGGACATGTATGATAAGCCCACAGCAAACATTATCAATGATGAAAAACTGAAAACACTCCCCCTAAATCAGGAACAAGACCAGGGTGTCTGCATTCAGCACTATTATTCAACATAGTTCAGGAAGTCCTAGCTAGAGTAATCAGAGAAGAAAAAGAAATAAAAGGAATCGAGATCAGAAAAGAATAAATAAAGTTCTCACTGTTTGCAGATGACATGATACTGTACATAGAAAACCCTAAAAATAGTATGAGGAAATTACTAGAGCAAATCAGTGAATTTAGCAAAGTTTCAGGATACAAAAGCAGTATACAGAAATCACTTGCATTTCTATATACTAACAGTGACAAATCAGAGAAATTAAGGAACCAATCCCATTCACCATTGCAACAAAAAGAATAAAATATCTAGCGACAAACTTACATGAGGAGACAAAAGAACTGTGCACAAAAAATTATAAGACACTAATGAAATAAATCAAAGACCACATAAATAAATGGAGAGGTATTCTATGTTCCTGGGTAAGAAGAATCAATATTGTGAAAATGAGTATACTACCAAATGCAATCTACACATTCAATGTAATTCCAATCAGATTAGCAATGACTTTTTTCACAGAAGCAGAACAAAAAAATCACAATTCATATGGAAACCCAAAAGACCCCCAATAGCCAAAGCAGTCTTAAGAAAGAAGAATGGAGTTGGAAGAATCAACCTTCCTGACTTCAGATTATACTACAAAGCTACAGTCATCAAGAGAGTAAAGTACTGGGATAAAAACAGAAATATAGACCAACAGAACAAGATAGAAAGCCCAGAAGTAAACCTATGCACCTATGGGTAACATATTTTTGACCAAGGAGGCAAGAATACACAATGGGGCAAAGACAGCCTCTTCAATAAATGATGCTGGGAAAACTGGACAGCTACATGTGAAATAATGAAATTATAATACTTCCTAACACCATTCACAAAGATAAATTCAAAATGGATTGAAGACCTTCATGAAATACCAGAAACTATAAAACTCTTAGAGGAATACGTAAGCAGAACACTCAATGACATAAACCAAACAAGATCCTCTATGACCCAACTCCTAGGGTAACAGAAATAAAAATCAAAGTAAACAAGTAGGACCTGATTAAAGTTAAAAGCTTTTGCACAGCAAAGGAAACTATAAGCAAAGTGAAAAGACAACCTTTGGAATAGGAAAAAATAATAGCAAATGAAACATCTGACAAAAGATTAATTTCCAAAATATACAAGCAACTCAATACCAGAAAAATAAACAATCCAATCAAAAAGTGGGAAAAAGACCTAAACAGACCTTTCTGAAAAGAATACCTACAGATGACTAACAAACACATGAAAAGATGCTCAACATCACTATTAGAGAAATGCAAATCAAAAACACAATGAGACATCACCTCACACCGGTCAAAATGGCCCTCATCAAAAAGTGTACAAACAATAAATATTGGAGAGGGTGTGGGGGAAAGGGAATAGTCTTGCACTCTTGGTGGGAATGTAAATTGAAACAGCCACTCTGGAAGATGGCACGGAGATTCTTTAAAATACTAGGAATACAAACACCATATAACTCAGCAATCCCACTCTTAGGCATGAACCCTGAGGAAATCAAAACTGAAAGTGACATATGTATGTATCCCATTGTCCTTTGCAGCACTATTTACAATAGCTAAAACATGGAAGCAATCTTGATGTCCATCAAGAGATAAATGGATAAAAATGTAGTTGTATATATACAAAATGGAATGTTACTCAGCCATAAAAAGAACACATTTGAGTCAGTTCTAATGAGGTGAATGAACCTAAAACCTATTATACAGAGTGAAGTAAGTCAGAAAAAGAAAGATAAATATCATATTCTAATGCATATATACAAAATCTAAAAAAAATGGTACTGAAAAAATTATTTAGAGCAGCAATGGAGAAAGAATCATAGAGAATAGACTTATGGACATGGGGAGAAGTGAGGAGAGAGTGAGATGTATGAAAAGAGTACTGTGAAAACTTATGTTACCGTATATAAAATAGATAGCCAATGCGAATTTGCTGTATGGCTCAAGAAACTCAAATAGGGGCTCTATATCAAACTAGAGGGGTGGCATGGGGAGGGGGATGGGAGGGAGGTTCAAAAGGGATGGGATATATGTATACCTATGGTTGATTCATGTTGAGGTTTGACAGAAAACAACAAAATTATGTAAAGCAATTATCTTTCAATAAAAAAAATACTTAAAAAATAAAAATACAGTTACCACATAATCAAACAATTTCACTTCTGAGTAATTATCTGAAGAAAACAAAGCACTAGCTCAAAAAGATGTATGAATCCCTATGTTTATTGCAGCATTATTTACAATAACCATGATTTAAAACAGCCTATGTGTTCATCAATGGATGAATGGATAAATAAAATGGGTTTTCTATATAAAATGGAAAGTTAAGCAATAAAAATGAATTAAATATTACCATTTGCAATAACTTGAATATACCCCAAGCTATTCTGTTAAGTAAAGTAAGTCAGTCAGAGAGAAACAAGCACCATATATCCTTGCTTATCTGTGGAATCAAAAATAAACAGACAAAACAAAACAAACAAACAAAAATATATAATAGATTCAGAGAACAGTTTAGTGGTTGTTAGAGGTGGCATATGGGGGAGTGATAGAAATGTATGAAGGGAACAAAAACGACATACTTCTAGCTATAAAATACAGTAATGGTGATATAATGTGCAGCAGGGTGACAATAGTTAATAATAGTGTATTCTATATTTGATAGCTGCTATGAGAATAAGATCTTAGAAGTTCTGATCAGAAGAAAAATAAATTGCTTTTCTATCTCCATAAGGTGATGAATGTTGACCAGACTTATAGTTGTGATCATTTTGTACTGTATACGAGTATCAAATCATTATGTTGCACGTGTGAAACTAATATAGCATTAAATGTCAATTATACACTGTTATTTTTTAGTAAAAATTAAAAGGAAAAAATAAAACCTCCTAAAAATGAAAAGACCAGTGCCACACAATTTCACCAATTAATTCTACTAAGGAATTTAAGAATTATCAATCCCTTTAAATTCTTCTGAAAAACTGAACAGGAGGGAGTAAAATCCATTTTAAAAACCCATCACTAGTCTGATACAAAATATAGCCCAGAACTCAAGAAGAAATAAACCTATAGAACAGTATTCCTGATGAAAATAGACATAACTTTTCTCAATTAAAATTATAGCTAATACAATTCAACTGTACATAAAATGGTTATATACTATAATCAAATGAAACTTATCTCAGGAATGCAAGTATGACTGAAAATATATCAATCAATAAATATGATACATCACTTTAAGATAATGAAATTTAAAATTTTTTTATCTCTATAATTTCCATAGATGCAGGGAAAGCATTTGACAAAGGCAATATTCTTTCTGAATGATAACTCTAAGCTGTTTTTTTGTTGGAAAAACATAAATGAACATAACAAATGTCATATATAATAAGCCCTCAGCTAACACCATAGTCACTAATGAAAAATTGAAATCTGTTTCTCTAATATGAGGAATGGGAGTGACTTCTCTCACTACTCCTGTTTATAAAATATTAGAAATACTTGACAGAGTTGTTTGGGATTAAAAGTAATTAAAGATATCTCCAAATTAGTGATGTGAGTTAAAATGGTCTGTTTCTGAATTATATGATCTAACATGTAGAAAATCCTTAAGACACCATCAACAAGTCCATTGGAACTAGGTGACAGATCAGTAAAGCTGGAAGAGACAAAATTAGTATGCAAAAATTAACAGCATTTCTATACACAACAAAAATTTATCAAAAATAGTAAACAACTCCACTTATAATAGCATCAAAATAATAAAATACTTAGGACTAAATGTAACCAAGTAGATTTTAAAAAAGATGTGCCTGAAGTCAAAGACATTGATGGAAGTCATTGTAGAAGACACAAGTAATGTGAAAGCTATTCCACATTCATGGATTGAAAGATTAATATTAATACATTCTCTATGTTAATTAAGGCCATAAAAAGCATTGGAAAAGGTAAAATCATGGCATCCAGTCCAATTACTTCATGGCAAATAGATGGGGAAACAGTGGAAACAGTGACAAAATTTGTTGCAGTCCTTTAGTGGACCAGGAAGTGACGGTAAGAAAAGTGAAAGAGAAAGAGGCTGATACTCCCTGGTTTATGCAGAAAACAAATAAAATCCTTGACATAAGACTTGCATCTCTCACGAAGGCACTGGGTGCCCTCTCTAGGGGGTGAAGGCACAGGGTGCCTTCTCTAGAGAGTCTTAGAAGCCCAAGCAGGAGAGTGAGCAAGACAGGTCTCTGCACTCCAGAGAATCAGCTGAGGAGAGAGAGAAAGAAAGACAAAGGGATCCAAGCTCTGATGGAGCAACGGTGCTTTATTAGCAGAAATGCAGGCTTATATATCTTCAGTAAGATGATTACTCAGCCATTACACAGGATGAACTTTTATCAATAGCCACAATACGGATAGTCTAATACATACAAGGTCACTGACGCTGAAAAGAGTCACTGCATGTCTCATCCCATGGCCTCAGTCCTGAGACCTGCATGCAGCTTTACTCATTCTTGGAATAGGAACTGATAAGGAACAGATAATCCTTGAGAAATAGAAAACCACATTCAGGAATCTTCCTGTTAAATGCTCCCTGACAGACTTTATTTTCTGGGTCACCAAAATCACTGCAGATCATGGCTGAAAAGATATGGCAAACCTAGGCAGCGTAGTAAAAAGCAGAGACATTACTTTGCTGACAAAGATCCATCTAGTCAAAGCTATAATTTTTCCAGTGGTCAAGTATGAAGGGTTAATAGGGTAGCAGAGATGTGCCTGTAAACGGGTCTCTCTGCTCAGGCTGAGCGTCCTTGCATACAAGGCATTCTGCCAAAGAGTCTGGACACAAACTTGAGTTTAATGGTCCTTGCAAACGAGGGAGCATTCCTTTCTTGAGATAAGAAGGAGATGAGGGCTTTGGGCAAACTCTTCAGTAGACAGAGATTTCACTCCCCTTTGCTATACGATAACATGTATGCACCTGCACTGTACTGAAAAGGCTTATTCTTACAGTCTGGAATTCTGCCTGAGAGCTTTATAATAATAAACGGCAATTAGTTTGCCCAGTTGTTCCTCTGGCCAGAGTGGTGTCCTGTCTGTCTTTTGTATGTCTTGTATATTTTATGTCATTTCACTCGTAATCTCCAGAAATCTCCTACGAAGTATGGATGCGAGAGCTGGACAATTAAAAACAAAACAAAACAAAAAACTCTAAGAGCCAAAAAATTGATACCTTTAAACTGTGGTGTTGGAGACAACTCTTCAGAGTCCCTTGGACTGTAAGGAGATCAAACTAGTCAATCCTGAAGGAAACTAATCCTAAACGTTCATTGGAAGGACTGATGATAAAGCTTAAACTCCAAAACTGTTGGCCAACTGATGCAAAGTGTGACCATTAGAAAAGACCTTTATGCTGGGAAAGATTGAAGGCTGGAGGAGAAGAGGATGGCAAAGGGTGAGATGGTAGGATGGCATCACTGACGTGATGGACATGAGTTTCAGAAATATCCAGGAGTTTTTGATGGACAGGGAGGCCTGACATGCTATAGTCCGTGGGGTGAAAAAAAGTCAGACATGATTGAGCGATTGAACTGGACTGAACTCATAAACTCAAAGTGATTCTAAATAATATTCAATTGCTTTTTTTTTGTATAGAAATAAAAAAGATTCTAAATATTTATGAAATCACAAAGGATTTTTAAAATTCAAAGGAATCCTTAGAAATGAGAACAAATTGGTGGGCACCATTCTTCCATGATTTAAAACTGTGTTACAAATATATAGTAATCAATGGAATATGGAACTGAAATAAAAGAAGATAATGGAACAGAATTGAAATACCAGAAATAAACACATGCATATACTTGACAAGGTATCAAAATATTCAATGGGGAAAAAATAGTGTTTTAAATAAATGGTCATGATGGAGACTTCTGACAAAATGTGGTCCACTGGAGAAGGGACTTGCAAACCACTTCAGTATTCTTGCCTTGGGAACCACATGAACAACATGAAAAGGCAGAAAGAAAAGACACTGAAAGATGAACTCCCCAGGTCGGTAGGTGACCAATATGCTACGGGAGATCAGTGGAGAAGTAACTCCAGAAAGAATAAGGAGAGAGAGCCAAGACATAACAACACCCACTTGTGTATGTGACTGGTGATAGAAGAAAAGTCCAATGCTATAAAGAGCAATATTGCATAGGAACGTGGAATGTTAGGTCCATGAATAAAGGCAAATTGGAAGTGGTCAAACAGGAAATGGCAAGAGTGAACGTCAACATTTTAGGAATCAGTGAACCAAAATGGACTTGAATGGGTGAATTTACCTCAGATGACCATTATATCTACTATTGTGGGCAAGAATTCCTTAGAAGAAATGGAGTAGTCATCACAGTCAAGAAAAGAGTCTGAAATGCAGTACTTGGATGCAATCTCAAAAATGACAGAAAGATTTGTTTGTTTACAAAGCAAACCATTCAATATCATGGTAATCCAAGTCTATGTCCCAACCAGTAATACTGAAGACGCTGAAGTTGAATGATTCTATGAAGGCTTACAAGATCTTCAGGAACTAACACCAAAAAAAGATATCATTTTCATTATAGGGGACTGGAATGCAAAAGTAGGAAGTCAAGAAACACTTGGAGTAACAGGTAAATTTTGCCTTGAAGTACAGAATGAAGCAGGGCAAAGGCTAGTAGAGTTTTCCTAGAGAATGCACTGGTCAAAGCAACCACCCTCTTCCAATAATACAAGAGAAGACCCTATACATGGACATTACCAGATGGTCAATGCTGAAATCAGATTGATTAGATTCTTTGAATCCAAAGAAGGACAAGCTGTATACAGTCAGCAAAGACAAGAGCAGGAGCTGACTATGGCACAGATCATGAACTCCTTATTGCCAAATTCAGACTTAAAATGAAGAAAGTAGGGAAAACCACTAGACCATTCAGGTGTGAATTCAATCAAATCCCTTACAATTAAACAGTAGAAGTTAGAAATAGATTCAAGGGGTCAGCTCTGACAGACAGAATGCCTAAAGAACTATGACTAAAGTTCATGACATTGTACAAGAGGCAGGGATCAAGACCATCCCCAAAAAAAGAAATGCAAAAAGGCAAAATGTCTGAAGAGGCCTTATAAATAGATGTGAAAGAAGGGAAGCAAAAAGCAAAGGAGAAAAAGGAAAGATATATCCATTTGAATGCAGAGTTTCAAAGAATAGCAAGGAGAGATAAGAAAGCCTTCTTCAGCGATCAATGCAAAGACACCGAGGAAAACAATGGAATGGGAAAGATAAAGGACAGAAATTGTATGGCCCTAACAGAACCAGAAGATATTAAGAAGAGGTGGCAAGAATACACAGAAGAACGGTACAAAAAAGTTCTTCACAACCAAGACAATCAAGAAGGTGTGATCACTCATCAAGAGACAGATATCTTGGAATGTGAAGTCAAGTGGGCCTCAGAAAGCATCACTACGAACAAAGCTAGTGGAGGTGATGGAAATCCAGTTGAGCTCTTTCAAATCCTGAAAATGATGCTGTGAAAGTGCTGCACTCAATGTGCCAGCAAATTTGGAAAACTCAGGAGTGGCCACAGGAGAGGAAAAGGCCAGTTTTCATTCCAATCCCAAAGAAAGGCAATGCCAAAGAATGCTCAAACTACTGTGCAATTGCACACATCTCAAGTGCTAGTCAAGAAATACTCAAAATTCTCCAAGCCAGGCTTCAGCAATACGTGAACCATGAACTCCCTGATGTTCAAGCTGGTTTTAGAGAAGGCAGAGAAACCAGAGATCAAATTTCCAACATCCACTGGATCATGGAAAAAGCAAGAGAGTTCCAGAAAAAAAAAAAAAAACAAACAAACAAAAAAAAACGTCTATTTCTGCTTTATTGACTATGCCAAAGCCTTTGATTGTGTGGATCACAATAAACTGTGGAAAATTCTGAAAGAGATGGGAATACCACACCACCTGACCCACGTCTTGAGAAATCTGTATGCAGGTCAGGAAGCAACAGTTAGAAATGGACATGGAACAACAGACTGGTTCCAAATAGGAAAAGGGGTAGGTCAAGGCTGTACATTGTCACCCTGCTTATTTAACTTATATGCAGATTACATCATGAGAAATGCTGGACTGGAAGAAACACAGGCTGGAATCAAGTTTGCCGGGAGAAATATCAATAACTTCAGATATGCAGATGACAACACCCTTATGGCAGAAAGTGAAGAGGAACTAAAAAGCCTCTTGATTAAAGTGAAATTGGAGACTGAAAAAGTTGGCTTAAAGCTCGACATTCAGAAAATGAAGATCATGGCATCCGGTCCCATCACTCCATGGGAAATAGATGGGGAAACAGTGGAAACAGTGTCAGACTTTATTTTGGGGGGCCTCCAAAATCACTGCAGATGGTGATTGCAGCCATGAAATTAAAAGACTCATACTCCTTGGAAGAAAAGTTATGACCAACTTAGATAGCATATTGAAAAGCAGAGACATTACTTTGCCGACTAAGGTCTGTCTAATCAAGGCTATGGTTTTTCCAGTGGTCATGTATGGATGTGAGAGTTGGACTGTGAAGAAGGCTGGGAACCGAAGAATTGATGCTTTTGAACTGTGGTGTTGGAGAAGACTCTTGAGATTCCCTTGGACTGCAAGGAGTTCCAACCAATCCGTTCTGAAGGAGATCAGCCCTGGGATTTCTTTGGAAGGAATGATGCTAAAGCTGAAACTCCAGTACTTTGGCCACTTCATGCGAAGAGTTGACTCATTGGAAAAGACTCTGATTCTCATAAGGATTGGGGACAGAAGGAGAAGGGGACGACAAAGGATGAGATGGCTGGAAGTAATCACTGACTTGATGGACGTGAGTCTGAGTGAACTCCCGGAGATGATGATGGACCGGGAGGCCTGGCGTGCTGCAATCCATGGGATCACAAAGAGTCGGACATGACTGAGCAACTGAACTGAACTGAACTGAATCACCTCTATCTCCCTCTTATACACTCTATGTAACCCTGTTCGTTGCTTTACATGTTCCTGGCTGTGGAGAGTTGTTTCACCTTTAACCTTCGGGTATTATCTTCTGCACTGTGTGGACTATAGAAGTCTTGAGGCTACTGTAAGAAGGGGCCTGAATCCAGAAACAGGAGACTCAACTCCAGAAATGTTGATCTTCAAAGAAGTCCTGACCCCAGGAAACATTAATAGATAAAATCCACCCAGAAGCCTTCACATCTGCACTGAGACCAAGCTCTATCCAAGGGCCAACAGCTGAAGTACAAGCTAATCTTCAGCAAAACAGGAATACAACATTGAGCATTAAATCACCACCTGCCCAAAACCATATGAAACCCCAAGACTCACTACTGGACACTGTATTGCCCTCCAGAGACACGAGAACCAGCTCCATCCAACAGAATACAGACACATGTTCCCCCAACCAGAGAATCTTGGCAACCACTGGTTAAACTTTACCTGGAGGGAGCAGACTCCACAATTAAAAGGAAATATGACCCTTCAGTCAGCAGAAAGGGGACTGAAAAAGCGCCAAATCAAACAAAATGAAAGACAGAGAAATATCGAGAAGGTGAAGAAACATGATAAAAACACTTGAAACCAAACAAAAGAGGAAGAGATAGGGAATCTACCTGAAACAGAATTCACAATAGTGAATATCACTATTTAATATAAAGTAGTATATATTTTATATTATATTAATATAATGCAAAATATATTTTATTACTATTTTATTTTAAAGATATAAAGATCATCCTTATATCTTTAATATAAAAATGATCCAAAATCTTGAAAACAGAATGGAATTACAGAAAAAATAGACTAGAGACATGGATTAAGAAGATGCAGAAATGTTTAAGAAAGATCTAGAAAAATAAAGCATCAGTAATAAACAATGCAAAAACTGAGATTAAAAACTCTCTGGAGGGAACCAACAGTAGAGTAACTGAGGCAGAAGAAAAGATAAATGATATAGGCAATAGAATCTTGGAAATAAATGAAGCAGAGTTGAAAAAAAGAAAAAAAAAAAGAAACAGTAAAAAGAAATGAGGACAGCCTCAGAGACCTCTGTGACAATGCTAAATGGTCCAACACACGAATTATAGACATCTCAGAAGAAGAAGACAAAAGGAAAGGGAATGACAAAATACTTGAAGATATAGTAGTAAAAAAAAAAAATCCCTAACCTGGCAAAGGAAATAGCCACCCAAGTTCAAGAAGCCCAGACAGTCCCATGCTGGACAAACCCAAGGCAAAACACACCAATAGATAGATAATCCAAACAGAAAATTAACAAGGAAACAAAAGTTTTAAATGGTATATTGTACCAGTTAGACCTGATTGCTATCTACAGGGTATTTCACCCTAAAACGATGGACTTCACATTTTTCTTAAGTGCACATGGAATATTCTCCATGATAGATCATACCCTGGGCCACAAATTTAGCCTTGGTAAATTAAAAAAAAAAAATTGAAATCATTTCAAACATCTTTTCTGATCACAATGCTGTAAGATTAGATATCAACTACAGGAAAAAAAAAAGTAAAACACATGGAGGCTAAATGATATGCTTCTGAAACACTGACAAATCACTGAAAAAATAAAAAAAAAATGAAATTAAAATATGCATAGAAAGAAATGATAATTAAAACATCACAACCTGAAACCTATGTGATTCAGTAAAATCCGTGTGAAGAGGGAAGTACAAAGCAATACAAGGCTACCTCAAGAAACAAAGAGAAAAATCAAATAAACAATAGCTTTCACCTAAAGCAACTAGAAAAAAGAAAACAACAACAAAAACAGTACAAGGAAAAAATCATAACAAGCAGAGCAGAAATAAATGAAAAAGTAAATGGAGACTATAGCAAAGATCTACAAAACTAAAAGCTTGATCTTTGAGAAGATAAACAAAACAAATAAAGTGTTAACGAGACTCATGAAAATGAAAAAAAAAAAAATTACAACAGACAACCCAGAAATAAAAATGACCATAAGAAACTATTATGAGTAACTCTATGCCAAAAAAACGGACATCTTGGAAGAAATGGACAAATTCTTAGAAAAGTATAACCTTCCAAAACTGAACCAGGAAAAAAATAGAAAATATAAACAGAGCAGCACAAGCATGGAACTCAAATCTGTAATAAGAAATCTTCCAGCAAACAAAAGCCCAGGAACAGATGGCTTCACACACAAATTCTACCAAAAATTTAGAGAAGAGCTAACAGCTATCTTACTCAATTTCTTTTAGAAAATTACAGAGGAATGAAAATTCCCAAGCTCATTCTACAAGACCACCATCAGCCTGATACCAAAAACCAGACAAAGATGCCACAAAAACAAAAAACAAAAAAAAAGAAAGAAAACTACAGGCAAGTATCACTGAGGAACATAATTACAAAAATGCTCAACAAAATTCTGGCAAACAGCCTACAACAACACATTAAAAAGATCATACATCATGATCAAGTGGGTTTTATTCCAGGAATGCAAGGATTTTTCAGTGTTTGCAAATCAGTGTGATACATCATATTAACAAATTGAAAGATAAAATCCATATGATTATTTCAACAGATGCAGGGAATGCTTTTGACAAAATTCAACACCCATTTATGATAAAAGCTCTCCAGGGTATAGGCATAGAAGGAACATACCACAACATAATAAAAGCCGAAAATGACAAATACACAACAAACATTACCCTCAATGGGAAAAAATTGAAAGCATTTCCTTTAAAATAAAAAACAAGACAAGGGTGCCCTCTTGCACCACTACTATTTAACATAGTTTTGGAAGTCCTAGCAATAGCAATCAGAGAAGAAAAATAAATAAAATTCAGATGGGAAATGAATAAATGAAACTCTCATTGTTTGCAGATGATATGATTCCAGAGACAACCCTAAAGATGCCACCTGAAAACTACTAGAGCTAATCGATGAATATAGTAAAGTTTCAGGATATAAAATTAATATACAGACATCCCTTGCATTCCTATACACCAACAATGAAAAATCAGAAAGAAAAATTTAGGAATCAATCGCATTCACCATGGCAACAAAAAGGATAAAATAGGAATAAATTAACCTAAAGAAACAAAAGACCAGTATACTGAAAACTATAAAATACTGATGAAAGAAATAAAAGATGACACAAATAGATGGAGAAATATAGCATATTCTTGGAATGGAAAGGTCAATATAGTGAAAATGAGTATACTACCCAAAGATATCTATAGATTCATTGCAACCCCTATCAAACTATTTGTCACAGAATGAGAACAAATAATTTTATAATTTGTATGGAAACACAATAGAACTCGAATTGCCAAAGCAACCTTGAGAAAGAAGAATGAAGCTATAGGAATCAACCTTCTTCCCCTCAGACTATACTACAAAGCTACAGTCATCAAGACAGTATGGTATGGTCACAGAGACAGAAATCTAGATCAATGGAACAAAATGGAAAGTCCATAGATAAATCCACACACCTGTGGACAATTTATCTTTGATAAAGGAGACAAAAATATACAATGCGGCAAAGACAGTCTCTTTAACAAGTTGTGCTGGGAAAACTGGTCAACTATGTGTAAAAGAGTGAAACCAGAACACTTTCTAGCACCATACCAAAAAATAAACTCAAAATGGATTAAAAAGCTAGATGAAAGACCAGAAAGTATAAAACTCTGAGAGGAAAACATAGGCAGACCACTCTCTGACACAAATCACAGAAAGATCCTCAATGGCCACCTCCCAGACTGAGGGAAATAAAAACAAAAATAACAAAGGGAACCTAATTAAACTTAACAGCATTTGCACAACAAAAGAAACTATAAGCAAGGTGAAAAGGCAGCCCTCAGAATAGGAGAAAATAACAGCAAATGAAGCTACAGACAAATAATTAACCTCCACAGTATAGAAACACCACATGCAGCTCAATATGAGAAAAATAATCCAATCAAAAAGTGGGCAAAAAAAAAAAAAACCAGACATTTCTCCGAAGAAGACATACAGATGGTTCATAAATAAATGAAAAGATGTGTGACTTCACTCATTGTAAGAGAAATGCAAATCAAAAGTACAATGAGATATCCTCATACCAGTCAGAATAGTCATCATCAAAAAGTCTACAAACAATAAATACTGCAGAGGCTGTGGAGAAAATGGAAGCCTCTTACACTGTTGGTGGGAATGCAAACTGGTACAGCCACTATGGAAAACAATGTGAATATTCCTTAAAACTTGGACTAGAATTGCCATATATCCCAGCAATCCCACTACTGGGCATACCCCTGAGGAAACGAGAATTGAAAGAAACACAAATACCCCAATGTTCATTACAGCACTGTTTACAATAGCTAAGAAGTGGAAGCAATATAGATGTCCATCAGCTTATGAATAGATAAAGTAGTTCTTGTACATATAAGGTGGATAAAAGTATATGGTACATATACACAGTAAAATGTTACTCAGCTATAAAAAAGAATGCATTTGAGTCAGTTCTAATGATGTGGATGAAACTAGAGCCTATTATACAGAGTGAGGTATATCAGAAAGAGAAAGACAAATACTGTGTATTAATGCATATATATGGAATTTAGAAATATTTTAACAATGATCCTACATGCAAGGCAGTAAAAGAGACACGTATATAAAGAACAGACATTTGGACTCTGTGGGAGAAGGCAAGGGTGGGATGATATCAAAGAGAAGCACTGAAACATGTATATTCAGTTCAGTTCAGTCGCTCAACCATGTCTGACTCTTTGCAACCCCATAAATCGCAGCATGCCAGGCCTCTCTATCCATCACCATCTTCCGGAGTGTAAGGCTTGGAGAACTGCACTCTGAAAGGAACATTCAGGGATAGCCTCTAGTGGACTGGTAAAGTTTATTATCCAGCTGCACAGTTTTATGGTCTTTTTCCTTAAGAGCAAGGACTGCTGCAGCCATTTTTATTCCTGCTTTTTGGGAAGCAGTGGATCAAGCACATAATGTTCAGAATCCTATAAGAACAATAACAAACAATAAAAAGATCAGTGAATAAGAAGCCATCATTTGGGGTACTCAATTTTTGGATTTAGAAAGGAAGTGCTAGTGTATAGTGTATTATAGAAGTCAGTGATATATAACACAGGGGGAATGCTGCTGAAGGTAGACGTGATTTGTTGCTTCAGTTTCTCTATATCTAGACTAGTGTTTGATTTCGAACCTAAAAGATGTAACTTTATTTGTTCCCAAGGTTATTCAGTGGCATTGTATGGCATATTGGTCAAACAAAAAGTAGTGAAATTCCAGTGACACTGCAACTTCAATTGTACCTGTAAAGCATGCAGATCATCCCCCACATACATAAGGGCAGCTTGTAGGTCATCTAAGCGTGTTTGTATTTGTTGATCTATCTGAGCTTGCCAAGCCCAGAGATCATGAGAATCTTTTTTCCAAGCAGTAATGAAATCATGATTTTGAGTAGAATTATACAATGCCATTCCAGAAACTGTACCAACGGTTACAACTGAAATAATGCCCACTATGGCAGCTATAATCCAGCCAATAAAGCATTTGCTTCTTTTTAGGGATTCTTTCAGAACAAAAGACAACAACATAGAATCTGACCAGGGTTCAGAAATCTTAACTGGAACACACAAATCCCAGGAAACACTGTCTTTAGTAACATTAATTGGCACACTATGATTTAAACAAGTATAAAAACTACACTCAGTGCAGGACAGAATTGAGCCATTATTCCTAAATTGTCCAATAGCAAAAAGATAGGGTGCATTTACACAAGCACTAACATAACTGGTATAATTATACTCAATAGTATAATTTTGTGGGGTGGAAACATGTGCATAAGCATATGAGATGCTAAACCGGGACAAGCAAGCAGGAATTTTCCAACGATGCCAGTGTTCAGGCCCTAGGACGGGACTGATTATCCAGGGTCTGGGAGGTGAAAGACCTCCATTGTACCAATTCAAAAGTTCATCACATTGATGCCAGAGTCCTGTTTGTGTTCTGTTAAAATGTGGTGCTGAAACATTATACCATTGGCATGTGTTGTTATTCTCTTGTGATTCTGAGCAATTCACAAAGAGTCCATGAGGCCTCCAATCTACAAAAGTCATGTTGGCGTCAACAGAGACTTTTTTAAACCTTCCTCTACAGGTGGACCAGTCCATTCCCAGCACAGACGATTTTTTCTTCCAAGATACGTTGTCACAAGGGGGCTCAGAAGGCCTAAATAGATAGTGAGTGAAGTTGGCTATTTGTCCATGGTAGGTAGTCTCTGTCCATTTAAGAACAAAGGTCATGGTAGCGAACATTCAAGACAGAAAGAGCCATTTGAGAAAGAGTAAGCCCACCATTGTGGATATAGATGGAGACACAAAGGGAGGGTGCCAAAACAGATGGGGAGCACTGGATATGTAAGTGTTAAGTCAACTCTCTTTCCTCCTTCTTTTATTCATGATCCTATATCCTACCAGGGGGCAGGAAAATGTAAGCTATCAGTTGTGAAAACCACAGGAGATGATTCTGTCCAATCCACCACTTGTAAAAGAGGCGCTTTGGAGATATAAGCTCAATAGGTGTAATTACCACTTACCCCAGAAGCACAGGTTAAAACAGCCATCATGGCCAGCAACATTTTTTTCCAGTGTTACCTCACTGTTGGTCATCAATAGAATATTCTCAGCACGTCTTGACAGATTTTTCATTTGCGCCCAGGTCAGAAAAGGCGCATTACATCGGGGGCGTTTCATTTTCTTGCTATCTTTCAATGTCATCTGTTGCAATTTCTGTTTTAGTGCTGTTACCAGTCGAGGGGTGTGGAGCAAGGCTTGCCCATCTTCTGACTCTTCTGAGTGGGACCCACTGTTCGGTTCCATCATCTAAAATGACAAGACAATCTCCCTTGCCTAGGAACTTAAGTGTTTCTGGCTGCCATTGATTAAGGCATTTAACCCAAACAGCAGTTTGTTCAGGCATACACGAGGGTGAATCAGAAAAAATGTCACTCTGCTTGTGTTTCCTGTGTAGAGGTAAATTAAAATAATTGATTGTTAGAAGGGCTATGGGCAAGATGGCTTTAGGTCCATAGGGGTCCCTTAGATGTTTCCCCCTGTTTTGTTTATTAAGAACAAGCTTGATTGTATGGTGGGCCCATTCAAAGATGGTTTGGCCCTGAGAGTTGTAAGGGATGCCGCTAAGATGGTAAATACCCCATTTATTCATGAAATCATGAAAAGCATTGGCTGTAAAAGCAGGACCATTGTCCGTTTTGATGGAAGCAGGGATCCCCATCATTGAAAAATATTGTAGAAGGGCTGTGATGGCAGCTTTAGTAGTCTTGGTGGTGGAATGAATTGCCCAAATGAAGCCAGAAAAGGTACCTATGACTACAAATAACAATTTAAAAGGGGACAGTTTGTGATGTGTAAAACCAACTTGCCATAATTCATTTGCTTGTAAGCCTCTAGGATTAGTCCCTTGGGGACTAGTGGTCAAATGAAAGGGGCACATGTGGCACAGTCGCAAACAATTTTTTTAGCTGTTTGTCATGGTATCTTATACTGAACGTGTAGTCTATTAGCATTAGTATGGAAGAGCTGATGTTTCTGTTCGGGGGAAGACAATATAGGGGCAATGAGGCGATCAGCCAAATCATTGCCTAAACTGAGAGGCCCTGGTAAATGGGAATGAGCATGAATGTGAGTAATGAAGAAGGGATGGAGTTTAGCTCTTATTTATTTCTGAATCATTAAGAACAAATGTATAAGATCATTTTCATTGGATATAAAATGAGCCGTTACAAAGGATGGGAAAAAATGTGCCACGTAGCGAGAATCAGTTAAAACATTCAATGGGGTTTTTATTAGAGTAAGTAAACAATATAATGTGAATAATTCTGTTTTTTGAATGGATTGATAGGGACTTTTAATTTTCTTTTGCAGGTTGGGACCTATTATGGCTGCCCATCCTGCCTTATTTCCATCTATGAAATAGGTGCATTCGTAAGAGGGTGTTCAGAAACAATATTATTGATGATAAAGAAAGTATTTTGCAAGAAATTCCATAATTTTCCTTTAGGTGGGTTGTCCAATAATTCCCCTGAATAATCGGCAAAGGCTATATCTGAAAAGGAGAATTGTAATTAATATGGTAAACAAATGCTTGTTGAATTCTCTGTTCTACCAATTGTAAATTTTTCTTAGCCTCAGGGGTAAGTTGTTGGGGACTATTCAAATCAGAGGAACCTTCTAATAATTTGAATAAACTTTGTAAAGCATATGTGGGAATCCCCAATGTAGGTCGTAGCCAATTACTATCCCCAAGAAGTTTCTGGAAATCATTAAGTGTTTGTAAATTACCCAGTCTGATAGAAAGTTTCTGTGGCTTTACAGTGGAGTAGTCCATAAGATAGCCAAGATATTTAAAAGGGGAGTGGTGTTGTAGTTTATCTTCTGTTATTAGTAGCCCATGATTAGTTAAATTAGTTATGACCTTATTACCTAATAAACTTAACTGAGACTCTGAGGGAGAAGCCAATAAAATGTCGTCCATGTAATGAATGAGATGTGCCTCAGGAAATTGCTGTCTGATGGGTTGCAAAATTTTATCAACAACGAATTGACAGACCGTGGGGGACTTCATCATACCTTGGGGTAGGACCTTCCATTGATACCGTTGAATGGGAGATTGATTATTAATAGAAGGTATTGAGAAGGCAAAGCATTGCCTGTCATCTGGATATAAAGGTATAGTGAAAAAACAATCTTTTAAGTCAATAATCATAATAGCCCAGTCCTTAGGAACCATAGCAGGGCTTGTAAGTAAGATGAACTAACATAAGTTTGGGCTGTATCTGCAGTTTTTATTCCCACCAACTGGTGTGAGGCTAAAACCACAGGCCAGTTTGAAGGCCATTCCTCTGCTCTTATGATGGAGATATTCGCCCCAGTGTCTAACATTCCTTCAAAAGTTCTTCCTTTGATTTTTAATTTTAACATGGGCCTATTAATTTCTTTTATAACTGTTGAAAGGGCTGCAGTAGCGTTAGAACTCCCAAAGCCACCTGTTTTGGTATGTTCCTTTCTATTAAGTGGGGGCACACAGGGTAATAACAATAGCTGAGCAAATCTGTCACCCTTTTGTAAATACAAGTTGTGAGTCACATGTAACATTACTGCAATTTCACCCGTGTAATCTTCATCAATGATCCCAGTATGTACAATTATCCTGTGTATGGTGCTGCTGCTTTGTCCCAACAGGAGGCCTACAGTATTTTCTGGTGTAGGGCCAAAATATCCAGTTAAGATTTTTACTGGATTATTTACCATTAATAATTCCATATCTTGGGGAGCAGGGATGTCTACCCATGTGCTATGTTTGGTAGCTGCTGTTAATTCAGTAATATTTGGTTGTCCTCCTTGTTTAATGGGGCTAGAGGAGAGCCTCTCTCCTAGTTTCCCAAAGGAGGTTTCTGGATGGGTAAGGCATTGTCTTGTTTATCGAATTTAGAACGGCATTCATGGAGCCAATGATTCCCCTTTTTGCACCTTGGGTAGAGCCCGGTGGGCTTAGTTTTAATAGCCCCTCCTTTGTCAAGAGAAAAACCTGTTTGCCGAGGCAAGCGACATTGCTTCCCAAAGTGTCCTGGCTTGCCTCAATTAAAACATTTAGCTTTGGACTTTTGGGAAACATTTCAGGTTTCTAAAGTGGCTATTTTAGCTTTATGTTGAATCGTCCCCACATTCCAGCAGGCTTTCAAGTATTCCATAACTCCTCCTTGCCCCCTAATGGGTCTGATAATAGCCTGACAATCTTCAATAGCATTATTAAAGGCTAATTGTTTCAAAATGATTTCTCTCAAAGATGCATCCTTAAGACTGCTATCAATGTCTTCCTTCAATTTACTAATAAAATTAGTATATTCTTCAGTTGGTCCCTACAATATTTTTACAAAGGATCCATCAGAGGTGGCACTGTCGATTTTAGCCCATGCTCTGATAGCTACTTCCTTAATCCAGTACAACATGGGCGGCTGCACAAATTGTAGTCGCGCGGCAGTTTCAGCCATAGCTCCAATGCCGGTGAGAATTTCAAAATTTAGTCCAGCAGGGTTTCCCCTGCTTTGCTGTTCTTGCAAGATTAATTTGGCTTCATCTGTGAACCACATTTGCCATTGTAGTAGCTGTTGTGGAGTCATAACCATTTTAGCAACTGTAAAAAAATCTGCATGAGCCACTGATCCGCTTAGCTCCTAAGAAATTCCATACAGTAGGGTGAGGTAGGTCCATATAATGTACATGCCTTTTTGAATTGCGTGAGCAAACCGAAATCAGGTGATTGCCACTGATTATGTCCAGGTTGAGGATTATTAAATTGGACCAGAAAAGCCCACGCACAAAGAGGCATGTCCCGAGGAGGAATGCTAGGAAATGGGGAAACAGTAGCGTCAACGGACAGCATTGCAGCGGGCGGAAAGGCCGGTGTTACCGGCTTGTTAATATGAGCTGGCGAAAAGCAAGGTAAAGGCGGATCAGAGACCTCTGGCAAAGTTGATTGTTTAACTGCTTTCAGCACCTGTGACTCTTGCTTGTCCATAATTTGCCCTAGCATTACATTTTTCTGATTTAAAACCTCTGATAGATCTTTCTCTTCTAATTCATATTCATGCAGGGATTGAACAGTTTCAACCTTTAAATCTCCTCCCGAGCCATCTAGTTGTTCCATAATGGTCCTTAAAAGAGACCAAGTTACCCACTATTGTGGGGGAATTTTTACCCCCTGTCTATAAGCTTTTAGAACATTATTTTTTACTCTGGTCTAAGTTTGTAAATCTAACGTTTCTCCCTCTGGAAATCATGGATTATACTCAACCACCATCTGGTAACAGTTAGTTAACTGCTCTTCAGGCAGATTAACCCCATATTGTTTCAGGAAATGATGCATGAGATGGACAAAAGGAATCTTACTTGTCTGATGTCCCATCCTGCTTACCTCACTTCTGCAGGAGTGTGGTCCTTTTTCAAAACCAGTCTGCTGCTTTGAGCCCCACGTTGGGAGCCAGTTGTAAGGCTCAGAGAACTGCACTCTGAAAGGAACACTCAGGGACAGCCTCTAGTGGACTGACAAAGTTTATTATCCAGCTGCGCAGTTTTATGGTCTCAGGGAACAGAACATAAAGCAGACTTGCATGTAGCCTTTCTCGATAAATATCAAAGCATTCAAGCTTAAAATACAGTTCCCACCACCCAAGACATAACATAGTTTTGGTGAAACTCTAAAGGGAGTCTTATCATGAAACAACAGTCCTTGCTCCCAGAAACAGGTGGTCAGAAAGAAGCCTTCAAATGCCTCAAGGCCGGGCATATAACCCTTCGTTATTGGTTCCCAGCCTCAGGCACTCAGTGAATGCTCATAACCCTTTGTTATGCTCCTTCCAGCTTCCAACCTTCATCATGAGTTTGAGCAAATTCAGTATTTGCTCAAAGCCTTCTAGCTTCTCCACACGGAGTTCACTTAAACTCATGTCCATAGGGCTTGGTGATGCCATCCAGCAATCTCATCCTTTGTCATCCCCTTCTCTTCCTACCCCCAATCCCTCGAGCATGAGAGTCTTTTACAATAAGTCAACTCTTCACATGAGATGGCCAAAACACTGGAGTTTCAGCTTTAGCATCATTCCTTCCAAAGAAATCTCAGGGCTGAGCCCCCTTAGAATGGACTCGTTGGATCTCTTTGCAGTCCAAGGGATTCTCAAGAGTCTTCTCCAACACCACAGTTCAAAAGCATCAACTTTTGGTGCTCAGCTTTCTTCACAGTCCAACTGTCACATCCATACATGACCACTGGAAAAACCATAGCCTTGACTATATGGACCTCTATTGGCAAAGTAATGTCTCTGCTTTTGAATATGCTATCTAGGTTGGTCATAACTCTTCTTCCAAGAAGTAAGCGTCTTTTAATTTCATGGCTGTAGTCACCATCTGCAGTGATTTAGGAGCACAAAAAAATAAAGTCTGACACTGTTTCCCCATTGATTTCCCATGAAGTGATGGGACCAGATTCCATGATCTTCCTTTTCTGAATGTTGAGCTTTAAGCCAACTTTTTCACTCCACTTTCACTCTCATCAAGAGGCTTTTTAATTTCTCTTCACTTTCTGCCACAAGGGTGGTGTCATCTGCATATCTGAGGTTATTGATATATCTCCCAGCAATCTTGATTCCAGCTTGTGTTTTTTCCAGCCCAGCATTTCTCATGATTTACTCAGTATATAAGTTAAATAAGCAAGGTGATAATATACAGCCTTGACGTACTCCTTTTCCTATCTGGAACCAGTCTGTTGTTCCATGTCCAGTTCTAACTGTTGCTTCCTGACCTGCATATAGGCTTCTCAAGAGGCAGGTCAGGTGGTCTGGTATTCCCATCTCTTTCAGAATTTTCCACAGTTTATTGTGATCCACACAGTCAAAGGCTTTGGCATGGTCCATAAAGAAGAAATAGATGTTTTTCTGGAACTCTCTTGCTTTTTCAATGATCCAACGAATGTTAGCAATTTGATCTCTGGTTTCTCTGCCTTTTGTAAAGCCAGCTTGAACATCGGGAAGTTCACAGTTCACATATTGCTGAAGCCTGGCTTGGAGAATTTTGAGCATTATTTTACTAGCATGTGAGATGAGGGCAAGTGTGTGGTAGCTTGAGCATTCTTTGGCATTGCCTTTCTTTGGGATTGGAATGAAAACTGACCTTTTCCAGTCCTGTGGCCACTGCTGAGTTTTCCAAATTTGCTGGCATATTGAGTGCAACACTTGCACAGCATCATCTTTCACAATTTGAAATAGCTCAACTGGAAATCCATCACCTCCACTAGCTTTGTTCGTAGTGATTTTTTCTAAGGCCCACTTGACTTCACATTCTAGGATGTCTGGCTCTAGATGAGTGATCACACCATCGTGATTATCCAGGTCATGAAGATCTTTTTTTAAAGTTCTTCTGTGTATTCTTGCCACCTCTTCTTAATATCTTCTGCTTTTGTTAGGTCCATACCATTTCTGTCCTTTATTGAGCCCATCTTTGCATGAAATGTTCCCTTGGTATCTCTAATTTTCTTGAAGATATCTCTAGTCTTTCCCATTTTGTTCTTTTCCTCTATTTCTTTGCAATGATCACTGAGGAATTCTTTCTTATCTCTTCTTGCTATTCTCTGGAACTCTGCATTCAGATGCTTATATCTTTCCTTTTTTCCTTTGCTTTTTGCTTCTCTTCTTTTCACAGCTATTTGTAAATCTTTCCCAGACAGCCATTTTGCTTTTTTGCATTTCTTTTACATGGGGATGGTCTTCATCCCTTTCTCCTGTACAATGTCCTGAACCACAGTCCATAGTTCATCAGGCACTCTATCAGATCTAGTCCCTTATATCTATTTCTCACTTCCACTGTATAATCATAAGGGATTTGACTTAGGTCATATCTGAATGGCCTAGTGGTTTTCCCTACTTTCTTCAATTTGAGTCTGAATTTGGCAATAAGGTGTTCATAATCTGAGCCACAGTCAGCTCCTGGTCTCGTTTTTGCTGACTGTATAGAGCTTCTCCATCTTTGACTGCAAATAATATAATGAATCTGATTTCGGTGTTGACCATCTGGTGATGTCCTCGTGTAGAGTCTTCTCTTGTGTTGTTGAAAGAAGTTGTTTGCTATGACCAGTGCGTTCTCTTGGCAAAATCCTATTAGTCTTTGCCCTGCTTCATTCCATATTCCATGGTCAAATTTGTCTGTTACTCCAGGTGTTTTTTGACCTGGACATTATAGGGATATTCCAGTCCCCTATAATGAAAAGAACATATTTTTTAGGTGTTAGTTCTAAAAGGTCTTGTAGGTCTTCATAGAACTGTTCAACTTCAGCTTCTTCATCATTACTGTTTGGGGCATAGACTTGGATTACTGTGATATTAAATTATTTTCCCTGGAAACGGACAGAGATCATTCTGTCGTTTTTGAGATTGTATCCAATACTGCATTTTGGACTCTTTTGTTGACCATGATGGCTACTCCATTTCTTCTAAGGGATTCCTGCCTGCAGTAGTAGATATAATGGTCATCTGAGTTAAATTCACCCATTCCCATCCATTTTAGTTTGCTGATTCCTTGAATGTTGATGTTCAGTCTTGCCATCTCCTGTTTGACCACTTCCAATTTGCCTTGATTCATGGACCTGACATTCCAGGTTCCTATGCAATATTGCTCTTTACAGCATCAGACCTTACTTTCATCACCAGTCACAGCCACAATTGGGTACTGTTTTTGCTTTGGTTCCATCCCTTCCTTCTTTTTGGAGTTATTTCTCCACTGATCTCCAGTAGCAAATTGGGCACCTACTGACCTGGGGAGTTCCTCTTTCAATATCTTGTAATTTTGTCTTTTCATACTGTTCTTAGTGTTCTCAAGGCAGGAATACTGAAGTGATTTGCCATTCCCTTCTCCAGTGGACCACATTCTGTCAGACTTCTCCACCGTGACCCTCCCATTTTGGGTGGCCCCACATGTCATGAGTTAATTTCATTGAGTTAGACAAGGCTGTGGTCCTAGTGTGATAATATTGACTAGTTTTCTGTGATTATGGTTTCAGTGTGTCTGTCCCCTGATGCCCTCTCGTGACACCTTCTGTCTTACTTGGGTTTCTCTTACCTTGGACTTGGGGTATGTCTTCATGGCTGCTCCAGCAAAGTGCAGCTGCTGCTTCTTACCTTGGATGAGGGATATCTCCTCACCACCACACCTCCTGACCTTGAACGTGGAGTAGCTCCTCTAGTTCCTCCTGTGCCCATGCAGCCACCACTCCTTGGATGTGGGGTTGCTCCTCTCGGCTGCCGCCCCGACCTTGGCTGTGGTATAGCTCCTCCTGGCTGCCACTCTTGGCCTCAGGCGGGGGGTAGCTCCTCTCGGCCACTGCCCCTGACCTCGGACGTGGGTAGCTCCTCTCAGTCACGCTTGTGTGCCGTCTCAGTCGCCATGTATGTTACCATATGTAAAATATATAACCAGTGCAAGTTCAATTCATGAAGCAGCACACTCAAAGCCGGTGCTCTTGGACAACGCAGAGGGATGGTTTGGGGAAGGAGGTGGGAAGGGCCATTCAAGATGGGGGACTCATGTTCACCCATAACTGATTCATGTCAATGTATAGCAAAAACTATCACAATATTGCAAATTATCCACCAATGGAAATATATAAATTTTTATGTACATATATAATATATAAATTTTTTAAAAAAAATATAGAATTAGCTTTTGACCTAGTAAAAAGTTGAAAATAAAACTACCTTGCGATCCAGGGATTTCATTCTTGTTTATATATCCAAAGGAAATGAAAACAGGATATCAAAAAGATACATGCACTTTAGTGTAATTCCAACATTAACCACTATAACCAAGATATGGGCTTCCTGGTATGTCAGATGGTAGAGAATTTGTTTGCAATGCAGGAGACCCCAGTTAAACTCCTGGTTCAGGAAGATCCACTGGAGTAAGGATAGACTACCCACCCCACTATTCTTGGGCTTACCTGGTGGCTCAGACAGTAAAGAATCCACCTGCAATGCAAGAGATCTGGATTTGAACCCTGGGTTCTGACAATCGCCTGGAGGAGGGTATGGTAACCCACTCCAATATTCTTGTTTCAAGAATCCCCATGGACATAGAAACCTGGTTTGCTACAGCCCATGGGTTTGCAAAGAGTCAGAAATGACTGAATGACTAAGCACATCACAGCAAGATATGGGAACAACTTATTCATTTGTCATTTGATGAATATATTTAAAAAAAAAGATATATAATATGTAAAGAATAAAAAACTATTCAGCTATGTAAAAGAAGGAATTTCTACCATTTGTGAGAATGGGTATGGTAATTTGAAAGTAATCTGCTAAATGATATGTAAAATCTAAAATAGCCAATTCATAAAAGAAAGAGTAGATTAGTGATTACTTAGGCCTGCAATTTTGAGAGATTGGGGAGATATTGTTTAAGGATGCAAACTTGCAACCACTAGGCTAATAAATTCTGAGCTAATGCACAGCATTTTAATGACAATATTTGGTTAGGTAAATATCAGAGCTGCTAAGATTCTAGATCTGATTGTTCCCACCACCTAAATAATGACAGTTATGTGATGTGATAGATGTCTTAGTTAATGCTACAGAGGTAATCATTTTGCATCATGTAAATGTATTTAATCCATGTTTGGTACATCTTAAATTTGCACAAATCTGTTATTGTTCAGTCACTCAATCATGTAAGACTCTTTGCAACCCCATGGACTGCAGCATGCCAGGCTTCCCTGTCATTTACTGTCTCCCAGAGTTTGCTCAAACTCATATCCATTGAGTTGGTGATGCCATCCAACTATCTCATCCTCTGTCGCCCCCTTCTCATCCGGCCTCCAGTGTTTCTTAGCATCAGTGTCTTTATCAGTGAGTTGTATCTTGCAATAAGGTGGCCTAAGTATTGGAGCTTTGGCTTCAGCATCAGTCCTTCCAATCAACATTTAGAGTTGATTTCTCTTAGGATTGAATGATTTGATCTCCTTGCTATCCAAAAGACTCTCAAGAGTCTTCTCCAGCACCCCATCATTTCTTCGGTGCTCAGTCTTCTTTATGGTATAACTGTCACATCCATACATGACTACTGGAAAGACCATAGCCTTGACTATATGTACTTTTGTTGGCAAAGAGATATCTTTGTTTTTTAATACTTTATCTGGGTTCATCATAGCTTTCCTTCCAAGAGGCAAGCATCATTTAATTTCATGGATGCAGTCACCATCCACAGTGATCTTGGAACCCCAAAAAATACTGTTAGTGTATCCATTTTGTCCCCATCTATTTGTCATAAAGTGATGGGACAGGAAGCCATGATCTTCGTTTTTTGCATGTTGAGTTTTAAGCCAGCTTTTTCACTCTCCTCTTTCACCTTCATCACGAGGCTCTTTCATTCCTCTTCAATTTCTGCCATCAGGGTGGTGTCATCTGCATTTCTGAGGTTACCAATATTTTTCCACCAGTCTTTATTCCAGCTTGTAATTCATCTAGCCTGGTATTTTGCATGATGAACTCTGTATGTAAGTTAAATAATGAGGGTGAGAATATGCAGCCTTGACTTACTTGTTCCCAATTTGGGACAAGTCCATTGTTCCACGTCTGTTTGTAACTGTTGCTTCGTTACCTGCATCCAGGTTTCTCAGGAGTCAGGTAAGTTAGTCTTGTATTCAGTTTTCTTTAACTATTTTCCACTGTTTGTTGTGATCCACATAGTCAAAGGTTTTAGCATAGTCAGTGAACCAAATGTAGATGCTTTTGTGGAATTCCCTTGCTTTTTCTAGGACGCAAAAAATGTTGGCAATTTGATCTCTGGTTCCTCTGCCTTTTCTAAATACAGCTTGTGCATCTGGAAGTACTTGGTTCATTTCCTGTTGAAGCTTAGCTTGAAGAATTTTTAGCATTACCATGCTGACATGTGATATGAGCACAACAGTCCAGTAGTTTGAACAGTATTTGGCATAGCTCTTCTTTAGGATTGGACTGAAAACTGACTTTTCCAGTCCTGTGGCCACTGCTGAGCTTTTGAAATTGGCTGGCATATTGAGTGCAGCTCGTTAACAGCATCATCCTTAGGATTTGAAATGGCTCTGTTGGAATTCTGTCACCTCCTTTAGCTTTATTATTGTTAGTGTTTCCTAAGTCTCACTTGACTTTTTACTCCACGATGTCTGGTTCTAGGTGATTGACCACACCATCATGGTTATCTGGGTCATCAAGAACTTTCTGGGTATTCCTGCTATCTCTTCTTAATCTTTTCTGCCTCTGTTAAGTTTTACCAATGCTGCCCTTTATCATGCCCATCTTTGCATGAAATTTTCCTTTGATAGCTCTAATTATCTTGAAATCTCTAGTTTTTCCCATTGTATATTTTTCCTCTTTCTTTTCATTGTTCATGGAAGAAGACCTTCTTATCTGTCCTTTCTGTCTATGGAACTCTGCCTTCAGTTGTTTATATCTTCCCTTTCCCCCCTTGCTTTTTGCTTCTCCTCTTTCCTCAACTATTTGTAAAGTCTCTTCAGACAACTACTTTGCGTTCTTGAATCTTTTTCTTTGGGATGGTTTTGGTCACAGCCTCTTGTACAAAATTATGAACCTCTGTCCATAATATTTCAGACACTCTGTTTACCAGATCTAATCCCTTGAATTTATTTGTCACCTCCATTGTATAATTGTCAGGAATTAGATTTAGGTCATACCTGAATGGCCTAGTGGTTTCCCCCACTTTATTTAGTTTAAACCTGAGTTTTGCTGTAGAAGGCTGATGACTTGAGCCACAGTCAGCCTCAGGTCTTGTTTTTGCTGACTGTATAGAGATTCCCCATCTTCAGTTACAAATACTGTAATCAATCTGATTTCACTATTGACTGTTTGGTGATATCCACATGTAGAGTCATCTCTTGTGTTGTTGGAAGTGGGTATTTTCTATGACCAGTGCATTCTTTTGGCAAAACTCTGTTAGCCTTTGCACTGCTTCATTTTATACTCCAAGTCGAACTTGTCTGTTACTCCAGGTATCTCTTGGCTTCCTATTGGAACGCAAAAGTAGGAAAAAAAAAATACAAAACTATTTTTGGTGTTAGTTCTAGATGGTCTTGAAGGTCTTCATAGAACTGGTCAGCTTTAGCTTCTTTGGCATCAGTGGTTGGTGCATAGGCTTAAATTACTGTGATTTTGAGTGGTGTGCTTTAGAAATGAACTGAGATCATTCTGTCATTTTCAAGAACACACCTAAGTACTGCTTTTAGGACCTTTTGTTGATTATGAGGGCTACTCTATTTCTGCTATTGGTTTCTTGCCCACAGTAGTAGACATAATGATCATCTGAATTAAATATGCCCATTCTTGTCCAGTTTAGTTCACTGATTCCTAAGATGTTGATGTTCACTCTTTCCACTGCTGGCTTGACAAATATGTTTTGATTCATGGACCTAAAATTCCGGGATCCTATGAAATATTGCTCTTTACATTATTGACATCAAATTTTACTTTCACTACCAGACATATCCATAACTGAGCAATGCTTCTGCTTTGGCCCAGCCCCTTTGTTTTTCTGGTGCTATTAGTAATAGCTCATCTTATGGTTTCATATATTTTTGTCTTTTTTATACTCTTCATGGGGTTCTAACTTTAAGAATACTGGAGGGGTTGGCAATTTCCTTTTCCAGTGGATCATGTTTTCTCAGAACTCCACACTAGGACCTCTCCATCTTGGTTAACCCTGCAGAGCATAGATCATAGTTTCATTGAGTTACACAAGCCTCTTCATTGTAACAACACAGTGATCCATGAAGTAGAAATAACATGTTTTGTATATTGTTTGTACACTGCAACTTTACTGAATTTATTTATTAATTCTCATGATTTTTTGACTGGTATCATTGGGATTTTCCACAGATAGTCTTCTGCAAATGTAAACAGTTTGATTTCATTATTCTTAATGTGGATTCCTTTCATTTATTTTTTCTTGTCTACTTGCTGTGGCTAATACTTCCAACACTATATTGAGTAAATATGAGAGTGATCATCTGAAATTAAGTTTGCCTGTTCTGATTCTTAAGATGACTATCATCACTCTTGCAATTTCCTACTTGATTACATCTGATTTTAATTAAGATGCCCATTATATTTGCTACTGTGTGCAAGAATCCCCTAGAAGAAGTGGTATAGCCCTCAGAGTCAACAAAAAAGTAGATAATGCAGTAATTTGGTGAAACCTCAAAAATGACAGAATGAACTCTGCTCCTTTCCAAGGCAAACCATTCAACATAACAGTAACCCAAGATTATGCCCCAACCATTACTGTTGAAGAAGCTGAAGTTGAACAGTGCTATGATGACCTACAAGACCATCTAGAGCTAAAACAAATTTTAAAAATGTCATTTTCATCATAGGGGACTGGAATGCAAAAGTAGCAAGTCAATAAATACTTGGAGTAAGAGGCAAGGCTGGCCTTGGAGTAAAAAATGAAGCAGGACAAAGGTTAACAGAATTTTGCCAAGAGAATGGCCTAGCAAACACCTTTTTCCAGCAATAAAGAGATGACTCTACATATGGACCTCAACAGATACTCAGTACAAAAATTGATTGATTATATGCTTTGCAGCCAAGGATGGAGAAGTTCTATACAGTCAGCAAAAACAAGACCTGGAGCTGACTGTGGCTCAGATCATGAACTCCTTATTGCCAAATTCAGACTTAAATGGGAGAAAGTAGGGAAAATTATTAGACCATTCAGTTATGACCTAAATAAAACCCCTTATGATTATACAATGGAAGTTACAAATAGATTTAAGAGAATAGATCTGATAGACAGAGTACCAGAAAAACTATGGACTAAGATTTGTGACACTGTATAGGAGGCACTGATCAAGACCATCACCAAGAAAGAGAAATGCAAAAAATTAAAATGTTTGTCTGAGGAGGCTTTACAAAGAACTGAATAAAGAAGAGAGACTAAAGGCAAAGGAGAAAAGATATACTCATCTAAATGCAGAATTGTGAAAAAGAACAAGAAGTAAGAAATCCTTCCTCAGTGATCAATGCAAAGAAATAAAGGAAAACAATAGAATGGGAAAGACTAGAGGTTTCCTCAAGAAAATCAGATACCAAGGGAATATTTCATGCAAGATGGGCACAATAAAGGAGAAACAGTATGGACCTAACAGAAGCAGAAAATATTAAGAAAGATGGCAAGAATACACAGAACAACTATACAAAAAATGTTCATGACCCAGCTAACCACAATGGTATGCTCACTCACCTAGAGCCCGACATCCTGGAATATGATGTCAAGTGGGCTAGTGGAGGTGATGGAATGCCAGCTGAGTTATTTCAAATCCTAAAAGATGATTCTGTTAAAGTGCTGTACTCAGGATGCCAGCAAATTTGAAAAACTCACCAGTGGCCACAGGACTAAAAAGGTCAGTTTTCATTCCAATCTCAAAGAAAGGCAATGCCAAAGAATATTAAAACTACTGAACAATTGAGCTCATCTCACATGCTAGCAAAGTAACACTCAATATTCTCTAAGCCAGACTTCCAGAGTATGTGAAATGAGAACTTGCAGATGTTAAAGCTGGATCTAGAAAAGGCATAGGAACCAGAAATCAAATCATCAAGATCTATTGGATCATAGAAAAATCTAGGGAATTCCAGAAAAACATCTACTCCTCCGTTTTTGACTAACCCAAAGCTTTTGACTTTGTTGGCCAAAACCAACTGTGAAAATCTTTTCAAGACATGGAAATACCAGATCATCTTACCTGCCTACTGAGTAATCTGTATGAAGGGCAAGAAGCAATAGTTAGAAACAGTCATGGAACAACGAACTGGTTCCAAATTGGGGAACATTTACGTCAGAGCTGTATATTTTTACCCTGCTTATTTAACTTGCATGCACAGTACATCATGAGAAATGCTGAGCAGGATAAATCACAAGCTGGAATCAAGTTTGCTAGGAGAAATATCAATAACTTCAGATATGCAGATGACACCACCCTTAAAGCTGAAAGCAAAGAGGAACTAAAGAATCATTTGGTGAAAGTGAAATAGGAGAGTGAAAAAGTTGGAATAAAACTCAACATTCACAAACCTGAGATCATGACATCCAGTCCCATCACTTCATGGCAAATAGATGGGGAAACAATGGAAACAGTGAGACTTTACATTTTTGGGCTCTAAAATCACTGCAGATGGTGACTGCAGCCATGAAGTTAAAAGATGCTTGCTCCTTGGAAGAAAAGATATGACCCAACTAGACAGGATATTAAAAAGCAAAGTCTGTCTCATCAAAGCTATGGTTTTCCCATAGTCATATACGAATGTGAGATTTGGAATATAAAGAAAGTTGATCACTGAAGAATTGAAGCTTTTGATTTGGTGTTGGAGAAAATGCTTGATAGTCACTTGAACTGTAAGGAGATCAAAGCAGTCAATCCTAAAGGAAATCAGTCCTGAATATCCATTAGATGGACTAACACTGAAGAGGAAACTGCAATTTTTGGCCACCTGATGCAAAGAACTGACTCATTGTGAAAGACCATGATACTGGGAAAGATTAAAGTCAGGAAGAGAAGAGGACAACAGAGCATGAGACGGTTGGATGGCATCACTGGCTTGATGGACATGATTTTGAGCAAGTTCCAGGATTTGGTGATAGACTTCTGCTTTATTGACTATGCCAAAGTTTTTGACTGTGTGGATCACAATAAACTGGAAAATTCTTAAGAGATGGGAATACCAGACCACCTGACCTAGCTCTTAAGAAACCTATATGCAGGTCAGGAAGCAAAAGTGAGAACTGGAAATGAAGAACAGGCTGGTTCCAATTAGGAAAAGGAGTATGTCAAGGCTGTATATTGTACCCTACTTATTTAACTTATATACAGAATGCATCATGAGAAATGGTGGGCTCGAGGAAGCACAAGCTGGAATCAAGATTGCAGGGAGAAATATCAATAACCTCAGAAATGCAGATGACATCACCCTTATGGCAAAAAGTGAAGAAAAACTAAAAAGCCTCTTGATGAAAGTGAAAGAGTAGAGTGGAAATTTTGGCTTAAAGCTCAACATTCAGAAATCTAAGATCATGGCATCTGGTCCCATCACTTCATGGAAAGTAGATGGGAAAACAGTGGCTGACTTTATATTTTGGGGCTCCAAAATCACTGCAGATGGTGATTGCCACCATGAAATTAAAAGACACTTACTCCATGGAAGGAAAGTTATGATCAATCTAGACAGCATATTACAAAACAGAGACGTTACTTTGCCAACAAAGGCCCGTCTAGTCAAGGCTATGGTTTTTCCAGTGGTCATGTATGGATGTGAGAGTTGGACTATAAAGAAAGCTGAGTGCTGAAGAATTGATGCTTTTGAACTGTGGTGTTGGAGAAGACTCTTGAGAGTCCCTTGGACTGCAAGGAGATCCAACCAGTCCATCCTAAAGGAGATCAGTCCTGGGCGTTCATTGGAAGGACTGATGTAGCTGAAAGTCCAATACTCTGGCCACCTGATGTGAAGAGCTGAGTCATTTGAAAAGACCCTGATGCTGGGAAAAATTGAGGGCAGGAGGAGAAGGGGACGAAAGAGGATGAGACTTTTGGATGGCATTACCAACTCAATGGACATAGTTTTGGGTGAACTCTGGGAGTTGGTGATGAACAGGGAGGCCTGGCATGCTGCGGTTCATGGGGTCGCAAGGAGTCGGGCACAACTGAGCTACTGAACTGAACTGAACTACTGAACTGAACTGAACTGAACTGAGGGAAGCCAGGCGTGCTGCAGTCCATGGGGTCAGAAAGAGTCAGACACGACTGAGAGACTGAGCTACTCTGTTTAACCTACCATGATTTTAAGGGCAATGTTTCCTTACTGACTGTCTGGGTGATCTATCCATTGACGTAGGCAATAAAGGCATTAAAATCCTTTACTAAAGTTGTGCTACTGTCAATTTTGTCATTTTTGTAAGGTAGTTTTGCTTTATGTATTCAGATGCTCTTTTGTTAGCGCCATATATATTTAATATGGCGACATTTTCTTGTTCAATCTATTCATAAATATATAATGTAATTCTTCAACTCTTGTTACAATATTTGATAAAATCTTTTTTTCCTTCTGTTTTGCTTTACATGGAGTTTCTTTTCATTCCTTCACAATTTGTTTCTGTGAGTTCTACATGTGAAATGAATCTCTTGTTGGGGACATACTTGGGGGTCTTTTGTATTCATTTAGCCACTCTACATCTTTTGATTGAAACATTTAATCCACTTTAATTCAAAGAATTTGTTTATAGGTATATATTTATTTCTCACTAATTGTTTTGGAGATATATTTGTAGTCCTTTTATTCATTTATTTTATTTTCTTCGTCTGTGAACTTTCATGATAATGATTTCCATCTAGGCTCATTACCACAAAACTTGGCCCAAACAACTAACTTCACAGGAAAATAGTCCCATCTAACAGGAGATAGACTCCCTTAAGAGTTTCTATGGTAAGGTTCAGTTCAGTTCAGTCCCTCAGTTGTGTCTGACTCTTTGAAACCCCATGGAATGCAGCACGCCAGGTCTCTCTGGCCGTCACCAACTCCTGGAGTTTACTCAAACTCATGTCCATTCAGTTGATAATGCCATCCAACCAACTCATCCTCTGTCGTCCCCTTCTCCTCCCACCTTCAATCTTTCCAAGCATCAAGGCATTTTCTATGTGTTAGTTCTTCACATCAGGTGGCCAAAGTATTGGAGTTTCACCTTCAGCATCAGTATTTCCAATGAATATTCAGGACTGATTTCCTTTAGGAAGGACTGTTTAGATCTCCTTGCTGACCAAGGCACTCTCAAGAGTCTTTTCTAACACCACAGTTCAAAAGCATCAATTATTTTGTGCTCAGCATTCTTTATCGTCCAACTCTTTCACTCATATAGGACTACTGGAAAAAAACATAGCTTTTAATATATGGACCATTGTTACCAAAGTAATGTCTCTGCTTTTTAATATGCTGTCTAGTTTTGTCATAACTTTTCTTCCAAGAAGCAAGCATCTTTTAATTTCATGGCTGCAGTCTCAATCTAGAAGTGATTTTGGGTCCAAGAAAATAAAATCTCTCACTGTTTCCATTGTTTCCCCATCTATTTGCCTTGAAGTGATGGGACCAAATGCCATGATATTCATTTTTTGAATGTTAAGTTTTAATCCAGTTTTTTTAACTTTCTTCTTTCACTTTCATGGCGAGGCTCTTTAGGTCCTCTTCACTTTCTGCCATATGAGTGGTGCCATCTGCATATCTGAGGTTATGGTTATTTCTCCTGACAATCTTGATTCCAGCTTGTGCTTCATCCAGCCTGGCATTTCACATGATATACTCTGCATATAAGTTGAATAATCAAGGTGACAATATACAGCTTTGTTGTACTCCTTTCCCAATTTGGAACCAGTACATTTTTCCATGTCTGGTTTTAAATATTGTCTCTTGACCTGCATGCACTTTTCTCAGGAGGCAGGTAAGGTGGTCTGGTATTCCCATTTCTTTAAGAATTTTCCACAGTTTATTGTGATCAACACAGTTAAAGGCTTTAGCATAGTCAATGAAGCAAAAATAGATTTTTCTCTGGAATTCTCTTGCTTTTTTTTGTGATCCAGGAGATGTTGGCAATTTGATCTCTGATTCCCCTGCTTTTCTTAAATGCAGGTTGAACTTCCAGAGCTTTACTTTACTTTACTTTACTTTACATGTGAGATCAGTGCAATTGTGAGATAGTTTGAACATTCCTTGGCATTGCCTTTCTTAGGAATTGGAATGAAAACTGAACTTTTCCAGTCCTGTGGCCACTGCTGTTTTCCATATCTGCTGGCACATTGAGTGTAGCACTTTCACAGCACTGTCTTTTAGTATTTGAATAACTCAACTGGAATTTCATCACTTCCACTATCTCTGTTTGTAGTGAGGCTTCCTAAGTACCTCTTAACTTTGCACTCCAGGATGACTGGCTCTAAGTGAGTGATCACATCATCATAGTTATCTGGGTTATGAAGATCATTTTGTAGAGTTCTTCTGTGTATTCTTGTCAACCCTTTTTAATATCTTCTTCTTCTGTTAGATCCATACCATTTCTGTCCTTTATTGTGCCCATCTTTGCATGAAATGTTCTCTTGGATTTTCTAATTTTCTTGAAGAGATCTCTAGTCTTCCCCATTCCTTTCAGTTCAGTTCAGTTGCTCAGTTGTGTCCTACTCTTTGGGAACCCATGAATCGCAGCACGCCAGGCCTCCCTGTCCATCACCATCTCCTGGATTTCACCCAGACTCACGTCCATCGAGTCAGTGATGTCATCCAGCCATCTCATCCTTGGTGGTCCACTTCTCCTCCTGCCCCCAATCCCTCCCAGCATCAGAGTCTTTTCCAATGAGTCAACTCTTCGCATGAGGTGGCCAAAGTACTGGAGTTTCCACTTTAGTTTCATTCCCTCCAAAGAAATCCCAAGGCTGATCTCCTTCAAAATGGAATGGTTGGAGGTCCTTGCAGTCCAAGAGACTCTCAAGAGTCTTCTCCAACACCACAGTTCAAACTCATCAGTTCTTCAGCACTCAGCTTTCTTCACAGTCCAACTCTCACATCTATACATGACCACTGGAAAAATCATAGCCTTACTAGACAGACCTTAGTCGGCAAAGTAATATCTCTGCTTTTGAATAGGCTATCTAGGTTGGTCTTAACTTTTCTTCCAAGGAGTAACCATCTTTTAATTTCATGGCTGCAATCACCATCTGCAGTGATTTTGGAGCCCCCCAAAATAAAATCTGACACTGTTTCCCCATCTATTTCCCATGAAGTGATGGGACCGGATTCCATGATCTTCATTTACTGAATGTTGAGCTTTAAGCCCATTTTTTCACTCTCCTCTTTCACTTTCATCAAGAGGCTTTTTAGTTCCTGTTCACTTTCTGCCATAAGGGTGGTGTCATCTGCATATCTGAGGTTATTGATATTTCTCCTGACAATCTTGATTCCAGCTTGTGTTTCTTCCAGTCCAGTGTTTCTCATGATGTACTTTGCATATAAGTTAAATAAGTAGGGTGACAATATGCAGCCTTGACGCACTCCTTTTCCTATTTGGATCCAGTCTGTTATTCCATGTCCAGTTCTAACTGTTACTTCCTGACCTGCATATAGGTTTCTCAAGAGGAAGGTCCGGTGGTCTGGTATTCCCATTTCTTTCAGTATTTTCCACAGTTTATTGTGATCCACACAGTCAAAGGCTTTGGCATAGTCAATAAAGCAGAAATAGATGTTTTTCTGGAACTCTCTTGCTTTTTCCACGATCCAGCAGATGTTGGCAATTGGACCATGGTTTTTTCTGCCTTTTCTAAAACCAGCTTGAACATCAGGAATTTCATGGTTCACGTATTGCTGAAACCTGGCTTGGAGAATTTTGAGCATTACTTTACTAGCGTGTGAGATGAGTTCAATTGTGCGGTAGTTTGAGCATTGTTTTGCATTGCCTTTCTTTGGAATTGGAATGAAAACTGACCTTTTCCAGTCCTGTGGCCACTGCTGAGTTTTCCAAATTTGCTGGCATATTGAGTGCAGCACTTTCACAGCATCATCTTTCAGGATTTGAAATGGCTCCACTGGAATTCCATCACCTCCCCTAGCTTTGTTCCTAGTGATGCTTTCTAAGGCCCACTCTACTTCACATTCCAGGATGTCTGGCTCTAGATGAGTGATCACACCACCGTGATTATCCAGGTCATGAAGATCTTTTTTGTACAGTTCATCTTTGTATTCTTGCCACCTCTTGTTAATATCTTCTGCCTCTGATAGGTCCAGACCTTTTCTGTCCTTTATCGAGCCCATCTTTGCATGAAATGTTTCCTTGGTATCTCTAATTTTCTGGAAGAGATGTCTAGTCTTTCCCATTCTGTTCTTTTCCTCTATTTCTTTTCATTGATAGCTGAAGAAGGCTTTCTTATCTCTCCTTGCTATTCTTTGGAACTCTGCATTCAGATGCTTATATCTTTCCTTTTTTCCTTTGCTTTTCACCTCTCTTCTTTTCTCAGCTATTTGTAAGGCCTTCCCAGACAGCCATTTTGCTTTTTTATATTTCTTTTCCATGGGGATGATCTTGATCCCTGTCTCCTGTACAATGTCACAAACCTCATTCCATAGTTCATGAGGCACTCTCTCTATCAGATCTAGGCCCTTAAATCTATTTCTCACTTCCACTGTATAATCATAAGGGATTTGATTTAGGTCATACCTGAATGGTCTAGTTATTTTCCCTACTTTCTTCAATTTAAGTCTGAATTTGATCATAAGGAATTCATGATCTGAGCCACAGTCAGCTCTTGGTCTTGTTTGTTTTGTTTTGTTTGTTTGTTTGTTTTTTTTTTTTTTTGACTGTATAGAGCTTCTTCATCTTTGGCTGCAAAGAATATAATCAATCTGATTTCAGTGTTGACCATCTGGTGATGTCCATGTGTAGAGTCTTCTCTTGTGTTGTTGGAAAAGGGTGTTTGTTATGACCAGTGCATTTTCTTGGCCAAACTCTATTAGCCTTTTCCCTGCTTCATTCCTCATTCCAAGGCCAAATTTGCCTGTTAATCCAGGTGTTTCTTGACTTTCTAGTTTTGCATTCCAGTAGCCTATAATGAACAGGATCTACGGGCAGGCGGCTATGACCGGCACACTAAATGCAGGTGGCTGCGACCGGCGCACTAAGTGCAGGCGGCATCCGAGGACAGGGGCAGAAGCCAGGAGGACCCCATGCCTGAAGGGCAGCGGCCAAGAGGAGTTATCCCACGTTCGAGGTCAGGGGTAGAGGCTGAGAGTGCCATGCTGCGACGACACAGGAAAGGCCGAGAGCAGCTACCCCGCATCTGAGGGCAGGGGCGGCGGCTGAGAGGAGCCAGCCAATGACTGAGGCCAGGGGCGGCAGCTGGGAGGAGCAACCTCAAGTCCAAGGAGCTGTGGCTGTGCGGGCACAGGTGGGCCTAGAGGAGCTATCCCACGTTGAAGGTCAGGAAGGGTGATAGTGAGGAGATACCCCTCATCCAAGGTAAGGAGAAGCAGCTGCGCTTTGCTGGAGCAGCCATGAAGAGATGCCCAAGGTAAGAGAAACCCAAGTAAGATGGTAGGCATTGCAAGAGGGCATCAGAGGGAAGACACACTGAAACCATACTCACAGAAAACTAGTCAATCTAATCACACTAGGACCACAGCCTTGTCTAACTCAATGAAACTAAGCCATGCCCGCAGGGCAACCCAAAATGGGCGGGTTGTGGTGGAGAGGTCTGACAGAATGTGGTCCACTGGAGAAGGGAATGGCAAACCACTTCAGTATTCTTGCCTTGAGAACCTCATGAAGAGTATGAAAAGGCAAAATGATAGGATACTGAAAGAGGAACTCCCCAGGTCAGTAGGTGCCCAACATGCTACTGGAGATCAGTGGAGAAATAACTCCAGAAGGATGGAGCCAAAGCAAAAACAATACCCAGCTGTGAATGTGACTGGTGATAGAAGCAAGGTCCAATGCTACAAAGAGCAATATTGCATAGGAACCTGGAATGTCAGGTCCATGAATCAAGGCAAATTGGAAGTGGTCAAACAAGAGATGGCAAGAGTAAATGTCAACATTCTAGGAATCAGCAAACTAAAATGGACTGGAATGGGTGAACTTAACTCAGATGACCATTATATCTACTACTGCGGGCAGGAATCCCTCAGAAGAAATCAAGTAGCCATCATGGTCAACAAAAGAGTCCAAAATGCAATACTTGGATGCAATCTCAAAAACGACAGAATGATACCTGTTCATTTCCAAGGCAAACCATTGAATATCACGGTAATCCAAGTCTATGCCCCAACCAGTAATGCTGAAGAAGCTGAAGTTGAATGGTTCTATGAAGACCTACAAGACCGTTTAGAACTAACACCCAGAAAAATGTCCCATTCCTTGATATTCCCCTATTTCTTTGCATTATAACTAAGGAAGACTTTTTTCATGTTTCTTTGTTATTCTTTGGAATTCTGTATTGAGATGGATATATTTTTCCTTTCCTACTTTGCCTTTAGCTTCTCTTCTTTTCTCAGCTATTGGCAAAACCTCCTCAGACAACTTTTTTTTTTTGTTTCCTTTTTGTATTTCTTTTTCTTTGGGGTCATTTTGATCACTGCCTCCTGTACAATGTTACAAACCTCCATGTGGTATAAGTCTTTTTGGAGGATGTTGCTGTTTGACCCACCACAGAGCTGCTGAGCAGATTAAGCAACACCTGGCCAACAATGATACCAAAGAAGTTTTCACATTATCCCCAAAGTTTTAAGGTCCACAATGCATTTCACCACCCGGGGGGGGGGTCTGTCAAAGTGACTGAGAACCCCCAGGGAATTTGAGTTTGTAGGCCAGTGGTATTTTATTACAGAACTTCCATGGAACTGGTGAAACATACTCTTGAAGGGCACAAACAAAACCTTGTGCCATTGACCCCACAAGTGACTGAGGCAGACTTTCCTGTGAGTGTCCAGGATTCTCCACCAGAGGCATGGTTTGACAGTGGCCTGCCGTGGGATCAGGGACACTGAATACAACAGTTCTGGGAGTCACAGCATGCTGGCATAAATTCTTTTAAAGGAGATTGCCATTACCCCTACCATAGTTTGGCCCCAGGCAAAACTTCAGAGAGGGAACACAGACCCTCCCATCAATAGGAAATAGGATTAAAAAATTAATAAACATGGCCCCGCCCATCAAAGCCAGACCCAGTTTTTCCACAGCCAGGACCTCCCATCAGGAAGTTTCCACAAGCCCCTTATCCTTATACATCATAGGCCAGACAGAATTAAAACCACAGTCACAGAAAACTAAGCAAACTGATCATATGGTTCACAGTCTTGTCTAACTCAGTGAAACTATAAACCATGTTGTGTAGAGTCACCCAAGACCAATGGGTCAGGGTGGAGAATTCTGACAAAATGTGGTCCACTAGAGAAGGGAATGGCAAATCCTTCAGCATTCTTGCCTTGAGAACCCCATGAACAGTATGAAAAGGCAAAAAGAATGTCATACCTAACTGTAACAATAAAAGGCATTCTCCACAATGATCTCAAATAAGCTCTGGTATCCTTGGGCCTTGCTGTCAGACTTCAGGAACTGGCTTGGCCTGGCAGTAATCCAACATCAATCCTAGGACCTGGCTTTACACATCAGTGCATGGACAATGCCCTTAGTGTCTTCAGGACCCTGATTCCACACACTACTGTGTCAGCTCTAGCCCTGGGGCTTCCTAGAGTTCTGCAGTCAGCTGCTTCATAAATGGACTCTCCTAAATAGCAACCAAGAAGCATCCAAATAAGGCAGGACTTGGTAAGTAACCAGGCTAGATGCCACCAAGACTACTAGATCACCCCCATAATAAGTACAAAACAGCAGAAGAACCCAAACAGCCCTCTTAGGGTAACTCCTAGAGTATATAATTTGGGTAATGAAAGAGGAACACACTGCTGGGACATAAAGGATGCTTTCTATAAAAGGCCACGTTTCCAAGATGGAGAAATGTAACTAACTCACCACATACATAAAAATATATGTATCAATTTAGACAAAATAAGGGGACAGGAAAAACATCCCAGATGATGAAACAATATAAAACCCCAGCAGAGGAACTACATGAAGGGGAGATAGGCAATCAACTTCAGAAACAGTTCAGAATATTCATCATAAAGATGCTAATAGAACTTGGGAGAAAAATGGAGTGAAAAATTAAGTTTTAAAAAGTTTGAAAATATAAAGAACAGCCAAAGAGAGATGAAGAATAGAAAATCAAAATGGAAAACACAATAGCATGGATTTATAGCACAGCTTGCCAATTTGGATGAAGCACAAACTGGAATCAAGATTGTCAGAAGAAAGATCAAAGCTATGATTTTTCCAGTAGTCATGTATGGATGTGAGAACTGAATCATAAAGAAAGCTGAGTGACAAAGAGCTGATGTTTTTGAACTGTGGTGTTGGAGAAGACTCTTGAGAGTCCCTTGGACCACAAGGAGATCCGACCAGTCCTTCATTAAAAAAAAAAAAAATCAGTCCTGAGTATTCATTGGAAAGACTGATGCTTAAGCTGAAGCTCCAATACTTTGGCCACCTAATGCAAATAACTGAGCCATTGGAAAAGACCCTGATGCTGGGAAAGATTGAAGGCAGGAGAAGGGGATGACAGAGGATGAGATAGTTGGATGGCACCACCGACTCAATGGACAAGAGTTTGGGTAAATTCTGGGAGTTGGTGATGGCCAGAGAGGCCTGGAGTGCTACAGTCCATGGGGTCACAAAGAGTCGGACATGACTGAGCCACTGAACTGAACTGATAGCAGATTTAATAATACAGAGGGATGGATCAGTGAGCTAGAAGACAGAGCAATGAAAATCAGTGTTTGGGAACATAAAAAGGAATGAAAAGAAATGAGAACATCTTAAGAGACCTCTGGGACAAAATCCCCTTCCCCAGTGGCTAAGTGATAAATAATCTGCCTGAAATGCAGGAAACACAGGAGACATATGTTCAACCCCTGGGTCAGAAAGATCCCCTGAAGGAGGGCACAGCAACCCACTCCAGTATTTTTGCCTAGAGAGTCCCATGGACAGAGGAACCTTTCAGGCTACAGTCCATAAGGTCATAAAAATTCAGACATGACTGAAACGACTGAGCACATGTAGGACAAAATCAACACACTAATGAAATGATCATAGAACATGTTTGAAGACAAAGTACCTAAAACAGTCCCTAATCTGAGAAAACAAATGGTCACCTAAATTCAGGAAGTGCAGAGGATGAACCCAAAGAGAAAAACACCAAGACATATTGTAATTAAACTGACAAAACTAAAGGTGTGTAGTGCTGCTATCAACTTTGAAAGTGAAAGTGAAAGTCATTCAGTCATGTCTGACTCTGTGACCCCACAGACTGTACAGTCAATGGAATTCTCCAGGCCAGAATACTGGAGTGGGTAGCCTTTCCCTTCTCCAGGGCATCTTCCCAACCTAGGGATCAAATCCAGGTCCCCTGTATTGCAGGCAGATTCTTTACCAGCTGAGCCACAAGGCAAACCCAGAAATACTGGAGTGGGTAGCCTATCACTTCTCCAAAAGATCTTCCTGACCCAGGAATTGAATCGAGGTCTCCTGCATTGCAGGCGGATTCTTTATCAACTGAGCTATCATGAGCATGCACTTTTTCAAATTACAGTCTTTGTTTCCTTTATATATATACACCTTAGAGTGGAAATGCTGGATCATATGATAACTATTTCTGCTTTATACATATATTCGAAAGTAAAAGTGTTAGTTGCTCAGTCGTGTCTGACTGTTTGTGACCCTATGGACTGTTTCCCACTAGGCTCCTGTGTTCATGGAATTCTTCAGGCAAGAATACTGGAATGTGTTGCCATTCCCTTATACAGGGGATTTTCCCAACCCAAAGGTCAATCCTAGGTCTCCTGCCTAGCAGGCAGATTCTTTACTATCTGAGCCACCAGAGAATCCTAAATATTTATTTAATTAGAGGATGATAACTTTACAATATTGTGATGATTTTTGCCATACATCAGCATGAATTGTCACTAGCTATGCATATTTCCCCTCTTCCTTGAACCACCCTCATACCTCCCTCACATTCTCACCCCTTTAGCTTGTCACAGAGCACCAGCTTTGGGTTCCCTGCATTATACATTGTACTCTAACTGCCTATCTATTTTACAGATGAAAATGTATGTTTTAATGGTACTATCGCAAATCATAACAATCTCTTTTTCTTCCACTGTGCCCAAAGTCTGCTCTATATCTTTGTGTTTCCTTTGTTGCCTTGCATATAGGATTGTCTGTACTCTCTTTCAAGATTAGACACACACAGACATACACACACACATATATGGTTAAATACACAATATGTGTCTTTCTCTTTTTGACTTACTTCACTTTGTATAATAGGCTCTAGGTTCATCCATCTCATTAGAACAGACTTAAATACATTCCTTTTACTAGCGGAGTAATATTCTATTGTGTATATGCACCACTGCTTCCTTATCCATTCATCTGTCAATGGAAATCTAGGTTGCTTCCATTTCCTAGCTATTCTAAATGCATATAGCTAGGAAATGGAAGCAACCTAGGGTTTGAACCATGAGTTAGGAAGATCCCCTGGAGAAGGAAATGGCAATCCACTCCAGTATCCTTGCCTGGAAAATCTCATGGACAGTGGAGCCTGGTGGGTTGCAATCCATGGGGTCACAAAGAGTCTGGCTTGACTGAGCGACTAGTACTTACTTACTTAGGGTATATGCCCAGTAGTGGGATTGTTGGATCACATGGTAGTTTTATTCCTAGCTTTTTAAGGAATCTTCATACTGCTTTCCATAGTGCCTACATCAGTTTGCACCACCAAACTTTACAATGATGGTCATTTTTACTCGTGTGAAATGGTACCTCTCTGTATTTTTGATTTGCATTTCTCTAATGATGGGCAATGTTGAGCATCTTTTCATGTATTTATTAACCATATATACATATTCTTTGAAGAAATGTCTGTTTAGGTCTTGTGTCCATTTATTGATTGGCTAGTTTGTTTTTCTAGTACTGAGCTGCATGACCTGCTTATATATTTTGGAGATCAATTCCTTGTCAGTTGTTTCATTTGTTATTCATTTCTCTCATTTTGAGGGTTATCTTTTACCCTGCTTATGATTTCCTTCGTTATCCAAAAGCTGTTAAGTTTAATTCAGTCCCATTTGTTTATTTTGTTTTTCTTTACATTACTCTAGAGGGTGTGTCGTTTAGGAACTTCTTATGATTTATGTATGTCAGAGAGTGTTCTGTCTATATTTTTCTCTAAGAGGATTATAGTTTCTGGTCTCAGGCTTAGGTCTTTAATCCAATTCATTTTTGTGTATTGTGTTAGGAAGTATTATACTTTTATTATTTTTCATATATTAGATAAGTTTTCCAAGCATCATTTGGTGAAGAGACTGTCTTGTTTTCAATGCATATTTTTGCCAGCTTTGACAAATAAAAGGTATCAATAGGTTTGTGCATTTATCTATAGGTTTTAATATTCTTCCATTGATTTATATTTATGTTTTTGTGTCTTGATTACTGTGCTTATTAGTATAGTCTGAACTCAGGAAGGTTGGTTCCTCTAAATCCATTCATCTTTCTCAGTGTTTCTTTGGCTATTTGGAGTCTTTTCAGTTCAGTTCAGTCACTCAGTCGTGTCTGACTCTTTGCAACCCCATGAACTGCAGGACGCCAGGCCTCCCTGTCCATCACCAACTCCTGGAGTTCCCTCAGACTCATGTCCATCGAGTCAGTGATGCCATCCAGGCATCTCATCGTTTGTCGTGCCCTTCTCCTCCTGCTCCCAAGCCCTACAAGAATCAAAGTCTTTTCCAATGAATCACCTCTTCGCACGAGGTGGCCAAAGTACTGTCAGCTTTAGCATCATTCCTTCTGAAGAAATCCCAGAGCTGATCTCCTTCAGAATGGACTGGTTGGATGTCCTTGCAGTACAAGGGACTCTCAAGAGTATTCTCCGACACCTCAGTTCAAAAGCATCAATTTCTCGGTGCTCAACCTTCTTCACAGTCCAACTCTCACATCCATACATGACCACAGGAAAAAACATCGCCTAGACTAGACGGAACTTATTCGGCAAAGTAATGCCTCTGCTTTTGAATGTGCTATCTAGGTTGGTCATAACTTTTCTCAAAGGAGTAAGCGTCTTTTAATTTCATGGCTGCAGTGATCATCTGCAGTGATTTTAGAGCCCCAAAAATGAAGTCTGACACTGTTTCCACTGTTTCCCCATCTATTTCCCATGAAGTCATGGGACCAGATACCATGATCTTCGTTTTCTGAATGTTGAGCTTTAAGCCAGCTTTTTCACTCTCTTCTTTCACTTTCATCAAGAGGCTTTTTAGTTCCTCTTCACTTTCTGCCATAAGGCTGGTATCATCTGCATATCTGAGGTTATTGATATTTCTCCTGGCAATCTTGATTCCAGCTTGTGTTTCTTCCAGTCCAGCATTTCTCAAGATGTACTCTGCATATAAGTTAAATAAGCAGGGTGACAGTATGCAGCCTTGACGTACTCCTTTTCTTATTTGGAACCAGTCTGTTGTTCCATGTCCATCTCTAACTGTTGCTTCTTGAACGGAATTCAGATTTCTCAAGAGTCAGGTCAACTGAATTGCTATTTCCATCTGTTTCAGAATTTTCCATAGTTAAATGTGATCCAGAGTCAAAGGCTTTGGCAGAGTCAATAAAGCAGAAATAGATGTTTTTCTGGAACTGTCTTCCTTTCTCCATGATCCAGCCGATGTTGGCAATTTGATCGCTGGTTCCTCTGCTTTTCTAAAACCAGCTTGAACATCAGGGAGTTCACGGTTCACGTATTGCTTAAGCCTGGCTTGGAGAATTTTGAACATCACTTTACTAGCATGTGAGATGAGTGCAATTGTGTGGTAGTTTGAGCATTCTTTTGCATTGCCTTTCTTTGGGATTGGAATGAAAACTGACATTTTCCTCTCCTGTGTCCACTGCTGAGTTCTCCAATTTTGCTGACATATTGAGTGCAGCACTTTCACAGCATCATCTTTCAGGATTTGAAAGAGCTCCACTGGAATTCCATCACATCCACTAGCTTTGTTTGTAGTAACGGTTTCTAAGGCCCACTTGACTCACATTACAGGATGTCTGGCTCTAGATGAGTGATCACACCATCGCGATTATCTGGGTCATGAAGATCTTTTTTGCACAGTTCTTCTGTGTATTCTTGCCACCTCTTCTTAATATCTTCTGCTTCTGTTAGGTCCATACCATTTCTGTCATTTATCGAGCCCATCTTTGCATGAAATGTTCCCTTGGTATCTCTAATGTTCTTGAAGAGATCTCTAGTCTTTCCCATTCTGTTCTTTTCCTCTATTTGTTTGCATTGATCACTGAAGAAGGCTTTCTTATCTCTCCTTGCTATTCTTTGGAACTCTGCATTCAGATGCTTATATCTTTCCTTTTCTCCTTTGTTTTTCGCCTCTCTTCTTTTCTCAGCTATTTGTAAGGCCTTTCCAAACAGCCATTTTGCTTTTTTGCATATCTTTTCCATGGGGATGGTCTTCATCCCTGTCTCCTGTACAAATTCACAAACTTCATTCCATAGTTCATCAGGCACTCTATCTATCAGATCAAAGCCCTTAAATCTATTTCTCACTTCCACTGTATAATCATAAGGAATTTGATTTAGGTCATACTTAAATGCTCTAGCAGCTTTCCCTACTTTACTGAATTTAAGACTGAATTTGGTAACAAGGAGTTCATGATCTGAGCCACAGTCAGCTCCTGGTCTCGTTTTTGTTGACTGTATAGAGCTTCTCCATCTTTGGCTGCAAATAATATAATCAATCTGATTTCAGTGTTGACCATCTGGTGATATGCATGTGTAGAGTCTTCTCTTGTGTTGTTGGAAGAGGGTGTTTGCTATGACCAGTGCATTTTCTTGGCAAAACTCTATTAGTCTTTGCCCTGCTTCATTCCGCATTCCAAGGCCAAATTTGACTGTTAATCCAGGTGTTTCTTGACTTCCAACTTTTGCATTCCAGTCCCCTGTAATGAAAAGGACATCTTTTCTGGGTGTTAATTCTAAAAGGCCTTGTATGTCTTCATAGAACTGTTCATCTTCAGCTTCTTCAATGTTACTGGTTGTGGCATAGACTTGGCTTACTGTGATATTGAATGATTTGCCTTGGAAAAAAAAGGGATCATTCTGTCATTTTTGAGATTGCATCCAAGTACTGCATTTTAGACTCTTTTGTTGACCATGATGGCTACTCCATTTCTTCTGAGGGATTCTTGCCTGCAGTAGTAGATATAATGGTCATCTTAGTTAAATTCACCCATTCAGTCCATTTTAGTTCGCTGATTCCTAGAATGTCGATGTTCACTCTTGCCAACTCTTATTTGACCAGTTCCAATTTGCCTTGCTTCATGGACCTGACATTCCAGGTTCCTATGCAATATTGCTCTTTGTAGCATCAGACCTTGCTTCTATCACCAGTCACATCCACAGCTGGGTATTGTTTTTGCTTTGGCTCCATCCCTTCATTCTCCCTGGAGTTATTTCTCCACTGATCTCCAGTAGCATATTGGGCACCTAATGACCTGGGGAGTTCTTCTTTCAGTATCCTATCATCTTGCTTTTTCATACTGTTCCTGGGGTTCTCAAGGAAAGAATACTGAAGTAGTTTGCCATTCCTTTCTTCAGTGGAACAAGTTCTGTCAGACCTCTCCATAATGACCCACCCATCTTCGGTGGCCCCACATGGCATGGCTTAATTTCATTGAGTTAGACAAGGCTGTGGTCCTAGTGTGATTAGAATGACTAGTTTTCTGTGAGTATGGTTTCAGTGTGTCTTCCCTCTGATGCCCTCTTGCAATGCCTACCATCTTACTTGAGTTTCTCTTACCTTGGGCATGGGGTATCTCTTCACGGCTGCTCCAGCAAAACGCAGCTACTGTTCCTTACCTTGGAAGAAGGGTATCTCCTCACTGCTTCTCTTCCTGACCTTCAACGTGGGATCGTTCCTCTAGGCCCTCCTGTGCCGGTGCAGCCACTTCTCCTTGGACCTGGGGTTGCTCCTCCCGGCCATTGCCCCTGGCCTCAGGCACTGGGTGCCTCCTCCCGGCCGCCCCTGACCTTGGACGGGGGTAGCTCCTCTCACCCATTCCTGCACCGTCCCAGCCTGGCACTCTCAGCCACTGCCCCTGACCTCAAAATGTGATATTATTTTTGCTGTTTCTGTGAAAAGTGCCATTGCTATTTTGATAAGGATTACATTGAATCTTTAGAATGCATTTGGTAGCATAGTATTTTTCATAATTGCCGGAGTCCAGCTCCAGCAGCCAGGGATTCAGCTTGAAGAGATGAACAGTGTTGGAGAGTAATGAGACAGCCTCTCAGGTTTTTTTTGGACTGTCTATTTTTTTCAAGTTTAAGATTCCTTTTATACTTTTACAAAAACATTAGGTCAGAGATTTGACATTTTCAGTTGTCCCTCTCCCAGATTTATTATCTCCATAAATCATTGTTGCTCTTCAAACAGAGTTCCTGCTTCAGTGATTCTCTGGGAATCAGCCTTATCATCTATTATTTACCTCCTCTAATGTGTCTTATAGTTAACTTGTGATTACATTGTAACTCATGCTACATTCCTCAGTTTACTACTTATCTTCTTAAATCCTGTTTGCTCATGACATCCTGAGCTCACTATCTCTTAAAAAGGCTTCTATCTATAGTGTCTCTAAAATTTCTAACTTTTATAAGCTATAGTAAAATATGCTAACTTTACAACATCCTTAAATATTTAACTTCTAACTATTTTAATTATTTCTAAGCCCCAAATTCAGTAAACTCCTTTGCCATAAATATTCTCCTCACAAATAGGCTTCAGATAGCAATCCTTCCCATGGCCTCAAGCTACGGCCTATGTGGTCATCCTGGAACACTCTTTTGTAAAAGTCCTTAAACAAATGTCAATGATTAATGTTATGAATTATTCTCTGAGCACAGCTGCAGAAGGCTTTGTGCCTTTTCATACTCCTCTCAAGAACAATAAGCACCTATATATTCCCTTTCCATCAACTCAACCGAGGAGAGGAAAAGATAAGTCAGAATTACAAGACCTAACTCCTTCATCCTGGGAACATGCCTGCCGAATGAGGAGAGGGGTCTGGGGCTGTGCCTCCATTTTGTCAGTAATGCCTAAAGTGGCTCCCAACACACAATATACTTTTTTTCCAATTCAAGAGCATGGTATACCTCTCCATTTGTTTGTGGCATCTTTGATTTCTTTCATCAGCATCTTATAGTTTTCTGTATACAGGTCTTTTCTCCCTTTTGGTAAATTTATTTTATGAATTTATTGTCATGGTGAATGAGATTGTTTCTTTAATTTTTCTTTCTGGTATTTTGTTGTTAGTAATAGGAATGCAAGGGATTTGTGTACTAATTTTACATCCTCTGACTTTACCATATTCACTGATTAGCTCTAGTAATTTTCTGGTGGCATCTTTAGGGTTTTCTATGTAGAGAATCATGTCACCTGCAAACAGTGAGCGTTTTACTTTTCTTTTCCAATCTAGATTCCTTTTTATTCTATTTCTTTTCTGATTTTGTGTGGCTAGAACTTCCAAAACTATGTTGAATAGTAGTGCTGAAACTGGACACCATTTTCCTGAGTATACAGGAAATGATTTCAATTTTTCACCATTGAGGATAATGATTATTGTGACTTTATGATATATGATGTTTATTATGTTGAGGAACGTTATTTCTATGCCTACTTTCTGGTGAGTTTTTTTCATAAATCATATTGAATTTTGTCAAAGGTTTTCTCTGCATCTATTGAGATGATCATATAGTTTTTTTTTTTTAATTTGTTAATATGGTGAATCACATTGACTTATCTATATATATTGAATAATTCCTGCATCCTTGTTATAAAGTCCACTTGATCATGATGTATGTGCTGTTGAATTCTGGTTGCTGAATTCTGTTGAGGATTTTTGCATCTATGTTCATCAGTGATATTGATCTATAATTTTCCTTTTATGTGGTATCCTTTTCTAGTTTCAGTATTAAGGTTATGGTGGCCTCATAGAATGCATTCGGGAGATTTCTCCCCCTCTGAAAAATTTTGAGCAGGATAAGAGTTAGTTCTTCTCTAAACTTTTGGTAGAATTTGTCTGTCAAGCCATCTGGCCCTGAGCCTTTGTTTGTTGGAAGATTTTTCATTAAAGTTTTGATTTTCATACTTGTGATTGGTAACTTCATATTTTGTATTACTTCCTGGTTCAGTTTTGGATGGTTATGCTTTTCTAAGAATTTGCCCATTTCTTCCAAGTTGTCCATTTTATTGGAATAAAGTTCCTCACAGTAGATTCTTATGATCATTTGTATTTCTGCATTGTCTTTTGTAAATTCTTTTTCAGCTCTAAATTTACCTATTTAGTATTCCTCCCTTTTTTTCTTGATAAATCTGGCTAATGATTTATCAATTTTGATTATCTTTTCAAAAGTCAGCTTTTAGCTTTATTTATTCTTGCTGTAGTCTCTTTCTTTTCATTCATTTCTGCTAATACTTATGATTTCTTTTCTTCCACTAGCTTTTTTCTTTTTTTTCTTTTTCCAGGTGGTCTGGGTATAACGTTAGGTTGTTTATTTGATGTCTCTCTTGGCAGGCTACATCCCAGTCCAATATGACTGGTTGACTAACACTTTCACTTTATTTCTGTTTCTTGCATAGATTTGTGTTGCTACAAACTTCTGTCTTAGTACTTCTTTTAATGCATTCTATATACATGTCCAGGTCAGGGGCAACGTCCGGGAGGAGCTACCCCACGTCAGAGGCCAGGGACGGTAGCCAGGAGGAGCCATCTCACATCCAAGGCCAGGGGCGGCGGCCAGGAGGAGCGACCCCAGGTCCAAGGAGTGGCGGCTGCACAGGCACCGGAGGGCCTAGAGGAGCCATTCCACGTTGAAGGTCAGGAAGGGCGGTAGTGAGGAGATACACCTCATCCAAGGTAAGGAGCAGCGGCTGTGCCTTGCTGGAGCAGCCATGAGGAGATACCCCACGTCCAAGGTAAGAGAAACCCAAGTAAGATGGTAGGTGTTGCAAGAGAGCATCAGAGGGAAGACACACTAAAACCATACTCACAGAAAACTACTCAATCTAATCACACTAGGACCACAGCCTTGTCTAACTCAATGAAACTAAGGCATGCCTGTGGGGCAACCCAAGACGGACGGGTCATGGTGGAGAGGTCTGACAGAATGTGGTCCACTGGAGAAGGGAATGGCAAGCCACTTCAGTATTCTTGCCTTGAGAACCCCATGAACAGTATGAAAAGGCAAAATGATAGGATACTGAAAGAGGAACTCCCCAGGTCAGTTGGTGCCCAACATGCTACTGCAGATCAGTGGAAAAATAACTCCAGGAAGAATGAAGGGATAGAGCCAAAGCAAAAACAATACCCAGCTGTGGATGTGACTGGTGATAGAAGCAAGGTCTGATGCTGTAAGAACAATATGGCACAGGAACCTGGAATGTCAGGTCCATGAATCAAGGGAAATTGGAAGTGGTCAAACAAGAGATGGCAAGAGTGAACGTCGACATTCTAGGAATCAATGAACTAAAATGGACTGAATGGGTGAATTTAACACAGATGACCATTATATCTACTACTGCAGGCAAGAATCCCTCAGAAGAAATGGAGTAGCCATCATGGTGAAAAAAGAGTCCAAAATGCAGTACTTGGATGCAATCTTAAAAATGACAGAAAGATCTCTGTTCGTCTCCAAGGCAAACCATTCAATATCACAGTATCCAAGCCTATGCCCCAACCAGTAACACTGAAGAAGCTGAAATTGAACAGTTCTATGAAGACCTACAAGACCTTTTAGAACTAACACCAGAAAAGATGTCCTTTTCATTATAGGGGACTGGAATGCAAAAGTTGGAAGTCAAGAAACACTTGGATTAAGAGTCAAATTTGGCCTTGGAATGTGGAATGAAGCAGGGCAAAGACTAATAGAGTTTTGCCAAGAAAATGCACTGGTCATAGCAAACACCCTCTTCCAACAACACAAGAGAAGACTTTACACATGGACATCACCAGGTGGTCAACACCGAAATCAGATTGATTATATTATACACAGCCAAAGATGAAGAAGCTCTATACAGTCAACAAAAATAAGACGAGGAGCTGACAGTGGCTCAGATCATGAACTCCTTATTACCAAATTCAGTCTTTAATTGAAGAAAGTAGGGAAAACTGTTAGACCATTCAGGTGTGACTTAAGTCAAATCCGTTATGATAGTACAGTGAAAGTGAGAAATAGATTTAAGGGCCTAGATCTGATAGAGTGCCTGATGAACTATGGAAGGAGATTCGTGACATTGTACAGGAGACAGGGATGAAGACCATCCCCATGGAAAATAAATGCAAAAAAGCAAAATGGCTGTCTGGGGAGGCCTTACAAATAGCTGAGAAAAGAAGAGAGGCGAAAAACAAAGGAGAAAAGGAAAGATATAAGCATCTGAATGCAAAGTTCCAAAGAATAACAAGAAGAGATAAGAATGCCTTCTTCAGCGATCAATGCAAAGAAATAGAGGAAAAGAACAGAATGGGAAAGAATAGAAATCTCTTCAAGAACATTAGAGATACCAAGGGAACATTTCATGCAAAGATGGGCTCGATAAATGACAGAAATGGTATGGACCTAACAGAAGCAGTAGATATTAAGAAGTGGTGGCAAGAATACACAGAAAAACTGTACAAAAAAGATCTTCATGACCCAGATAATCACGATGGTGTGATCACTCATCTAGAGCCAGACATCCTGTAATGTGAAGTCGAGTGGGCCTTAGAAAGCATCACTACGAACAAAGCTCGTGGAGGTATTGGAATTCCAGTTGAGCTATTTCAAATACAGATAGACGATGCTGTGACAGTGCTGTATTCAATATGCCAGCAAATTTGAAAACTCAACAGTGGCCACAGGACGGGAAAAGTTCAGTTTTCATTCCAATCCCAAAGAATGCTCAAACTACCATGCATTGCACTCATCTCACACACTAGTAAAGTAATGCTCAAAATTCTCCAAGCCAGGCTTCAGCAATACGTGAGCCGTGAACTTCCAGATGTTCAAGCTGCTTTTAGAAATGGCAGAGGAACCAGAGATCAAATTGCCAACATCCGATGGATCATGGAAAAAGCAAGAGAGTTCCAGAAAAACATCTATTTCTGCTTTACAAACTATGCAAAAGCTTTTGACTGTGGATCACAATAAACTGTGGAAAATTCTGAGAGAGATGGGAAACCAGACCACCTGACCTGCCTCTTGAGAAACCTATATGCAGGTTAGGAGGCAACAGTTAGGGCTGGACATGGAACAACAGACTGGTTCCAAACAGGAAAATGCTGTTATTGTCACCCTGGTTGTTTAACTTATATGCAGAGTACATCATGAGAAACACTGGGCTGTAAGAAGCACAAGCTGGAATCAAGATTGCTGGAAGAAATATCAATAACCTCAGATATGCAGATGACACCACCCTTATGGAAGAAAGTGAAGAGGAACTAAAATGCCTCTTGATGAAAGTGAAAGAGGAGAGTGAAAAAAATGGCTTGAAGCTCAACATTCAGAAAACGAAGATCATGGCATCCCGTCCCATCACTTCATGGGAAATAGATGGGGAAACAGTGGAAACAGTGTCAGCCTTTATTTTCTGGGGCTCCAAAGTCACTGCAGATGGTGATTGCAGCCGTGAAATTAAAAGACGCTTACTCCTTGGAAGAAAAGTTATGACCAACCTAGATAGCATATTGAAAAACAAAGACATTACTTTGTCAACAAACGTCCTTCTAGTCAAGGCTATGTTTTTTTCCAGTAGTCATGTATGGATGTGAGAGTTGGACTGTGAAGAAAGCTGAGCACTGAAGAATTGATGCTTTTGAACTGTGGTGTTGGAGAAGACTCTTGCGAGTCCCTTGGACTGCAAGGAGATCCAACTGGTCCATTCTAAAGGAGATCAGTCCTGGGTGTTCTTTGGAAGGAATGATGCTAAAGCTGAAATTCCAGTCCTTTGGCCACCTCATGCGAAGAGCTGACTCGTTAGAAAAGACTCTGATGCTGGAAGGGGTTGTGGCCAGGAGGAGAAGGAGACGACAGTGAATGAGATGTCTGGATGGCATCACTCACTCGATGGACGTGAGTCTGAGTGAACTCTGGGAGTTGGTGATAGACAGGAAGGCCTGGTGTGCTGTGATTCATGGGGTCGCCAAGAGTCAGACACGACTGAGCAACTAGTGAGCAACTAAACTGAACTGAACTGATAGGCTTTGAGTTGTGTTTTCATTCCCATTTGTTTCTAGGCATATTTTTATTTCCTTAGTGATTTTTGGTTATTCAAAAAGATGCAGATTAGCCTCTATGTGTTGTTGTTTTTATTTTATTTTTTTAGTTTTTATTTTCCTGTAGTTGATACATAGTCTTACAGTGTTATTATCAAAAAAGAAGCTTGAAATGATTGCAATTTTTAAAAAAATTACCAGGACTTGATTTGTTGCACAAGATGTGATCTGTTGTATTGCATGTTCCTTTTGCACTGAGAAAGAATAGTAGTCTATTGTTTTTTAATTTTTTTCTCCATGCAAGATACAGTATGCTTGGGGCTGGTGCACTGGGATGACCCAGAGGGATGGCACGGGAAGGGAGGTGGGAGGAGGGTTCAGAATGGGGACACGTGTACACCCATGGTGGATTCATGTTGATATGTGTCAAAACCAATACAATATTGTAAAGTGATTAGCCTCCAATTAAAATATATAAATTTAAATTAAAAAAAAAAAAGAAGTCTATTGTCTTTAAATGAAGTGCCCTGTAGATAACAATTAGGTACAACTGGTCCAATGTATTGTTTAAAGTTTATGTTTCCTTATGAATTTTCTGACCGGATGATTTATCCATTGGTGTGCATGTAGTATCAAAGTCTTCCTCTATTATTGTGTTACTCTTGATTTCCTCCTTGACAATTGTGAGCATTTATCTTTATGTATTGAAGTGCTCCTATGTTGGGTACATATATATTTATGTATATATTCTTGGATTAATCCTTTGATCATTATGTAATGTTCTTCTTTGGCTCTTGTAATGGTCTTTACTTTAAAGTTTATTTTATCTCTTATGAGTATTAGTACAACTGCTTTCTTTTGATTTCCATTTCATGGAATATCTTTTTACAGCCTCTCACTCTCAATCTGTATATTTCCCTAGGTTTGAGGTGGGTCTCTTTTAGGCAGCATATACAGGGATTTTGTTTTTGTATCCATTCAGTCAAACTTTGTCTTCTGTTTGTAGCATTTAACCCATTAACATTTAAGGTAATTATTGATAAGTATGATTCTGTTACCATTTACTATATTTTTTAATTTTGGTGTTTTTTTTTTTTTTATAGGCTTTTTTTTTTTTTTTTTTTTTTGTCTAAAGAAGTCCCTTTATTATTTGTTGAAGTGCTGGTTTGGTGGTGATGAATTCTCTTAGCTTTTGCTTGTCTGTAAAGCTTTTGATCTCTTCTTTGAATGTGAATGACATATTTTTGGGGTAGAATAATCTTGGTTGTAGGTTTTTCCCTTTCATCTCTTTAAGTATAGCCTGCTATTTCCTTCTCTTCTGCAGTTTCTTTTGAAAGATCAGCTTTTAACCTTATAGGGATCTCCTTGTATGTTATTTGTTGTTTTTCCATTGCTGCTTTTGATATTTGTTCTTTGTGTTCAATTTTTCTTAGTTTGATTAATATGTGTCTTGACAGGTTTCTACTAGGGTTTATCCTATATGGGACTCTCTGGGTTTCCTGGACTTGTTTGGCTCTTTCCTTCCCCATTTTAAGGCAAATTTTGACTATAATCTCCTCAAGTATTATTTCATTTCCTTTCTTTTTGTTTTCTTATTCTAGGATGCCTATAGTTCAAATGTCACTGTGCTTAATGTTGTCCCATAGGTCTCTGATACTGCCTTCATTTCTTTTTTTCTTTTCCCTTTATTCCACTCTACTTCAGTTATTTCCACGATTGCATCTTCCAACTCCTTTATCCATTCTACTGACTCAGTTCCTCTATGGTTGGTATGCTCCAGTGGATTTTTAATTTCAGCTATTGCATTGCTCATTGTTGATTGCTTATTCTTTAATTCTTCTAGGTCAGAGTTGAAAATTTTTTGTTATTTTCAATCTATGCATCCAGTCTATTTGTCTGTAACTCTTATTTTGTTCTCAAAGATTTGGATCATCTTTACTATCTTTATAAAGACTTCTCTTTCAGGTATACTCCTCATTTCATCCTCAGTTACTTGATCTGCGGGTTTTTACCATGTTCCTTCACCTTTTGAATAGTTCTCTGTCTTTTCACTTTGTTTAGTTTGCTATGCTTGGTGTCACCTTTCTGCAGGCTGAAAGGTAGTAGCTCCACTTAACTATTGAGTCTGTCCCCTGTGAGTGAGGTTGGATCATTGCCTTGTGAAGATTTCCTGCTTGTAGGAACTTATGCCTGTGTTCTGGTTAATGGAGCTGAATCTCATCACTCTTAAGGGCAGTGCTGAAACAGGAATCTGAGTTCTTGCTCACAGAGCTGAAGATTGAACTTCTCAAACACACAAATACTCACAGCAACAAGCAAACAGGATTTATTTGAAAGAGAAGAGAATACAAAGTTCTAAGCATGGACCCTGAGAGAGGGTGAAGTGCCTGAAAAAGCAAGGCTTACAGCATTTTATATCCTTACTAGTATTGATTTGTACACTTTTGATTGGCTCTTACTTTGACCATATATCATTTCTATCCAATCTGCTTAAAGGTCACAGTGTTTAACTTAACATATTGATGGCTTCTTTTGATCCTCAAATTGTTAGTTTTCTTAGAAAACTGGCAACCTTTTCTCATGACCCCTGGCCATTTTATGGTGGACCAGATGTATGGGCTAAAGACTGGTGATAGGAGAGAGCAGAAAGATGGCGGAGGAATAGGATGGGAAGACCACTTTCTCCCTCACAAATTCCTCAAAAGAACATTTCAACGCTGAGCAAACTCCACAAAACAACTTCTGTAGGCTGGCAGAGGACATCAGGCAACCAGAAAAGCAGACCATTGTCTTCAAAAACAGGTAGGAAAAAATATAAAAGATGAAAAAGGAGACAAAGGAGGTGGGGAGGGAGCTCTGTCCCGGGAAGGGAAGCCCGTCCCGGGAAGGGAATTTTAAGAAGAGAGGTTTCCAAACACCAGGAAACACTCTCCCTGCCGAGTCTGTGGCGAGTCTTGGAAACACAGAGGGCAACATAACAGGAAGGAAAAATAAAGAAATAATTAAAACCAAGAGATTACAAGCCCAACAGTAACTCCCCCAGCGGAAAAGCAGCACAGATGCCTGCATCTGCCATTGGGAAGTGGGGGCAGGGCAGGGACGCGCGGGAGGCGAGGGCTGCAGTGCTTTGTAAGAATCGGGCCGGAACGCCCCACGCGCAACCAGAACGATCTAACTTGGGCTAGCAAACCAGACTGTGGGATAGCTACTGCACGAAAAGCTCGAACATGAGACAGCGCCAGGACCGAGCACAGAACAAAGGACAGAACAGAAAAAGCCGGCTGCAGACCATCCCCCACCGGGGACAGGCAGCCAGAGCCGTAAGGACTGGAAAGGGGCAATTGCAGACCCAGAGAGACTTTACTTACCTAACTGCAAGCAGGCTTCTTTGCTAAGACTTCTGGGGGTGCTGGACAGTCACAATCTGCCTCACGGGGGATGCCAGCGGTCCACCCAGAAAGCTGAGCAGCAGCGGCAGAGAAGGTGACAAGCCGCGGCGATCGCGCTCGCCAAACTCCTGAGCTACTCGGACCTGGGAAGGGCACAAAGCGCAGTCCCAGCCGAATCTGTGCCTCTGAGGGCTGCCTGAGCGCCGAACCTGAGCGGCTTGGACCGGGGAAGTGCACGCAGCCTAGGGCCGGCCCCAGACGGTTCCCAGCTGAGCATCGTAGAGCTGGAGCGGTTTGTGCGCCGCGAGAAGGGACAGTTCAAGTGGGGCTGAGACACTGTGCACACGACAGTGCTATTTGTGTGCAGCTTCCCCCCTCCCCACAGCGCGACTGAACTAGTGAGCCTATAAAACCAGCAAACGGAAGAAGTTAAACAGAGGGAACCACCTTGGAAGTGATCCCACACGGCCCAAAACATCAGAGAAGGGCCAGATATATTTTTACTATTTTTAAAATCATTGCTTGTTTTTTTTTTTCTAACTTTTTTTTTAATTGTTAAGTCTTCTATTTCTCCTCTAATTTTTATTACTATAACCTATTATTACTATTTAAAAACAAAAAGACTTCTCTTTTTTTAAGGCAAACACCATATATAGCCTTTGGATGGTTGTTGGTGTTTTTTTGTTTTTGTTTTTTGTTTGTTTGTTTGTTTTGTTTGTTTTTTAATAATTCTTGTTTTTTCTTTCTTTCTTTCCTTCCTCCTTTATCCTTCTGCTTCTTTTCTTGAATATTGTATTTTTGAAAATCCAACCTCTACTCTAGATTTTTAATCTTTGCTCTTAGGTTTTTGTTGTCAATTTTGTACATTTAAAAACCCAAACTTCACTACCCAAGTTTACCTGAGAGCGAGATTACTGGCTTGACCACTCTCTTCTCCTTTGGACTCTCCTTTTTCTCCACCAGGTGGCCTCTGTCTCTTTTCTCCCCCATCTCTTCTCTATCCAACTCTGTGAATCTCTGTGTGTTCCAGACGGTGGAGAACACCTAAGGAACTGGTTACTGGCAGGATTTGTCTCTCTCCTTCTCATTCCTCTCTCTTATCCTCCTGGTCACCTCTGTCTACTTCCTCCCTCTCCTCTTCCCCATATAACTCCGTAAATACCTCTGAGCGGTCCAGACTATAGAGTGCACATAAGGAAGTGACTACTGGCTAGCTTGCTCTCTCCTCTTTTGATCTCACCACATCTCATTCCAGTTACCTCTAACTACCCCCTCCATCTTCTCTTCTCCTTGTAACTCAGTGAACCTCTCTGAGTGTCCCTCAATGTGGAGAAACTTTTCATCTTTAACCTAGATGTTTTATCATCAGTGCTGTATAGATGGAGAAGTCTAGAGGCTACTGTAAAAATAAAACTGAAGACCAGAAGCAGGAGGCTTAAATCCAAAGCCTGAAAACATTAGAGAACTCTTGAATTCAGGGAACATTAAGCAATAGGAGCTCATCAAATGCCTTCATACCTACACTGAAACCAAGCTCCACCCAAGGGCCAACAAGTTCCAAAACAAGACATACCACTCAAATTCTCCAGCAACACAGGAACACTCCCCTGAGCTTCAATATACAGGCAGCTCAAAATTATTCCAATACTTTTGATGTCTCATAACCCATTACTGGTCACTCCACTGCACTCCACAGAGAAGAAACCCAGCTCCACCCACCAGAACTCCAACACAAGCCTCCCTAACCAGGAAACCTTGACAAGCCACTGATAGAACCCCACCCACAGTGAAGAAGCTCCATAATAAAGAGAACTCCACAAATTACCAGAATATAAAAAGACCACCCCAAACGCAGCAATATAACCAAGATGAAGAGACAGAGGAATACTCAGCAGGTAAAGGAACAGGAGAGTTGCCCACCAAACCAGACAAAAGAGGAAGAAGTAGGGAATCTACCTGAGAAGGAATTCTGAATATTGATAGTGAAAATGATCCAAAATCTTGAAATCAAAATGGAATCACAGATTAATAGCCTAGAGACAAGGATTGAGAAGATGCAAGAAAGATTTAACAAGGACCTAGAAGAAATAAAAAAGAGTCAAAATATAATGAATAACGCAATAAATGATATCAGAAACACTCTGGAGGCAACAAATAGTAGAATAACGGAGGCAGAAGATAGGATTAGTGAAATAGAAGATAGAATGGTAGAAATAAATGAATAGAGAGGAAACAAGAAAAACGAATTAAAAGAAATGAGGACAATCTCAGAGACCTCCAGGACAATATGAAATGCTCCAACATTCGAATTATAGGAGTCCCAGAAGAAGAAGACAGAAAGAAAGATCATGAGAAAATCCTTGAGGAGATAATAGTTGAAAACTTCCCTAAAATGGGGAAGGAAATAATCACCCAAGTCCAAGAAACACAGAGAGTTCCTAATAGGATAAACCCAAGGCGAAACACCCCAAGACACATATTAATTAAGTTAACAAAGATCAAACACAAAGAACAAATATTAAAAGCAGCAAGGGAAAAACAACAAATACACAAGGGGATTCCCATAAGGATAACAGCTGATCTTTCAATAGAAACTCTTCAGGCCAGGAGGGAATGGCAAGACATACTTCAAGTGATGAAAGAAAATAACCTACAGCCCAGATTACTGTACCCAGCAAGGATCTCATTCAAATATGAAGGAGAAATCAAAAGCTTTACAGACAAGCAAAAGCTGAGAGAATTCAGCACCACCAAACCAGCTCTCCCACAAATTCTAAAGGATATTCTCTAGACAGGAAACACGAAAAGGGTGTATAAACCCGAACCCAAAACAATAAAGTAAATGGTAACTGGATCATACTTATCAATAATTACCTTAAATGTAAATGGGTTGAACGCCCCAACCAAAAGGCAAAGACTGGCCGAATGGATACAAAAACAAGACCCCTCTATATGCTGCCTACAAGAGACCCACCTCAAAACAAGAGACACATACAGACTGAAAGTGAAGGGCTGGAAAAAGATATACCACACAAATAGAGACCAAAAGAAAGCAGGAGTGGCAATACTCATATCTGATAAAATAGACTTTAATACAAAGACTGTGAAAAGAGACAAAGAAGGCCACTACATAATGATCAAAGGATCAATCCAAGAAGAAAATATAACAATTATAAATATATATGCACCCAATATAGGAGCACCACAATATGTAAGACAAATGCTAACAAGTATGAAAGGGGAAATCACCAACAACACAATAATAGTGGGAGACTTTAATACCCCACTCACACCTATGGAGAGATCAACTAAACAGAAAATTAACAAAGAAACGCAAACTTTAAATGATACATTAGATCAATTAGACCTAATTGATATCTATAGGACATTTCACCCCAAAACAATGAATTTCACCTTTTTTTCAAGTGCTCATGGAACCTTCTCCAGGATAGATCACATCCTGGGCCATAAATCTAAACTTGATAAATTCTAAAAAAATCGAAATCATTCCAAGCATCTTTTCTGACCATAATGCATTAAGATTAGATCTCAATTACAGGAGAAAAACTACTGAAAATTCCAACATATGGAGGTTGAACAACACACTTCTGAATAACCAACAAATCACAGAAGAAATCAAAAAAGAAATCAAAATATGCATAGAAACTAATGAAAATGAAAACACAACAACCCAAAACCTGTGGGACACTATAAAAGCAGTGCTAAGAGGAAAGTTCAAAGCAATACAGGCATACCTCAAGAAACAAGAAAAAAGTCAAGTAAATAACCTACCTCTACAACTAAAGCAACTAGAAAAGGAAGAATTGGAGAACCCCAGAGTTAGTAGAAGGAAAGAAATCTTAAAAATTAGGGCAGAAATAAATGCTAAAGAAACAAAAGAGACCATAGCAAAAATCAACAAGGCCAAAAGCTGGTTCTTTGAAAGGATAAATAAAATCGACAAACCACTAGCTAGACTCATCAAGAAGCAAAGAGAGAAAAATCAAATCAATAAAATTAGAAATGAAAATGGAGAGATCACAACAGACAACACAGAAATACAAAGGATCATGAGACTACTATCAGCAGTTGTATGCCAATAAAATGGAACACATGGAAGAAATGGACATATTCTTAGAAAAGTACAATTTTCCAAAACTGAACCAGGAAGAAATAGAAAATCTTAACAGACCCATCACAAGCACGGAAATTGAAACTGTAATCAGAAATCTTCCAGCAAACAAAAGCCCAGGTCCAGACGGCTTCACAGCTGAATTCTACCAAAATTTTAGAGAAGAGCTAACACCTATCCTACTCAAACTCTTCCAGAAATTTGCAGAGGAAGGTAAACTTCCAAACTCATTCTATGAGGCCACCATCAACCTAATACCAAAACCTGACAAAGATGTCACAAAAAAAGAAAACTACAGGCCAATATCACTGATGAACATAGATGCAAAAATCCTCAACAAAATTCTAGCAATCAGAATCCAACAACACATTAAAAAGATCATACACCATGACCAAGTAGGCTTTATCCCAGGGATGCAAGGATTCTTCAATATCCGCAAATCAATCAATGTAATTCACCACATTAACAAATTGAAAAATAAAAACCATATGATTATCTCAATAGATGCAGAGAAGGCCTTTGACAAAATTCAACATCCATTTATGATAAAAACTCTCCAGAAAGCAGGAATAGAAGGAACATACCTCAAGATAATAAAAGCTATATATGACAAACCCACAGCAAACATTATCCTCAATGGTGAAAAATTGAAAGCATTTCCCCTAAAGTCAGGAACAAGACAAGGGTGTCCACTTTCACCGCTACTATTCAACATAGTTCTGGAAGTTTTGGCCACAGCAATCAGAGCAGAAAAAGAAATAAAAGGAATCCAAATTGGAAAAGAAGAAGTAAAACTCTCACTGTTTGCAGATGACATGATCCTCTACATGGAAAACCCTAAAGACTCCACCAGAAAATTACTAGAGCTCATCAATGAATATAGTAAAGTTGCAGGATATAAAATCAACACACAGAAATCCCTTGCATTCCTATACACTAATAATGAGAAAGTAGAAAAAGAAATTAAGGAAACAATTCCTTTCACCATTGCAATGAAAAGAATAAAATACTTAGGAATATATCTACCTAAAGAAACTAAAGACCTATATAAAGAAAAGTATAAAACACTGATGAAAGAAATCAAAGAGGACACTAATAGATGGAGAAATATACCATGTTCATGGATTGGAAGAATCAATATAGTGAAAATGAGTATACTACCCAAAGCAATTTACAAATTCAATGCAATCCCTATCCAGCTACCAGCCATATTTTTCACAGAACTAGAACAAATAATTTAAAGATTTGTATGGAAATACAAAAAACCTCGAATTGCCAAAGCAATCTTAAGAAAGAAGAATGGAACTGGAGGAATCAACTTGCCTGACTTCAGGCTCTACTACAAAGCCACAGTCATCAAAACAGTATGGTACTGGCACAAAGACAGAAATATAGATCAATGGAACAAAATAGAAAGCCCAGAGATAAATCCACACACCTATGGACACCTTATCTTTGACAAAGGAGGCAAGAATATACAATGGAGTAAAGACAATCTCTTTAACAAGTGGTGCTGGGAAAACTGGTCAACCACTTATAAAAGAATGAAACTAGAACACTTTCTAACACCATACACAAAAATAAACTCAAAATGGATTAAAGATCTAAATGTAAGACCAGAAACTGTAAAACTCCTAGAGGAGAACATAGGCAAAACACTCTCCGGCATACATCACAGCACTATCCTCTATGACCCACCTCTCAGAATACTGGAAATAAAAGCAAAAATAAAGAAATAAGATCTAGTTAAAATTAAAAGCTTCTGCACAACAGAGGAAACTATAAGCAAGATGAAAAGACAGCCTTTGGAATGGGAGAAAATAATAACAAATGAATCAAGTGACAAACAACTAATTTCAAAAATATACAAGCAATTCCAGCAACTCAATTCCAGAAAAATAAATTACCTAATCAAAAAATGAGCCAAAGAACTAAATAGACATTTGTCCAAAGAAGACATACAGATGGCTAACAAACACATGAAAAGATACTCGACATCACTCATCATCAGAGAAAAGCAAAAAAACCACAATGAGGTACCATTTCATGCCTGTCAGAATGGCTGCGATCAAAAAGTCTACAAGCAATAAATGCTGGAGAGGGTGTGGAGAAAAGGGAACCCTCTTACACTGTTGGTGGGAATGCAAACTAGTATAGTCAGTAGCGAGAACAGTGTGGAGATTCCTTAAAAAACTGGAAATAGAACTGCCTTATGACTCAGCAGTCCCACTGCTGGGCATACACACTGAGGAAACCAGAAAAGAAAGAGATACGTGTACCCCAATGTTCATCACAGCACTGTTTATAATAGCCAGGACATGGAAGAAACCTAGATGTACATCAGCAGATGAATGGATAAGAAAGCTGTGGTACATATACACAATGGAGTGTTACTCAGCCATTAAAAATAATACATGTGAATCAGTTCTAATGAGGTGGATGAAACTGGAGCCTATTATACAGAGTGAAGTAAGCCAGAGAGAAAAACACCAATACAGTATACTAACACATATATATGGAATTTAGAAGGATGGTAACTATAACCCTGTATGCGAGACAGCAAAAGAGACACAGATGTCTAGAACAGTCTTTTGGACTCTGTTGGAGAGGGTGAGGCTGGGATGATTTGGGAGAATGGCATTGAAACATGTATAATATCATATAAGAAATGAATTGCCAGTCTAGGTTCAATGCAGGATACAGGATGCTTGGGGCTGGGGCACTGGGATGACCCAAAGAAATGGTATGGGGAGGGAGGTGGGAGGGGGATTCAGGATTGGGAACACGTCTACACCCGTGGTGGATTCATGCTGATGTATGGCAAAACCAATACAGTATTGTAAAGTAAAATAAAGTAAAATTTAAAAAAAAAAAAAAAGACTGATGATAACCAGTTGTTTTTACCTCAGGCATATGGACAATAAGTTAATTACTACCCTTTCTTGAATCTGAGTGCTAATAATTTATCAGACCAAGGACACATTCCTCTGAGAGCCAGGAATTCAGGACAAACTGTATGGTTTTAGGCTAATGGATCACGATGTTTATTGAAACAGGTTGAATTTTCAAAATTCCTACACTAACTGCATACTAATTTCTACCTCAGTGCCATGTCCAGTCGTGAGTTTGGAGTGTCTATGAGATTGTTATGGCTTTTGGTAGCATGTTTACTAATGTGCAGCATTGTTCCCATTGCCCTGAAGTATTAGCATGGGTGTCAAATACAAATTGACACTTTCCAAGAGCATTGCCAACGACTGAACAACAAGGACATTTGCCATCTGCCTCTGTTGAGTTTGCACCCTGTGCTCCTGCAGCTGTTGACCAACACCCTTGAGGGAATTCAGGGTGAGTGAGGCACTCTGTGCTCCAGGAAATCTGGTGGGACAGGTCTTTAGATAGTTGTTTTTAGGAACATATTTTATTACCTCAATCCTTGAATCTCCTTATATCCAGAAAAGCACTAAATCCTTTCATGGTGAAATCCACTCCTTGTGACTAGCAGAAAAGCTCTTGTAAAATGAGTGCTTAATTGTATTGAACTTCACCTTCAAAACCTTACAAATTGATCTTCCGTCCACTACCTCTTTGAAGCAGTCTCTCAGAGCTATCTTAGATGCTGCCTCTTGGGCTGTAGTCCTCATTTTACTCCAAATAAAACTCAACTCACAACTCTCAAGCTGTGCATCCAATTTTCAGTCATCATGGGGTATTGGGGCACAGGAGCTTTCTGGCTTTTGGGAAGAGCTTTTTTGTCTTGAGGTGGAAGACATTGGGAGGGCTCTCTCTTATTCCCTGGAATTGGCAGTCTTCTGGTGGATCAAAGTCTTGGTCTCAGTTCTCTCACCTCAGGACTTCAGACTCAACTCCTACTGTAGCACCACAACTTCAAAAGGTACACAGCACAGAGGACAAATCTCTCAGACTCTTGGTGAAAGCAAGATTCTACAGCCCAGAGTACCCAGCGAGATTTACACGAAAGCCCTCTAATATTTCTAGCAAGGTCTCTGAGGCCTATTGTGTGCAACATGGGATCAGTTCAGTCTCAGATCTGAACTTATTCCAGCTTGTTCTTGCTCCTAAAGTTTGCAGTTGCACCTAAAATGCACTGTCTGACCCCTGACCAGACACATATAGGCAAAAGCCAAGTCTCATTATGGCTCATTTGCTCACTTTGGCTGGGAGGAGAAGGGGATATGGTAGCCACAATTGTGATGTACCGGGGAGTGTATAGGGCAATAGAGTCCTGTTGTATATTGTTACAGTCTAAAGGGGGCAAAATCACTGCAGATGGTGACTGCAGCCATGAAATTAAAAGACGCTTACTCCTTGGAAGAAAAGTTATGACCAACCTAGATAGTATATTCAAAAGCAGAGACATTACTTTGCCAACTAAGGTCTGTCTAGTCAAGGCTATGGTTTTTCCTGTGGTCATGTATGGATGTGAGAGTTGGACTGTGAAGAAGGCTGAGCGCCAAAGAATTGATGTTTTTGAACTGTGGTGTTGGAGAAGACTCTTGAGAGTCCCTTGGACTGCAAGGAGATCCAACCAGTCCATTCTGAAGGCGATCAGCCCTGGGATCTCTTTGGAAGGAATGATGCTAAAGCTGAAGCTCCAGTCCTTTGGATATCTCATGTGAAGAGTTGACTCACTGGAAAAGACTCTGATGCTGGGAGGGACTGAGGGCCGGAGGAGAAGGGGACAACCGAGGAAGAGATGGCTGGGTGGCATCACGGGCTCGATGGACATGAGTCTGAGTGAACTCTGGGAGATGGTGATGGACAGGGAGGCCTGGTGTGCTGCGATTCATGGGGTCACAAAGAGTCAGACACGACTGAGCGACTGAACTGAACTGAAAGGGGGCCGTGAACTCTCCCAGAGGTAAAAGCTTCAGGTCATGGCACTGTTACAAGTCCAAGCTCACTCTGTTCACTACACTGTAGGCCAATAAATCTGAGAGTTGAGGGTTTAAGACAAGGAAGGGACTTTATTTGGGGAGTTGGTTGACCTAGAAAATGACAGGCTAGTGGTTCAAAATAACCACCCTGAAAGGATCTTGAAGCCAGGTTATTTTGTAGAGTCAAAGAGAAAGAAGCAATGAGGAACTAAAGTCAAAAGGCAGACTAGAGGGAGAGGCAGTGGGGAAGTAAAGTGAAAGGGTCTTCAATCTTGCAAAACATCTCCAAGCGAATGACCAGCCTGTGGAAGGAGTGTGTTAATCTGTTATATTCACAGGTAGGCAGGGTCAGATTATCTCTCTATGAGCTGAGCCAAGGCACTTTAGTTTACAATCAGGCAGAGGGGTAGGATGCTCTGAGGCAAGCTATTATGTATTATTATAAACACAAAAGCAAAAAAAAAAAAAAAAAAGCATGGCAAGAAACAGTTTCCAACATGGATTCAGAATTGGCTTCCTCTCTGCAGCCTGGCATGCTGCAGTCAATGTAGTTGCAAAGAGTTGGACACAACTGGATGACTGAACAACTGCAACAATTCTCCACTATCAAATTCCATTCCACAAAACTGTCGACATTCAACAACCCCTGAGGGAGTTCAGGGTGGAGTAAGGCACTCTGTGCTCCAGGAAATCTGGTGGGACAGGTCTTTAGATAGATGTTTTAGGAACAGATTTTTTTTGATCCCAATCTTTGTATATCCTCATATTTAGAAAAGCAATAAATCCCATCATGATGATGTCAGGTCCTCATGACTAGCAACAATTTTTTTGTAAAATGAATGCTTAATGGTATTGAACTCTCCCTTCACCAAAACCTTATATATTGACTTACCCTCACTGCCACTTTGGGACAGTCTCTCAGAGCTATCTGAGGTGTTGCCTCCTGGGCTACAGTCCTCATTTTGCTACAAATAAAACTTAACTCCCAACTCTTAAGTTGAACATCTTTTTAGTCGATATTATAATTTGATTTGGGAAGTCCAGTTAAAGGAAACAAAAAAAAAAAAACATTTTAAAGTATACCAGGACCATAGATCACTGTGAAACTTAGCCAAAGTGACCATGAAAAATTTTAAAGCCTATAGACAATTCATCTTTCATAAAGGAGGCAAGAATATACAATGGAGAAAATACAATCTCTTTAACAAGTAGTGCTGGGAAAACTGGTCAACCACTTGTAAAAGAATGAAACTAGAACACTTTCTAACACCATTCACAAAAGTAAAATCAAAACGGATTAAAGATCTAAATGTAAGACCAGAAACTGTAAAACTCTTAGAGGAGAACATAGGCAAAACACTCTCCGACATAAATCACAGCAAGATCCTCTATGACCCACCTCCCAGAATACTGGAAATGAAAGCAAAAATAAACAAATGGGACCTAATTAAAATTAAAAGCTTCTGTACAATAAAGGAAACTATAAGCAAGGTGAAAAGACAGCCTTCAGAATGGGAGAAAATAATAGCAAATGAAGCAACTGACAAACAACTAATCTCAAAAATACACAAGCAACACCTGCAGCTCAATTCCAGAAAAATAAATGACCCAATCAAAAAATGGGCCAAAGAACTAAACAGACATTTCTCCAAAGAAGACATACATATGGCTAACAAACACATGAAAAGTTCCTAAACATCATTCATTCTCAGAGAAATGCAAATCAAAACCACAATGAGGTACCATTTCATGCCAGTCAGAATGGCTGTGATCCAAAAGTCTGCAAGCAATAAATGCTGGAGAGGGTGTGGAGAAAAGGGAACCCCCTTACACTGTTGGTGGGAATACAAACTTGTACAGCCACTCTGGAGAACAATGTGGAGATTCCTTAAAAAACTGGTAATAGAACTGCCTTATGACCCAGCAATCCCACTGCTGGGCATACACACCAAGGAAACCAGAATTGAAAGAGACACGTGTACCCCAGTGTTCATTGCAGCACTGTTTATAATAGCCAGAACATGGAAGCAACCTAGATGTCCATCAGCGGATGAATAGATAAGAAAGCTGTGGTACATATACACAATGGAGTACTACTTAGCCATTAAAGAGAATACATTTGAATCAGTTCTAATGAGTTGGATAAAACTGGAGCCTATTATACAGAGTGAAGTAAGCCAGAAAGAAAAACATCAATACAGTATACTAATGCATATACATGGAATTTAGAAAATGGTAATGAAAACCCTTTATGCGAGACAGCAAAAGAGACACGGATGTATAGAACAGTCTTTTGGACTCTGTGGGAGAGGGAGAGGGTGGGATGATTTGGGGGAATGTCATGGAAACATGTATAATAATATCATATAAGAAACGAATCGCCAGTCTAGGTTCGATATATGATCCTTGGGGCTGGTGCACTGGGATGACCCAGAAGGATGGTACAGGGAGGGAGTTGGGAGGAGGATTCAGGATGGGGAACACATGTATGCCTGTGATGGATTCATGTTGATGTGTGGCAGAACCAATACAATATTTTAATTAGCCTCTAATTAAAATAAATAAATTTAAATTTAAAAAAGCCAAATACAGATTGTTTAAAAGGTAAATAAATTTGAAATCTGTTATCCAAGACAGTTCAATACCTTCAGAAAATTTGTCTCTTTTTAACAGAGAGAGAAGCCAGTTTTAAGTTTTGTATCCACTTATCTTTAAAATTTTACCTAATTAAAGTTTTAAGTATAGTCATTCCTGACAATGCACTAAAACCTTTTCTTGCAGTCTGCTTTTCATAAACTTGTCATCACTTATTTTAGCACAATTTTAACCTTTAAACTGTAGAATATCTGGAGAGATCCTAAAACATATATTTTTAAAAGTTCACTCAAAACTCTTCTCATTTATATTTCTTTCCTCAAAAGTTTCTTTATCTAAGTATCTATAAGTAACAAAGTTAATTCATTATTAAATATCTGATTTATTGTTAGATACTTGAACAATACTTATTCCTTGACCAAAGTAAGCAGATATCTCAAAAGCAAATACCCATGGCATAAAAGCAATGGTGCTCATATGATCTGCTATAAAAAAATGATTTTCCAAAAGAACTTTTCTCTGAACAGAAAGATAAAGGCAAATCCAAATCTTAGCTTGCATAACTCTTCTCAGTATTTCTTTTTTATTCCTCATGCCTTCTACTGAAACCACATATGTTAGTTTCCTTAAAGTTTTCTTCCCCATTGAGGTTTTTTTTTGTTTGTTTGTTTTTTGTTTTGGCTGATGATTTTTAACAGATATAATTATTTATGTTAAACCTGGGTACAATGCAAGTATTATACTTAATTTTATATTTAATTTGTTGATGACACTAGACATGTCTATATTATTATAATTAGATCAACAAACTTGAACATTAATACCAGGTATTAATTTAATATTAAATATTCCCCAGTTTATGTGAACCTGAAACTCATTTAACATGATTTTTCTTGTATTTAGAATTGTTCAGTTTGTTGGTGCTTATTACTTTTATTTAAGCCCATTAAATAGAGCTCTTTTTAGAAATCAAAACAATTTTATCCAAAAAATAAATTAAAAAAAGATTCATATAAACACACAAACTACAAGGTCTCAGTTCTTACTTCAAGATTTCAGTTCTGAGTCAGGTATAGAAATGTAACACCCATCAGTTTACAAAAGAGGTTGAGTTAAAAGTGGGGTTCTCACAGATGAAACAAGTCAGGCTCACTTGGATAGATGATTAAATAGTAATATTTGCAGAAAAAGCAATTCCTAACTACCTTGCACAAACCAACTTCTAAATGACTTTACACTTTCTAAGATTTACATCAAAAAGATAAGGGAAATAAGGGTTCCTGAGAAGTCCAGAGGACATTTGCATCTCAAAGATACAGGCAAGTTCTTCCTAGAATGACTTTGTTTCCCCTTTGCTTAATATTTATAAGCTTCACAAGATAAATAGGGAAAATTTTGGAGTGGTGAAAGGATTTTTGGAACCATCTTTCTGTAAAGATTACATTTGTAAACCAAGAACAGTTTTGTTTTTCTTTCCTTTCACAAAAGAATTGGATGATCTCCCCAGCAAGAACTGACACACCCATCCATCCATGTTGGAAACCTTAACCTTGCTTCCTTTAGCCTAAGGGAGAAGTCTTCTTGGGAATGCTCAAAGGCAACACCCAGGCTGCTGAAAATCAATCTGGACCAAAGGGAAAAGAGCCAGAGGCAACAGGAAAGATAGAGAAGACAGACTGAAGAGTCTGCCTTGTAATCCCACCAGCCCCCTCAGCTTTCAGATGGTAAAGCGTCTGCCTGAAATGCGGGAGACATGGGTTCTATCCCTGGGTCGGGAAGATCCCTTGGAGAAGGAAATGGCAACCTGCTCCAGTATTCTTGCCTAGAAAATCCCATGGATGGAGGAGTTGGTGGGCTACAGTCCATGAGGTCGCAAAGAGTTGGACACGGCTGAGCAACTTCATGGAGGACAGGAAAGGTCTCACCCACTTGGGTGGCAGCTACTGGGGCAGAGTGGGCTGTAGGACTTGGAACAAACCAAAGACTAACCCTGACCATAATTCCTCAACTGCTTCCACAGCCACTCACCGTTTACAGAGGGTTAAAGGAGAAAGAAATGAGAAAACCAGAGAGGAAGCCTTAGAGGCTTAGTGCAAGATATCTGAACATTTACAAAATAACCAGAATAAACCAAAAGCTAACTAGCCAGAAAGTCACATTAACATGACTTCCCAGTCCCTTTAGACCAGTGATTTGTCTCCAAAGTGCCTCATAAACAGTTTCCCTTCACAAGGAGAACACCCCAAATTGGAGCCAAAGCCCTCCAGATGGGAGCTGAAGCTCCCCAGATTGGACAAAGTCAAAAATGCCCTGGTGGGACCCTAATGTCTAACTGTTCTGGGGAGAAGGTTATTTTGGCATTTAATTTACAAAGGAGAGTGGTATCTATTAGATAGTCAATCAACTTGTTACCCACTATCAAAATTACTCAGGGCTCCTCACAGGGAAATTAGAGTTGGATACCTCAAGTCCAAGGGAGCCCCAGGCCTGATCATTTTCAAAGTGTTCCCCTCCTTTGGAAAGTGCTTCTGACTTCCAGATTGTTTAATCGTGAGCCTTTTAGGGGTCATTGCTCTTCTGATCTTAGCATATCTAATATGCACCCCAAAGATCTTTCCTTCAGTATAGAATAAATAGTTCCAATTATAAGTTTGATAACACCAAAACACAAAAGATATAGGCAATTTCCAACAAAGACTGCTCAAATTCCAGCATCTATGTACAGACGAACTGGTTCCCAAATCAGGTAAATAAATTTACCATAGGAAACAAATAAACTAATTCCAACTTGGCGACCCTCCCCAAAGAAACTAATTCCAATTAGGATATCCAGAATAACTAGCTCCCCAATGAATGAGTTTCTCTACAATGAATCAGTTCAAGGTAGAGTCCAGGAACACTTCCCCTCTACAAAAGGGTACCCCGACAAAATTGGTTTGTCCCATAAAGAAGAAGCCAAAAATGAGAGGAAAGTGTTCCCGGAGTGCACACCAGAGCGATTTGCCCTCCAAAATCGAGTCTGTCGGCTCATAACATGAAAAGCTGCACAAAATAAGTGAACCAGCTGAACTAGCTATCTAATTGGGTAGACTCAATCTACAATGAAATCGAGTCTGTCAACTTGCAGAAGTTTCTCAGTTCCTTTTCTCAACTGTCAAGTGCTGGGGGCAGCTGGTGCCACTTCAGGGAATCTTGAAAGGAAGAACATCAAGACTAATGGTCCTGGGAGTTTCTATGGTTTTGTCTCAATATTCCCTTGTCAGGACCAGATAGTCATGAGCAGCAAGGCTTCTGGTTGGCAACACTAAATTGTTACCAAGTCCAATCTCACTGTGGAAAATTCTTAAAGAGATGAGAATACCATACAAACATAACTGCCTCCTGAGAAACGTGGATGCAGGTCAAGAAACAACAGTTAGAACCAGACATGAAACAATGGACTGGTTCAAAATTGGGAAAGTGAAAGTGAAGTTGCTCAGTCGTGTCTGACTCTTTGTGACCCCATGAACTGTAGCCTACCAGGCTCCTCCGTCCATGGGATTTTCCAGGCAGGAATACTGGAGTGCGTTGCCATTTCTTGGGAAAGGAGTATGTAAAAGCTGCATAATCTCACCCTGCTTATTTAACTTATATTCAGAATATATTATGCAAAATGCCAGGCTGAATGAGGCTCAAGCTGAAATCAAGATTGCTGGGAGAAATATCAATAACTTCAGATATGCAGAAGATACCACCCTAATGTCAGAAAGTGAAGAGGAATTAAAGAGCCTGTTGATGAAAGTGAAAGAGGATAGTGGAAAAAGCAGCCTTAAAACTCAACATTCAAAAACTAAGATTATGGCAGCCAGTCTCATCTCTTCATTGCAAATAGATGGGGAAAAACAGTAACATACTTTCTTTTCTTGGGCTCCAAAACCACTGTGGACAGTGACTGCAAGCCATGAAATTAAACGATGCTTGCTCCTTGGAAGAAAAACTATGTTGAAACTGCTGCTGCTGCTGCTGCTAAGTTGATTCAGTCGTATCCGACTCTATGTGACCCCATAGATGGCAGCCCACCAGGCTCCCCGGTACCTGGGATTCCCAGGCAAGAACACTGGAGTGGGTTGCCATTTCCTTCTCCAGTGCATGAAAGTGAAGTCGCTCAGTCGTGTCCGACTCTTAGCATCCCCATGGACTGCAGCCCACCAAGCTCCTTCGTCCGTGGGATTTTCCAGGCAAGAGTACTGGAGTGGGGTGCCATTGCTTTCTCTGATGATGAAACTAGACAGCATATTAAAAAGTAGAGATATCATTTTGCTGACAAAGGTCCATAGTGTTGTTCAGTCACTCAGTCGTGTCTGACTCTTTGAGACCCAATGGACTACAGCACACCAGGCTTCCTTGGTCCTTCACCATTTTCTGGAGTTTGCTCAAACTCATGTTCCTTGAGTCTCTGATACCATCCAATCATCTCATCCACTGTTGTCCCCATCTGCTGCTGCCTTCAATGTTTTCCAGCATCAGGGTCTTTTCTAATGAGTTGGTACTTTGCATCAACTGGCCAAAGTACTGGAGCTTCAGGTTCAGCATCCGTGCTTCCAATGAATATTCATCGTTGATTTCCTTTAAGATTGGCTGGTTTGATCTCCTTGCAGTCCAAAAGACTCTCAAGAGTCTTCTCCAGCACCACAGTTTGAAGGCATCAATTCTTCAAACATTCAGCCTTTTTTTTTTTTTTTTTTACTTGATTTTACTTTAGAATACTGTATTGGTTTTGCCATGCATCAACATGAATCCACCACAGGTGTACACGTGTTCCCAATCCTGAACCCCCCCCCCCACCTCCTTCCCCATACAGCCTTTTTTATGGTCTGATTCTCACATCTGTACATGACCACTGGAAAAACCATAGCTTTGACTAAACGGACCTTTGTAGGCAAAGTAATGTGTCTGCTTTCTATAATGCTGTTTAGGTTTGTATGAGCTTTCCTTCCAAAGACCAAATGTCCTTTAATTTAATGGATGCCATCACGATCCACAGTGATTTTGGAGCCCCCCCCCCCCCCAAAAAAAAAGGTCTGTCACTGTTTCCATTGTGTGTCCCCATCTATTTCCCATGAAGTGATGGGACCAGATGCCATAATCTTATTTTTTTCAATGTTGAGTTTTAAGACAACTTTTTCACTCTCCTCTTTCACCTTCATCAAGAGGCTCTTTAGTTCCTCTTCACTTATTGCCATTAGGGTGGTGCCATCTGCATATCTGAAGTTATTGATATTTCTCCTGGCAATCTTGACTCCATCTTGTGATTCATCCAGCCTGGCATTTCACATGATGTATTTTGCATATAAGTTAAATAAGCAGGGTGACAAAGTATAGCTGTGACATACTCCTTTCCCAATTTGGAACCCCTGCATTGTTTCATGTCCAGTTCTAACTGTTGCTTCTTGCCCTGCGTCCAGGTTTCTTAGGAGGCAGACAAGGTTGTCTGGTGCTCCCACCTCTTTAAAAATTTCCCATAGTTTGTCGTGATCCACATAGTCAAAGGCTTTAGTGTAGTCAGTTAAGCAGAAGTAGATGTTTTTCAGAAATTTTCTTGTTTTTCCTATGAGCCAATGGAAGGTTGGTAATTTTATCTCAGGTTCCTTTGCTTTTTCTAAATCCAGCTTGTACATCTGGAAGCTCTCAGTCCACATACTGTTGAAGCTCAGCTTGAAAGATTTTGAGCATTACCTTCCTAGCACGTGAAGTGAGTGCAATTCTGTGGTATTTTGATCATTCTGTTGCGTTGTCCTATTTGGGGACTGGAATGAAAACACATTTTCCAGTAGTCACGGCTTTTCCAGTAGAAATTTACAGATATGAGAGTTGGACCACAAAGGAGGATGAGAACTGAAAAATTTGTACTTTCACACTGTAGTTCTGGAGAAGACTCTTGATAGTCCCTTGGACAGCAAGGAAATCAAACCAGTCAATTCTAAAGGAAACCAACCCTGAATATTCATTGGAAGTACTGATGCTGAAGCTGAAGCCCCAATACTTTGGCCAAATGATGCTAAATACCAACACATTGGAAAAGACCCTGATGCTGGGAAAGACTGAGGGCAGGAGGAGCAAAGGGAAAGAGAGGATGAGACGGTTGGATGGCACCATTGACTCAATGAACATAAGTTTGAGCAAACTCGAGGGTAGAGTGAAGGACAAGGGAGCTTGGCATGCTGCAGTCCATGGAATCACAAAGAGTAGGACATGACTGAGCGACTATACAACAACCACCCATCTCACTCTGCTTGCCACATATTGGCCAATAAGTCCAAGAGACTAGGGGTCACAACAAAGAAGGAACTTTATTTGGGGAGCTGGCTGACTGAGAAGTTGGCAGGATAGTGCCTCAAAATAACCATCTTGCCAGAGTGTGGATGCCAGGTTCTTTTGTAAAGTACCAAATAAATAAGCAATGAAGAACTAAAGTCAAAAGGCAGAATAGATTGGGAAGACTCAGTGGGGAACAGAAGTGAAGGGTCTTCATTCTTGCAAAATGTCTCCAATGTAATGGTCAGCTTATGGAAGGAATGTTTTAATCTGTTCTATTCAGAGGTGGGCAGAGTCAGGTTATCTCTCTATGATCTGAACAAAGGCACTTTAGTCTACAGTCAGGCAGAGGGGTAGGATCCTCTGAGGCAAGCTATTAAGTATTATTATAAACACAAAAGTAAAAAATAGCAAGTGAAAGTAACAGTTTCCAACATGGAATCAAAATTGGTTTCCTCTCTGCAATAGGACCCTAGGAAGAGCCAAGCAGCAAGGTGTGGATAGTAATATATGCCTACACACAGCCTGGTAGTAGCTGCTACCTCTAGAGTTGTAACTGCATCAGTAGTGGTGTTTTTTTTTTGGTTTTGTTTTATTTTGTTTTGTTTTTCTGCTGTCTCAGGCACCTTCTACTTTGGCAGTGTCAGTCATGTCTAATTCTGCAGCTGTGTCAAAGTAGCCCTTTCAGTGTTTCTTCACAGCTGCCAGTCCCTGACCTCTCCCTGTGATGCTGTCAGAGCCTCAGCATCCCACCCCATCCTCTGTTTCATGCCAAGACTTGTGTGCTCCTTCTATCAGCTCCTCACCTTAACAACATACCCTACTTCATCCCAGCTGAGGCTTATGAGTTGCTTATAGGCTGAGAAATGCTGCTTAGCAACAACTTCTGTGGTGAATTTTCTGGTTTTCACTCTGAAACTGCTCTGTTGCATGACACTCTGAGGTTCTATAGTTCCCCCTAGCTCCACCAATGAAGGGATTTCCTAGTGCATAGAATCATTCCTTCCCTTACTACTCTCACCTCTCCCTCTCACAAGCCCCAGTCCTGAAATCCGTTGTCTCTTTTTATGTCTTTATCTTTTGTCCTACATTGTTCTAAGGAAATTGGCTTGCCTTTTTAGAAGTTTGGGATGTTCTACTGTCATTCAGAAGTTGTTCTGAAGATGTTGTTCCATATTCTGATGGATCTTTGATGTGTTTGTTGGGAGGCATGTGATCTCTCCATCTTACTCCTTCACCGTCTTCTCCAACTATCCTACTTTAAGTTTATGATGATCATCTATACTGGTATCCATAGTGGCTGCATCAATTTACATCGCAAGTACCAGTGTAAAAGTGTTTCCTGTTCTCCATATCCTCTCCAATATTTGTTATTTGTGGACTTTTTGTGACAGCAACATTGACAAGTGCCAGGGAATATTTCCTTATTTTTATTTGCATTTCTCTAAAAATTGGCAATGTTGAACATCTTTTCATTTCCTTGTTGGGTGTTTTTTCTTTTGGATATTGATATTGAGTTTTGTTAGTTGTTTATATATTTTGATTATTAACCCCTTGTTGGTCATATAGTTTGCAAATATTTTGTCCCATTTTGTAGACTGTCTTCTTGTTTTGTTTATAGCTTCCTTTGCTAAGCAAAAGCTTTCAAGTTTAATTAGGTCCATTTGTTTATTTTTGTTATTTGTTTTGCTTTAGGAAATAGGTTCCAAAAATATCACTACACATTAGGTCAAATAATCTTCTACCTAGTTCTCTTCTAGGAGTTTTCTGATTTTGGGGTCTTTTATTTAAGTGTTAAATCCATTTTGAGTTTATTTTTATGTATGGCTTTAGAAAATGTTCTAATTTCATTGTTTTACATGTCAATGTCCAGTTTTCCCAGTACCACTTATTGAAGAGAATGTTCCCTGTATATTTTGCCTTCTTTAAGTACATTAATTGACTATATGTGCATGGGTTTATTTGAAAGTGAAAGTGAAGTCGCTTGGTCGTGTTCAACTCTTTGCGACCCCATGGACTGTAGCCTATCAGGCTCCTCCGTCCATGGGATTTTCCAGGCAAGAGTGTTGGAGTGGATTGCCATTGCCTTCTCCAGAGGATCTTCCAGACCCAGGGATCAAACCCGGGTTTCCCGCATTGCAGACAGATGCTTTACCATCTGAGCCACCAGGGTTTATTTATGAGCTATCTGTTCTGTTCCATTGATCTCTGTGTCTCATTTTGTGACAATACCATGCTGTTTTGATTACTGTAGCTTTGTAGTATAGCCTGAAGGCTGATAGTGTGATAGCTCAATTTTCATTTTTTTTTTAATCAAAATTGCTTTCACAATTTGGATTCTTTTCAATTCCATACTAATTTATTATTATTTCTTCAAGTTCTATAAATAATGTCATGGGTATTTTTGATAGGGATTGCATTAAGTTTGTAGCTTGTTTGGGATATTGTGGCCATTTTAAAAATACTAGTTCTGATCCACAAGTACAGGATAACTTTTCATTTTTCACATTTTGTTCAATTTCTTTCATCAATATTTTATAGTTTTCACCTATAAGACTTTCACTTCCTTGGTTAAGATCCTTACCATGTATTTTATTGTTTCATACAATTTTAAGTGGGGTTAAAAAAAAATCCCTCTGTTATTTCATTATTAATATATAGAAACCCAGGACTACCCTGGTGGCTCAGATGGTAAAGAATCTGCTTGCAATGCAGGGGACCTAGATTTGATCTGTGGGTCCAGAAGATCCCCTGTAAAAAGAAATGGCTACCCACTTTAGTATTCATGCCTGGAGAATCCCATGGACAGAGGAGCCAGCAGGCTACAAAACACCCATGATTTATTAATATTTTTTGAGTGCATTTATGATATCAAGACCTGTAAAGTGAAGAGCCCCCTTTGTCCAGTAATTATGGTGGTAATGCAGATGTCAATTTAAGCCTTCAAAATTTACCTTTACTTGAGAGGGTTGAAGTGGTAGTGTAAGAATGGTAAAAGTTAGATTAGTTAAGAATTGAGTGTAACATGAGGAAAATGAGATTACAAATACACACTATTTTTTTTCCCAAAATTTGTAAAGGGGCAATATCTGGATATGAATATGCTTATTGAGAAAGATATAAGCATACACAGTCAAAATACAGAAAAATCCTATCACCATAAAGATTCTTCCTGCCATCGTTTCATAACCTACATTCACCTCCATTATCCTCATGGGTTTTAATTTGCATGTCCCTAGTTACTGATGATTTTTAATATCTTATCATGTGCTGACTTGCCATCTGTATATCCCTTCAATAAAATGGCTGTTCATATATTTTTGTATATTTTCTCAATTCAACTTTTTTATTGTGAGTTACATTCAATTTCTTGTTGGACCTTCTGACACCAGAGATAGAGGAAAAGTGAGGTGCTGACTAGCCCCAAATTAAACAACTTTATTCGGCCTTACTCATGTCCGGTGGAAGTGAAGAGTCAGGTCCACAGAGTGATGGTGAGGCTTTATCTTTTGTTTGTTTCCTTATCAAAAAAAAAATAATGAAGCATATGGAAATGTTTATGAGAAAGGTACAATCAAGAGAGAAAAGCTGAATATTCAAGGTCAAGAAGAGGAAAAAAAATATACATTTTAGCAGAACATTTTTAAAGCCATTGTACATTATGAAGCCTAGAGAAAGGGTGGTTAAAGAATACAAGAGGGAAACATCTTTAGTATAATATTCCTGAGAATCTGGAAGAAATAGAATTTGTAACATAGAGGAATGGACCAGACAGAAGAGCTCTTAAACTCCTATAATGTAATACACATAGAAAAAGGATGAATGCAGCTGCAGCAAGAATGTTGAAATATTTGATAGCAGGATGTTAAAGAAAAGTTTATTTAATTATCTTTTTTTTTACTTTCTTAACATATGTTTAAGTGTACATTATTACTAATGTGCATCACTGTGCACTTTATTGTTAAATGTATGGAAGAAAAGTTTCTGTCTGAAGTCTTCAAATTCTTTGAAGTAAAACTTAAAGATGATGTGCACAAATAGGGAATGATAATGAGGAGACAGCAGTGGAAACAAGCAAGCAGAAGCCATAAGATGAAGTTCGTGCTTCTGAACAGTGCTAATTCAAGGAAAAGATAATTTCCAGTAGAATGTGAACAACTATGCAACAGGGCTGTATATTTATATTTGTGGGAGATAATACTAAAAAGGCAAGACTAACAATTATTTCATATTTGAACTTATGTTCAATTTGATTTTCTCCACTAATTAGGGAGGAACAATTAAATCTCTGAGTTGAAAATGTTGAAAATGATGGGATCAAGAGAAGGCAGAATGGAGAAAAGCTAGTCGATAGCTTGTTATAGTGTTCTGGTTTCCCTGATAGCTCAAGTGGTAAAGAATCCGCCTGCAATTCAGGAGACCCCAGTTCGATCCCTGGGTTAGGAAGATCCCTTGGAGAAGGGGAAAGCTACCCACTCCAGTATTCTGGTCTGGAGAATTCCATGGACTGTATAGTCCATGGGGTCTCAAAGAGTCGGGCACGACTGAGCAACTTTCACTTTCACTATCGTGTTCTGAGTCAAAGTTGAAGAAGGCCTGAATTTCTATTTCTACTGCAGAGAAGAAAAGACAGACATGGCAGAAGCTACCAAAGACACATCATGAGGACTTGGTGACAGATTTTCAATTTCCCAGAAATATATCTTTCCTCAGACCATAAAGGATAAAAGGTATGTGGTCCAGTGGTTAAGAATCTACTTTCCAATGCAGGGATTGCAGGTTTGATTCCTTGTCAGGGAACTAATATCACACATGCTGCAGGGCAACTAAGCCCAAATGCCATGACTAGAGAAACCACATGCTCTAAAGCCTGTTCTCTGAAACAAGAGAAGTCCATGGTCCACAGTAAGAGCAGTCTTTGCTCCACAAGATAACAGGTGCACCACACAAAAAATAAGTACAGCCAAAAATATAAATAATGATAACAGTGAAGTATATCTATGTGAGTCTCACTATTTCTGCTAGTACATAATCTCTAAAACTTTTTTTAACAGCTCTCTCCAGTGCAAATAAGTACCCAGTATAAACATCTCTGGAGGCCTTTGCTAATAACAAAATATTACACTATGAAATTTACTCAGGGTGTCTTTCTCCTGCACATAGGTCCATGACCATGATGGCTCCTGCTGGACGTTATCTGGTTTAAATTATTTTTACTTCTAGAGGTGTAATTTTGTTGATGCAATTACACTTTCTGCCGGGGTCCAGCCACGGTGGATCCAGGGAATTCGAAGGGTGGACGGCGTCGGCGTGGAAATACTTGCTTATTTATTAATATAAGATTAGATTAAGAAACTATAGTGTAGTAGGAAGATTAAGTGGAGGAAGAGGGCTGAATAGCTTGGTTTACGCGGAAGACCAATAAAATTCCAGACAAGGAATTTGCACCATCTACGTTGGGCCACCGGTGCTCGCTTAAATATCTAAGGGTGCCTCACCTTAGGCTCCCTTTTGCGCGGGTCTTAACAGCCAGGGCAACTAAGTAGACCTGGCGAGCCTCCGCGCCCCAGATGGAAATTCAGCCTGAAATTAAAGTAAAGAGCAGAGAGAGGGAAAGGGAGAGAAGAAGAGAGAGAGACACGGGGGGGGGGGGGGGGGGAGCCAGATTCCCAAGAAACCAGGCCGAGAGACTAGTCCGAGAAACTGGTCCGAGAACCTGGTCCCATCCTTTTTGTTCAGAAGGCCTTTTATACTTTTGATAAAACACGGAGGTCAATGGGTAACACAAAATTATGTAGCATTCGCAACCCAGACTCTTTCTGTATATCATTTTGTATACAAAAGGTCTCAGGTGATTTACATTATCTTCTGGCCAAGAGGCTTGTTAACACTTTTTGGCTCTCTTCCTTAATGAATGTTAATTTTGTTCCCCCTGAAGTGTTTTTCTTTAATCTACATCTCCTTAAAGCGCTAAAGTTACATCTCTATAGAACAAAGGTGCAGTGGGTTATAACAAAGAAGGTATTTAACTCAAAGATCTAATGTTGCTAATACCAGGTCTACTACTTGTTTTTCTATATACCAACTATATCTAAAAATAAAGGATATGAAAATTTAGCAGCAAGTATTGGCTCAACAAATAAAGCCTTTAATCAGTCCTATTCTAAAGATTTTGACTCCTCAGAAGCCCCTACATTCCTAGGATGTTTTAAGCTTCCTGTGCCTCCTGCGGTCAGGAGGCCTCAAACAATCACATGCGCAGCTGAGTCCTGCAGGCAGTCTAGAAAGCCATCAGAGGGGTTTCTGGATTGAAACACTCTTTCAAATGCAGAAGACTAAAACCCTGAATTGACTTTGTCCAGAGAATGTCAGAAGAGTGGAAAAGCAGAGCACAAAAACCGGCAGATTTTTGTTGGGGTACATGCTTAGGAATTTCCAGAGGGGCCCCTGAAGTCTGAGCACGCCTTGCGTATGTCAGCTTCCTTCCTCATGACCTTGTCACGGGCGGGATTCCTCACACTGGCTCCCGGCAACTTTCTATAATGCCATTTTCTCTGGAGCTCTCAGTGCATTTAAGTAATACTTTGTTCTGTAGTGTTTTATGTCTGAATGTTTTAGACAGTTTGATATAGCAGCTCTTCTTTTAAAATTTAGTCTCCCATCCTAGGCCTTAGGCATGAGAACCAGTATGAAAGATATTTCATGTTGCATTACTGCTAAGTCAACACAGGACTCTGCCAATAGTAGGTGCTTAATCAACAGAATTTTTTATTTTTGCATAACAATAAATTTGGAATGACCACCACTTTGAGAGACAAGGGTGGTACAGCTTCAATACACCTCCTCAAATAGTGGGATATGGGAAAATGCTAGATTGGGAAGTTTTCTGGGTTTCTTCTTGAATCCCTAAAAATTAGTTTAGTAAGTCTAAAGATATACACTTTCTTTTATTTCATTCCATTCCAATATTATCACATTTAGAATATATTCACAAATCTCAAAATGGTGATTATTGCTTCTTGCATCTATAGGACCTTTTGTAATATAATATTTCTCAGCATATGGGAAATTATAGGGTCAATATTGTCTTAAGAATACTATATAATTTTGTTCAGTGGTATTCATTGTTAATTTGAAAAACTGCCTCCTGAGACAGGAGCATTTCACTTATCTCCTGGAAATTGATTAACATTATTCTTTTTCTGCATGGTCTTTCTTTATAAAGCTTTATTAGAGATAAAGTCCCAAGAGACATTCGGGGATGATTTCTTATGTGTCACTATTTTCAACATGTAAACAGGTTCTTTTTGCTCCTCTCTATGGCTGTGAATTGCTTATCAAATATTATCCTTCCATCCTGAACCCTTCTTCAGCTATTCAGGTTTGCATGTTTCCCTAGCTTTCCCCTAAGTGCTGACACTTTCATGCTCACATGTGGGGTACCAGAATTCATGAAGTATGAATTCTCTTTCATTTTAATATTTTAAATATTCTCCTCAGATCCAACTGAAGATAAACCAGGCATGCAAGTGCTATGAAAATGGAAATATAAGAATGTTTGATATAAATTCCCAGGAAAACATGAAGCCTAGCTACTGTTGATAGCATCTAAGGAATGGTATGATTTCAGGTAATAACATATGTCATATTTATGCTTTCTCTCTTGCTTCCTAGTTATAATTTATTGGTAAGGCTGAGAGGGAAAAAAAAAAATTAAATGTAGTGTTTCTTTCCTACCAACCTTTTATCTCACTTTTTTCCTCTCTGCATGGAATTAAAATTATAGTAAATATGTCAAGGGATTTACAAAATCAGACCAAAATCTAAAGAATTAGTTTAGGGACTTCCCTGGTGGTCTGGCAACTAAGGCTCTGTACTCCCAATGGGGGACACCTGGGTTTGATCCCTGACCAGGGAACTAGAACTCACATGCCACAACTAAGAGTCTGCATGCAGAAACTAAAGATCCTGTATGCCACAACTAAGACTCAGTGCAGCCAAATAAATAAGTAAATAATTCTTAAAAAAAAAATGGGTTAGAACTGTGTAACTGTGGGATTTATTCTTTTTGTATGTCAGTTTCTTCATCTACAGAGATAATTATGCCAACTCTGCATACTTTATAGAATCATGACTTTCAAGTGAAAGCAAAGATATATAAAGGATTTATAAACTAACTGCTACATAAATTTGAGGGATAAGTATTCTCATTGTTTTATGAAGAGGCAGACTCCTGATTCTACAAAAAGAACCATCACAGTGATGAAGAAAACAAGGCTTAGATTTTATGCCCTTCCACTTCCTATTTTTCTGTCTCCCTGTGCCTTTTTTTCTTCCTCCACCTCAAACACAATTATAAATTTATCTTATTTCTTTAGGACCATATTCACAGCTCTAGAAAGAAGATATTTGATGACCTCAGTCTAGTACAGTAATTAAAAGGTGAGGCTGGTATGACAGCCATTTTATATTTGAATCTTTGCTCTGCCATTCACTAGCAATATAGTTTTAGACAATTTATTTAAACTTTCTCCAATCCTGTTTCTTCTTCCATAAAATGGTGATAATAATATTACCCAAAATAAGATTATTGGGAAAATTAATATATATATAAAACATTTTGAAGAGTCTGCTACATATAATAAAGAGTTCAATAGGTGTTCATTATTGCCATTCCCTACTAGTTGATACAGATTATACATGTGTTTACAAAGGTATCTATTTTAAAATTTATCTTTTTACAGAAGTATGTTTAATTTACAATGCTCTAATTTCTGCTATACAACACAGTGATATAGATGTACACACACACACACACACACACACACACACACACACATATATATATATGTCCTCACAGAGGTATCTTTGTACTTTGATAGAAAACACTATAAGATTGTGGTTCAAGATGGTGAAGTAGAAGGACGTGTGCTTATCTCCTGCAAGAGCACCAAAATCAAAACTAGCTGTTAAACAATCATCAGCAGGAGAATGCTGGAACCTACAAAAAAAAGTCACCCTATGTCCAAAGAGAAAGAAGCCAGAGTGAGACAATAGGAAGGACATAACCATGGTAAAATAAAATCCCATATTCACTGGATGGGTGACTCACAAACTGGAGAACAATAATATTAAAGAAGTTCTCCCACTGTTGTGAAGTTTCTGAACCCCACGTCAAGTTTCCCAGCACTGGAACATGACAAAGAGACTGGGAAACCCCAGGGAATCTGACTTTGGAGGCCAGAGGGATTTGATTACAATTCTTCCACAGGACTGGGGTAAACAGGAGGCTCCAGCCTTGGAGGGCACAAACAAACATTGTGTGTACCAAGACCCAGGGGAAGGGAGCAGTGATTCCACAGGAGATTTAAGCAAAACTCCCTGCTAGTGTTGGAGGGTGTCCTGTGGAGGTGTGGGTCATCAGGAGCTCACCACAGGGACAGGGAGTCTGGGAAGGTCCCCTTTGGAGTAAACCCTCCTGGACGTCACCGTTAACCTAACCATAGAGCCTGTAGACCAGAAGGCTGCGCCACCATAGGCCAAAAAACTATTAGACCAACAAAACTAGCCCCATCTATCATCAGATAATTGAATTAAATCTTTACTGAGCAAGGCCCTGACTACCAGAGAAAACCCAGTTTTTCCTATCACCAGTTCCTCCCATCAGGTAACTTACATAACCCTCTTAGCCTCCATCAGAGGGCAGATAGGAAAAACAAGAAGAACCACAACCCCACAGTGGCTAAAACCAAAACCACATTACAGAAAGTTAATCAGTATGAAAAAGTAGAAAATTATGTCCCAGAAGAAGGGACAAGATAAAATGCCAGAAAAAAAAAAATAAATAAATAAATAAATGAACTGGAGATAGGCAACCTTCCAGAGAACACCACAAGAGTGTCTGAATTTAAACAATATCTAACACATAGTATGCACTTAAAGAAAAAGTTGTTAAAGGAATTGAAAAGCCTTTTAAATCTACCAGAATACATTTATAATGGCAGATTTATGGGTATTATGTCTATGTAGAAGAGACAATGTTTTGATAGGTTTGTATTCATGAGCCTCATATCTCACCATGTGGGCAGATATCTAACTTCACTATCATATCAGTCTTAAGCTCTCAATAATCATGGAAGAAATAGTAATCTTGAGAACTGCCTATCTCTGTGCCCAGGTACTAATCTGTCACAAAATGTAGACATTTAGAAGACTCAGGAATGTTTGCTTTTCTTTTCAAGTGCCTTACGAATAAAATTATAGAAGCTGTGAGACACACAATAGTTAGAATAGTATTTCTTAAAGAGTAATCATAATTGCCTTGGCTGCATCTTGAATATTCAGATTTGTGGGCCCACCCACGGAGATTTGACTTTTGGCCATATGCCATAACAATGGATAAACCTGGAGGATATTATGTTAGGTGAAATAAATCAAGTACAAAAAAGAGAAATATTGAAAGGTCCACTTGTATGTGGAATCTAAAAGAGTCAAATTCCTAGAAGCAGAGATTAGAATGGTACTTATCATGGGCAACAATTTTGGGGGAAAGGGAGAGATGCTGACTGAAGAGTATAAAGTTACAGTTATGGAGGATGCATAAGTCTAGAAATCTGATATTCATCATGATTACTATAGTTAATAATACTGTATAGAATACCAGAAATGTGATAATAGTGTAGATTTCAGGTGCTCACATCACAAAGAAAATATGACAATGATATGAAGAGATGGTAGGTGTTTTGCTTGCCGAAAGTTTTCACTTTTGTCTCAGGCTCAAAGGATCTGTTAACAAAATAAGCCACTCATTATATACAAATAAATAATACAAATATTTATTAGAGAACTATCTAGCTTACTCTCAACACACTAACATTAAAAAAAAAAAGAAAGAAATAGAAAGACCAGAGGATACATCACCAAATTGGGTTTTGACCAACATCCAGACTTAAATAGCACTGAGAAGTCCCATTTCACAGCACATTTGGAGTTCCAATTGGGAAAAGGCCCCAGGTAGTATTTCTGCTCCATGAGTGAGGTGTCAAATATTGCAATTACAGGTTCCCATTTATAATCCCAAAAAACAAGCTGATATCATCATCAATCTGTGAGCAAAACTGTAGCTCTGGTACTATGTTAATTTTTTACAATGTTGTTTGCTTTGTTCTGCAAATCTTGGAATATTGCTAAGCCTGGGGAGTGGTTGGCCATCCCTCCTCCAGTTGTTATTCAGTCGCTCAGTCTTCTATATTTGTGACCCCATGTACGGCACATAGCACTCCAGTTTTCCTGGTCCTTCACCATTTCCTGGAGTTTGCTCAAACTCATGTCCGTTGAGTTCAAGATGCCATCCAACCATCTCATCTGTCATCCCCTTATCCTCCTGCCTTCAGTTTTTCCCAGCATCAGGGTCTTTTCCAATGAGTTGGCTCTTCCCATTAGGTGGACAATGTATTGGGGCTTCAACTTCAGCATCAGTCCCTCCAATGAATATTCAGGGTTGTTTTCCTTTAGGATTGACAGGTTTGATCTCCTTGCTATCCAAGGGGTTCTCAAGAGTCTTTTTCAATACTACAGTCCAAAAGCATCAATTCAGTTCAAAAGATCTCCTCCAAGGACTTAAATTCCAAGATCTGCTCCCTATCTATCTATCTATCTATCTATCATGTTTCTCTTCAGACACTCACATCAGATGTGGCTGGCACACACAGCAATAGTCAGGGCAGTGTCCAGGTAGATTAGAATCAAGGTCAAAGGCCTGTTCTGGTTTGTCTCTGAATCCTAACAAGACTGTTTAATATCCCTAACAGTACATGAACTGTTAACTACCTTGCCTATAATAATCATACATGTAAGATGTTGTACACATTAAATATATATAATTTTTATTAAATTTTGGTAAATTGGTTAGGCACTTTTAAAGGTGGCTCAGTGTAAAGAATTCCACCTGCAATGGAGGAGACACAGGTTCAATTCCTGGGTCAGGAAAATCCCCTGGAGAAGAAAATGGTGAACCCACTCAAGTATTCTTGCCTGGGAAATTCAGAAAGAAGACCATGGCAGGCTACAGGCGATGGAGTCTCAAATTCAGCATATTAAAAAGCAGAGACATCACTTTGCCTGCAAAGGTCTGTATAGTCAAAACTGGTTTTTCCAGTAGTCATGTGCGGATGTGAGTGTTGGACCATAATGCAGGCTGAACATTGAAGAACTGATGCTTTCAAACAGTGGTCCTGGAGGAGACCCTTGAGAGTCCTTTGGACAGCAAGGATATCAAATGGGTCAATCTTAAAGGAAATCAACGCCGAATATTCATTGGAAGCACTGATGCTGAAGCTGAAGCTCCAATATTTTGGCCACCTGATGTGAAGAGATGACCCCTGGAAAAGACCCTGATGCTGGGAAAGATTGAAGGCAAGAGGAGAAGGGTGCAGTGAAGGAGGATGGCTGCATGGCTTCCCTGACTCAATGGACATGAGTCTGAACAAACTCCAGGAGAGAGTGAAGGACAGGGAAGCCTGGTGTACTGCAGTCCATGAGGGTGCAAAGAGTTGGATACAACTGAGTGGCTGAACAACAACAAAAAATAGCTAGAATTGGTCCCAGGATTCTGCACATAAAAGTTAATTTTAGAGCTACTGAAAGAGAAAATAGCTATTTCACCAAATAAGACTATCTGGGACTAATAAATATCTTCTTTTGATGATTTACATATTCAGCTTAAGAAGTACATTACTGTGTTGTTTCATTGCCTTTACACTTTGTAACTATTTGTTATACTTTGAAACTATTTGTTACATTTTGTAACTATTGAAAAAATCATAGATCATATTTGGTTTATACAGAAGATTGCTTTCAAATTACTTAATAAATTATAGTTCCAGGTCACTCCGACTTAATTGCATTTGCAAATTTAAAACCAAAACTTGCATCATCTAACTTTCTATTTTTATGAAATACACTGGAAGATTTGATGCAGGTAACCAGCCATCACACCTTAAGGAAAAAAAAAGACAAATCTGTGCTGAAAGTTAGAATACGTTAACCTTCATTAGTTTTTACTTCCATATTTCTTTTCCCAGATGGCAATGTAAGAAACACAATAAAACATTTTAAAATGCAGTCAGAGGTATTCTAATTTCTATGATCATATTCTTATTTTGTATAGACTCAGGCTTTCCACATAGAGAACTATAGAGACCTCCATGAAAATGGTATCTCTGCTGAGTTATCCAACATGCCCTTGTCTCCAATAATCTGAGTTTGAAAACCAGTGCTCAGGCTATGAAATAATCTTTCCCTCTGATCTTTGACACAATCAGCCCAGATCAAAGGAAAAAAATAATCAAAGTGATTTGAGCACATGATGATTTTAGGGGATGATTCATGCTTTTGTTATGTCACAACAATATAGTAAGTGCTGTGCCCTATTGGGGGAAATTGAGGGAGCAGACAGGATTAAATAGGATTCACTTAAATACAGAGTAATAAAATATTAGGAAAAAAGCCAACTCTTTAACTGAAAAACATACTTCCAAGAACCTCAAATTTATTTATATTTTCCTTTTCTTCATGTGCTTATATTTGGATAAATATTTGGATTTAGCTTACTGAGACTGTGAACAAGTAATTAGATCAGATTTCAACCGCCTTCTAGAATTCATTCTTTTAAACACACTCAAAAATACACCAGGAAACAATTTTGTTTCATGTTAGAAGATGAGAAAAGTTCAATATTTGAGAATTGAATTTGGAAAGGATCTGCTTTTGTGCAATCCATTCCAAATATTCCTTCTAAAAGGCACAAACATAAATTGTTCTCACTGAGAATTTAAATTTTGAAAATATAACAGCTGCTACTGTTGCAAGTATAAATAATTGGTCAAGAAATAATTTGTGCTATCTCAGCATTGTTTGTCCAAACAGAGTATATGTCTTTAAAAAAAGTTTGAAACAAACTGAAACATGACAAAAAGTGCAGAGAATACTGAGAAGTCCTTGATTTCCTGCCCAAACCTAAAGTCTCCATTGGTTAATTAGGGCTTTCTCTTCAGTGGGCATAGCCACACAATGAGTTGTATACCACATCACTAATACATGTGATCATTTCTGAGGTTTGAAGTATAGTTTTTATTTGCTTGCATATTTTTCCCTCAGTAGTTTTGGCACCGTACTTTATATGAAATATGAAGTTAAAGAATTTTAGCTGAGTCAGGACATAATTACTGATACCTACTAAAAGTGCATACATCAATTATGCAATCTCAGAGAACAGACCCAGATTCTCTAAGGGTAAAATGACAACATCTTATTATAACTGCAAAGTGATTTATAATTTGCAATTTAATATGCACTATCTTTATTGATTAGTGCAATAATTGTAGAGTAGACAGTGTAAATATTAGCATTCCATTTTATGAATTAAGATACCAAGTCTCATCAGTTTTATAACATGCCTCAATTTATATAATGAATGATAATTACTGAAGCTAAAACCAAAATTCAGATTTTCTACTGCCTACTTTGGGCTTCCAAGGTGCCTCAGTGATAATAAAAAATCCACCTGTCAAGCAAGAGTCGTGTGTTTGATCCCTGGGTTGGGAAGAACACCCGGAGAAGGAAATGGCAACCCACTCCAGTATTCTTGCCTGGGAGATAACATGAACAGAGGAGCATAGAGGGCTACAGTCCATGGGGTCACTAAGAGTCAGACACGACTGACTAACTAAATAACATCAAAAGTGTCTGCTTCACTGTTAATTCTATATCTATAATTAATATTATGCCAAAGAAAAATGAACAATTACTATTCCCATTCTCATATGCAATTATGAGGGAGTTGGGGGAGGGATAGAGTGGGAAGTTGGAGTTAACAGATGTAAGCTTTTATATATAGAATGAATAAACAATAAGATCCTACTATCTAGCACAGAGAAGTGTATTAAATATTTTATGATAAATCATAGAAGAAAAGAATATATAAGAAAAGAATGTATATAAAGAAGAATGAAAAGAATAAATCATTTTGCTGCACAGTAGAAATTAATACAAACTTGCAAATTGGTAATATTTCAATAAAAATGTGGATTAAAATTTTGTCTGGGAGAATAGAGCCTACTCTCAAAGCCAGGGAAGTTATTCTTATCTAGAACATTATTTTGTGTCTGGGACATTGAGATAGACACCCACATGATCTCCCTCAAATAAATATTAACATTGATTGCATCTTACAACTTTGTAAGTGATATATAAACCATAAGAAAATGAAAAAGCAAATTATAGTACAGGTCTTTTTTAAAAAAAATATTTATTTATTTTAATTGGAAACTAAAACCTCAACATTCAGAAAACGAAGATCATGACATCCAGTCCCATCACTTCATGGCAAATAGATGGGGAAACAGTGGAAATAGTGACTGACTTTATTTTTCTGGGCTCCAAAATCACTGCAGATGATTATTGCAGCCATGAAATTAAAAGATGCTTACTCCTTGGAAGAAAAGTTATGACCAACTTAGACAGCATATTGAAAAGCAGAGACATTACTTTGTCAACAAAGGTCCACCTAGTCAAGGCTATTGTTTTTCCAGTGGTCATGTATGGATGTGAGAGTGGACTATAAAGAAAGGTGAGTGCCAAAGAGTTGATGCTTTTGAACTGTGGCGTTGGAGAAGACTCTTGAAATTCCCTTGGACTGCAAGGAGTTCCAACCAGCCCATCTTAAAGATCAGTCCTGGGTGTTCATTGGTGGGACTGATGTTGAAGCTGAAACTCCAATACTTTGGCCACCTGATGTGAAGAGCTGACTCATTTGAAAAGACCCTGATGTTGGGAAAGATTGAGGGCAGGAGGAGAAGGGGACAACAGGGGATGAGATGGTTCGGTGGCATCACCAACTCAATGGACATGGGTTTGGGTGGACTCCAGAAGTTGGTGCTGGACAGGGAGGCCTGACATGCTGCAGTTCATGGGGTCTCAAAGAGTCGGACACGACTGAGAGACTGAACTGAACTGAATATCTTTAAAATATTGTGGTGATTTTTGCCATACATTGACATGAATCAGCCATGGGTGTACATGTGTCTCCCATCCTGAGCTCCCCTCCCACCTCCCTCCCCATTCCACTGTCAGGGTTGTCCCAGTGCACCAGCTTTGAGTGCCCTGTTTCATACAGGTCTTTTATAATTAAAATATTAGAAAGAATCTAGTTCTATTCAACAAAATAAGATTAAATATTTTTGTTAAAGTCCCTTAAGTTTTATACTATTTTTCTCTCTTTTCTGTGAAAACTGAATTGTACATTTAAATATTACTTTGAAGCAACCAAATTTCTTCAGAGGAAAACAAATCACTTACCTTGTTTTACTTTAACATGCTTTCAAGAAAATAGGCCATCTCACAGCTTGACCAGGTTAGATGTTATTACTTGTTGATGCTATTAAAGAATACCCTCTAAAGGAGTCTATGCAATGTTGCCTCAAGACATCGTGGGGAGCATGGCCAAAAAATACTGGTAATAAAGATGACAACTGCAAAAGACTGAAATTGAAGGAAATGGCCATAATTTGACCTAATTATGAATTAGCAAATTATTTTAAAAGTCTTAGATTTTGCCTTGCCTGTTTGGCTTAACTTCAATTTCTTTTATTTGAGGTAGAATGTACTTAAAACCTGGACTTAAAAAAATGTGAAACAGGCAAAGAAGCATAACATTTAATCTCTATTCATTTTAAAAATATATATCCCTATGTATGGAAAGCTTGGACAGTGTCAAATTAAACAAGCAATTAGTTTCTTTCTAATGTGAAACAGTTCAAAATGTAACATCATGCTAGTCGTGATTAAGAATGATACAGCACATCATCATTGTCAACACTATTCAGCCAATGTAAACCTTATAAATGTACTTGTCAGAGAAAAATGTGCCTTTGATTTCTATTACACTTTCGCAGTAATTGCTGTCATCAGTGGCAGGTTATTATTACAGTTGAATAGAGTTTCAGTAATTATTTCTGCACATATTCTAACACTTTTAGACTGAAGGATATTCTGACAGTTTGAATGCTCTTGACAACAATTACTCTTTTTCCTGGTTAACACAGATTCAGGAAAATTAAAAAAATTAAATCTGTTCACTTATGTATATCACTATTAAGTAGGTTGATACAAAAAATATGTGTGAATTGCAGAATGACTTAAAATGTTTTAAAGTTGTTTTTCTCTTATGTATTTTTTCAGGCCTTATGCTGGTATTTATCTTCATGTGATTATCTTCTCTTGAACAAAGAAATATATATATATATATATATATATATATATATTTTAAAGCAGCATTAAGGAAGACACAGACCATACTGGTTAGATTAATAGCAAATGATGTGGAATGATTAAAAGCAGTCCTCAATCCAGCTACTAACAGAAATATTTGTACTGGCATGATGAGAAAACTTTGTGCATAAGAAAAGCATGAACATCATTATTTGCATATGCATGCCTGTAAAGTAATTGGTTGCCAAAATACATGCATATCCACTTCAGAGAGTAAAAATATGTTTCTAACAGATTGCATTCTATGACATTAAAACAGTATGCTTACTCAAAGTTAAAAGAATTAATGCAACTAATCAGAACATTTAGAACCAGAGCACTTTGGCATGCGTTTTTGAAAACTCCAGATTATTGAGACCAGAGAATTTGGGATGGAAGGTATCCATATAATCACTTTAACATTTCATCTATTTTGTGGAATACACTTAAAAATTGCTAAAGTTTAGAACCATATTTGATTTTTTTTTCTTTTTACATATTAATAGTACAGTTAACCACCATTTGGATAAGTTAAATTTGGATAAGTTATTTGTAAATGAAGCAAAAAACTAAAACTTAAACAGAATCTACACAAAGGTTTCTAATTAAATTTAATTTAAAATACTGGTTACACTAGGGGATAAATATACTATATGACCCAGCAATCCCACTGCTGGGCATATACCCTGAGAAAATCACAATTCAAAAATACACATGTACCCCAATGTTCATTGCAACACTATTGCAATAGCCAGGACATGGACACAACGTAAATGTCTATCAATAGATGAATAGATAAAGGAGATATGGTACATATATACAATGGAATTCTACTCAGCCATAAAAAGGAATGAATTTGAGTCAATTGTAGTGAGATAATTATCCTAGAGCCTGTTATACAGAGTGAAGTAAATCAGAAAGAGGAAAACAAATATCAAATATTGGAATCTAGAAAATTGGTACTGATGAAATTATTTGCAGTGAAGAAATGGAGATACAGAGGTAGAGAATGGCTTTGTGGGCTCAGTGGGAGAAGGAGAGGGTGGGGAAAACTGAAAAAGTAGCATTGATATCTATACACTATCATGTGTAAAATAGATAGGATTGGGAAGCTGTTATAAAACATAGGGAGCCTGGTTTAGCACTCTATGTAGACCTAGAAGGATGGGATGGAGAGAGGAGGGAAGCTTAGGAGGGAGTGATATACATACATATATATATATGACTGATTTTCAATGTTGTTCAGTAGAAAGCAACCAACACAACATTGTAAAGCAATTTTCCTCCAATTAACAAATAATAAAAAGCCTCAAAAACAGTAAAATAAAATAAATAAACAAATATTGGTTTCAGGTATGAGATTGAAGTATAACATATATTATAAAAAGTGTCAATAATAAAATTATGTTTATTATTTATTTTTTCTAAAATATATACCATAAATGTTCCCAAAGAATAAACTTCTGCTATACCAAAATATAAGGGGAAAAAGAGGGGCAACAATAAAATAGGAAAACAATTAAATTATTGTTTATCTTGTAAAAATATTTCAAATAGATTTTTGGAAAAATAAAAATTAAATCCTGTCTCAAATAATAGTATGGGAAAACCTAAAATTAAATTTCATCAAATTCCATATGCTACAAAACTACATTTAACCCATTAACTATAATATATATGGGATCATATTATGCTCCATGTGATACTGATTTACTTGAGTTTTATTATAAATAGAATGAAGAAATTACTCAAACTGTACTGAGAAATTCAACTGAAATTCTGTTGAGTATTATCTAAAATCATAAATAAAATTTTCAAATAGAATAGCCATGTCAACAAAATTTATCATATCCAATTAAAGATGATCACTATGCACAAAAATAAACTCTGAATGGACTAAATATCTAAACGTATGATCAGAAACTATAAAACTCCTCGAGGAGAACGTAGGCAAAACACTCTCCGACATAAATCACAGCAGGATCCTCTATGACCCGCCTCCCAGAATACTGGAAATAAAAGCAAAAATAAACAAATGGGACCTAATTAAACTTAAAAGCTTCTGCACAACAAAGGAAACTATAAGCAAGGTGAAAAGACAGCCTTCAGAATGGCAGAAAATAATAGCAAATGAAGCAACTGACAAACAATCCCAAAAATATACAAGCAACTTATGTAGCTCAATTCCAGAAAAATAAATGACCCAATCAAAAAATGGGCCAAATAACTAAACAGACATTTCTCCAAAGAAGACATACAGATGGCGAACAAACACATGAAAAGATGCTCAACATCACTCATTATCAGAGAAATGCAAATCAAAACCACAATGAGGTACCATTTCACGCCAGTGAGAACGGCTGCTACCCAAAAGTCTACAAGCAATAAATGCTGGAGAGGATGTGGAGAAAAGAGAACCCTCTTACACTGTTGGTGGGAATGCAAACTAGTACAGCCACTGTGGAGAACAGTGTGGAGATTCCTTAAAAAACTGGGAATAGAACTGCCTTATGACCCAGCAATCCCACTGCTGGGCATACACACCAAGGAAACCAGAATTGAAAGAGACACGTGTACCCCAATATTCATCACAGCACTGTTTATAATAGTCAGGACATGGAAGCAACCTAGATGTCCATCAGCAGATGAATGGATAAGAAAGCTGTGGTACATATACACAATGGAGCATTACTCAGTCATTAAAAAAAATACATTTGAATCAGTTCTAATGAGGTAGATGAAACTGGAGCCGATTATACAGAGTGAAGTAAGCCAGAAAGAAAAACACCAGTACAGTATACTAACACATATATATGGAATTTAGAAAGATGGTAATGATAAGCCTTTATGCGAGACAGCAAAAGACACAGATGTATAGAACAGTCTTTTGGACTCTGCGGGAGAGGGACAGGGTGGGATGATTTGGGAGAATGGCATTGAAACATGTATAATATCATATGTGAAATGAATCACTAGTCCAAGTTCGATGCATGATACTGGATACTTGGGGCTGGTGCACTGGAACAACCCAGAGGGATGGTACGGGAGGGAGGAGGGAGGGGGGTTCAGGATGGGGAACACGTGTATACTTGTGGCGGATTCATGTTGATGTGTGGCAAACCCAATACAATATTGTAAATTAATTAGCCTCCAATTAAAATAAATAAGTTTATATTTTAAAAAACAATTAACAAGATGATAATCAACAAAGTTTTCTATTGATTACTAAACTTGGAAACACTAATAGATTCTTCAAAGCTCTAAATATATTATATATCCAAACTGTCCCTACTACAAAATGCATTTCTTTCCTCCATAACTGTCTCTTTTCTATGACTTCACTCCTCATTATCTCTTATAGAAATATATCTGCAAACATGTGCTAGCTAACTCTCATCAGAGTACTCTAGGAAAATTTATCTGGGAATGAAATTTATCAGTATGGTGATATAAATTTCAAGCAAATTCACTCTGTTTAAGTGTTTTATGATTAATTATTTGATATTCTACATCAATGATTATGAACAGAATAATTTTGTATCTGTGCTAACTTGTATAGTTCACTGGAGTGATGGGTACTATATCATTAGCTAACTGATATGTATATCTGAGCTGATGGTTTTCCACGATCTGGAGGTAGGCAAACAACCATTAGAGAACTGATATCAGGCACATGTTTGGTAAAATAGAATCTATTCTAAAAACAAATCAACTAAGTTTCTGGAAAATTTTCAGCCATCAGGTTTGGGATAAGGACAGGATACTGGGAGAAAAATTACCACTGATTCGATATATATACAAGTGCTATAAGGTACAGGGAATAATAATGTAGACTAAAAGGGATTTTTCATGTTAAAGAGAAATTACTTAAAATTATAAAAATGTTCAAACAAAGTATCCTGGGAAGAAACTGGCAGTTCCGTATAGTGAGATAAAACGGGATATGGTCCAAGAATGGGTGGCTGGGCCAAATTTCTGGCTTTTCACAAAAACCTTTCTGAGCTAGCTGAATTGGGACAACATATTGAGATACAGTAGGAAGCTTTGTGCTAAGTCAGAGACAAAGCAACAATAAATACTTGTTTTTTTCAGATGTGTCTTCTATCCTTGCTCTATCTATAGACCATGAAAATACATGAATACCAGAGAGATGTGAGGGCAGTGTAGAGCTGAATGCATTCTTTCTAAGCCTCAAGAAAGTTTTTTTCAGGATACAGAGTCCTTATCAACACTCTCAAATAATCTATTAACTAATTTGCTGCGATGTTAGGATAATTTTTCAAAATATTATCAGTGTGGAATTTATTAATTTGGTACAGAATTTTGTTGCACCATATTCACAAAAGGTTAACACATGTACACCCATGGCTGATTCATGTCAATGTATGGCAAAAACCACTACAATATTTTAAAGTAATTAGCCTCCAATTAAAATAATTAATTTTAAAAATAAAATAAATTTAAATCATGCTATTTTTAAATTTAAGGTGTTGCATTATTTCATCAACCACATGTTTATTAAAAAGAAAAACTAAAAAGAAATACATTAAAATTAGAATTCTTCAGGTATTGAGAACTGCTTGTATCAAGGTATACAACTGACTTTTTTTTCTTTTGATTTTGAAAGAGCTGATATTAATTTGAAATGAAATAAGTTTCTGTTATAGAAAAGTATTTGAAGACTCTGAAGCAGGGAGCTGAAACAATTCTCACACCATTAGTGGTTGAGACATACTTCTAGGTGTTTTGTTGCTGTTGTTCAGTCACTAAGTTGTATCTAACTTTTTGTTACATCATGGACTGTAACATGTCAGCCTCCATTGTCCTCCACTGTCTCTGGAAGTTTGCTCAAATAAATATACTATTTACTAAATTTATAAGGTTTTTAGGTTAATTATAAGTAAGTGCAGCAAACATTACACATGCTGGATACAGTGGAATATACAGACATACAGTATTGTATGAGTTTAAGAATAATGACTTGAGTTCCCAATCCTGAACTCATGTACACCTGTGGTGAATTAATGTCAATGTATGGCAAAACCAATACAGTATTGTAAAGTAAAAAAATAAATAAAATAAAAATAAATAAATAAATAAATAAAAAGATTGAAAAAAAGAATAATGACTTGACTTACACATATCATGACATAATTATCAGAATAAGTTTAGTGAACATTTGTCATCTTATATAGCTATAAAATTAAAGAAATATAAAAAAGTTTTCTTATAATAATAACCTTTAAGGTTTGTTCTCATAACAACTTTCATGTATAACATAGAGCAGCGTTAATTATATTTATCCTGTTGTATATTGCATCTGTTAAACTTAACTATATAATAGGTGGAAGTTTGTACAATTTGATTGCCTTCATCAAAAAGAAAAGGGAACAAAAAAGAATAAGAATTTAAGAGACTTCTGGGACAATATAAAGCAGACTATCATTGACATAATAAAGGTCCCAGAGGAGAAGAGAGAAAGGGGTAGGAAGAATATTTGAACAGTTCATAGTTGAAAACTTTTCTAATTTGTGAAAGGAAAATGACATCCAGGTCCCGGAAGCTCAGAGAGTCTCAAAGAGGATCAATTCAGAGAGGACCACATCAAGACATATTATAATTAAAATAGGAAACATTAAGAATAAAGAGAGAACATGAAAAATTAGAAAGGGACAATCAAAATTAAGTACATACTTTTGGACTATGTGAGAGAAGGCAAGGGTGGGATGATTTGGGAGAATAGCACTGAAACATGTATATTACCACATGTAAATTAGATGACCAGTGCAAGTTCAAAGCATGAAGCAGGGCACTCAAAGCTGGTGCTCTGGGACAACTCAGACGGATGGGGTGGGAGGGGGAGAGGTGTTCAGGATGGGGAGACACATGTGCACCTGTGGCTGATTCATGTCAATGTATGGCAAAACCCAACACAGTATTGTAACGAAACTAGCCTTCAATTAAAATAAATATTTTTTTCAAGTTATGTACAAGGGAGCTTCCATGAGCTATTAGATGACTTTTCAGAGGAAACTCTACAGGCCAGAAGGGAGAAGTTCAGTATATCAAAAGTGATATAAAGTGAAAACCTATAAGGAAGAATATACTAACCAGCAAAGTTTTTATTCAGATTTGATGGAAAAAACAAATGTTTTATAAACAAGCAAAAGCTTAAAGACTTAAGTGCCACAAAGCCAATTTTACAAGAAATGTTAAAGAAACTTGTCTTAGTGGAAGAGGCCACAAAGTGAAGCATGAAAATTATGAAAGAAAAAAAATCTCATCAGTAAAAGCAAATGTACAGTAAAGTTACTAAATCAACTACATTCAAAGCTAATGAAAGTTTAAAAGACAAAATAATTACATAATTTATATTCACAATACATAATTAAAGGATGCAAAAAATAAAAAAATATGCAAAATATGGTATCAAAAAAAGTAAATATGGATTAGCTCAAGATGGTGGAGTAGAAGCACATGAGCTCATCTCCTCCAGTGAGAGTATAAAAATTACAGTTAGCTGTTGAACAATCAGAGACAGGAGAACACTAAAACTCACCAGAAAAAGATACCCCACATTCAAAGAAAAAGAAGCCACTACAAGATGTTATGAAGGACTCAATCAAGATAAAATCAAATCTTATATCTGGTGAGTGTGTGAACCACAAACTGGAGCATGATAATACCAAAGAAGTTCTCCAACTGCTGTGAAGGTTCTGAATCCCACATCAGGCTTCCCAGCCAAGGAATCGGGCAAAGGAACTGGAAATTCCAAAGGAATCCGACCTTGAAGGCCAGTGGGATTTGATTACAGAACTTCCACAGGACTGGGGGAAACAGAGACTCCACACTTGGAGGGCACATTTAAAATCTAGTAAGTACCAGAATCCAGGGGAAAGGAGCAGTGACCCCACAAGAGATTGAACAAGAGCAACCTGCTAGTGATGGACGGTCTCTTGAGGAGACATGGGTTAGATGTAGCTTGCCATGTGGATGGGGGCACTGGCAGCAGCAGTTCTGCAAAGTGCCCCTTGACATAAGCTCACTCAGAAGTCACCATTAACCCTAACATAGAACACATAGAACCCATGGCTGGCACCCCAGGTCAAACAGTAAACAAGGAGGGAGTGTAACATCACACATCAACAGATAAAGTTTTCCTAAGTACAGCCCTGCCCACCAAAGCAAGACTCAGTTTATCACAATTAGGAAGCTTACACAAGCCTCTTAGACTCATTCACCAGAGGACAGACAGAAGAAGCAAAAAGAACCACAGTCTTGCAGCAGCTAAAATAAAACCACATCACACAAAGTTAATGAAAAAGATAAGGATTATGTCTCAGTTGAAGGGACAAGATAAAACTCTGGAAAAAATAACTAAATGAAATGGAGATAGGCACCCACACAGAAAAGAATTCAGAATAGTGATAGAGAATATGATCCAAGATCTCAGAAAAGAATGGAGAAAATGCAAGTAATGTTTACCAAAGGCCTAAAGAATTAAAGAAGATGAACGAAGGAAGAACAACAGATAACTGCCCTGGAAGATAGAATGGTGGAAATCACTGCCACAGAACAGAATATAGAGAAAAAAAAATGAAAAGAGAGAGAGAGAGAGAGAGAGAGAGAGAGAGAGAGAGAGAGAGAGAATAAGACATCCTAAAGGACCTCTAGGACAAGGTTAAATGCACCAACATTCTCATTATAAAGGTCATAGAAGGAGAAGAGAGAGAAAGGACCTGAGAAAATATTTGAAGAGATAATAGTGAAAGCTTCTATAGTATGGGGAAAGAAGGTCAGCCAAGTCCAGGAATCAGAGTCCCAGGCAGGATAAATTAACCCAAGGAGGAAAACACTGAGACACATAGTAATCGTTAAAAAATTAAAAACAAAGATAAAATACTAAAAGCAACAAGGGAAAAATGACAAATAACATACAAGGGAACTCCCATAACATTATCAACAAAATCTCCACAAGCCAGAAGGGAATGACATGGTATATTTAAAGTGATGAAAGGGAAGAACCTACAACCAAGAATACTTTATCCAGAAAGACTTTTATTCATATTTGACAGAGAAATAAAAAGCTTTCCAGACAAGAAAAGTTAAGAGAATTCAGCACCACCATACCAACTTTACAACAAGTGCCAAAGGAAATTTGCTAGAAGGAAACACAAGAGAAGGAAAAGACCTACACAAAATAAACCCAAAACAGTTAAGAAAATGGTAATAGGATCATGAAAAGTGAAAGTGAAAGTCGCTCAGTTGTGTTTGACTCTTTGAGACCCCCATGGACTATATACTCCATGGAATTCTCTAGGCCAGAATATTTGAGTGAGTAGCTTTTCCCTTCTCCAGGGGATCTTCCCAACCCAAGGATTGGATCCAGGTCTCCCACATTTGTAGGCAGATTCTTTACCAGCTGACCCACAAGGGGAGCCCAAGAATACTGGAGTGGGTAGCCTTTTCCTTCTCCAGAGGATCTTCCTGATCCACTGATTGAACTGGGGTCTCCTGCATGGCAGGCGGATTCTTTACTTATTGATAATTACTTTAAATGTACCGACCAAAAGACATTGACTGGGAGAATGAAAACATGTACAGGTATTCACTTCTACTTATCACATGAATATACTTAAGCCCCAAATTGTATGCAATTGTTTTATATTATTAGGTTAATTATGTTTCCATTATGGCTTGCAATTGTAATTATTTTTATTTGTTTTCTGGCTTTTGATTGTGAAAACTGATAAACATATTTTTCTATTGTGATTACGTAACAATTATTCATTTAATGCCTTTGTATTATGATTGGTCAACAGAAATCAATAGAATTCTGTATCACTTAAACAGGCATTTAACAGAAAAACCTGTAATCATTTTTAAAAATCCATATGTGTATCAGAACTATCTTGGAATTTTTGAAAAATACAAATTTATTTTGTATTTATTTATTGCTTTATTTTTCCCCAAAGCTCCAGTTGTGTTTCTAATGAGCATTCATGTTTAAAAGTAACTGGACTATGTGATCATTTTTTTGCTTTCATCTGGTTTGTTTCACCTTTTCTATTTCATATTCAGTGCTTCCATTTCATGTAGTTTATTGTTTCCAATTTCTCTCTTTTTTTTTCTTCTTTTTCTTTCTCAAGTCTTTATCAATGTATTAGAAAAGCTATTATACACACACATGTATAAATAATATGTATAATATTAGTGTTCCCCAGGTGGCTTTAGTGGTAAAGAGCCATTGAAGGAGACAACAGTTGTGGGGTCAATCCTTGAATCGGAAAGATGCCCTGGAGGAAAGCATGGCAACCAGTATTCTTGCCTGGAGAATTCCATGGACCAAGGAGTTTGGCAGGCTATAGTCTATGGGTCACAAAAGGTTGGACACAACTGAAGTGACTTAGCATACACATATGCATAATATAATATATACATATATATTTTAGAAAGCTTATGAATTTTTACCTAGGGGAAAAAAATGGCACTTTGATTCCACGTGTTTGACATAGTTTGAATATAATGCTGGATTTCTAACTTAAATTCACTCAAAACTTTGATATATTTCCATGTATTTTTGGCATCTAATGTTACTGCTAAAAGAATAGAATATATATTGTCTTAGTGACTAAAAAAAAATGAGGCTTGAAATTTATAATCCAATTGTGAGAATAAAAAGCAATACTATATTGTGAAAACAAGCAAACCAAAAAATAAAAAAAAAAAAAACACACACAAAAAAAAACAGGAGATTGACGTGATTCAGCATTATTAACTGAAGCACAGATTTTGTTCAAATTTCACAACATTTCATGGTAGCATCCATTATTTGTTTTCATACATTATTCAATATACAATATAGTATTTAGCTGTATTGTGCAGCTTCAGTTTCATGCAACACATTCTGGTAAATTGTTTTCTTTTATTTTTTCTGTTATAATAATATTTCCTAATTTTCCTTGTTATGGCTTATTAGATACACCCATCATTTAAAGTGGATACTTAATTTTCAAATACTTGGGGTTGTTGAAATCCTTTGATAATAATTTCTCATTTTGATGCTAATTTCTCTTTTAAATGCTTCCTTATCTGCAATCACCTTCTGTGTTTTCTCAGTCTTCTAACTTTATGATTATTTCAATGGCTAAGTCAAAAAGCTCTTTTAGTAAGTGTCACATTGCACTTGAAAATATGTGGGTTATTTTCAAATATCTTTTTATATTGATTTATAACATATTAATAATTTCACCATGGTAAGAGAACAGACTCTGTGTAGTTTCAATACCTGTAGACCATAAAATTTTTGCACCTCGTTTTATGTCCGTGAATATGTTCCAGTGTCTCCTAATTTATTCTCTAATGGGAACTTGAATAGAATTTTCATCTTACTGTGGTGTGTAATTGTATAAATCTTAATCATGATGAATTGGCTCATAGTGCTCTTCAAATATACTATATCAGTCTACTTTTCTATCAGTCTATTTATTCTACCAGCTTTTGAGACTGATTTTGATACTGATTTTGAAACTCCAACTAAAAATCTTAATTTATCTATTAAAAAATAATTGTAATATGTGGTGGAACTATATGGAACCTTGTTCTGCATTTTCCAAGTTTCCTGTAAATGTATTATCATACTTCTATAGTTTGAAAAGTAAAAAAAAAAAAAAAAGAAGAAGAAGAAAGTAAAAAGAAAATAAGTGAAAACAGGTTATAGCTAAGAAAAGTAATATGGCATGGGGATAGTAAAAATACAGGGTTGCTTAAATGTGTTTGAATTTATGAGATTAGCTAGTTAAAATAATCACATGCATGTATAGATTACTATCTGTAAGACATATATGTAAAAAAAAATAAAGGAATTCAAACATAACACTAAGGATAATCATCAAATAACAAAGGAAGGGAGCAAAACAAGAAGAAAGGAATGACAATAAAAGAACTAAAAGCAATAAGAAAGCATTTAACAAGGAAGAAGTAAAGATGGTGGAATAGAAGGATCCGGGGTTCATCTCTTCATACAATTATATCAAGAATACATCTACAAGTGGAAGAATTTACACAGAACACCTGCTGAACACTAGCAGAGAACCTTAGACACCTAAAAGAACAATAACAGTCTCCTCATAAACATGCAAGATGAAAGAGAGAAAAGGAGAAAGAAAAGAGAAAATGGGCTGGGACTCACAACCCCGGGACAAAATTGAAAGAGAGGGGAGATTACTACACCTGGGAAGGAAGCCATATATGTGTTGGTATCAACTGAAATAGAGGGGAGCTTCAAGGGATATAAGAGGAAAGCACAGCAGCTTGTTTGTGGGAGGAAGGACAGAAAAAGACACGCATAAAGAATGTGCCACATCCTTGCAAGCTCCATTATGAGATGGGTTCCTGCCAGTGCTGGCAGTAGGAGGATGATGAACTCTGGGGTTTGGAGAGTGGACCTGGGGAGACTCCTGATGCTGGCTTCTTGGAGATGGCCTAAAGGGATGGAAATAAGGAGCTCTGGTGCACAGAAGCAGCATGAGGGGAAGAGAATGAGGAACTCTGCAGTCAGGAATGTCCTGGAGGAAGTGAAGACTGGCATGGAAGCAAGACACCATTGCTCAGTGGCATACAAGGGGCTGAGCAGCCATTCTCAGCCCCTTGTATGTGTCTTCCCTCTCCACATGCCAGACCCTGCCTTTGCAGACATTTGGAGGGACTTCCACCAAAATGAGCAGTTCAGTTCAGCTCAGTTGCTCAGTCGTGTCCGACTCTTTGTGACCCCATGAATTGCAGCACGCCAGGCCTCCCTGTCCATCACCATCTCCCAGAGTTCAATCAGACTCACGTCCATTGAGTCCGTGATGCCATCCAGCCATCTCATCCTCAGTCATCCCCTTCGCCTCCTGCTCCCAATCCCTCCCAGCATCAGAGTCTTTTCCAAGGAGTCAACTCTTCGCATGAGGTGTCCAAAGTACTGGAGCTTCAGCTTTAGCATCATTCCTTCCAAAGAAATCCCAGGGCTGATCTCCTTCAGAATGAACTGGTTGTATCTCCTTGCAGTCCAAGGGACTCTCAAGAGTCTTCTCCAACACCACAGTTAAAAAGCATCAATTCTTCAGCACTCAGCCTTCTTCACAGTCCAACTCTCACATCCATACATGACGACAGGAAAAACCATCACCTTGACTAGAGGGACCTTAGTTGGCAAAGTAATGTCTCTGCTTTTGAATATACTATCTAGAAACACTGGACTGGAAGAAACACAAGCTGGAATCAAGATTGCCGGGAGAAATATCAATAACCTCAGATATGCAGATGACACCATCCTTATGGCAGAAAGTGAAGAGGAACTAAAAAGCCTCTTGATGAAAGTGAAAAAGGAGAGTGAAAAAGTTGGCTTAAAGCTCAACATTCAGAAAACGAAGATCACGGCATCTGGTCCCATCACTTCATGAGAAATAGATGGGGAAACAGTGGAAACAGTGTCAGAGTTTATTTTGGGGGCTCCAAAATCACTGCAGATGGTGACTGCAGCCATGAAATTAAAAGATGCTTACTCCTTGGAAGAAAAGTTATGACCGACCTAGATAGCATATTAAAAAGCAGAGACATTACTTTGCTGACTAAGGTCCGTCTAGTTTAGGCTATGGTTTTTCCAGTAGTCATGTATGGATGTGAGAGTTGAACTGTGAAGAAAGCTGAGCACCAAAGAATTGATGCTTTTGAACTGTGGTGTTGAAGACTCTTGAGAGTCCCTTGGACTGCAAGGAGATCCAGCCAGTCCATTCTGAAGGAGATCAGCCCTGGGATTTCTTTGGAAGGAATGATGCTAAAGCTGAAACTCCAGTCCTTTGGCCACCTCATGCGAAGTGTTGACTCACTGGAAAATACTTTGAGGCTAGGAGGGATATGGGGCAGGAGGGGAAGGGGATGACAGAGGATGAGATGATTGGATGGCATCACTGATTCAATGAACGTGAATCTGAGTGAACTCCGGGAGCTGGTGATAGACAGGGAAGCTTGGTGTGCTGCAATTCATGGGCTCACAGAGTTGGACACGACTGAGTGATTGAACTGAACTGAACTGAACTGATGACTGCCAAAACCAGGATGGGTACTGGATGCAACTGACAAAACACCATGTTATGGTCCCAATCCCAAAATTTGAAGCTGCCACCAGGATGTGAGCAGGCACAGGTTACTGCCTGAACCTGACTGGGAGCTTAAACAGCTGAGTTCTTTCTAGGGACCCCCAACCTGGGGCTTTATCCTTTGGGAGAACTCATGACCCACCTCAGAATATAATAACATCTAACAGGTACTATTGCCACAGGCACTCCCCAGTACAATCCATATGTGGCTACTATACCCCTCCCCTTTTCCCTGACCAATAGAGAAAGGGAGCCCAAATGAGCCTCAGCCTTCACCCCCTCATGTCCAGGTGGGGGACAGACAGTGGACTCTAGAGTCAACTGTGAATATTAGGAGAAACCACAAGCTGGAATAAGGTCAGATCTGAGATTGAACTCATCCCATGCTGCCCACAACAGCTCCAGTAACCTTCCTACAAATATGAAAGGACTTTGGTGTAAATCTCATTGGGTATTCTGGGCTGCTGAATGTTGCCTTTACCAAGAATATAGGGAACTTGTCTTTTGCACTAGGTGTATTGTGAGGTCTTTGAGCTTCAATAGGCTTTGAGCCTGAACCCCTGAGATGAAACCCAAGTCCAAGACTCTGAACTACCAGAGAATTCCCAACCCCAGGGAACATGAATAAGCATGAGCTGACCCAAAGGTCTCCATATCAAAACCAAAATGAAGCCCAATCAAAGGCTAGCCAGCACCAGTGCCCAGATACCACATGCCAGTCCTTCAACAAAACAGAAACACGATGCTTCACACTAGCAGACAGCCTCCCCAAAGCCATACTGAACCTACAGACACCCCAAAATCTACTACTGGACATGATGTTGCACGTCAGAGAGATAAGATACAGCTAGTCTAATATATAGAATGCTTTCCACTAGATAGGCTGTGTACAATAATCAGTACATAATATTAATAATGGTATATAGTATAATGCTAAAGATTCTATCAGAAAATTTCTAGAGCTGAACAGTGAATTAGTAAAGTCACAGGATATGAAATCAATACACAGATATCACTTGCATACTTATGCACTAACAATGAAAAGTCAGAAATAGAAATTAAGGAGTCAAGTCCATTTACCATTGCAATGAAAATAATAAAATACCTAGGAATAAACCTACCGAAGGAGACAAAAAATGTAGACAGGAAACTATAAGACACTGTTGGAAGAAATCAAATATGACATAAACACATGGAGAGATACTCCATGCTCCTGAGTAGGAAGAATCAATATTGTGAAAATAGCTATACTACCAAATGCAATTTACAGAGTCAATGCAATCCCTATCAAATTACCAATGGCACTTTTCATAGAACTAGAACAACAACCAAAAAAAAATTCACAATTGTATGAAAATACAAAAGACCTGAAGTAGCCAAAGCAATCTTGAGAAAGAATGGAGCTCGAGGAATCAACTTGCCTGATTTCAGACTATACTACAAAGCTACAGCTATCAAGACAGTATGGTACTGGCACAAAAATAGAAATATACACAAATGGAACAAGATAGAAAGCCCAGAGATTAAACCCATACACCTATGAGCACCTTATCTGACAAAGGAGGCAAGAATATACAATGGGAAAAAGATAGTCTACTCAATAAGCAGTGCTGTGACAACTGGGCAGCTACATGTAAAATAATGAAATTACAACACTTCTTAACACCATACACAGAGATAAAGTCAAAATGGATTAAAGACCCAAATGTAAAACCAGAAATTATAACACTCTTAGTGGAAAACATAGGCAGAACACTGTATGATATAAATCATAGGAAGATATCCTCTATGACCCATTTCCCAGGATAATGGAAATAAAAATAAAAATAAACAAGTGAGACCTGATTAAACTTAAAAGTTTTTGCACAGCCAAGGAAACTATAGACAAGATGAAAAGACAACCCTCAGAATGGGAGAAAATAATAGCAAATGAAACAACTGACTTGATTAATTTTGAAAATATAGAAACAGCTCATACAAGTCAATACCAGAAAAACAAATAATCCAATCGATAAGTGGGTGAAAGACCTAAACAGACATTTTTACAAAGAAGACATACAGATGGCTAATAGACACATTAAAAGATGATCAATATCTCTCATTATAAGAGAAATACAAATCAAAACTATAATGAGATATCACCTCATACTTGTCAGAATGACCATCATCAAAAAAAAAAAAAAAAAATCCACAAACAGCAAATGCTGGGCAGGGTGTGGAGAGTAGAGAAGACTTTTGCACTGCTGGTTGGAATGTAAATTGATACAGCTACTATGGAAGACAGTATGGAGATTCCCTAAAAAATCTAGGAATAAAATAACATATGACCTAGCAATACCACTTCTAGGCATATACCCTGAAGACACCAAAACTTAAAAAAGACAAATGCGCCCCAGTGTTCACTGTAAAACTATTATAACAGCTAGGACGTGGAAGCAGCCTAGATGTCCATTGATGGATGAGTGGATTATGAAGCTGTGGTATATATGTATAAAGGAATACTACTCAGCCATAAAAGGGATGCATTTGAGTCAGTTCTAATGAGGCAGATAAACCTAGAGCCTTTCATACAGAGTGAAGTAAGTCAGAAAGATAAAAGCAAATATCATATATTAATACACACACACACACACACACACATATATATAAAATCTAGAAAGATGGTACTGATAAACATACTTGCAGTGCAGTAGTGGAGATGAAGACATAGAAAAAAGACTTAAGGACAATGGCTGGGGGAGGAAGGAGAGGGTGAGATGAATAGAGAGAGTAGCATGGAAGCATATACCCTATCATATATAAAACAGATAACCAATGGTAATTTGATGTATGACTCAGGGAACTCAAAGTGTGGCTCTGTAACAACCTATAAAGGTGGGAAAGTGTGGGAGGTGGGAGGCAGCTTCAAGAGGGAGGGGACATATGTACACCTATGGCTAATTCATGTTAATGTATGGGAAAAGTCAAACCAATGTTTTAAAGCAATTATCCTTTAATTAACAGTAAATTAAGAAAAAACAAAAACTTTTAACAAACTAAAGTGAAGGACTATAGGTGAATTCTATCAAATATTTAGAGAAGAGTTAACACCTATCCTTCTGAAATTTGTCCAAAAATTGCAGAGGAAAGAAAGCTTATATACTCATTCTATGAGACCAGCATCATCCTGATAACAAAAACTGACAAAAATATCACGGAAAAGAAAATTAAAGGCCAATACTACTGATGACCATAGATTAAAATCCGTCAACAATGTATTAGCAAACAAAACCAAGAAGTACATTTAAAGAATCGTATAACATCATAAAGAAGGGTTTGTCCCAGAGATACAAGCATTTTTCAGTATCTGGGAAACAATCATTGGGGTTACACCACAATAAAAAATTGAAAAATAGGATCCATATGATCATATTAATAGATACAGGAAAAAAAAAAAAAAAAAAGAAAAACCTTTGACAAAGCTCAGCATCCATTTCTAATAAAAACGCTCCAGAACGTGGTTATAGAGAGAATATACCTTAACACAATTTAGGCCATATATGATAAGCTAACAGCTAACGTCATACTCGAGACTGAAAAGCTGAAAACATATTCTCTACTATCACGGACAAGACAAGAATATTCATTCTTGCTACTTATATTCAAAATAGTTCTGGAACTCCTAGCTATAGCATTCAGAAAAGGAAAAGAAGAAAAAGATTCAAAAACAGAAAGAAAGTAGTCAAATTGTCACTGTTTGTAGATGATACAATACTTTATATAGAAATCATAAAGATGCCACCAAAAACACTTCTAGAGTTCCCTAATGAATCCAGTAAAGTGGCAGGATACAAAATTAATATACAGAAATCTGCTGCATGTCTATGAACTAATAATGAAGTGTCAGAAAGAAAGTAAGAAAAAAAAAAAAACAACTCAGAATTAACATTCCTTATGAGGTAAATGGCCTTTACTCAGATAACTATAAGACACTAATAGAAGAAATTGAAGATAACATAAACACATGGAAAGATATATTGTGTTCATGAATTGTAGTTTTGATTTGCATTTACATAATTATTAGTAATGGTGAGCATCATTACATGTTAATATGACCATTACTACCTAGGCTGTCTGTGGAGTCAATGTAATCCCTATTAAATGTCAATATCATTTTTCACAAAAGTAAGGCAAATTATTTTAAAATTTATATGGAAACACAATAGACCCTGAAAATCCAAAACATCTTGAAAAGAACAGAGCTGGAAGTATCATGCTCTCTGACTTCAGACAATACCACAAAGTTATAACAATCAAAATAGTACGGTACTGGCACCAAATAGACATATCAGTCAATGGAACAGACTACAAAAATAAGCCCTCACACATACATAGATCAATTAAGATATGTCAAAAGAGGCAAGAATATACAATGGAGACAGTCTCTTCAGCAAGTGGTGCTTAGAAAATAAACCCTACATAGTAAAATAATGACATTTGAGTATTTTTCTAACAGCATATACAAAAACATACTCAAAATGTGTTAAAGATCTAAATGTAAGAGCAGAAACCTTAAAAGTCATAGATGAAAAGATAGGCACAACATTCTTTGACATAAATTGCAGCAATGATTTTTAGATTGTTCTCTTGTGGCAAAGGAATCAAAACAAATAAACAAAAAAAATACAGGACTTATTTAAACTCAAAAAACTTTGCACAGCAAAGGTAATCATACACAAAAAGGAAAAAAAAAACCTACTGAATGGGAAAAATATTTGCAAATGGTATGACTAGTAAGGAGTTAATATCTGAAATATATAAATAACTCATACAACTCAACATCAAGAAATTAACACAATTTAAAACGCCAGAAGGCCTGAATAGACAATTTTCCAAAGAAGACATACAGATAACCAACAAGCACATGAAAAGATGCTCAAAACTGTTAACCGTGAGAGAAATACTAAGCAAAACCACAATGAAATACCACTTCACACTTATTATAACAACCATCATCAAAATGACAACAAATAATAAATACTGGCAAGGATGTGGATAAAAGGGAACACTCGTACTCTGTCAGTGTGCATATAAATTGTGCAACCACTGTGGAAAACTGTATGGAGGATCCTTAAATAACTAAAAATAAAACTACCATATGGTTAAATAGTTCCACTCCTGGGTGTGTGTTTGAAGAAAATAGAATCATTACTTTGTAAAGACATATGCACCCCAATGTTTATAGCAGCATTGTTTCCAGAAGATATGGAAATAAAAGCAAAAATAAACAAATGGAACCTTATTAAACTTAAATGCTTTTGCACAATGAAGGAAAGTATAAGCAAGGTGAAAACACAGCTTTCAGAATGGGAGGAAATAATAGCAAATGAAGCAACTGACAAAGAAATAATCTCAAAAATATACAAGCAACTCCTGTAGCTCAAGAGTCAAATTTTTGCCAGTCATCTGGCATATTGTTCTACAGTTTTATTCTTCAAACTTGCTCTTTCTTCCTGATCCAGTCTTGGTAGATTTTATAATTCTAGAAATGATCCATTTCTCCTGAATTGTCTATTATTGGCATATAATTATTCATAGTAGTTTCTTATTATCCTACTTATTTTCATAGTTTTACTTTATCATTTCTTCTTTTTTATTTCTTATTGAGTCTTGTCTCATTTTTTCTTACTTAATGTCACTAAAGTTTTTTTCAGTTTTATTTATCTTTCTAAATGTCATTGAAACAAGTATAATGCCATATGTGAAACAAATCACCAGTCCAGGTTTGATGTCTTATACAGGATGCTCGGGGCTGGTGCACTGGGATGATCCAGAGGGATGGTTTGGGGAGGGAGGTGGGAGGGGGATTCAGGATGGGGAACATGTATACACCCGTGGCGGATTCATGTTGATGTATGGCAAAACCAAAACAATATTGTAAAGTAATTAGCCTCCAATTAAAATAAATAAATTTATATTAAAAAAATTAAAAAAAAAAAACCCTAATATTGGTTTTGTTCATCTCTTTTGTTGCTATTCTGGTCTCTATTTCCTTTATTTCTGCTCTGATAGGTCTTATTTCCTTTCTTTTCTACCTTGTACTTGCTCTTCTTTTTTTAGTTCCTCAAGGTATGAAGCTAGGTTATTAGTTTGAGATTTCTTTAGCTTTTATTTATTTTATTTTTTTTTAAGAAATCATAACCTTGTTTTAGTCATTCAGTAGACATAATAAGACATAATAAGAACTTCATCAGGTAATTTAAAATTATAATTGCTGCCTTTATAATGTTGCTAATGAATTCTTCATTGCAAGTTCAATCTGATCTTGTTGGACTTCTCAATGCATTCGATTTGGACAACAATCCTGTTTGAAATATTGTTGACTTATGTGATTCTCCTCATTCTTTTCCTTCTAATCTCTCATCAATTCCTCCACTTTGTCTCCAGGAACATTGTCATCTATCATTCTGGAATTCCTTCTGCTACAGTCGATTTAGCATTTCTAGGTGAGCAAATTGATTCCCATAGTTTCAGCTCTTACTAGTGGGAGTTTCCTCAATTTTTTAAAAAAAAATTAATTAATTTATTTTAATTGGAGGCTAATTAATTTACAATATTGCAGTGGTTTTTGGCATACATTGACATGAATCAGCCATGGGTGTACTCCATCAAGAATCCTCCTCAAACCTCCTTCCCCATCCCGTTGCTGAGAGATATCCCAGTGCACTAGCCCTGAGTGCCCTGTCTTATGCATCGAAACCGGACTGGAGAATGATTTCACAAATAATAATATACACATTTCTTTTTTGTTTTGTTTTGTTATTGATTTTTTAAAAAAAAAATATTTATTTTAATTGGAGGCTAATTGCTTTACAATATTGTATTGGTTTTGCCATACATCAACATGAATCCAACACGGGTGTACATGTGTTCCCCATCCTGAAAGCCTCTCCCACCCCCATCCCCATACCATCCCTCTGGGTTATCCCAGTGCACTAGCCCCAAGCATCTTGTATCCTGCATCGAACCTGGTGTATAAACTCGAACCCAAAACAATAAAGTAAATGGCAATGTGATCATACTTATCAATAATTACCTTAAATGTAAATGGGTTGAATGCCTCAACCAAAAGACAAAGACTGACTGAATGGATACAAAAACAAGACCCTTATATATGTTGTCTACATGTTTCAATGTTATTCTCTCAAGTCATCCCACCCTCTCCATCTTGCACAGAATCCAAAAGACTGTTCTTTACATCTCTGTCTCTTTTACTGTCTCAAATATAGGGTCATTGTTACCATTTTTCTAAATTCCATATATATGTCTTAATATACTGTATTGGTGTTTCTCATTCTGACTTACTTCATTCTGTATAATAGGCTCCAGTTTCATCCAGCTCATTAGAACTAATTCAAATGCATTCTTTTAAATAGCTGAGTCATATTCCATTGTGTATATGTACCACAGCTTTCTTGTCCATTCATCTGCTGATGGACATCTAGGTTGCTTCCATGTCCTAGCTGTTGTAAACAGTGCTGCAATGAACATTGGGGTACAAGTATGTCTTTCAATTCTGGTTTCCTTGGTGTGTATGCCCAGCAGTGGGATTGCTGGGTCATATGAGAGTTCTATCTCCAGTATTTTAAGGCATCTCCACACTGTTCTCCATAGTGGTTGTGCTAGTTTACATTCCCACCAACAGTGTAAGAGGGTTCCCTTTTCTCCACACCCTCTCCAGCATTTATTTTTTCTAGACATTTTGATAGCAGCCATTTTGACTGGCGAGAGATGGTATTTCATTATGTCTTTGATTTGCATTTCTCTGATAATGAGTGATCCTGAGCATCTTATGTGTTTGTTAGTTAGCTGTATGTCTTCTTTGGAGAAATGTGTGTTTAGTTCTTTGGCCAATTGGGTTTTTTATTTTTCTGGAATTGAGCTTCAGGGGCTGCTTGTATATGCTGGGGATTAATTCTTTGTCAGTTGCATCATTTGCTATTATTTTCTCCCATTTTGAAAGCTGTGTTTTCACCTTGCTTATAATTTCCTTCGTTTTGCAAAAGTTTTTAAGTTTAATTAGGTCCCATGTGTTTATTTTTGCTTTTATTTCTATTACTCTGGCAGGTGGGTCATAGAAGATCCTGCTGTGATTTATGTCAGAGAGTGTTTTGCCTATGTTTTCTTCTAGGAGTTTTATAGTTTCTGGTCTTACATTTAGATCTTTAATCCATTTTGAGTTTATTTTTGTGTATAGTGTTAGAAAGTATTCCAGTTTCATTCTTTTACAAGAGGTGGACCAGTTTACCTATCAACATTTGCTAAAGAGATTGTCTTTTCTCCATTGTGCATTCTTGTCTCCTTTGTCAAAGATAAGCTGTCCATAGCTGTGTGGATTTATCTCTGGGCTTTCTATTTTGTTCCACTGATCTATATTTCTGTCTTTGTGCCAGTACCATACTGTCTTAGTGACTGTAACTTTATATTATAGTCTGAACTCAGGTAGGTTGATTTCTCCAGTTCCATTCTTCTTTCTCAAGATTGATATGGCCATTCAAGGTTTTCTGTAATTCCATACAAATTGTGAAATTATTTGTTCTAGTTCCCTGAAAAATAGCATTGTTAGCTTGATAGGGATTGCATTGAATCTATAGTTTGCTTTGGGTTGTATACTCGTTTCCACTATATTGATTCTTCCAATCTATACACATGGTATATTTCTCCATCTGTTTGTATCATCTTTGATTTCTTTCATCAAAGACCTTTTCTATATAAAGGTCTTTTGTTTCTTTAGGTAGATTTATTCCTAAGTATTTTATTATTTTCATCACAATCCTTAATTTATCTTTCTGTTTTCTCACTGTTAGTGTATAGGAATACAAGAGATTTCTGTGTTAATTTTATATCCTGCAACTTTACTATATTTATTGATTAGCTCTAGTAATTTTCTAGAGGAGTCTTTAGGGTTTTCTATGTAGAGGATCATGTCATCTGCAAACAGAGTTTTATTTCTTCTTTTCCAATCTGGATTCCTTTTATTTCTTTTTCTTTTTTGATTGCTGTGGCTAAAACTTCCAAAATTCTGTTGAATACTAGTGGTGAGAGTGGACATCTTTGTCTTGTTTCTGACTAGGGAAAATGCTTTCAATTTTCCATCACTGAGGATAATGTTTGCTGTGGGTTTAACATAGACAGATTTTATTACGTTGAAATATGTTCCTTCTACACTGCTTTCTGGGGGGCGGTTATCATAAATGAATGCTGAATTTTGTCAAAGGCTTTCTTGGTATCAATTGAGATAATCATATGGTTTTTATATTTAAATTTGTTAATGTGATGTATCACATTCACTGATTTGTGAATATTGAAGAATTCTTGCATCTCTGGGGTAAAGCCCACTTGGCCATGATGTATTTTTTTATACATGGTTGAATTATGTTTCCTAGAATTTTGTTAATGATTTTTGCATCCATGTTTTTCAGTGATATTGGCATGTTGTTTTCTTTATTTGTGGCATCTTTGTCTGGTTTTGGTATTCGGGTGATGGTGGCCTCATAGAATGAGTTTGGAAGTTTACCTTCCTCTGCAATTTTCTGGAAGAATTTGAGTAGGATAGGTGTTAGTTCTTCTCTAAATTATTGGTATAATTCACCTGCAAAGCCATCTGGTACTGGGCTTTTGTTTGCTGGAAAATTTTTGATTACACTTTCGATTCTCATGCTTGTGATAGGTCTGTCAATTGTTCTGTTTCTTCCTGATTCAGTTTTGGAAGGTTATACTTTTCTAAGAATTTGTCCATTTCTTCCAAGTTGTCCATTTTATTGGCATATAGTTTTTGATAGTAGTTTCTTATGGTCCTTTGTATTTCTGTGTTGTCTGTTGTGATTTCTCCACTTTCATTTCTAATTTTGTCGATTTGACTATTCTCCCTTTGTTTCTCGATGAGTCTGGCTAATGGTTTGTCTGTTTTATATATCTTCACAAAGAACCAGATTTTAACTTTGTTGATTTCTGCTATAGTCTCCTCTATTTCTTTTTCATTTATTTGTGCCTTAATTCTTATGATTTCTTTCCTTCTACCAACCCTGGGGTCTTCATGTTTTCTTTTCCTAGTTTCTTTATGTGGAAAGTTAGGTTATTTATTTGACTTTTGTCTTGCTTCTTGAGGTAAGCTTGTGCTGCTATGAACATTTCCCTTAGCACTGCTTTTGCTGAATCCCATAGGTTTTGGGTTGTCATGTCGTATTCATTCGTTTCCATGCATTTTTAAAATTTCTCCTGTGATTTGTGCCTCCATATGTTTGTATTTTTAAAACTTTTTTCCCCTTTAGTTGACATCTAATCTTACCATATTGTGATCAGCAAAAAAATGCTTGAAATGATTTCAGGGTTTTTTTTTTTTTTTTCCTTTTTTTCTTTGTTTAAATTTACCAAGGCTAGATTTACGGCCCAGAATGTGATCTATCCCGGAGAATGTTCCGTGCACACTTAAGAAAAAAGTGAAATTCATTGTTTTTGGGTGAAATGTCTTATACATATCAATTATATCTAACTGGTCCATTGTATCATTTAAATTTTGTGTTTCCTTGCTAATTTTCTATTAGTTGATCTATCCATAGGTGTGAGTGGGATATTAAAGTCTCCCACTCTTATTGTGTTACTGTTCATTTCCCCTTTCATACTTGTTAGCATTTGCCTTACATATTACTGTGCTCTTATGTTGGGTGCATGTATATGTATAATTGTTATATCTTCTCCTTGGATTGATCCTTTGATCATTATGTAGTGTCCTTCTTTGTCTCTTTTCACAGCCTTGGTTTTAAAGTCTATTTTATCTGATATGAGTATTGCTACTTGTGCATTCTTTTGGTCTCCATTTCTGAGAAATATCTTTTTCTAGCCCTTCACTTTCAGTCTGTATGTGTTCCTTGTTTTGAGTTGGATCTCTTGTAGATAGAGTATATAGGAGTCTTGTTTATTTATCCATTCAGCCAATCATTGTCTTTTGCTTGGAGCACGCAACACTTTTACATTTCAGGTAATTATTGATAAGTATGATCCCATTGCTATTTACTTTGTTGTTTTGGGTTCATGTTTATACACTTTTTCTGTGTTTCTTGCTTGGAGAAGATCCTTTCACATTTGTTGAAGAGCTGGTTTGGTGGTGCTGGATTCTCTCAACTTTTTCTTGTCTGTAAAGCTTTCTATTTATTCTTCATATTGGAATGAGATCCTTGCTGGGTACAGTAGTCTAGGCTGTGCGTTTTTCTCTTTCATCACTTTAAGTATGAAGAGTTTCTATTGAAAGATCAGCTGTTATCGTTATGGGAATCCCCTTGTGTCTTATTTGTTTTTGTTTTTTCCCTTGCTGCTTTTATTTTTTTGTGTTTGGTCATTGTTAATTTAATTAATATGTGTTTTGGGTCATTTCCCCTTGGATTTATCCTGTTTGGGACCTTCTGGGTCTCTTGGACTTGAGTGACTATTTCCTTCCCCATTTTAGGGACGTTTTCAACTATTATATCCTCAAGTATTCCTCATAGCCTTTCTTTTTGTCTTCTCCTGGCACACCTATGATTCGAATGTTCGGGTGTTTAACATTGTCCTAGAGGTCTCTGAGGTTGTCTTCATTTATTTTCATTCATTTTTCATTTCTTTTCATTCATTTTCCCTCTCTTCTTCATTTATTTCCACGATTCTATCTTCCATCTCACTTACCCTATCTTCTGCCTCAGTTATTCTCCTGTTGGTTCCCTCCAGAGTGTTTCTGATCTCAGTTATTGCATTATTTATTATTGATTGACTCTTTTATTTCTTCTACGTCCTTGTTAAACACTTAGTTCATCTTCTCAATCCTTGTCTCTAGTCTATTTATCTGTCACTCCATTTTATTTTCAAGATTTTGGATCATCTTCACTATCATTATTCTGAATTGTTTTTCAGCTAGACTCCTTATCTTCTCCTGTTTTGTTTGGTTTGGTGCTCATTTATCATGTTCCTTTACCTGCTGAATATTTATCTGTCTTTTCATCTTGTTTAGACTGCTGTCTCTGGGGTGGCTTTTCTGTATTCTGGAAGTTTGTGGTTCCTCTTTAATGTGGAGGTTACTCCCTGTTGGTGGGGTTGTACTAGTGGCTTGTCAAAGTTTCCTGGTTAGGAAAATTTGCATCGGTGTTCTGATGGGTGGAGCTGGATCTCTTTTTTCTGGAGTGCAATGAAGTGTCCAGTAGTGAGTTTTGGGGTGTCTATGGGTTTGGTGTGACTTTAGGCTGCCTATATTTTAATGCAAATGGCTATGTTCCTGCATTGCTGGAGAATTAGCATGGTATGTCTTGTTCCAGAACTTGTTGGCTCTTGTGTGGAGCTTGGTTTCAGTGTAGGTATGGAGGCTTTTGGATGAGCTCTTGTTGACTAACGTTCCCTGGAGTGAGGAGTTGTCCAGTGTTCTCAAGTTTTGCATTTAAGCCTCCTGCCTCTGGCTTTCAGTCTTACTCTTACAGTATCTTCAAGACTTCTTCATCCATACAGCACTGATGATAAATCATCTATGTTAATGGTGAAACGATTATCCATAGTGAGGGACACCAAGAGAGGTTCACAGAGTTACATGGAGAAGAGAAGAGGGAAGAGGGAGATAGAGGTGATCAGGTGGAAAAGCAGTGCAGTCAAAAAAGGAGAGACAAATCTAGCCAGTAATCAATTCCCTATGTGCTCTCCATAGTCTGGAACACCCAGATAGATTCACAGGGTTAAGTAGAGGATAGAAGGGGGAGGGAGGAGATATAGGTGACCTAGGGGAGAAAAAGGAGAGTCGAAAAGTGGAGAGAAAAATCAAGCCAGTAATCACAGCCATAAGTAAAAATGGATATTGAAGATTAGATTCTTAAAGGTACAAAATTGATAACAAATACCGAAAAGCAAAGATTAAAAATCTAGAGTGGAGGTTAGGCTCTTAAAAATACAATATTAAAAAAATACAAATCAAATCAGTCACAAAAATTATATATATATGAAATTTGCTTTTAAAATAGGGTCTTTTTTGCAATGTAATATTAGGTTATAAAAATGAAAATTAAAGGATTAATAAAGAACTTAAGAAATGATAATATTAAAGACATACCTAGGAATTTCTCTGCAGCTTTTGAGGGCATGTAGGGCCAGTTCAGTTTCAGATAGTTCCTTGATCCGGCTTATACTTCTTCTCGAGGTCTATAGGCCCTTTCCAATGCTTAGTTGATGCTAACTACAGGCTTTTAATATGTTTCACCTGTCACTTCCAGAGTGGCTCCTGCTTCTTTGTTTATTTTGATTTTGTGTGTTTGCAAGTCTCTTCCGTGTCTATTTGCCACCCTGACACAAGGGAGTGAATACGGTCACTTATTTAGGCTCACTTGTTCAGTTGTGCTGAGGAGAGGGAGGAACACTGCAAACAAATATCACTGGCATATGTGAGGAGTGCTCACAGTGTATGGACCACACTGGGTTGGCCCCAGGTTATGGCACCTATGCTTTCTTGGTCTACACTGCCCAGGCACCAGGTTGCTCTGAAGGCTGCTGCCGTTAGGTCACTTCAGTCATGTTCAACTTGGTGTGAACCAACAGATGGCAGCCCACCAGGCTCCTTTCCCCCTGGGATTCTCCAGGCAAGAATACTAGAGTGGATTGCCATTTCCTTCTCCAATGCATGCATGCACGCTAAGTCACTTCAGTTGTGTCTGACTCTGTGCGACCCTATGGACAGCAGCCGACCAGGCTCCTCTGTACATGGGATGCTCTAGGCAAGAATACTGTCCAAATCAGGCCCTGGGTAGTGTGCACTTCCCAGGTCTAAACTGTTCAGGTTCAGAATCTTGGGTACTCCACAAAGGCACAGGCCTGTGTTTTGTGCCTTTCCCAGGTCTGAGGAACTTAGGCAACCAGGTGCTTGACAAGTGCACTATCCCAGGTGTGCAGTGCATCTTATCACCTCCCTGGTACCAGCACTTTAGTTTCCTGGGTGCCTCAAAAGAGAACAGTCTCAGGTGTGTCCTATGTCTCCTCTGGGGTCTGATCTCAGGATGTGACCTTCCTGACAGATGTCAACCATCCAGGATCCCAGGGAGTTAGCAACTGGGAGTCTGTTCACAGTTTACTGGAGGATGCTGTCTCTGGGATCGAAATTTCCTCTCACCTTCCAGCTCCAGCTGTTGCCTGCCTGCCTCTCTGCGTCCGGCAGGGGGATGGGCCTGTCCACAGCCAGCTAGCTCTCCTTTGGTATTCTCTCAATCCTTTGTTCTATGAGCCGGCCAGGCTGTGCCTTAGGTTAGAGCTTTTCGCAGGAAAGCTCTCGCTCTCTCTCTCTCTCTCTCTCTCTTTTTTTCCTCTCTCTGGCTAACAGTTTGGACCGCTATTTGATGTTAGCTCCTTCAGATTGTTCTCAGCGCATTCAGGACTGGTCCTTACCCTATGCATGCAACCCACACCTCTCCCACTCACTGGTGGGAGATGCGAGGGTCTGGCCTATTTCTCTGCTGGGAGTTGTGGTTAAGGTGCATATTCTATGGGCTTTGTCTTGTTTTGTTTCTCCTTCTGGTTATGTTGCCCTCTGAGATTCCAAAACTCCACACAGACCCACTGGTGAGAGGGTTTCTTTGTGTTTAGAAACTTCTCCTTGCTCATCAGTCCTTCCCCAGGATGGGTCTCCATCCCTAACTCTTTTGTTTCTCTTTTTGTCTTTTATATTTTGCCCTACCTCCTTTTGAAGAGAATGGGCTGCCTTTCTGGGTGCCTGGTGTCTCCCACCAATGTTCAAAAGTTGTTTTGTGGAAGTTGCCCAGCATTCAAATGATCTCTTAATGAGTTTGTGGGGGAGAAAGTGGTCTCTCCATCATATTCCTCCACCATCTTAGGACCACACCCCTCTCTAGTTTTTAATATATGCATTTATCTCCATAAACTTACCTCTTAGAATTGCTTTGCAGTGTCCCACAGGTTATAGTAAGTTGTATAATATTTTTACTTTCATTCTTTCAAAATATCCTTTGATTTTCTTGGATATATATTTTTTTTCTTTTTTCTTTTTTTTTTTTTACATTTGTTTTTATCTTTTTGACCTGTTGAATGTTCTGGAGTGAGTTGTTTATTTTCTGCATAGTTTAATATTTTCCAACTTTATTCATTTTTTATTACTAGCTTCAAATCCTTGTGGTATGAAAAAATACTTGGTATGATTTCAATCTTCTTATGTGTTTGATGAGGCCTGTTTTGTGTTCTATCATATGGTCTGCTCTTGAAAATGTTTCATGTCCACTTGAGAAGAATTTATTTCTGATGCTATTAGATGAAATCTTCTATAGTTGTCTGTTAAGTCAATCTATCTGGCTTATGGTATGATACAAGTCTAGTATTACCTTCTTGATTTTGCATCTGGGCAATCTATGCATTGATGGAAGTAAGGTATTAAAGTCCCTTGTTGTTAATATATTTTTGTCTATATCTGTTGGATTTGTGTAACATATTTCTTTGGAAGTGTTGGGTTAATAGTTATAATTGTTATATCTTCCTTGGAGTGTTCTCTTTCTCATATGATGACATTTCTTGTTGCTTGTTACCAGTTTTGGCTTAAGATTTATTTGTCTGATATAAGTATAGTTATACCCGCTTTCTTTTCATTTCTACTTGTAGGGAATGTATTTTTCAGCTCTTCATTTTGAATCAAGTGACCATAAATCTGAAACAAGTCTTTTGTAGGAAGCACATAATTGGACTTTTTTTTTTTAATCACATCCTGCCATTCTGTGACTTTCCATTGGTGAATTCAGTTTATTTACATTAAGAGCAACTATTGATATGTAAGGATTTTCTATGTTATCAGTTGCTTTCTAGTTATGTTATATTTCCATTGGACTTTCACCTCTGTCTCTGCTTAACTTTATAAATTAATTAATTTCATCGGTGGTGTGCTGTGCTTTGTCTTTTATTTTGTGTGTCTACTCTACATTTTTGCTTTTTGATTACCTTGTGAATCATAAAAAAATATAGATGAAACAATCCATTTAGGCTGATAGAAACTCATCTTTAAATGCTTATAAAACTCTTACCATTTGACTTTGTTGTTCAGTTGTTCAGTTGTGTCTGACTCTTTGAAACCCCATGGTCTACAGCACACCAGGCTTCCCTGTCCTTCAGTAATTCCTAGAGTTTGCTCAGACTCATGTCCATTGAATCAATGATGCCATCTAACTATCTCATACTCTTTCACTCTCTTCTCCTCTTGCCCTCAATCTTTCCCAGCATCAAGGTCTTTTCCAGTAAGTCAGCTCTTCTCATCAGGTGGCCAAAGTATCAGAGCTTCAGCTTCAGTATCAGTCCTTCCAGTGAAAATTCAGTGTTGGTTTCCCTTAGGATGGCCTGGTTTGATCTCCTTGCCATCCAAGGGACCCTCCAGAGGCTTTTCCAATACCACAGTTTAAAGCATCAGCTCTTCAACGCTCAGACTTCTTTATGGTCCAACTCTTACATCTGTACAAAACTACTGGGAAAACTATAGCTTTGACTAGATGGACCTTTGTCACAAAGGGATGTCTCTGCCTTTTAATATGTTGCCTAAGTTTGTCATAGCATTTCTTCTAAAGAGCAAGCATATTTTAATTTAATGGCTGCAGTCACCATCTGCAGTGATTTTAGAGCCTCCCAAAATAAAGTCTGTCACTGTTTCCACTTTTCTCCATCTATTTGCCATGAATTGATGGGACCAGATGCCATGATCTTCATTTTCAGATTGTTGAGTTTTAAGCCATCTTTTATATTCTCCTCTTTCACCTTCATCAAGAGGCTCTTTAGTTCTTCTTCACTTTCTGCCATTAGAGCGGTGTCATCTGCATATCTAAGGTTATTGATGTTTCTCCAGGAAATCTTGATTAAAGCTTGTGCTTCATCCAGCCCAGTATGCCCATTTGACTACTTCCATGTATAACATAGATGTACAATTTATTTACAATTTATAGTAGCAGGGGCAGCAACCCGGAGGAGCTACCCTGCATCTGAGATCATTGGCAGCCGGAGGAGACACCCTGTGTCCGAGGTCAGGGGTGGCATCCAAGGTCAAGGGCGGTGGCCAAGAGGAGCTACACTGCATCCGAGATCAGTGGCAGCCCGGAGGAGACACCCCACATCCAAGGTCAGGGGTGGCGACTGAGAGGAGCTACACCACGTCCGAGGTCAGTGGCAGCCTGGAGGAGACACCCCGCATGCAAGGTCAGAGGTGGTGACTGAGTGGAGCTACACCATGTCCGAGGTTAGTGGCGGCCGGGAGGAGACACCCCACGTCCGAGGTGAGGGGCAGCAGCTGAGAGGATCTACACTGCCTTCGAGGTCAGGGGTGGCCAGGAGAAGCCACCTCGCATCCGAGGCCAGGGGCGGTGGCTGGGAGGAGCAACCCGAAGAGCAGTGGCTGCGTGGGCATACGAGGGCCTAGAGGAGCTATCCCATGTTAAAGGTCAGGAAGGGCGGCGGTAAGGAGATACCCCTCATCCAAGGTAAGGAGCAGCAGCTTTGCTTTGCTGGAGCAGCCATGAAGAGATACCCCACGCCCAAGGTAAGAGAAACCCAAGTAATATGGTAGGTGTTGTAAGAGGACATCAGAGGGCAGATACACAGAAACCATACTCACAGAAAACTAGTCAATCTAATCACACTAGGACCACAGCCTTGTCTAACTCAATGAAACAAAGCCATGCCCGTGGGGCAACCTAAGATGGGCGGGTCATGGTGGAGAGGTCAGAGAGAATGTGGTCCACTGAAGAAGGAAATTACAAACCACTTCAGTATTCTTGCCTTGAGAACCCCATGAACAGTATGAAAAGGCAAAATGATAGGATACTGAAAGAGGAACTCCCCAGGTCAGTAGGTGTTCAAATGCTACTGGAGATCAGTGGAGAAATAACTCCAGAAAGAATGAAGGGATGAAGGCAAAGCAAAAACAATACCCAGCTGTGGATGTGACTGGTGATAGAAGCAAGGTCCGATGCTGTAAAGAGCAATATTGCATAGGAACCAGAAATGACAGGTCCATGAATCAAGGAAAATTCAGTTCAGTTCAGTTCAGTTCAGTTCAGTCACTCAGTCGTGTTTGACTCTTTGCAACCCCATGAATTGCAGCACACCAGGCCTCCCTGTCCATCACCAACTCCCAGAGTTCACTCAGACTCACGTCCATCGAGTCAGTGATGCCATCCAGCCATCTCATCCTCTGTCGTTCCCTTCTCCTCCGGCCCCCAATTCCTCCCAGCATCAGAGTCTTTTCCAATGAGTCAACACTTCGCATGAGGTGGCCAAAGTACTGAAGTTTCAGCTTTAGCATCATTTCTTCCAAAGAAACCCCAGGGCTGATCTCCTTCAGAATGGACTGGTTGGACCTCCTTGCAAATTGGAAGTGGTCAAATAAGAGATGGCACGAGTGAACGTTGACATTCTAGGAATCAGCGAACTAAAATGGACTGAAATGGGTGAATTTAACTCAGATCACCATTATATCTACTACTGCGGTCAGGAATCCCTCAGAAGAAATGGAGTAGCCATCATGGTCAGCAAAAGAGTCCAAAATGCAGTACTTGGATGCGATCTCAAAAATGACAGAATGATCTCTGTTCGTTTCCAAGGCAAACCATTCAGGATCACAGTAATCCAAGTCTATGCCCCAACCAGTAACGCTGAAGAAGCTGAAGTTGAATGATTTTATGAAGACCTACAAGACCTTTTAGAACTAACATCAAAAAAGATGTCCTTTTCATTAGAGGGGACTGGAATGCAAAAGTTGAAAGTCAGGAAACACCTGGAGTAACAGGCAAATTTGGCCTTGGAATGTGGAATGAAGCAGGGCAAAGAGTAATAGAGTTTTGCCAAGAAAATGCACTGGTCATAGCAAACACCCTCTTCCAACAACACAAGAGAAGACTCTACACATGGACATCACCAGATGGTCAACACCGAAATCAGATTGATTCTATTCTTTGCAGCCAAAGATGGAGAAGCTCTATAGAGTTAACAAAAACAAGACCAGGAACTGACTGTGGCTCAGATCATGAACTCCTTATTACCAAATTCAGACTTAAATGGAAGAAAGTAGGGAAAACCGCTAGACCATTCAGGTATGACCTGAATCAAATCCCTTATGATTATACAGTGGAAGTGAGAAATAGTTTTAAGAGATCTATCAGATCTCTCTAGATCTGATATAGAGAGTGCCTCATGAACTATGGAATGAGCTTCATGACATTGTGCAGGAGACAGGGATCAAGACCATCCCCATGGAAAAGAAATGCAAAAAAGCAAAATGGCTGTCTGGGGAGGCCTTACAAATAGCTGTGAAAAGAAGAGAGGCAAAAAGCAAAGGAGAAAAGGAAAGATATAAGCATCTGAACGCAGAGTTCCAGGGAATAGCAAGAAGAGATAAGAAAGCCTTCTTCAGTGATCAATGCCAACAAATAGAGGAAAAGAAAAAATTGGGAAAGACTAGAGATCTCTTCAAGAAAATTAGAGATACCAAGGGAACATTTCATGCAAAGATGGGTTCGATAAAGGACAGAAATAGTCTGGACCTAACAGAAGCAGATGATATTAAGAAGAGGTGGCAAGGATACACAGAAGAACTGTACAAAAAAATCTTGACGACCCAGATAATCATGATGGTGTGATCACTCATCTAGAGCCAGACATCCTGGAATGTGAAATCAAGTGGGCCTTGGAAAGCTTCACTGCCAACAAAGCTAGTGGAGGTGATGGAATTCCAGTTGAGCTGTTTCAAATCCTGAAAGATGATGCTGTGAAAGTGTTGCACTCAATATGCCAACAAATTTGGAAAACTCAACAGTGGCCAAAGGACTGGAAAAGGTCAGTTTTCATTACAATCCCAAAGAAAACCAATGCCAAAGAATGCTCAAACTACCGCACAATTTCACTAATCTCACACGCTAGTAAAGTAATGCTCAAAATTCTCCAAGTGAGGCTTCAGCAATACGTGAACCATGAACTTCCTGATGTTCAAGCTGGTTTTATTAAAGGCAGAGGAACAAGAGATCAAGTTGGCAACATCTGCTGGATTATGGAAAAAAACAAGAGAATTCCAGAAAAAAATATCAATTTCTGCTTTATTGACTATGCCAAAGCCTTTGACAGTGTGGATCACAATAAACTGTGGAAAATTCTGAGAGAGATGGGAATACCAGACCACCTGACCTGCCTCTTGAGAAATCTGTATGCAGGTCAGGAAGCAAAGGTTAGAACTGGACATGGAACAACAGACTGGTTCCAAATAGGAAAAGGAGTGCGTCAAGGCTGGATATTGTCACCCTGCTTATTTAACTTCTATGCAGAGTACATCATGAGAAACGCTGGACTGGAAGAAACACAAGTGGATTCAAAATTCCTGGGCAAAATATCAGTAACCTCAAATATGCAGATGACACCACCTTTATGGTAGAAAGTGAAGAGGAACTAAAAAGCCTCTTGATGAAAGTGAAAGTGGAAAGTGAAAAATTTGACCTAAAGTCAACATTAAGAAAACAAAGATCATGGCATCTGGTTCCATCACTTCATGGGAAATAAATGGGGAAACAGTGGAAAATGTGCCACACTTTATTTTTGGGGAGCTCCAAAGTCACTGCAGATGCTGATTGCAGCCATGAAATCAAAAGACGCTTGCTCCTTGGAAGGAAATTTATGACCATCCTAGATAGTATATTCAAAAGCAGAGACATTACTTTGCCGAGTATGGTCCGTCTAGTCAAGGCTTTTTTTTTTTTCCTGTGGTCATGTATGGCTGTGAGAGTTGGACTGTGAAGAAGGCTGAGCACCGAAGAATTGATGCTTTTGAACTGTGGTGTTGGAGGAGACTCTTGAGAGTCCCTTGGACTGCAAGGATATCCAACCAGTCCATTCTGAAGGAGATCAGCCCTGGGATTTCTTTGGAAGGAATGATGCTAAAGCTGAAACTTCAGTACTTTGGCCACCTCATGCCAAGAGTTGACTCATTGGAATAGACTCTGATGCTGGAAGGGATTGGGGGCAGTAGGAGAAGGGGATGACAGAGGATGAGATGGCTGGATGGCATCACTGACTTGATGGACGTGAGTCTGAATGATCTCTGGGAGTTGGTGATGGACAGGGAGGCCTGGTGTGCTGCAATTCATGGGGTCGCCAAGAGTCGGACACGACTGAACTGAACTGATTGTTACTTGTACTACATTTCAAGTTTCATGGTTGAGTGATTTACCCCACCATCGTAATATAGAGTTACAGTTTTCTAAATCTATTTTTTTTACCTTTATCTGTGTGTTGTATGTCTTCATATGTTTTAATGTCTGTAATTACTGTCTTTTAATTTCAGCCTGAAGAATTTCTTTATTTTTTTCAAACAAGTCTATTGGTGTTCAACTCCCTTAGCATTAGTTTGTCTGAGAAAACTTTAATTTCTCTTTCATATCTAAAGGCACTTTTTTTTTTTCTTTGCACACTTTTAATGTGCCCTTGAATTCTTTCCTAGACTTTCAAGTCTGTAATGAAAAATTCCTTGCGAGCCAAATTGAAATTATTTTATAATTTATTTTCTTTATTTGCCTGGCTACCTTTAACATTCTTTGCTTATGTTTATGGTTTCCTTTGTGGGAAAAACTTTTGTGTCTAATCAGGTCCCATTTGTTTTTTTGTTTGTTTGTTTGTTTGTTTGTTTTTTTCCATTAGTCTAGGAGATCAAAACATGTTTTCTTTCCATAAGTCTAGAAATTTGCAAAATTGTCAAAATTTATTCTACTTAGGTTATCCTCATTGATTGAATGACCATAGGAGTGCATGTTTATTTCTGGACTTCCTGTGCTATTTCTGGTTGTGTTCCAGTGTTTACATGGAAACCGTAAACTGTTTACTGTTTACATGACTGTAGTTTTGTAGTATAGTCTGAAATCAGGAAGCCTGATTCCTCCAGTTCAATTTTTCGTTCTCAAATTGTTTGGACTATTCATGTTTTCTGTCACCATATAAATGTTATCAGTCATAATTCTAGTTGCTGTCTTAAAATGTTGTATGTCAAAACAACTTGATTAAACTCCTTTGTCATTGCATGTAATCAGACCTTTATCCATGTCTTTCAATTATTTTTTCATCCATAGACAGTTATTATTTCACTCTAATATTTTGCAAAAATGCTTCATCTTTAAGAAGATCATATAACAACTTTTTGATGAGTACAGGTTTCTGATAATATTCCAATCATACTACTGAACTGTGTAAGAAATTAAGCAATTCTAATAGCTAATAGAAAGTTATTATTTTATTTGTAGCTATACTTTTGAATATAACTTTCAGGATGGAAATAAAATTCTCTAGTGAAATTCTCAAAGAATATAACTACCTGTAACATGTATAACTGCTTACTAGGGCTTCCCTGGTAAAGGTGGTAAAGAATCCACCTGCAGTGAAGGTGACCGAGGTTCATTGCCTAGGTTGGGAAGATTCCCTGGAAAAGAGAGTGACTACCCACTCCAGTATTCTTGCCTGAAGAATCCCATAGACAGAGGAGCCTGGTCAGGTACAGTTCACGGGGTCACAATGAGTCAGAGATGACTGAGTGACTAACACTTTCACTTTCATAAGTCTACTACTTGAAGCACATGCACAATATTTGTGTGACAACTCAGTATAATTGACAAAATGTATAGAGTACAAAATATTTCCCCATTGGCATACCTCTGTATTTGATTTTTATGTCTAATTTGTTTTCCCCTAATGGGTATAATTAGGCACATAATTAGACACTGGTGCATGTCACAGGTAGTTATAACCTGATGGACAGAGAGCGAGCAGCTACACTGGTACTGGGGGACAGATGTTTTGGTTGTCAACACTTTCTATTCAAAGATTTACAAACAATAAGGAGAAATGATAGAGTAAATGTTCAAATATCAAAGTGTGAAGAAATTATTCTGGCTAACTAGTACAGCCTGTTTTGTGACCATTCAAGCATGCATCATATATCTTCTTTAAACATTTTGGAAACAATACACTTAAAACTCAAAATAGAGTAACTGTGATTCAGGCATCCATAATAGAGCTGGATGATCATTGTGAATGTTGTTTCTGACACATTACAAATTCTTGTGTTACTGAGAGCTTGACTTTTCTAAAATTTGTCAGACTTAAGGACATAATCAACTGTTTTGAAAACAATATCAGTTAGCAGCTGCCAGTGTCAACCTAATGGCTTCAAGGTAACTATAGAGTCAGAAGTGACATCAAAACATTGTCTTACCATACTGGAGCAGAAGGCTAGACAGCTCAGCATGGAGACTTAATGGTCCCCAAAGGCTATGAAATAATTGGCAACTGTAACCTTCATCTTTGTGTCCTTCTGCTTCAGTCCCAGAACTGGTCAAGAACAGTTATGCCAAGTAATACAGTTGGTTTAAATAAGGAATATATTTTAAAAAATGCATAGGCCAATCATGAACCACTGGCCTCTGTTAGATAAAAGACTGAATGTAAAACTTGGATGCCAGTTTCAATGCTAAGCTGCACCTTCAAAAGCAATATTTGGTTGTGTCCTCCAACTCAGTGGGCCTCAGGGGACACTAGCCCATAGTAAAGACTCTGTATGGAACAATATATGGTAGATGGGAAAGAACGTTCTGTTGGCAAGATAGTCTTAATGAAAAAATGGTACTATCTGACAACTGGTAAAAATGAAAACTTTAATGTGAACAGGACAAGAATATGATGCAGCACACTGGAAAATTGTATTTGTTGCAAGTGTATTAGACTTTTGACAGATGTGAAAGACAAGCTATTCTTAGAAACTAGCTCATCTCCATCTTTTGAAATCACTCTAATGGAGGCTCAGTGAACAGAAGAACAGTTAAAGATATTTAGCCAATTAATGAAACAAGTACTAAACACATCTATTCAGAAATACAAGAGGTTCCATCTTGCAGTAGACCAAGTGTGTTGTTCAGTTGTTCAGTCGTTTCCAACTTTTTGTGACCCCATGGACGTCAACACACTGGGATTCTCTGTCCTTCACTATCTCCCAGAGTTTTCTTAAACTCATGTCAATGATGCCACCAAACTAATGAAGCCCCCTTATCCTCTTGACCTCAGACTTTCCCAGCATCACAGACTTCTCCAATGAATTGGCTCTTTGCATCAGGTGGCCAAGATTGGATCTTCAGCATCAGTCCTTCCAATGTATATGCAAGGTTGATTTCCTTTAGGATTCACTGATTTGATCACCTTGCTGTCCAAGGGATTCTTAACAGTGTTCTCCAGCACCACAATTTGAAAACATCAATTCTTCAGCACTCAGCCTTCTTTATGGTTCAACTTTCTTGTCTCTACATGACTATTATAAAAGCCAAAGCTTTGACCATCCAGATATTTGTTAACAAAGCGATGTCTGCTTTTCAGTGTGTTGTCTAGTTTTGTCACATCTTTTCTTCCAAGGAGCAAAGGTCTTTTAATTTCATGGCTTAAGTCACCATCCATGATTTTTATGAAGAAGGAAACAAAATCTATCACTGCTTCTACTTTTTGCCATGGAAATGATGAGACTGGATGCTATGATCTTCACTTATATAGTGTTGAGTTTTAAGCCAGCTTTTTCATGCTCCTCTTTTATCTTCATCAAGAGGCTCTTTAGTTCCTCTTTGCTTCTACCATTAGGGTGGTGTCATTCTTTTTGTCATTGAATGATGAGACCAGATGCTATGATCTTGGCTTATATAGTGTTGAGTTTTAAGCCAGTTTTTTTCATGCTCCTCTTTTATTTTCATCAAGAGGCTCTCTAGTTCCTCTTTGCTTCTACCATTAGGGTGGTGTCATCTGCATGTATGGGGTTATTGATACTTCTCCCAGGAAACATGATTCCTATTTGTGATTCATCCATCCAAAATTTTTCATGACGTATTCTGCTTATAAGGTAAATAAGCAAGGTGACAATATACAGTCTTGACTTACCCCTTTCCCAATTTTGAACCAGTCTGTTGTTACATGTCCAGTTCTAACTGTTGCTTCTTGACCTGCATACAGATTTCTCAGAAGGTAGGTAAGGTGATCTGTATTCCATCTCATTAAGAATTTTCCACAGTTTGCTGTGATCCACACAGTTAAAAGGTTTTAGCATAGTCAATGAAGCGGAAGATTTTTTTTTTATTCTATTGCTTTTTATATGATCGAACAGATGTTGGCAATTTGATCTCTGATTACTCTGGCTTTTATAAACCCAGCTTTATCCAGAGAACATCTGGATGTTCTCACTTCATGTACTGTTGATGTACATGTACACATAATCACTTCATGCTTGAAGGAGTTTGAACATCACTTTGCTAGCATATGGAATGAGTACAAAAGTGTTATAGTTTGAATATTCTTTGACATCAATCAACTTTCTTTGTGATTGGAATAAAAACTGACATTTTCAAGTCCTGTGGCCACTGATGAGTTTTCCAAACTTGCTGGCCTATTGAGTGCAGCACTTTCACAGCATCATCTTTTAGGATTTGAAATAGCTCCACTGGAATTCCATCACCTCCACTAGCTATGTTTGTAGTAATGCTCACTCTAGCTGTGTGATCACACCATCATGATTATCTGGGTCGTGAAGATCTTTTTTGTACAGTTCTTCTGTGTATTCTTGCCACCTCTTCTTAATATCTTCTGCTTCTGTTAAGTTCAGACCATTTCTGTTCTTTATCGAGCCCATCTTTGCATGAAATATTCCCTTGGTATCTCTAATTTCCTTGAAGAGATCTCTAGTCTTTCCCATTCTGTTCTTTTCCTCTATTTCTTTGCATTGATCACTGAAGAAGGCTTTCTTATCTCTTCTTGCTATTCTTTGGAACTCTGCATTCAGATGCTTATATCTTTCCTTTTCTCCTTTGCTTTTCGCTTCTCTTCTTTTCACAGCTATTTGTAAGGCCTCCCCAGACAGCCATTTTGCTTTTTTGCATTTCTTTTCCATGGGGATGGTCTTGATCCCTGTCTCCTGTACAATGTCATGAACCTCATTCCATAGTTCATCAAGCACTGTATTTATCAGATCTAGGCCCTTAAATCTATTTCTCACTTCCACTGTATAATCATAAGGGATTTGACTTAGGTCATACCTAAATGGTATAGCGGTTTTCCCTACTTTCTTCCATTTAAGTCTGAATTTGGTAATAAGGAGTTCATGATCTGAGCCACAGTCAGCTCCCAGTCGATGGTGTGATCACTCATCTAGAGCCAGACATCCTGGAATGTGAAGTCAAGTGGGCCTTAGAAAGCATCACTACGAACAAAGCTAGTGGAGGTGAACAAAGCTAGTGGAATTCCAGTGGAGCTATTTCAAATCCTGAAAGATGATGGTGTGAAACTGCTGCACTCAATATGCCAGCAAAATTGTAAAACTCATCAGTGGCCACAGGACTGGAAAAGGTCAGTTTTCATTTCAATCCCAAAGAAAGGAAATGCCAAAGAATGCTCAAACTACTGTGCAATTGCACTCATCACACACTAGTAAAGTAATGCTCAAAATTCTCCAAGCTAGGCTTCAACAATATGTGAACCGTGAACTTCCTGATGTTCAAGCTGGTTTTAGAAAAGGCAGAGGAACCAGATATGAAGCTGCCAACATCTGCTGGATCATAAAAAAAGCAAGAGAGTTCCAGAAAAAAGCATCTATCTCTGCATTATTGACTATTCCAAAGCCTTTGACTGTATGGATCACAATAAACTGTGGAAGATTCTGAAAGAGGTGGGAATGCCAGACCACCTGACCTGCCTCTTGAGAAACCTATATGCAGGTCAGGAAGCAACAGTTAGAACTGGACATGGAACAACAGACTGGTTCCAAATAGGAAAAGGAGTGCTTCAAGGCTGGATATTGTCACCCTGCTTATTTAACTTATATGCAGAGTACATCATGAGAAACACTGGACTGGAAGAATCACAAGCTGGAATCAAGATTGCTGGGAGAAATCTCAATAACCTCAGATATGGAGATGACACCACCCTTATGGCAGAAAGTGAAGAGGAACTGATAAGCCTCTTGATGAATGTGAAAGAGGAGAGTGAAAAAGCTGACTTAAAGCTCGACATTCAGAAAATGAAGATCATGACATCTGGTCCACCCACTTCAAGGGAAATAGATGGGGAAACAGGGGAAACTCTGTCAGACTTTATTTTTTGGGGGGGCTCCAGAATCACTGCAAGTGGTGATTGCAGCCATGAAATTAAAAGACACTTACTCCTTGGAAGAAAAGTTATGACCAACCTAGATAGCATATTCAAAAGCAGAGACATTACTTTCCCAACAAATGTCCATCTAGTCAAGGCTATGGTTTTTCCAGTGGTCATGTATGGATGTGAGAGTTGGACTGTGAAGAAGGCTGAGCGCCGAAGATTTGATGCTTTTGAACTGTGGTGTTGGAGAAGACTCTTGAGAGTCCCTTGGACTGCAAGGAGACCCAGCCAGTCCATTCTGAAGGGGATCAGCCCTAGGATTCGTTTGGAAGGAATGATGCTAAAGCTGAAACTCCAGTACTTTGGCCACCTCATGCGAAGTGTTGACTCATTGGAAAAGACTCTGATGCTGGGAGGGACTAGGGGCAGGAGGAGAAGGGGACGACAGAGGATGAGATGGCTGGGTGGCATCACTGACTCGAGGGACGTGAGTCTGAGTGAACTCCGGGAGTTGGTGATGGACAGGCAGGCCTGGTGTGCTGCAATTCACGGGGTCGCAAAGAGTCGGACACGACTGAGCGACTGAACTGAATTGAATGCTCGCTAATGCTTACTTGACTTCATACTCTAGGATGTCTGGTTCACGGTGAGTGACCATACCACCAAGGTTATCTGGGTCATTCAGACCTTTTTTATACAGTTTTTCTGTGTATTCTTGCCACTTCTTTATAATATGTTCTGATTCTCTTAGGACTATACTATTTCTGCCCTTTATTGTTGTCATCTTTGCATGAAAATCTTTTGTTATCTATAGTTTTCTTGAAGATATTTCTAGTCTTTCCCATTCTATTGTTTTCCTCTATTTCTTTACATTGTTCATTTAAGAAAGCTTTCTTATCTCTCTTTGCTATTCTTTGGAATTCTGCATTCAGTTACATATGTTTCCTTTTCTCCATATCTTTTGATTCTCTTCATTTCTCAGATATTTGTAAGGCTTCCTCAGACAACCATTCTGCCTTATTGCATTTCTTTTTCTTTGGATGATTTTGATCACCTCTTTCTGTACAGTATTATGAACTTCCATCCATAGTTTCTCAGGCACTGATTCAGATCTAATCCCTTGAATCTATTTACTGCTTCCACTGTATAATGGTAAGGAATTTGATTTAGATCATACCTTAATGGCCTAGTAGTTTTCCCTACTTTTTTTCTATTTAAGCCTGATTTTGCAATAAAGAACTCAAAGTCTGATTCACAGTCAGCTCCCAGTCTTCTTTTTGCTGACTGTATAGAGCCTCTGAATTATGTATAATATCATATAAAAAATGAATCGCCAGTCTAGGTTCAATGCAGGGTGCAGGATGCTTGAGGCTGGTGCACTGGGATGACCCGGAGGGATGGTGTTGTGGGGGAGGTGGGAGGGAGATTCAGGATTGGTAACGTGTGTACACCCGTGGTGGATTCATGCTGATGTGTGGCAAAACCAATACAATATTGTAAAGTAAAATAATAATAATAATGATAATTTAAAAAAAATTAGAAAAAAAATTAGAGCCTCTCCACTTTTGGCTGCCAAAAATATAATCAATCTGATTTTGGTATTGACCATCTGGTAGTGTCCCTGTGTAGAGTCATCTCTTGTGTTGTTGGAAGTGAGTGTTTGCTACAACCAGTGTGTTCTCTTGGCAAAACTCTTTTAAACTTTTTCCTGCTTCATTTTGTACTCCAAGGCCAAATTTTCCTGTTACTCTAGATATCTCTTGAATTTCCACTTTTGCATTCCAGTCCTCTATGATGAAATGGACATCCTTTTTGATGTTAGCTCTATAAAGTCTTATAAGTCTTCATAACCATTCAACTTCATCTTCCTTGGCATTAGATTGGGGCATAGATTTGGATTACTTTGATGTTGAATGGTAGCTCAATGAGATTTCTTAAAACAAATATTTTAAAATTTTATAGTGATCTTGTCACAGATATCCCTTTTTATATGGGTTTGGTTATTGACTGTTATTGTGTTCTTTTTATGGTAACATTTCTTTCTTTTTTCACATTCATTGAACTCTTTTATTGATGTCTGAATTTGCAACAGCAGTCACCTCCTCCATCCTTACAGGTTTGCTTCTAGAGAATAATGACTTCCATTAGCCCTGTTAGTAGTTCTGAACTTTTCTCAGAAAATTTCTAGAGATTCACCTATGCCACATCTCTCTTTGGAAGTGAGGATTCCTAGGTTGTGTTTATTTTTTTGAGTCTGCAAACCAGGAGAGTTGTTAATACGCTCCCCTTTGCTTTCCCTAGGGCAGTGATGCTCAAGTTTGTGTGCTTTCTCTGAATCCTGAAGGTTTGTGCCAGTTTACATACAAGCTCACCAGATGTCTGCAAAGCCTCACTTTAGCCACCCTTAGAGGTACATACATGGAGCTGGCCATATGGTAAAGATGTGAGAATCACTGGGGATTCCCATGGGTCAGTTGGGGAACTCACAGGAAAGGCATCCTCCACATCTCATATGAGAGCTTCCTGATGTTAATAGTTTTCAAAACTCGTGTCCCTTTGATGTACTTTTAAAGCTCTGGCTGCTCTTCTCTCAATTTATTTGAACCTTCAGCCAAGCAGCACCACCTCAGTGCTCTGGAGAAAACAGTAAATCACATAAAAGTGTCCTGCGTTGCTGGAGAAATCTAGTGCTCACTCATATTTTCCTACTTTCTCATGGTAGAAGTCAAGAACAAGAAGATCCCTCTTGGCACTGAGCGGTGTTGCCTTAGGAAACGAGATATGCAAGTAAAGCAAAATTATTCATCTTACCCTCTTCAATGCACCCAGTTTCAGATTTTTTTTTTTTTTTTTCCCTCCAGTGGCGTGCTTTAACTTCTCCACTTGACTCAGATTTCCACAAAGGCTCCCTCATCCATAGATGATTATCAAAATCAGTTTTCCTTGGAAGACAGATGTTAGAAAATTCCTTTTTGACATTTTATTATGCTACTCCAGTCTCTTAATTCTTCCTTAAAAGATAGATAGAATTCACTATGATGCCATCTGGTACTGGGATTCTATTTATAAGTTGGTTTTTATTACTTATTCAATTTCTTTACTTATTATAGGTTTCTACATATTTTATCTTTCCTCTTGAGCCAGTTCCAGTAGTTTGTGTTGTCCTATTAATTTGTTCCTTTTATGTAGGTTACTAAATTTATTGGCATATGTCTATAGCATTTATTTATAATGTTTAAATTTTTTGTTGTTTATTTTTGTGCAAGTAGTTGTTGCTGTCTCATCATGATACAATTGACATAGTAATTTCAGGAGTAAAGCATAATTATTTGATATGTGTGTATTTTTGAAACTATCACCTCAATGTGTAGGTAACATTTATCACCACATATAATTACTAATTCTTTTCCTTTCTTGTGGTGAGAAATTTTAGAGATATTGCCTTATCAGCTTTCAAATATGCAATACTGTTAACCATAGTCACCATGTTGTACATTAAATTCCCAGAATTTATTCATTTTGCAATAATTCTTATTTAGCAGTAAGTTCTATAACTTGTTCAAAAGAAGCCATTCAAATAAAGAGGCATTGATATTCAATTAGAAAGGAAAGATGTATATGAAATGTGTTTGAGAACTATAGGACATCATAAAATTTGTCTTCAAGGAAGCATGAACTACTATGTATGGTTTAAAAAAATATTCTTAAAAGTTCTAGGAGTTTAAAGTCTCCCAATTATATTTTAAATTAATTATTTGGAGAGAGAGAGAGAATGAAAAACTATTGTTTGAGCCAGGGATCAATGAGATGAAATAGAGAACATACAGTTTAGTGACTACAGAACAGGTGTACCCAGGAGCAGTACAGGATGCTCAGAAAGGTAGCTTGATTCTTGTCATTAAAATGACAAAACTCATTGAATGATATTTCCGATTTATTTCCGGTTTAGGAAATGAGTAGTAATGAGAAAAATAGGAACACCATTTGCTTGTTAGCCAAGTTTTTGATGTAAAAACTGTGCTATTTTACTTTTTAAAAAATTTGATCTTGAGCTATACTACTAAACTCACGAGTATCATCCCATACATTTCCCCTGAACTAGAAGGTACCTCAGTCTTATAGCAGTAAATTTACTTAGCCATGTCTGTACAGATACCTTCTTCTTTATCATAATATGACAAATTATCTTAAGATATTGTCAATACATCAATCATCAATGCTTACATTTCTTACACATATTCTTATCAATAAATAATTCATAACCAAAACACCCCAATTTTACATGAACTCTAAGTATTTCAATTCTGGACACACAGCTATTACAGAATAATGCATTGTCATTGTTTCTGTTAAATTTTTAATTAAAGGCAAGAAATCCTCACAGAATTGTCCAAGCTCTAATATTGTAAGGTTTTAACCTAAAATCACATGATATTTCCTACTTTATTTGGAATCTTTTAGAATTAGCTCTTTGTATAAATTTTCATTTTAATAACTCGGGTACCCTTAAACTTAAAGATCAGTGACAGAAGTGATGCAAGACAGAAATGAATGAAACCACTAAGTATGTTTTAATAAGGAATATATTTACTGTTCTCCCTTACATGTCTTTATATTCTCAATTTATGAGTCTTATTAAAGTCAACCAAAAATAAAAGCACAGTTCATATATTTTGATTTACCAGTGATACTATGTGAACCAGTTATTTACCTTCAAAAATATTCAAATAATTGTTGTGGATGACACTTTCATGCTATTAAATTACCTAGTTTTAGTAATAGGTCAACTTATAAAACTCCTGAACAACAAAAGGACAAAGGGATGATTTATATTTAAGAGAGTATGAAGACTTTAGCCCAGGGACACTGATTCAATCATAAAATTGAGCTGTGTTCCATCAGATGAAATTTACAGTAAAAATGTATTGAGGCAATAACCGCAAGACTGTTACTCTACATGAGTTCATTTGTCTTAATTCCTCTTGTTCCATTCTCATCTGATTGGTTGGTTTGCATGATTACTATACAAGATACCTGATTTTAGCTTAAGCAAGCAGTTGAGTCTTGGCTAAATTATATTCTGTGTTTTCTCTGTGAAAAAGGTGGGTGGGAAATCAGCTCACAGATGTCCACTTGGCCTTAATTACAGTTTTAGTTCCCCTAAACCACTGTGAATCCAACTTAAATGGCGGTTCACATAAAATTTCTATTAAATCTTCCTTGATTTCTTATAATTTCTCCTTTTTGATCAAGACCTGCTTTTGTGACTTTGACAATCTAAATATTAAAAGAAATTTATTTTTGCTTTGATCCTTCCTTGCTAGGGGGATGGAGAGTTCATCCTGCCCAAGTTCCATTTTGTTCTTCAGTGGGATTTTATGGTACCAGGATTGATACAGCCAATCAAGGAAACTAACCATCATCTAATGAGCTGAAACTCATAGTAATCAAAACAAAAACACAACAGGTGCTGATGTTCAAAATGATTGCACATTCCTTTGAAATTTGCACTGAGACACAATAAAGAGGCCATAAGGTGGATTCAATATTTATCAGGGTAAGGATAGTGTGAATAGAGTAATTATATTCTCTGGCCCTTTGGCTCAGATTGTTGTAGTCTATATAGGTTATATCTTGAGTGATCATGATCTTGGTTGCATATTGGCTCAAGCATTTTCCTTTGATTAGTAAGAGTAGCTTAAACAAAAGAAACAGTGTGAGTGTTACACTAAGTATTAAAAGTATAAGTTGGAGGCTTGAATGAAGTAGGGCCATGATTTTTGTAGGGAGCCAACTAAAGAAGTTAGGAAATTTAAAATTGAACCAGTCCAGAGGAGAACTGAATCAACCTTTAAGAGATTCTCTGCCAGTTTTATACGTTTACCAGTTTCAATTGGACCTGTTGTGACGCATTTATCTAAGTATAGAAGTAGTATTAGTTATATACCATGTTCTAAATTGAGCAAGTAAATAATAAGTATGTTTAACACTCACTAAATAGTAAATGCAAGGATTATTCATATTATGCAGGGCTGGTCCTGGGTCTTAGAAAAGTTGTTTACATTAGCTACTGCCTGATTCAAGGTGTTGAGCTGTCAGTCAGCTTCAATCAGATGTCTGACATTGGGGAAGCAGTCTACTCCAGTGTAGGGATTAGAAACTTTTTTTTTTTTTTAATGAGATGAATATTGTATATCTAAAAATCAATATATCTTAGTTTTGTAGCACAAAGATTTATCAGTAATACCTAGCAGGGTCCGTTTCACATTGGTCAGAGAAAATCTCTTTAGATTTTTCTCCCAGTATACAAACATGGTTGTGGAGTATGATGTTGAATATTTTCCTCTCCTAGGAACATGCTATGGAAAGAGTCTGAAACAAGGTTAGTATTATGTGATGTGTGTGTTACTCACTCAATCGTGTTTGACTCTTTGTGACCCCATGGTCTGTCCATGGAATTCTCCAGGCAAGAATACTGGGGTGGGTTACTATTCCCTTTTTCAGGGGTCTTCTTGACTCAAGGATCAAACCCAGGTCTCCTGCATTGCAGGCAGATTCTTTACCATCTGCACTACCAGGGAAGCCAGTACTATGTGATAGGGCCTTCATAATATCTTTACTCTATGTTAATAGTTTGGTGTTTTGTTTTTTTTTTTTCCCCAACACAGTGTTTAATACATTCCTTCGCCTAGGCCCATGTGTTAGTGATTACTTCAAATGTAGAGAAACTGTTTACTTGTGGGGGAAAATCCTTAGGTAAGTGAGACTAAAGTAGAGTTTTAGGCCCTGACATGTTAAAAAGACTATTGACTATTAACTTTCGATCCTAAGACTATCATGGACTTTGTCGTATTTTACTTGTTCCATTTGTGCATTTCACAAAACCCGATGATTGAAGACAGTATGAACAATGGAAATGTATTACTGGCCAAATGCTACATACATTCTTCAATACTTGTCCCATAAAATGAATTCCCCTATCACTATGCATTTTTTTTTTTTTATTCTCCAAGTTGAAATGATTTTCTCTAGTTTTTCTTTCTTTCTCTTTTTTTTTTCCTGTCCAGAGGACTTATTGCTGGAGTTACCAGTCAGTCAAGAGAGGTATTAGAGAATAAGAGTCTCTTGGGAGTACTAGCCACAAGTCCAGGGAAGTCCTAAGATCCAGGTCAGTTATTGTGGGTTCTGCTGACTATTCCATGAAATGTCAACTTATAAAATTTCTGAACCCCCAAATGACAAAATAATGAATTTTATTCAGGAGACTATGAGAACTGTAGCCAGGGTCACACATATTCAACCATAAGACTAGTTGTGTTCCACTGGATTAAACTAGAATCCAGTGAAGTTTATAAAGGTAAAACACAAAATTGTTATTCTATATGAGCTCATTTGTCTTTTAGTTCTTCTTGTCCCAGTTTTATCCGATTGGATGGTTTGCATGATTGCTGTGCAGGAAATCTGATTTTAGCTTAAGCAAGCAGTTGAGACTTGGCTAAAATACATTATTAACAGGCAGAGATATGTTTAAAAAATCACATTTGTATGTGCACATACTTACACACATTTTTCCACACTCTACTATACAAGTAACTGCTAAACTTATCATGCCATTAACTTGTACAAGACACCTCATATGCATTAACTTGATTATTTTCCTGTGGTCATGTATGGATGTGAGAGTTGGACTGTGAAGAAGGCTGAGCACCAAAGAATTGATGCTTTTGAACGGTGGTGTTGGAGAAGACTCTTGAGAGTCCCTTGGACTGCAAGGAGATCCAAGCAGTCCATTCTGAAGGAGATCAGCCCTGGGATTCCTTTGGAAGGAATGATGCTAAAGCTGAAACTCCAGTACTTTGGCCACCTCATGCGAATAGTTGACTCATTGGAAAAGACTCTGATGCTGGGAGGGACTGGGGGCAGGAGGAGAAGGGGACGACCGAGGATGACATGGCTGGATGGCATCACTGACTCGATGGACGTTGAGTCTGAGTGAACTCCGAGAGTTGGTGATGGACAGGGAGGTCTGGCGGTCTGGCGTGCTGTGATTCATAGGGTCACAAAGAGTCGGACACGACTGAGTGACTGAACTGAACTGAACATTATGAAAAGGATACCACTACAAGCTAACTTGTAGAGTTGAAGTTTTAGAGAGATTTAATCACTTGTACAAAGTTGTAGAATTAGAAGTGAAATGGATGCCTTACAACCAGAATAGCTTGAGCTCCATTTTCCAACCAGAGCTCCACTTTCAACTATCATGCCAAACTGCTTCTGTCAGACTAGATCAGGTATATTATCTTCCACACAAACCACCATTTCATAAGAGAACCATCTTTTAACACCAAAATAATAGAAGAATAATTTAGATCGATAAAGGATACTTCCAAAAAATTAAATCTAGCTTTATGAAAAACAAATAATTGACTTTTCTGCTAAGTGAAATCTTTGTTACAGGCAAGCACTAAGGAATCACTGTGTTAGCTAATTTTTCTGACTACTACTAATAAGCTTCCAGAAAGAGATTCTTAGTTATTAAAAATAAGAATTAATCTGAAGGCATAATAATTGGTCAGCAGTTTCCCTTGAAGTACACTTTAAACAGGCAACTGCCTACTTAATTTATTGAATATAGTGATGTGGAAACACTAGACTTTGAATCAAGGAATTTTGTTTTGATTTTGATTCTACCACCAGACTGCCCTCCTATTTCATATGCTGTTCTAATAATCAAGTGAGAAAAGTGAGACAACAAAATTGAAGTACTTAACAAAGGGCTTTGGAGAAGGACATGGCAACCCACTTCAGTGGTCTTGCCTGGAGAATCCCAGGGATGGGGTAGCCTGTTTATGGGGTCACACAGAGTTGGACATGACTGAAGTGACTCAGCAGCAGCAGCAGCAGCAACAAAGGGCCTGAAACATACATGAACTACTGTAAACATAACACTTAAATTCAAGTCAATTAAACTCTGTGAATTTCAGTTTTCTAAAAGGTAAAAATTCTCTGATTTTGAAAGACACCTGGACTTTTATTCATAAAAGTCTCTCATAAAAAGTAAATAAATTTAGACAGGGAAGGAATATTATTTTTTGATTGAGACAATTTTCACTTGAACCAAACATAAGATCTTTTGAAAAGTAATATTCAAATTTCAGATAACCCATAACATCCAAATTATAGATTAGAAGAAATTTCAGAAAAGATTAATTTAACCTCTTACTCTTTATTGATGAAGATAGAGTCAGATAAGTTAACTGACAACTCTTAAGTGGCAGAAATAGGATTTCTGAATACGTGGGATGATAAACTTTATACTATATAACATTTACTAGGTTGTCTGAATAGTTATATCAAACTTTGAAGGCAGTAAAAAATGTTTTGTTTTGTTTTTTTCCTGTGGACTTTTGAACTCTTGGATGATTTTAATTCCTTTTCAGTTCAGTTCAGTTGCTCAGTCATTTCTGACTCTTTGCAACCCCATGGACTGCAGCATGCCAGATTTCCCTGCCCATCACCAACTCCCAGAGCTTGCTCAAACTCATGTCCATCAACTCAGTGATGCCATCCAACCATCTTATTCTCTGTCATCCCCTTCTCCTGCCTTCAATATTTCCCAGCATGAGGGTCTTTTCCAATGATTTAGGTGGCCAAAGTAATTCCTTTGCAAATCCAAAGTAAATCTCCTAATTCCTTTTAGGAGAGATAAAAGTGGGTGAGGTGTTTTCTTTACCTTAAAAAGCAATTTTAGTTTTCCCAGAACTATAAGGGTATTTGAGTTACATGGCTTATATGTTTCATCCAGAAAATAAGCCTTCCTCATTTACTTAAACAACTTGCATTTGGTAGGTATTTTAGTCAATTCCAGAGTGCAGTGACTGTATTATTGATAAAACTGGACTTTGTATATTTTAGCGTTTTTGAGTGTCTATATGGAACATTTTGAAGCAGTGATTAAAAATAATTAAGAAGGGTGAAGAAATCTTTAGCATGCAATAAACATTTCTGTGAAATATAATATCTGTCAAACAAGTGAAGCTATGCATAGATACCTCCTGACAGAGGCTGTGATTTCAAAGTGATTTGCATTTCAAATAACTTGTTTATCCCTTAAATGTTTGCCAAGTTTACTCTTAAGTTACAAATAATTTCCATTTTGCTGTTTATTCCACTGCCTTTGATGGATAGTCTTCCAGACTTTTATCTTCTATGTAGATAAACTAATTAATATTTTCCCTTCAGGCAAATATCTTTTCTTAGATCTAAATGTGGGTTAGATTCTTCTTTATTTCCATATGCTTTGTTCTGTCAGTCATCTATGTTCTGTGTTGCTAAAAGTGTACCTCAGTGGATATCAATTTTCATGTTTTACAGATTACACACAATCGTGGGATTTATCTAACAATCTATACATACAATAGACATAAAATATGTATTCACTTGGAGAAAGAAGTTTGTGATAACATAAATTTAAGAAAATGGTTATGAAATTAATAAAGAATGCATGTGATATTACTTTTTGATCCACATTATGACCCTATCATGGTTGACTGTTGATGCCTGAAGAAACTCAATGATCTTACTGTATTGAGGCTGCAAATTGAGATTATATAGTGTCTTAACACCTCTATTTTAAAATATTCCTAAACATAAAGCAAAATCAAAGTTACATGGAAACACAGATAACGCTCAGACCTAAATATAGAGAGGAATATAGCAGACATCGCTAGAAAACATTTAGAGAGGATTTAGATTGTAAAATATAGCTTTCTTACTGAACACATTTTCTAACAGCAAGACTCTACTAGCTCCAAAACAGCTGTTATTTCAATGTGAAGACCTTGGTTATGTGTGTGTGTGTGTGTGTGTGTGTGTGTGTGTGTGTGTGTGCATGCACACTCTTTCCTGTAGTGGATTTTTAGAAATGATAGAAATTTATAAGTGAGAGTGTTGAATAGTAAGCGACATATGAAGAAGAAATCTTAATATTCATATTTCTAAGATCTTGTTGTTGTCACACCGTCGTTAAGCTGTGTCTGACTATTTATGACCCCATGAACTGCAGCATGTCAGGCCTCCCTGTCCTTCACTATCTCAATGAGTTTGCTCAAACTCACATCTACTGAGTCAGTTGTGTCATCTAACCATCTCATCTTCTGTTGCACCATTCTCTTCTTTCCCTTAATCTTTCCCAGCATCAGAGTCTTTTCCAATGAGTTGGCTGTTTGCATCAGGTGGCTGAAGTATTGGAGCTTCAGCTTCAATTTCAGTCACTCCAATGAGTCTCAGGATTGGTTTCCTTTAGTATTGACTGGTTTGATCAACTTGCTGTCCAAGAGATTCTCAAGAGTCTTCTCCAGCACCACAGTTTGAAAGCATCAATTCTTCAGTGCTCAGCTTTCTTTATGGTCCAACTGTCACATCTGTACATGAATACTGGAAAAGCCATCGCTTTGACTTTAGGTACCTTTGCTGGCAAAGTGATATCTCTGCTTTTGAATATGCTGTCTAGCAAATACCTTCATCCAACAATGCAAGAGATAGCTCTATACATGGATATCACCAGATGATCAGTATCAAAATCTGATTGATTATATTATTTGCAGCCCAAGATGGAGAAGCTCTATAAAGTCAGAAACAACAAGACCTGGAGCTGACTGTGGTTGAGATCATCAGCTCCTTAATACAAAATTCAGATTCAAACTGAACAAAGTAGGGAAAAACACTAGGGCATTCAGATATGATCAATCTTTCACAGTGGAAGTGAAAAACAGATTCAAGGGATTAGATCTGATAGAGAAAGTACCTGAAGAACCATGGTCAGAGGTTCGTAACACTGTACAGGAGGTGGTGACCAAAACCATCCCCAAGAAAAACAAATGCAAGAAGCAAAGGTGTTCCCTGAGGAGGCCTTACAAATAGCCGAGAAAAGAAGAGAAGTGAAAGGCAAAGGAGAAAGGGAAAGATACACCTAACTGAATACAGAGTTACAGAGATAGAAAGGAGAGACAAGGAAGCTGTCTTAACTGAACAATGCAAAGAAATAGAGGAAAACAATAGAAGGGATAAAATGGGAAAAACTAGAGCTCTAAGATCTAGAAAAACAATAGCATATCTATCCAGATTATTGATTATGGGACAACATATTCTTTTAAAATGCTATACAAATTTATAAAAGAAACAAACCAAGAAAACAGTGCTTCTTTTTTTTTTTTTTGCTTATTTAGAATATTTCACAGAAATATATGGTTACTGAAATAAGCCCAATACCTTTTTAGGTGAAAAATATGTAAATAATAAACATTAACACACCTGACATTAGCTCTTATGAAAGTTTTTCAGTTACCACTGCAATGTAAATTTCTGGAAACAAAAGTATAACATCTTGAAAATTCAATCTTACCCCTACACTAGTTAACAAAGCTCTTCATAAGGAGCCAAGAAATGTCCTGATCCACAGTATAAGGATGATTGCCAATAAGACTTGAAGCCAGATGACTGGAGATAGGATAACCATTAAAAGGAATCACTAGCTAATGATTAACAGACAGCCATTGTCTTTCCTTCCATCATTGTTTGGGTTGGCCTTTAGTTTTGGTTCCTGCAATGGTTACATCTAGATAACAGAAGGAAAAGAAAACTCTAATGATAGTTATGTATAGTAATATCAACACCAAAGAATGTTCAAACTACTGTACAATTGCACTCATTTCACATGCTAGCAAACTAATGTTCAAAATTATTCAAGCTAGGCTTCAACAGTACATGAACTGAGAAATTCCAGATGTTCAAGCTAGATTTTAAAAAGGCAGAGGAACCAGAAATAAAAATGCCAGCATCTGTTGGATCATAGAAAAAACAAGAGAATTCCAGAAAATCATTTACCTCTGCTTCATTGACTATGCTAAAGACTGACTGTGCGGATCACCACAAACTGTGGAAAATTCTTCCGGAGATAGGAATACCAGACCACCTTATTTATCTCTTGAGAAACATGCATTCAGGGAAAGAAGCAACAGTTAGAACCGAACATGAAACAACAGACTGGTTCAAAATTGTGCAAGGAGTAACTTAAGGCTGTATAATGTAATCTTGTTTATTTACCTTGTATGCAGTGTACATCATGCAAAATGCCAGATTGGATGAATCACAAAATGGAATCAAGATTTATGGGAGAAATATCAATAATCTCATATATGAAGATGACACAACCCTTATGGCAGAAAGTGAAGAGGAACAAAAGAGCCTCTTGATGAAGGTGAAAGAGGAAAGTGAAAAAGCTGGCTTAAAACTCAACATTTGAAAAACGAAGATCATGGCATCCAGTCCCATCACTTCATGGCAAATGGATGGGTAAACAATGTAAACAGTATCAGACTTTACATTTTTGGGCTCCAAAATCACTGCAGATGGTGACTGCAGCCATGAAAGTAAAAGATGCTTGCTCCTTGGAAGAAAAGTTATGACCAACCTAGACAGCATATTAAAAAGCAGAGACATTACTTTTCCATAAAAGGTTCATCTAGTCAAAGCTATGGTTTTTCCAGTAGTCATGTATGTATGTGAGAACTGGACTATAAAGAAGGCTGAGCACCAAAGAAATGATGCTTTTGAACTGTAGTGTCAGAGAAGACTCTTGAGAGTCCCTTGGACTGCAAGGAGATCAAACCAGTCAATCCTAAAGGAAGCAAGTCCTGATTATTCATTGGAAGGACTGATGCTGAAGCTGAAACTCCAATACTTTGGCCACCTGATGTGAAGAACTGACTCAATGGAAAAGTCCCTGATGCTGGGAAATATTGAAGAAAGGAAGAGAAAGGGACGACATAGGATCAGATGGTGCGATGGCATCACTGACTCAATGGACATCAGTTTGAGCAAGCTCTAGGTGCAGGAGAAAGACAAGGAAACCTGTTGTGCTGCAGTCCATGGCATCACAAAGAGTGGGACATGACTGAAAGACTATACAATAAGTAGTGGCATGCTTCCAAGTGACAACAGCTGTAAAGAGTTGGAAATACCTAAAATTTTAAAGTATTTTATGAACATTTTGAAATTTATAAAACTTTCATTTTCTAGGTTGAACAATGGCATTGTCAGAACTACCTTAAGGGCACAGGGTAAAATAAATCAGAGATTGAAGGAAAAAAAAAAAAAAAAAACCTCTAAATATCTAACTTCCTTCTAGGGAATATATTAACTCTGATATTAAAATACATTATCTTAACTGAAAAAATAAGAAAGAATATTGAGTGAAGATACTAGAAATCAGGCCGCAAGAGAATAGATAAATTACCTAAGATAAATAAATTAACCTGTATAATATATGCTTCACAGCTACTGAGAATATGCAGGCCTGAGATACTGTACTTATTGGCTCTCAGGATATCCTATACCCATTCTATTATGGTTTTTCTAATCTGTTTCTCTGCTATGATCAAATGATAGTTCTCATAGTTCAACCATTCTTATGGGCCATCCCGAGAATAATATGAAATGTCAACATGCTAGTCTGGACTCCACCCTCTGTTGTTGTTTTTTATTTTCCTCATTGGTATAAAAAAAAAAAAAAGTTGTAGCATAATAAGAATAGTTAGTGGGCTTCCCTGATAGCTCAGTTGGTAAAGAACTCACTAGAATGCAGGAGACCCCAGTTCGATTCCTGGGTCAGGAAGATCCTCTGGAGAAGGATAGGCTACCCACACCAGTATTATTGGGCTTTCCTTGTGGCTCAGCTAGTAAAGAATCTGCCTGCACTGCAGGAGACCTGGGTTGGGAAGATCGCTTGGAGAAGGGAAAGGATTCCTACTCCAATATTATGGCCTAGAGAATTCCTTGGACTATATAGTCCATGGGATGACGAAGACTCGGACATGAATGAGCAACTTTCATTTTCACTACTTTCAATTTCATATAACATTAAAATTCAGGTCAGTTCAGCCACTCAGTCGTGATCCACTCTTTGTGACCCCATGAATCGCAGCATGCCAGGCCTCCCTGTCCATCACCAACTCCAGGAGTTCACTCAGATTCATGGCCATAGAGTCAGTGATGCCATCCAGCCATCTCAACCTCTGTCGTGCCCTACTCCTTCTGCCCTCAATCCCTCCCGCATCAAAGTCTTTTCCAATGAGTCAACTCTCTGCATGAGGTGGCCAAAGTACTGGAGCTTCAGCTTTAGCATCATTCCTTCCAAAGTAATCCCAGGGCTGATCTCCTTCAGAATGGACTGGTTGGATCTCCTTGCAGTCCAAGGGACTCTCAAGAATCTTCTCCAACACCACAGTTCAAAAGCATCAATTCTTTGGCGCTCAGTCTTCTTCACAGTCCAGCTCTCACATCCATACATGACTACTGGAAAAACCATAGCCTTGACTAGATGGACCTTAGTCGGCAAAGTAATGTCTCTGCTTTTGAATATGCTGTCTAGGTTGGTCTTATAATTTCATCTGCAGTGATTTTGGAGCCCCCCCCCAAAAAAAAAAAAAAAAGTCTGACACTGTTTCCACTATTTCCCCATCTACTTCCTATGAAGTAATGGGACCACACGCCATGATCATTGTTTTCTGAATTTTGAGCCTTAAGCCAACATTTTCACTCTCCACTTTCACTTTCATCAAGAGGCTTTTTAGTCCCTCTTTACTTTCTGTCATAAGGGTGGTGTCATCTGCATATCTGAGGTTATTAATATTTCTCCTGGCAATCTTAATTCCAGCTTGTGTTTCTTCAAGTCCAGCTTTTCGCATGATGTACTCTGCATATAAGTTAAATAAACAGGATGACAATCTACAGCCTTGATGTACTCCTTTTCCTATTTGGAACCAGTCTGTTGTTCCATGTCCAGTTCTAACTGTTGCTTCCTGACCTGTACACAGATTTCTCAAGAGGCAGGTCAGGTGGTCTGGTATTCCCATCTCTCTCAGAATTATCCACAGTTTACTGTGATCCACCCAGTCAAAGGTTTTGGTATAGTCAAAAAAGCAGAAATAGATGTTTTTCTGCAACTCTCCTGCTATTTCCATGATCCAGTGGATGTTGGCAATTTGATCTCTGGTTGCTCTGCCTTTTCTAAAACCAGCTTGAACACCAGGAAGTTCACGGTTCACATATTGCTGAAACCTGACTTGGAGAATTTTGAGCATTACTTTACTAGCATGTGAGATGAGTGCAATTGTGTGGTAGTTTGAGCAATTTTTGGTATTGCCTTTCTTTAGGATTGGGATAAAAACTGACCTTTTCAAGTCCTGTGGCCACTGCTGAGTTTTCCAAATTTGCTGGCATATTGAGTACAGCACTTTCACAGCATCATCTTTCAGGATTTGAAATAGCTCCACTGGAATTCCATCACCTCCACTAGCTTTGTTCGTAGTGATGCTTTGTAAGACCCACTTGACTTCACATTCCAGGATATCTGGCTCTAGATGAGTGATCACACAATCGTGATTATCTGGGTCATGAAGATCTTTTTTGCACAGTTCTTCTGTGTATTCTTGCCACCTCTTCTTAATATCTTCTGCTTCTTTTAGGTCCATACCATTTCTGTCCTTTATCAAGCCCATCTTTGCATGAAATATTCCCTTGGCATCTCTAATTTTCTTGAAGAGATCTCTAGTCTTTCCCATTCTGTTGTTTTCCTCTATTTCTTTGCATTGATTGCTGAAGAAGGCTTTTTATCTCTTCTTGCTATTCTTTGGAACTCTGCATTCAGATACTTATATCTTTCCTTTTCTCCTTTGCTTTTCACCTCTCTTCTCTTCACAGCTATTTGTAAGGCCTTCCCAGAGAGTCATTTTGCTTTTTGGCATTTCTTTTCCATGGGGATTGTCTTGTTCCCTGTTTCCTGTGCAATGTCATGAACCTCATTCCATAGTTCTTCAGGCACTCTGTCTATCAGATCTAAGCCCTTAAATCTATTTCTCAACTCCACTGTATAATCATAAGGGATTTGATTTAGGTCATACCTGAATGGTCTAGCGGTTTTCCCTACTTTCTTCCATTTAAGTCTGAATTTGGTAATAAGGAGTTCATGATCTGAGCCACAGTCAGCTCCTGGTCTTGTTTTTGTTGACTGTATAGAGCTTCTCCATCTTTGGCTGCAAACAATATAATCAATCTGATTTCAGTGTTGACCATCTGGTGATATGCATGTGTAGAGTCTTCTCTTGTGTTGTTGGAAGAGGGTGTTTGCTATGACCAGTGCATTTTCTTGGCAAAACTCTATTAGTCTTTGCCCTGCTTCATTCTGCATGATGGCTACTCCATTTCTTTTGAGGGATTCCTGACTGCTGTATTAGATATAATGGTCATCTGAGTTAAATTCACTCATTCCAGTCCATTTTAGTTCTCTGAGTCCTAGAATGCCGAGATTCACTCTTGCCGTCTCTTGTTTGACCACTTCCAATTTGCCTTGATTCATGGACCTGACATTCCAGGTTTCTATGAAATATTGCTCTTTGTAGCATTGGACCTTGCTTCTATCACCAGTCACATCCACAACTGGGTATTATTTTTGCTTTGGCTCCATCCCTTCTTTCTTTCTCGGTTTATTTCTCCACTGATCTCCAGTAGCATATTGGGCACCTAATGATCTGGGGAGTTTCTCTTTCAGTATCCTATCATTTTGCCTTTTCATACTGTTCCTGGGGTTCTCAAGGCAAGAATACTGAAGTGGTTTGTCATTCCCTTCTCCAGTGGACCACATTCTGTCAGACCTCTCCACCATGACCCACCCACCCTTTGTTGCCCCGCAGGCATGGTTTAGTTTCATTGAGTTAGACAAGGTTGTGGTCCTAGTGTGACCAGATTGGCTAGTTTTCTGTGAGTATGGTTTCAGTGTGTTTGCCCTCTGATGCCCTCTTGCAACACCTACCATCTTACTTGGGTTTCTCTTACCTTGGGCTTGGGTCATCTCTTCATGGCTGCTCCAGCAAAGCTCAGCCACTGCTCCTTACCTTGGATGAGGGGTATCTCCTCACCGCCGCCCTTCCTGACCTTCAACGTGGATTAACTCCTCTAGGTCGTCCTGCACCCACACAGCCAGTGCTCCTTGGACGTGGGGTTGCTCCTCCCGGCCGCCGCCCCTGGCCTTGGATGCGTGGTGGCTCCTCCCAGCCGCTGCCCCAGCCTTGGACGTGGGATAGCTCCTCTTGGCCATTCCTGTGCCATCGCAGCCTGGCACTCTCAGCTGCCACCCCTGAGCTCGGATGTGGGGTAATTCCTCTTGGCCGCCGCCATTCGGGTATTGGGTCCTCGCGGCTTCTGCCCCGACTTCAGACATGGGGTAGCTCCTCTTGGCTGTGCTTATTGCCTATAACACTACATGTTAGGGTTATTCTGAGAACTTTGTGAAGCATTTAATCCATAGAGCACATCCATGAAATAGGACTACTATTATCTGTATTTTACAAATGAGGAAAGTAAAGCTCAGAGAAATTAGGTAGCCTCCTGAAAAATCACATTTTTAATAAGAATTGAAAGCAGGATTACAAGACAGTCTGACCAAATAAAAACAATGCTGTGATAAAAATCTACTTTAAAAAAAAAAAAAGCACAGTCTCACTTTAGCAGAATTTATACACTAGTCTTTCTAAGTACTTTGAAAAACAAATGAGAGGCAATTATATTACCAATAAAGCTAAATACTTCATTAATTTTTTTTTTTTTTTGCAAATATTGATAGTTTAGCAGTAACTGGGTACACCTTGCTTGTGAAATAACCTCAAACCTAATCATGACTCATTAGAGAACTGTTGTTTTTTATAATACTTAGCCATAAAATAGTCAATAAAAGTTTATGGTACAACTATTCTATATCAGATACTATGTTAGGTGTTGGGGATACATTAGTGAACCAAAATGATGACTGCTATTATGGAGTTTGTATAGTTTCTGTTATTTTCTATTTCCTTGGCTATCTTAAAGAGACTGTTATCTCTTTAAGGGCACAGCAGTGCAACCTTTAGGTTTTTGTGTTTCCATCCCTAAAACTTATCAGTGGCTGGCACATTGAAGTGTCTCAATAAATATCTTTGGAATATTGAATGGATTAATAAAATTGAAGCTTTCATTAAAGACCATAGTGACATTCTGGACCTATGTCAATGTAAACAGACTAATAAATATTTTTGATCTCATAGTTAATTCTTAGCACTGTGCATGGATGATAGAAAAAATACAAATAAGATTAATATAGTATCTGTGTTTTGAGGAGTAATTTGAAAACCATTCTCCTTAGTGGAGGATAAATAAGCCAACTAGAGATAAAATATTAATTTGAAATACTTATTATGAATTAGCTTTTCTCTTTTACTCTATGTATTTTACTCATGCCAGTGGTCATTCACCCAGGTCAGGCAACTAGAGCACTCAATTATCACATTCTCAGGAAACACATATTGAAGAAGTACAAAGAGATCAGGAAGATCCCATTTATTACAGAGAGTTTAGTAAAATAGATTTTTAATTTCCAACAGATCAGAAGAGTGATTTCAAAAGATGAAATACTAAAGAACTCATAGTTTAAAATTTCATTTCCTAAATAATATGGAAGAATATATAGTGAGCAAACACACTCTATTGTAGACTGAAAACTCATTGGAATAGAAGTCAGAACAGAGGGAATCTGACAATAAGAATGCATAGAACATACTTGGTCTGGGTCAGATAATCCCAACCTGCAGCAGGAATATAGTACTGACAGCTCTCCAGGAGAAATCCCCAGCATCTTGGATCAGAGTTCTACTACTTGGACACCTCCAGCACCATGATGCCTAGGGAGATTGTAGGGAACCAGGTGCACCTGTTGTTTGAAGAAGAAATTTGGAGGAAGAGGACTGATAGAATGCACATTTGATGGGAGATTATAGTCAACTTCAGCCATCAGTGGATTAAATACAGGCTCTTTATCTTTTAATATTTCTGGCCACTAATGCAATGAAAATATTGAGTTAAAGTTATCCTTGATATCAAGAAAAGCAGTTAATATACATTGATTATTAGAGCTCCCACAACCATCATCTTGTACTTAAATAAGCCTTATAACATACAGAAGATATTCACATGCAGTAGTTTAGAAAAGTTTAAAAAATTGCTTCAGATTTTCTGTTTGAATAAAAGTGAATGGTGACCTTTATGCAGCCTAATCACCTTATAACTAATTGTCATGTCTCAGTATTAAAAAATATCATACATTAAATGGATATAAGATTAATCCTCCTGCACGTTTGATTGGTTATACAGTAAAATATATACAAGTATGTACCTCTATAACTTGTTGTTTATTTCAGAGCATGAAGTGACCTTTGCTTTCTGCTTTCAATGCAAAAAAGAGAAAGAATTATCATTGTTATTGTTACCTTGGGACATATTTTCTATCACCACTGAATCAAAAATTTTAAACAACATCAACAAAAAAATAAACAAGTAGCATGGTACACCACCCCAAAGGACTTTTTTGTTCTAAAAGTTGATTAATGCTGCTTTGTTTTGATTAAAAATATTTTTGGCCAAAATATTTGACTGATAGCCTTATGTCAAATATCACTAGGAACAGATTGCAAGTAAATGAAGGGCTATTTTATGAAGAGTAGTGAATAGCTCGGAGAAGGCAATGGCACCCCACTCCAGTACTGTTGGCTGGAAAATCCCATGGATGGAGGAGCCTGGTAGGCTGCAGTCCGTAGAGTTACTAAGAGTCGGACACGACTGAGCAACTTCACTTTCACTTTTCTCTTTCATGCATTGGAGAAGGAAATGGCAACCAACTCCAGTGTGTTTGCCTGGAGAATCCCAGGGATGCTGAAGCCTAATGGGCTGCCATTTATGGGGTCGCACAGAGTCGAACACGACTGAAGCGACTTAGCAGCAGCAGCAGCAGCAGCAGCAGCAGCAATTGCTTGATTATATGGGGAAACAGTGGAAACAGTGTCAGACTTTATTTTTGGGGCTCCAAAATCACTGTAGATGCTGATTGCAGCCATGAAATTTAAAGACACTTACTCCTTGGAAGAAAAGCTATGACCAACCTAGATAGTATATTCAAAAGCAGAGACATTACTTTGCCAACTAAGGTCCGTCTAGTCAAGGCTATGGTTTTTCCTGTGGTCATGTATGGATGTGAGAGTTGGACTGTGAAGAAGGCTGAGCACCGAAGAATTGATGCTTTTGAACTGTGGCATTGGAGAAGACTCTTGAGAGTCCCTTGGACTGCAAGGAGATCCAAACAGTCCATTCTGAAGGAGATCAGCCCTGGGATTTCTTTGGAAAGAATGATGCTAAAGCTGAAACTCCAGTACTTTGGCCACCTCATGCAAACAGTTGACTCACTGGAAAAGACTCTGATGCTGGGAGGGATTGGGGGCAGGAGGAGAAGGGGACGACAGAGGATGAGATGGCTGGATGGCATCACTGACTCGAGGGACGTGAGTCTGAGTGAACTCCGGGAGTTGGTGATGGACAGGCAGGCCTGGTGTGCTGCGATTCACGGGGTCGCAAAGAGTCGGACACAACTGAGTGACTGAACTGAACTGAAATGATGCAACAAATATATTTTTTAATGTAAGTTTAATATACAGCTGGACACTTCCAGACTATAAAGAATGAAAATTTTTCTTTTCTATATAGGAATAAAGTAGTTGACATGATTCAAGACCAATTGTGTCCTGAGGTAGGGAGTGGCCTGAAAAAAATATTGAAATTTCTTGCATTATTCTACTGTTCACACTTTCCTAAGAGTTTGAAACTGAGTTATATAATACAGTAATATAAATATTCACTTTGAGAGAGTAGTGAAAATAGCTTCTGAAGTTCTTATATGGACAAAGCTATATGTTTTAATTAATTTACTTAAGCTATGACTATGAATATATATATATTCTCTATTAAAATAGAAAATGAGTAGTTATACTAATTAAAGATACCACTGAAGTTGACAATGTAAAAGCAGAAATTAGGGTGAGGATGGTGATAAGTTAAAGTATAGCATTTCCCCATATTTTCTATTTATAAATTCATTTTATTGCATTAAAATTTACAGTGTTTCCTCTAATTAATTTTGATAAGCCTCGATTCATGAGAGTCTATAAGTTGAATTTATGTTAAGTGGCAATTTTTTCTTACAAGTTACCTAAAAAGGAAATATTAATTTCAATGTCATTTTTATATTATTAAATATAAACTGAGGAAATAGATTATATAACATCACTATAATGTTGCTGTTCTTAGTCGCTCAGTCATGTCTGACTCTTTGTGACTCTATGGATTGTATCCCACCAGGCTCCTCTGTCCATGGGATTTCCCAGGCAAGAATATTGGAGTGGGTTGCCATTTCCTTCTCTAGGGGATCTTCCTGACTCAGGGGGTCAGACCCAGATCTCCTACTTGACAGCCAGATTCTTTACTGCTGAGCCACAACCTGCAATGCAATAGATAAGGTTCAATCCATAGGTCAGTAAGATCCCTTGGAGAAGAGAATGGCATTCCACTCCAGTATTCTTGCCTGGAGAATCCCATGCACAGAAGATCCTGGTGGTCTACAGTCCATTGTGTTGCTATGAGTTGGATTGAGCAACTAAGCACATATGCATGAACACTATATATATTTATTTCATTTCAGGTGTATTTTTGTGAAATTACTTAAAATGTAATTATAATATGGCAATTATCAATTTTAAGTAATATAGCAAGTTTTATGAAAAAATTGATTTATTTCATTTTAAAAATTAAGTAATTTATTTTAATTGCCTATTTCTATTTGTATCACTGTTTATGGCTCAGAAGAGGATAACAAATATAGCTTCCTAACAGATGTTCCTCTCTAGCTTCTTTGTGTGTGTGTGTTTCATCTTCTCATTTATTTATATGATTATTTATTATTATTATTAATTTCTTTTTAATCAAAGAATAATTGTTTTACAGATTTTTGTTGTTTTCTGTCAAACCTCAACATGAATCAGCCATAGGTATATCCCCTCCTTCTGAAACTTTCTCTCATCTCCCTCTCCATCCCAGCCTTCTAGGTTGATACAGAGACCCTGTTTGAGTTTCCTCAATCATACAGAAAATTCACATTGGCTATCTATTTTACATACACTGATGTAAGTTTCCATGTTACTCTTTACATGTTTCTCACCTTCCCCTCCCCTCTCCCCATGTTCATATATCTATTCTCTATGTCTGTTTCTCCATTGCTGCCCTGTAAATAAATTCTTCAGTATTATTTTTCTAGATTCCATATATGTGTATTAGAATACAATAGTTATCATTTCCTTCTTTTTATTTATTTATTTTTTTCTCATTTTTTAAATTAAATTTTTATTTTTACTTTATTTTACTTTACAATACTGTATTGGTTTTGCCATACATTGACATGAATCCACCATGGATGTACATGCGTTCCCAAACATGAACCCCCCTCCCACCTCCCTCCCCATAACATCTCTCTGGGTCATCCACGTGCACCAGCCCCAAGCATGCTGTATCCTGCATCAGACATAGACTGGTGATTTGATTCTTATATGATAGTATACATGTTTCAATGCCATTCTCCCAAATCATCCCACCCTCTCCCTTTCCCTCTGAGTCCAAAGGTCCGCTATACACATCTGTGTCTTTTTTGCTATCTTGCATACAGGGTCATCATTGCCATCTTTCTAAGTTCCATATATATGTGTTAGTATACTGTATTGGTGTTTTTCTTTCTGGCTTACTTCACTCTGTATAATCGGCTCCAGTTTCATCCATCTCATCAGAACTGATTCAAATGTATTCTTTTTTAACGGCTGAGTAATACTCCATTGTGTATATGTACCACTGCTTTCTTATCCATTCATCTGCTGATGGACATCTAGGTTGTTTCCATGTCCTGGCTATTATAAACAGTGCTGTGATGAACATTGGGGTACACGTGTCTCTTTCAGTTCTGGTTTCCTCGGTGTGTATGCCCAGTAGTGGGATTGCTGGGTCATATGGCAGTTCTATTTGCAATTTTTTAAGAAATCTCCACACTGTTCTCCATAGTGGCTGTACTAGTTTGCATTCCCACCAACAGTGTAGGAGGGTTCCCTTTTCTCCACACCCTCTCCAGCATTTATTCCTTACAGATTTTTGGATCGCAGACATTCTGACGGGTGTGAAGTGGTACCTCATTGTGGTTTTGCTTACAGATTTTTGGATCGCAGACATTCTGACTGGTGTGAAGTGGTACCTCATTGTGGTTTTGATTTGCATTTCTCTAATAATGAGTGATGTTGAGCATCTTTTCATGTGTTTGTTAGCAAACCGTATGTCTTCTTTGGAGAAATGTCTATTTAGTTATTTGGCCCATTTTTTTGATTGGGTCATTTATTTTTCTGGAATTGAGCTGCTTAAGTTGCTTGTATATTTTTGAGATTAGTTGTTTGTCAGTTGTTTCATTTGCTATTATTTTCTCCCATTCTGAAGGCTGTCTTTTCACCTTGCTTATAGTTTCCTTTGTTGTGCAGAAGCTTTTAATTTTAATTAGATCCCATTCGTTTGTTTTTGCTTTTATTTCCAGAATTCTGGGAGGTGGATCATAGAGGATCCTGCTGTGATTTATGTCAGAGAGTGTTTTGCCTATGTTCTCCTCTAGGAGTTTTATAGTTTCTGGTCTTACATTTAGATCTTTAATCCATTTTGAGTTTATTTTTGTGTGCAGTGTTAGAAAGTGATCTAGTTTCATTCTTTTACAAGTGGTTGACCAGTTTTCCCAGCACCACTTGTTAAAGAGATTGTCTTTACTCCATTGTATATTCTTGCCTCCTTTGTCAAAGATAAGGTGTCCATATGTGTGTGGATTTATCTCTGGGCTTTCTCTTTTGTTTCATTGATCTATATTTCTGTCTTTGTGCCAGTACCATACTGTCTTGATGACTGGCTTTGTAGTAGAGCCTGAAGTCAGGCAAGTTGATTCCTCCAGTTCCATTCTTCTTTCTCAAGATTGCTTTGACTATTCGAGGTTTTTTTTTTTTTTTTTTAATTTCCATACAAATCTTGAAATTATTTGTTCTAGTTTTGTGAAAAATATGGCTGGTAGCTGGATAGGGATTGCATTGAATTTGTAAATTGCTTTGGGTAGTGTCCTCATTTTCACTATATTGATTCTTCTGATACATGAAGATGGTATATTTCTCCATCTATTAGTGTCCTCTTTGATTTCTTTCATCAGTGTTTTATAGTTTTCTATATATATAGGTCTTTAGTTTCTTTAGGTAGATATATTCCTAAGTATTTTATTCTTTTCGTTGCAATGGTGAATGGAATTGTTTCCTTAATTTCTTTTTCTACTTTCTCATTATTAGTGTATAGGAATGCAAGGGATATCTGTGTGTTGATTTTATATCCTGCCACTTTACTATATTCATTGATTAGCTCTAGTAATTTTCTGGTGGAGTCTTTAGTGTTTTCTATGTAGAGAATCATGTCATCTGCAAACAGTGAGGGTTTTACTTCTTCTTTTCCAATTTGGATTCCATTTATTTATTTTTCTGCTCTGATTGCTGTGGCCAAAACTTCCAGAACTATGTTGAATAGTAGCGGTGAAAGTGGGCACCCTTGTCTTGTTCCTGACTTTAGGGGAAATGCTTTCAATTTTTCACCATTGAGGATAATGTTTGCTGTGGATTTGTCATATATAGCTTTTATTATGTTGAGGTATGTTCCTTCTATTCCTGCTTTCTGGGGAGTTTTTATCATAAATGGATGTTGAATTTTGTCAAAGGCTTTCTCTGCATCTATTGAGATAATCATATGGCTTTTATTTTTCAATTTGTTAATGTGGTGAATTACATTGATTGATTTGAGGATATTGAAGAATCCTTGCATCCCTGGGATAAAGCCCACTTGGTCATGGTGTATGATCTTTTAAATGTGTTGTTGGATTCTGATTGCTAGAATTTTGTTGAGCATTTCTGCATCTATGTTTATCAGTGATATTGGCCTTTAGTTTTCTTTTTTTGTAGTATCTTTCTCAGGTTTCGGTATTAGGGTGATGGTGGCCTCAAAGAATGAGTTTGGAAGTTTACCTTCCTCTGCAATTTTCTGGAAGAGTTTGAATAGCATAGGTGTTAGCTCTTCTCTAAATTTTTGGTAGAATTCTGCTGTGAAGCTATCTGGACCTGGGCTTTTGTTTGCTGGAAGATTTCTGATTACAGTTTCAATTTCCGTGCTTGTGATGGGTCTGTTAAGATTTTCTATTTCTTCCTCGTTCAGTTTTGGAAAATTATACCTTTCTAAGAATTTGTCCATTTCTTCCACATTGTCCAATTTATTGGCATATAATTGCTAATTGTAGTCTCTTATGATCCTTTGTATTTCTGTGTTGTCTGTTGTGATCTCTCCATTTTCATTTCTAATTTTATTGATTTGATTTTTCTCTCTTTGCTTCCTGATGAGTCTGGCTAATGATTTGTCAATTTTATTTATCCTTTCAAAGAACCAGCTTTTGGCTTTGTTGATTTTTGCTACGGTCTCTTTTGTTTCTTTTGCATTTATTTCTGCCCTAATTTTTAAGATTTCTTTCCTTATACTAACTCTGGGGTTCTCCAATTCTCCTTTTTCTAGTTGATTTAGGTGTAGATTTAGGTTATTTAATTGACTTTTTTTGTTTGTTTCTTGAGGTATGCCTGTATTGCTATGAACTTTACTCTTAGCACTGGTTTTATAGTGTCCCACAGGTTTTGGGTTGTTGTGTTTTCATTTTCATTCGTTTCTGTGCATATTTTGGTTAATGTTTTTGATTTCTTCTGTGATTTGTTGTTTATTCAGCAGCGTGTTGTTCAGCCTCCATATGTTGGAATTTTTAATAGTTTTTCTCCTGTAATTGAGATCTAATCTTAATGCATCATGGTCAGAAAAGATGCTTGAAATGATTTCAAAATTTTTTTTTTTAATTTATCAAGGTTAGATTTATGGCCCAGGATGTGATCTGTCCTGGAGAAGGTTCCACGAGCACTTGAGAAAAAGGTGAAATTCATTGTTTTGGGGTGAAATGTCCTATAGATATCAATTAGGTCTAACTGGTCTTATGTATCATCTAAAGTTAGTGTTTCTTTGTTAATTTTCTGTTTAGTTGATCTGTCCATAGGTGTGAGTGGGGTATTAAAGTCTCCTGCTATTATTGTGTTATTGTTAATTTCCTCTTTCATACTTGTTAGCATTTGTCTTACATGTTGCAGTGCTCCTATATTGGGTGCACATATATTTATAATTGTTATATCTTCTTCTTTGATTGATCCTTTGATCATTATGTAGTGGCCTTCTTTGTCTCTTTTCACAGCCTTTGTTTTAAAGTCTATTTTATCGGATATGAGTATTGCCACTCCTGCTTTCTTTTGGTCTCTATTTGCGTGAAATATCTTTTTCCAGCCCTTCACTTTCAGTCTGTAGGTGTCCCTTGTTTTGAGGTGGGTCTCTTGTAAGCAGCATATAGAGGGGTCTTGTTTTTGTATCCATTCGGCCAGTCTTTGCCTTTTGGTTGGGGCATTCAACCCATTTACGTTTAAGGTAATTATTGATAAGTATGATCCAGTTACCATTTACTTTATTGTCTTGGGTTTGGGTTTATACTCCGTTTTTATGTTTCCTGTCTAGAGAATATCCTTTAGAATTTGTTGGAGACCTGGTTTGGTGGTGCTGAATTCTCTCAGCTTTTGCTTGTCTGTAAAGCTTTTGATTTCTCCTTCATATTTGAATGAGATCCTTGCTGGGTACAGTAATCTGGGCTGTAGGTTATTTTATTTCATCACTTAAAGTATGTCTTGCCATTCCCTCCTGGCCTGAAGAGTTTCTATTGAAAGATCAGCTGTTACCCTTATGGGAATCCCCTTGTGTGTTATTTGTTGTTTTTCCCTTGCTGCTTTTAATATTTGTTCTTTGTGTTTGATCTTTGTTAATTTGATTAATATGTGTCTTGGGGTGTTTCCCCTTGGGTTTATCCTATTTGGAACTCTCTGTGTTTCTTGGACTTGGGTGATTATTTCCTTCCCCATTTTAGGGAAGTTTTCAACTACTATCTCCTCAAGAATTTTCTCATGGTCTTTCTTTTTGTCTTCTTCTTCTGGAACTCCTATAATTCGAATGTTGGAGCATTTCATATCATCCTGGAGGTCTCTGAGATTGTCCTCATTTCTTTTAATTCGTTTTTCGTTTTTCCTCTCTGATTCATTTATTTCTACCATTCTATCTTCTATTTCACTAATCCTATCTTCTGCCTCCATTATTCTACTATTTGTTGCCTCCAGAGTTTTTCTGATCTCATTTATTGTGTTATTCATTATATATTGACTCTTTTTTTATTTCTTCTAGGTCCTTGTTAAACCTTTCTTGCATCTTCTCAATCCTTGTCTCTAGGCTATATTTCTCTGATTCCATTATGATTTCAAGATTTTGGATCATTTTCACTATCAATATTCGGAATTCTTTCTCAGGTAGATTCCCTATCTCGTCCTCTTTTGTTCGGTTTGGTGGGCATTTCTCCTGTTCCTTTACCTGCTGAGTATTCCTCTGTCTCTTCATCTTCGTTATAGTGCTGCGTTTGGGGTGGCCTTTCTGTATTCTGGTAATTTGTGGAGTTCTCTTTATTATGGAGCTTCCTCACTGTGTGTGGGGTTGTATCAGTGGCTTGTCAAGGTTTCCTGGTTAGGGAGGCTTGTGTTGGAGTTCTGGTGGGTGGAGCTGGGTTTCTTCTCTCTGGAGTGCAGTGGAATGACCAGTAATGGGTTATGAGATGTCAAAGGTTTTGGAGTAACTTTGAGCTGCCTGTATATTGAAGCTCAGGTGTGTGTTCCTGTGTTGCTGGAGAATTTGCGTGGTATGTCTTGCTCTGGAACTTGTTGGCCCTTGGGTGGAGCTTGGTTTCAGTGTAGGCATGGAGGCATTTGATGAGCTCCTATTGCTTTATGTTCCCTGAATTCAGAAGTTCTCTGAAGTTCTCAGGCTTTGGACTTAAGCCTCCTGCTTCTGGTTTTCAGTTTTATTTTTACAGTAGCCTCTAGACTTCTCCATTTATATAGCACCGATGATAAAACTTCTGGGTTAAAGATGAAAAGTTTCTCCACATTGAGGGACACCCAGAGAGGTTCACTGTTTTTGAAGACAATGGTCTGCTTTTCTGGTTGCCTGATGCCCTCTGCCAGCATTCAGAAGTTGTTTTGTGGAGTTTGCTCAGTGTTGAAATGTTCTTCTGAGGAATTTGGAGGGAGAAAGTGGTCTTCCCGTCCTATTCCTCTGCCATCTTAGGACCGCCTTCAACCTCCATAAGCTTTGGTTCCTCCATAAGTGAAACCAGACCTCTTCATGACACTGGGGAAGGCAAATTTTTCTTAGGCAGGACACTGAAAATACCACCTCTCAGAGTTCACTGTCTTCCTGGATGCTCAGCAGGCCGCAGCTAGCCCTCGTGATAATTTCCAGTAGGGGTATCTCCCGACTCTGCCCCATTTCCTTTCTTACTTCACTCATATAATAGGTTCTAGTTTCATCCACCTCATCAAAACTGACTCAAATGCATTCGTTTTTATGGCTGAGTAATATTCCATTGTGTATATGTACCACTACTTTTTTGCCCATTCATCTGTCAATGGACATCTAGGTTGCTTCCATGTTCTGGCTATTGTAAATAGTGCTTCAGTGAACAATGGGGTACATGTGTCTTTTTCAATTTTGGTTTCCTCAGGGTATATGCCTAGGAGTAGGATTGCTGAGTCATATGGTTGTTTTATTCCTAGATTTTTTATGGAATCTCCATACCATCTTCCATAGTGGCTGTATCAATTTGCATTCCCACCAACAGTGGAAGAGTGTTCCCTTTTCTCCACACCCTCTCCAGTACTTATTGTTTGTAGACTTTTTGATGATGGCCATTCTGACCAGTGTGAAGTGATATCTCATTGTAGTTTTGATTTGCACTTCTCTAATAAAGAGCAATGTTGAGCATCTTTTCATGTGTTCCTTAGTCATCTGTATGTCTTCTTTGGAGAAATGTCTGTTTAGGCCATTCCCCACTTTTTGATTGGGTTGTTTGTTTTTCTGGCATTGAGTTGTATAAGCTGCTTGTATATTTTGGAAATTAATCCTTTATCAATTGTTTCATTTGTTATTATTTTCTCCCATTCTGAGGGTTGTCTTTTCACCTTGCTCATAGTTTACTTTGCTGGGGAAAAAAAAAAAAAAAAAAAAAAAAAAACTTTAAGTTAATCAGGTCCCACTTTTTTATTTTTTTTTATTTATGTTACACTAGGAGGTGGGTCATAGAGGGTCTTGCTTTGATTTATGTCATCAAATGTTCTGCCTATGTTATACTCTAAGAGTTTTATAGTTTCTGGTCTTACATTTAGGTCTTTAATACATTTCGAGTTTATCTTTGTGTATTCTATTAGAAAGTGTTCTAATTTCATTCTTTTATATGCAGCTGTCCAGTTTTCCCAGCACCATTTATTGAAGAGGCTATTTTTGCCTCACTGTATGTTCTTGAATCCTTTGTCAAAAATAAGGTCCCTAGAGGTGCATGGGCTTATCTCTGGGCTTTCTATCTTGCTCCATTGGTGTATATTTCTGTTTTTATGCCAGTACCTTACTGCCTTGATGACTGTAGGTTTGTAGTATAATCTGACATCAGGAAGGTTGATTCCTCCAGCTCCATTCTTCTTTCTCAAGACTGCTTTGGCTCTTCAGGGTCTTTTGTGTTTCCATGTGAATTGTGAAATATTTTGTTCTAGTTCTGTGAAAAATGTCATTGGTAATTTGATAGGGATCACATTGAATGTGCAGGTTGCCTTTGGTAGTATAGTCATTTTCACATTATTGATTCTTCCTACCTAGGAACATGGAATATCTCTCCATCTGTTTATGTCTTTGATTTCTTTCATTAGTATCATACAATAATCTGTGTACAGTACTTTTTTCTCCTTAGGTAAGTTTATTCCTAGATACTTAATTATTTTTGCTGCAATGGTGAATGGGATTGATTCCTTAATTTCTCTTTCTGAGTTTTCATTGTTAGTATATAGAAATGCAAGTGATTTCTGTGTATTGATTTTGTATCCTGAAACTTTGCTAAATTCACTGATTAGCTCTGGTAATTTTTTGATACTATCTTTAAGGTTTTCTATGTACAGTATCATGTCATCTACAAAAAGTGACAGCTTTACTTCTTATTTTCTGATCTGGATTCCTTTCATTTATTTTTCTTCTCTGATTGTTGTAGCTAGGACTTCCAGAACTATGTTGAATAATAGTGGTGAAAGTGGACACCCTTGTCTTGTTCCTGATCGTAGGGGGGAAAGCTTTCAGGTTTTCACCATTGAGAATAATTTTTGTTGTAGTCTTATCATATATAGCCTTTACTACCTTTATTATATTTAGGTAGGCTCCTTCTATGCCCATTTTTTGAAAGTTTTAATAATAAATGGGTTCTGAATTTTGTCAAAGGCTTTTTCTGCATCTATTGAGATTATCATATGGTTTTTATCTTTCAATTTGTTAATATAGTGTATCACATTGTTTGATCTGCGTATATTGAAGAATCCTTTAACAAGTCAAAACATAAGAATAATAAATGTTTTGTTGAGTCACTGCTGTCAGAGTCCTTTCACTCGCTGATAGTCACAGTCCACCTCACTTTCCTAGGATGCCCTCCAACACTATGCTGATCTGTGACATGCTGTGGGGGCAGCTCAGATTCTAATTTGGTGCTACTCCTGGGTCTTCTTGCCTCCAATGTTCACAGCTATCAGAACTAGTACATTTTCTTTTGTGGGAGGTCTCAGTGACATTTTATATACTCAATAGATACAGAGTCTGCCTAGTTGATCACATGGATTTAATCTGCAGCTTGTACAGCTGGTGGGAAGGTTTTGGGTCTTCTTCCTTAGCCACACTGCCCCTGGGTTTGAATTGTGGTTTTATTTCCACCTCTTCATGTGGGTCATACACTGGGGTTTGCTCCTGTGGCTGCCCTGGAGGACTTGTGTTTGGCCCTGTGAGGCCTGGTATGGAGATCATACAGATGATTGGGTCGCAGGGGATCTGGCTGAACCAAGTACTCAGGGGAGTTGGCAGCTAGGGTATATATATAGAAATATAGTGCTCTAGAAGGAGATGGCAACCAGTATTGGCCAATATGCTCTAGTATTCTTGCCTAGAGAAACCCTTGACAGAGAAGCTTAGCAGGCCACAGTCTTCAGGGTCGCAAAGAGTTGGACATGACTAAAGCGACCCTGCACGTATAGAGGCAAGACTTTTTTTTTTTTTTTTTTTGCCTGTGGAAGCTCTGCCCCAGTGAGAGTTGAGCATAAACGTAGCACAGGTGCTTGGCTTGTGGGGATCGTGGCAGTGCTAAGTGTGCAGGGACATGGACTGCCTCTACTGCAATAGTTATGGCACTATCAGAGTCTTTTTCCGAGCCTCTTGTAGCTGGTAATCAGAAGGCCTTTTTGTCCAGTCTTTCTCCATAGTGCTATCCATTTAGGCTCTTAGAGGGTTTGCTTGCTTGGGGTCCTCCTTTGTTCAGCGCATCAGGCACATAGAGGGCCCCCCTCCCCCCCCCACCCCCGGCTGGAGTCCTACTCTAGATGGACATGTCAGGCACTTAAAGGGACACCTGGGTGTGGTCTTCCTCTGTAGTTTGGAGCATCAGTCACCTAAAAGAGCCCCCTGGGTGGGGTCCTGCTCTGTAGTTTAGTGAGTCAGGCATTTGATGGGCCAGGCTCTCTATTGTTTAGCTGCCGATGCTGGCCTGTGGGGCGAGAGAGGTTATGGCAATAGCTCCACCCCCTGTGCATGACTCAGCAGTATTGTCTTGCTTCTATGGCTATCTGGCTTTCCTCCACAGGCATTTCCCACCATAGTCTCCTCCCTCACATTCCCTCAATTCTTTCCACAGTCAACAGCAGCCCTTGCCCTGGGATTATTCCACAGTCTCTAAATTCCAGCCCCCAGCCACTGAGCCTCCCAGGGGACCAGCATTCCTGTCCAGATTATGTATGACTGTGGCAAGGACTGTCTGATTCTCATTCCCTTTAGGCTGCCACAGATCAGCTGTTTCACTTTCAGCCTTAAACATTTCTCCTCTGACTCAGGCAATTGCCCCGATGTGGGGATCCAATCCCTGCTTCAATTCCCCCACCTGCCATAGCCAGGTCCAATCCTACTAATACTTCTGTTTTCCCCCCTAGTTACTTCATCCTACTTAGTTTTGCATGGTTCTATATATTCTTTTCCTCGGATCAAGTACTCCTGTCTGCTCTCAGCTGGTGCTCTGCATACAGTTCTGTGCCTGAAGGTGTATTCCTGATGTATCTGTGGGGAGAAAAATACTCCTCTGCCACCTACTCCTCTGCCATCTAACCTCTTTTTTTCCACCCAAATACCCTATGTGTTTTAGTGACCATGCTCCTTATTTTATCAAAGAAAGTGAGTGAATTCTGATTTCCTCTCACACCACTCTAAAGCTCTTTAATGATTTCAACACATGTAATCAAACAATAGGAAATTATTTTTATCTAATTGATTTTATGGAATATCCTTGGCCAGAGCAGGTATCTGCCTTATTTCATTCCCTCTCATTGCTTCCTTTTGCTGAATCAGCACTTGTCACTTCTGCCTTAAAATATCTCAGCACCTCTGTTTATCCAGCTGCCACATAAAACTCAATATCTCTCACATCTGTTCTAACCTCTGTATTGTAAAATATGAAAGTCCATATTTGATCATATTTTTCTGTCTTTCAACTTCATCCAAACTTTCACTCTTACTAAAGGTATTCTCTGTTTTATTACAGTCTGTTACTAGGAAGATCAAATTATTCTGGTGAGAGGTTATGTGCCTTCCCTTACTTCGATCTCCAAATATCTGCATCTCTACCTTTTTAATCAACTTTCTTGTCCTAGGAAATGAAGTGTTCATTATTTTACCAGATTCCATCTTCCACTTGGTTATTTCCCATTCCTTCCAGCAATTAGTCCCATGGAGTCTTAGATATCGTCAATCTGTTTTCTATTTACATAATCACTTAGCTTACAGAGCTGATCAGATATCTCTAAAATGATCAGAGAAGTTTTCTTAAGTTAATCAAAGGTGTTCAACCATGACTTCTTTTCACATTTTGCCTTAAGCTCTGTTTCCTCACTTTTCTTTGAAACTATCTGAAAAAGTTATCTATATTCACTGTCTCTTCCTCTTCTTCAATGATTGTGACTTTTCAACTGGTTTTACATTTCTTTCCTATATGTTCCTTTTTCTTCTTCTTTAGTGATAATAATAATAATAGTGATGTTTACAAGATTTAAAATTTAGAGAACATTTACTAAGTACCCTATGAGAATGCTACTAATATATCTATAAATGGGGAAACTTAACAGGGAGGTTGCATACTGAATATTCACAAAGTTAATCAGGATTCCTGCCTGCTTATTTAACCAATACTTAAGCACTTACCAGAACTGTATGCTTGCTGTCCTTATTTATATTCCTTACCTGAATTAGTCTCCCTCAGTCCTGTTTCTTCAGTTTTATCCTGTGTATAACTGCATGATTATCAAACATACATTACCAGCTAAGACTACTGTTTTAACTCAAAATCCAAATGATCCAAAAGACTGTTAAAGATTCCATTGTATATATTTCACATATGCTTCAATATGAGGAAATGTTTTTGTCACCAGCCCAAAGTCTCTATCATAAATTACGTTGATAGACTATTTAGTGGCCAAAGACCCCAGGCAAAAAAATAGCAATGTCTTATCAGGCATTACAGAATCTAGATCACTTTTCAGTAGCCAAGGACAAAAATAAGACCTCTTTTGCAGTAACATTATTTTTTGCTGCATAGAAGTATTTGTCACTATTTATAGAAAAAAAATAATCTGCTATAAGTTTTTATTATATTAAGTAAATGTTTAGTTTTATACCAAAAAAGAAAATGATTACTTCTTCCATGGTGGAATCAGAAGATTTAAGAATTTTACAGTGAAAATACACGTTTCTTCAGATAATTCTCAGTGGTTAGTAATATCCTAGCATTATCACCATCTTTCCCCTCTTAATTTACCTGGAGGATCTCATCATTCTTTTCCTGTATATTAAATGTCAAACACATATGATTAAACATAACCTCTCTTAAACTGCAAATTTGAGTTTTCAAATGACTGCTAAAGATAAATTATCTTATTAGGCTTCTGAATATGGTTTAGTTTGAAAAAAAATTGTTCCATGGCAAATAAAAGCATATATGATGTTTTAAAATTTAATAAAATTTAAAAAGCAAGAAAATCTTTGTACATCATAATTCTTATTTTAGAAATATGGAAGCAGAGCAAAAATTAATTTCCAAGATCATATGGCTAAAAGACTTTTCTTGTCTTTCATCCATTCTCAAGTTCAGATTAGTTTCTTCATATATATTTCTCAAGTGTTGCATTATTTGTAATATATTTATTTCTTCTCACATATATGTTTTGTCAGAATATGCTTTTTAGTCATTTTATCACTACTCCAGCTCTTTCAGTCTTTCCGTAAATGAATTTATTAACATTTATTATCTTTTGCGAACTTTGTTAGACTCTAGAGATTTGGTAATAAGTAGATCATTTTACTAACCTGGAAGAATACAAAATATAGTGATTCAGATCCCATGGGAAAACCAATCATTTAAATCACTTAAAATAGATAAAGTGTTCATGTTAATTGAATTCACCTTTTCCCATCCATTTTAGTTCACTGATCCCTAAAATGCTAATGCTCACTCTTGTCTTCTCCTCCTTGGCCACATCAAATTTATCTTGATTCATGGACCTGACATTCCAGGTTCCTCTGCAACATTTTTCTTTGCAACACTGGCCTTTACTTTCACCACCAGACACATCCACTACTGAGAAATGTCCCCACATTCGCCAAGCCTCATCATTCTTTCTGGAGTTGTTTCTCTGTGCCTCCCCAGTAACATATTGGACACCAACCAACCTGGGGGGCTCATCTTCCAATGTCATATATTTTTGCCTTTGCATGGTGTTCATGGGGTTCTCAAGGCAAATATACTGAAGTGGTTTGCAATTTCTTTCTCCAGTGAACCACATTTTGTCAGGCCCATCTAGCAGGAACATGCCCTTCAATTGTTCCATGTAGCCCAATGACCTGCCCAATGTGGCGCCACTATTTTCTCACTGCTGGTCCTCGTTGAGTGTGTAAACCTTACCAGCCATCAGGTGTTGGTCAACGTCCTTCCTAGAGACTGGGGCAAAGGCCCTGCTGGCATTGCCTGGATGGGGGTGTGGGAAAGGCTGGAGCCAAGGTTGAGGCATGCCTAGAAGTGGAGGGCTCCCTGGCCTCAGTACTGTCACTGGCCACATTGGAGCCATTCTGCTGCCCACATGGCCTACCTATGGCCAAGGTCTGGCCACCACCTTTCATCTCCTCAGGATCCTTGGTATTATTGTCCAGATCTGGTGAGCCCACCTGCCCTGATGGGGATGCACAGTGCTTTGCAGCCTTCTGCCCCATCAAGCTAGGAACTCAGGATACCAATCACTACCTTGTTTCCACCTCTGCCTCTGCTGTAAATTATGCAAAACCACTTCCTGTGCTGCCGCTGCCTCTTCAGACCACTGCCGCCATGTTATCCCAGTGCCATACTACCCCAAACCATCTATGGATTAAATGCAATACCTATAAAAATTCCAATGGTATTCTTCACAGAAGTAGGAAAAAATAACCTTAACATTTCTATGGAACTGCAAATGACCTCCGACAGACAAAGTAATCTTGAGAAAGAATAAAGCAAGAGTAATCACGATTCCCAATTTCAAACCATACTACAAAGTTATAGTAATTTAAACAATATGGATCAGTTCTGTTCAGGTGCTCAGTCATGTCCAACTCTTTGTGACCCCATGGACTGCAGCATGCCAGGATCTCTGTCCATCACCAATTACCAGAGCTTACTCAAACTCATGTCCATTGAGTCAGTCATGCCATCCCACTATCTTACCCTCTGTCATCCCTTTAACCTTTCCCAGCATCAGGGTCTTTTCAAATGAGTCAGCTCTTTGCATCAGGTGGCCAAAGTATTGGAGTTTCAGCTTCAACAGCTTCAACATCAGTTCAGTTCAGTTCAGTTCATTTCAGTCGCATAGTCATGTTCGACTCTTTGCGACCCCAAGAATTGCAGCATGCCAGGCCTCCCTGTTCATCACCATCTCCTGGAGTTCACTCAGACTCACGTCCATCAAGTCAGTGATGCCATCCAGCCATGTCATCCTCGGTCGTCCCCTTCTCCTACTGCCCCCAATCCCTCCCAGCATCAGAGTTTTTTCCAATGAGTCAACTCTTGGCATGAGGTGGCCAAAGTACTGGAGTTTCAGCTTTAGCATCATTCCTTCCAAAGAAATCCCAGGGTTGATCTCCTTCAAAATGGACTGGTTGAATCTCCTTGCAGTCCGAGGGACTCTCAAGAATCTTCTCCAACACCACAGTTCAAAAGCATCAATTCTTCAGTGCTCAGCCTTCTTCACAGTCCAACTCTCACATCCATGCATGATCACAGGAAAAACCATAGCCTTGACTAGACGGACCTTAGTTGGCAAAGTAATGTCTCTGCTTTTGAATATGCATTCTAGGTTGGTCAAAACTTTTCTTTCAAGGAGTAAGCGTCTTTTAATTTCATGGCTGCAGTCAACATCTGAAGTGATTCTGGAGCCCAAAAAATAAATTCTGATACTGTTTCTACTGTTTCCCCATCTATTTCCCATGAAGTGATGGGGCCAGATGCCATGATCTTCATTTTCTGAATGTTGAGCTTTAGGCCAACTTTTTCGCTCTCCTCTTTCACTTTCATCAAGACGCTTTTTAGTTCCTCTTCACTTTCTGCCATAAGGGTGGTGTCATCTGCATATCTGAGGTTATTGATATTTTGCCCAAGAATTTTGATTCTACTTGTGTTTCTTCGAGTCCAGCGTTTCTCATGATGTACTCTGCATAGAAGTTAAATAAGCAGGGTGACAATATACAGCCTTGACGCACTCCTTTTCCTATTTGGAACCAGTCTGTTGTTCCATGTCCAGTTCTAACTGTTGCTTCCTGAGCTGCATACAGATTTCTCAAGAGGCAGGTCAGGTGGTCTGATATTCCCACCTCTTTCAGAATTTTCCACAATTTATTGTGATCCACACAGTCAAAGGCTTTGGCATAGTCAAGAAAGCAGAAATAGATGTTTTTCTGGAACTCTCTAGCTTTTTCCATGATCCAGCTAATGTTGGCAATTTGATCTCTTGTTCATCTGCCTTTTCTAAAACCAGCTTGGACATCAGGAAGTTCACAGTTCACGTATTGTTGAAGCCTGGCTTGGAGAATTTTGAGCATTACTTTACTAGCATGTGAGATGAGTGCAATTCTGTGGTAGTTTGAGCATTCTTTGGCATTGCCTTTCTTTGGAATTGGAATGAGAACTGACCTTTTCCAGTCCTGTGGCCACTGCTGAGTTTTCCAAATTTGCTGGCAGATTGAGTGCAACACTTTAACAGCATCTTCTTTCAGTATTTGAAATAACTCAACTGGAATTCCATCACCTCCCCTAGCTTTGTTCGTAGTGATGCTTTCTAAGGCCCACTTGACTTCACATTTCAGGATGTTTGGTTCTAGATTAGTGATCACATCATCACGACTATCTGGGTCATGAAGATCTTTTTTGTACAGTTCTGCCATGCATTCTTGCCATCTCTTCTTAATATCTTCTGCTTCTGTTAGGTCCATATGATTTCTGTCCTTTATCGAGCCCATCTTTGCATGAAATTTTCCCTTGCCATCTCTAATTTTCTTGAAGAGATCTCTAGTCTTTCCCATTCTGTTGTTTTCCTCTATTTCTTTGCATTGGTTGCTGAAGAAGGCTTTCTTATCTCTTCTTACTCTTCTTTGGAATACTGCATTTAGATGCCTATGTCTTTCCTTTTCTCCTTTGCTTTTCACCTCTCTTCTCTTCACACCTATTTGTAAGGTTTCCCCAGACAGCCATTTTGCTTTTTTGCACTTCTTTTCCATGGGGATGGTTTTGATCCCTGTCTCCTGCACAATGTCACAAACTTCATTCCATAGTTCATCAGGCACTCTATCTATCAGATCTAGGCCCTTAAATCTATTTCTCACTTTCACTGTATAATCATAAGGGATTTGATTTAGGTCATACCTGAATGGTCTAGCGGTTTTCCTTACTTTCTTCCATTTAAGTCTGAATTTGGTAATAAGGAGTTCATGATTTGAGCCCCAGTCAGCTTCTGGTCTTGTTTTTGTTGACTGTATAGAATTTCTCCTTCTTTGGCTGCATAGAATAAAATCAATCTGATTTCAGTGTTTACTACCTGGTGATGTCCATGTGTAGAGTCTTCTCTTGTGTTGTTGGAAGAGGGTGTTTGTTAAGACCAGTGCATTTTCTTGGCAAAACTCTATTAGTCTTTGCCCTGCTAGCCCTTCCAATGAATATTCAGGACTGATTTCCTTTAGGACAGACTGGTTAGATCTCCTTACATTCCAAGGGACTCTCAAGAGTCTTCTCCAACACGACAGTTCAAAAGTATCAATTCTTCACATAAAAATAATCATGTAGAACAGTGGAACAGAATAGAGAAACCAGAATTAACCGTCCCTCCCCCATATATAGTCAATTGTCAGGAATATCCAGAGGAAAGGATAATATCTTCAACAAACGGTATTGAGAAAATTTGATAACTTCATGCAGATAAATGAAACTGGGCCCATCTCTTACCCCACTCACAACAGTAAAGTCAAAATGGAACAAAGTCTTAAACATAAAACCTGAAATCATAAATCTCATAGAAGAAAACTCAGGGAAGAATCCTCTCAACACTGGTCTTGTCAATGACATTTTATTTTGGTTATGATATCATAAGCACAGATATCAAAAGAAAAACATAAATAAATGGGACTACATCAAACTTAAAAGCTTCTACACAGCAAAAGAGACAATCAAAAAATTAAAAGGCATTCTATAGAAGGGAAGAACATTTTAGAAGCTCATATTGGATAATGGGTTAATATTCAAAACATACAGAACTTATAAAATTGAATAACAATCCCTTCAATCCTATTTTGAAATGGGCAAAAGAACTAGACATTTTCCCAAAGACATCCAAATGGCCAACAGGTATATGATAAAGTGCTCAACATTACTAATCATTAAAAAATAAAACTCAAAATTAGTATGGGATATCACTCTCCACCTGTAAGATTGGAGAAATTAAGAAAACAAGAGATGAAAAGAGTAGAGAAGTATGCAGTGAAAAACTAACCCTAGTGCTTTGTGGATGAGATTGTAAACTGGTCCAGCCACTATGAGGAACAATATGGAAATTGCTTGAAAATTAAAAAGATATCAACCACATAATCCAGCAATCCCACTTCTGGGTGTATACACAAAGGAAATGAAAAGAGGCTGCCAATGAGATGTGTGCAATCCCATGTTTTTGCAGTGTTATTCACAGTAGCTGAAGTATTGAAACAACTTGTCTATCAATAAATGAATAAACAAAGAAGTTATGGCATATACATACAACTATTTACCCATGAGAAAAAGGGATAATCTGCTGTATAAAAGAACATGGACAGAACTTGAGGACATTTTACTGAGTGAGATAAGTCAGTCAGTGAAGACAAATACCATATGTTCTTTCTTATATGTGAAATTAAAGAGATTTTAGTGATACAAGCCAACAGTAAAATGATGATTACCAGGGTATGGGGGGTAAAGGAATGGAATATTTAAGGGTACTTACTTGCAAGAAGTAGATAAATAAGTTCTGGAAAGCTAATACACAGTAAAGTGATTATGGAAAACAAAGCTGTATTAAAAAGTTTTATAGATATTAATTTTTCCCAATGCTAGAAGAAATAGCTTTCTGATGTGATACAGGTATTAACAAATACCACATTGCAACATAAATGCATCAAATCAATATATTATATACAGTAATATTATACAACATTGTATGCCAAATATTTCTTATTAAAATGTAGCAAGAAGGGGCAGATTAAAACTTATTTCAGTAAAGATGCTTCTTTAAAATGAAAATAAATTGCACTGAAAAAAGTTGTTCCTTTTTAAAACAAATATATATCTTTTCAAACAGTTTTACTTTAAAAGATTCAACACAATTTGCATTCACAATCACCGATACAACATAAATGGAATCTTCCAATGTTTCATGAATAAATATTTTCAAGACAAATAATGTAATTGGTCTGGTTGATTTCAAAGTCATGTACTTTTAAAAATGAGCCTCACTTATGCAATGAGATTTCTAAAATTGCTTCTGTATGAAAAGTAGTTTCTAAATTTGGCTATTTTTCCAATCTTCATGTTTCTTCAGTGCATCTCTTGTTGATCATATACAAACTTTAATTGTATTTCTTTGAATCTGGAACAAAATAATGTTTTAGTTTGCCATAAAATATAGATCCATTTATCCTCCCTAATATAACTATAGGACTAAAGGGGACATTATAAATAAATATGCTCATTAAAACATGGAAATGATTCTTGAGCTTACAAACATTGTGATCAGTCAATAAATGCACAAAAGCAGCAAACTGCATAGAAAAAATATGAATTAAGTGAATTATTGTTTTGTAAAAGTTGTATTCTTTCCTACTTATACCAACCAAATATGGCATCAAGTAAAATACTTTTCAGATTTATATTCTGAGTGCCACATACCAAGATAGGTGTTGAAGAACTCCTGAATAGGTCAGGAGTCCTCAAGATCTAAAGCCCCTGAATATAGCCAGTAGGTATAGTAAAATTGGAATGAGAATACACAGATATCTTAAAATTAGCAAAGTGTCCATTTAAATTAACTCTAACATGTGATGGCATACAATTAAAACATAGTTTAAAAGAAATTATTTTTATATTCAACTCGGTGGAAACTAAATCTTTTTCTTTTCATAGATAAAATAATATTTTAATTGCTTACAGATTAATATTTCTGATTTTTTTAATTCCTTATGCTTTGGAAAACATTTACTCAGATACATATGAACAGCAATTTCAAAAGAGCAAGCAGAATTAAAAAAAAGGGGCACTATTTTTATTCAAGTACACCCAGCTGTATAGGGAATCTACTCTTGTTCTCTGATTTGAAATCTGCCTGAAAACAATGCAACTAGATATGAGATAAAATGGAAAGACTGGAATCAGCCATGTTGGTTCCAACCATCTTCACCACGGAGGTGAATCAGAACTCAAATCATCCAGGACTGTGTCCTGTTAAGTCATTATAAGTTTTTTTTTTTTAATGTGCTTTCTAAAAACTGGATTGTGAAAGAGACTGAAAAGTTTCAGAAAGTTTCATGACTGAGTCTTTTTTAATGAGATAGTATTTAATTATTGTGAAATGGACAGATCTTTAACTACTATCAAGACAAAGAACATGACCAGCTCCTCAGAAGGTTCCCTTGTGCCTCTACCACAAAGAGATCAAGCCCTGAGCCTTTAGAGAAGGAGCACTGACTACAAGACCCTAGACTACCAGACAACAAACCCTAGGGAGTATTAAATAGTGAGAATTCCCAAAAAAACAAAAGCACTTGAATACAAAACCTTTCATCACCCAACCACCAGTAGCACCTTGTGCAGGATGCCTCATCTAACAACAACAACAACAAAATACAGACCCAATTATCAGCAAACAGGATTACAACTTCATTCAGCCTTGCCCATCAGAGGAAAAACAAACAACAACAACTCAGCATGAATCTCACCCTATACAAAGCTCACACAAGCCACTGGACCCATCTTAGGAGGGCAGAAACCAAAAGGAAGAAAGAATTCAACCTTCTTCAAGGAAAGAATTCAACTTTCCTTGAAGCCTTATAAAAAAGACCTTAAACACAATAACTTAAAAAAAAAATGAAAAGGCAGAGAAATACTGCACAAAGGAAGGAACAAACTAGAAACACAGAAGTCCAAACAAATGAAGAGTAAATAGACAAACTACCTGAAAAAGAATTCAGAATAATGATAGTAAAGATGGTTCGATACATGATACTGGATGCTTGGGGCTGGTGCACTTAGACGACCCAGAGGGATTTTACAGGGAGGGAGGGGGGAGGGGGGTTCAGGATGGGAAACACGTGTATACCTGTGGCAGATTCATGTTGATGTATGGCAAAACCAATACACTATTGTAAAGTAGTTAACTTCCAAATAAAATAAATAAATTTATATTTAAAAAAAAAACCTCGAAAATAAAATGGAGAAAATGAAAGAATCAATTTACAAAGACAGAGAAGAATTAAATAATAAACATACAGAGACAAAAAAAGCACAATTACTGAAATTAAAAATACTTGAGAAGGAATCAGTAGCAGAATCTCTGAAGCAGAAAAACGAATAAGTGAACTGGAAGATAAAATGGCAAAAATAACTTCTGAAGAGAAAAATAAAGTAAAAAGAATGAAAAGAACTGAGGACAGTCTCAGAGACCTCTGGGATCATATCAAATGCACCAAAATTTGAATTATAGGTGTTCCAGAAGACAAAGAGAAAAAGAAAGGCTATGAAAAAATTTTTGAAGAGGTTATAGCTGAAAAATTCCCCAACATGGAAAAGGAAACAGTCATTTAAGTCCAAGAGGCACAAAGAGTCCCACACAAGATAAACACAAGGAAAAACATGCCAAGACACATACTAATCAAACAAAACACAAAGAAGGAATATTAAAAGCAGCAAGAGAGAAGAAATAAGTATCATACAAGGAGAAGCCCATATCCTTAACAGCTGATCTTTCAGCAGAAACTCTACAGGCCAGAAGGGAATGTCAGGATATATTTAAATTACTGAAAGGGAAAAATCCACAATCAAGATTACTGTACCCGTCAAGGAACTCATTCAAATTTGATCGAGAAATAAAAAGCTTTTCAGACAAGCAAAAGTTAAGAGAATTCAGTACCACCAAATAAGCTTGGCTTTTCCTTCTCCAGGGGATCTTCCCAACCCAGGGATCAAACCCAGGGATCGATCCCAGGTCCCCTGCATTGCAGGCAGACACTTGACCCTCTGAACCACCAGGGACGCCCCACAGCAAATGTTAAAGGGACTTATATAGTTCAGAAATACAACAGAAGAAGAAAAGATCTATAAAATCAACCCAAAACATTTAAGAAAATGACAATAGGGTCACTATATCAATAATTACTTTAAATGTAAATGGATTAAATGCTCCAACCAAAAGACAGACTGGCTGAATAGATACAAAAACAAGATCTATACAAGAAACCCACTTCAGAACTTAAGACACATATAAACTGAGAGAGACAGCATGGAAAAATATATTCCATGCAGATGGAAGGAAAAAAAGGAAGCTGGAGTAGCAATTCTCATGTCAGAAAAAATAGACCTTAAAATAAAGAAGATTACAAGAGATAAGGAAGGACACTACATGATGATCATGGATCAAACCAAGAGGAATGCATAAAAATTGTAAATATATATGCACTCAACATAGGAACACCTCAATACATAAGACAAACACTAGCAGAAATAAAAGGAGAAATTGACAGTAACACAATAATAGTAGGAGACTTTAACGCCCCACTCACACCAATGGACAGATCATCAAAACAGAAAATTAATGAAGAAACACGTCTTAAATGATACAGTAGATAATATGGACCTCATTGATATCTTTAGTACATTGCATCCAAATGCAGAAAAATACACCTTCTTCTCAAGTGTACATGGAACATTCTCCATGATTGACCATATCTTGGGTCACAAATCAAACATCAGTAATATTAAGAAAATGGAAATTTTATCAAGCATCTTCTGCGACCACAATTCTATGAGACTAGATATCATTCACAAGGGAAAAAAAAAAAAGTAAGAAACAGAAACACATGGAGATTAAACACCACATTTCTAAGTAACCAACAAGTTATGAAAGAAATAAAAAGGGAAATCAAAATTTCTAGAAGCAAATGACAATGAAAACACCACAACTCAAAACATATGGGATGCAACAAAAGCAGTTCTAAGAGGGAAGTTTATAGCAATAAAATCCTACCTCAAGAAATAAGAAAAATATCAAATAGACAACCTAACTTTACAGCTAAAACAACTGTAAAAAGAACCAAAATAATAATAATAATAAAACCCAAAATTAGTAGAAGAAAAGAAATCATAAAGGTCTGAACAGAAAGAAAAGTAAAAGAAATGAAAGAAACATTAGTAAAAATTAATAAAACTAAAAGTAGGTTCTTTGAGAACATAAACCAAATTGACAAGCCTTTAGCCAGACTCATCAAGAAAAAAGAGAGAAGAATCAAATCAACAAAATTAGAAATGAAAATGAGAGGTTAAAGCAGACAGTGCAGAAATACAAAGGAGTATAAGAGACTATTATGGGCAACTATATGAAAATAAAATGGATAAACTGGAATAAATGGACAGATTCATAGAAATGTTCAATCTCCAAGATTGAACCAGGAAGAAACAGAAATTATGAACAACCCAAACACAAGCACTGAAACTGAAACTGTGGTAAAAAAAATCTTCCAAAACACAAAAGCCCAGGACCAGATGGCTTCACAGCAGAATTTTATCAAACATTTTCAAAAGAGCTAATGCCTATCCTTCTAAAAGTCTTTCAAAAAATTGGAGAGGAAGGATCATTTCCAAACTCATTGTACAAGACCACCATGACCCTGATACCAAAACAAGACAAATACAACACACAAAAAAAGAAAATTACAGGATAATGTCACGAATGAACATAAAGGCAAAAACCCTCAGTCAAATTTTAGCAAAGAGAATTCAGCAACATATCAAAAAGTTCATACATCATGATCAAGTTGGGTTTAATCCAAGGATGCAAGAATTCTTCAATATATACGTCAATTAATGTGATACACCATATTAACATATCAAAACACAAAAAAAGCATGATAATCTCAATAGATGGAGAAAAGCCTTTGACAAAATTCAGCATCCATTTATTATTAAAGTTCTTCAACTCTTGGTCATAAAAGGAGCCTACCTTAACATAGTAAAGGCCATATATGATAAATCAACAGCAAACATTATTTTCAATGGAGAAATATGAAAGCATTCTCACTCAGACCAGGAATGAGACAAGGGTGTCCACTTTCACTACTATCATTCAACATGGTTCTGGAATTCCTAGCTACAGCAATCAGAAAAGAGAAAGAAATAAATGGAATCCAGATTAGAAAGAAGAAGTAAAACTCTCACTGTTTGCAGATGTCATGATCCTCTACATAGAAAACTCTAAAGAAAACACCAGAAAATTACTAGAGCTAACCAACGAATATAGTAAACTTGCAGGATATAAAATTAACACATAGAAATCCTTGCATTCCTATACACTGACAAAGAGAAAACAGAAAGAGAAATTAAAGAAGCAATTCCATTCACCACTGCGACAAAAAGAATAAAATATATAGGAATAAATGTACCTAAAGAAACAAAAGAACTATGTATAGAAAACTATAAAACACTGGTGAAAGAAGTCAAAGATGACACAAATAGATGGAGAAATATACCATGTTCATGGATCAGAAGAATCAATATAGTGAACATGAGTATACAACCCAAAAAAAATCTATAGATTCAATGCAATACATGTCAAGCTACCAACGGTATTTTTCAGAGAACTAGAATAAAAAAAATTCACAATTTTTATGGAAATACAAAAAACCTCGCATACCAAAGCAATCTTGAGAAAGAAGAATGTGGCTAGAGGAATCAACCTGCCTGATTTCAGACTATACTACCAAGCTACAGTCATCAAGACAATATGGTACTGGCACAAAGACAGAAATATAGACCAATGGAACAAAATAGAAAGCCCAGAGATAAATGCACGCACCTATGAGCACCTTATCTTTGATAAAGGAGGAAAGAATATTCAATGGAGAAAAGATAATCTCTTTAACAAGTGGTGCTAGGAAAACTGGTCAATCACTTGCAAAAGAATGAAACTAGAACACTTTGGATGTGAAAGTTGGACTGTGAAGAAAGCTGAAAGCTGAAGAATTGATGCTTTTGAACTGTGGTGTTGGAAAAGACTCTTGAGAGTCCCTTGGACTGCAAGGAGATCCAACCAGTCATTCCAAAGGAGATCAGTTCTGGGTGTTCTTTAGAAGGACTGATGCTAAAGCTGAAACTCCAATACTTTGGCCACCTCATATAAAGAGCTGACTCATTGGAAAAAATGCTGATGCTGGGAGGGATTGAGGGCAAGAGGAGAAGGGGATGACAGAGGATGAGATGGCTGGATGGCATCACCAACTCGATGGACATGAGTCTGAATGAACTCTGGGAGTTGGTGATGGACAGGGAGGCCTGGTGTGCTGCAATTCATGGGGTTGCAAAGAGGCGGACACGACTGAGTGACTGAACTTAACTGAACTAAACTGAGAACACTTTCTAACACCTTACACAAAAATAAACTCAAAATGGATTAAAGATCTAAATGTAAGACCGGAAACTACAATTCCTAGAGGAAAGCAGGCAAAACACTCTGACATAAATCACAGAAGGATCCTCTATGACCCAGCTCCCAGAGTAAAAGAAATAAAAGCAAAAATAAACAAATGAAACCTGATTAACCTTAAAAGCATTTTCAAAATGAAGGAAATTATACGCAAGGTGAATGGGAAAAGTAACAGGAGCCGAAGCAACTGACAAAGAATTAATCTCAAAAATATACAAGCATCCAATATCATGCATTGAACCCAGACTAGCGATTTGTTTCATATGTGATATTATACATATTTCAATGCCATTCTCCCAAATCATCCCACCCTCTCTCTCTCCCTCTCCCACAGAGTCCAAAAGACTGTTCTATACATCTGTGTCTCTTTTGCTGTCTCCCATACAGGGTTATCATTACCATCTTTCTAAGTTCCACATATATGTGTTCAGTTCATTTCAGTTCAGTCACTCAGTCATGTCCGACTCTTTGCAACCCCATGAATCGCAGCACGCCAGGCCTCCCTGTCCATCACCATACTCCTGGAGTTCACTCAGACTTACGCCCATCGAGTCAGCGATGCCATCCAGCCATCTCATCCTCTGTCATCCCCTTCTCCTCCTGCCCCCAATCCCTCCCAGCATCAGAGTCTTTTCCAATGAGTCAACTCTTGGCATGTGGTGGCCAATGTACTGGAATTTCAGCTTTAGTATCATTCCTTCCAAAGAAATCCCAGGGATGATCTCCTTCAGAATGGACTGGTTGGATCTCCTTGCAGTCCAAGGGACTCTCAAGAGTCTTCTCCAACACCACAGTTCAAAAGCATCAATTCTTTAGTGCTCAGCCTTCTTCACAGGCCAACTCTCACATCCATACATGACCACAGGAAAAACCATAGCCTTGACTAGACGGACCTTAGTCGGCAAAGTAATGTCTCTGCTTTTGAATATGCTATCTAGGTTGGGCATAACTTTTCTTCCAAGAAGTAAGAGCCTTTTAATTTCATGGCTGCAATCACCATCTGCAGTGATTTGGAGCCAAAAAAAAATAAACTCTGACACTGTTTCCACGGTTTCCCCATCTATTTTCCCATGAAGTGATGGGACCAGATGCCATGATCTTCGTTTTCTGAATGTTGAGCTTTAAGCCAACTTTTTCACTCTCCACTTTCACTTTTGTCAAGAGAGTTTTTAGTTCCTCTTCACTTTATGCCATATGGGTGGTGTCATCTGCATATCTGAGGTGATTGATATTTTTCCCAGCAATCTTGATTCCGGCTTGTGTTTCTTCCAGTCCAACGTTTCTCATGATGTACTCTGCATATAAGTTAAATAAGCAGGGTGACAATATCCAGCCTTGAAGCACTCCTTTTCCTATTTGGAACCAGTCTGTTGTTCCATGTCCAGTTCTAACTGCTGCTTACTGACCTGCATACAGATTTCTGAAGAGGCAGGTTAGTATAATGTATTGGTATTTTTCTTTCTGGCTTACTTCACTCTGTATAATAGGTTCCAGGGAGGAGGGAGGGGATGTTCAGGATGGTGAACACGTGTATACTTGTGGCGGATTCATGTTGATGTATGGCAAAACCAATACAATATTTTAAAGTGATTAACCTCCAATTTAAATAAACTTATAATTAAATATATATATATATATATATATATATATATATATATATATACAAGCAGGTCCTGCAGCTCAGTTCAAAAAATAAATAAATAAATAAACAACCTAAGCAAAAAATGAACCAAAGAACTAAACATATATTTCTGCAAAGAAGACATACAGATGGCTAACAAACTCATGAAAAGATGCTCAACATCACACATTTTCAGAGATATGGAAATCAATATCACATGAGGTACCATCTCATGCTGGTCAGAATGTCTGCTATAAAAAAATGTCTAGAAATAATAAATGCTGGAAAGGGTGTGGAGAAAAGGGAACCCTTTTACACTGTTGGCAGGAATGCAAACTAGCAATGCTGGGCATACACATCAAGGAAACCAAATCTGAAAGTGACACATGTACTCCAAATTTCATCACAGCAATGTTTCCAGTAGCTAGGACATGGAAGCAACCTAGATGTCCATCGGCAGATGAATGGATAAGAAAGCTGTTGTATATATACACAATGGAATATGACTCAGCTGTTGAAAAGAATTCATTTGAATCAGTTCTATTGAGGTGGATGAAACTGGAGCCTATTATAGAGAGTGAAGTAAGTCAGAGAGAAAAACACCATTACAGTACACTAATGCATATATATGAGATTTAGAAAGATGGTAATGATGATGCTGTATGCAAGACAGCAGAAAGACACAGATGTAAAGAACAGAATTTTGGTCTCTTGGGAGAAGGTGAGGGTGGGATGATTTGAGAGAATATCTTTGAAACATGTATATTATCATCTGTGAAATAGATTGCCAGTCCAGGTTTGAGGCATGAGACAGTGTCTTCAGGGCTGGAGCACTGGGATGACCTTTAGGGATGGGATTGAGAGAGAGATAGGAGGGGGATTCAGGATAGGGGACATATGTACACCCACGGCTAATTCATATCAATGAATGGCAAAAACCACTATAATATTGTAATGTAATTAGCCTCCAATTAAAATAAATAATTTTAAAAAAAAAGAAAAGAAACAATACTGTTAAGATGACCATAATACCCAAGGTAATCTCCCAATTCAATCCAATCCACATGAAAATTACCAATGACATTTTTCACAAAACTGGACCAAATAATTTGAAATTTTGTAGGAAAATTGAAATATATATATATTAGAATAGCTAAAATAAACTTGAGAAAGAACAGAAGTAGTAGAATGAAGCTTTCTGTGTTCAGACTATACTACAAAGCCACAATAAACGAAACACTATGGTCCTGGCACAAAACCAGAATCATAAGAAAATGGAACAGGATAGAAAGCCAGGAAAGAAACCCACTCACTCACGGTCATTTAATCCATTACAAAGTGGGCAAAAATATACAATGGAGAAAAGACAATTTCTTCAATAAGATGAAATTAAAGCATTCTCTAACCAAATATGAAAATAAAATTAAAATGACATAAATACATAAATATAAGGCCGGATACTATGAACCACTTAAATGAAAACATAGGTAGAATATAATCTTTGCCAAAAATCACAACAATATATTTTTTTTGATCCATCTCCTATCGTAATGGAAACAAAAGCAAAGCTATACAAACGTGACCTGATTAAACTTAAAAGCTTTTGCATAGCAGATGAAATCGTTGACAAAACAAAAAGGATAGTAGAAGGAATTGCATAAGGATAGCATAAGAAAATGCTTGCAAACAATTTTTCTACATTTATTCTCTTGTTTTCTCTTCCTACTATTTTTCCCCATTGTAGTTATTCTTTAATGTATATAAATCTTCTTTGTCTACTACTATCTTCGCATTTCTCCTCTTTCTGTTCTTTCTTTTTCTCATCATGTTAATTAGTTTGTTGTGATTTTGTTCCTTTATTCCCCAGTTGACACCTTGCTTTAGTTTTGTTTTCAGTTTGTACCTTAATTATTTTTGTTTTTAACTAGTTGATATCATTTTTGGTTTCCTTTGCTCCCCAGGTCAATCTATTACATTTTATATTTTTTGGATTGCTTTGTTTTTTTTATTGGGTGTATATGTATGTGTATTTATTCAATTATTTTAGTTATTATTTGCCTGATTTTATAACTGCCATTTGTCTTGGGTGTGCATTTTGTTGTTTGTTTTCATGTCATTCAATGCCATAACAAACCACCTGTGAAATCTTCATTCCCTAGCCAGAGATCAGTCCCTGAAACTTTGGAAAGGGAGCGCTGACTCCAAGATGCTAGACAACCAGGGAACTCCTAAATCTAGGGAGTATTAATTAGTGAGAACTTGCACAAAGGCAACCACCTGTATACAAGACTTGGCATCACCCAACTGCCAGCAGCACTGTAAAGGACACCTTATCCAAACAACAAGCAAGATAAAAATATAAACCCAGTCATCAGCAGACAACATTACCACATCACAAAATGCTGTCCATCAGAGGGAAAAACAAAACAAACAAAATAAACAACTCACCTCCTTCCTCCAGAATTCAAGCACAAGTCACTCGACATGAAGCTTACACAAACCACATGACCAACCTTACACACTGAGGGTAGAAGCCAAAAGGAACAAATAATTCAACCTTGAAGCCTGGGGAAAGGAGACCTTAAGCACAATAAGTTAAAAAAAAAATGAAAAGGCAAATATTGAGCAGCTGAAGAAACAACAAAGAAGCATACAAGTCTAAATAAGTGAAGAGAAAATAGGCAAATTACCTGAAAAAGAATTCAGAGTAGTGATACTTCAGATAATTCAAAACCTAGAAAACAGAATGGAGAAAATTCAAGAACTAATTAACACACTTAACAAAGACCTAGAAGAAATAAAGAATAAACAAACAGAGACAAACACAATAACTGAAATTAAAAATACTCTAGAAGTAATCAACACCAAAATATCTGAGGCAGAAGAATGGAAATAGAGGTGGAGGATAGAACATTGTAAATAACTGCTGAAGAAGAGAAAAAAGCAAAAAAAAAAAAAAAAAAAAGAAAGAAAGAAAGAAAGAAAAGAAAAGAAATGAGGACAATTTCAGAGACCTCTGCAGCAATATTAAAAGCACCAATATTTGAACTATGGGGTCCCAGGAAAAAGAAGAGAAATATGAGAACATTTTCGGAAAGTATACTTGAAAATTTCCCTAACATGGGGGGAAAAAAAAATAGTCACTCAAGTCCAAAAAGTGCAGAGAGTATCATGAAGGATAAACCCAAGGAGAAACATGGCAGGACACATACTAAGCAAACTAACAAAGATTAAACACAAAGGAAGAATGTTAAAAGAAGCAAGGGAAAAGCAACAAGTAACATACAAGGGAAACCCAACAGATTTAACAGCTGACCTTTCAGCAGAAACTCTGTAGGCTAGGGAAAATTGACAGGATTTATTTAAAATATTGAAAGGGAAAAATTTGTACCGAAGATTACTCAAACTGGGAAGGATCTCATTCAAAATTGAAGAAGAAATAAAGAGTCTTATGGACAAGCAACAGTTAAGACACTTATTTAGATGGGAAATACAAGAGAACAAAAAGACATACAAAAGAAAACCCCAAACAATTAAGACAATGGCAATTGGAATATATATATATACACATATATACATATATATACATGTATATATACACACACATATACATATATAAGTTCTGTTCAATTCAGTAGTGTCCAACTCTGTGCAACTGCATGAACCACAGTAAGCCAGGCCTTCCTGTCCATCACCAACTCCCAGGGTTCACTCAAACCCATGTCCATCGAGTTAGTGAGCCATCCAGCCACCTTATCCTCTGTCGTCCACTTCTCCTCCTGCCCCCAATCCCTCCCAGCATCAGAGTCTTTTCCAATGAGTCAACCCTTCGCATCAGGTGGCCAAAGTATTGGAGTTTCAGCTTTAGCGTCAATCCTTCCAAAGAACACCCAGGGCTGATCTCCTTCAGAATGGACTGGTTGGATCTCCTTGCAGTCCAAGGGACTCTCAAGAGTCTTCTCCAACACCACAGTTCAAAAGCATCAATTCTTCGGAGATCAGCTGTTTTCACAGTCCAACTCTCACATCTATTCATGACCCTGGAAAAACCACAGCCTTGATTAGGCGGACCTTCCTTGGCAAAGGAATGTCTCTGCTTTTGAATATGCTATCTAGGTTGGTCATAACTTTCCTTCCAAAAAGTAAGCGTCTTTCATTTTCATGGCTGCAATCACCATCTGCAGTGATTTCAGAGCCCCAAAAAATGAAGTCTGACACTGTTTCCACTGTTTGCCCATCTATTTCCCTTGAAGTGATGTGAACAGATGCCATGATCTTCGTTTTCTGCATGTTGAGCTTTAAGCCAACGTTTTCACTCTACTCTTTCACTTTCATCAAGAGGCTTTTTAGTTCCCCTTCACTTTCTGCAAAATGGTGATATCATCCACATATTTGAGGTTATTGATGCTTCTCCTGTCAGTCTTGATTCCAGCTTGTGCTTCTTCCAGCCCAGGATTTCTCATGATGTACTCTGCATATAAATTAAATGAGCAGGATGACAATACATAGCCTTGACATGCTACTTTTCAAATTTAGAACCACTCTGTTGTTCCATGTCCAGTTATAACTGTTGCTTCCTGACGTGCATATAGGTTTCTCAGGGGACAGGTTAGGTGATGTGGTATTCCCATCTCTTTCAGAATTTTCCACAGTTTATTGTGATCCACAAAGTCAAAGGCTTTGGCATAGTCAATAAAGCAGAAATAGATGTTTTTCTGGAACTCTCTTGCTTTTTCTATGATCCAGCAGATGTTGGCAATTTGATCTCTGGTTACTCTGCCTTTTCTAAAACCAGCTTGAACATTAGGGAGTTCATGGTTCACGTATTACTGAAGCTTGGCTTGGAGAATTCTGAGCATTACTTTACTAGCATGTGAGATGAGTCTAATTCTGCCATAGTTTGAGCATTCTTTGACATTGTCTTTCTTTGGGATTAGAATGAAAACTGACCTTTTCCAGTTCTGTGGCCACTGCTAAGTTTTCCAAATTTGCTCACATATTGAGTGCAGCACTTTCACAGCATCATCTTTCAAGATTTGAAATAGCTCAACTGGAATTCCATCACCTGCATCAGCTTTGTTCGTAGTGATGCTTTCTAAGGCCCACTTGACTTCACATTCTAGGATGTCTGGCTCTAGGTGAGTAATCACACCATTGTGATTATCTTGGTGAAGACCTTTTTTATACAGTTTTTCTGTGTATTCTTGCCACCTCTTTGTAATATCTTCTGCTTCTGTTAGGTCCATACCATTTCTGTCCCTTATCAGAATCATCTTTGCATGAAATGTTCCCTTGATAGCTCTAACTTTCTTGAAGTGATCTCTAGTCTTTCCCCTTCTGTTGTTTTCCTCTATTTCTTTGCATTGAGGACGGCTTTCTTATCTCTCTTTGTTATTCTTTAGAACTCTGCATTTAGACACTTATATATTTCCTTTTCTCCTTTGCTTTTCACTTCTCTTCTTTTCAGAGCTATTTGTAAGGCCTCCCCAGACAGCTATTTTTCTTTTTTGCATTTCTTTTCCATGGGATTGTTCTTCATCCCTATCTACTGTGCAATGTCACGAACCTCCGCCCATAGTTCATCAGGCACTCTGTCTATCAGATCTAGTTCCATAAATCTATTTCTCACTTTCACTGTATAATCATAAGGGATTTGATTTAGGTCATGACTGAATGGTCTAGTGGTTTTCCCTACTTTCTTCAATTTAAGTCTCAATTTGGCAATAAGGGGTTCATGATCTTTGCCACAGTCAGCTCCCGGTCTTGTTTTTGCTGACTGTATAGAGCTTCTCCATCTTTGGGTGCAAAGAATATAATCAATCTGATTTCAGTGTTGACCATCTGATGATGTCCATGTGTAGAGTCTCTTCTTGTATTGTTGGAAGAGGGTGTTTGCTATGACCAGGGCATTTTCTTAGCAAATCTCTATGAGCCTTTGCCCTGCTTCATTCCATATTACAAGGCCAAATTTTTTGTTACCCCAGGTGTTTCTTGACTTCCTACTTTCGCATCCCAGTCCCCTATAATGAAAAAAAAAAAAAAAACAACACAATTTTTTTTTGGGGGGTGTTAGTTCTAAAAGGCCTTGTAGGTCTTCATAGAACCATTCAGCTTCAGCTTCTTCAATGTTACTGGTTGGGGCATCGTCTTGGATTACTGTGATATTGAATGGTTTGCCTCGGAAACCAACAGAGATCATCTGTCGTTTTTGAGATTGTTTCCAAGTATTGCATTTCAGACTCTTTTGTTGATCATGATGGCTACTTCATTTCTTGTAAGGGATTCCTGCCCACAGTAGTAGATATAATGGTCATCTGAGTTAAATTCACCCATTCCTGTCCATGTTAGTTCGCTGATTCCTAGAATGTTGAGATTCACTCTTGCCATCTCCTGTTTTACCACTTTCAATTTGCCTTTATGCATGGACCTAACATTCCTGTTTCTGATGCAATATTGCTCTTTACAGCATTGGACCTTGCTTCTATCATCAGTCACATCCACCACTGAGTATTGTTTTTGTTTTGGCTCCATCCCTTCATTCTTTCTGGAGTTATTTCTCCACTGATTTCTAGTAGCATATTGGGCACCTACCGACCTGGGGAGTTCCTCTCTCAGTATCCTATAATTTTGCCTTTTCATACTGTTCATTGAGTTCTCTGCAAGAATAATGAAGTGGTTTGCCATTCCCTTCTCCAGTGGACCACATTCTGTCAGACTTCTCCACCATGACCTCAGATCTAAAGACACATATAGACAGAAAGTTAGAGGATGGAAACATATATTCCATGCAAATGGAAATCTAAAATTTCAAGCTGTTAAAGTGCTGTGCTCAATATGCCAGTGAATTTGGAAAATTTGCCAGTGGGCACAGGTGTAGGAAAATCAGCTCTCATAACAATATCAGAAAAAGACAATGCCAAAAATAGTTCAAACTAAGGCAAAATTGCACTCATTTCACATGATGGCAAGGTAATGCTCAAAATCCTGCAAGTTAGGCTTCAACAGTATGCAAACTGAGAACTTCCAGATGTACAAACTGCATTTAGATAAGGCAGTAGAACCAGAGATGAAATTACCAGCATCCACTGGATCATAGAAAAAACAAGAATGTTCCAGAAAAACATCAACTTCTGCTTCATTGACTGCACTAAAAACTTTGTGTGCATCACAACAAACTCTGGAAAACTCTTAAAGAAATGGGACTATCAGGCCAACTTACACATTTCTTGTGAAACCTGTATGCAGATCAAGAAGCAACAGTTAGAACCAGACATGGAACAATGGACTGGTTCAAAATTCAGAAAGGAATATATCAAGGCTGTATATTGTCACCCTGTTTATTTAACTTATACACAGGGTACATCATGTGAAATGGGAGGCTAGCTTAAGCACAAGCTGGACTCAACATTGCAGGAAGAAATAAAATAACCTCAGGAATACATATGACACCATTCTTAAGACAGAAATTGAAGAGTAACTAAAGAACCTCTTGATGAAGGTGAAAGAGGAGAGTGAAAAAGTTGACTTAAACCTCAACACTCAAAAAACGAAGATCATGGCATCCAGTCCCATCACTTCATGGCAAACAATTGGGGAAAAAATGGACACAGAAACAGATTTTACTTTTTTGGACTCCAAAATCACTGCAGACGATGATTAGAGCCATGAAATTTAAAACTCTCACTCTTTGGAAGAAAAGCTAGCTATGACAAACAAGGACAGTGTAGTAATAACCCATTTGCAAACAAATGTCTGTATAGTCAAAACTATGTTTTTTCCAATAGTCATATATGTATGTGAGATTGATCATAAAAAAAGACAATTAGCTCTGAAGAACTGGTACTTTGAATTGTGGATCTGGAGAAGACTTTTGAGAGTTCCTTCGACTGCAAGGAGATCAAACCAGTCAACCCTGAAATCAACCATGAATATTCTTTCGAAGTACTGATGCTGAAGCTGAAGCTCCAATACTTTGGTCACCTGATGCGAAGAGCTGACTCATTGGAAAAGACCCTGACGCTGGGAAAGATTGAGGTCAGGAGGAGAAGGGTTGACAGAGAATGAGATGATTAGATGGCATCACTGACTCAACAGACATGAGTTTGAGCAAACTCCAGGAGATGAAGAACAGAGAAGTCTGGCTTAATGTCCATGGGATCACAAAGAGTCAGATTGACTGAGTGACTGGACAACAACACAAAGACTTTATAGATTCAATTTAGTCTCTATTACAATTCAATAGCTTTTTTGACAAAAACACAGAAATCCATCCTAAATTCAAGAGGAATTATAAGAAATGTCAAATAGTCAAAATAATCTTGAAAAACAACAAAAACTTTGAAAGTCTTAGCCTTCCTAACTTAAAAACAATGCAAATAATGATAATCAAATGTCTGATATTTCCATTTAAACATATATAGACCGTAGGAATAGTACATATAAGCCCTCCCTATATCTCTCCATATATGTCCAAGTGATTTTTGAAGAATGACAATATAATTAAATGCAGAAAGACTTTGCCTTTTCAAACCAATACAGTATTGTAAAGTAAAATAAAGTAAAAATAACAATTAAAAAATAATAATAAAAAAATAAAACAAGTACTATGCTAAAAACAACAACAACAACAACAACAACTAAAGCGAGTAAATCAGTAATCAAAAACTAGCTGCCAATAACAACAATAAGTAGGTCCAGAATCAAATGGCAAATATTATCAAATATTTTGAAACACCAATATTTCACAAACTCTTCTAAAAATGGAGAAAAGACAATTCTTAATACCTTTTGTAAGGGTAGCATTACATTAATCTGATACCATAGTCAGATACTGGACATGGAACAACAGACTGGTTCCAAATAGGAAAAGGAGTACGTCAAGGTTGTATATTGTCACCATGCTTATTTAACTTATATGCAGAGTACATCATGAGAAATTCTGGGCTGGATGAAGCACAAGCTGGAATCAAGATTGCCAGGAGAAATATCAATAACCTCAGATATGTAGATGACACACCCTTATGGCAGAAAGTGAAGAGGAGCTAAAAAGCTTCTTGATGAAAGTGAAAGAGGAGAGTGAAACTGTTTGTTTAAAGCTCAACATTCAGAAAATGAAGATCATGGCATCTGGTCCCATCACTTCATGGGAAATAGAAGGGAAAACAGTGGAAACAGTGTCAGACTTCATTTGTTTGGGTTCCAAAATCACTGCAGATAGTGACTGCAGCCATGAAATTAAAAGACATTTACTCCATGGAAGAAAAGTTATGACCAAACTAGATAACATATTGGAAAGCAGACACGTTACTTTGCTAACAAAGGTCCGTTTAGTCAAGGCGATGGTTTTTCCAGTGGTCATGTATGGATGTGGGAGTTGGTCTGTGAAGAAAGCTGAGTGCCAAAGAATTAATGCTTTTGATCTGTCATGTTGGAGAAGACTCTTCAGAGTCCCTTGGACTACAAAGAGACCCAACCAGTCCATTCTAAAGGAGATCAACCCTGGTATTTCTTTGGAAGGAATGATGCTAAAGCTGAAACTCCAATACTTTGGCCACCTCATGCAGAGAGTTGACTCATTGAAAAAGACTGCTGCTGGGAGGGATTGGGGGCAGGAGGAAAAGTGGATGACAGAGGATGAGATGGCTGGATGGCATCACCGACTCGATGGACATGAGTTTGTTTGAACTCCTGGAGTTGGTGATGGACAGGGAGGCTTGGCAATTCACGGAGTTGCAAAGAGTCGGACATGACTGAGTGACTGAACTGAACTGATACCAATACCTTTTATAAATATAGATATAAAAATTATCCACAATATGCTAGCAAACATAAGATTATATTGAAAATATTGTACAGCTTATACAAGCGGTATTTATCCCAGGAATGCAAAGTTGTTTAATCATAGCAAAATCAATGCAACATAATGCATTAATAAACTGTAAAGAAAAAAATCATCTCAAATGATAAAATATTTCATTGGAAAAATATTCAAACACTTTCACAATAAATACACTCAGAAAATTAAGAAAACAAGTAAAAAAAAAAAATCTTCCTCATCTTCCTCAAGCAGACAAAGGACATATGTGAAAAACTCATAACAAACCTCAGGCTGGATGTTGAGTGGCTGAAACCTTTCCTCTTAAGTCCAGAACACATATAGTCACGTTACATTCACTCTTGTTATTTTTCATTGCATTGGAATTTCTGGCCAGAAAATTAGGAGGGAAAAGGAAAACAAGACATCAAATTTGGAAAGAAAGAAGGAAAATTGTCAGTGTAAATGAGATGATTCTATATATTCTCAAAAATTTCACTAAAAGAATACTAGAGTGAAGAAATGAATACTCCATAGAGGAAAGTACCAGATAAATACAAAAATAAGCTTCATTTCAAGACAACCCACACTAATTTTCCAACAAAACTGGAACCCAACCTTAAACATTGAAATGCAGGCTGCCCAAATCCATACCAAATGCATAGACACACCAAACCTCACTACTGGACACTCCATTGCACTCCAGAGAGAGGAGATTCAGTTCCATCCACCAGAACACAGATACAAGTTCCCCCAATCAGAAAACCTTGACAAGCCACTGATCTATCCCCATCCACATGGAGAAATCTCCACAATTAAGAGGAACCATGACTCTTCAGTGTGCAAAAACGATGCCCAAACACAGCAATCTAAACAAAATGAAAAAGCAGAGAAATATCCAGCAGGTGAAGGAACATGATAAAAACCCACCAAACCAAACTATAGAGGAGGAGATATGTAGTCTACCTGAAAAAGAATTCAGAATAATGATAGTAAAGACGATCCAATATCTTCAAAACAAAATGGAGTTACAGGTAGATAGACTAGAGACAGGGATTGAGAAGATGTAAGAAATGTTTAACAATGACCTAGAAGAAATAAAGAAGACTCAGTCAATAGTGAATAATGCAATAACTAGATCACTCTGGAGGGAACCAAGAGTATAGCAACTGAGACAGAAAAAGGATGTGAGCTGAAAGATAGAATGTTTTAAATAATTTAAGCAGAGTGGAAAAAAGAAATGAGGGCAACCTCAGAAATCACTGGGACAATGTTAAACGCCCCAACATTCAAATCATAGGTGTCCCAGAAGAAGAAGACAAAAAGAAAGGCCATGAGAAAATACTTGCGGTGATAATAGCCAAAAACTTCCCTAAAATGAGGAAGGAAAAAGCCACCCAAATCCAAAAATCCAGAGAGTCTCAAACAGAATAAACCCAAAGATAAACACCCCAAGTCATATATTAATCAAATTAAAAAAAAAATAAACACAAAGAGCAAATATTAAAAGCAGTATGGAAAAAAACAATAAATTACATACAAGGAGATACCCACAAGGATAACAGCTGGTTTTTCAATAGAAACTCTTCAAGAGAGCAGGGAATGCCAGGACATACCTAAAGTGATGAAAGAAAATCTTACAACCAAGATTAACTTACCCAGCACAGATCTTATTCAGATTTGAAAGAGAAATCAAACGGTTTGCAAACAAGTAAAAGCTGAGATAATTCAGCACCACAAAACAAACTCTTCAAAAAAACGCTAAAAGATATTCTCTAGACAGGAATCACAGAACAGGTTTATTAAAACAAATCCAAAACAACAAAGTAAATAATAACAGGATCATACTTACCAATAATTCCTTAAAGGTAAATTCATTAAATGCTCCAACCAAAAACAAAGACTGGCCAATTGGATGCAAAAAGAAAATTCCTATATATGCTGTCTACAAGGAACCCACTTCAAACCTAGGGACACATACAGACTGAAACTAAAGGCATGGGAAATGATATTTCCCCCAAATGTAGACCAAAGAAAGGGGGAGATGCAAATGGAAAATAATTTCAAAAGTAATATATGTATAACTGAATCAACTTGCCATACACCTGAAATATTGTAAGTCAATTATACTTTAAAAGACCTGTATACAGAAAACCATAAGATACTGATTAAAAAATACAAAGATGACACAAATAGATGGAGAAATCCACCATGTTCTGGGATTGGAAGTATCAATATAGTGAACATGAGTATACTACCCAAAACAATCTATAGATCAACACAATCCTTATCAAACTACCAATGGTATTTTTCACAAAACAAATAATTTTGAAATTTTTATGGAAACACAAAGGACATCAAATAGCCAAAGCAATCTTGAAAAAGAAGAATAGAAATGTTGAAATCAACCTTCCTGCCTTCAGACTATACTACAAAGCTACAGTCGTCAAGACGATATGGTCCTGGCACAAAAACAGGTTTTTTTGTTTTATTTTGTTTTGTTTTGTTTTTTTTTTTTTTTTGCTTTATTTTACTTTACAATTCTGTATTGGTTTTGCCATATATTGACATGAATCCACCACGGGTGTACATGAGTTCCCAAACATGAACCCCCCTCCCACCTCCCTGCCCATAACGTCTCTCTGGGTCATCCCCATGTACCAGCCCCAAGCATGCTGTATCCTGCATTGGACATAGACTGGCGATTCAATTCTTACATGATATTATACATGTTTCAATGCCATTCTCCCAAATCAGGAATTCAGACCCAATGGAGAAAAACTGAAACTTTAGAGATAAGTCCACCGACCTATGGGCACCTTATCTTTGACAAAGAAAGCATAAGTATACAATAGAGAAAAGATCATCTCTTCACCAAGTGGTGCTGGGAAGATGGATCAACTATTTGTAAAAGAATGAAATTAGAACACTCACAACATCATACACAAAAATAAACTCAAAATGGATTAAAGACCCAAATGTAAGACCAGAAATTTTGAAAGACAGGCAGAACACTCTCTGACATAAATTGCACCCAGATCCTCTATGGCGCACCTCCTAGAATAATGGAAATAAAAAGAAAAATAAACAAGTGGTACCTAACTAAACTTAAAAGATTTTACACAACAAAGGAAACTAGAAGCAAGGTGAAAAGGCAACCCTCAAAATGGGAGAAATTAAGAGCAAACAAAACTGACAAAAAATTAATCTCTAAAATATACAAGCAAGACATACAGCCCAATACCAGAAAAACAAACAATCCAATCAAAAAGTGAACAGATCTAAGCAGACCATTCTACAAAGAAGACATACAGATGGCTAACAAACACATGAAAAGATACTCAACAACTCTCATTTTTAGAGAAATGCAAATCAAAAATATAATGAGATATCATCTCACACTGGTTAGAATGGGCATCACCATACAAACAATAAATGCTAGAGATGATGTGGAGAAAAGCGAACCCTCTCACATTGTTGGTGGGAATGCAAATTTATATAGCCACTATGGAGATTCCTTACAAACCTAGAAATAAAGGTACCATATAACCCAGCAATCATTCTACTGGACATATACCCTGAGGAAACCAAAACTGAAAAGGACACATGTACCCCAGTGTTCATTGCAGAACTATTTACAATAGCGAGGACATGGAAGCAACTTCAATGATCGATCTATTGATGTATAAATGGATAAGGACGTTTTGGTACATATACAAAGTAGACTATTACTCAGCCATAAAAAAAGAATACATTTGAGTCAATTCTAATGAGGTAGATAAGTCTAGAGCCTATTATACAGAGTGTAGTAAATCAGAAAGACAAATATTGTATATTAACACATATGTATGGAATCTAGAAAAATAGTACTGATGATCTTACTTGGAGAGCAGTAAAGGAGACACAGACATTTTTGACACAGTGAAGGAAGGAGAGGACAGGATGATATGAAAGAATAGCATTGAAACACATGCATTACCATATGTAAAATAGATAGCCAGTGGGAGTTCAATACATGACACAGGGAAGGCAAAGCCAGTGCTCTGTGACAAACTAGAGGTTTGGGATGGGGAAGGGGAAAGGAGAGGGTTTCAAGAGGGAGGGGACATATTTATACCTAATGCCATTTCATGCTGAGATATGGCAAAAAGCCATCACCATATGGTAAAATAATTATAGTCCAATTAAAATAAATAAATTTTTGATAGTTGTGTTTTCTTTCAAAATTTGAAAAACTAATCCTAAAATTCCTATGGAATTACAAGCAAACACAAACAAAACAAATTTGAAATAGAACAACAAAAGTTGAATATTATTTCTAATATCAACACTTATATTGATCAATACCTCAAGATCATTGTAAACAAAACAGTGTGGTATTGACATTTGGCTAGACATAGAATAGAATAAAAATGAGAATCCAAATATAAATCCACATATCAAATGTATAGATATAAATTATAGAAATCTAGTTTATTTTTATAGTATATATAAAATATGCATAAATTTCAGTTTTAATCATTTTTGTTTGTGCAGCTCAGTGGCATTGACATCATTCGCAATATTGTGCAACCATCACAATACATCTCCAAAATATGTTAAACTAAACAGGAATTTTGTACATATTACATGGTAACTCCATTATAATATATATTCCTTTCAACTCCTGGAAACCCCTATTCTCTACTGTACCCAGATAATTTTCTTTATGTCTCTACAACTTTGACTATTCTATATACCTAATATATGTGAAATAATAAAATGTTTACCATTTAGTGTCTGGGTTATTTTACTTAGGGGCTTCCCTGGTGGCTCAGAGGATAAAGCATCTGCCTGCAAGGCAGGAGACCTGGGTTCGATCCCTGGTTTGGGAAGATCCCCTGGAGAAGGAAATGGCAACCCACTCCAGTATTCTTGCCTGGAGAATCCCACGGACAGAGTAACCTGGTGGGCTACAGTCCATGCAGTTGCAAAGAGTTGGACACTACTGAGTGACTTATTTTACTTAGCATAGTTATTTTCAGTATTCATCCATGCTGTATTGTGTAGCACAATGCTTTATTCATTTTTAAGACTGAAAATTATCATCTTTATGTATATACCACAATTTGTTTATCCATTCATTTATTCATGGACATTTGAGTTAATTATATTTTATGGCTCTGATGAACAATGCTGTTATAAACATGTATTTTCATCATTTTTTAGGCCCCACTTTAAATTCTTTGGCTATATATATTCAAATGGAATTGATGTATCATATGGCTCAGGTGGCTCAGTGGTAAAGAATCCACCTGTCAATACAGGATATGTAGTAGATGTGGTTCGAACCCTGCATTAGGAATACCTCCTGAAGAAGGAAATAGCAATCCACTCCAGTATTCTTGCTGGGAAAATCTCCTAGACAGAGGAGTCTGGCACGCTACAGTCCATGCGGGTCGCCAAAGAGTCAGACATAACTGAGAGACTCAGCACACACACAAGGTACACTATGGTTTATTTTCTGAGGAACTGTCCTACTGTTTTATGCCAAAGCTGCACATTTTACATTCCAACCATCAGTGAACAAGGTTTCTAATTTCTCCACATCATCACCAACACTTGGTATTTTCCAATATTTTTTATAGTTGCAAAGTGATATCTCATTGTGGTTTTGATTTACATTTCCCTATTGACTAGTCATTTCAGCATTTTTTAATGTACTTATTAGCTTTTTGAAATCTTCTTTGATTTCTTCTTTCAATTTCTTGCCCATTTGAGAAACCTTGTTTTTAGAAAACTACTAGAGCTCATCAATAATTTCAGCAAAATCTGATAATAAAAAATTGATACACAGAAATCAGTTTCTTTTCTATACAATAAAATGAAAGATCTGAAAGAGAAATTAAGGAAACAATCCCATTTGCTGTTGTATCAAAAATAAAATACCTTAGAATAAATGGACCTAGGAAGGAAAAAGAACTGTACTGGGAAAGATACAAGTAAAACATCATTATACAGAAAACTTTTGTTGTTGTTGAAACCTACAGTGGCAACCATAATGAGGACAGGCTTCTGTTCTGGTATGTGGTCCTTGCTGCCCTGCCTAGGGGAAAACTCACCCCTGCAGAGGCACTATCTGCTTAATGCTCTACGACTGAAGTTTTCAAATGAAAGGAAAGCCTAGTCTTAAGAGAGAGGCAGGAGGTCTAGGCCAGTTCAGGATCCAGCATAAAGACAAGACAAGTCTCTTTCCCTCTTCTCAGTTCTTTCTTGCCTTTAACTTTATAAAGAATTGGGAGATAAAAACAGTTCTTTTTAAAGTCCTCCTTTATTCAGGATTTTGACATTCTTGGCCTGTGTGGGGCTGGAGAGAACTTGATGCTTTCTCCAGAATGAAGAGTCCCAATTGTATATCAGTGTTAAAAATAAAACAAAATGAAACCTTTGATGAGATTTTTGTGGATTATTTTATAAATGTGTCGTTAATATAAAAAAATTATATTAGCAGTATTTAATCATTCTCACCTGTCTAGAATAAAACAGAAGGTTAATATTCTTACAGAGAACAGCAGAGCTTTAAGAGTCATTTTCATTTTAAGTCAATTTTGTTTTGCCAATATATTGTTTAGAATTTCTATTTTACTAATGTTAACTAAAGAGATTTTTCAGGCACCCATGTCTGTAAAAAATATTTTTAAATAAAGTTTCTTTTGTTGTAGCAAAAAAAAAAAAAAAAAAAGACTGTACTGGGAAAACAATAAGCATTGATGAAAGAAACTGAAGACAGCAGAAGCTGGTGGAAATATATACCATATTCATGGATTGAAAAACTCAGTATTGTTAAAATGACTGTACTACCTAAGGTAAACTGCATATTCAATGCAATCTATATCAAAATAACAATGACATTTTTTCTTTTGCAGATCTCGAAGAAAATATCTTAAAATTTGTATGGAAGCACAAAAGACCCTGAATGGCCAAAGAAATATTAAGAAAAATGAAGCTGGAGTAATCTGGCTCCCTGATTTCAGGCAGTATTATAAAGCTACAGTCATGTAAACAGTATGGTAAAGCACAAAAGTAAACACATACTTCAGTAAAACAGGATAGAATGCCTGGGAATAAACCCATACATCTAAGATGAATTAATTGATGAGAAAGTAGGCAAGAATATACAGTGGAAAAATGGTATTTCTTCTATAAGTAGTGCTGGAACAATGGACAGCTACATGTAATAGAATGAAATTGGAAAGTTCTCTAAAATCACATACAAAGTAAACTAAAAAGGCACTAAATACTAAATATTATACAGCTTCTAGAGTTTGCTGTGCAGTAGAAATTAACACAACACTGTAAATCAAATATGGTGGTTTAGTCGCTAAGTCGTGTCCAACTCCTGAAACCCCATGGACTACAGTGTGCCAGGCTCCTCTGTCCATGGGATTCTCCAGGCAAGAAAACTGGAGTGGGTTGCCATTTCCTTCTCCAAAAAATCAAATATAGTTCAATTACTGGAAATAGAACTGCCATATGACCCAGCAATCCCACTGCTGGGCATACACACTGAAGAAACCAGATCAAAAGAGACACATGCACCCCAGTGTTCATTGCAGCACTGTTTATAATAGTCAGGACATGAAAGCAACCTAGATGCCCATCAACAGATGAATGGATAAGAAAGCTGTGGTACATATACACAATGGAGTATTACTCAGCCATTAAAAAGAATACATTTGAATCAGTTCTAATGAGGTCTATGAAACTGGAGCCTAGTATACAGAGTCAAGTAAGCCAGAAAAAAAAAAAAAAACAATACAGTATACTTACACATATATATGGAATTTAGAAAGAAGGTAATGATAACCCTGTATGAGAGGCAGCAAAAGAGACACAGATGTACCTAACAATCTTTTGGACTCTGTGGGAGAGAGCGAGGGCAGGATGATATCGGAGAATGGCATTGAAAAATGTAAAATATCATATGTGAACCAAATCGTCAGTCCAGGTTTGATGCATGAGACAGGGTGCTCGGGGCTGGTTCACTGGGATGACCCAGACGGATGGGACGTGGAGTGGGGAGGTGAGAGGGGGGTTCAGAATAGAGAACACATATACACTCATGGCAAACTCAAATCAATGTATGGCAAAATCAATACAATATTGTAAATTAAAATAAATAAATTAATTTAAAAAATAAAAATAATAAAAGATAAAAACTCCTAAAAGAAAACATAAACAGAACAATCTTTGACATATATAGCAACAATATCTATTTGGATCCATATTACAGAGTTTGGAAACAAAAACAAAAATAAATAACTGAATCTAATTATACTTAAAAGGTTTTGTGCAACAAATGAAACCAAAAGCAAATCAGACAGCCTACAGAACAGGAGAAATATTTTCAAAAAACTAAGACTGGCAAAATATAGAAACAGCTTATAAATAACAATAAAAAAAAAATCAACCCAGTTAAAAATGGCAGATTATCTAAATAGATATATATCCAAAGAAGACATAGTGATGGCCAAAAACCTCATGAAATTATGTTTAACATTACTAATTATTAAAGAAATGCAAAGTAAAACTAAGACAAGTTTACATCTAATTCCAATCAGAATGACCATCATCAAAAGATCTAATAACAAAAAATTCTAGAGACAATGTGGAGTAAAATAAATGATCCTACACTGTTGATGGGAATGAAAATTAGTACAGCCACTATAGAGAACAACATGCAGTTTCCTTAAAAAAGCTAATTTCTGTATAATCCTGCAATCCCACTCCTTCGTATACATTCATAGAAAACCATAACTGAAAAAGATACATTCACTCCGAAGTTCAGTCCAGAAATATTTACAATAGCCAAGATATGAGATTACCTTAGATGTCCATTACCACATGACTAAAGGAGACTACACACACACACACACACACACACACACACGTATGCACATGTATTGTTGTTTGCTTGCTCAATCATGTCTGAATATTTGTTATCACATGGACTGCAACATGCCAGGCTTCCCTGTCCTTCACCATCTCCCGGAGCTTGCTTAAACTCATGTCCATTGAGTCAGTGATGGCATCCAATCACCTCATCCTCTGTTGCTCCCGTCTCCTCCTGCCTTCAATCTTTCCAAGCATATTATTCAGCCAGAAAAAAGGAAAGAAATGTCATCTGAAGCAATATGGATTGATCTAGAGATTATCATACTAAGTGAAGCAAGTCAGACAGGGAAAGACAAATATTCTATGATATCATATAGGTGGATTAAAAAAAGGATAACAGTAAATTCATTTACTAAACAAGAGCAGACTCACAGATAGAGAAAATAAGCTTATGGTTACCAATGTGGAAAAGGAGTTGTAAATTAGGAGTTTTGAATTAACATTCACACTACTATATACAAAGTGCATAATCAATAGGGAAAATATATCCAATATGTTTGATGGCCTATAAAACAAAACAACATATATGTATGTATGTATGTATGTATATCGCTATGCTATACACCTGAAACTAAACACCATTGTAACTTAACTATACTTCAATGACAAACTGAAAAAATCTAAAAGAGATGAAAATACCAGGCCACCTTATCGGCTTCCTGAGAAATCTGTATGCAGATCAAGAAGCAAGAGTAAGAACTGGACATGGAACAACAGACTGGTTTCAAATTGGGAAAGGAGTACGTCCAGGCTAGATATTGTCACCTTGCTTATTTAACTTATATGCACGGTGCATCATGTGATATGCCAGGCTGGATGAAGCACAAGTTTGAATCAAGATTGCAGGAAGAACTATCAATAGCCTCAGATATGCAAACAACTCTTCCAACAACACAAGAGAAGATGCTACACATGGACATTACCAGACGGTCAATATCGAAATCAGACATTATATTATTTCCTGCCAAAGAAGGAGAAGCTCTATACTGTCAGCAAAAACAATTTCAGCAGCTGACTGTGGCTCAGATCATGAACTCCTTATTGCTAAATACAGATTTAAATTGAAGAAAGAAGGGAAAACCACAAGACCATTCACGTATGACCTAAATCAAATCCTTTATACAGTGGAAGTGACAAAGAGATCTGTTAGATATCCTGAAAAACTACGAATGGAGGCTCGAGACATTGTACAGGAGGCAGTGATTAAGACTATCCCAAAGAAGAAGAAATGCAAAAAGGCAAAATGATTGTCTGATGAGGCCTCACAAATAGCTGAGAATGGAAGAGAAGCTAAATGTAAAGGACAAAAGGAAAGGTATACTTATTTGGATACAGAGTTCCAAAGAATAATAGCAAGGACAGATAAGAAAGACTTCCTCAGTGATCAAAGCAAAGAAACAAAAGAAACCAATCGAATGGGAAAGACTAAAGATCTCTTCAAGAAAATTAGTGATACCAAGGGAATATTTCATACAAAGATGGGCACAATAAAAGACAGAAATGGTATGGACCTAATTAAAGGAGAAGATATTAAGAAGAGGTGGCAAGAATACACAGAACTAGTACTTGGATGCAATCTTAAAAACAACAGAAAGATCTCTGTTCGTTTCCAAGGCAAACCATTCAATATCACAGTAATCCAAGTCTCTGCCCCAACAAGTAACATTGAAGAAGCTGAAGTTGAACGGTTCTATAAAGACCTACAAGACCTTTTAGAACTAACACCCAAAAAAGACGTCCTTTTCATTATAGGGGACTGGAATGCAAAAGTAGGTAGTCAAGAAACACCAGGAGTAACAAGCAATTTATGCCTTGGAATATGGAATGAAGCAGGGCAAAGGCTCATAGAGTTTTGCCAAGAAAATGCACTGGTCATAGCAAATACCCTCTTCCAACAACACAAGAGAAGTCTTTACATATGGACATCACCAGATGGTCAACACTGAAATCAGATTCACTACATTCTTTGCAGCCAAAGATGGAGAAGTTCTATACAGTCAACAGAAACAAGACGAGGAGCTGACTGTGGCTCAGACCATGAACTCCTTATTACCAAATTCAGACTCAAATTGAAGAAAGTAGGGAAAACCACTAGACCATTGAGAAATGACCTAAATCAAATCACTTATGATTATACAGTGGAAGTGAGAAATAGACTTAAGGGCTTAGATCTGATAAATAGAGTGCCTGATGAACTGTGGAATGAGGTTTGTGACATTGTACAGGAGACAGGGATTAAGAACATCCCCATGGAAAAGAAATGCAAAATAAAAGCAAAATGGCTGTCTGTGGAGGCCTTACAAATAGCTGTGAAAAGAAGAGAAGCAAAAAGCAAATAACTAAAGGAAAGATACAAGCATCTGAATGCAGAGTTCCAAAGAATAGCAAGGAGAGAAAAGAAAGCCTTCCTCAGTGATCAATGCAAAGAAATAGAGGAAAACAAGAGAATGGGAAAGACTAAAGATGTCTTCAAGAAAATTAGAGATACCAAGGGAACATTTCATGCAAAGTTGGGCTCGATAAAACACAGAAATGGTCTGGACCTAACAGAAGCAGAAGATACTAAGAAGAGGTGGCAAGACCACACAGAATAACTGTACACAAAAGAGCTTCAAGACCAAGATAATTATGATGGTGTGATCACTCATCTACAGCCAGACATCCTGGAATGTGAAGTCAAGTGGGCCTTAGAAAGCATCACTACAAACAAAGCTAGTGGAGGTGATGGAATTCCGGTTGAGCTCTTTCAAATCCTGAAAGATGATGCTGTGTAAGTGCTGCTCTCAACATGCGAACAAATTTGGAAAACTCAGCAGTGGCCACAGGACTGGAAAAGGTCAGTTTTCATTGCAATCCCAAGGAAAATCAATGCCAAAGAGTACTCAAACTATCGCACAATTGTACTCATCTCACATGCTAGTAAAGTAAGCATGTGAGATGCTCAAAATTCTCCAAGCCAGACTTCAGCAATATGTGAACTGTAACTTCCGTATGTTCAAGCTGGTTTTGAAAAAGGCAGAGGAACAAGAGATCAAATTGCCAGCTTCTGCTGGATCATGGAAAAAGCAAGGGAGTTCCAGAAAAACATCTATTTTTGCTTTATTGACTATGCCAAAACCTTTGACTGTGTGGATCACAATAAACGGTGGAAAATTCTTCAAGAGATGGGAATACCAGACCACCTGACCTGCCTCTTGAGAAAACTATATGCAGGTCAGGAAGCAACAGTTAGAACTGGACATGCAACAACAGACTGGTTCCAAATAGGAAAAGGAGTATGTCAAGGATGTATATTGTCACCCTGCTTATTTAACTGATATGCAGTGTACATCATGAGAAATGCTGGGCTGGAAGAAGCACAAGCTGGAATCAAGATTGCTGGGAAAAATATCAATAACCTCAGACGTGCAGATGACACCACCCTTATGGCAGAAAGTGAAGAGAAACTAAAAACCCTCTTGATGAAAGTGAAAGAGGAGAGTGAAAATGTTGGCTTAAAGCTCAACATTCAGAAAACTAAGATCACGGCATCTGGTCCCATCACTTTATGGGAACTAGATGGGGGAAACAGTGGAAAGAGTAGCTGACTTTATTTTTTTGGGCTCCAATATCATGGCAGATGGTGACTGCAGCCATGAAATTAAAAGACTCTTACTCCTTGAAAGAAAAGTTATGACCAATCTCAATACCATATTGAAAAGCAGAGACATTACTTTGCCAACAAAGGTCTGTCTTGTCAAGGCTATGGTTTTTCCTATGGTCATGTATAGATGTGAGAGTTGGACTGTGAAGGAAACTGATTGCCAAAGAATTGATGCTTTTGAACTGTGGTTTGGAGAAGACTCTTGAGAGGACTGCAAGAAGATCCATTCTGAAAGAGATCAGCCCTGGGATTTATTTGGAAGGGATGATGCTAAAGCTGAAGCTCCAGTACTTTGGCCACCTCCTGCGAAGTGTTGACTCATTGGAAAAGACTCTGATGCTGGGAGGGATTGGGGGCAGGAGGAGAAAGGGACCACAGAGGATGAGATGGCTGGATGGCATCACTGACTCAACAGACGTGAATCTGAGTGAACTCCAGGAGATGGTGATGGACAGGGAGGCCTGGCGTGCTGTGATTCATGGGGTCACAAAGAGTCAGACACGATTGAGGAACTGAACTGAACTGAACTGATACACAAAAGATCTTCACGACCTAGATAACCACGATGATGTGATCACTCACTTATAGTTAGACCTCCTGGAATGCGAATTTAAGTGGGCAATACTAAGCATCACTAAGAAGAAAGCTAGTGGGGGTGAAAAAATTCCAGTTGAGCTATTTCAAATCCTAAAAGATGATGCTGTGAAAGTGCTGCACTCAATATGCTAGTAAATTTTGAAAACTCATCGGTGGCCATAAGACAGGAAAACGTCAGTTTTCATTCAAATCTCAAAGAAACGCCATGCCAAAGAATGTTCAAACTACTACACAACTGCACTCATTATACATGTTAGAAATCTGATGCTCAAAATTCTCCCAGCCAGGCTTCAACAGTTCATGAACCGAGAGCTTCCAGATGTTCAAGCTGGATTTAGAAAATGCAGAGGTACCAGAGATCAAATTTCCAACATTTGTTGGATCATCAAATAATCAAGAGAGTTTCACAAAATAACATCTACTTATACTTTATTGATGATGCCAAAGCCTTTGACTGTATAGATTACAACAAAATGTGGAAAATTCTTAAACAGAAGCTATACCACACCACCTGACTTGTCACTTGAGAAATCTGTATGCAGGCCAAGAAGCAGCAGTTAGGACTGGACATGGAACAACAGACTGGTTCCAAATTGAGAAAGGAGTATATCAAGGTTGTATATTGTCACCCTGCTCATTAACTTATATGCAGAAGATATCATGCAAAATACCAGGCTGAATGAAGCACAAACTGGAATCAAGATTGCTGAGAGAAACACCAATGACTTCAGATAAACAGATGACGTGTCCCTTATGGCAGAAAGTGAACAACTAAAACTAAAGGGTCTCTTGACGAAAGTGAAAGAGGAGATTGCCAAAGTTGGCTTAAAACTCAACATTCAGAAAACTAAGATCATCACTTCATGAAAAATAGATGGGGAAACAATGAAACAGTGAGAGACTTTTTTTGGGGGGGCTCCAAAAAATCACTGCCAATACTGACTGCAGCCATGAAATTAAAAGACTCTTGCTCCTTGGAAGAAAAACTATCACCAACCTACCAGAATATTAAAAAGCAGAGATATTACTTTACCAACAAAGGTCTTTAGAATCAAAGCTATGATTTTCCCAGTAGTCATGTGAGAGTTGGACCCTAAAGAAAACTGAATGCCGAAGAATCTATGCTTTTAAACTTTGGTTTTGGAGAAGACTCTTGAGAGTCCCTTGGACTGCAAGGAGATCAAACCAGTCAATCTTGAAGGAATTCAGTCCTGGATATTCATTGAAAGGATTGATGCTGAAGCTCTAATACTTTGGCTACCTGATGTGAAGAACTGACTCATTGGAAAAGACCCTGATGCTGGCAAAGATTGAAGGCAGGAGGAGAAGGGGACGGCAGAGGATGAGATGGTAGGATGGCATCACCAACTCGACGGACATAAATTTGAGCAAACTCCAACTGTTGGTGATGGACAGAGAAGCTCGGTGTGCTGAAGTCCATGGGGTTTCAGAGTCAGACACGACTGAGCGACTGCACTGAACTGATACTTCAAAAAAAAAAATCTAAACATATTTGGGGGAAAAGCATAGCCAAAATTTTGTTTTGGAATATTGAAATTATTAAATTTTGCTTTTTTACCCCAAAAGAAATGTGCCACGTTTAAAACAAACAAACAAACAAAAAATGTTGTGTACTAGTTTACTAAGGCTAACATTATAGTACCACAGACTGGGTGACTTAAAAAACCAAAATATATTTTGTTCACTGTTCTAGAGCCTAGAAGTCCAAGATCTAGGTGTCAGTAGGGATAATTTATTTGAGGCTTCTCTCCTTTGTTTTTAGTTGGACACAGTATCTTACTGCCATTATATGCTCCTTTCATTCTGTGTGTCTTTGTCTTAATCTTCTTGTTTTATATGTATACCAGTCTAACAGTTATGTTTATTTTATTTTAGCTTTCTCTTCTTCAGTTCAAGCTGGAAGTGATGTACTATTATAACACCATTTCTGTTTGTTGCTTCGGATGAAATGGATGCTTGGATCCATAAGTCACAAGGCTATTATCTGTTCAGCAAATGTTTTTCTGCTATAACCTTAGTGTTCTCTCTAAAGCATGGCTTTTCTTTTATTTTCTGCAATACAAAATTACCAAATCTTCATTTTTGTTCCCTTTTCTTAACATTTTTCAATTTTATTTTAGTTTTTCCTTTTTTGTTTAATTTTTATTTTATGTTGGAATATATTTTATTAACAACAGTGTGTTAGTTTGGGGTATACAGGAAAATATGTGTTTATTCATTTTCAAATTGTTTTCCTATTTATTGAATATTGAGCAGCATTCCCTGTATTATAGCATAGGTTTTTCTTGGTTATTTATTTTAAATGTAGAAACATACACATATCAATGCCAAAGTCCCAATATGTCCCTCCCCTTATCCATGCACTCTGATAATCATAAATTTGTTCTCTAAAATGTTGAGTCTGTTTCTGTTTTGAAAGTTCATTAGTATCACTTTCATTTTCGATTCTTCATATACCTGATATCATTTGAAATTTGTCTGTCTGACATACTTCACTAGTGTGATAATCTTCAGATCCACCCATGTTGTTACAAATGCTGCTATTTCATTCTTTTTAATGGCTCAGTAAACTTCCATGGTTTATATGTACATATTTTCTTTATCCATTCATCTGTTGATGGGCATTAAGGTTTCTTCCATGTCTTGGCCATTGTAAACAGCACTGCAGTGAACAATGAGGTGCATGTATACTTTTGAATCAAATTTTTCTCTGGATAAATGCTCTGGAGCCCACTAGGCTCTCTGGATCATGTGGGAGCTCCATTTTTAGTTTCTTAAGGAGCCTCCATACCATTTTCAATAATGACTGTGCCAACATTCATTTCCCCAACACTGTAGATGAGTTCCATTTTCTCCACACCCTCTCCAGCATTTTTTTTTTTTTTTTTGTAGAATTTTTGATGATGGCTGTTCTGACTCTTGTGAAGTGATATCTCATTGTAGTTTTGATGTTCTTTTCTCTAATAATTAATGATATTGAGCATCTTTTTCATGTGCCTCATGGTCATATGTAATTTTATTTTATTATTTTTTTAGAAATATCTATTTAAGTCTTCTGCCCATTTTTAATTTGTTTGTTTTACATTGTGCCACATGAACTGTTTGTAAATTTTTGAGATTAAACTCTTGTCTTTTGTATCATTTGAAGATACATTCTCCCATTCTGTGGGTGGTCTTTTCACTTTGTTTATGATTTCTCTTGCTGTGCAAAGCTTTTGGAATTTAATTATGTCCCATGTGCCTAATTTTGTTTTCCATTCCATTATTCAAGGAGATGGATCCACAAAAATCACTGCTGCAATTTATGTTAAATGTATACTGCCTAACTTTCCCTCTAACAGTTTTATAGTATCTAGAATTACATTTAGGTATTTAATACATTTTGCGTTTATTTTTATGTATGATTTAAATGAACCTTCAAATTTCATTATTGAAGAAGATATCATTTCTCCATTGTACAGCTTTGTCTCCTTTGTCATAGATCAATTGACCATGGTGGTTTGGGTTTATTTCTGGGATTTTATTCTGTTCTATCAATCAATATTTTTGTTTTTATGCCATACTATACTGTTTTCATGAATGTAACTTGTAGTATAGTCGAAATTCAGGGAGTCTGCTTCCTCCAGCTGTTTTCCTTTCTCAAGATGCTTTTGCTATTTGGGGTCTTTGTATTTAAATACAAATTTTAGGAAGTTTTCTTCTAGGTATCCAACAAAACGTCATTGTTAATTTGATAAGAATTGCATTGATATCATATGTTGCCTGGGATAGTGTAATCATTTTGAAAATATTGATTCCTCCAATCAAGAGCATAGCATATTTTTCCGTCCATTTGTGTTGTATTTGATTACTTGCACCAGCATCTTATAGCATTGAGAGTACAGGTTTTATGCCTCCTCAGGTAGGTTTATTCCTTTTGGTGTGATAGTAAAAGGGTTAGTTTCTTTAATTTCTTTTTCTGAAATTTTATTTTAGATGTGTAGAAATGAAATAGATTCCTAAGTATGAATGTTGTCTTCTTCAACTTTATTATATTCAAAGATGAGCACTGGTATCTTTCAGGTAGCATCCTTAAGGTTTTCTATATATAGTAACACGTCATCTGCACATAGTAACAGTTTTACTTCCTTTCCAAGTTGGATTCCCTTTGTTTATTTTCCTTTTCTGGTTACAATGACTGGAAATTCCAAATTTATGTTGAATAAAAGTATTTAGAGTGAAAAGGCAAAAAGATGTGCCGCTGAAAGGCAAGAAGTTATTACAGAAAAAGATGAACTCCCTAGGTCGGTAAGTGCCAAATATGCAACTGGAGAGGACTGGAGAAATAGCTTCAGAAAGAATGAAGAGGCTGGGCCAAAGCAAAAACAATGCCCAGTTATATATGTGACTGGTGATGGAAGAAAAGTCCGATACTGTAAAGAACAATATCGCATAGGAACCTGTAATGTTAGGTCCATGAATCAAGGTAAATTGGAAGTGGTCAAAAGGATGACAAGAATGCACAACAACATTTTAGGAATCAGTGCAGTAAAATGGACTGAAACAAGCACATTTAACTCAGATGAACATTATATCTACTAATGTGGGCAAGAATCTGTTAGAAAAAAATGGAGTCACCTTCATAGTCAACAAAAGAGTCCAAAATGCAGTACTTGGGTGCAGTCTCAAAAACAACAGAATGATCTCTGTTCGTTTCCAAGGCAAATCATTCAATATCACAGTAATCTAAGTCTATACCCCAAACACTAAGGCTGAGGAAGCTGAAGTCAAATAGTTCTATGAAGACCTATAAGATCTCTAGAATCAACACCACAAAAGATGTCTTTTTTGTCACAAGGGACTGGCATGCAAAAGTAAAAATTCAAGAGATACGTGGAATAAGAGGCAAATTTGGCCTTGGAGTACACAATGAAGCAGGGCAAAGGCTAACAGAGTCTTGACAAGAGAACGCATTGGTCATAGCAAACAAACTTTTCAAACAACACAAGAGATGACTCTCAGTTCAGTCGCTCAGTCGTGTCCGACTCTTTATGACCCCATGAATTGCAGCATGCCAGGCCTTCCTGTCCATTACCATCTCCTGGAGTCCACTCAGACTCACGTGCATCGAGTCCGTGATGCCATCCAGCCATCTCATCCTCTGTCGTCCCTTTCTCCTCCTGCCCCCAATCCCTCCCAGCATCAGAGTCTTTTCCAATGAGTCAACACTTCGTATGAGGTGGCCAAAGTACTGGAGCTTCAGCTTTAGCATCATTCCTTCCAAAGAAATCTCAGGGTTGATCTCCTTCAGAATGGACTGGTTGGATCTCCTTGCAGTCCAAGGGACTCTCAAGAGTCTTCTCCAACATCACAGTTCAAAAGCATCAAATCTTCGGTGCTCAGCCTTCTTCACAGTCCAACTCTCACATCCATACAAGACCACAGGAAAAACCATAGCCTTGACTGGACTGACCTTAGTCGGCAAAGTAATGTCTCTGCTTTTGAATATGTTATCGAGGTTGATCATAACTTTTCTTCCAAGGGGTAAGCGTCTTTTAATTTCATGGCTGCAGTCACCACCTGCAGTGATTTTGGAGCCCCCAAAAATAAACTCTGACACTGTTTCCACTGTTTCCCCGTCTATTTCCCATGAAGTGATGGGACCAGATGCCATGATCTTCGTTTTCTGAATGTTGAGCTTTAAGCCAACATTTTCACTCTCCTCTTTCACTTTCATCAAGGGGCTTTTTAGCTCCTCTTCACTTTCTGCCATAAGGGTGGTGTCATCTGCATATCTGAGGTTACCGATATTTCTCCCGGCAATCTTGATTCTAGCTTGTGTTTATTCCAGCCCAGCATTTTTCATGATGTACTCTGCATATAAGTTAAATAAGCAGGGTGACAGCCACATGGATATTACCAGAAGATTAATCAGGAATCAGATTGATTATATTGCTTGAGGTGAACATGGAGAAGCTCTTTGCTGTCAGCAAAAGAAGACCAGGAGCTGACTGTGGCTCAGATTATGAACAGCATATTGCAAAATACAGACTTAAATGGAAGAAAGTAGGGAAAACTGGTAGTCCATTCAGGTATGCCTTAAATCAAATCCCTTATGATTATACAGTGGCAGTGACAAACAGATTCAAGGGATTAAATCTGATAGAGTGTCTGAAGAACTCTGGAGGTTCATAACAGTGCACAGGAGGCTGTGATCAAAGCCATCTCCAGGAAGAAATACAAAAAGGCAAAATGGTTGTCTGAGGAGGCCTTACAAATAACTGAGAAAAGAAGAGAAGTGAAAGGCATGCAGAGTTCCAAAGAATGGCAAGAAGAGATAAGAAAGCCTTCCTCAGGGATCAGTGGAAAGAAATAGAGGAAAACAATAGCATGGGAAAGACTAGAGATTTCTTCAAGAAAATTGGAGATACCAAGGGAACATTTCATGCAGCAATGGGAACAATAAAGGACAGAAATAGTATGGCCCTAACAGAAACAGAAGATATTAAGAAGATGTGGGAGGAATACAGAGAAGAACTATACACAAAGGATCTTAATGACCAAGATAACCAGGATGATGTGATCACTCATCTAGAGCCACACATCCTGGAATGCAAAGTCAAGTGGGACTTAGGAAACATCACTATGAGCAAAGTGAGTGGAGGTGATGAAATTCCAGTTAAACTATTTCAAATCCTAGAAGATGATTTTGCAAAAGTGCTGCACTCAATATGACAGTAAATTTGGAAAACTCAGTCATGGCCACAGGAATGGAGAAGATCAAATTTCATTCTATTCCCAAACAAAGGCATTGTCAAAGAAAATTCATACTATTGAAAGTTTGCACTCATCTCACACACTAGCAAAGTAATGCTCAAAATTCTCCAAGCTAGGATTCAACAGTACATGAACTGGCAACTTTCAGATATTCAAGCTGGATTTAGAAAAAGCAGAGGAAGCAAAGATCAGATTGCCAACATTTGCTGGATGATTAAAAAAAAAAAAAACAACAACAAAAAACAAAACAAAACAAAACAAAAAAAAAAAAAAAAAAAAAACAACAAGAGAATTCCAGAAAAACATCTACCTCTGCTTCATTGACTATGCTAAAGTCTTTGACTGGGTGGATCACAACAGATTGCAGAAAATCTTTAAAAAGATGGGAATACCAGACCACCTTACCTGCCACCAGAGAAATCTGTATGCAGGTCAAGAGGCAACATTTAGAACTGGATGTGGAACATGGACTGGTTCCAAATTGGGAAGGAGTACTTCTAGGCTGAATATTGTCTCCTTGTTTATTTAACTTATATGCAGGTTACATCATGTGAAATGCCAGGCTGGATGAAGCACAAGCTGGAATCAAGATTGCACGGAGAATTACCAATAACCTCAGATATGCAAATGACACAACACTTATGGCAGAAAGCAAAGAGGAACTAAAAGCCTCTTGATGAAAATGAAAAAGGAGAGTGAAAAAGCTGGCTTAAAACTCAAAATTCAATAAACTAAGATCATGGCATGTGGTCCCATCACTTAATGGCAAATAGATGGGAAAATAATGGAAACAATGACAGACTTTACTTTTGGGGCTCCAAAATCAATGCAGATGGTGACTGCAGCCTTGAAAGTAAAAGACACTTGCTCCCTGGAAGAAAAGCTTTGAGAAACCTAGAGACCATATTAAAAAGCAAAGACATTACTTTACCAACAAAAGTCCATATCATCAAAGCTCTGGCTTTTCCAGTAGTCATGTGTAGATGTGAGAGTTGGACCATAAAGAAAGCTGAGTGTGGAAGAACTGATACTTTTGAACTGTGGTATTGGAGAAGATTCTTGAGAGTCCCTTGGACTCTAAGGAGATCAAAACAGTCAATTTTAAAGAAAATAAACCCTGAATATTTATTGGAAGGACTGATCCTGAAGTTGAAGCTCAACACTTTGGCCTCCTGATGTGAAGAACTTGCTCACTGGAAAAAGACCCTGATGCTCAGAAAGATTGATGGCAGTAGGAAAAGGGGATAACAGAGGATGAGATTGTTGGATCACATCACCAACTTAATGGACATGCATTTGAGCAAGCTCCAAGAGTTGGTGATAGACAGGGAAGCCTGGAGTGCTGTAGTCCATGAGATCGCAAAGAGTAGGACATGAATGAGTCACTGAACCTAACTGAATTCATGTAGCATGAACAGCTCTCACTTCTTCCATATCTTAGAGAAAATGCTTTCAGTTTTTCACTATTGACAATGAAGTTTGCTGTGAATTTATTGTATATGATCTTTATTATGTTGAGGTAGATTCCTTCTCTATTCACATTTTGGAGAGCTTTTATAATAAATGTGTGTTAAATTTTGTCAGAAGCTTTTTCTGGATCTATTGAGATGATCATGTGGTGTTTATTCTTCAATTTGTTGATATGGTGTATCACCCTGATTGATTTGAGTATGTTGAAAAGCTGTTCCATCACTGAAATGACTGTTGCTTGATCAATGAGTATATGTTCATCAGTGATTTTGGCGTTTGATTTTTTTTTTTTTTTTGGTGTATCTGTCTGATTTTGGTATCAGGATTATGGTGGCTTCATATAATGAGTAAGGGAATGCCACTTACTCTGCAATTTTTGGAATAGTTTCAGAAGACTAAGCATTAACTCCTCTCTAAATGTTTGATAAAATCTACCTATGAAGCAATCTGTTCCTGGACTCTTGTTTGTTGGAGTTTCTTAATAATAATTTCAATTTTGGTACCTGTGATTAATTTGTTTATATTTTCCATTTCACCAGTGATCTTCCTGGTTCATTCCTGGGAGATTGCAATTTTCTAAGAATGTGTTCATTTCCTCCAATTTGTCCATTTTTATTGACATGTCTTTGCATGTAGTAGTCACATGATCTTTTTTTTTTTCCTGTGGTTTCTGTTGTTACTTCTCATTTTCATTTTAAAGTTTAATGATTTGAGTGTTCTTTCTCTTTTCCTTGATTAGTCTGGCTAAAGGTTCATCAATTTTGTTTATCTTTTCACAGAACCAGCCTTTCATTTCATTGATGTTTTCTATTGGCTTCTTTGTCTCTACTTCATTTATTTCTACTATGATCATTATGATTTCTTTCCTTTTCCTAATTTTAGATTTTGTCTGTCTTTCTTTTAATAGTTGCTTTAGGTATAAGATTATGGTATTTTAGTGAAATTTTGCTGAAATATAGTAGCTTTACAATGTAGTGTGAATTTCTACTGTACAGCCAATTGAATCACTGTTATCTACACATATATCCCTTATTTTGTGAGTTTCCTTCCCATTTAGGTCAACATAGAGAACTGAGTAGGATTCACTGAGGTTTACGGTAGATACTCATTAGTAATCTATTTTATATACAGCATCAATAGTGTATATATGTCAATCTCAGTCTACCAATTCTTCACACCCTGCACCCTACCCACTTGGTAACCTTAAATTTGATCTCTATGCCTGTGTCTATATTTCTGCTTTGAAAACAAGAACCTCTATATCTTTTTTTTTTTTTTCCTAGGTTGCCTGTGCGTGCACACTCAGTCACTTCAGTCTTGTCTGGCTCTTTGCAACTGTATGGACTATAGCCTGCCATGCTTCTCAATCCATGGGATTCTCCAGACAAGAATACTGGAGTGTGTTGCCATGCCCTCCTGCAGTGTCTTCTTGACCTGCATTGCCGGTGGATTCTCTACTGCTGAGCCACTGGGAAAACCCCTATAGACTGCATATATATGTGTTAATATACAGCATTTGGTTTGCTCTCTTTGACTTCCTTCACTCTCTATAGTAGTATCTAGGTCCATCTATATCTCTACAAATAATCAAATTTTGTCCCTTTTTTTTTTTTTTTGGCTGAGTAATATACGTGCACCACACCACACCCCTTCTTTAACCACTTCTCTGTTGATAACATTAAGTATTTCCTTATCTTGACTCTTGTAAATAGTGTTACAATGAACATTGGGGTGGTGAATATTTTTTTTAAAATTAATTTTCTCTGGGTATATACCCAGTAGTGGCACTTCTGGGCAATATGTTAGTTCTACTTTTTTTTTTTTTTTTTTTTTGAGTTAAGGAACCTTCATATTGTTCTCCATAGTGGTTGTATCAACTTAAATTCCCACCAACAGTGCAAGCATGTTCCCTTTTCTCCAAATCCTCTCTAGCATTTATTGTTGCAGATTTTTTTTTTTAAATGATGATCATTCTGACAGGTGTGAGGTGATACCTTTTTGTGGTTTTACTTTGCATTTTAAAAATAATTATTGACCTTGTGCATTTTTCCCTGTATTTGTTGGTCACCTGTATGTCTTCTTTGAGAACTGTCTATTTAGGCTTTTGGACCATTTTTTGATTGAGCTTTTTTTTTTTTTTTATTAACCTGCATAAGCTATTTGTATCTTTTGGAGATTAATCTATTGTCAATTTCTTACTTTGCAAATACCATTTTTCCCTTTATAAGGGTTGTGTTTTCATCTTGTTTATGGTTTCCTTTGCTGGGCGAAAGCTTTTAAGTTTGCTTAGCTACCGTTTGTTTATTTTTGTTTTCATCTTCATTACTCTTGGAATTGGGTCAAAAAAGATCCTGATGTGATTTGTGTCAAAGAATCAACTGCATATGTTCTCCTCTAAGAGTTTTATAGTGTCTGGCCTTCCATTCAGGTCTTTAATCCATTTTTGGTTTACTTTTGTATGGTGCTAGGGATTATTCTAATTTCATTCTTATGAATGTAGCTGTTAAAATCATCACACAACATGATCAAATGGGATTTATTCCATTGATGCAAAGATTCATCAGTATAGACAAATCAATCAATGGGGTGCAACATATTAACAAATTGAAGAAAAAACACTTAATCATCTCAGTAGATGAAGAGAAAACTTTTGTCAAAATTCAAAACCCATATGTGATAAAACTCTCCAGGATGTAGGCAAAGAGGGAACCTATCTCAACATAATAAAGCCCATATATGACAAATCTACAGCACACCTTATTCTCAATTGTGAAAAACTGAAAGCATTTCTTTTAAGATCTGAAACAAGACAAGGGTGTCCATCCTCACCACTATTATTCAACAAAGTCTTGGAAGCCCCAGTCACAACAATCACTGAAGAATACAAAATAAACGGAATGCAAATTGATAAAGGAGTAAAAAATGTCACTGCTTGCAGATGACATGATACTATACATGGAAAATCCTAAAGCTGTCTGCCATCAGAAAACTACTAAAGTTAATTAATGAATTTGGTAATATTGCAGGAAGTAAAATTAATCTACAAAATCATCTTTGATTCCTACACACTAACAATGAAAGATGAGAAAGAGAAATTAAGGAAACAATCCCATTTACCATTGCAACAAAAACAAATAAAATAAAAAGGGATAAATCTACATAAGGAGGCAAAATACCTGTATGCAGAAAACTGCAAGATACTGTTGAGAGAAATCAAACATGATACAAACAGACAGATCGATATACCGTATTCTTAGATTGGAAGAATTAATATTGTGAAGATGACTATATTACCACAGGCACACTACAGATACATTGCAATCTCTATTAAATTACTAATCTCAATTTTAACAGAACTAGAACAGAAAATCTTATTTCTATGGAAGCACAAAAGACCCTGAATAGTCAAAGCAATCTTGAGAAAGAAAAATGGAGCTGGAGGAATCAGACTCCCTAAATTCAGACATTACTACAAAGCTATATCAATCAAGACAATATGGCACTGCCACAAAAACAGAAATATTGACCAGGTACAAGTTAGAAATCCCAGAGACAAACCCACATATATATGATCACCTAATCCTATGACAAAAGAAGCAAGAATATAAGCAATAGAATACAACAGCCTTTTTAATAAGTATGGCTGGGAAAACTTGACAGCTACATGTAAAATGTTGTTTAGTTGAAAATTTTCTTGCTTCCTGAAGTAAGGTTGCATTATTATGAACGTCCCTCTTAGAAATTTTTTTTCTTTTCTTTTCTTTTTTTTTTTTTTTTGCTGTATCCCATAAGTTTGGGATGATTGTGTTTTCAGTTAGTTCATATCTGTTGTGTGCTAAGTCACTTTAGTCATGTCTGACTCTTTTGTAACCCTATGGACCATAACCTGCCTGGCCCTTCTGTCTATGGGATTCTCCAGGCAAGGACACTGCAGTGGATGGCCATGCTCAATTCCTGGGAATCTTCCTGATCCAGCGATCAAAAGCACATCCCTTGTGGCTCTTGTATTGGTAGGCAGGTTCTTTACTGCTAGAGCCACCTGGGAAACCCAATTCACGTCTTTTTTTTTCCTTCTTCTTTTTCTTCTCTTTGATTTATTCAGTGATTCATTAGTTATTTAATAGCATATTATTGAGCCTTCAACTGTTTGTGGGTTTTAACATTCTTTTCTTTGACTTGTAATCAATTTCTAATCTCATAGCATTCTGGTTGGAAAAGATGCTTGATATGATTTCAATTCTCTTAAAACTGTGAAGGCTAGCTATCTGGCCTAATAGGAAATCTGTCCTGGAGGATGTTCCATATGCACTTGTGAAGAATTTGTATTCTGTCTCTTTTGAATGGAATGTTCTATAAATATCCATTAAGTACATCTGACCTGTGTCACTTAAGACCTGTGCTTCCTTGTTAATTTTCTGTCTGGATAATCTGTTCGTTCAAGAAAGTGAAGTGCTAAAGTCTCCCACAATTATTGTGTTACTATTGATTTCTCCTTTCATGGCTGTTAATATTTGCCTTGCATATTGTGGTGCTCCTATTTTGGGTAAGTATATATTTACAATTGTTATATCTTATTGAATTAATCCTTTGATAATTATGCAATGACTTTCTTTGTCTCCTGCAACAGTTTTTATTTTAAAGTCTATTTTGTATGGTACGTGTATTGTGATTTTCTTTTGATTTCCATTTAAGTGAAATATATTTTTCATTCCCTAAGTTAGATTTGTGTTTGGCTCTAGATCTGAAGTGGATCTCTTAGCATACATACATGTCTTGCTGCTGTATTCTTTCAGCAAGACTATGTTTTATAGTTGGGGCTTTTAATCCATTTATGGTTTGGTAATTATTAATAGATACAATTTTATTGCCATTTTGTTAATTGTTTTGAATTTGTTTTGTTGCTGTTTTTCTTCAGTTTCTCTTGTTTTCCTCTCTTGTGATTTGATGACTATCTTTAGTGTTGTGTTTAGATTCTCTTTTCTCCCTTTTCATGTGTATATCTATTAAAGATTTTTGGTTTGTGATTATCATGAGGTTTTTATATAGTAGTTTACATATTTACAAGTTTGTTTTAAGTTGCTGGTCTCTTAATTTCAAATTCACTTACAATATCAAGCATTGTACGCTGCTCACATTTGTTGGTTTTGATGTAATATCTTTGTGTGGATGATTTCCAATATTTACGGTTTATTTGCCTTTACTGATGAGCTTTTCTGATAGTAATTTTCTTATTTCTAGTTGTGGCTTTTTCTTTTCTGCTTAGGCTCTTTTTAGCATTTGATGCAAAGCTGGTCTGCACTTTTCCTTTATTTCTCTTAACTTTTTCTTGTCTGTAAAGTTTTTTATTTCTCCATTGAATGGGAATGAGAGCCTTGCTGGGTAAAGTATTAATTGTCATGGATTTTTCTTTTATCACTTTAAATATATCATACCTCTTCTATCCTGCAGATGTTCCATGAAGAAATCAGCTGATAACCTTGTGCAGATTCCCTTTATGTTGTTACTTTTACCTTGTTGTTGTTAATATTTTTTTCTTTGTCTTTATTTGTCAATTTTATTTCTATGTGTCTCAGCATGTTCCTCCTTGAGTTTCCTGTCTGGGACTCTTCACTTCCTGGACTTGGATGACTGTTTCCTTTACTATGTTAGGAATGTTTTTGACTATAATCTTTTGAAGTATCTTCTCAGGTCCTTTCTCTTTGTGGGACCCTATAATATACATTTTGGTGCAGTTCATATTTTCCTGTATGACTGTTAGTTTGTCCTCATTTGTTGTTATTATTTCATTTTTTCTTTATTCTGTCCTACAGCAGTTATTTTCAGCATAGTACCATCTAGCTCATTTCTTATGCTTCAGTTATTCTGCTATTGGTTCCTTCTTGTGTATTTTTCATTTCATTAATTGTATTGTTCAGTTCTGTTTGTTCTTTACTTCTTCTAGGTCTTTGTTAAACATCATTTCTTGTATCTTCTTTATCTGTTCCTCCATTATTTTTCCAAGATCTTGCATCATCTTTACTTTCATTACTCTGAATACTTTTCCATGTATATTGTTAATATCCATTTTTCTTAATTGTTCTTCTGGGTATGTTTCTTGTTCCTTCATGTAGGACATATTCTTTTTTGCCATCTCATTTTGTCTAACTTTCTGTGGTGGGTAATTTTTATTCTGCAGGCTGCTGTGCTGTGGTTCTAGCTTCTGTTCCCTGCTCCCTGGTGGATGAGACTCTCTAAAAGGCTTTTTCAGGCTTCCTGCTTGGAGGGACTGGTACCTATCATTGATGGGTGGAGGTGGGTCATGTCCTTATGGTGAACAGGATCATATAAGAAGTCTGTAGACTTGACAGCCATGTACTAAGGATGACTTTAGTCAGCTCTCTGCTGATGGGTGGGGATGTGTTCCCATCCTGTTGGTTGCTTGGCCTGAGGCATCCCAGCACTGGACCACATGGGCTGTTGGGAGGGCCCTCCAAGAGGGCTCTTTCCAATGAATACATTCCAGAACTATTTCTTCAAATGTCTTTGTCTCTTCAGTGAGCCTCAGCTGTCTCCCACCTCCACAGGAGTCCCTTCAATATTTACAGGTAATTTTGGCCCAGTTTCTCATGAGACCACCACTCTTCTGATGCTGGGAAATATTTAAGGCAGAAGGAAAAGGGGATGACAGAGGATGAGATGGTTGGATGGCATCACCAACTCAATGGACATGAGTCTGAGTAAATTCTAGGAAATGGTGAAGGACAGGAAAACCTGGCTGCTGTAGTTGATGGTGTCACAAAAGAGTTAGATATAACTTAGTAATTGAACAACAACAATTATTTTTCCTGGGTCTTGGTTGATATGAGACCCTGTTAACATCCTGTAGGAGTAAATTTTCTGTTTTCCACAGTTCTATGAAATTCCTGCGATATAAATTCACCATCCTTCAAAATCAGACTCTCTATTGTCTCCTCTTCCCATTGCCATATCCCCAGCCTTGAAAGCTAGACATGGGTTCAGACATTTCACTCCTTTAGGAGAACTTCTGTGTTATAACTATTTTCCAGTTTGTGAGTTGCTCACCTATTGTGTATGGGATTTGATTTATCACAGTTGAACCCATCCTACCATCTCCTTTTGGCTTATTTTTATTTGGATATAGGGATTTTTTTTTTTTTTAAGTTCCAGTGTTTGCTCTTATTGATGGTTATTTAACAGTTAATTGGGATTTTGTTTTTTACATCAAAGAGGTGAGTTCATACCCTTCTAATTTGCCATCTTTTCTCCTCTCCCTTTCTTAACAACTTACTCTTCACTTTGGCTATTTTTTCTTGCACTTCAATCTAAGAAGTGAGAAATTAGGCCATACTTCTAATACTTTGCTCCAAAGTTTTTCAGACTTATGTCTAAGTTTATCATTAAAAAAAACCTATTTTTCCATAAAATAGAACACAGTTTGGGCAAGTTATATTTGCCACTTCATAAAAAGGGTCAAGTTTCCGACAGTTTCCATTAACATGCTTTTCATTCCATTCTGAGATCTCATCAGAGGCACTTTTAACATTCCTGTATCTACCAACATTTTCTTCATGATTATTTATGAAGATAGAACCTTTTTCTATAAATCTCTTTTCTTTCCTATTCTTTTCCAGAATCACCTATAAAGTTCACATTTCTACCAACAGACCCCTCAAAGGCAATCATTTAACTTTAATTGCCTCTTTAAAGACCCTATTTTCAAATTCATTTTGAGGCACTGAGATTTAGAACTTCAATATATGAATTTCAAAGGAACGCAATTCTTTCCATAACAAATAGTGTCTCCCATATTGTCTTTTACTCTCTTGATAGTGTCTCTTATTACATCAAATTTTAAAATTTTGTTAAACTATTCTTTTTTGTTGTATATGCTTTAATTGTTACATCGTAGAAACCACTGCTTAATTCAAATTCGTTAACTTTTTCCTCCAAGTGATTTCCCTTTTATGTTTTGGTCTTTGACTTATTTTGACTTAATTTTTGTATACAGTATAAGAAAAGAACCCAACTTCTGTGTTTAGCATGTAGGCAATTTTCTGAGCACTATTTGAGAAGATGGTCCCTTTCCTATTGAATTGTCTAAACACTCTTGGAAGATATTACTTAACTATATATATATATATATATATATATATATATATATATATATATATATATATATATATATATATGTCTTAACTGTAATTTCCAAACTGTTGACCTTTATGTCTTTCCTCATTCCTTTGCTAGGTTGTTTTGATTACTGCATATTTGTAGCAAGAGTTGAAATAAGTGTGAGTTCAACAACTTTCCTTCTTCCAGATTTTTATGGCTGATAAAACTCTTTTGGGGTTACATGTGAATTTTAGGATTTGTTTTCTCTATTTCCATCAAAAATAGTAGGATTTTGGTTGCAGTTGCATTAAGCTGTAGATCATCTGAGTACTATTGGCATCGTAAGAATATAGTCTTCCATGTATGAATGTGGAATATATTTCCATTTATGTTTTTGATCATTTCTTTCAGAAGTTTCTTTCTTTTTTTTTTTTTTTTTCCTGTTCATAATATAGATTATTTGCTGCTTTGGTTAAATTTGCTCCTAAACAGTGTATTCTTTTTTTTTTTTTTTTTTTAATCAAAAGTGAAACAAGTTTCTCCCTGGTGGTCTAGTAATTAAGAATCTACCTGCCAGTGTTCGGGGTGTGAGCTTAACCCTGATCCAGGAGGTTTCCATATGTCATGAAGCAATCTAAGTCCATGTTCCAAAGCTACTGAGCCTATATTCTAGAGCAAATGAGCCAGAACTACTGAGTCCACATGCTACACATACTGAAATCCCCACACTTAGCCTGTGCACCACAATAAGAGAAGCCACCACAGTGAGAAGCCCACACATTGAAACAAAGAATAGCCCTTGTAGCCACAATTAGAGAAAGCCCACATGAACCAACAAAGATCCAGTGCAGACAAAAATAAATTAATTAACTAATAAAGAAAGTGAAATCATTCTCTGTAATGACATATACGGGAAATAATCTAAAAAATGTTTTGATATATGTATACATATAACTGATTAACTTAGCTGTATAGCTAGAACTGAAACAACATTTTAAATAAACTATTCTCCAATAAATGTGTTGTGTTTTTTTTTTTTAATCCCACCGAAAGTGAAATTATTTTTTTGGTTTTCCTTTTGGAATTATGATTTTTACTATACAAAAACACAACTGATTTTTGACAGTTACATTTGTGTTCTGTTAGTTTACTGAATGTTTCTTAGGTCTAATAGCCATGTTCCACCCAAGTTTTTAGTGTCTTCTATATATCAATCATATATTCTTTAAAAAAAAAGATAATTTAACTTCTTTCTTTCTAAACTGTCCTTTAATTTATTTTCTTACTTAAATGCCCTAATTAAAACTTCCAAAAAAATGTTGGACATGGGTTGTATAGGTGAACATTCTTGTTTTAATCTTGATTCAGGGTAACAGCTTTCAATCTTCCACCACCGAGCATTTTATTATTTGAGAATTTTCTTATGTAATTGTTCATATGTTGAGAAAATTTCTTACTATGTTTCTGTTATTAAGTATTTTTGTCATGAATGAGTGTCAACTTTTGTCAAATGCTTTTATGTGTCATCTTAAAGAGCTGTGTTTTTTCTCCATTTTGCTAATTCTGTATATTTCATTGATTAGTTTTTATATATTGACACTATTTCTGTGTTCCAGGAATTAATCCCACTTGGACACAGGATATGAAACTTTTAATTTTTATGGATTAGTTTTGCTAGTAATTTTTTATTGTCTTGGCCTTAATATTTAACAAGGATATTGGTCTCAACTTTTCCTGTAGTGTCTGTCTTGCTTTAGGTTTAGGGTAAAACTGGCCTCATAGATTGAGTTAAGACTTGTTCTCTCTTCAAGTTTTGGAAGAGTTTCATACTAATTCATATTGTTTATTTTATATATTTGGCATGCTGTGGCCCATGGGGTCTCAAAGAGTCAAACACAACTGGGCAACGGAACAGCAACAACATATATTTGGCATCATTCACCTTTTTAGTTATCTGGTCCTAGGCTTTTATTATTATTATTTATCCAAACTCCTTGTCAGTTATATATCTATTCAGATTTTCCATTCATGATTCAGTCTTGATAGGTTGTGTGTTTTGAAGAATTTGTCCCTTTGATCTAGGTTATCCAAATCATTGAGATACAATTGTCCAAAGAATTATTTTGTAATCTATTTTATTTTTTCAAATTGATGGTGATAACACCACATTAATTTCTGATTTCAGTTAATGATTTTGCTCTTATTTTTCTTATTCAACCTAGCTAACATTTGGAAAATCTTATTGATCGTTTCAAAAAACAATATGCTGTTTTGTTGATTTTTTTCTTGTTATTTTCCATCACATATCTATTATTTCCTTCCGCTAAATTTGAGTTTGTGTGTATGTGTGCTGAGTTATTCAGTAGTGTCTGTCTCTTCATGACACCATGGAGTCCTGTGCCATGGAATTTTCTAGGCAAGAATATAGGAACAGATTGCCATTTCCTACTCCAGGGGATCTTCCCAACCCAGGGATTGAACCCACATCTCCTGCATTGACGGGTGGCATTTTTACCACTGAGCCACAGATGTGAGTTTAGTTTTGTCTTTTCCCGGACTAATTCCTTAGTCAATTTGAACTGCTACTTCAGAATACCATATCTGGGTGGCTGATAAGCAATATCAAATTATTTCTCGCAGTAACGAAGGTTATGAAGCCCAAAATCAAATTGTGATCCAGTTCCCATGTCTGAAAAGATTCAGTTTCATGATTCATCAAGAGCTCTCTTTTCAGTGTTTCTTTGCATGATAGAATGGATGAGGAAGCTCTGCAGGATCTCTTTTAAAAGGACACTGATTCAATTCATGAGGGCTTTGCTTCTTGAACTTATCGTTGTTTAGTCTTTAAGTCATACGTGACTCTCTTGTGGATTCAATGGACTAATATATGTAAAATAGTCAATGAGAATTTTCTGTATGATTCAGGGAACTCAAACTGGGGTTCTGTGACAACCTGGAGAGATGGGATGCGGTGGGAGGGAGGTTTAAGAGAGAGGTGACATATGTATACTTATGGATTATGGATGATTTATGTTTATGTATGGCAGAAACAAAGCAGGTCAGGAATCAAAAGTTAGAACTGGACATGGAACAACAGACTGCTTTCAAATAGGAAAAGGGGTATGTCAAGGTTGTATATTGTCACCCTGTTTATTTAACTTACATGCAGAGTATATCATGAGAAATGCTGGACTGGAAGAAGCACAAGCTGGAATCAAGATTGCCAGAAGAAATATCAATAAACTCAGATATGCAGATGATACCACCCTTATCGCAGAAAGTGAAGAGGAACTAAAAAGCCTCTTGATGAAAGTGAAAGAGGAGAGTGAAAAAGTTGACTTAAAGCTCAACATTCAGAAAACGAAGATCATGGCATCTGGTCCCATCACTTCATGGGAAGTAGATGGGGAAATAGTGGAAACAGTGTCAGACTTTATTTTTTTGGAGGCTCAAAAATCACTGCATATGGTGATTGCAGCCATGAAATTAAAAGACACTTACTCCTTGGAAGGAAAGTTATGAGCAAACTAGATAGCATATTCAAAAGCAGAGACAGTACTTTGCCAACAAAGGTCCGTCCAGTCAGGGCTATGGTTTTTCCAGTAGTCATGTATGAATGTGAGATTTGGACTGTGAAGATAGCTGAGTGCCAAAGAATTGATGCTTTTGAACTGTGTTTGTGGTATTGGAGAAGACTCTTGAGAGTCCCTTGGACTGCAAGGAGATCCAACCAGTCCATTCTGAAGGAGATCAGCCCTGGGATTTCTTTGGAAGGACTGATGCTAAAGCTGAAACTCCAATACTTTGGCCACCTCATGCGAAGAGTTGACTCATTGGAAAAGACTCTGATGCTGGGAGGGATCGGGGGCAGGAGGAGAAGGGGACAATAGAGGATGAGATGGCTGGATGGCATCACCGACTCGATGGACGTGAGTTTGAGTGAACTCCGGGTGTTGGTGATGGGCAGGGAGGCCTGGTATGCAGCGATTCATGGGGCCACAAAGAGTCAGACACGAATGAGAAACTGAACTGAACTAAACTGATGGCAGAAACCAAGATAATACTGTAAAGCAAGTATCCTTCAATTAAAAATAAAGAACTTAAAAATAAAAATATATATATATTTAAAAATGTATCTAGAAATTTCTGTGGAGCTGTTATGAGCATTATGGAGTCAGTTCAGTTTCAGATAGTTTCCTGATCCAGCATATACGTTTTTTCAAGGTCTATAGGCCCCTTCCAATGCTTAGTCAACATTAAATACATGGTTTTTATCTGTTGCACCTGTCACTTTCAGAGTGGTTCCCTCTTCTTTTTTTATTTTGTCTTCCTCTGTTTTCAAGTCTTTTCAGTGTCTAATTGCTGCCCTGATACAAGGGGGTGAAGGTGATCACTTATTTAGGCTCACTTGTTCAGTTGTGTTGTGGGGAGGGAGGAACACTGCAAACAAATATCACTGGCATATGTGGGGATTGCTCTGCACTGTATGGACCACATTGGGTTTGCCCCAGCTCAGGGCAGGATGTGATTTTCATGTCTACACTGCTCAGGCTCCAGGTTACTCTGCAAGGGTACTGTCAAAAGTGGGCCCTGCATTTGGTGCACTTCCTAGGCTAAGCTGCTCAGGTTCCATTTCTCGGGTAAAATAATTAGGAATAAATCTACCTAAAGAAACAATACAATATTGTGAAATAATTAACCTTCAATTAAAATAAATATATGTATATTAAAAAAAAAAAAACAGAAAAAGAAATGAAATACCTATATATAGAAAACTATAAAACACTGATGAAAGAAATCAAAGATGACAAAAATAGATGGAGAAATATACTATGTTCATGGATTGGAAAAATCAGTATAGTGAAAGTGAGTATTCTACCCAAAACAATCTATAGATTCAGTGCCAATACCTATCAAGCTGTTGCTGCTGCTGCTGCTGCTAAGTTGTTTCAGTTGTGTCCCACTCTGTGCAAGCCCACTGATGGCAGCCGACCAGGCTCCTCTGTCCCTGGGATTCTCTGTGCAAGAATACTGGATTGGGTTGCATTTCCTTCTCTAATGCATGCATGAATGCTAAGTCACTTCAGTCCTGTCCAACGCTATGCGACCCCATGGATAGCAACCCACCAGGCTCCTCTGTCCACAGAACTCTCCAGGCAAGAATACTGGAGAGGATTGCCATTTCCTTCTCCTCCTATCAAGCTACTAATGGTATTTTTCACAGAACTTCACAATTTATATGGAAATACAAAAAGCCCTGAATAGCCTAAGTGATCTTGAGAAAGAAGAATGGAACAGGAGGAATCAACCTGCCTGACTTCAGACTATACTACCAAGCTACAGTCATCAAGACAGTATGGTTCTGGCACAAATACATAAATATAGATCAATGGAACAAAATAGAAAGCCCAGAGGTAAATTCATGCACCTATGAACAGTGTATCTTTGATAAAGGAGGCAAGACTATACAATGGAGAAAAGACAATTTCTAAACTAGTGATTCTGGGAAAACTGGTCAGCCACCTGTAAAAGAATGAAACTAGAACATTTTCTACCACCATATACAAAAATAAACTCAAAATGGATTAAAGATCTAAATGCATGCCCAGAAGCTATACAACTTCTAGAGCAAAACGTAAGCAAAACACTCTCTGACATAAATCACAGTAAAATCTTCTATGACCCAACTCCCAGAGTAATGGAAATAAAAGCAACAATAAACAAATGGGACCTAGTTAAACTTAAAAGCTTATTAATAAGAAAGGAAACTATCAGCAAGGTGAAAATACAGCCTTCAGAATGGGAGAAAAGGATAGCAAACGAAGCATCTAACAAAGAATTAGTCTCAAAAATATACAAGGAGCTCATGTAGCTCAATACCAGAAAAATAAAAGACCCAATCAAAAAAAATGGGCCAAAAAACTAAACAGACATTTCTCCAAAGAAGACATACAGATGGCTAACAAACACATGAAAAGTTGTTCAACATCACTCGTTATTTGAGAAATGCAAATCAAAACCACAATGAGGTACCACCTCATGCTGGTCAGAATGGATGCTATCCCAAAGTCTATAAACTATAAATGGTAGAAAGGATATGGAGAAAAGGGAACCCTCTTACACTGTTGGTGGGAATGTAAACTAGTACAGCCACTATGGAGAACAGGGTGGATATTCCTTTAAAAGCTGGAAATAGAACTTCCATATGACCCAGCAATTCCACTGCTGGGCATACACAACAAGGAAACCAGAATTGAAAGAGAAACCTGTACCCCAATGTTCATTGCAGCACCGTTGACAATAGCTAGGACATGGAAGCAACCTAGATGTCCATCAGCAGACGAATGGATAAGAAAGCTGTAGTACAAATACATAATGGAATATTACTCAGCTATTAAAAAAGAACACATTTGAATCAGTTCTAATGAGGTGGATGAAACTGGAGACTAGTATTCAGAGTGAAGTAAGTCAGAAAGAAAGACACCAATACAGTACATTAATGCATATATATGGAATTTAGATAGATCATAACAATGACCCTATATGCAAGACAGCAAAAGAGACACAGATATAAAGAACAGACTTTTGGACTCTCTGGGAGAAAGCAAAGGTGAGATGATTTGAGAGAATATCATTGAAACATGTATATTACCATATGTGAAATAGACCACCAGTCCAAGTTCAATACATGAAATAGGGCACTCAAAACTGGTGCACTGGGACAACCCTGAAGGATGGGATGGGGAGAGCGGTGGGAGGGGGACTCAGGATGGGGGAACACATGTACAACCATAGCTGATTCATGTCAATATTTGGCAAAAACCACTACAATATTGTAAAGTGTTTAGCCTCCAACTAAAATAAATAAATAAATTTTAAATAAATAAATACTTTTTTAAAAAAATCCCCCCTTTTTTAAAATAATCCATTTGTTGATTGAGAAGATGTCATTTAATTTCCACATACCTGTGTATTTTCAAATTTACCTCATTATTAGAGCTTCATTCTCTTATAATTTGAAAAAGGTGTTTTGTTTTGTTTACATTTTCAAGATTTAAATATATTAATACTTGTTTTGTGACCTGATATGTGGTCTATTCTGGAGAATAATTTACATGCACTTGAGAAAAATATATATTGTGCTGTTTCTAAATGAGGCAGTCTATATATCTCTGCTTGTTTTATATGGTTTATAATATCCTGTTATTCTCTTTTCTTAAAATTATGAATCAAATTGCAAAGTCTTGATGCACAGATAATTGTTCAAACATTATTCTAGATGCTTTGCTAATTTTTAATAACAATGAAATAGAAACTTTTTAATAAAACAGATTACACTCCAAATGTGGATGGATCTCATCCAATCTGTCAATGTCCTTAACAGAATAAGATATATATATCCAGAGAAAAAAGAAATTCTGTCATCACACTGCCTTTGGTATTAAATATTGATTTTGTTTCTCTGTAGAGCATAGCATGTTTTGATTCCATTTTTAATTTTTTGAGGAATCTCCAAAATGTTTTCCACAGTGGGTGAACCAATTTAAATTTCCCGAACAGGTTACAGTGGTTCCCTTTACTCCACATTCTCACCAACTTGTTATCTCTTGCCTTTTTATTATTGTAATTCTAAATGATATGAGGTCATATCTCACTAAGGTTTTTATTTGAATTTTTGTGATGATTAGTAATATTGTGCATCTTTTCATGAATCTGTTAGCCATAAGGATGTCTTATTTTGGAAATTGTCCTCTACATATTTTTAATCAGGTTTTTAATGGGTTATATGAGTTATTGACGTATTTTAGATATTAACATTGTTAAAATCAAAAGTCCATAAAGGCAAAACCTGAAAATTCCCTGAGCAGACAATATCTGTTCAGTAATACAAGCAAAACTTGATTTAGCTTGCCAAACAAACATGACCTGGTTCATTTCGTGTTTATACCTCTGGAAATTATAACCAAATCTTGAAGTTTTCCAAAATTAGTATGAGTTATTCACTGATCAATTCCCTATCATTTTAGAAAAAAAAAATAATATTATGATGAATAACCATGGAGAATAAACTGTCATTAATTTCTCATTGCATAAGCTGCTTCATAAGGATATATACTTTAGCTTCATTTACGTTTTGGTTTGAGTGCTCCTGGCTTGCAAACTGTCGTTTTGGTGCGTGCATGACAAATTTCAGTAATTAGCACTTCGATGATTGTTTGGTATACTTATGTTATTTACTAACTTTGACATTATATGTTATCAGAAGTGGGATCCAAAAAAAGACCCCCAATAGTTTCAAGTCCGCTGAGCAAACAGATACTGGTACCCAAAGGGATCATTGTGCTCACTCACCCTGGACTCTAAGTGTAAGTCTATCTTAGATGTGAGCTCTTCTGTCTTTGGATTTTGAGATCTCTAATATTATTATCTCTACCTGTATTTTCTTTGCTAAAAGTTCTTTTTAATCTCCCTATTCTGCTCCAAAAGGGGGAGATATGTGATTCCTTTCATATAGGAAGAGATGTTGAAAAAAGGACCACTCATAGTTAAAATGCCTTTGGAAATCTAAAGGAAAATATGGGTTCTTGGTGGTCTGAGTAGAATCCTATGCCTTTTTGGGAAACGGATGAAATTTTAGAATTATAGTAGCCACTTTGGAGAAACGTTTTATGATTTCTTTCCTTCTACTAACTTTGGGGTTCTTCATTTCTTGTTTTTCTATCTGCTTTATGTGTAAAAGTAGGTTATTTATTTGATATTTTTCTTGTTTCTTGATGCAAACTTGTATTTTTATGAAACTTTAATTTAGATAAGTCCACCTTAATTGATACCAATGAAAAATAGAATTACCAAACTCCACAGAGACAATGGAACACATGCTTGGCTATTATGCACGAGTTATATATATATATATATATATATACTCTAACACAGCTCTAAAAGAATCTTTGCAGCATGAAAGTAAATTAAAAAAACAAGCAACCAACAAAAAAAAATCTTTAATAAAAATTTGTTAATGTCTGAGCCAACTGAGCAGATAACATTAACTTAGTTGATGTGCCAGAATCACACTTTTGAAGCAACTATTATTTTGAGTTTTATAATTGACACATGGCTGCAATTTTAAGAGAAAAGCTAACAGATCTGTGTGTGTGTCTCTATGTTTGTATATGTTTACAAATGTATATTACAGATATTTGGTATCATTTTACCTCAAATAGCTTGGCCAAAATTAATTTTTAAAGACTTTTATTTAATTAGCTTCAAGAAAATTAAGTATTTATATAAATTAGGCATATTCTCAGAAATATAGAAACTAACCCAAGTGTTTTATCAAGTTAATATCATCTAGGACAAACTTTGATAAATGAGAGATAATTTAAGTTTGCTGGTTTAATAAAAGCAAAAATGTCACAAGATTTTTTTAGCAAAATAATAATTTAAAATGTTAGCTAGCTGTTTGATGTCTAAATGAAGCATAATTATTAAAAGCAAGTAAGCTAAATAAATGTAAATAATATAAATGTTTAAAACAAGATAAATTGAAAAATTATATTCATTGAATATTTAAACTATTTCAAATAAGGTAAACATTAAATGACAAACAAATTTATCTACTTTAGGATTTTTAACTTATTATATAGAGATAAAACATTTTAATCTACTAAAAATATACTCGTGTAACATAGATATGCCAGAGAAGGCAATGGCACCCCACTCCAGTACTCTTGCCTGGAAAATCCCATGGATGGAGGAGCCTGGTAGGCTGCAATCCATGGGGTCGCTAAGAGTTGGACATGACTGAGCGACTTCACTTCACTTTCACTTTTCACTTTCATGCATTGGAGAAGGAAATGGCTGCCCACTCCAGTATTCTTGCCTGGAGAATCCGAGGGATGGGGGAGCCTGGTGGGCTGCCATCTGTGGGGCCGCACAGAGTCGGACACGACTGAAGTGACTTTGCAGCAACATAGATATGCACTTTGAAAAATATCCTTGCAATATTATAAAATATATTTATAAATTTAATAATTTACTAAAAATGTTATTATATGGTAGACATTTCACAAGGACCTACTTCTAGCTTTAATCAAAAAGCAAATATTATTTACTATCAGTTATATTCCTCTGTAGCTTAGCTGGTAAAGAATCTGCCTGCAATGCAGGAGACCCTGGTTCAATTCCTAGGTGGGGAAGATCTGATGGAGAAGAGATAGGCTACCCATTCCAGGATTCTTGGGCTTTCCTGGTGGCTCAACTGGTAAAGAATCTGCCTGCCATATGGGAGAATTGGCTTCGATCCCTGGATTGGGAATATCCCTTGGAGAAGGGAAAGACTACCCAATCCAGTATTCTGGCCTGGAGCATTCCATGGACAATATAGCCCATGTGGTTGCAAAGAGTCAGATACAACTGAGTGACTTTCACTTTCACTATTTTCATAATTTGGAAAAAATATGTAAAAATAAAATTACTGAAATAAGGGTAAAAGAAAACAACTGCATATTAAAAGTAGATAAGGAAAACAGAATGCATGATTTGAGGAAAAGGAATGTTGAGAAATGGGTATGATGTGTCACCAGGCTGACTAATACTGGAATAAATTTATTTAAGTTTAGAAAAACTTTTAATGTCAAAAGTATAATGTGCAAACTTTGAATTTCAATTTCTCTGTTAAAGTCAGAAGAAATCATAAACATGTGTGGCCAAGACAGAAGAGTAGAAAGAGCCCGAGCCTACCTCCTTCCCCATGAACACATTAAAATTACAAATATTTACAAAGTAAATATTTAGGAGAATGACTAGAAGACTAACAGAAAATATTTCCACAGTTAAAGATCAAGTAACCACAATGAGACAGACAAAAGAAGGCAGAGAAAATGTATAGTCCAGACTAGACTTCCAGATAAGAGACTCACAAACTGGAGAATAATCACAATTGCAGAGGTTCTCTCTAAGGAATGAGAGACTGGAGATCCATGTCAGGTCCTCTAGACCTGCGTGAGGACCTGAAACATAAATATGAGCCGCCAGAATGCTTAACTTTGAAGATGAGCAGGGCTTCTATATACAGAGTAAGAGAATTTTAGGAAACAGATACTCTACTCTTAAAGGACATGTGCAAAATCTCACATGCCCTGAGTCCTAGTGAAGAAGTAGTAATTAAAAAAAAAAAGCCAAAACCAATATAATATTGTAAAGTAATTAGCCTCCAATTAAAAAAAAAAAAGGTAACAAAAAAAGAAGCCTTTCAGACCCAACTGCTGATCTTGGAGAGCCCCCTAGACAGGAAGAAAGCAACTGAGACTTCTTATGGAGGCATAGTAGATGGCCAAAGCCACGTTGGGGAGCTCATTCTACCACAAGAACAATTGAGTAGGAAAATGACTTCTTTTACCTCTGCCACTAGTCTTTAAAACAGGGGCTGACACTAACCATGAGCCCCCAAGGACCCACAGTCAGCTGCTCCAAAACTAGGTCTTGTCCACCAGCAAACTGACACTAACAGTGTGCCATGCTGATCTCACAACTAACAGTTTCATAAATTGACCACTCCCACAAGGAGGCCAACACCAACCTCATCCCTGCCAAACTCCAAATCCCAGATACCCTAGAATATAGCTGCACACACCAGTGGGCTGGCACCATTAAAATCCAGAGAGTCCCCAAATTCAGCTGCTCGAGGACCCTACCCTGCCAGTCATCAGGCCAACATCAGTGCTGGAATCCACATAAGCAATGCAGTAAACTATGCCAAGATCAAGTTTAACCCACTAAAAAGAAAGTCCCAGCGTCAGGATTCCCTGGGCTGTTCATCCATCTCTGCTGGGACACAGGCCCATCCACCATTAACTGACCTCCAGTGCTTGAATCCTATGTACCACACAGGCAGCCATACCAGGACCCAGTCACAGTCTTAAGCAGTTTTGAAGCTATTGTAAAAGACAGTGCTTGATAGCCAATAAGATGAGGGACCAATTCTAACTACTAGTACAGCAATAGTAGTCAAATCCTGCCACAACAGTAAAACCTAAGCAAGCCACATGAGCATACCCCTGGAGTATATAGCTCAGAATAGCAGAAATGAGCATATGACTGGGTCCATTAGGACATCTGATATTATAAGTGAACAATGCAAAGAAATAGAGGAAAATAATAAAATGGGAAAGACTAGAGATCTCTTCAAGAAACATACCAAGGGCATATTTTATGTAAAGAAGGGCAGGATAAAAAACAGAAATGGTGTGGACCTAACAGAAGCAAAATATATTAAGAAGAGGTGGCAAGAATGCATAGAAGTACTATATGAAAAAATCTTAACGATCTAGATAGTCATTAAGGTGTGATCTCTCACCAAGAGCAAGACATCCTGGAGTGTGAAGGTAAGTGGACCTTAGGAAGCATCACTATGAACAAAGCTGGTGGAGGTAATGGAATTCCAGCTGAGGTAATGAAAATTCTTAAAATGATGCTGTTAAAGTGCTGTACTCAATATGCCAGCAAATTTGGAAAACTCAGCAGTGGCCACAGGACTAGAAAAGGTCAGTATTAATTTTAATCTCAAAGAAGAACAATGCCAAAAGAATGCTCAAACTAATGCACAATTGCGATCGTTTCACATGCTAGCAAGGTAATGCTGAAAAGCCTTCAAGCTAGGCTTCAACAGTATGTGAACCAAGAAACTCCAGATGAATAAACTGGATTTAGAAAAGGCAGAGGAACCAGAAACCAAATTGTCAGCATCCATTGGCCACCTGATGCAATGAGCTGATTCATTTGAAAAGACCCTGATATTGGGGAAGATTGAAGGCAGGAAGAGAAGGGGACGACAGAAGATGACATGGTTAGCTGGCATCACCAACTCAATGGACATGAGTTTGGGTAAACTCTGGGAGTTAGTGATGTACATGGAGGCCAGGCATGCTGCTGTTCATGGGGTCGCAAAGAGTCGGACACGACTGAGTGACTGAACTGAACTAAACTGATTGGATCATGAGCTTCCTTCATACCACAGTCAGTAAAGAATTTGCCTGCAATGCAGGAGACCCAGGTTCATTCCCTGGGATGGGAAGATCCCCTAGAGGAGGAAATGGCAACCCACTCCAGTATTCTTGCCTGGAGAACTCCATGGACAGAATAGCCAGGCAGGCTATAGTCAATGGGGTTCACAAGAATTGGACATGACTGAGCGACTAAACTATTATTGGATCATAGGAAAAGCAAGAAAATTCTAGGGAAAAAAATCTACATCTGCTTCATTGACTAAGCTAAAGCCTTTGCTTGTGTGGATCACACAAAATTGTGGAAATTTCTTTTTTTATTAATTAATTTATTTTAATTGGAGGCTATTTACTTTACAATATTGAGGTGGTTTTTGCCATACATTGACATGAATCAACCATGGATGTACATGTGTTCCCCATCCTGAACCCCCCTCCCACCTCCTCATCCCATCTCTCTGGGTCATCCCAGTGCATCAGCCCTGAGCACCCTGTCTCATGCATCAAACCTGGACTGGCAATCTGTTTCATATATGATAATATACATTTTCCAATGTTATTCTCTCAAATTATCCCACCCTCGCCTTCTCCCACAGAGTCCAAAAGACTGTTCTTTACATCTGTGTCTTTTTTGCTATCTCACATATAGGGTCATCATTACCATCTTTCTAAATTTAATATATGTGCATTAATATATTCAGAGAAGGCAATGGCAACCCACTCCAGTACTCTTGCCTGGAAAATCCCATGGACAGAGGAACCTGGTAGGCTGCAGTCCATGGGGTCATAAAGAGTCAGACGCTACAGAGCAACTTCATTTTCACTTTTCACTTTCATGCATTGGAGAAAGAAATGGCAACCCACTCCAGTGTTCTTGCCTGGAGAGTCCCAGGGATGATGGAGCCTGGTGGGTTGCTGTCTATGGGGTCGTACAGAGACAGACAGACTGAAGCGATTTAACAACAGCAGCAGCATTAATATACTGTATTGGTGTTTTCCTTTCTGACTTACTTTACTTGGAATAATAGTCTCCAGTATCATCCACCTCATTAGAACTGATTCAAATGCATTTCTTTTAATGGCTGGGTAATATTCCATTGAGTATATGTACCACAGCTTTCTTATCCATTCGTCTGCTGATGGACATCTAAGTTGCTTCCATGTCCTGGCTACTGTAAACAGAGCTGCGAAGAACATTGGGGTACATGTGTCTCTTTCAATTCTGGTTTCCTTGGTGTGTATGTCCAGCAGTGGGATTGCTGGGTTGCATGGCATTTCTATTTTCAGTTTTTAAAAGAATCTCCAAACTCTTCTCCATAGTGGCTGTACTAGTTTGCATTCCAACACACAGTGTAAGAGGGTTCCCTTTTCTCCACACCCTCTCCAGAATTTATTGTTTGTAGACATTTTGATAGCAGCCGTTCTGACCCTAGTAAGATGGTACCTCATTGTGGTTTTGATTTGCATTTCTCTGATAATGAGTGATGTTGAGCATCTTTTCATGTGTTTGTTGAAGAGATTGTCTTTTCTCCATTGTATAGTCTTGCCTCCTTTATCAGAGATAAGGTGTCAATAGGTGTGTGGATTTACCTCTGGGCTTTCTATTTTGTTCCATTGATCTATATTTCTGTCTTTGTGCAAGTACCATACTGTCTTGATGACTATAGCTTGGTAGTATAGTGTGAAGTCAGGCAGGTTGATTCCTCCTGTTCCATTCTTCTTTCTCAAGATTGCTTTGGCTATTTGTTTTTGTTTTTGTTTTGTTTTTTAAATTTCCATACAAATTTGCTCTTGTTTTGTGAAAAATATCATTGGTAGTTTGATAGGGATTGCATTGAATCTATAGATTGCTCATTATCACTATATTGATTCTTCTGATCCATAAACATGTTATATTTTTCCATCTATTTGTGTCACCTTTGATTTCTTTATTTGGTGTTTTATAGTTTTCTATATGTAGTTCTTTTGTAACTTTAGGTAGATTTATTCCTAAGTATTTTATTTTTTATGTTGCAACAGTGAATTGAATTGTTTCCTTAATTTCTTTTTCTATTTTCTCATTGCTGGTATATAGGAATGCAAGGTATTTCTTTGTATTAATTTTATATCCTGCATCTTTACTATATTCATTAATTAGCTCTAGCATATTTCTGGTGGAGGCTACAGGCGTTTCTATGTAGAGGATCATGTCATCTGCAAACAGTGAGAGTTTTACTTCTTTTCCAATCTGGTTTCCCTTTATTTTTCTTTTTTCTTCTCAGATTGCTGTGGCTAAAATTTCCAAAATTCTGTTGAATAGTGGGGGTCAGTGTCAGCACCTTTGTCTTGTTCTTTACTTTAGGGGAAATGCTTTCAATTTTTCACCATTGAGGATAAATGTTTGCTGTGCTTTTATCGTATATAGCTTTTATTATGTTGAGATATGTTCCTTCTATTCCTGCTTTCTGGAGGGTTATTATCATAAATGAATGTTGAATTTTGTCAAAGGCTTTCTCTGCATCAATTAAGATAATCATGTTGTTTTATCTTTCAATTTGTTAATGTGGAGCATCATATTGATTGATTTGCAAAGACTGATGAATCCTTGCGTCCCTGGGATGAAGCCCACTTGGTCATGATGTATCATACTTAATAGAAAGAAGCATGAAAGTGGAGGAATCAACCTGCCTGACTTCAGGCTCTACTACAAAGCCACAATCATTAAGACAGTATGATACTGGCACAAAGACAGAAATATAGATCAATGGAACAAAATAGAAAGCCCAGAGATAAATCCACACACATATGGACACCTTATCTTTGACAAAGGAGGCAAGAATATACAATGGAGAAAAGACAATCTCTTTAACAAGTGGTGCTGGGAAAACTGGTCAACCACTTATAAAAGAATGAAACTAGAACACTTTCTAACACCATACACAAAAATAAATTCAAAATGGATTAAAGATATAAACATAAGACCAGAAACTATAAAACTTCTAGAGGAGAACATAGGCAAAACACTCTCTGACATACATCATAGCAGGATCATCTATGACCTACCTCCCAGAATATTGGAAATAAAAGCAAAAATAAACAGATGGGAAATAATTAAAAATAAAAGCTTCTGCACAACAAAGGAAACTATAAGCAAGGTGAAAAGACAGCCTTCAGAATGGGAGAAAATAATAGCAAATGATGCAACTGACAAACAACTAATCTCAAAAACATACAAGCAACACCTGCAGCTCAATTTCAGAAAAATAAATGACACAATCAAAAAATGGGCCAAAGAACTAAATAGACATTTCTCCAAAGACATACAGATGGCTAACAAACACATGAAAAGATGCTCAACATCACTCATTATCAGAGAAATGCAAATCAAAACCACAATGAGGTATCATTTCATGCCAGTCAGAATGGCTGCTATCCAAAAGTCTACAAGTAATAAATGCTGAAGAGGGTGTCGAGAAAAGGGGACCCTCTTACACTGTGGGTTGGAATGCAAACTAGTACAGCCACTATGGAGAACAGTGTGGAGATTCCTTAAAAAATTGCAAATAGAACTACCTTATGACCCAGCAATCCCACTACTGGGTAAACACACCGAGGAAACCAGAATTGAAAGAGACACGTGTACCTCAATGTTCATCACAACACTGTTTATAATAGCCAGGACATGGAAGCAAGCTAGATGTCCATCAGCAGACAAATGGATAAGAAAGCTGTGGTACATATACACAATGGAGTATTATTCAGCCATTAAAAAGAACACATTTGAATCAGTTCTAATGAGGTGGATGAAACTGGAGCCTATTATACAGAGTGAAGTAAACCAGAAAGAAAAAAACCAGTACAGTATGCTAACACATATATATGGAATTTAGAAAGATGGTAATGATAATGTTATATGTGAGACAGCAAAAGAGACACAGATGTATCTAACAGTCTTTTGGACTCTGTGGGAAAGGGAAAGGGTGGGATAATTTTGGAAAATGGCATTGAAACATGCATGATATATATGTAATGAATCGCCGGTCCAGGTTCAATGCAGGATACAGTATGCTTGTGGCTGGTGCACTGTGGTGACCCAGAGGGATGGTACGGAGAGGGAGGTGGGAGAGGGGGTTCAGGATGGGGAACACGTGTACACTCGTGGCAGATTCATATTGATGTATGGCAAAAACAATACAATATTTTAAAGTAATTAGTCTCCAATTAAAAGAAATAAATTTATATTTAAAAGAGAAAGAAAAAAAGTCCCTAAAACCAAGATTCAAACTTGATGATGGACAAGAAATAAAACCTCTTAAAGGAGTACTATAACTCCAATCATATTTTTTGAGAGCTTAATAAGTTTAGAAATCTTTGAAGACTATTTATTATAGCTCTGTATTTTATTTTCAAAGTTTGTATAACATTGAACTACTAGAATAATGTAACATCCTAGGTAAGTATCTGTAAATCTGTAAACTATATTTTAATAAAATCAAAGCACTATCATGAATATATATATATATATATATATATATATATATATATATATATAGTTGGATTGTATTTGTTAGAATTTTGTTAAGGAGTTTTTTATCTATTTTCATCAGTGATATTGGCACGCAGTTTTCTCCTTTTTTTTTTTTTTTGGCATCTGGTTTTGGTATTAAGGTGATGGTGGCCTCATAGAATGGGTTTGGAAGTTTACCTTCCTCTGAACTTTTCTGAAAGAGATTGAGTAGGATAGGTGTAAGATCTTCTCTAAATTTTTGGTAGAATTCAACTGTGAAGTCATCTGGTCCTGGGCTTTTGTTTGCTGGAAGATTTCTTATGAGTTTCAATTTCCATGCTTGTGATGGGTCTGCTATGATGGTCTATTTCTTCCTGGTTCAGTTTTGGAAAGTTATATTTTTCTAAGAATTTGTCCATTTATTCCAAATTGTCCATTTTATTAACATATAGTTGCTGATAATAGTCTTTTATGATCCTTTGTATATCTGTGTTGTCTGTTGTGATTTCTCCATTTTCATTTCTAATTTTGTTGATTCAATTCTTCTCTCTTTGTTTCTTGATGAGTCTGGCTAATGGTTTGTCAATGTTATTTATCTTCTCAAAGAACCAGCTTTTAGGTTTGTTGATTTTTGTTATGGTCTCTTGTTTCTTTTGCATTTATTTCTGCACTAATTTTTAAGATTTCTTCCCCTTAGCACTGTTTTTACTGAATCCCATAGATTTTGGGTGGTTGTCTTTTTATTTTCATTCATTTCAATGCATAGCTTGATTTCTTCTGTGATTTATTGGTTATTCAGTAGTGTGTTGTTCATACTCAATATGTTGGAATTTTTAGTACTTTTTCCCCTCTAATTGATATCTAATCTTACTGTGTTGTGGTGAGGAAAGATGCTTGGAATGATTTCAGTTTTTTTTTTTTTTTTTTTTTTTAATTTACCAGGACTAAATTTATGGTCTAGGATGTGATCTATCCTGGAGAACGTTCAATGTGCACTTGAGCAAAAAGTGAAATTCATTGTTTTCGGATGAAGTTTCCTATAGTTATCAATTAGGTCTAACTAGTCCATTGTATCCTTTACAATGCGTGTTTCCTTGTTAATTTTCCCTGTTTTTTGATCTACCCATAGGTGTGAGTGGGGTATTAATGCCCCCTAGTATTATTGTATTATTGTTAATTTCTCCTTTCATACTTGTAAGCATTTGCCTTACATATTGTAGTGCTCCTATGTTGGGTGAATATATATTTATAATTGTTATATCTTCTTCTTGTATTCATCCTTTGATCATTATGTAGTGTCCTTCTTTGTCTCTTTTAACAGCCTTTATTTCAAAGTCTATCTTAATTGATATGAGTATTTCTACTCCTGCTTTCCTTTGGTCTCCATTTGGGTGAAATATCGTTTTCCCATCCTTCACTTTCTGTCTGTATGTGTCCCTTGTTTTGAGATGAGTCTCTTGTAGACAGCATATTTAGGGGTCCTGTTTTTTATCCTTTCAGCCAGTCTTTTTCTTTTGGTTGGGCATTACATTTAAGGTAATTATTGATAAGTATGATCCCATTTGCATTTACTTTATTGTTTTGGGTCTGAGTTTATACACATTTTCTGTGTTTGTTGTCTAGAGAGGAACTTTTAGTATTTGTTGAAGAGCTGGTTTGTTAGTGCTGAATTCTCTCAGCTTTTGCTTGTCTGTAAAGCTTTTGATTTCTCCTTATATTTGAATGAGATCCTTGCTGGCTACAGTAATCTGTGCTGTAGATTTTTCTCCTTCATCGCTTTAAGTATGTCTTGCCGTTCCCTTCTGGCCTGAAGAGTTTCTGTTGAAAGATCAGCAGTTATCCTTATGGGAATCCCCTTGTATGTTATTTGTTGATATTCCCTTACTGCTTTTAATATTTGCTCTCTGTGTTTGATCCTCATTAATTTGATTAATATGTGTCTTAGGGTGTTCTGCCTTGGGCTTGTCCTGTTTGTGACCCTCTGGGTTTCTTGGACTTGGGTGGCTATTTCCTTCCCCATTTTAGGGAAGTTTTCAACGATTTCCTTCTCAAGTATTTTCTCATGGCTTTTCTTTTTGTATTCCTCTTCTGGGACTCCTATGATTTGAATGTTGGGTCTTTTGACATTGTCTCAGAGGTCTCTGTGGTTGTCCTCATTTCTTGTGATTCTTTTTCTTCTTTTTTCATCTCTGCTTCATTTATTTCCAGCATTCTATCTTCTATCTGACTCCTATCTTCTGCCTCCATTAGTCTACTGTTGGTTCCCTCCAGAGTGTTTTTGATCTCAATCATTGCCTTATTCATTACTGATTGACTCTTTTTAAAATTTCTTTTAGGTCCTTGTTAAACCTTTCTTGCATTCTCAATCCTTGTCTCCAGACTATTTATCTTTAACTCCATTTTGTTTTCAAGATTTGGATAATTTAATTTTTATTATCATTATTTTGAATTGTCTTTCAGGTAAGTTCCCTATCTCTTTCTTTCTTTTTCTTTTCCTTTTTTTTTTTTTTTGCTAAGCATTTATCTTTTTCTTTTTTTTTTTTGCCTGCTGAATATTTCTCTGCCTTTTCATCTTATTTAGACTGCTGTGTTTGTGATGGCCTTTCTGTATTCTGGAAGTCTGTGGTTCCTCTTTATTGTGGAGACTCTTCCCTGTGTGTGGGGTTGGACGAGTGGCTTGTCAAGGCTTCCTGGTTAGGGAAGCTTGCGTTGGTATTCTTGCAGGTAGAGCTGGGTCTCTCTTCTCTGGCGTCCAATGAAGTGTCCAGTAGTGAGTTTTGAGGTGTCGGTGCATTTGGTGTGATTTTTGGCAGCCTGGATTTTAATGCTAGGGTTATGTTCCTGCATTGTTGGAGAATTATCTTGGTATGTCTTGCTCTGAAACTTGTTGGCTCTTGGGTGGAGCTTGGTTTCAGTGTAGGTATGGAGGTTTTTGAATGTTCTCTTGTTGATTAATGGTACTTGGAGTCAGGAATTTTCTGGTATACTCAAGTTTTGAACTTAAGCCTCCTGCCTCTGACTTTCAGTCTTATTCTTACAATAATCTTAAGACTTCTCCACCAATAGAGCACTGGTGATGAAACATCTAGGTTAATGGTGAAAGGATTCTTCACAGTGAGGGACACTCGGAGAGGTTCACAGAGTTACATGGAGAAGAGAAGAGGGAGGAGGGAGATAAAAGTGTTCAGGAGGAGAAGAGGGGGAGTCAAAAGGAGAGAGACAGGTCTAGCCAGTAGTCAGTTCCCTAAGTGTTCTCCACAGTCCAGAACACCCAGAGAGATTCACAGAGTTGGGTAGAAGAGAGAAGTGGGAGGGAAGAAATAGAGGTGACCCGGGGGAGAAAAAGGAAGTCACAAGAGACAGGGGGCAATCAAGCCAGTAAACACACTTCTAAGTAAAAATGGGTACTGAAGATTGGATTTTTGAATTTTGCTAAAATTTATAACAAATACCAGAAACCAAAGATTAAAAATCTAGAGTAGAGTTTAGACTCTCAAAAATACAATATTAAAGAAAAACAAAACAAAATCAAGAGAATTATTTTATATATATATATATATATATATATATATATATATATATATATGAAATTTGCTTTAAAATGAGGTCTTTATTGCAAGGTAATAGTAGGTTATAAAAATGAAAATAAAAGGAATAATAAAAAATTTAAAAAATTAAAATGATAATAGTAAAGATTTATCTAGGAATTTCTTTGGAGCTATTGAGTGCAGTGTGGGAACAATTCAGGTTCAGATAGTTCCTTGTTCTAGCTTATACATTTCAAGGTCTATAGGCCCTTTTCAATACTTCAGTTCAGTTGAGTTCAGTCGCTCAGTCGTGTCTGACCCTTTGCAAAACCATGAATCACAGCATGCCAGGCTTCCCTGTCCATCACCAACTCCCGGAGTTCATTCATATAAATATCCATCGAGTCAGTGATGCCATCCAACCATCTCATCCTCTGTCGTCCCCTTCTCCTCCTGCCTCCAATCCCTCCCACCATCAAAGTCTTTTCTAATGAGTCCACGCTTCGCATGAGGTGGCCAAAGTACTGGAGTTTCAGCTTTAGCATCATTCCTTCCAAAGATATCCCAGGACTGATCTCCTTCAGAATGGACTGGTTGGATCTCCTTGCAGTCCAAGGGACTCTCAAGAGTCTTCTCCAACACCACAGTTCAAAAGCATCAATTCTTCGGTGCTCAGCCTTCTTTATGGTCCAACTCTCACATCCATACATGACTACCAGAAAAACCATAGCCTTGACGAGACAGACCATAGTCGGCAAAGTAATATCTCTGCTTTTGAATATGCTATCTAGTTTTGCCATAACTTTTCTTCCAAGGAGTAAGCGTCTTTTGATTTCATGGCTGAAATCACAATATGCAGTGACTTTGGAGCCCCAAAAAATAAAGTCTGACACTGTTTCCACTGTTTCCCCATTTATTTCCCATGAAGTAATGGGACCAGATGCCATAATCTTAGTTTTTGGAATGTTGAGCCTTAAGCCAACTTTTTCACTCTCCTCTTTCTCTTTCATCAAGAGGCTTTTTAGTTCCTCTTCACTTTCTGCCATAGGGGTGGTGTCATCTGCATATATGAGATTATTGATAATTCTCCTGGCAATCTTGATTCCAGCTTTGATTATTTCAGTCCAGCGTTTCTCATGATGTACTCTGCATATAAGTTAAATAAGCAGGGTGACAGTATACAGCCTTGACGTACTCCTTTTCCTATTTGGAACCAGTCTGTTGTTCCATGTCCATTTCTAACTGTTGCTTCCTGACCTGCATACAGATTTCTCAAGAGGCAGGTCAGGTGGTCTGGTATTCCCATCACTCTCAGAATTTTTCACAGTTTATTGTGATCCACACAGTCAAAGGCTTTGGCATCGTTAGTAAAGCAGAAATAGATGTTTTCCTCGGAATCTCTCATTTTTTCCATGATCCAGCGGATGTTGGCAATTTGATCTCTTTTCCTCTCCTTTTTCTAAAACCAGCTTGAACATCAGGAAGTTCATGGTTCACATATTGCTGAAATCTGGCTTGAGAACTTTGAGCATTACTTTACTAGCATGTGAGATGAATGCAACTGTGTGGTAGTTTGAGCATTCTTTGGCATTGCCTTTTTTTATGATTGGAAAGAAAACTGACCTTTTCCAGTCCTGTGGCCACTGCTGAGTTTTCCAAATTTGCTTGCATATTGAGTGCAGTACTTTCGCAGCATCTTCTTTCAGGATTTGAAATAGCTCAACTGGAATTCCATCACCTCCATGAGCTTTGTTCGTAGTGATGCTTTCTAAGGCCCACTTGACATCACATTCCAGGATGTCTAGCTCTAGATGAGTGATCACATCATCATGATTATCTGGGTCGTGAAGATCTTTTTCATACAGGTTTTCTGTGTATTCTTGCCACCTCCTCTTAATATCTTCTGCTTCTGTTAGGTCCAGACCAGTTCTGTTCTTTATCGAGCCCGTCTTTGCATAAAATGTTCCCTTGATATCTCTAAGTTTCTTGAAGCAATCTCTAGTCTTTCCCATTCTGTTTTTTTTTTTTTTTTTTCCCTCTATTTCTTTACATTGATTACTGAACAAGGCTTTCTTATCTCTTCTTGCTATTCTTTGGAACTCTGCATACAGAAGCTTATATCATTTCTTTTCTCGTTTGCTTTTCACCATCCTTCTTTTCACAGCTATTTGTAAGGCCTCCCCAGACAGCCATTTTGCTTTTTTGCATTTCGTTTCCATGGGGATGGTTTTGATCCCTGTCTCCTGTACAATGTCATGAACCTTATTTCATAGTTCATCAGGCACTCTATCTATCAGATCTAGGCCCTTAAATCTATTTTTCACTTCCATTGTATAATCATAAGGGATTTGATTTAGGTCATACCTGAATGGGCCAGCGATTTTCCCTACTTTCTTCAATTTAAGTCTGAATTTGGTAATAAGGAGTTCATGATCTGAGCCACAGTCAGCTCCTGGTCTTGATTTGGTTGACTGTATAGAGCTTCTCCATCTTTGGCTGCAAAGAATATAATCAGTCTGATTTCAGTGTTGACCATCTGGTGATGTCCATGTGTAGAGTCTTCTCTTGTGTTGTTCGAGGAGGGTGTTTGCTATGAGAAGTGCATTTTACTGACAAAACTCTATTAGTCTTTGCCCTGCTTCATTCTGTATGCCAAGGCCAAATTTGCCTGTTACTTCAGGAGTTTCTTGACTTCCAATTTTTGCATTTCAGTCCCCTAGAATAAAAAGGACATCTTTTTTAGGTGTTAGTTCTAAAAGGCCTTGTAGGTCTTCATAGAACCGTTCAACTTCAGCTTCTTCAGCGTTACTGGTTTGGCCATAGACTAGGAATACTGTGATATTGAATGGTTTGCCTTGGAAACTAACATAGATCATTCTATCGTCTTTGAAATTGCATCCAAGTACTCCATTTCAGAATATTTCATTGACCATGATGGCTACTCCATTTCTTCTGAGGGATTCCTGCCAGCAGTAGTAGATATAATGGTCATCTGAGTTACATTCACCCATTCCAGTCCACTTTAGTTCACTGATTCCTAGAATGTCAATGATCATTCCTGCCATCTCTTGTTTGACCAGTTCCAATTTGCCTTGATTCATGGACCTGACATTCCAGGTTCCTATGCAATATTGCTCTTTACAGCTTTGGATCTTGCTTCTATCACCAGTCACATTCACAGATGGATATTGTTTTTGCTTTGGCTTCATCCCTTCATTCCTTCTGGAGTTATTTCTCCATTGATCTCCAGTAGCATATTGGGCACCTACTGACCTGACCTATTCTACACATGTATATCACCAGATGGTCAACACAAAAATCAGATTGATTATATTCTTTGTAGCCAAAGATGGAGAAGCTCTATACAGTCAACAAAAGGAAGACCAGAAAGCTGACTGTGGCTCAGATCATGAACTGCTTATTACCAATTTCAGATTCAATTTGAAGAAAGGAAGTAAAACAGCTAGACCATTCAGGTATGACCTAAATCAAATCCGTTATGATTATACAGTAGAAGTGAGAAATAGATTTTAAGGCCTAGATATGATAGATAGAGTGCCTGATGACCTATGGAATGAGGTTCATGACATTGTACAGGAGACAGGGATCAAGACCATCCCCATGGAAAAGAAATGCAAAAAAGCAAAATGGCTGTCTGGGGAGGCCTTACAAATAGCTGTGAAAAGAAGAGAAGTGAAAAACAGAGGAGAAAAGGAAAGATACAAGCATCTGAATGCAGAGTTCCAAAGAATAGCAAGAAGAGATAAGAATGCCTTGTTCAGTAATCAATGCAAAGAAATAGAGGAAAAGAACAGAATGGGAAAGACTAGAGATCATTTCAAGAAAATTAGAGATACCAAGGGAACATTTCATGCAAAGATGGGCTTGATAAAGGACAGAAATGGTATGGACCTAACAGAAGCAGAAAATATTAAGAAGAGTGGCAAGAATACACAGAAGAGCTGTACAAAAAAGATCTTCATGACCCAGATAATCATGATGGTGTGATCACTCATCTAGAGCCAGACATCCTGGAATGTGATGTCAAATGGGCTTTAGAAAGCATCACTACGAACAAAGCTCGTGGAGGTGATGGAATTCCAGTTGAGCTATTTCAAATCCTGAAAGAAGATGCTGTGAAAATTCTGCACTCAATATACAAGCTAATTTGGGAACTCAGCAGTGCCCACAGGACTGGAAAAGATCAGTTTTCTTTCCAATCCCAAAAAAAGGCAATGCCAAAGAATGCTCAAACTACCACACAATTGCACTCATCTTACATGCTAGTAAAGTAATGCTCAAAATTCTCCAAGCCAGGTTTCAGCAATACATGAACCGTGAACTTCCTGATGTTCAAGCGTGTTTTAGAAAGGGCAGAGGAACAAGAGGTCAAATTGCCAACATCCACTGGATCATGGAAAAAGTGAGAGAGTTCCAGAAAAACACCTATTTCTGCTTTATTGACTATGTCAAGACCTTTGACTGTGTGGATCACAATAAACTGTGGACAATTCTGAAAGAAATGGGAATACTAGACCACCTGACCTGCCTCTTGAGAACTCTGTTTGCAGATCAGGAAGCAACAGTTAGAAATGGACATGGAACAACAGACTGGTTCCAAATAGGAAAAAGAGTACGTCAAGGCTGCATATTGTTACCCTGCTTATTTAAGTTATATGCCGAGTACATCATGAGAAACGCTGGACTGGAAGAATCACAAGCTGGAATCAAGATTGCCGGGAGAAATGTCAATAACCTCATATATGCAGATGACACCACCCTTATGGCAGAAAGTGAAGAGGAAATAAAAAGCCTCTTGATGAAAGTGAAATTGGAGAGTGAAAAAGTTGGCTTAAGGCTCAACATTCAGGAAACGAAGATCATGGCATCTGGTCCCATCAATTCATGGGAAATAGATGGGGAAACAGTAGAGACAGTGTCAGACTTTATTTTTTGGGGCTCCAAAATCACTGCATATGGTGATTGCAGCCATGAAATTAAAAGACGCTTACTCCTTGGAAGAAAAGTTATGACCAACCTAGATAGTATATTCAAAAGCAGAGACATTACTTTGCCGAGTAAGGTCCATCTAGTCAAGGCTATGGTTTTTCTGGTAGTCATGTATGGATGTGAGAGTTAGACTGTTAAGAAGGCTGAGCACTGAAGAATTGATGCTTTTGAACTGTGGTGTTGGAGAAGACTCTTGAGAGTCCCTTGGACTGCAAGGAGATCCAACCAATCCATTCTGAAGATCAGCCCTGGGATATCTTTGGAAGGAATGATGCTAAAGCTGAAACTCCAGTACTTTGGCAACCTCATGCGAAGAGTTGATTCATTGGAAAAGACTGTGATGCTGGGAGGGATTGGAGGCAGGAGGAGAAGGGGAAGACAGAGGATGAGATGCCTGGATGGCATCCCTGACTCGATGGACGTAAGTCTGAATGCACTCTGGGAGTTGGTGATGGACAGGGAGGCCTGGTGTGCTGAGATTCATGGTTTTGCAAAGAGTCGGACACAACTGAGCAACTGAACTGACCTGAGCTGACTTGGGGAGTTCCTCTTTCAGTATCCTATCATTTTGCCTTTTCATACTGTTCATAGGGTTCTCAAGGCATGAATACTGAAGTGTTTTACCATTCCCTTCTCCAGTGGACGACATTCTGTCAGACCTCTCCACCATGACCTGCCCGTCTTGGGTTGCCCTTTGGGGATGGCTTAGTTTCATTGAGTTAAACAATGCTGTGCTACTAGTGTGATTAGATTGACTAGTTTTCTGTGAGTATGGTTTCAGTGTGTCTGCCCTCTGATGTCTGCTTGCAACACCTACCATCTTACTTGGGTTTCTCTTACCTTGGGCATGGGGTATCTCTTCACGGTTGCTCCAGCAAAAAGCAGCCGTTGTTCCTTACCTTGGATGAGGGATATCTCCTCATCGCTGCTCTTCCTGACCCTCAACGTGGGATGGCTCCTCTATGCCTTCTGTGCGCACACAGCCACTGCTCCTTGGACTTGGGGTTGCTCCTCCCAGCCGCTGCCCTTGGCCTCAGGTGTGGGGTGGCTCCTCTCGGCCATTGCTCCTGACTTTGGATGCCATGTGGCTCCTCCCAGCTGCCACCCCTGACCTCGGACTTAGTCAGTGCTAACTACAGTGTTTTAATCTGTTGTACCCACCTCTTCCAAAGTGGTTCCATCTTTGTTTGTTTTGGCTTCCTCTGTTTGCAAGTCTCTTCAATGCCTAGTTTCCACCCTGACCAAAGGGGGTGGAGGTGGTCACTTATTAAGGCTCTCTTGTTCAGTTGTGCTGTGGGGAAGGAGGAACACGGCAAACAAATATCACTGGCATGTGTGGGGAGTTCTCACAGTGTCTGGGCCACACTGGGTTTGCCCCCACTTTCATCCTGTGTGCTTTCCCGGTCTACACTGTTCAGGCTTAATATTGCTCGGCATGGGAACTGACTAAAGTGGGCCCTGGCTTGAATGAACTTCCAAGGTCTAAGCCCCTCTGGTTCAGGTTCTCGGGTATTCCACAAAGGCAAAGATTCACTTGTCAGGTTCTTGGGTATTCCACAAAGGCACAGATTCACTTGGGCCTGCGTTTTGTGCCCTTCCCTTGTCTGAGCAGCTCAGCAACCAGGTGCTTGGCAAGTACACTCTCCCTAGGTGAATGGTGCGTCTTATCACCTCCCTGGTCCCAGCCCCTCAGTTTCCTGGGTGTGCAGCAGGAGTGCCATCTTAGGTGTGCCATGTGACTCCTCTGGGGAGCTGATCTTTGGCTGCGACCCTCCTGGCAGATATCAATCATCCAGCATCCCAGGAAGACTTGGTTAGCAACTGGGAGCCTGCTCACTGTTTGGTGGAGGATGCATCTCTGGGGCGAAGATTGCCCCTCACCCTCTGGCTCTGGGTGTTACCTGCCTGTCTCTCTGCCTCCAGCAGGGACAGAGGCCAGTCCACAGCTGGTTCGCTCTCTTCTGGTATTCACTCAGTCCTTTGTTCTGTGAGCAGACCAGGTTGGGCCTTATAGCTTTTCATGGGAAAGTTTTTTTTTTCCTCTCTCTTTTTTCCCACTCACTAGCTATCCCTCAGTTTGGGTTGCTATCTCATGTTAGCTCCCTCAGATAGTCCTCAGGGCATTCAGTCCTGGTCTTTACCCTAAGCAATGCAGCCCATGCCTCCCTCTTCAGTCCCTGCTTGCTGGTGGTGGACACAAGCATCTGTGCTACTTCTCTGGGAGTTGCAGTTAGGCGCATAATCTGTGGATATGTTTTCTCTTCCCATTTATGTTGCCCTGTGAGATTCCAAGACTCCCCACAGACCCACTGGTGAGAGGGTTTCCTGGTGTTTGGAAACTTCTCCTCCTTCACAACTCCCTCCCTGGGATGGATCTCCATCCCTAACTCTTTTGTCACTCTTTTATCTTTTATATTTTGTCCTATCTCCTTTTGAAGAGAATAGACTTCCTTTCTCAGTGCCTGGTGTCCTCTGCCAGCATTCAGAAGTTGTTTTGTGGAATTTGCTCAGCGTTGAAATGATCTTTCAATGAGTTGTGGGGAAGAAAGTGGTCTCCCCGTACTATTCCTCTGCTGTCTTAGGCTGTGGAAAATTCTTAAAGAAATGGGAATACAGGACCACATTACCTGCCTCCTGAGAAACGTGTAAGTGGATCAAGAAGCAACAGTTAGAATTGGACATGGAACAATGGACTGATTCCAAATTGGGAGAGGAGTACAATAAGACTGTATATTGTCACCCTGTTTATTTAACATATGCGGAGTACATCATGTGAAATGCCAGGCTGGATGAAGTACAATCTGGAATCAAGATTGCCAAGAAAAATATCAATAACCTCAAATATGGAGATGACACCACCCTTATGGCAGAAAACAGAGGAACCAAAGAGCCTCCTAATGAAAGTGAAAGAGGAGAGTGAAAAATTTGGCTTGAATCTCAATATTCAAAACACTAAGGTCAGGACATCCAGTCCCATCACGTCATGGCAAATAGATGGGAAACAATGGAAACAGTGACAGGCTTTATTCTGGGGGGCTCCAAAATCACTGCACATTGTGATCACAGCCATGAAATTAAAAGACACTTGCTCCTTGGAAGAAAAGCTCTGATACTCTCTAGAGGATATTAAAAAGCTGAGACATTACTTTGCCAGTAAATGTCTGTATAGTGAAAGCTATGGTTTTTCCTTTAGTCATGGACAAATGTGAGAGTTGGACATTAAAGATGGCACTGATGAATTGATGCTTTTGAGCTATGGTGTTGGATAAAACCTTTGAGGGTCCCCTTGGACTGTGAGGAGATCAAATCAGTCAATCCTAAAGAAAAGCATCCCTAAATATGCATTGGAAGGACAGATGTTGAAGCTGAAGCTCCAATATTTTGGCTACTTGTTGCAAAGAGTGGAATCATTGGAAAAGGCCTTGATGCTGGGAAAGATTGAAGGCAGGAGAAGGGGACAACAGAGATAAGATGGTTGGATGGCATCACCTACTCAATGGATGTGAATTTGAGCAAACTCCTGGAGATGGTGAATAACAGGGAATCTGACGTGTTGCAGTCCATGGGTCACAAAGAGTTGCACACAAGGAGCAACTGAGCAATAACTAGAAAAATGTATGTGTCAGTCCCAGTCTTTCAATTTATCCCTCCCCTCTTACACCTAGTAACCTTAAGATTATTTTATACATATGTAACTATTTTGGTATTGCAGATAAGTTCATTTGTAGCCTTTTTTAAGATACCACATATAAGCAATATCATATGGCATTCATGTTTGGCTAACTTACTTTACTTAACCTTCACATCTGTTAGTGAAAGTGAAAACTCGCTCAGTCATGTCCAACTCTTTGCAACTTCATGGGTTGTAGCCCACCAGGCTCCTCTTTCCATGGAATTTTTCAGGCAAGAATACAGGGTGGTTTGCCATTTCCTTCTCCATGGGATCGTCCCAACCCAGAAATTGAACCCAGGTCTCCTGCACTGTAAGTCAATTTGTTACCACCTGAGCCACCAGGGAAGATCATCCAAATCTGTAGATCCATCCAAATTGCTACAAATGACATCCTTTTTGTTCTTTTTATAGCTGAATAAAATTCCACTATATATATACATATACATATACATACATATATATACATATACATACATATATATATATATATATATATATATATATAAAATCTTCTTTATCCATTCCTCTGTTGGTGGACATTTAGATTGTTTTCATGTCCTGATTATTGTGAATCATGTTACAATGAACATTGGAGAGCATGTTATCATTTTGAACTATTGTTTTCTTTGGATATACGCCCAAGGATGGGATTACTGTATCATATAGTAGCTCTATTTTCAATATTTTAAGGAACATCCATAGTGTTCTCCATAGTGGTTATACCAGTTTGCATTCCCACCAACAGTGAAAGAGGGTACACTTTGGGAGATATGTGTGTGTGTTTGTTTTTTTTAAATGTGAATATAATTACAGTGTTGTGTTAGTTTCTGCTGTACAACATCATGAATGAATCAACTATGTGCATATGCATATCCCCTCCTCTTGAGCCTCTTTCTGAACCCCCATTCCACTAATCTAGGTCAGCAGAGCGCACCAAGCTGAGCCCCCTGTGTTATACAACAGCTTCCCACTAGCTATCTATTTTACACATGGTAGTATACACATGCCAATGCTAATCTGTCAGTTGTGCCTCCCTTACTTCCCCCCACCTGCCATGTCCACAAGTCTGTTCTCTACATCTGTGCCTCCATTCCTGCTCTGCAAGTACATTCATCTGCATCATTTTTCTAGATTCCATATTATAAGCACTCTTACAAACTCTTTGTCTTTCTCTTTCTGATTTACTTCACTCTCTATGACAGGCTCTGCAATCACTTTATTTTTTTTTTTTTTTACTTTATTTTACTTTACAATACTGTATTGATTTTGCCATACATTGACATGAATCTAATCAACTCAATTTCATTTCTTATTATTGCTTGGTAATATACCATTGTATACATGTACCATATCTTCTTTGTCCATTCATCTGTCCATGGATTTTTAGGCTGCTTCCATGGTCTGACTATTATAAATAATGCTACAATGAATATTGGTTTCCATGTGTCCTTATAAGGTATGGTTTTCTAACGGTATACACCTAATAGTGGGATTGCTGGGTCATATGGCAGCTCTGTGTTTAGTTTTTAAAGGAACTTCCATACTGTTCTCCAAAATGGCTGGACCAGTTTACATTCCCACAGTGTAAGAGGGATCCCTTTTCTCCACATCTTCTCGAGTATGTATTGTTCGTAGATTTCTTGATGATGGCCATTCTTGTCGGTGTGAGGTGATACTTTGTTGTTTTGATTTGCAATTATCTAATAATCAGTGATATTTAACATCATTTCAAGTGTCTCTTGGCCATCAGTATGTCTTATTTGGAGAAATATCTGTTTAGGTCTTAAACATTTTTTGACTGCATTATGTATTTTTGATATTAAGCTCCATAAGCTATTTGTATATTTTTAAGATTAATCCTTTGTCTTCTCTTGAATTGTTGGAAGAGGGTGTTTGCTATGTGCAGTGTGTTCTCCTGGGAAAACTCTATAAGTTTTGCCCTGCTTCATTCTGTACTCAAACGTCAAATTTGCCTGCTACTCCAGCTATTTCTTGACTTCATGTTTTACATTCCAGTCCCCTATAATGAAATGAACATCTTTTTGGGGGTGTTAGTTCTAGAAGGCCTTGTAGGTTTTCATAGAATCGTTCAATGTCAGCTTATTTGGCGTTACTGGTCGGGACATAGACTTGAAGTAAAGTGATATTGAATGGTTTGCCTTGGAAACAAACTCAATAGTGGCCACAGGACTGGGAAAGGCAATGCTAAAGAATGCTCAAACTACACCACAATTGTACTCATTTCACACGAAGTAATGCTCAAAATTCTCCAAGCAGGGATTCAACAGTACGTCAACCATGAACTTTCAGATGTTCAAGCTGGATTTAGAAAAAGCAGAGGATCAAGAGATCAATTTGCCAACATCCATTGGATCATGGAAAAAGCAAGAGAGTTCCAGAAAAAAAAAACAAAAAAAAAACAAAAAAAAAACATCTACTTCTACTGTATAGGCTATGACAATGCCTTTGACTGCGTAGATCACAACAAACTGTGGAAAAATTTTAAAGAGATGGGAACGCCAGACCACATGACCTGCCTCCTGAGAAATCTGCATGCAGGTCAAGAAGCAACAGTGAGAACTGGACATGGAACAACAGCCTGGTTCCAAATCGGGAAAGGAGTATGTCAAGACTGTATATTGTCACTTTGCTTATTTAACATAGGCAGAGTATATCATGAGAAATACTCGACTGGACGAAGCACAAGTTGGAATTAAGATTTCCTGGGGAAATATAGATAACCTCAGATATGCAGACGACACCATCCTTATTGCAGAAACCAAAGAACTAAAGAGCCTCTTGATGAAAATGAAAAGACAGTGACAAATTTGGCTTAAACTCAACATTCAGAAAATTGAGATCATGGCATCTAGACCCATCACTTCATGGCAAATAGATGAGGAAACAGTGGAAACAATGATAGACTTTATTATTATTATTATTATTATTAGGCTCTGAAATCACTGAAGATGGTGACTGCAGCCATGAAATTAAAAGACACTTGCTCCTTGGAAGAAAGGTTTTGATCAATTTAGACAGCATGTTAAAAAGAAGAGATATTACTTTCCCAACAAAGGTCCATCTAGTCAAAGCTATGGTTTTTCCAGTAGTCATGTATGGATATGAAAGTTGGACTATAAAGAAAGCTGAACATCCAAGAAATGAAGTTTTGGAACTGTAGTGTTTGAGAAGACTCTTGAGAGTCACTTGGACTGCAAGAAGATCCAACCAGTCCAGCCTAAACAAAACCAGTGCTGAATATTCTTTGGAAGGACTGATGCTAAAACTGAAACTCCAATACTTAGACCACCTGATGGGAAGTACTGACTCATTTGAAATGACCCTGATGCTGGGAAAGATTGAAGGCAGGAGAAGGGGACAACAGAGATAAGATGGTTGGATGGCATCACCTACTCAATGGATGTGAATTTGAGCAAACTCCTGGAGATGGTGAATAACAGGGAATCTGACGTGTTGCAGTCCATGGGTCACAAAGAGTTGCACACAAGGAGCAACTGAGCAATAACTAGAAAAATGTATGTGTCAGTCCCAGTCTTTCAATTTATCCCTCCCCTCTTACACCTAGTAACCTTAAGATTATTTTATACATATGTAACTATTTTGGTATTGCAGATAAGTTCATTTGTAGCCTTTTTTAAGATACCACATATAAGCAATATCATATGGCATTCATGTTTGGCTAACTTACTTTACTTAACCTTCACATCTGTTAGTGAAAGTGAAAACTCGCTCAGTCATGTCCAACTCTTTGCAACTTCATGGGTTGTAGCCCACCAGGCTCCTCTTTCCATGGAATTTTTCAGGCAAGAATACAGGGTGGTTTGCCATTTCCTTCTCCATGGGATCGTCCCAACCCAGAAATTGAACCCAGGTCTCCTGCACTGTAAGTCAATTTGTTACCACCTGAGCCACCAGGGAAGACCATCCAAATCTGTAGATCCATCCAAATTGCTACAAATGACATCCTTTTTGTTCTTTTTATAGCTGAATAAAATTCCACTATATATATATACATATACATATACATACATATATATACATATACATATATATATATATATATATAAAATCTTCTTTATCCATTCCTCTGTTGGTGGACATTTAGATTGTTTTCATGTCCTGATTATTGTGAATCATGTTACAATGAACATTGGAGAGCATGTTATCATTTTGAACTATTGTTTTCTTTGGATATACGCCCAAGGATGGGATTACTGTATCATATAGTAGCTCTATTTTCAATATTTTAAGGAACATCCATAGTGTTCTCCATAGTGGTTATACCAGTTTGCATTCCCACCAACAGTGAAAGAGGGTACACTTTGGGAGATATGTGTGTGTGTTTGTTTTTTTTAAATGTGAATATAATTACAGTGTTGTGTTAGTTTCTGCTGTACAACATCATGAATGAATCAACTATGTGCATATGCATATCCCCTCCTCTTGAGCCTCTTTCTGAACCCCCATTCCACTAATCTAGGTCAGCAGAGCGCACCAAGCTGAGCCCCCTGTGTTATACAACAGCTTCCCACTAGCTATCTATTTTACACATGGTAGTATACACATGCCAATGCTAATCTGTCAGTTGTGCCTCCCTTACTTCCCCCCACCTGCCATGTCCACAAGTCTGTTCTCTACATCTGTGCCTCCATTCCTGCTCTGCAAGTACATTCATCTGCATCATTTTTCTAGATTCCATATTATAAGCACTCTTACAAACTCTTTGTCTTTCTCTTTCTGATTTACTTCACTCTCTATGACAGGCTCTGCAATCACTTTATTTTTTTTTTTTTACTTTATTTTACTTTACAATACTGTATTGATTTTGCCATACATTGACATGAATCTAATCAACTCAATTTCATTTCTTATTATTGCTTGGTAATATACCATTGTATACATGTACCATATCTTCTTTGTCCATTCATCTGTCCATGGATTTTTAGGCTGCTTCCATGTTCTGACTATTATAAATAATGCTACAATGAATATTGGTTTCCATGTGTCCTTATAAGGTATGGTTTTCTAACGGTATACACCTAATAGTGGGATTGCTGGGTCATATGGCAGCTCTGTGTTTAGTTTTTAAAGGAACTTCCATACTGTTCTCCAAAATGGCTGGACCAGTTTACATTCCCACAGTGTAAGAGGGATCCCTTTTCTCCACATCTTCTCGAGTATGTATTGTTCGTAGATTTCTTGATGATGGCCATTCTTGTCGGTGTGAGGTGATACTTTGTTGTTTTGATTTGCAATTATCTAATAATCAGTGATATTTAACATCATTTCAAGTGTCTCTTGGCCATCAGTATGTCTTATTTGGAGAAATATCTGTTTAGGTCTTAAACATTTTTTGACTGCATTATGTATTTTTGATATTAAGCTCCATAAGCTATTTGTATATTTTTAAGATTAATCCTTTGTCTTCTCTTGAATTGTTGGAAGAGGGTGTTTGCTATGTGCAGTGTGTTCTCCTGGGAAAACTCTATAAGTTTTGCCCTGCTTCATTCTGTACTCAAACGTCAAATTTGCCTGCTACTCCAGCTATTTCTTGACTTCATGTTTTACATTCCAGTCCCCTATAATGAAATGAACATCTTTTTGGGGGTGTTAGTTCTAGAAGGCCTTGTAGGTTTTCATAGAATCGTTCAATGTCAGCTTATTTGGCGTTACTGGTCGGGACATAGACTTGAAGTAAAGTGATATTGAATGGTTTGCCTTGGAAACAAACTCAATAGTGGCCACAGGACTGGGAAAGGCAATGCTAAAGAATGCTCAAACTACACCACAATTGTACTCATTTCACACGAAGTAATGCTCAAAATTCTCCAAGCAGGGATTCAACAGTACGTCAACCATGAACTTTCAGATGTTCAAGCTGGATTTAGAAAAAGCAGAGGATCAAGAGATCAATTTGCCAACATCCATTGGATCATGGAAAAAGCAAGAGAGTTCCAGAAAAAAAAAAACAAAAAAAAACAAAAAAAAAAACATCTACTTCTACTGTATAGGCTATGACAATGCCTTTGACTGCGTAGATCACAACAAACTGTGGAAAAATTTTAAAGAGATGGGAACGCCAGACCACATGACCTGCCTCCTGAGAAATCTGCATGCAGGTCAAGAAGCAACAGTGAGAACTGGACATGGAACAACAGCCTGGTTCCAAATCGGGAAAGGAGTATGTCAAGACTGTATATTGTCACTTTGCTTATTTAACATAGGCAGAGTATATCATGAGAAATACTCGACTGGACGAAGCACAAGTTGGAATTAAGATTTCCTGGGGAAATATAGATAACCTCAGATATGCAGACGACACCATCCTTATTGCAGAAACCAAAGAACTAAAGAGCCTCTTGATGAAAATGAAAAGACAGTGACAAATTTGGCTTAAACTCAACATTCAGAAAATTGAGATCATGGCATCTAGACCCATCACTTCATGGCAAATAGATGAGGAAACAGTGGAAACAATGATAGACTTTATTATTATTATTATTATTATTAGGCTCTGAAATCACTGAAGATGGTGACTGCAGCCATGAAATTAAAAGACACTTGCTCCTTGGAAGAAAGGTTTTGATCAATTTAGACAGCATGTTAAAAAGAAGAGATATTACTTTCCCAACAAAGGTCCATCTAGTCAAAGCTATGGTTTTTCCAGTAGTCATGTATGGATATGAAAGTTGGACTATAAAGAAAGCTGAACATCCAAGAAATGAAGTTTTGGAACTGTAGTGTTTGAGAAGACTCTTGAGAGTCACTTGGACTGCAAGAAGATCCAACCAGTCCACCATAAACAAAACCAGTGCTGAATATTCTTTGGAAGGACTGATGCTAAAACTGAAACTCCAATACTTAGACCACCTGATGGGAAGTACTGACTCATTTGAAATGACCCTGATGCTGGGAAAGATTGAAGGCAGGAGAAGGGGACAACAGAGATAAGATGGTTGGATGGCATCACCTACTCAATGGATGTGAATTTGAGCAAACTCCTGGAGATGGTGAATAACAGGGAATCTGACGTGTTGCAGTCCATGGGTCACAAAGAGTTGCACACAAGGAGCAACTGAGCAATAACTAGAAAAATGTATGTGTCAGTCCCAGTCTTTCAATTTATCCCTCCCCTCTTACACCTAGTAACCTTAAGATTATTTTATACATATGTAACTATTTTGGTATTGCAGATAAGTTCATTTGTAGCCTTTTTTAAGATACCACATATAAGCAATATCATATGGCATTCATGTTTGGCTAACTTACTTTACTTAACCTTCACATCTGTTAGTGAAAGTGAAAACTCGCTCAGTCATGTCCAACTCTTTGCAACTTCATGGGTTGTAGCCCACCAGGCTCCTCTTTCCATGGAATTTTTCAGGCAAGAATACAGGGTGGTTTGCCATTTCCTTCTCCATGGGATCGTCCCAACCCAGAAATTGAACCCAGGTCTCCTGCACTGTAAGTCAATTTGTTACCACCTGAGCCACCAGGGAAGATCATCCAAATCTGTAGATCCATCCAAATTGCTACAAATGACATCCTTTTTGTTCTTTTTATAGCTGAATAAAATTCCACTATATATATACATATACATATACATACATATATATACATATACATACATACATATATATATATATATATATATATAAAATCTTCTTTATCCATTCCTCTGTTGGTGGACATTTAGATTGTTTTCATGTCCTGATTATTGTGAATCATGTTACAATGAACATTGGAGAGCATGTTATCATTTTGAACTATTGTTTTCTTTGGATATACGCCCAAGGATGGGATTACTGTATCATATAGTAGCTCTATTTTCAATATTTTAAGGAACATCCATAGTGTTCTCCATAGTGGTTATACCAGTTTGCATTCCCACCAACAGTGAAAGAGGGTACACTTTGGGAGATATGTGTGTGTGTTTGTTTTTTTTAAATGTGAATATAATTACAGTGTTGTGTTAGTTTCTGCTGTACAACATCATGAATGAATCAACTATGTGCATATGCATATCCCCTCCTCTTGAGCCTCTTTCTGAACCCCCATTCCACTAATCTAGGTCAGCAGAGCGCACCAAGCTGAGCCCCCTGTGTTATACAACAGCTTCCCACTAGCTATCTATTTTACACATGGTAGTATACACATGCCAATGCTAATCTGTCAGTTGTGCCTCCCTTACTTCCCCCCACCTGCCATGTCCACAAGTCTGTTCTCTACATCTGTGCCTCCATTCCTGCTCTGCAAGTACATTCATCTGCATCATTTTTCTAGATTCCATATTATAAGCACTCTTACAAACTCTTTGTCTTTCTCTTTCTGATTTACTTCACTCTCTATGACAGGCTCTGCAATCACTTTATTTTTTTTTTTTTACTTTATTTTACTTTACAATACTGTATTGATTTTGCCATACATTGACATGAATCTAATCAACTCAATTTCATTTCTTATTATTGCTTGGTAATATACCATTGTATACATGTACCATATCTTCTTTGTCCATTCATCTGTCCATGGATTTTTAGGCTGCTTCCATGTTCTGACTATTATAAATAATGCTACAATGAATATTGGTTTCCATATGTCCTTATAAGGTATGGTTTTCTAACGGTATACACCTAATAGTGGGATTGCTGGGTCATATGGCAGCTCTGTGTTTAGTTTTTAAAGGAACTTCCATACTGTTCTCCAAAATGGCTGGACCAGTTTACATTCCCACAGTGTAAGAGGGATCCCTTTTCTCCACATCTTCTCGAGTATGTATTGTTCGTAGATTTCTTGATGATGGCCATTCTTGTCGGTGTGAGGTGATACTTTGTTGTTTTGATTTGCAATTATCTAATAATCAGTGATATTTAACATCATTTCAAGTGTCTCTTGGCCATCAGTATGTCTTATTTGGAGAAATATCTGTTTAGGTCTTAAACATTTTTTGACTGCATTATATATTTTTGATATTAAGCTCCATAAGCTATTTGTATATTTTTAAGATTAATCCTTTGTCTTCTCTTGAATTGTTGGAAGAGGGTGTTTGCTATGTGCAGTGTGTTCTCCTGGGAAAACTCTATAAGTTTTGCCCTGCTTCATTCTGTACTCAAACGTCAAATTTGCCTGCTACTCCAGCTATTTCTTGACTTCATGTTTTACATTCCAGTCCCCTATAATGAAATGAACATCTTTTTGGGGGTGTTAGTTCTAGAAGGCCTTGTAGGTTTTCATAGAATCGTTCAATGTCAGCTTATTTGGCGTTACTGGTCGGGACATAGACTTGAAGTAAAGTGATATTGAATGGTTTGCCTTGGAAACAAACTCAATAGTGGCCACAGGACTGGGAAAGGCAATGCTAAAGAATGCTCAAACTACACCACAATTGTACTCATTTCACACGAAGTAATGCTCAAAATTCTCCAAGCAGGGATTCAACAGTACGTCAACCATGAACTTTCAGATGTTCAAGCTGGATTTAGAAAAAGCAGAGGATCAAGAGATCAATTTGCCAACATCCATTGGATCATGGAAAAAGCAAGAGAGTTCCAGAAAAAAAAAACAAAAAAAAACAAAAAAAAAAAAACAAAAAAAAAACATCTACTTCTACTGTATAGGCTATGACAATGCCTTTGACTGCGTAGATCACAACAAACTGTGGAAAAATTTTAAAGAGATGGGAACGCCAGACCACATGACCTGCCTCCTGAGAAATCTGCATGCAGGTCAAGAAGCAACAGTGAGAACTGGACATGGAACAACAGCCTGGTTCCAAATCGGGAAAGGAGTATGTCAAGACTGTATATTGTCACTTTGCTTATTTAACATAGGCAGAGTATATCATGAGAAATACTCGACTGGACGAAGCACAAGTTGGAATTAAGATTTCCTGGGGAAATATAGATAACCTCAGATATGCAGACGACACCATCCTTATTGCAGAAACCAAAGAACTAAAGAGCCTCTTGATGAAAATGAAAAGACAGTGACAAATTTGGCTTAAACTCAACATTCAGAAAATTGAGATCATGGCATCTAGACCCATCACTTCATGGCAAATAGATGAGGAAACAGTGGAAACAATGATAGACTTTATTATTATTATTATTATTATTAGGCTCTGAAATCACTGAAGATGGTGACTGCAGCCATGAAATTAAAAGACACTTGCTCCTTGGAAGAAAGGTTTTGATCAATTTAGACAGCATGTTAAAAAGAAGAGATATTACTTTCCCAACAAAGGTCCATCTAGTCAAAGCTATGGTTTTTCCAGTAGTCATGTATGGATATGAAAGTTGGACTATAAAGAAAGCTGAACATCCAAGAAATGAAGTTTTGGAACTGTAGTGTTTGAGAAGACTCTTGAGAGTCACTTGGACTGCAAGAAGATCCAACCAGTCCAGCCTAAACAAAACCAGTGCTGAATATTCTTTGGAAGGACTGATGCTAAAACTGAAACTCCAATACTTAGACCACCTGATGGGAAGTACTGACTCATTTGAAATGACCCTGATGCTGGGAAAGATTGAAGGCAGGAGAAGGGGACAACAGAGATAAGATGGTTGGATGGCATCACCTACTCAATGGATGTGAATTTGAGCAAACTCCTGGAGATGGTGAATAACAGGGAATCTGACGTGTTGCAGTCCATGGGTCACAAAGAGTTGCACACAAGGAGCAACTGAGCAATAACTAGAAAAATGTATGTGTCAGTCCCAGTCTTTCAATTTATCCCTCCCCTCTTACACCTAGTAACCTTAAGATTATTTTATACATATGTAACTATTTTGGTATTGCAGATAAGTTCATTTGTAGCCTTTTTTAAGATACCACATATAAGCAATATCATATGGCATTCATGTTTGGCTAACTTACTTTACTTAACCTTCACATCTGTTAGTGAAAGTGAAAACTCGCTCAGTCATGTCCAACTCTTTGCAACTTCATGGGTTGTAGCCCACCAGGCTCCTCTTTCCATGGAATTTTTCAGGCAAGAATACAGGGTGGTTTGCCATTTCCTTCTCCATGGGATCGTCCCAACCCAGAAATTGAACCCAGGTCTCCTGCACTGTAAGTCAATTTGTTACCACCTGAGCCACCAGGGAAGATCATCCAAATCTGTAGATCCATCCAAATTGCTACAAATGACATCCTTTTTGTTCTTTTTATAGCTGAATAAAATTCCACTATATATATACATATACATATACATACATATATATACATATACATACATATATATATATATATATATATATATATAAAATCTTCTTTATCCATTCCTCTGTTGGTGGACATTTAGATTGTTTTCATGTCCTGATTATTGTGAATCATGTTACAATGAACATTGGAGAGCATGTTATCATTTTGAACTATTGTTTTCTTTGGATATACGCCCAAGGATGGGATTACTGTATCATATAGTAGCTCTATTTTCAATATTTTAAGGAACATCCATAGTGTTCTCCATAGTGGTTATACCAGTTTGCATTCCCACCAACAGTGAAAGAGGGTACACTTTGGGAGATATGTGTGTGTGTTTGTTTTTTTTAAATGTGAATATAATTACAGTGTTGTGTTAGTTTCTGCTGTACAACATCATGAATGAATCAACTATGTGCATATGCATATCCCCTCCTCTTGAGCCTCTTTCTGAACCCCCATTCCACTAATCTAGGTCAGCAGAGCGCACCAAGCTGAGCCCCCTGTGTTATACAACAGCTTCCCACTAGCTATCTATTTTACACATGGTAGTATACACATGCCAATGCTAATCTGTCAGTTGTGCCTCCCTTACTTCCCCCCACCTGCCATGTCCACAAGTCTGTTCTCTACATCTGTGCCTCCATTCCTGCTCTGCAAGTACATTCATCTGCATCATTTTTCTAGATTCCATATTATAAGCACTCTTACAAACTCTTTGTCTTTCTCTTTCTGATTTACTTCACTCTCTATGACAGGCTCTGCAATCACTTTATTTTTTTTTTTTTTTTACTTTATTTTACTTTACAATACTGTATTGATTTTGCCATACATTGACATGAATCTAATCAACTCAATTTCATTTCTTATTATTGCTTGGTAATATACCATTGTATACATGTACCATATCTTCTTTGTCCATTCATCTGTCCATGGATTTTTAGGCTGCTTCCATGTTCTGACTATTATAAATAATGCTACAATGAATATTGGTTTCCATGTGTCCTTATAAGGTATGGTTTTCTAACGGTATACACCTAATAGTGGGATTGCTGGGTCATATGGCAGCTCTGTGTTTAGTTTTTAAAGGAACTTCCATACTGTTCTCCAAAATGGCTGGGCCAGTTTACATTCCCACAGTGTAAGAGGGATCCCTTTTCTCCACATCTTCTCGAGTATGTATTGTTCGTAGATTTCTTGATGATGGCCATTCTTGTCGGTGTGAGGTGATACTTTGTTGTTTTGATTTGCAATTATCTAATAATCAGTGATATTTAACATCATTTCAAGTGTCTCTTGGCCATCAGTATGTCTTATTTGGAGAAATATCTGTTTAGGTCTTAAACATTTTTTGACTGCATTATATATTTTTGATATTAAGCTCCATAAGCTATTTGTATATTTTTAAGATTAATCCTTTGTCTTCTCTTGAATTGTTGGAAGAGGGTGTTTGCTATGTGCAGTGTGTTCTCCTGGGAAAACTCTATAAGTTTTGCCCTGCTTCATTCTGTACTCAAACGTCAAATTTGCCTGCTACTCCAGCTATTTCTTGACTTCATGTTTTACATTCCAGTCCCCTATAATGAAATGAACATCTTTTTGGGGGTGTTAGTTCTAGAAGGCCTTGTAGGTTTTCATAGAATCGTTCAATGTCAGCTTATTTGGCGTTACTGGTCGGGACATAGACTTGAAGTAAAGTGATATTGAATGGTTTGCCTTGGAAACAAACTCAATAGTGGCCACAGGACTGGGAAAGGCAATGCTAAAGAATGCTCAAACTACACCACAATTGTACTCATTTCACACGAAGTAATGCTCAAAATTCTCCAAGCAGGGATTCAACAGTACGTCAACCATGAACTTTCAGATGTTCAAGCTGGATTTAGAAAAAGCAGAGGATCAAGAGATCAATTTGCCAACATCCATTGGATCATGGAAAAAGCAAGAGAGTTCCAGAAAAAAAAAAACAAAAAAAAAAAAACAAAAAAAAACATCTACTTCTACTGTATAGGCTATGACAATGCCTTTGACTGCGTAGATCACAACAAACTGTGGAAAAATTTTAAAGAGATGGGAACGCCAGACCACATGACCTGCCTCCTGAGAAATCTGCATGCAGGTCAAGAAGCAACAGTGAGAACTGGACATGGAACAACAGCCTGGTTCCAAATCGGGAAAGGAGTATGTCAAGACTGTATATTGTCACTTTGCTTATTTAACATAGGCAGAGTATATCATGAGAAATACTCGACTGGACGAAGCACAAGTTGGAATTAAGATTTCCTGGGGAAATATAGATAACCTCAGATATGCAGACGACACCATCCTTATTGCAGAAACCAAAGAACTAAAGAGCCTCTTGATGAAAATGAAAAGACAGTGACAAATTTGGCTTAAACTCAACATTCAGAAAATTGAGATCATGGCATCTAGACCCATCACTTCATGGCAAATAGATGAGGAAACAGTGGAAACAATGATAGACTTTATTATTATTATTATTATTATTAGGCTCTGAAATCACTGAAGATGGTGACTGCAGCCATGAAATTAAAAGACACTTGCTCCTTGGAAGAAAGGTTTTGATCAATTTAGACAGCATGTTAAAAAGAAGAGATATTACTTTCCCAACAAAGGTCCATCTAGTCAAAGCTATGGTTTTTCCAGTAGTCATGTATGGATATGAAAGTTGGACTATAAAGAAAGCTGAACATCAAAGAAATGAAGTTTTGGAACTGTAGTGTTTGAGAAGACTCTTGAGAGTCACTTGGACTGCAAGAAGATCCAACCAGTCCAGCCTAAACAAAACCAGTGCTGAATATTCTTTGGAAGGACTGATGCTAAAACTGAAACTCCAATACTTAGACCACCTGATGGGAAGTACTGACTCATTTGAAATGACCCTGATGCTGGGAAAGATTGAAGGCAGGAGAAGGGGACAACAGAGATAAGATGGTTGGATGGCATCACCTACTCAATGGATGTGAATTTGAGCAAACTCCTGGAGATGGTGAATAACAGGGAATCTGACGTGTTGCAGTCCATGGGTCACAAAGAGTTGCACACAAGGAGCAACTGAGCAATAACTAGAAAAATGTATGTGTCAGTCCCAGTCTTTCAATTTATCCCTCCCCTCTTACACCTAGTAACCTTAAGATTATTTTATACATATGTAACTATTTTGGTATTGCAGATAAGTTCATTTGTAGCCTTTTTTAAGATACCACATATAAGCAATATCATATGGCATTCATGTTTGGCTAACTTACTTTACTTAACCTTCACATCTGTTAGTGAAAGTGAAAACTCGCTCAGTCATGTCCAACTCTTTGCAACTTCATGGGTTGTAGCCCACCAGGCTCCTCTTTCCATGGAATTTTTCAGGCAAGAATACAGGGTGGTTTGCCATTTCCTTCTCCATGGGATCGTCCCAACCCAGAAATTGAACCCAGGTCTCCTGCACTGTAAGTCAATTTGTTACCACCTGAGCCACCAGGGAAGATCATCCAAATCTGTAGATCCATCCAAATTGCTACAAATGACATCCTTTTTGTTCTTTTTATAGCTGAATAAAATTCCACTATATATATACATATACATATACATACATATATATACATATACATATATATATATATATATATATATATATATATATATATATAAAATCTTCTTTATCCATTCCTCTGTTGGTGGACATTTAGATTGTTTTCATGTCCTGATTATTGTGAATCATGTTACAATGAACATTGGAGAGCATGTTATCATTTTGAACTATTGTTTTCTTTGGATATACGCCCAAGGATGGGATTACTGTATCATATAGTAGCTCTATTTTCAATATTTTAAGGAACATCCATAGTGTTCTCCATAGTGGTTATACCAGTTTGCATTCCCACCAACAGTGAAAGAGGGTACACTTTGGGAGATATGTGTGTGTGTTTGTTTTTTTTAAATGTGAATATAATTACAGTGTTGTGTTAGTTTCTGCTGTACAACATCATGAATGAATCAACTATGTGCATATGCATATCCCCTCCTCTTGAGCCTCTTTCTGAACCCCCATTCCACTAATCTAGGTCAGCAGAGCGCACCAAGCTGAGCCCCCTGTGTTATACAACAGCTTCCCACTAGCTATCTATTTTACACATGGTAGTATACACATGCCAATGCTAATCTGTCAGTTGTGCCTCCCTTACTTCCCCCCACCTGCCATGTCCACAAGTCTGTTCTCTACATCTGTGCCTCCATTCCTGCTCTGCAAGTACATTCATCTGCATCATTTTTCTAGATTCCATATTATAAGCACTCTTACAAACTCTTTGTCTTTCTCTTTCTGATTTACTTCACTCTCTATGACAGGCTCTGCAATCACTTTATTTTTTTTTTTTTTTACTTTATTTTACTTTACAATACTGTATTGATTTTGCCATACATTGACATGAATCTAATCAACTCAATTTCATTTCTTATTATTGCTTGGTAATATACCATTGTATACATGTACCATATCTTCTTTGTCCATTCATCTGTCCATGGATTTTTAGGCTGCTTCCATGTTCTGACTATTATAAATAATGCTACAATGAATATTGGTTTCCATGTGTCCTTATAAGGTATGGTTTTCTAACGGTATACACCTAATAGTGGGATTGCTGGGTCATATGGCAGCTCTGTGTTTAGTTTTTAAAGGAACTTCCATACTGTTCTCCAAAATGGCTGGGCCAGTTTACATTCCCACAGTGTAAGAGGGATCCCTTTTCTCCACATCTTCTCGAGTATGTATTGTTCGTAGATTTCTTGATGATGGCCATTCTTGTCGGTGTGAGGTGATACTTTGTTGTTTTGATTTGCAATTATCTAATAATCAGTGATATTTAACATCATTTCAAGTGTCTCTTGGCCATCAGTATGTCTTATTTGGAGAAATATCTGTTTAGGTCTTAAACATTTTTTGACTGCATTATGTATTTTTGATATTAAGCTCCATAAGCTATTTGTATATTTTTAAGATTAATCCTTTGTCTTCTCTTGAATTGTTGGAAGAGGGTGTTTGCTATGTGCAGTGTGTTCTCCTGGGAAAACTCTATAAGTTTTGCCCTGCTTCATTCTGTACTCAAACGTCAAATTTGCCTGCTACTCCAGCTATTTCTTGACTTCATGTTTTACATTCCAGTCCCCTATAATGAAATGAACATCTTTTTGGGGGTGTTAGTTCTAGAAGGCCTTGTAGGTTTTCATAGAATCGTTCAATGTCAGCTTATTTGGCGTTACTGGTCGGGACATAGACTTGAAGTAAAGTGATATTGAATGGTTTGCCTTGGAAACAAACTCAATAGTGGCCACAGGACTGGGAAAGGCAATGCTAAAGAATGCTCAAACTACACCACAATTGTACTCATTTCACACGAAGTAATGCTCAAAATTCTCCAAGCAGGGATTCAACAGTACGTCAACCATGAACTTTCAGATGTTCAAGCTGGATTTAGAAAAAGCAGAGGATCAAGAGATCAATTTGCCAACATCCATTGGATCATGGAAAAAGCAAGAGAGTTCCAGAAAAAAAAAACAAAAAAAAAAACAAAAAAAAACATCTACTTCTACTGTATAGGCTATGACAATGCCTTTGACTGCGTAGATCACAACAAACTGTGGAAAAATTTTAAAGAGATGGGAACGCCAGACCACATGACCTGCCTCCTGAGAAATCTGCATGCAGGTCAAGAAGCAACAGTGAGAACTGGACATGGAACAACAGCCTGGTTCCAAATCGGGAAAGGAGTATGTCAAGACTGTATATTGTCACTTTGCTTATTTAACATAGGCAGAGTATATCATGAGAAATACTCGACTGGACGAAGCACAAGTTGGAATTAAGATTTCCTGGGGAAATATAGATAACCTCAGATATGCAGACGACACCATCCTTATTGCAGAAACCAAAGAACTAAAGAGCCTCTTGATGAAAATGAAAAGACAGTGACAAATTTGGCTTAAACTCAACATTCAGAAAATTGAGATCATGGCATCTAGACCCATCACTTCATGGCAAATAGATGAGGAAACAGTGGAAACAATGATAGACTTTATTATTATTATTATTATTATTAGGCTCTGAAATCACTGAAGATGGTGACTGCAGCCATGAAATTAAAAGACACTTGCTCCTTGGAAGAAAGGTTTTGATCAATTTAGACAGCATGTTAAAAAGAAGAGATATTACTTTCCCAACAAAGGTCCATCTAGTCAAAGCTATGGTTTTTCCAGTAGTCATGTATGGATATGAAAGTTGGACTATAAAGAAAGCTGAACATCCAAGAAATGAAGTTTTGGAACTGTAGTGTTTGAGAAGACTCTTGAGAGTCACTTGGACTGCAAGAAGATCCAACCAGTCCAGCCTAAACAAAACCAGTGCTGAATATTCTTTGGAAGGACTGATGCTAAAACTGAAACTCCAATACTTAGACCACCTGATGGGAAGTACTGACTCATTTGAAATGACCCTGATGCTGGGAAAGATTGAAGGCAGGAGAAGGGGACAACAGAGATAAGATGGTTGGATGGCATCACCTACTCAATGGATGTGAATTTGAGCAAACTCCTGGAGATGGTGAATAACAGGGAATCTGACGTGTTGCAGTCCATGGGTCACAAAGAGTTGCACACAAGGAGCAACTGAGCAATAACTAGAAAAATGTATGTGTCAGTCCCAGTCTTTCAATTTATCCCTCCCCTCTTACACCTAGTAACCTTAAGATTATTTTATACATATGTAACTATTTTGGTATTGCAGATAAGTTCATTTGTAGCCTTTTTTAAGATACCACATATAAGCAATATCATATGGCATTCATGTTTGGCTAACTTACTTTACTTAACCTTCACATCTGTTAGTGAAAGTGAAAACTCGCTCAGTCATGTCCAACTCTTTGCAACTTCATGGGTTGTAGCCCACCAGGCTCCTCTTTCCATGGAATTTTTCAGGCAAGAATACAGGGTGGTTTGCCATTTCCTTCTCCATGGGATCGTCCCAACCCAGAAATTGAACCCAGGTCTCCTGCACTGTAAGTCAATTTGTTACCACCTGAGCCACCAGGGAAGATCATCCAAATCTGTAGATCCATCCAAATTGCTACAAATGACATCCTTTTTGTTCTTTTTATAGCTGAATAAAATTCCACTATATATATACATATACATATACATACATATATATACATATACATACATATATATATATATATATATATATATATATATATATATATAAAATCTTCTTTATCCATTCCTCTGTTGGTGGACATTTAGATTGTTTTCATGTCCTGATTATTGTGAATCATGTTACAATGAACATTGGAGAGCATGTTATCATTTTGAACTATTGTTTTCTTTGGATATACGCCCAAGGATGGGATTACTGTATCATATAGTAGCTCTATTTTCAATATTTTAAGGAACATCCATAGTGTTCTCCATAGTGGTTATACCAGTTTGCATTCCCACCAACAGTGAAAGAGGGTACACTTTGGGAGATATGTGTGTGTGTTTGTTTTTTTTAAATGTGAATATAATTACAGTGTTGTGTTAGTTTCTGCTGTACAACATCATGAATGAATCAACTATGTGCATATGCATATCCCCTCCTCTTGAGCCTCTTTCTGAACCCCCATTCCACTAATCTAGGTCAGCAGAGCGCACCAAGCTGAGCCCCCTGTGTTATACAACAGCTTCCCACTAGCTATCTATTTTACACATGGTAGTATACACATGCCAATGCTAATCTGTCAGTTGTGCCTCCCTTACTTCCCCCCACCTGCCATGTCCACAAGTCTGTTCTCTACATCTGTGCCTCCATTCCTGCTCTGCAAGTACATTCATCTGCATCATTTTTCTAGATTCCATATTATAAGCACTCTTACAAACTCTTTGTCTTTCTCTTTCTGATTTACTTCACTCTCTATGACAGGCTCTGCAATCACTTTATTTTTTTTTTTTTACTTTATTTTACTTTACAATACTGTATTGATTTTGCCATACATTGACATGAATCTAATCAACTCAATTTCATTTCTTATTATTGCTTGGTAATATACCATTGTATACATGTACCATATCTTCTTTGTCCATTCATCTGTCCATGGATTTTTAGGCTGCTTCCATGGTCTGACTATTATAAATAATGCTACAATGAATATTGGTTTCCATGTGTCCTTATAAGGTATGGTTTTCTAACGGTATACACCTAATAGTGGGATTGCTGGGTCATATGGCAGCTCTGTGTTTAGTTTTTAAAGGAACTTCCATACTGTTCTCCAAAATGGCTGGACCAGTTTACATTCCCACAGTGTAAGAGGGATCCCTTTTCTCCACATCTTCTCGAGTATGTATTGTTCGTAGATTTCTTGATGATGGCCATTCTTGTCGGTGTGAGGTGATACTTTGTTGTTTTGATTTGCAATTATCTAATAATCAGTGATATTTAACATCATTTCAAGTGTCTCTTGGCCATCAGTATGTCTTATTTGGAGAAATATCTGTTTAGGTCTTAAACATTTTTTGACTGCATTATGTATTTTTGATATTAAGCTCCATAAGCTATTTGTATATTTTTAAGATTAATCCTTTGTCTTCTCTTGAATTGTTGGAAGAGGGTGTTTGCTATGTGCAGTGTGTTCTCCTGGGAAAACTCTATAAGTTTTGCCCTGCTTCATTCTGTACTCAAACGTCAAATTTGCCTGCTACTCCAGCTATTTCTTGACTTCATGTTTTACATTCCAGTCCCCTATAATGAAATGAACATCTTTTTGGGGGTGTTAGTTCTAGAAGGCCTTGTAGGTTTTCATAGAATCGTTCAATGTCAGCTTATTTGGCGTTACTGGTCGGGACATAGACTTGAAGTAAAGTGATATTGAATGGTTTGCCTTGGAAACAAACTCAATAGTGGCCACAGGACTGGGAAAGGCAATGCTAAAGAATGCTCAAACTACACCACAATTGTACTCATTTCACACGAAGTAATGCTCAAAATTCTCCAAGCAGGGATTCAACAGTACGTCAACCATGAACTTTCAGATGTTCAAGCTGGATTTAGAAAAAGCAGAGGATCAAGAGATCAATTTGCCAACATCCATTGGATCATGGAAAAAGCAAGAGAGTTCCAGAAAAAAAAAAACAAAAAAAAAAAAACAAAAAAAAACATCTACTTCTACTGTATAGGCTATGACAATGCCTTTGACTGCGTAGATCACAACAAACTGTGGAAAAATTTTAAAGAGATGGGAACGCCAGACCACATGACCTGCCTCCTGAGAAATCTGCATGCAGGTCAAGAAGCAACAGTGAGAACTGGACATGGAACAACAGCCTGGTTCCAAATCGGGAAAGGAGTATGTCAAGACTGTATATTGTCACTTTGCTTATTTAACATAGGCAGAGTATATCATGAGAAATACTCGACTGGACGAAGCACAAGTTGGAATTAAGATTTCCTGGGGAAATATAGATAACCTCAGATATGCAGACGACACCATCCTTATTGCAGAAACCAAAGAACTAAAGAGCCTCTTGATGAAAATGAAAAGACAGTGACAAATTTGGCTTAAACTCAACATTCAGAAAATTGAGATCATGGCATCTAGACCCATCACTTCATGGCAAATAGATGAGGAAACAGTGGAAACAATGATAGACTTTATTATTATTATTATTATTATTAGGCTCTGAAATCACTGAAGATGGTGACTGCAGCCATGAAATTAAAAGACACTTGCTCCTTGGAAGAAAGGTTTTGATCAATTTAGACAGCATGTTAAAAAGAAGAGATATTACTTTCCCAACAAAGGTCCATCTAGTCAAAGCTATGGTTTTTCCAGTAGTCATGTATGGATATGAAAGTTGGACTATAAAGAAAGCTGAACATCCAAGAAATGAAGTTTTGGAACTGTAGTGTTTGAGAAGACTCTTGAGAGTCACTTGGACTGCAAGAAGATCCAACCAGTCCAGCCTAAACAAAACCAGTGCTGAATATTCTTTGGAAGGACTGATGCTAAAACTGAAACTCCAATACTTAGACCACCTGATGGGAAGTACTGACTCATTTGAAATGACCCTGATGCTGGGAAAGATTGAAGGCAGGAGAAGGGGACAACAGAGATAAGATGGTTGGATGGCATCACCTACTCAATGGATGTGAATTTGAGCAAACTCCTGGAGATGGTGAATAACAGGGAATCTGACGTGTTGCAGTCCATGGGTCACAAAGAGTTGCACACAAGGAGCAACTGAGCAATAACTAGAAAAATGTATGTGTCAGTCCCAGTCTTTCAATTTATCCCTCCCCTCTTACACCTAGTAACCTTAAGATTATTTTATACATATGTAACTATTTTGGTATTGCAGATAAGTTCATTTGTAGCCTTTTTTAAGATACCACATATAAGCGATATCATATGGCATTCATGTTTGGCTAACTTACTTTACTTAACCTTCACATCTGTTAGTGAAAGTGAAAACTCGCTCAGTCATGTCCAACTCTTTGCAACTTCATGGGTTGTAGCCCACCAGGCTCCTCTTTCCATGGAATTTTTCAGGCAAGAATACAGGGTGGTTTGCCATTTCCTTCTCCATGGGATCGTCCCAACCCAGAAATTGAACCCAGGTCTCCTGCACTGTAAGTCAATTTGTTACCACCTGAGCCACCAGGGAAGATCATCCAAATCTGTAGATCCATCCAAATTGCTACAAATGACATCCTTTTTGTTCTTTTTATAGCTGAATAAAATTCCACTATATATATACATATACATATACATACATATATATACATATACATACATATATATATATATATATATATATATATATATATATATAAAATCTTCTTTATCCATTCCTCTGTTGGTGGACATTTAGATTGTTTTCATGTCCTGATTATTGTGAATCATGTTACAATGAACATTGGAGAGCATGTTATCATTTTGAACTATTGTTTTCTTTGGATATACGCCCAAGGATGGGATTACTGTATCATATAGTAGCTCTATTTTCAATATTTTAAGGAACATCCATAGTGTTCTCCATAGTGGTTATACCAGTTTGCATTCCCACCAACAGTGAAAGAGGGTACACTTTGGGAGATATGTGTGTGTGTTTGTTTTTTTTAAATGTGAATATAATTACAGTGTTGTGTTAGTTTCTGCTGTACAACATCATGAATGAATCAACTATGTGCATATGCATATCCCCTCCTCTTGAGCCTCTTTCTGAACCCCCATTCCACTAATCTAGGTCAGCAGAGCGCACCAAGCTGAGCCCCCTGTGTTATACAACAGCTTCCCACTAGCTATCTATTTTACACATGGTAGTATACACATGCCAATGCTAATCTGTCAGTTGTGCCTCCCTTACTTCCCCCCACCTGCCATGTCCACAAGTCTGTTCTCTACATCTGTGCCTCCATTCCTGCTCTGCAAGTACATTCATCTGCATCATTTTTCTAGATTCCATATTATAAGCACTCTTACAAACTCTTTGTCTTTCTCTTTCTGATTTACTTCACTCTCTATGACAGGCTCTGCAATCACTTTATTTTTTTTTTTTTTACTTTATTTTACTTTACAATACTGTATTGATTTTGCCATACATTGACATGAATCTAATCAACTCAATTTCATTTCTTATTATTGCTTGGTAATATACCATTGTATACATGTACCATATCTTCTTTGTCCATTCATCTGTCCATGGATTTTTAGGCTGCTTCCATGGTCTGACTATTATAAATAATGCTACAATGAATATTGGTTTCCATGTGTCCTTATAAGGTATGGTTTTCTAACGGTATACACCTAATAGTGGGATTGCTGGGTCATATGGCAGCTCTGTGTTTAGTTTTTAAAGGAACTTCCATACTGTTCTCCAAAATGGCTGGACCAGTTTACATTCCCACAGTGTAAGAGGGATCCCTTTTCTCCACATCTTCTCGAGTATGTATTGTTCGTAGATTTCTTGATGATGGCCATTCTTGTCGGTGTGAGGTGATACTTTGTTGTTTTGATTTGCAATTATCTAATAATCAGTGATATTTAACATCATTTCAAGTGTCTCTTGGCCATCAGTATGTCTTATTTGGAGAAATATCTGTTTAGGTCTTAAACATTTTTTGACTGCATTATGTATTTTTGATATTAAGCTCCATAAGCTATTTGTATATTTTTAAGATTAATCCTTTGTCTTCTCTTGAATTGTTGGAAGAGGGTGTTTGCTATGTGCAGTGTGTTCTCCTGGGAAAACTCTATAAGTTTTGCCCTGCTTCATTCTGTACTCAAACGTCAAATTTGCCTGCTACTCCAGCTATTTCTTGACTTCATGTTTTACATTCCAGTCCCCTATAATGAAATGAACATCTTTTTGGGGGTGTTAGTTCTAGAAGGCCTTGTAGGTTTTCATAGAATCGTTCAATGTCAGCTTATTTGGCGTTACTGGTCGGGACATAGACTTGAAGTAAAGTGATATTGAATGGTTTGCCTTGGAAACAAACTCAATAGTGGCCACAGGACTGGGAAAGGCAATGCTAAAGAATGCTCAAACTACACCACAATTGTACTCATTTCACACGAAGTAATGCTCAAAATTCTCCAAGCAGGGATTCAACAGTACGTCAACCATGAACTTTCAGATGTTCAAGCTGGATTTAGAAAAAGCAGAGGATCAAGAGATCAATTTGCCAACATCCATTGGATCATGGAAAAAGCAAGAGAGTTCCAGAAAAAAAAAAACAAAAAAAAAAAAACAAAAAAAAACATCTACTTCTACTGTATAGGCTATGACAATGCCTTTGACTGCGTAGATCACAACAAACTGTGGAAAAATTTTAAAGAGATGGGAACGCCAGACCACATGACCTGCCTCCTGAGAAATCTGCATGCAGGTCAAGAAGCAACAGTGAGAACTGGACATGGAACAACAGCCTGGTTCCAAATCGGGAAAGGAGTATGTCAAGACTGTATATTGTCACTTTGCTTATTTAACATAGGCAGAGTATATCATGAGAAATACTCGACTGGACGAAGCACAAGTTGGAATTAAGATTTCCTGGGGAAATATAGATAACCTCAGATATGCAGACGACACCATCCTTATTGCAGAAACCAAAGAACTAAAGAGCCTCTTGATGAAAATGAAAAGACAGTGACAAATTTGGCTTAAACTCAACATTCAGAAAATTGAGATCATGGCATCTAGACCCATCACTTCATGGCAAATAGATGAGGAAACAGTGGAAACAATGATAGACTTTATTATTATTATTATTATTATTAGGCTCTGAAATCACTGAAGATGGTGACTGCAGCCATGAAATTAAAAGACACTTGCTCCTTGGAAGAAAGGTTTTGATCAATTTAGACAGCATGTTAAAAAGAAGAGATATTACTTTCCCAACAAAGGTCCATCTAGTCAAAGCTATGGTTTTTCCAGTAGTCATGTATGGATATGAAAGTTGGACTATAAAGAAAGCTGAACATCCAAGAAATGAAGTTTTGGAACTGTAGTGTTTGAGAAGACTCTTGAGAGTCACTTGGACTGCAAGAAGATCCAACCAGTCCAGCCTAAACAAAACCAGTGCTGAATATTCTTTGGAAGGACTGATGCTAAAACTGAAACTCCAATACTTAGACCACCTGATGGGAAGTACTGACTCATTTGAAATGACCCTGATGCTGGGAAAGATTGAAGGCAGGAGAAGGGGACAACAGAGATAAGATGGTTGGATGGCATCACCTACTCAATGGATGTGAATTTGAGCAAACTCCTGGAGATGGTGAATAACAGGGAATCTGACGTGTTGCAGTCCATGGGTCACAAAGAGTTGCACACAAGGAGCAACTGAGCAATAACTAGAAAAATGTATGTGTCAGTCCCAGTCTTTCAATTTATCCCTCCCCTCTTACACCTAGTAACCTTAAGATTATTTTATACATATGTAACTATTTTGGTATTGCAGATAAGTTCATTTGTAGCCTTTTTTAAGATACCACATATAAGCGATATCATATGGCATTCATGTTTGGCTAACTTACTTTACTTAACCTTCACATCTGTTAGTGAAAGTGAAAACTCGCTCAGTCATGTCCAACTCTTTGCAACTTCATGGGTTGTAGCCCACCAGGCTCCTCTTTCCATGGAATTTTTCAGGCAAGAATACAGGGTGGTTTGCCATTTCCTTCTCCATGGGATCGTCCCAACCCAGAAATTGAACCCAGGTCTCCTGCACTGTAAGTCAATTTGTTACCACCTGAGCCACCAGGGAAGATCATCCAAATCTGTAGATCCATCCAAATTGCTACAAATGACATCCTTTTTGTTCTTTTTATAGCTGAATAAAATTCCACTATATATATATACATATACATATACATACATATACATACATATACACACATATATATATATATATATATATATATATATATATATATATATATAAAATCTTCTTTATCCATTCCTCTGTTGGTGGACATTTAGATTGTTTTCATGTCCTGATTATTGTGAATCATGTTACAATGAACATTGGAGAGCATGTTATCATTTTGAACTATTGTTTTCTTTGGATATACGCCCAAGGATGGGATTACTGTATCATATAGTAGCTCTATTTTCAATATTTTAAGGAACATCCATAGTGTTCTCCATAGTGGTTATACCAGTTTGCATTCCCACCAACAGTGAAAGAGGGTACACTTTGGGAGATATGTGTGTGTGTTTGTTTTTTTTAAATGTGAATATAATTACAGTGTTGTGTTAGTTTCTGCTGTACAACATCATGAATGAATCAACTATGTGCATATGCATATCCCCTCCTCTTGAGCCTCTTTCTGAACCCCCATTCCACTAATCTAGGTCAGCAGAGCGCACCAAGCTGAGCCCCCTGTGTTATACAACAGCTTCCCACTAGCTATCTATTTTACACATGGTAGTATACACATGCCAATGCTAATCTGTCAGTTGTGCCTCCCTTACTTCCCCCCACCTGCCATGTCCACAAGTCTGTTCTCTACATCTGTGCCTCCATTCCTGCTCTGCAAGTACATTCATCTGCATCATTTTTCTAGATTCCATATTATAAGCACTCTTACAAACTCTTTGTCTTTCTCTTTCTGATTTACTTCACTCTCTATGACAGGCTCTGCAATCACTTTATTTTTTTTTTTTTTTACTTTATTTTACTTTACAATACTGTATTGATTTTGCCATACATTGACATGAATCTAATCAACTCAATTTCATTTCTTATTATTGCTTGGTAATATACCATTGTATACATGTACCATATCTTCTTTGTCCATTCATCTGTCCATGGATTTTTAGGCTGCTTCCATGGTCTGACTATTATAAATAATGCTACAATGAATATTGGTTTCCATGTGTCCTTATAAGGTATGGTTTTCTAACGGTATACACCTAATAGTGGGATTGCTGGGTCATATGGCAGCTCTGTGTTTAGTTTTTAAAGGAACTTCCATACTGTTCTCCAAAATGGCTGGACCAGTTTACATTCCCACAGTGTAAGAGGGATCCCTTTTCTCCACATCTTCTCGAGTATGTATTGTTCGTAGATTTCTTGATGATGGCCATTCTTGTCGGTGTGAGGTGATACTTTGTTGTTTTGATTTGCAATTATCTAATAATCAGTGATATTTAACATCATTTCAAGTGTCTCTTGGCCATCAGTATGTCTTATTTGGAGAAATATCTGTTTAGGTCTTAAACATTTTTTGACTGCATTATGTATTTTTGATATTAAGCTCCATAAGCTATTTGTATATTTTTAAGATTAATCCTTTGTCTTCTCTTGAATTGTTGGAAGAGGGTGTTTGCTATGTGCAGTGTGTTCTCCTGGGAAAACTCTATAAGTTTTGCCCTGCTTCATTCTGTACTCAAACGTCAAATTTGCCTGCTACTCCAGCTATTTCTTGACTTCATGTTTTACATTCCAGTCCCCTATAATGAAATGAACATCTTTTTGGGGGTGTTAGTTCTAGAAGGCCTTGTAGGTTTTCATAGAATCGTTCAATGTCAGCTTATTTGGCGTTACTGGTCGGGACATAGACTTGAAGTAAAGTGATATTGAATGGTTTGCCTTGGAAACAAACTCAATAGTGGCCACAGGACTGGGAAAGGCAATGCTAAAGAATGCTCAAACTACACCACAATTGTACTCATTTCACACGAAGTAATGCTCAAAATTCTCCAAGCAGGGATTCAACAGTACGTCAACCATGAACTTTCAGATGTTCAAGCTGGATTTAGAAAAAGCAGAGGATCAAGAGATCAATTTGCCAACATCCATTGGATCATGGAAAAAGCAAGAGAGTTTCAGAAAAAAAAAAACAAAAAAAAAAAACAAAAAAAAACATCTACTTCTACTGTATAGGCTATGACAATGCCTTTGACTGCGTAGATCACAACAAACTGTGGAAAAATTTTAAAGAGATGGGAACGCCAGACCACATGACCTGCCTCCTGAGAAATCTGCATGCAGGTCAAGAAGCAACAGTGAGAACTGGACATGGAACAACAGCCTGGTTCCAAATCGGGAAAGGAGTATGTCAAGACTGTATATTGTCACTTTGCTTATTTAACATAGGCAGAGTATATCATGAGAAATACTCGACTGGACGAAGCACAAGTTGGAATTAAGATTTCCTGGGGAAATATAGATAACCTCAGATATGCAGACGACACCATCCTTATTGCAGAAACCAAAGAACTAAAGAGCCTCTTGATGAAAATGAAAAGACAGTGACAAATTTGGCTTAAACTCAACATTCAGAAAATTGAGATCATGGCATCTAGACCCATCACTTCATGGCAAATAGATGAGGAAACAGTGGAAACAATGATAGACTTTATTATTATTATTATTATTATTAGGCTCTGAAATCACTGAAGATGGTGACTGCAGCCATGAAATTAAAAGACACTTGCTCCTTGGAAGAAAGGTTTTGATCAATTTAGACAGCATGTTAAAAAGAAGAGATATTACTTTCCCAACAAAGGTCCATCTAGTCAAAGCTATGGTTTTTCCAGTAGTCATGTATGGATATGAAAGTTGGACTATAAAGAAAGCTGAACATCCAAGAAATGAAGTTTTGGAACTGTAGTGTTTGAGAAGACTCTTGAGAGTCACTTGGACTGCAAGAAGATCCAACCAGTCCAGCCTAAACAAAACCAGTGCTGAATATTCTTTGGAAGGACTGATGCTAAAACTGAAACTCCAATACTTAGACCACCTGATGGGAAGTACTGACTCATTTGAAATGACCCTGATGCTGGGAAAGATTGAAGGCAGGAGAAGGGGACAACAGAGATAAGATGGTTGGATGGCATCACCTACTCAATGGATGTGAATTTGAGCAAACTCCTGGAGATGGTGAATAACAGGGAATCTGACGTGTTGCAGTCCATGGGTCACAAAGAGTTGCACACAAGGAGCAACTGAGCAATAACTAGAAAAATGTATGTGTCAGTCCCAGTCTTTCAATTTATCCCTCCCCTCTTACACCTAGTAACCTTAAGATTATTTTATACATATGTAACTATTTTGGTATTGCAGATAAGTTCATTTGTAGCCTTTTTTAAGATACCACATATAAGCAATATCATATGGCATTCATGTTTGGCTAACTTACTTTACTTAACCTTCACATCTGTTAGTGAAAGTGAAAACTCGCTCAGTCATGTCCAACTCTTTGCAACTTCATGGGTTGTAGCCCACCAGGCTCCTCTTTCCATGGAATTTTTCAGGCAAGAATACAGGGTGGTTTGCCATTTCCTTCTCCATGGGATCGTCCCAACCCAGAAATTGAACCCAGGTCTCCTGCACTGTAAGTCAATTTGTTACCACCTGAGCCACCAGGGAAGATCATCCAAATCTGTAGATCCATCCAAATTGCTACAAATGACATCCTTTTTGTTCTTTTTATAGCTGAATAAAATTCCACTATATATATATACATATACATATACATACATATATATATATATATATATATATATATATATATATATATATATATAAAATCTTCTTTATCCATTCCTCTGTTGGTGGACATTTAGATTGTTTTCATGTCCTGATTATTGTGAATCATGTTACAATGAACATTGGAGAGCATGTTATCATTTTGAACTATTGTTTTCTTTGGATATACGCCCAAGGATGGGATTACTGTATCATATAGTAGCTCTATTTTCAATATTTTAAGGAACATCCATAGTGTTCTCCATAGTGGTTATACCAGTTTGCATTCCCACCAACAGTGAAAGAGGGTACACTTTGGGAGATATGTGTGTGTGTTTGTTTTTTTTAAATGTGAATATAATTACAGTGTTGTGTTAGTTTCTGCTGTACAACATCATGAATGAATCAACTATGTGCATATGCATATCCCCTCCTCTTGAGCCTCTTTCTGAACCCCCATTCCACTAATCTAGGTCAGCAGAGCGCACCAAGCTGAGCCCCCTGTGTTATACAACAGCTTCCCACTAGCTATCTATTTTACACATGGTAGTATACACATGCCAATGCTAATCTGTCAGTTGTGCCTCCCTTACTTCCCCCCACCTGCCATGTCCACAAGTCTGTTCTCTACATCTGTGCCTCCATTCCTGCTCTGCAAGTACATTCATCTGCATCATTTTTCTAGATTCCATATTATAAGCACTCTTACAAACTCTTTGTCTTTCTCTTTCTGATTTACTTCACTCTCTATGACAGGCTCTGCAATCACTTTATTTTTTTTTTTTTTACTTTATTTTACTTTACAATACTGTATTGATTTTGCCATACATTGACATGAATCTAATCAACTCAATTTCATTTCTTATTATTGCTTGGTAATATACCATTGTATACATGTACCATATCTTCTTTGTCCATTCATCTGTCCATGGATTTTTAGGCTGCTTCCATGTTCTGACTATTATAAATAATGCTACAATGAATATTGGTTTCCATGTGTCCTTATAAGGTATGGTTTTCTAACGGTATACACCTAATAGTGGGATTGCTGGGTCATATGGCAGCTCTGTGTTTAGTTTTTAAAGGAACTTCCATACTGTTCTCCAAAATGGCTGGACCAGTTTACATTCCCACAGTGTAAGAGGGATCCCTTTTCTCCACATCTTCTCGAGTATGTATTGTTCGTAGATTTCTTGATGATGGCCATTCTTGTCGGTGTGAGGTGATACTTTGTTGTTTTGATTTGCAATTATCTAATAATCAGTGATATTTAACATCATTTCAAGTGTCTCTTGGCCATCAGTATGTCTTATTTGGAGAAATATCTGTTTAGGTCTTAAACATTTTTTGACTGCATTATGTATTTTTGATATTAAGCTCCATAAGCTATTTGTATATTTTTAAGATTAATCCTTTGTCTTCTCTTGAATTGTTGGAAGAGGGTGTTTGCTATGTGCAGTGTGTTCTCCTGGGAAAACTCTATAAGTTTTGCCCTGCTTCATTCTGTACTCAAACGTCAAATTTGCCTGCTACTCCAGCTATTTCTTGACTTCATGTTTTACATTCCAGTCCCCTATAATGAAATGAACATCTTTTTGGGGGTGTTAGTTCTAGAAGGCCTTGTAGGTTTTCATAGAATCGTTCAATGTCAGCTTATTTGGCGTTACTGGTCGGGACATAGACTTGAAGTAAAGTGATATTGAATGGTTTGCCTTGGAAACAAACTCAATAGTGGCCACAGGACTGGGAAAGGCAATGCTAAAGAATGCTCAAACTACACCACAATTGTACTCATTTCACACGAAGTAATGCTCAAAATTCTCCAAGCAGGGATTCAACAGTACGTCAACCATGAACTTTCAGATGTTCAAGCTGGATTTAGAAAAAGCAGAGGATCAAGAGATCAATTTGCCAACATCCATTGGATCATGGAAAAAGCAAGAGAGTTCCAGAAAAAAAAACAAAAAAAAAACAAAAAAAAACATCTACTTCTACTGTATAGGCTATGACAATGCCTTTGACTGCGTAGATCACAACAAACTGTGGAAAAATTTTAAAGAGATGGGAACGCCAGACCACATGACCTGCCTCCTGAGAAATCTGCATGCAGGTCAAGAAGCAACAGTGAGACCTGGACATGGAACAACAGCCTGGTTCCAAATCGGGAAAGGAGTATGTCAAGACTGTATATTGTCACTTTGCTTATTTAACATAGGCAGAGTATATCATGAGAAATACTCGACTGGACGAAGCACAAGTTGGAATTAAGATTTCCTGGGGAAATATAGATAACCTCAGATATGCAGACGACACCATCCTTATTGCAGAAACCAAAGAACTAAAGAGCCTCTTGATGAAAATGAAAAGACAGTGACAAATTTGGCTTAAACTCAACATTCAGAAAATTGAGATCATGGCATCTAGACCCATCACTTCATGGCAAATAGATGAGGAAACAGTGGAAACAATGATAGACTTTATTATTATTATTATTATTATTAGGCTCTGAAATCACTGAAGATGGTGACTGCAGCCATGAAATTAAAAGACACTTGCTCCTTGGAAGAAAGGTTTTGATCAATTTAGACAGCATGTTAAAAAGAAGAGATATTACTTTCCCAACAAAGGTCCATCTAGTCAAAGCTATGGTTTTTCCAGTAGTCATGTATGGATATGAAAGTTGGACTATAAAGAAAGCTGAACATCCAAGAAATGAAGTTTTGGAACTGTAGTGTTTGAGAAGACTCTTGAGAGTCACTTGGACTGCAAGAAGATCCAACCAGTCCAGCCTAAACAAAACCAGTGCTGAATATTCTTTGGAAGGACTGATGCTAAAACTGAAACTCCAATACTTAGACCACCTGATGGGAAGTACTGACTCATTTGAAATGACCCTGATGCTGGGAAAGATTGAAGGCAGGAGAAGGGGACAACAGAGATAAGATGGTTGGATGGCATCACCTACTCAATGGATGTGAATTTGAGCAAACTCCTGGAGATGGTGAATAACAGGGAATCTGATGTGTTGCAGTCCATGGGTCACAAAGAGTTGCACACAAGGAGCAACTGAGCAATAACTAGAAAAATGTATGTGTCAGTCCCAGTCTTTCAATTTATCCCTCCCCTCTTACACCTAGTAACCTTAAGATTATTTTATACATATGTAACTATTTTGGTATTGCAGATAAGTTCATTTGTAGCCTTTTTTAAGATACCACATATAAGCAATATCATATGGCATTCATGTTTGGCTAACTTACTTTACTTAACCTTCACATCTGTTAGTGAAAGTGAAAACTCGCTCAGTCATGTCCAACTCTTTGCAACTTCATGGGTTGTAGCCCACCAGGCTCCTCTTTCCATGGAATTTTTCAGGCAAGAATACAGGGTGGTTTGCCATTTCCTTCTCCATGGGATCGTCCCAACCCAGAAATTGAACCCAGGTCTCCTGCACTGTAAGTCAATTTGTTACCACCTGAGCCACCAGGGAAGATCATCCAAATCTGTAGATCCATCCAAATTGCTACAAATGACATCCTTTTTGTTCTTTTTATAGCTGAATAAAATTCCACTATATATATACATATACATATACATACATATATATACATATACATATATATATATATATATATATATATATATATATATATATATATATATAAAATCTTCTTTATCCATTCCTCTGTTGGTGGACATTTAGATTGTTTTCATGTCCTGATTATTGTGAATCATGTTACAATGAACATTGGAGAGCATGTTATCATTTTGAACTATTGTTTTCTTTGGATATACGCCCAAGGATGGGATTACTGTATCATATAGTAGCTCTATTTTCAATATTTTAAGGAACATCCATAGTGTTCTCCATAGTGGTTATACCAGTTTGCATTCCCACCAACAGTGAAAGAGGGTACACTTTGGGAGATATGTGTGTGTGTTTGTTTTTTTTAATGTGAATATAATTACAGTGTTGTGTTAGTTTCTGCTGTACAACATCATGAATGAATCAACTATGTGCATATGCATATCCCCTCCTCTTGAGCCTCTTTCTGAACCCCCATTCCACTAATCTAGGTCAGCAGAGCGCACCAAGCTGAGCCCCCTGTGTTATACAACAGCTTCCCACTAGCTATCTATTTTACACATGGTAGTATACACATGCCAATGCTAATCTGTCAGTTGTGCCTCCCTTACTTCCCCCCACCTGCCATGTCCACAAGTCTGTTCTCTACATCTGTGCCTCCATTCCTGCTCTGCAAGTACATTCATCTGCATCATTTTTCTAGATTCCATATTATAAGCACTCTTACAAACTCTTTGTCTTTCTCTTTCTGATTTACTTCACTCTCTATGACAGGCTCTGCAATCACTTTATTTTTTTTTTTTTTACTTTATTTTACTTTACAATACTGTATTGATTTTGCCATACATTGACATGAATCTAATCAACTCAATTTCATTTCTTATTATTGCTTGGTAATATACCATTGTATACATGTACCATATCTTCTTTGTCCATTCATCTGTCCATGGATTTTTAGGCTGCTTCCATGGTCTGACTATTATAAATAATGCTACAATGAATATTGGTTTCCATGTGTCCTTATAAGGTATGGTTTTCTAACGGTATACACCTAATAGTGGGATTGCTGGGTCATATGGCAGCTCTGTGTTTAGTTTTTAAAGGAACTTCCATACTGTTCTCCAAAATGGCTGGACCAGTTTACATTCCCACAGTGTAAGAGGGATCCCTTTTCTCCACATCTTCTCGAGTATGTATTGTTCGTAGATTTCTTGATGATGGCCATTCTTGTCGGTGTCAGGTGATACTTTGTTGTTTTGATTTGCAATTATCTAATAATCAGTGATATTTAACATCATTTCAAGTGTCTCTTGGCCATCAGTATGTCTTATTTGGAGAAATATCTGTTTAGGTCTTAAACATTTTTTGACTGCATTATGTATTTTTGATATTAAGCTCCATAAGCTATTTGTATATTTTTAAGATTAATCCTTTGTCTTCTCTTGAATTGTTGGAAGAGGGTGTTTGCTATGTGCAGTGTGTTCTCCTGGGAAAACTCTATAAGTTTTGCCCTGCTTCATTCTGTACTCAAACGTCAAATTTGCCTGCTACTCCAGCTATTTCTTGACTTCATGTTTTACATTCCAGTCCCCTATAATGAAATGAACATCTTTTTGGGGGTGTTAGTTCTAGAAGGCCTTGTAGGTTTTCATAGAATCGTTCAATGTCAGCTTATTTGGCGTTACTGGTCGGGACATAGACTTGAAGTAAAGTGATATCGAATGGTTTGCCTTGGAAACAAACTCAATAGTGGCCACAGGACTGGGAAAGGCAATGCTAAAGAATGCTCAAACTACACCACAATTGTACTCATTTCACACGAAGTAATGCTCAAAATTCTCCAAGCAGGGATTCAACAGTACGTCAACCATGAACTTTCAGATGTTCAAGCTGGATTTAGAAAAAGCAGAGGATCAAGAGATCAATTTGCCAACATCCATTGGATCATGGAAAAAGCAAGAGAGTTCCAGAAAAAAAAAACAAAAAAAAAACAAAAAAAAAAAACATCTACTTCTACTGTATAGGCTATGACAATGCCTTTGACTGCGTAGATCACAACAAACTGTGGAAAAATTTTAAAGAGATGGGAATGCCAGACCACATGACCTGCCTCCTGAGAAATCTGCATGCAGGTCAAGAAGCAACAGTGAGACCTGGACATGGAACAACAGCCTGGTTCCAAATCGGGAAAGGAGTATGTCAAGACTGTATATTGTCACTTTGCTTATTTAACATAGGCAGAGTATATCATGAGAAATACTCGACTGGACGAAGCACAAGTTGGAATTAAGATTTCCTGGGGAAATATAGATAACCTCAGATATGCAGACGACACCATCCTTATTGCAGAAACCAAAGAACTAAAGAGCCTCTTGATGAAAATGAAAAGACAGTGACAAATTTGGCTTAAACTCAACATTCAGAAAATTGAGATCATGGCATCTAGACCCATCACTTCATGGCAAATAGATGAGGAAACAGTGGAAACAATGATAGACTTTATTATTATTATTATTATTATTAGGCTCTGAAATCACTGAAGATGGTGACTGCAGCCATGAAATTAAAAGACACTTGCTCCTTGGAAGAAAGGTTTTGATCAATTTAGACAGCATGTTAAAAAGAAGAGATATTACTTTCCCAACAAAGGTCCATCTAGTCAAAGCTATGGTTTTTCCAGTAGTCATGTATGGATATGAAAGTTGGACTATAAAGAAAGCTGAACATCCAAGAAATGAAGTTTTGGAACTGTAGTGTTTGAGAAGACTCTTGAGAGTCACTTGGACTGCAAGAAGATCCAACCAGTCCAGCCTAAACAAAACCAGTGCTGAATATTCTTTGGAAGGACTGATGCTAAAACTGAAACTCCAATACTTAGACCACCTGATGGGAAGTACTGACTCATTTGAAATGACCCTGATGCTGGGAAAGATTGAAGGCAGGAGAAGGGGACAACAGAGATAAGATGGTTGGATGGCATCACCTACTCAATGGATGTGAATTTGAGCAAACTCCTGGAGATGGTGAATAACAGGGAATCTGACGTGTTGCAGTCCATGGGTCACAAAGAGTTGCACACAAGGAGCAACTGAGCAATAACTAGAAAAATGTATGTGTCAGTCCCAGTCTTTCAATTTATCCCTCCCCTCTTACACCTAGTAACCTTAAGATTATTTTATACATATGTAACTATTTTGGTATTGCAGATAAGTTCATTTGTAGCCTTTTTTAAGATACCACATATAAGCAATATCATATGGCATTCATGTTTGGCTAACTTACTTTACTTAACCTTCACATCTGTTAGTGAAAGTGAAAACTCGCTCAGTCATGTCCAACTCTTTGCAACTTCATGGGTTGTAGCCCACCAGGCTCCTCTTTCCATGGAATTTTTCAGGCAAGAATACAGGGTGGTTTGCCATTTCCTTCTCCATGGGATCGTCCCAACCCAGAAATTGAACCCAGGTCTCCTGCACTGTAAGTCAATTTGTTACCACCTGAGCCACCAGGGAAGACCATCCAAATCTGTAGATCCATCCAAATTGCTACAAATGACATCCTTTTTGTTCTTTTTATAGCTGAATAAAATTCCACTATATATATATACATATACATATACATACATATATATACATATACATATATATATATATATATATATATATATATATATATATAAAATCTTCTTTATCCATTCCTCTGTTGGTGGACATTTAGATTGTTTTCATGTCCTGATTATTGTGAATCATGTTACAATGAACATTGGAGAGCATGTTATCATTTTGAACTATTGTTTTCTTTGGATATACGCCCAAGGATGGGATTACTGTATCATATAGTAGCTCTATTTTCAATATTTTAAGGAACATCCATAGTGTTCTCCATAGTGGTTATACCAGTTTGCATTCCCACCAACAGTGAAAGAGGGTACACTTTGGGAGATATGTGTGTGTGTTTGTTTTTTTTAAATGTGAATATAATTACAGTGTTGTGTTAGTTTCTGCTGTACAACATCATGAATGAATCAACTATGTGCATATGCATATCCCCTCCTCTTGAGCCTCTTTCTGAACCCCCATTCCACTAATCTAGGTCAGCAGAGCGCACCAAGCTGAGCCCCCTGTGTTATACAACAGCTTCCCACTAGCTATCTATTTTACACATGGTAGTATACACATGCCAATGCTAATCTGTCAGTTGTGCCTCCCTTACTTCCCCCCACCTGCCATGTCCACAAGTCTGTTCTCTACATCTGTGCCTCCATTCCTGCTCTGCAAGTACATTCATCTGCATCATTTTTCTAGATTCCATATTATAAGCACTCTTACAAACTCTTTGTCTTTCTCTTTCTGATTTACTTCACTCTCTATGACAGGCTCTGCAATCACTTTATTTTTTTTTTTTTTTTACTTTATTTTACTTTACAATACTGTATTGATTTTGCCATACATTGACATGAATCTAATCAACTCAATTTCATTTCTTATTATTGCTTGGTAATATACCATTGTATACATGTACCATATCTTCTTTGTCCATTCATCTGTCCATGGATTTTTAGGCTGCTTCCATGGTCTGACTATTATAAATAATGCTACAATGAATATTGGTTTCCATGTGTCCTTATAAGGTATGGTTTTCTAACGGTATACACCTAATAGTGGGATTGCTGGGTCATATGGCAGCTCTGTGTTTAGTTTTTAAAGGAACTTCCATACTGTTCTCCAAAATGGCTGGACCAGTTTACATTCCCACAGTGTAAGAGGGATCCCTTTTCTCCACATCTTCTCGAGTATGTATTGTTCGTAGATTTCTTGATGATGGCCATTCTTGTCGGTGTGAGGTGATACTTTGTTGTTTTGATTTGCAATTATCTAATAATCAGTGATATTTAACATCATTTCAAGTGTCTCTTGGCCATCACTATGTCTTATTTGGAGAAATATCTGTTTAGGTCTTAAACATTTTTTGACTGCATTATGTATTTTTGATATTAAGCTCCATAAGCTATTTGTATATTTTTAAGATTAATCCTTTGTCTTCTCTTGAATTGTTGGAAGAGGGTGTTTGCTATGTGCAGTGTGTTCTCCTGGGAAAACTCTATAAGTTTTGCCCTGCTTCATTCTGTACTCAAACGTCAAATTTGCCTGCTACTCCAGCTATTTCTTGACTTCATGTTTTACATTCCAGTCCCCTATAATGAAATGAACATCTTTTTGGGGGTGTTAGTTCTAGAAGGCCTTGTAGGTTTTCATAGAATCGTTCAATGTCAGCTTATTTGGCGTTACTGGTCGGGACATAGACTTGAAGTAAAGTGATATTGAATGGTTTGCCTTGGAAACAAACTCAATAGTGGCCACAGGACTGGGAAAGGCAATGCTAAAGAATGCTCAAACTACACCACAATTGTACTCATTTCACACGAAGTAATGCTCAAAATTCTCCAAGCAGGGATTCAACAGTACGTCAACCATGAACTTTCAGATGTTCAAGCTGGATTTAGAAAAAGCAGAGGATCAAGAGATCAATTTGCCAACATCCATTGGATCATGGAAAAAGCAAGAGAGTTCCAGAAAAAAAAAAAACAAAAAAAAACAAAAAAAAAACAAAAAAAAAACATCTACTTCTACTGTATAGGCTATGACAATGCCTTTGACTGCGTAGATCACAACAAACTGTGGAAAAATTTTAAAGAGATGGGAACGCCAGACCACATGACCTGCCTCCTGAGAAATCTGCATGCAGGTCAAGAAGCAACAGTGAGAACTGGACATGGAACAACAGCCTGGTTCCAAATCGGGAAAGGAGTATGTCAAGACTGTATATTGTCACTTTGCTTATTTAACATAGGCAGAGTATATCATGAGAAATACTCGACTGGACGAAGCACAAGTTGGAATTAAGATTTCCTGGGGAAATATAGATAACCTCAGATATGCAGACGACACCATCCTTATTGCAGAAACCAAAGAACTAAAGAGCCTCTTGATGAAAATGAAAAGACAGTGACAAATTTGGCTTAAACTCAACATTCAGAAAATTGAGATCATGGCATCTAGACCCATCACTTCATGGCAAATAGATGAGGAAACAGTGGAAACAATGATAGACTTTATTATTATTATTATTATTATTATTAGGCTCTGAAATCACTGAAGATGGTGACTGCAGCCATGAAATTAAAAGACACTTGCTCCTTGGAAGAAAGGTTTTGATCAATTTAGACAGCATGTTAAAAAGAAGAGATATTACTTTCCCAACAAAGGTCCATCTAGTCAAAGCTATGGTTTTTCCAGTAGTCATGTATGGATATGAAAGTTGGACTATAAAGAAAGCTGAACATCCAAGAAATGAAGTTTTGGAACTGTAGTGTTTGAGAAGACTCTTGAGAGTCACTTGGACTGCAAGAAGATCCAACCAGTCCAGCCTAAACAAAACCAGTGCTGAATATTCTTTGGAAGGACTGATGCTAAAACTGAAACTCCAATACTTAGACCACCTGATGGGAAGTACTGACTCATTTGAAATGACCCTGATGCTGGGAAAGATTGAAGGCAGGAGAAGGGGACAACAGAGATAAGATGGTTGGATGGCATCACCTACTCAATGGATGTGAATTTGAGCAAACTCCTGGAGATGGTGAATAACAGGGAATCTGACGTGTTGCAGTCCATGGGTCACAAAGAGTTGCACACAAGGAGCAACTGAGCAATAACTAGAAAAATGTATGTGTCAGTCCCAGTCTTTCAATTTATCCCTCCCCTCTTACACCTAGTAACCTTAAGATTATTTTATACATATGTAACTATTTTGGTATTGCAGATAAGTTCATTTGTAGCCTTTTTTAAGATACCACATATAAGCAATATCATATGGCATTCATGTTTGGCTAACTTACTTTACTTAACCTTCACATCTGTTAGTGAAAGTGAAAACTCGCTCAGTCATGTCCAACTCTTTGCAACTTCATGGGTTGTAGCCCACCAGGCTCCTCTTTCCATGGAATTTTTCAGGCAAGAATACAGGGTGGTTTGCCATTTCCTTCTCCATGGGATCGTCCCAACCCAGAAATTGAACCCAGGTCTCCTGCACTGTAAGTCAATTTGTTACCACCTGAGCCACCAGGGAAGATCATCCAAATCTGTAGATCCATCCAAATTGCTACAAATGACATCCTTTTTGTTCTTTTTATAGCTGAATAAAGTTCCACTATATATATACATATACATATACATACATATATATACATATACATATATATATATATATATATATATATATATATAAAATCTTCTTTATCCATTCCTCTGTTGGTGGACATTTAGATTGTTTTCATGTCCTGATTATTGTGAATCATGTTACAATGAACATTGGAGAGCATGTTATCATTTTGAACTATTGTTTTCTTTGGATATACGCCCAAGGATGGGATTACTGTATCATATAGTAGCTCTATTTTCAATATTTTAAGGAACATCCATAGTGTTCTCCATAGTGGTTATACCAGTTTGCATTCCCACCAACAGTGAAAGAGGGTACACTTTGGGAGATATGTGTGTGTGTTTGTTTTTTTTAAATGTGAATATAATTACAGTGTTGTGTTAGTTTCTGCTGTACAACATCATGAATGAATCAACTATGTGCATATGCATATCCCCTCCTCTTGAGCCTCTTTCTGAACCCCCATTCCACTAATCTAGGTCAGCAGAGCGCACCAAGCTGAGCCCCCTGTGTTATACAACAGCTTCCCACTAGCTATCTATTTTACACATGGTAGTATACACATGCCAATGCTAATCTGTCAGTTGTGCCTCCCTTACTTCCCCCCACCTGCCATGTCCACAAGTCTGTTCTCTACATCTGTGCCTCCATTCCTGCTCTGCAAGTACATTCATCTGCATCATTTTTCTAGATTCCATATTATAAGCACTCTTACAAACTCTTTGTCTTTCTCTTTCTGATTTACTTCACTCTCTATGACAGGCTCTGCAATCACTTTATTTTTTTTTTTTTTTACTTTATTTTACTTTACAATACTGTATTGATTTTGCCATACATTGACATGAATCTAATCAACTCAATTTCATTTCTTATTATTGCTTGGTAATATACCATTGTATACATGTACCATATCTTCTTTGTCCATTCATCTGTCCATGGATTTTTAGGCTGCTTCCATGGTCTGACTATTATAAATAATGCTACAATGAATATTGGTTTCCATGTGTCCTTATAAGGTATGGTTTTCTAACGGTATACACCTAATAGTGGGATTGCTGGGTCATATGGCAGCTCTGTGTTTAGTTTTTAAAGGAACTTCCATACTGTTCTCCAAAATGGCTGGACCAGTTTACATTCCCACAGTGTAAGAGGGATCCCTTTTCTCCACATCTTCTCGAGTATGTATTGTTCGTAGATTTCTTGCTGATGGCCATTCTTGTCGGTGTGAGGTGATACTTTGTTGTTTTGATTTGCAATTATCTAATAATCAGTGATATTTAACATCATTTCAAGTGTCTCTTGGCCATCAGTATGTCTTATTTGGAGAAATATCTGTTTAGGTCTTAAACATTTTTTGACTGCATTATGTATTTTTGATATTAAGCTCCATAAGCTATTTGTATATTTTTAAGATTAATCCTTTGTCTTCTCTTGAATTGTTGGAAGAGGGTGTTTGCTATGTGCAGTGTGTTCTCCTGGGAAAACTCTATAAGTTTTGCCCTGCTTCATTCTGTACTCAAACGTCAAATTTGCCTGCTACTCCAGCTATTTCTTGACTTCATGTTTTACATTCCAGTCCCCTATAATGAAATGAACATCTTTTTGGGGGTGTTAGTTCTAGAAGGCCTTGTAGGTTTTCATAGAATCGTTCAATGTCAGCTTATTTGGCGTTACTGGTCGGGACATAGACTTGAAGTAAAGTGATATTGAATGGTTTGCCTTGGAAACAAACTCAATAGTGGCCACAGGACTGGGAAAGGCAATGCTAAAGAATGCTCAAACTACACCACAATTGTACTCATTTCACACGAAGTAATGCTCAAAATTCTCCAAGCAGGGATTCAACAGTACGTCAACCATGAACTTTCAGATGTTCAAGCTGGATTTAGAAAAAGCAGAGGATCAAGAGATCAATTTGCCAACATCCATTGGATCATGGAAAAAGCAAGAGAGTTCCAGAAAAAAAAAAAACAAAAAAAAACAAAAAAAAAACATCTACTTCTACTGTATAGGCTATGACAATGCCTTTGACTGCGTAGATCACAACAAACTGTGGAAAAATTTTAAAGAGATGGGAACGCCAGACCACATGACCTGCCTCCTGAGAAATCTGCATGCAGGTCAAGAAGCAACAGTGAGAACTGGACATGGAACAACAGCCTGGTTCCAAATCGGGAAAGGAGTATGTCAAGACTGTATATTGTCACTTTGCTTATTTAACATAGGCAGAGTATATCATGAGAAATACTCGACTGGACGAAGCACAAGTTGGAATTAAGATTTCCTGGGGAAATATAGATAACCTCAGATATGCAGACGACACCATCCTTATTGCAGAAACCAAAGAACTAAAGAGCCTCTTGATGAAAATGAAAAGACAGTGACAAATTTGGCTTAAACTCAACATTCAGAAAATTGAGATCATGGCATCTAGACCCATCACTTCATGGCAAATAGATGAGGAAACAGTGGAAACAATGATAGACTTTATTATTATTATTATTATTATTATTAGGCTCTGAAATCACTGAAGATGGTGACTGCAGCCATGAAATTAAAAGACACTTGCTCCTTGGAAGAAAGGTTTTGATCAATTTAGACAGCATGTTAAAAAGAAGAGATATTACTTTCCCAACAAAGGTCCATCTAGTCAAAGCTATGGTTTTTCCAGTAGTCATGTATGGATATGAAAGTTGGACTATAAAGAAAGCTGAACATCCAAGAAATGAAGTTTTGGAACTGTAGTGTTTGAGAAGACTCTTGAGAGTCACTTGGACTGCAAGAAGATCCAACCAGTCCAGCCTAAACAAAACCAGTGCTGAATATTCTTTGGAAGGACTGATGCTAAAACTGAAACTCCAATACTTAGACCACCTGATGGGAAGTACTGACTCATTTGAAATGACCCTGATGCTGGGAAAGATTGAAGGCAGGAGAAGGGGACAACAGAGATAAGATGGTTGGATGGCATCACCTACTCAATGGATGTGAATTTGAGCAAACTCCTGGAGATGGTGAATAACAGGGAATCTGACGTGTTGCAGTCCATGGGTCACAAAGAGTTGCACACAAGGAGCAACTGAGCAATAACTAGAAAAATGTATGTGTCAGTCCCAGTCTTTCAATTTATCCCTCCCCTCTTACACCTAGTAACCTTAAGATTATTTTATACATATGTAACTATTTTGGTATTGCAGATAAGTTCATTTGTAGCCTTTTTTAAGATACCACATATAAGCAATATCATATGGCATTCATGTTTGGCTAACTTACTTTACTTAACCTTCACATCTGTTAGTGAAAGTGAAAACTCGCTCAGTCATGTCCAACTCTTTGCAACTTCATGGGTTGTAGCCCACCAGGCTCCTCTTTCCATGGAATTTTTCAGGCAAGAATACAGGGTGGTTTGCCATTTCCTTCTCCATGGGATCGTCCCAACCCAGAAATTGAACCCAGGTCTCCTGCACTGTAAGTCAATTTGTTACCACCTGAGCCACCAGGGAAGATCATCCAAATCTGTAGATCCATCCAAATTGCTACAAATGACATCCTTTTTGTTCTTTTTATAGCTGAATAAAGTTCCACTATATATATACATATACATATACATACATATATATACATATACATATATATATATATATATATATATATATATATATATATAAAATCTTCTTTATCCATTCCTCTGTTGGTGGACATTTAGATTGTTTTCATGTCCTGATTATTGTGAATCATGTTACAATGAACATTGGAGAGCATGTTATCATTTTGAACTATTGTTTTCTTTGGATATACGCCCAAGGATGGGATTACTGTATCATATAGTAGCTCTATTTTCAATATTTTAAGGAACATCCATAGTGTTCTCCATAGTGGTTATACCAGTTTGCATTCCCACCAACAGTGAAAGAGGGTACACTTTGGGAGATATGTGTGTGTGTTTGTTTTTTTTAAATGTGAATATAATTACAGTGTTGTGTTAGTTTCTGCTGTACAACATCATGAATGAATCAACTATGTGCATATGCATATCCCCTCCTCTTGAGCCTCTTTCTGAACCCCCATTCCACTAATCTAGGTCAGCAGAGCGCACCAAGCTGAGCCCCCTGTGTTATACAACAGCTTCCCACTAGCTATCTATTTTACACATGGTAGTATACACATGCCAATGCTAATCTGTCAGTTGTGCCTCCCTTACTTCCCCCCACCTGCCATGTCCACAAGTCTGTTCTCTACATCTGTGCCTCCATTCCTGCTCTGCAAGTACATTCATCTGCATCATTTTTCTAGATTCCATATTATAAGCACTCTTACAAACTCTTTGTCTTTCTCTTTCTGATTTACTTCACTCTCTATGACAGGCTCTGCAATCACTTTATTTTTTTTTTTTTTTACTTTATTTTACTTTACAATACTGTATTGATTTTGCCATACATTGACATGAATCTAATCAACTCAATTTCATTTCTTATTATTGCTTGGTAATATACCATTGTATACATGTACCATATCTTCTTTGTCCATTCATCTGTCCATGGATTTTTAGGCTGCTTCCATGGTCTGACTATTATAAATAATGCTACAATGAATATTGGTTTCCATGTGTCCTTATAAGGTATGGTTTTCTAACGGTATACACCTAATAGTGGGATTGCTGGGTCATATGGCAGCTCTGTGTTTAGTTTTTAAAGGAACTTCCATACTGTTCTCCAAAATGGCTGGACCAGTTTACATTCCCACAGTGTAAGAGGGATCCCTTTTCTCCACATCTTCTCGAGTATGTATTGTTCGTAGATTTCTTGCTGATGGCCATTCTTGTCGGTGTGAGGTGATACTTTGTTGTTTTGATTTGCAATTATCTAATAATCAGTGATATTTAACATCATTTCAAGTGTCTCTTGGCCATCAGTATGTCTTATTTGGAGAAATATCTGTTTAGGTCTTAAACATTTTTTGACTGCATTATGTATTTTTGATATTAAGCTCCATAAGCTATTTGTATATTTTTAAGATTAATCCTTTGTCTTCTCTTGAATTGTTGGAAGAGGGTGTTTGCTATGTGCAGTGTGTTCTCCTGGGAAAACTCTATAAGTTTTGCCCTGCTTCATTCTGTACTCAAACGTCAAATTTGCCTGCTACTCCAGCTATTTCTTGACTTCATGTTTTACATTCCAGTCCCCTATAATGAAATGAACATCTTTTTGGGGGTGTTAGTTCTAGAAGGCCTTGTAGGTTTTCATAGAATCGTTCAATGTCAGCTTATTTGGCGTTACTGGTCGGGACATAGACTTGAAGTAAAGTGATATTGAATGGTTTGCCTTGGAAACAAACTCAATAGTGGCCACAGGACTGGGAAAGGCAATGCTAAAGAATGCTCAAACTACACCACAATTGTACTCATTTCACACGAAGTAATGCTCAAAATTCTCCAAGCAGGGATTCAACAGTACGTCAACCATGAACTTTCAGATGTTCAAGCTGGATTTAGAAAAAGCAGAGGATCAAGAGATCAATTTGCCAACATCCATTGGATCATGGAAAAAGCAAGAGAGTTCCAGAAAAAAAAAACAAAAAAAAAAACAAAAAAAAAACATCTACTTCTACTGTATAGGCTATGACAATGCCTTTGACTGCGTAGATCACAACAAACTGTGGAAAAATTTTAAAGAGATGGGAACGCCAGACCACATGACCTGCCTCCTGAGAAATCTGCATGCAGGTCAAGAAGCAACAGTGAGAACTGGACATGGAACAACAGCCTGGTTCCAAATCGGGAAAGGAGTATGTCAAGACTGTATATTGTCACTTTGCTTATTTAACATAGGCAGAGTATATCATGAGAAATACTCGACTGGACGAAGCACAAGTTGGAATTAAGATTTCCTGGGGAAATATAGATAACCTCAGATATGCAGACGACACCATCCTTATTGCAGAAACCAAAGAACTAAAGAGCCTCTTGATGAAAATGAAAAGACAGTGACAAATTTGGCTTAAACTCAACATTCAGAAAATTGAGATCATGGCATCTAGACCCATCACTTCATGGCAAATAGATGAGGAAACAGTGGAAACAATGATAGACTTTATTATTATTATTATTATTATTAGGCTCTGAAATCACTGAAGATGGTGACTGCAGCCATGAAATTAAAAGACACTTGCTCCTTGGAAGAAAGGTTTTGATCAATTTAGACAGCATGTTAAAAAGAAGAGATATTACTTTCCCAACAAAGGTCCATCTAGTCAAAGCTATGGTTTTTCCAGTAGTCATGTATGGATATGAAAGTTGGACTATAAAGAAAGCTGAACATCCAAGAAATGAAGTTTTGGAACTGTAGTGTTTGAGAAGACTCTTGAGAGTCACTTGGACTGCAAGAAGATCCAACCAGTCCAGCCTAAACAAAACCAGTGCTGAATATTCTTTGGAAGGACTGATGCTAAAACTGAAACTCCAATACTTAGACCACCTGATGGGAAGTACTGACTCATTTGAAATGACCCTGATGCTGGGAAAGATTGAAGGCAGGAGAAGGGGACAACAGAGATAAGATGGTTGGATGGCATCACCTACTCAATGGATGTGAATTTGAGCAAACTCCTGGAGATGGTGAATAACAGGGAATCTGACGTGTTGCAGTCCATGGGTCACAAAGAGTTGCACACAAGGAGCAACTGAGCAATAACTAGAAAAATGTATGTGTCAGTCCCAGTCTTTCAATTTATCCCTCCCCTCTTACACCTAGTAACCTTAAGATTATTTTATACATATGTAACTATTTTGGTATTGCAGATAAGTTCATTTGTAGCCTTTTTTAAGATACCACATATAAGCAATATCATATGGCATTCATGTTTGGCTAACTTACTTTACTTAACCTTCACATCTGTTAGTGAAAGTGAAAACTCGCTCAGTCATGTCCAACTCTTTGCAACTTCATGGGTTGTAGCCCACCAGGCTCCTCTTTCCATGGAATTTTTCAGGCAAGAATACAGGGTGGTTTGCCATTTCCTTCTCCATGGGATCGTCCCAACCCAGAAATTGAACCCAGGTCTCCTGCACTGTAAGTCAATTTGTTACCACCTGAGCCACCAGGGAAGATCATCCAAATCTGTAGATCCATCCAAATTGCTACAAATGACATCCTTTTTGTTCTTTTTATAGCTGAATAAAATTCCACTATATATATACATATACATATACATACATATATATACATATACATACATATACATATATATATATATATATATATATATATATATATATATATATATATAAAATCTTCTTTATCCATTCCTCTGTTGGTGGACATTTAGATTGTTTTCATGTCCTGATTATTGTGAATCATGTTACAATGAACATTGGAGAGCATGTTATCATTTTGAACTATTGTTTTCTTTGGATATACGCCCAAGGATGGGATTACTGTATCATATAGTAGCTCTATTTTCAATATTTTAAGGAACATCCATAGTGTTCTCCATAGTGGTTATACCAGTTTGCATTCCCACCAACAGTGAAAGAGGGTACACTTTGGGAGATATGTGTGTGTGTTTGTTTTTTTTAAATGTGAATATAATTACAGTGTTGTGTTAGTTTCTGCTGTACAACATCATGAATGAATCAACTATGTGCATATGCATATCCCCTCCTCTTGAGCCTCTTTCTGAACCCCCATTCCACTAATCTAGGTCAGCAGAGCGCACCAAGCTGAGCCCCCTGTGTTATACAACAGCTTCCCACTAGCTATCTATTTTACACATGGTAGTATACACATGCCAATGCTAATCTGTCAGTTGTGCCTCCCTTACTTCCCCCCACCTGCCATGTCCACAAGTCTGTTCTCTACATCTGTGCCTCCATTCCTGCTCTGCAAGTACATTCATCTGCATCATTTTTCTAGATTCCATATTATAAGCACTCTTACAAACTCTTTGTCTTTCTCTTTCTGATTTACTTCACTCTCTATGACAGGCTCTGCAATCACTTTATTTTTTTTTTTTTTACTTTATTTTACTTTACAATACTGTATTGATTTTGCCATACATTGACATGAATCTAATCAACTCAATTTCATTTCTTATTATTGCTTGGTAATATACCATTGTATACATGTACCATATCTTCTTTGTCCATTCATCTGTCCATGGATTTTTAGGCTGCTTCCATGGTCTGACTATTATAAATAATGCTACAATGAATATTGGTTTCCATGTGTCCTTATAAGGTATGGTTTTCTAACGGTATACACCTAATAGTGGGATTGCTGGGTCATATGGCAGCTCTGTGTTTAGTTTTTAAAGGAACTTCCATACTGTTCTCCAAAATGGCTGGACCAGTTTACATTCCCACAGTGTAAGAGGGATCCCTTTTCTCCACATCTTCTCGAGTATGTATTGTTCGTAGATTTCTTGATGATGGCCATTCTTGTCGGTGTGAGGTGATACTTTGTTGTTTTGATTTGCAATTATCTAATAATCAGTGATATTTAACATCATTTCAAGTGTCTCTTGGCCATCAGTATGTCTTATTTGGAGAAATATCTGTTTAGGTCTTAAACATTTTTTGACTGCATTATGTATTTTTGATATTAAGCTCCATAAGCTATTTGTATATTTTTAAGATTAATCCTTTGTCTTCTCTTGAATTGTTGGAAGAGGGTGTTTGCTATGTGCAGTGTGTTCTCCTGGGAAAACTCTATAAGTTTTGCCCTGCTTCATTCTGTACTCAAACGTCAAATTTGCCTGCTACTCCAGCTATTTCTTGACTTCATGTTTTACATTCCAGTCCCCTATAATGAAATGAACATCTTTTTGGGGGTGTTAGTTCTAGAAGGCCTTGTAGGTTTTCATAGAATCGTTCAATGTCAGCTTATTTGGCGTTACTGGTCGGGACATAGACTTGAAGTAAAGTGATATTGAATGGTTTGCCTTGGAAACAAACTCAATAGTGGCCACAGGACTGGGAAAGGCAATGCTAAAGAATGCTCAAACTACACCACAATTGTACTCATTTCACACGAAGTAATGCTCAAAATTCTCCAAGCAGGGATTCAACAGTACGTCAACCATGAACTTTCAGATGTTCAAGCTGGATTTAGAAAAAGCAGAGGATCAAGAGATCAATTTGCCAACATCCATTGGATCATGGAAAAAGCAAGAGAGTTCCAGAAAAAAAAAAACAAAAAAAAACAAAAAAAAAACAAAAAAAAAACATCTACTTCTACTGTATAGGCTATGACAATGCCTTTGACTGCGTAGATCACAACAAACTGTGGAAAAATTTTAAAGAGATGGGAACGCCAGACCACATGACCTGCCTCCTGAGAAATCTGCATGCAGGTCAAGAAGCAACAGTGAGAACTGGACATGGAACAACAGCCTGGTTCCAAATCGGGAAAGGAGTATGTCAAGACTGTATATTGTCACTTTGCTTATTTAACATAGGCAGAGTATATCATGAGAAATACTCGACTGGACGAAGCACAAGTTGGAATTAAGATTTCCTGGGGAAATATAGATAACCTCAGATATGCAGACGACACCATCCTTATTGCAGAAACCAAAGAACTAAAGAGCCTCTTGATGAAAATGAAAAGACAGTGACAAATTTGGCTTAAACTCAACATTCAGAAAATTGAGATCATGGCATCTAGACCCATCACTTCATGGCAAATAGATGAGGAAACAGTGGAAACAATGATAGACTTTATTATTATTATTATTATTATTAGGCTCTGAAATCACTGAAGATGGTGACTGCAGCCATGAAATTAAAAGACACTTGCTCCTTGGAAGAAAGGTTTTGATCAATTTAGACAGCATGTTAAAAAGAAGAGATATTACTTTCCCAACAAAGGTCCATCTAGTCAAAGCTATGGTTTTTCCAGTAGTCATGTATGGATATGAAAGTTGGACTATAAAGAAAGCTGAACATCCAAGAAATGAAGTTTTGGAACTGTAGTGTTTGAGAAGACTCTTGAGAGTCACTTGGACTGCAAGAAGATCCAACCAGTCCAGCCTAAACAAAACCAGTGCTGAATATTCTTTGGAAGGACTGATGCTAAAACTGAAACTCCAATACTTAGACCACCTGATGGGAAGTACTGACTCATTTGAAATGACCCTGATGCTGGGAAAGATTGAAGGCAGGAAGAGAAGGGGATGACAGGGGATGAGATGGTTGGATGGCATCACCGACTCAATGAACATGAGTTTGAGTAAACTCTGGGAGTTGGTGATGGACAGGGAAGCCTGGCATGCTGCAGTCCATGGGGTCCCAAAGAGTAGGACATTGTTTGAAATGTTTCTCCCATTCTGAGCATTGCATTTTCATCTCATTATAGTTCATTTTGCTGTGCAAAATTTTTGTTTATTTAGGTCACAATTGTTTATTTTTGTTTTATATTTATTATTATAGGAAATGGGTCCAGAAATACCTTGCTGTGATTTATGAAAAAAAAAAAAAATTCTTAAATTTTCCTCTAAGAATTTTAAAGTGTCTGGTCTTATATTATTGTCTTTAACTTATTTTTAGTTTATTTTTGTGCATGATGTTAGGCAGTGTTTTAATTTCATTCTTGTACATGAACCTGTCCAGATTTTCCAGCACCATTTATTATAGAGACTGGTTTTCCTCCAATGTATATTCTTGACTCCTTTATCATAGATTAGTTTACCATAGGGGCATGGGTTTATTACTGGACTTTCTATTCTGTACCAGTGGTTTACATTTCTGTTTTTGTGCCAGGACCATCCCGTTTTGATTACTTTAGCATTGTAGTATATTTTGAAGTGTGGGAGCCTGATTTCCCCTCTTCTGTCTTCCTTTGTCAAGATTACTTTGGCTATTCAGAGCCTTCTATGTTTCTATACAAATATTAAAAAAAATATATTCTACTTTTGTGAAGAATGCCACTGGCATTTAATAGTCATCACCCTAAAGATTGTGTAGATTGCTTTGGGTAGTATATTCATTTTTGCTACATTGGTTCTTCTAACCCAAGAAGAATGTTTTATGGGCACTAGAGAAAAAAGTGAATTCTGATACATTCAGGTGGAATACCCTGTAAATATCAAATATATTTATCTCATCTACTGTGTCATTTCAAGTTTGTGTTTTCTTATTTACTTTCTGCCTGGATGATCCATCCATTAGTGTACGTAGGGTAATGAAGTCCCCAAATAGTTTTTGTATTACTGTCAGTTTCTCATTTTATGGTTGTTAGCATTTGCCTTATGTGTTAAGTTGCTCCTTAGTTTGGTGCATAAATATTTATAATTATTATATCTTCTTCTTGCTTTGATTCCTTGATAATTATGTAGTGTTCTTCCTTATTTTTCATAAGTCTTTATTTTAAAATCTATTGTATCTGATATGAGTTTTGTTACTCCAGTTTTCTTTTGATTTCCATTTGCATGGAATATCTTTTTCCATTCCATCACTTTCAGTCTGTATGTGCCTCTAGGTCTGAAGTGGGTCTCTTGTCGACAGCATATATAGGCATCTTGTTTGTGTATTCATTCAGCCAGTCTGTGTTTTTTGGTTGGACCATTTAATACATTTACATTTAAGGTAATTATTGATATGTACTTGTGGCTAAAGAATCTGCCTGCAATGCGGGACACTTGGGTTCAATCCCTGGGTTCGGAAGATCCCTGGAGAACGAAACGGGTACCCACTCCACTATTCTGGCCTAGAGAATTCCATGGACTGTATAGTCCATGGGGTCACAAAGAGTCAGACATGACTGAGCAGCTTTCACTTTCTTTCACTTTTCATGTGTTCCTATTGGTATTTTCTTAGTTATTTTGGGTTTGTTTTGTGGATCTTTTCCTTTTTTTCTATTTTATGCCTAGGGGATTTCTTTTAGGTTTTATTACATAGCTGGTTCGCCTGTGATAAACTCTCTTAGCTTTTGCTTGTCTATAAAACTTTTAATTTCTCTGTCAAATCTGAATTTGATCCTTGCTGGGTAAAGTAATCTCGGTAGTAGATTCTTCCTTTACATCTCTTTCAACGTTTCCTTCCACTCCCTTCTGGCCTGCAGAGTTTCTGTTGAATAATCAGCCAATAGCCCTATGAGGATTCACTTTTATATTATTTTCTGCTTTGCCTTTGTTACTTTTAATATTTTTATTTATATTTATTTTTATTACTTTGATTAATATTGTCTTGGTGTGTTTCTCTTAGGATTTATCCTATATAGGACTCTCTGCACTTCCTGTACTTGGGTAGCTATTTCCTTATCCATTTTAAGGATGTTTTTGACTCTAATCCCTTCAAATACTTTCTCCAACCCTTTCTTTTTATCTTCTTCTGGGATCCCTATAATTCAGATGTTTGTTCATTTAATACTGTCCCAGAGGTCTCTGAAATTGTTCTCCATTCTTTTCAGTCTTTTATCTTTATTCTGCTCCTCAGCAGTTTTTTCCATCATTCTATTTTCCAGCTCACTTATCTGTTCTTCTGTCCCACTTATTCTGCTATTGATTCCTTCTAGAATATTTTTAAGTTATTGTGCTGTTTGTCACTGCTTGTTTATTCATAAGTTCTAGATGCTTATTAAATGTTTCTTACATTTTCTCCATTCTGTTTTTACAGTTTGGAACTTTTTTTACTCTCTTTACTCTGAATTATTTTTCAAATAGATTGCCTATTTCCTCTTCTGTAACATATTAATTTTTATTATCTCACTTTTTTTTTTGATAGATAGGAATGAGTTTGTCTTACTAGTTATTTGGCCTGAAGTATCCAGCAATGGAGTTTGCAGACAGTTGGGTAGAACCAGGTACTGGTGTTGAGATGTGGACCTCTGGGATACCTCACTCTATTAATATTATCTGGGGCCTTATAGTCTCTGTTATTCCAGTGGTGTGGACTTAGCACTCCCACTACAGGAGCTGAAACCAGATCTGTGGCCAGTGAACTCTGGTCTCACAAACTGTAGGGTGTGGAAAAAAAAAAAAGAGAGAGAGAGAGAGAGGAACAGATCAATAACAAAGAATAAAAAAAAAAATAAAGTAAATTTACAAAACTAACTAAAACTTTGGAAAACATAATAAACTGAATGAAGCAAGCACTAGAAGGTAAAACTGAACTCCATTATCAAAGAAGAAATTATAATTAAAAGACTGCAGTACAATAACAAAGAATAAAATACAAAATATGCTCAGAAAACTAACATAAATAATATAAGCAAATAAGAATAAATAAGAAACAACCAATGATGGATAAAATCAAACTCCACTAGGAAAGAGGAAATCAACAGCAACAATAAAATACAACAGCTGTGGGGGATGGGGCTGAGGTGGAGAAGGGCTTAGGAGGCCCTGGGGTTTAGGCAAAGGTTTAGGTTGAAGTGAGTCCTAATTCAGGATCCACTTTGCCAGAAAAAACTCTAATTGGGGGTGTGGGGTGGAGACAAGGCTCAGCTCAGCCAAGGGGACCTATGGAGTTCCTCTAACATCAGGGTGAGGAGAATCAGGGGCAGGATCCCAGCAGTCTCTCACAGTCCAAGTGGGAAAGGATCACCAGGTGAGTTCCCTGCTTTTGAAACCCCAAGAAATCTTTCCCTGACTACTCTGGCTCTTTCTCCTCTCACATCCGCTTACACCCACAGGACCTATGCAAACAGAGAGGGCCCTTGAAGACGAAGAGGACCCTCTAGGAAAAGGGGATCCTGGATTGTTGAGGGGGCCCTGGAGGTCAGAGAGTGTTCCCAGAGGGTGGAGGGGGCCACCAAAGACAGAGAGTCCAACCTGGGGTCTAAGGAGGCTCCTTGAGGCCAAGTGGGTGGGGGAACACCTGGAGGTTCCCAGCTCCTCTGATCCCTGAGAGCCCCTCTTCCTCCCAACCAATCTCCTATAGGCAAGTGTGTCTCTCCAGGTGGCTAAATTGCTCCCCTCTCATTTCCCAACCTCCCCTCAGTCACACAGGTCCTGTGTGGCCTTTACTTCTCCTCCCTCCCCTGTTCTCTACTATATCCTACATGGTCATTTTGGTGTTCCTCCTATCTGCCTGAGTTTGGAAGGTCTCCCACCAGCATCTGGTGAGTATCCTAATTGTGGGGAGACATGGACTCCACGTCTTCCCTCCTAATCATCTTGGCTCTGAGACTTATATTCATCTTTTAATGATGACTTTTTTTTCTTGATTCATTATGTTCCTTGGAATTTTCCATTGCTTCTTTCACATTTTTATATTTGTTTATGAAATCTAATTGATTTACAATGTGATAGTAGTTTCAAGTATACAATATAGTGATTCAGTATTTTTATAGATTATTCTTTATCTAAAATATAAAATACTGGCTACACTCCATGCATTGTACAATATATTATCACGGCTTATTTACTTTATACATAGTAGTTTGTACCTGTTAACCTTCCAACTTGATGCTTTCACTTTTGCAATAGCAGATACCCCCTCAAATCTTTACCAGTTGTCTTCTCGTAGGATATATTATTTATTGGTCCTGTTTTGTTTTAGGTTTCCATGGACCTTATATCAATACACTTGTTCCACTGCTCTTATGGTATTGGGTTGGTTAAAAAAAAAATGGCTTGAATATTGCTTAGCTGTCTTTAATTTCATTAAAAACAATTTTCTTATATTGCATTTTGACATCTTTCATATCAGAGTGAATTTAAAAAATCAAAATTGGTGAATTTTTGTATAGCCATTATAATATTTGAGATGGAATAAAAATATACTTGGCATATACACTATTATTTCAAGAAAGATTAAAAAGACATTTGAAACACATACACAAAAAGATTTGTGCAGTTTATGTAAAATGTCTTGTGACTGATTTAACATGTTGACAGTGGTTATGAGATTTTATACTTAAGATTTCTTGCTGAACAATTCTCCAAGGTTGGGTAAAGCAGTTGAAGTTGATAGCAATCCAATGGAGACATTAATTGAGAACAATCAATGTTATACCATGTAGGAGATGGTTGACATACACAAGATATCCAAATCAAGCACTGAAAATCATTTTAACCAGCTTATTTATGTTATTCGCTTTGATGTTTGGGTTCCACATAAGTTAAGCAAAGAATAACTCTTCTTGACCATGTTTCTACACTTGATTCTCTACTTAAATGCAATGAAAAAGTTTGCTTTTAAAACAAATTATGATTGGCAATGTAAAGTGGATACTATACAATTATTTGGAATGGAAGAGATTGTGGGGCAAGTGAAATGAACAACCACAAATCAAACCAAAGGCCGGTCTTCATCTAAAGGAGGTAATGTTGTGTACATGGTATGATTGAAAGGGAGTCCTCTATTATGAGCTTCTTCTGGAAAACAAAACAAAACAACAAACTAATTCCAGCAAGTATTGCTCTCAATTAGACCAATTGAAAGCAGTACTCAATTCAAAACATTGGAGTTATTCAAAAGAAAATGCATGATCTTCCTTCAGGTTAACACAAAACCCCGTGTTTCTTTGATGACTGGGTAAAAACTGTGACAGTTTCACTGTGAAGTTCTGTTTCATCCACTGTATTCACCAGAAATTACACCTTCAGATTTCTATTTATTTCAGTCTTTATTTTTTAATTTATTTATTGTTAATTGAAGGATAATTACTTTACAATATCGCTTTGATTTCTGCCATACATCAACATGAATTAGCCACAAGTATACACATGTCCCCACTCTCTTAAAACTCACTCCCACCTCCCACCATTTCTCACCCATCTAGATTGTTAAAAAGCCCCAATCTGAGTTCCTTGAGTCATACAGCAAATTTCCATTGACTATCTATTTTATATATGGTAGTGAATATGCATCCATGCTACTCTTTCCATGTATCCCATCCACTCCTCTTCCCCCATCCATGTCCATAAGTCTTTTCCCTATGTCTATGTCTCAATTACTGCCCTGCAAATAGGTTAATCAGTACCATCTTTCTAGATTCCATATATATATATTAATATATATATATTAATATATATATTAACTTTGCTTTCCTCTATTAATATTTGCTTTCCTCTTTCTGACTTACTTCATTCTGTATAATACACAATTATTTTAGCAGAAAAAAAAAATCAATTACCTGGAAGAATACAAAGCACCTGGAGCAGTTCTTTGCTCAAAAAGATAAAGAGTTTTGCTGCTAAGTTGCTGCTAAGTTGCTTCAGTCGTGTCCGACTCTGTGCAACCCTATAGACGGCAGCCCACTCGGCTCTCCCCTCCCTGGAATTCTCCAGGCAAGAATACTGGAGTGGGTTGCCATTTCCTTCTCCTATGCATGAAAGTGAAAACTGAAAGTGAAGTCGTGTCCGACTCCTAGGAATCCCGTGGACTGCAGCCTACCAGGTTCCTCCATCCGTGGGACCTTCCCAGCAAGAGTACTGGAGTGGGTTGCCATTGCCTTCTCTGAGATTCGGGAAGACATAATTATAAAGTTGCCTGAAAAACGGCAGAAGGTAGTGAAACAAAATAGTGAATACATGGTTTAATAAAGTTCTTGGTGAAAATGAAAAGTGTGTCTTTTATTAAAAAAAAAAAAACTGAAGGGACTTTTTGGTTAAATCAATAGAATTCTTAAGCTCTCATGTCTTATCTGCTTCTCACAACTCACCATGCTAGCTGCTGGAAATATCTCTTCACTTTCCAGAAATGACTTTAGAGTACAAGTTTCTGGATTTTTCCCTTGCCCACAGATCCTGATCAGTTTTCCTAGTAGCATTCAACTTATAAGAGCTTGCCCCTTGCTACCACACTTGAGAATGTGTAATGGGCGATACTCAAAGAGAGGGAGTAGGTGTGGTTTTACAACTCTGAACACTAGAGGTGTCTGACGGCCCAGTAGAGAGGTGTTCAGTTGAGATTTTACCAGAGGCTAGTGAATGAACTTCACACTGAAATACAGAGCACGGTCAACACAAATTCTACTTTTAAATGTCCTCTGACCTTCAAATCTCTCTTTCCTAACCTCTTCCCTCCCCACAGTCATGAAGTTCCTCCCTCAGTATTTTGGGTGCTTCTGAAGACAAGTGTGTTTATATTTAGCAGTGTCCCACATGATTGAGGAAGTCCAGTAGTATTCATTCTTCTCCTTCTGGATAAGTGGAGAAGTGGAAGAAGTCACTGGTGACAATTTTTGCCCCAAGCTCTGTTGCCTTTTGGATAAAAACAGTGCTGGCAAAGTTACTATTCCCCTCTTCAATGTGTCCACACTCCCCCCTTTTTTTAATTTCCTTTTACTCCAGCAATAAGCTTGAATATCCGTTCAGAAGTGCTGGTTTTCTACAAAGTTTTCTCTTGTCCATGTTTTTTTCTCCAAGCCAGAATTCTCCAGGTTTTTCCTGGGTAACCATGAACTTTGCTAGATAATGCTGGTTTTGCAGCCCATACCTAAGTCAGTTTTCCCCTTACTAAATGCAAAGGTAGGTGTGGTTCCTCCTAGTTCTCTTGGCATATGCTAATATATCCCACTATTCCTACAAAGGCACGTTTGTTTGTGGATTACTTTTTTTTTTTTTTAAGGGGAAGGGAGTTCTAAATATAAGAATCTCGTATGCTGCCATGATTCTAATCTCACTCCTATCTGGTTGTTCTATCCATTGTTTAGAATGGAGTTTTGAAATATCCAACAAACATTGTAAGTATCAAAACTGTTATATTTGCTTTCTATATTTTGGAGCTCTGATATTTATTTCATATATGTTTACAATTATTATACCTTTTTGGACGAATTGGTCTTTTATCAATGTACACTGTTCTTTATCACTTATAGTACTTTTTACATAAAGTTTATTTTGTCTTTTATTAATATAACCTTCCCAAGTTCTTTTGGTTAATATTTGCATGAAATTCCCTTTTCAATGCTTTTACTTTTAATTTTATTTGTTTTTACAAGTAAAATTAAGCTCACTGCACACATTTTGATTATGTGCTTTTCATCTTTCCTGCTGTTCTCTTCCATTTGATATGACAGTTTATTCCATGTATTTTAGGGAAATTATTGATGAACAAAAATACTTTGGATATTTTGTTACTTTTTTCCTTTTTGTCTCATTGATTTTTCTCTGTCTTTTCTTCATGATTTCATTTTGTGTTTAGTTGAATTTTGCAATGACATATTTTATCCTCCTCTCATTTTTCTTTTCCGTATATTCTGTGGATATTTTCTTTGACATTACCATCAGAATTATGTATAATATCTTAAAATTATAAAAGTCAATACCAACTTATGTTCAATCCTGTAAAAAAATATATTTCTATACAATCTTACCTCTGTTTTATGCTATTTTGCCATAATTACATAATTATATTAATATCTTATGTACACAGTGATACATATTTATGTTTTATGTGCTTGCCATTGAAAAATCATAGAAAACCTAAAGATGGGTTGCAAATCAAAATCATAGTCCTTTGGTATTATATTTGCCTGCATATTTAACTTTACAGGACATGTTTATATCTTCACATGACCAAGTTAAGAAAGATTAAGATCTTCCTTCTTTTGTGAGCATGCAAGTTGCCTAGATTTAGTTTTCTGAATTCCCCCATTCACATAGATTCATTTAAGTGTCTTAATTTCCCACAAATTTTCATCCAGCTCTTCTTTATATCTTATATGGTCTATTTTATTTTTCATCTGTAATATCTTTCTCCAGTCATTGGTGAGTCTGTACTCCTTGCTGTTTTTGCAAGCATTTTCAATGACTATTTCATTACTGAGATCTGAGTGAAGCAATTGTCCTTCAGTTTCAGGACTAAGCACAAAGAAAAGTCATCAAACTTCCTACTGTTTTCTAGGTGGCTTTTGTTGATTGAACATTTATTTAGCTTCTATAAAGTTTTAATGTGCTCCAGTGCTTCAATAAGGATACTTCGGACAGCTTCTGGTAATTACCTGACATTTCCATGAGTGACAAATAGATCAGAGCTTCTGTCTGACATTTTGTTGAAATTAATACCTGACCAACTGACTTTGCACAAGTGTGTTAAAACCGTTCAGTGGGAAAAAATTAACTTCCGTTCACTTATTCCGTCATGTCCAACTATTTGCGACCCCATTGACTGCAGCAAGCCAGGACTCCCTGTGTAACACCAACTCCCAGAGTTCAATCAAACTCATGTCCATTGAGTTAGTGATGCCATCCATCTATCTCATTCTCTGCCATCCCCATCTTCTCCCACCTTGAACCTTTCCAAGCATCAGGATTATTTCAAATGAGTCAGTTCTTCGCATAAGTTGACCAAAATATCAGACTTTCAGCTTCAGAATCAGACCTTCCGAAGAATATTCAGGACTGATTTCCTTTAGAATGGACTGGTTGGATCTCCTTGCAGCCCAAGGGACTCAAAAAGAGTCTTTTTCAACACCACAGTTCAAAAGCATCAATTCTTCGGCAATCAACTTTCTTTATAGTCCAACTATCACAACCATACATGACTACTGGAAAAACCATAACTTTGACTAGATGGACCTTTGTTGGCAAAGCAATGTCTCTGCTTTTTAATATGCTGTCTACGTTGGTTGTAACTTTTCCTCCAAGGAGTAAGTGTCCTTTAATTTCATGGCTGCAGTACCATCTACAGTGATTTTGGAGCCCCCCACAAATAAAGTCTATCACTGCTTCCTCTGTTTCCCCGTCTATTTGCCATACAGTAATGGGGCCAGATGCCATGAACTTAGTTTGCTGAATGTTGAGTTTTAGGCCAGCTTTTTCACTCTCCTCTTTAAATTTAATCACAAGGCTCTTTGGTCCTTCTTCACTTTCTACCATAAGGGTAGTGTCATCTGCATAAGTGACATTATTGATATTTTCCCCAGCAATCTTGGTTCCAGCTTGTGGTTCATCCAGCACAGCATTTCTCATGATGTACTCTGAAAGTAAGTTAAATAAGCAGAATAACAATATGCAGCCTTGACATACTCCTTTCCTGATTTGGAACCAGTCTGTTGTTTCATGTCCAGTTCTAACTATTGCTTCTTGACCTGCATGCACATTTCTCAGGAGCCAGGTGCAGGGGTCTGGTAGTCCCATCTCTTGAAGAATGTTCCACAGTTTGTCGTGATCCACATAGTTAAAGGCTTTGGCATAGTTAATGAAGCAGAAGTAGACGATTTTCTGGAACTCTCTTGCTTTTTCAATGATCCAGCAGATGTTGGCAAGTTGATCTCTGGTTCCTCTGCCTTTTCTAAAACCAGCTTGGACATTTGGAACGTCATGGGTCACATACTGTTGGAGCCTTGCTTGGAGAATTTTGAGCATCACTTTTCTAGCATGTGAGATGAGTGCAATTATGTGGTAGTCTGAGCATTCTTTGCATTGCTTTTCTTTAGGATTGGAATGAAAATTGACCTTTTCCAGTCCTATGGCCACTGCTGAGTTTTCCAAATTCGCTGGACTATTGAGTGCAACACTTTCACAGCATCATCTTTTAGGATTTGAAATAGCTCAACTGGAATTCGATCACCTCCACTAGATTTGGTTGTTTTGGTGTTTCCTAAGACCCACTTGACATCATATTCCAGGATGTCTGGCTCTAGGTAAGTGATCACACCATCGTGGTTATCTGGGTCATGAAAATCTTTTTTGTACAGTTCCCCCTCAGTTCAGCTCTGTTCAGTCACTCAGTCATGTGCGACTCTTTGCAAACCCATGAATTGCAGCATGCCTGGCCTCTCTGTCCATCACCAACTCCCGGAGTTCACTCAAATTCACGTCCACCAAGTTGGTGATGCCATCCAGCCATTTCATCCTCTGTCGTCCCCTTCTCCTCCTGCCGCCAATCCCTCTCAGCATCAGAGTCTTCCAATGAGTCAAGTCTTCGCATGAAGTGGCCAAAGTACTGGAGTTTCAGCTAGAGCATCATTCCTTCCAAAGAAATCCCAGGGCTAATCTCTTCTAGAATGGACTGGTTGGATCTCCTTGCAGTCCAAGGGACTCTCAGAGTCTTCTCCAACACCACAGTTCAAAAGCATCAATTCTTTGGCACTCAGCTTTCTTCACGGTCCAATTCTCAAATCCATACATAACCAAAGGAAAAAACATAGCCTTGACTAGGTGGAACTTTGTTGGCAAAGTAATGTCTCTGCTTTTTAATATGCTATCTAGGTTACTCATAACTTTTCTTCCAAGGAGTAAGTGTCTTTTAATTTCATGGCTGCAGTCACCATCTGCAGTGATTTTGGAGCCCCCAAAATAAAGTCAGACAGTGTTTCCACTGTTTCCCCATCTATTTCCAATGAAGTGATGGAACCAGATGCCATGATCTTCGTTTTCTGAATGTTGAGTTTTCAGCAAACTCTTTCACTCTCCTCTTTCACTTTCATCAAGAGGTTTTTTAGTTCCTCTTCACTTTCTGCCATTAGCGTGGTGGCATCTGCATATCTGAGGTTATTGAAATTTCTCTCGACAATCTTGATACCAGCTTGTGCTCCAGACCAGCTTTTCTCATGTTATACTCAGCATATAAGTTAAATAAGGAAGGTAACCATATACAGCCTTGATGTATTCCTTTTCCTATTTGGAACCAGTCTGTTTTTCCATGTCCAGTTTTAACTGTTGCTTCTTGACCTGCATATAGGTTTCTCAAGAGGCAGGTCAGGTAGTTTGATATTCCCATCTCTTTCAGAATTTTCCACAGTTTATTGTGATCCACACTGTCAAAGGCCTTGACATAGTCAATAAAGCAGAAATAGATGATTTTCTGGAACTCTCTTGCCTTTTGAATGTTCCAGCGGATGTTGACAAGTTGATTTCTCGTTCCTCTGCCTTTTCTAAAACCAGCTTGGACATCTGGAAGTTCATGGTTCAGGTATTGCTGAAGCCTGGCTTGGAGAATTTTGAGCATTATTTTACTAGTGTGTGAGATGAGTGCAATTGTGCAGTAGTTTGAGCATTGTTTGGCATTGTCGTTCTTTGGTATTGGAATGAAAACTGTGCTTTTCCAGTCTTATGGCCAATGTTGAGGTTACTATATTGACTGGCATATTGAGTGCAGCACTTTCACAGCATCATCTCTCAGGATTTGAATTAGCTCCACTGGAATTCCATCACCTCCATTAGCTTTGTTCATAGGCATGCTTTCTAAGGCCCACTTGACTTCACATTCCAGGATGTCTGGCTTTAGGTGTGTGATCATACCATCGTAATTATCTGGGTCATGAAGATCTTTTTTGTACAGTTCTTCTGTGTATTCTTGCCACCTCTTCTTAATATCTTCTTCTTCTATTAGGTCCATACCATTTCTGTCCTTTATCGATCCCATCCTTGCATGAAATATTCCCTTGGTATCTCTAATATTCTTGAAGAGATCTGTAGTCTTTCTAATTCTGTTTTTTTCCTCTATTTCATTGCATTGATCACTGAGGAAAGCTTTCTTTTCTCTTCTTGCTTTTCTATGGAACTCTGCACTCAGATACTTATATCTTTCCTTTTCTCCTTTGCTTTTCACCTCTCTTCTTTTCACAGATATTTTTAAGGCCTCCCCAGACAGCCATTTTGCTTTTTTTCATTTTTTTTTTTTTTTGTGATGGTCTTGATCCCTGTCTCCTGTACAATGTCACGAACCTTCATCCATAGATCATCAGGCACTCTATCTATCAGATCTAGTCCCTTAAATCTGTTTCTCACTTCCACTGTATAATCATAAGGAATTTGATTGAGGTCATACCTGCATGGTCTAGTGGTTTTCCCCACTTTCTTCAATTTAAGTCTGAATTAGGCAATAAGGAGTTCATGATCTGAGCCCTAGTCAGCTCCCGGTCTTGTTTCTCTGACTGTATAGAGCGTCCCCATCTTTGGCTACAAAGAATATAATCAATCTGATTTCGATGTTGACCATCTGGTGATATCCATATGTACAGTCTTCTCTTGTGTTGTTGGAAGAGGGTGTTTGCTATGAACACTGCCTTCTCTTTGCAAAACTCTATTAGCCTTTGCCCTGCTTCATTCCATATTCCAAGGCCAAATTTGCCTGTTACTCCTTGTGTTTCTTGACTTCCTACTTTTTCATTCCAGTCCCCTATAATGAGAATGACATCGTTTTCGGGTGTTAGTTCTAAAAGGTCTTGTAGTTCTTCATAGAACCGTTCAACTTCAACTTCTTTACATTACTGGTATGGGCATAGACTTGGATTACTGTGATATTGAATTATTTGCCTTGGAAATGAACAGAGATCATTCTTTCACTTTTGAGATTGCATCCAAATACTGCATTTCGGACTCTTGTTTACCATGATGGCTACTCCATTTCTTCTAAGTGATCCCTGCCCACAGTAGTAGATACAATGGTCATCTGAGTTAAATTCACCCATTCCAGTCCATTTTATTTCGCTGATTCCTAGAATGTCCACGTTCACTCTTGCCATTTCCTGTTTGACCACTTCAAATTTGCCTTTATTCATGGACCTGACATTCCAGGTTCCTATGCAATATTGCTCTTTACAGCATCGGACCTTGCTTCTATCACCAGTCACATCCACAGCTGGGTATTGTTTTTGCTTTGGCTCCATCCATTCATTCCTTCTGGAGTTATTTCTCCACTGATCTCCAGTAGCATATTGGGCACCTACTGACCTGGGGAGTTCTTCTTTCAGTATCCTATCATTTTGCCTATTCACACTGTTCATGGGTTTCTCAAGGAAAGAATACTGAAGTGATTTGCCATTCCCTTCTCCAGTGGGCCTGATTCTCTCAGACCTCTCCACCATGATCCAACCATCCTGCATGGGCCCACAGGGCATGGCTTGGTTTCATTGTGTTAGACAAGCCTGTGGTCCTAGTGTGATTAGATTGATTAGTTTTCTGTGATTATGGTTTCAGTGTGTCTGCCCTTGATGCCCTCTTGCAACACCTACTGTCTTACTTGTGTTTCTCTTACCTTGGCCACAAGGTATCTCTTCTCAGGTACTCCAGCAAAGCTCAGCTGCTGCTCCTTACCTTGGACGAGGGGAATCTCTTCCCCCCTACCCCTTCTGACCTTGAACGTGGAGTAGCTCCTCTTGGCCCTCCTGAGCCCACACAGCCATCTCTCCTTGGACGTGGGGTCGCTCCTCTCGGCTGGTGCCCCTGACCTTGGAGATGGGGTACCTCCTCTCGGCTGCCGCCCCTGACCTCAGATGTGGGGTAGCTCCTCTTGGAGTTTCCCCCTCAGTTTCTCCCATCAGGAAGCTATCATAAGCCTCTCATACTTCTCCATCAGTGGGCAGACAGTCTGAAAATCACAATGACAGAAAACTAACCAATCTGATCTCATGGAACACAGCCTTGTCTAACTCAGTGAAACTATGAGACATGCCATGTAGGGCCACCAAATATAGACAGGTCATGGTGGAGAGTTCTGATAAAACAGTGACCACTGGAGAAGGGAATGGCAAACCACTGCAGTATTCTTGCCTTGAGAACCCCATGAACAGTGTGAAAAGGCAAAAAAAAAAAAAAAAAAATAGAACCCTGAAAGATGAACTCCCCAGGTTGGTAGGTGCCCGATATGCTGGTGGAGATTAATGAAGAAGTAACTCCAGAAAGAATGAAGAAATGGAGCCAAAGCAAAAACAACACACCGTTGTGGATATGACTGGTAATGGAAGCAAATACAATGTTCTAAAGAGCAATATTGCAAAGGAACCTGGAATGTTAGGTCCACAAATCTAGGCAAATTGGACGTGGTCATACAGGCTTTGGCAAGTAAGAATATAGACGTTTTAGGAATCAGCAAACTAAAATGGACTGGAATGGGTGAATTTAACTCAGATTACCATTATATCTACTACTGTTGGCAAGAATCCATTAGAAGAAATGGAGTAGCCATCACAGTCAACAAAAGAGGGAGAGAGTGCAGTACTTGGGGGGAAATTAGCCTCTTCAAATAGTAGTGTCAGGCACTGGTGGTATATTTGTGAGCATAGCTGCTTTCCAAAAAACTGTGTCAGGTCAACTGGATATAAACTTCAAAATAATAAATTGGCTCTCTAGCTTACATTGTAAGTTAACTCAAAATGTATCTGTGAATTAAACGTAGGAGATAAATCATAATACTGCTAAGTAAATATAGGGATAAATCTTCATGAATTTGTGTAGGAAATGAATTATTAGATATAATATCAAAGCATAAACAATAAAATATAGAACAGATATACAGATTAATCAAATTTAAGTGTTTGTTTGTTTTTGTTTTTTTTTTTTTTTTTTGGCATGGAGAACATTATTATGAAAACAAGAAGGGAATTTCCTAGTAATCCGATAGATAATATGCAGCACTTTTACTGGGCATAAGTTAACTCTCTGGTGGGGGAACTTAGATCCCATAAGCCATGTTTTGTGGCCAAAAATATAAAATAAAAATGTTCAAAAATGAAAAAGGAGACAATTTATAGATTGAATAAAAATATTTTCACATTGTTATCTGATAATGATTTAATTTTTGAATATCTAAATAACTTACAGCTCAACTAAAATGATGAGCAGCATTTTCAAGTTATGAGAAAATGACTTGAATAAACGTATCTATAAAGAAAGCATACAAATGATCAGCACACACTTTAAAAAATACTCAACATCATTTGTTATTAGGAAAATCAAAGTCACAATTAGATATTATTTCATACCAATTAAGTTGTCTATACTTTAAAAAAATAAAAGAACAAATGTTGATGAGAATGGAGAAATTGGAACCCTCATACATTGCTTTTGTGAATATAAAATGGTGTGGTCACTGTGGAAAATGATTCGATGGCTTCTAAAAAAGTTAAACATTATACAACCTAGGACTTATATTCCTAGGTGTATGCCCCACAGAATTAAAGAGTGTCTCAAACATTGCAGCATTATTCACAATGGCCCAATTGTGGAAAGAACCCAACTGTCCATCAAGAAAAGAATAGATTAATAAAAAGGGGGTGTATATCTAATGTTATGGAATATTATTTGGCTATAAAAATAAATCAAATTCCTATGCATGTTACGATGTGGATAAACCTTGAAAACACCATGGTAAGAGAAATAACCAAGACATGAAAGAAAACAACATTGCATGATTCCATTTATATGAAATATTTATATTAAATCCATAGAGACAGAGTGTTGATTTGATATTACCAGGAGCTAGGAAAAGAGGGAAATGAAAGCCTATTTGTTAATAGGTACAAAATTTCTATTTAGGATGATGCAAGTAATTTAGTTATTTGTGATGACTGTAATTAATGTCACTAAATTTTATGCTGAAAATGACTAAAAAGATGTGGTATATTTTACATATTTTAGTATGATAAAAATTCTACTGTCAGCATTTATTCTTTTACTCTTCTGTTTCCTTTTTATTTCATCTTTCTTACCATAATCCAATCTAACTTTGCACATGCATTCTTAATGATAATATCTGCTTTGCTGATTAAATAATTTCAAATAAATAAATAAAGCAATAGATAGGAAAAACCTTTGATCATTATGCTCTCTAAATGCAAATTGCCAACATTTAAAATAATAAAAACAGATAAAACCACAATTCAAGGTATAATAGAAGTTTTATTTTTATCTCCATTCATCCATTCAGTATTTCTTTTCCTATTGGTCTCTATTCTGGACACTTTGCTGCTGCTGCTGCTAAGTCGCTTCAGTCGTGTCCGATTCTGTGCAACCCCATAGACGGCAGCCCATCAGGCCCCCCTGTCCCTGGAATTCTCCAGGCAAGAACACTGGAGTGGGTTGCCACTTCCTTCTCCAATGCATGAAAGGAAAAGTGAAAGTGAAGTCGCTCAGTTATGTCTGACTCTTAGCGATCCCATGGATTGCAGCCTACTACGCTCCTCCGTCCATGGATTTTCCAGGCAAGAGTACTGGAGTGGGTTCCCATTGGACAATTTGGGATCATGCAAAAGAGACAGAAAGTTAAATCCTGTGTTTTGAAAAGCTTTTGAAAATCAGTTAGCTACAAGTAATTTCATAGTTATATAGGTTATTTAATTAATGCTTTTTTTAATTTCTAAAATTTACTTATTTTTAATTGGAGGATAATTGTTTTACAATATTGTGTTCATTTCTGCCATAAATCAACATAATCCAGCCATAGATATACATATGTTCTCTATTTCTTGAACTTTCCTTGCACCTCCCACACCATTCGACCCCCTAAGTGGTCTCAGAGCACCGAACTTGAGCTCCGTGCATCATACAGCAAATTCCCATTGGATATCTAATTTTACACAAGCAATGCATATGTTTCAATGCTATTTTCTAAATTTGTCCAACCCTCTCCTTCCCTCAGTGTGTCCATAAGTCTTTTCTCTATGCCTGCATCTTCGTTGCTGCCCTGCAAATAGCTTCATCAGTACCATCTTCCTAGATTCCATATATATGCATTAATATACAATGTTTATTTTTCCTTTCCAACTTATTTCACTTGTATAATAGGCTCTAGGTTCATCCACCTCATTTGAAATAACTCAAAAGTGCTTTTTTATGGCTGAGTAATAATCCATTGTATATATGAACCACAATTTCTTTATCCATTCATCTGTCAATGGACATCTAGGTTGCTTCCATGGCCTACCTATTGTAAATAGTGCTGCAAGGAACATCGAAATATATGTGTCTTTTTCAAATATAGTTTCCTCAGGGTATACGCTTAGAAGTGAAATTTTTGGGTCATATGGTAGTTTTGGGTCATACGGTAGTTGACTACAAGATGGTAGTGTAGAAGGACATGTGCTCATCCTTTCCAGAGAGAACTCCAGAATTACAACTCACTGGTGACCAACTGTTGACAGGAGAATGTTGGATCCTATCAAATAAAGATACTCCCTGCCCAAGGGCAAAGGAGAAACTCAAGCAAGATGCTAGGAGGGGCAAAGTCACATTTAGAATCAAACTCCCTAACCTCTAGAAATGCTTGGAGGGCTCAAACAAACCTTGTGTGTGCCAAGACCCAGACATCCCACAGAGACTGAACCAAAACTGTGCTTGAGTGTCTCCAATGGAGGTACAGGTCATCAGTGGCTGGGTATGGCAAAAGCTCTCTTGGAGGAGGTCACCATTGACCACACCATAGGGACTGGGGAAACAGAATTTTGGAGGGCACAAACAAAACCCTGTGTGACCCATCACCCAGAAGAAAGTAGCACTAACCCCACAAGAGACTGACCCAGAATTGCCCATGAGTGTCCAGGAGTCTCTGGTGGAGGCAGGGGTTGACGGTGGCCTGCTGCAGTGTCGGGGGTGCTGAGTGCCGCAGTGCCTGCATGTGACCTTTTGAAGGAGGTCAAAAGCCATTATCTTCATTACTTTCACCATAGTTTGGCCTCAGGTGAAACAAAAGGGAAGGAACACAGCTCCACTCATTAACAGAACATTGGATTAAAGATTTACTGAGCACGATGCAATCCATCAGAACAAAACACAATTTCCCAACAGTCAGTCTCTCCCATCAAGAAGCTCCAAGAAGCCTTTATCCTTATCCATCAGATGGCAGACAGAATGAAAACTACAATCACAGAAAACTAATCAAACTGATTACATGGACCACAGCCTTCTTTAAATCAAAGAAACTATGAGGCATGCCATGTAGGGCCACCAAAGATGGATGGGTCATGATAGAGAGCTCTGACAAAACGTGGTCCACTGGAGAAGGGAATGGCAAACCACTTCAGTATTCTTGTCTTGAAATCCCTATGAACAGTATGAAAAAGCAAAACTATAGGACCCTGAAAGAAGAACTCCCCAGGTCGGTAGGTGCCCAATATGTTGATGGAGATCGATGGAGAAATAACTCCAAAAAGAATGAAGAGATGGAGCCAAAGATAAACTACACACCATTGTGGATGTGACTGGTGATGTAAGTCAAGTCTGATGTTTTAAAGAGTAACATTGTATAGGAACCTGAAATGTTAGGTTCATGAATCAAGGTAAACTGGAAGTGGTCAAACAGGAGATGACAAGTGTGAATATCAACACTTTAGGAATAAGCAAACTAAAATGGACTGAAATGGGTGAATTTAAATAAGGTGACATATCTACTACTTTGGGCAAGAATCCATTAGAAGAAATGGAGTAGTCATTATAGTTAAGAAAAGAGTCTGAAATGCAGTCAGTCAGTTCAACCGCTCAGTCATGCCTGACTCTTTGCAACCCCATGAATCACAGCTATCCAGGCCTCCCTGTCCATCACCAACTCCCAGAGTTTACCCAAACTCATGTCCATTGAGTCGGTGGTGCCATCCAACCATCTCATCCTCTGTCATCCCCTTCTCTTGCCTTCGATTTTTCCCAGCATCAGGGTCTTTTCAAATGGGTCAGCTCTTCCTATCAGGTATTTCAGCTTCAATATCAGTCCTTCTAATGAATACCCAGAACTGATCGCCTGTAGGATGGACTGATTGTACCTTCTTGCAGTTCAAGGGATTCTCAAGATAATATCATATGTGGAACGAATCGCAAGTCCAGGTTTGATGCTTGTTATGGGATGACCCAGAAGGATGATATGGGAAGGGAGGTGGAGGGGCGTTCAGGATGGGGAACACGTGCACGCTCGTGGTGGATTCATGTAGATGTATGGCAAAACCAACACAATATTGTAAAGCAATTAGCCTCCAATTAAAATAAATAAATTTATATTAAAAAAAGACTCTTCTTCAACACCACAGTTCAAAAGCATCAATTGTCCGACACTCAGTTGTTTTGTTTTTTTTTATAGTCCAACTCTTACATCCATACATGACCACTAAAAATCATAGCCTTGACCAGACGGACCTTTGTTAGCAAAGTAATATCTCTGCTTTTTAATATGCTGTCTAGGTTACTCCTTTCAAGGAGTAAGCGTCTTTTAATTTCATGACTGCAATCACCATCTGCAGTGATTTGGGATCCCAAAAAACTAAAGTCAGCGACTGTTTCCCCATCTATTGGCCATGAACTGATGAGACTGGATGCCATGATCTTAGTTTTCTGAATGTTGAGCTTTAAGCCAACTTTTTCACTCTCCTCTTTCACTTTCATCAAGACACTCTTTAGTTCTTCACTTTCTGCCATAAGGGTGGTGTCATCTGCATATATGAGGTTATTGATATTTCTCCTGGCAGTCTTAATTCCAGCCTGTCCTTCATCCAGCCCAGTGTTTTCTCATGATATACTGTACATGTAAGTTAAACCACCAGGGTGACAATATACATCCTTGATGTACTCCTTTTCCGATTTCAAACCAGTCTGTTGTTCCATGTTCAGTTCTAACTGTTGCCTCCTGGCCTGCATATAGGTTTCTTAAGAGGCAGGTCAGGTGGTCTGGTATTCCCATCTCTTGAAGAATTTCCCAGTTTCTTGTTGTCTACACAGTCAAAAGTTTTGGAATAGTCAATAAAGCAGAAATAGATGTTATCCGGGAGCTGTCTTGCTTTTTTGATGATCCAGCAGATGCTGGCAATTTGATCTCTGGTTATTCTGCCAGAAACTAGCTTGAACATCTACAAGTTCATGGTTCATATATTGTTGAAGCCTGGCTTGGATAATTTTGAGCCTTATGTTACTTGCGTGTGAGACGAGTGCAATTGTGCAGTAGTTTGAGCATTCTTTGGCATTATCTTTCTTTGGGATTGGAATGAAAACTTACATTTTCCAGTTCTGTGGCCACTCCTGAGTTTTCCAAATTTGCTGGCATATTGAGTGCAACACTTTCACAGCATCATCTTTCAGGATTTGAAACAGCTCAATTGGAATTCCATCACCTCCACTAGCTTTGTTCATAGTGATGCTTTCTAAGGCCCACTTGACTTCACATTCCAGGATGTCTGGCTCTAGGTGAGTGATCACATCATCTTAATTATCTGGGTCTTGAAGCTCTTTTTTGTACAGTTCTCTGGTGTATTCTTGCCACCTCTTCTTAATATCTTCTGCTTCTGCTTCTGTTAGATCCATACAATTTCTGTCCTTCATTAAGCCCATCTTTGCATGAAATGTTCCCTTGGTATCTCTAATTTTCTTGACGAGATCTCTAGTCTTCCCATTCTATTGTTTTCCTCTATTTCTTTGCATTGTTCACTGAGGATGACTTTCTTATCTCTCCTTGCTATTCTTTGGAACTCTGTATTCAAATGTGTGTATCTTTCCTTTTCTCCTTTGCTTTTCGCTTCCCTTCTTTACACAGCTATTTGTAAGGCCTCCTCAGACAGACATTATTGCTGTTTTGCCTTTCTATTTCTTAGAGATGGTCTTGATCCCTGTCTCCTATACAAAGTCACGAATCTCTGTCCATAGTTCATCAGGCACTATGTCTATCAGATCTAGTCACTTGAATCTATTTCTCACTTCCACTGTATAATTGTAGTTAATACAAGAGTCTGAAATGCAGTGCTTGAATGCAGTCTCAAGAACTGCAGCACTCAGAGACAGAATGATCGACGTTCATTTCCAAGCCAAACTATTCAATGTCACAGTGATCCAAGTCTATGCCCCAACCAGTAATGCTGAAGAAGCTGAAGTTGAACGGCTCTATGAAGACCTAAAAGACCTTCTAAAACTAACACCTGAAAAAGATGTCTTTTTCATTATAGGGGACTGGAATGCAAGAGAAGGAAGTCAAGAGATACCTGAAGTAACAGGAGAACCTCACCTTGGAGTATAAAACAAAGCAGGGGAAAGGCTAACAGAGTTTTGACAAGAGAATGCACTAGTCATAGCAAACACCCACTTTGAACAACACAGGAAAAAACTCTACACATGGACATCACCAGATATTCAATACTGAGATCAGATTTATTACATTCCTTGCAGCAAAATATAGAGAAGTTATTTAGTGTCACCATAAGCAAGACGGGAGCTGACTGTGGCTCAGATTGTGACATTGCCACATTCATACTTAAATGGAAGAAATAGGGAAAACCACTAGACCGTTGAGGTATGACCTAAATCAAATCCCATATGATTATACAGCGGAAGTAAGAAACAGATTCAAGGTATTAGATCTGATAGACAGCGTGCCTGAAGAGCTATGGACAGAGGTACATGACATTGTACAGAGTCAGGGATCGAGACCATTCCCAATAAAAAGAAATGCAAAAAGGCAAAATGGTGGTCTGAAAGTGCCTTACAAATGGCTGAGAGAAGAAGAGAAGCAAAAGGCAAAGGAGAAAATGACAGATATACCCATTTGAATGCAGAGTTCCAAAGACTAGCAAGGAGAGATAAGAACGCCTTCCTCAGTGATCTATGCAAAGTAACAGAGGAAAACAATAGAATGGGAAAGACTAAAGATCTTTTCAAGAAAATTAGTAACACCAGAGGGTTATTTCATGCAAAGATGGGCTCAATAAAGAACAGAAATCGTATGGACCAAACATAAGCAGAAGATATTAAGAAGAGGTGGCAAGATTACACAGAAGAACTATACAAAAAGATCTTCATGACCCAGATAACCACGATGGTGTGATCACTCACCTAGAGCCAGATATCCTGGAATGTGAAGTCAAGTGGGACTTATGAAACATCAAAACAAACAAAGCTAGTGGAGGTGATGGAATTCCAATTGAGCTATTTCAAATCCTAAAAGATGATGCTGTGAAAGTGTTGCACTCAATAGTCCTTCAAATTTGGAAAACTCAGCAGTGGCCATAGGACTGGAAAAGGTCAATTTTCATTCTAATCCTAAAGAAAAGCAATGCAAAGAACGCTCAAACTACCACACAATTGCACTCATCTCACATGCTAGAAAAGTGATGCTCAAAATTCTCCAAGCCAGGCTTCAACAGTATGTGGGCCATGACCTTCCGAATGTCGAAGTTGGATTTAGAAAAGACAGAGGAACCAGAGATCAAATTGTCAACATCCGTCGGATCATTGAAAAAGCAAGAGAGTTCCAGAAAATCGTCTACTTCTGCTTTATTGGCTATGCCAAAGCCTTTAACTATGTGGACCACAACGAACTGTGGAACATTCTTCAAGAGATGGGACTACCAGACCACTGCACCTGGCTCCTGAGAAATGTGCATGCAGGTCAAGAAACAACAGTTAGAACTGGACATGAAACAACAGACTGGTTCCAAATCAGGAAAGGAGTATGTCAAGGCTGCATATTGTTATTCTGCTTATTTAACTTACTTTCAGAGTACATCATGAGAAATGCTGTGCTGGATGAACTGCAAGCTGGAATCAAGATTGCCAAGAGAAATATTAATAACCTCAGATATTCAGATGAAGCCACTCTTATGGCACAAAATAAAGACTGGTCTAATCACTTCCTGGCAAATAGATGGGGAAACAGTGGAAACAGTGACAGACTTAGTTTTTTGGGTTCCAGAATCACTGGAGATGGTGACCTCAGCCATGAAATTAAAAGACACTTGCTCCTTGGAAGAAAAGTTATGACTAAACTAAACAGCATATTAAAAAGAAGAGACATTACTTTACCAATAAAAGTCTATCTAGGCAATGCTATTATTTTTTTCAGAAGTCATGTGAGAATGTTAGAGTTGGAGTATAAAGAATGCTGAACACTGGAAAATTGATGCTTTTGAACTGTGGTGTTGGAGAATACTCTTGAGAGTCCCTTGGGCTGCAAGAAGATCAAGCCAGGCAATCCTAAAGGACTGTCCTGAATAACATTGGAAGGACTAATGCTGAAGCTGAATCTCCAATACTTTGGGCACCTGATGTGAAGAACTGACTCAGTGGAAAAAACACTGATGCTGAGAAAGATTGAAGGCGCTAGGAGAAGAGTATGACAGAGGATGTGATGGTTGAATGGCATCATTGACTAGATGGACATGAGTTTGAATAAACTCCCCGGGTTGGTCATGGACAGGGAAGCCTGTCCTGCTGCAGACCATGGGATCGGAAGCAGTCGATCACGGCCATGTGATCTGAACCTGATGGTGTTTTTGTTCCTAGTTTCTTTCTTTCTTTTTTTTTTTTTTCAAGAATCTGCATACTGTTCTCCATAATATCTGCATCAATTTTCATTCCAACCAACAGTGCAAGAGGATTCCCTTTTCTCTACATGCTGTCTAGCATTTATTGTTTATAGATATGATTTTTTTAATTTTTTAAATTAATTTATGTATTTTAATTGGAGACTAAGTGCTTTATAATATTGTAGTGGGTTTTTCCATGCATAGAAATAAATGAGGCATGGGTGTACATGTGTCCCCCATCCTGAACCCCTCCTCCCACCTCCCTCCCCATCCTGTCCCTCAGGGTTGTCCCAGTGCACTGGCTTTGAGTGCTCTTTTCATGCATTGAACATGGACTGGTGATCTATTTCACATATGGTAATATACATGTTTCAATGCTATTCTCAAAATTCATCCCACCCTTGACTTCTCCCACAGAGTCCAAAAACCTGTTCTTTATATCTGTGTCTCTTTTGCTATCTCACATATAGGTATTTTGATGATGATTATTCTGACTGCTGTAAGGCAATATCTCATTGTAGTTTTGATTTGCATTTCTCAAATAATGAGTGATGTTGAGCAGCTTTTCCTGTGCTCAGTAGCCATTGTGTGTCTTCTTTGGAGAAATGTCCGTTTAGTTCTTCTGCCCACTTTTTGATCGGGTTAATTTTTTCCTAATATTGTGCTACATGAACTGCTTGTATATTTCAGAGATTAATCCATCGTCAGTTGCTTCATTTGCGATTATTTTCTCTCATTCTGTGGGTTGTCTTTTCTTCTTGTTTATAGTTTCTTTCGCTGAGAAAAATAATTTGAATTTAATGAAGTTCACTTTGTTTATTTTTGTTTTCATTGCTCTACGAGGTGGGTCATAGAGGAACTTGCTGTGATTTATGCCAAAATGTGTTCTGCCTATGTTTTCCTCTAAGAGGCTTAAAGATTCTGGTCTAGATTTAGGTCTTTACTCGATTTGACTTTATTTTTTGTATGATGTAAGGAAATGTCAGCAAATTTGGAAAACTCAGTAGGAGCCACAGTACTGGGAAAGGTTAGTTTTCATCCCAATCCTCAAGAAGGGCAGTGCCAAAGAATGCTCAAGTTACTAAACAATTGCATTCATTTAGCATGTTAGTAACTGGACATGGAACAACAAACTGGTTCCAAATAGGAAAAGGAGTATGTCAAGGCAGTGTATTGTCACCCTGCTTATTTAACTTATATGCAGAGTACATCATGAGAAACGCTGGACTGGAAGAATCACATGCTGGAATCAAGATTGCCAGGAGAAATATCAATAATCTCAGATATGCAGATGACACCACCCATATGGCAGAAAGTGAAGAGGAACTAAAAAGCCTCTTGATGAAAGTGAAAGTGGAGAGTGAAAAAGTTGGCTTAAAGCTCAACATTCAGAAAACAAAGGTCATGGCATGTGGTCCCATTACTTCATGGGAAGTAGATGGGGAAACAGTGGAAAAGGTGTCAGACTTTATTTTTTGGGGCTCCAAAATCACTGCAGATGATGATTGCAGCCATGAAATTAAAAGACGCTTACTTCTTGGAAGAAAAGTTATGACAAACCTAGACAGCATATTGAAAAGCAGAGACATCACTTTGCCAACAAATGTCCGTCTAGTCAAGGCTATGGTTTTTCCAGTGGTCATGTATGTATGTGAGAGCTGGACTATGAAGAAAGCTGAGAGCTAAAGAATTGATGCTTTTGAACTGTGGTGTTGGAGAAGACTCTTGGGAGTCCCTTGGCCTGCAAGGAGATTCAACCAGTCCATCCTGAAGGAGATCAGCCCTGGGAGTTCTTTGGAATTAATGATGCTAAAGCTGTAACTCCAAAACTTTGGCCACCTCATGCAAAGGGTTGATTCATTGGAAAAGACTCTGATTCTGGGAGGGATTGGGGGCAGGAGGAGAAGGGGAACACAGAGGATGAGATGGCTGGATGGCATCACTGACTCGATGGACGTGAGTCTGAGTGAACTCCGGGTGTTGTTGATGGACAGGGAGGCCTGGCATGCTGCGATTCATGGGGTTGAAAAGAGTCGGACATGACTGAGCGACTGAACTGAACTGAAAGTTTATGCTTAAAATCCTTCAAGCAAGGCTTCAGTAGTACATGAAGCAAGTACATCCAGATGTGTAATCTGGGCTGAGAAAAGGCAGAATAAGAGATCAAATTGCCAGCATTCATTGGATCATAGACAATGCAAGGGGATTACAGAAAAACATCTACTTCTGCTTCATTAACTATGCAAAAGCCTTTGTGTGGATCACAACAAACTGGAAAATTCTTAAAGAGATGGGAATACCAGACCATCTTACTTACCTGTCTCTTGAGAAACCTGTATACAGGTCAAGACGTGCAACAGTTAGAACCAGACATGGAACAAATGACTGATTCAAAATTGGGAACAAAGTACAACAAAGAAGTCACCCTGCTTATTTAATTTATATACAGAGTACATCTTGCTAAATGCTAGGCTGGGTGAATCATAAGCTGAACTCAAGATTGCTGAAAAAATTGCAACAACCTCAGATATGCAAATGATACCACTCTAATGGCATAAAGTGAAGAGGAATTAAAGAGCCTCTTGATGGGGATGATAATTGTGACAAAGGAGAATTAAGGAGTTGGCGTAAGGCTCATCATTTAAAAAGCTAAGACCGTGACATTTGGTACTATCACTTCATGGCAAATAGTAGGGGAAAAAGTGGAAGCAGTAGCAGATTTTATTTTCTTGGGCTCCAAAATCACTGCTGTCTGTGATTATAGCCATGAAATTAACAGACCCTTGCTCCTTGGAAGGAAAAATATGGCAAACCTAGACAGTATGTTCAAATGTAGAGACATCTCTTTGCCAACAGATGTCTGTATAACCAAAGCTATGGTTTTTCCAGTAGTCATGTAAGGTCGTGAGAGCTGGACAATTTAAAAAAAAAAAAAAAAAAAGGTTTAGCGCTAAAGGATAAATTCTTTTAAATTGTGGTGTGGCAGAAGACTATTGAGAGTCACTTTCACAACAAGGAGATCAAACAAGTCAACCCTAAAGGAAATCAACTTTTAATATCCATTAGAAGGACTGATGCTGAAGCTGAAACTCCAATACTTTGGCCACCTGATGTAAAGAGCTGACTCATTTGAAAAGACCCTGATCCTGGAAAAGACTGAAGACAAAAGAAGAAGGGGGTGGCAGAGGATGAGTTTTGCATAGCATCGCTGACTCAATAGACAAGAATTTGAAAAAAAAAAAAAAATCTGGGAAATAGTGAAGGACAGGGAAGCCTAGCATGCTGCAGTCCATAGGATCATAAAGTGCTAGAAACAACTGAACACACACACATACACATGAAGCATTCTCTTTTCATTTGTTTACATGTAGCTGTCTAGATTTCCCAGCACCACTTATTGAAGAGACTATCTTTCTCCATTGGGTATTCTTGCCTTCCTTGTCTAAGGTAACGTGTCCATAGGTGTGTGGGTTTAGATCTGTGTTTTCTACCTTGTTCCATTGGCTTGTATTTCTGTTTTTGTGCCAGTACCCTACTATCTTAATGACTGTAGCTTTGTTGAATTATATGAAGTCAGGAAGCGTGATTCTTACAGCTACATTCTTCTCTTTGTTTTAAATATAAATTTATTTATTTTAATTGTAAGCTAATTGCTTTACAATATTGTTTTGGTTTTCTCATATATCAACTTGAATCTGCCATGGGTGTACATGTGTTCCCCATCCGGAACTCCCCTCCCATCTCCCTTCCCATACCATCCTTCTGGGTCATTCCAGTGCAGCAGCCCCGAGCATCCTGTATCATGCATTGAACCTGGACTGGCGATTTGTTTCACATATGACATTATACATGTTTCAATGCCATTCTCCCAAATTATTCCACCCTCGCCATCTCCCGTGGAGTCCAAAAGACTGTTTTATACATCTGTGTCTCTTTTGCTGTCTCTCGTACAGGGTTATTGTTACTATGTTTCTAAATTCCATATATACGCGTTAGTATACTGTATTGGTGTTTTTCTTTCTGGCTTACTTCACTCTGTATAATAGGCTCCAGTTTCATCCACCTCATTAGAACTGATTCAAATGTATTTTTTTAATGGCTGAGTAATACTCCATTGTGTATATGTACCACTGCTTTCTTATCCATTCGTCTGCTGAGGGGTATCTAGGTTGCTTCCATGTCCTGGCTATTATAAACAGTGCTGCAATGAACATTGAGGTACACCTGTGTCTTTCAATTCTGGTTTCCTCGGTGTGTGTGCCCAGCAGTGGGATTGCTGGGTCATAAGGCAGTTCTATTATCAGTTTTCTAAGGAATCTCCACACTGTTCTCCATAGTGGATGCACTAGTTTGCATTCCCACCAACAGTGTAAAAGGGTTCCTTTTTCTCCACACCTTCTCCCGCATTTATTGCTTGTAGACTTTTGGATCACAGCCATTGTGACTGGCGTGAAATGGTACCTCATTGTGGTTTTGATTTGCATTTCTCTGATAATGAGTGATGTTGAGCACCTTGTCATGTGTTTGTTAGCCATTTGTATGTCTTCTTTGGAGAAATGTTGGTTTAGTTCTTTGGCCCACTCTTTAATTGGGTCATTTATTTTCCTGGAATTGAGCTGCAGGAGATGCTTGTATATTTTTGAGATTAGTTGTTTGTCATTTGCTTCATTTGCTATTATTTTCTCCCATTCTGAAGGCTGTCTTTTCATCTTGCTTATAGTTTCCTTTGTTGTGCAGAAGCTTTTAATTTTAACTAGGTCCCATTTGTTTATTTTTGCTTTCATTTCCAATATTCTGAGAGGTGGGCCATAGAAGATCCTGCTGTGATGTACATCAGAGAGTGTTTTGACTATGTTCTCCTCTAGGAGTTTTATAGTTTCTGCTCTTACATTTAGATCTTTAATCCATTTTAAGTTTATTTTTGTGTATGGTGTTAGAAAGTGTTCTAGTTTCATTATTTTACAAGTGGTTGACCAGTTTTCCCAGCACCTTTTTTAAAAAAGATTGTCTTTTCTCCATTGTATATTCTTGCCTCCTTTGTTGAAGATAAGGTGTCCACAGGTGTGTGGATTTATTTCTGGGCTTTCTGTTTTGTTCCATTGATCTATATTTCTGTCTTTGCGCCAGTACCATAGTCTCTTGATGACTGTGCCTTTGTAGTAGAGCCTGAAGTGAGGCAAGTTGATTTCTGCAGTTCCATTCTTCTTTCTCAAGATTCTTTGGCTATCTGGGACGTTTTGTCTTTCCACACAGATTGCGAAAAATTTTGTTCTACTTATGAAAAATACCACTGGTAGCTTGATAGGGATTGTATTGAATCTGTAGATTGTTTTTTCCAAACCAAAAGTATGGTATACTTCCCCATCTGTGTTCTCTTTGATTTCTTTCATTAATGTGTTATAGTGTTCTGCATAAAGGTTTTTTTTCTCATTTTAGCTATGTTTGCTGCTGCTGCTGCTGCTGCTGCTAAGTCGCTTCAGTCATGTCTGGCTCTGTGTGACCCCATAGACGGCTATGTTTATTCCTAGATATTTTATTATTTTTGTTGAAATGTTTTATGGGATTGGTTACTTAATTTTTATTTCTGACTTTTCACTTTTAGTGTATAGTCAATGGATTTATGTGCATTAATTTTGTATCCTGTGACTTCACTGTATTCATTGATTAGATATAGTAATTTTCTGGTGGTGTCTTTAGTTTTTTTTTTTTTTAATGTACAGTACCATGTAATCTGCAACTAGTGAGAGTTTTACTTATTTTCCATTTTAGATGATTTTTATTTGTTTTTCTCCACTGATTTCTGTTGTTTGAACTTCCAAAACTATGTTGCATAATGATCCTGAGAGTGGGCATCATTATCTTTTTCCTTATCTTAGAGGAAATTCTTTCCATTTTTCACCATTAAGAATAATGTTTGCTCTGCCTTTGTCATATGCAGCCTTTATTTTGTTGAGAAACATTCTTTCTATGCTTGTTTTCTTTTTTTAATAAAAAATGAGTATTAAATCTTGTTAAAAGCTTTTTCTGTATTTATTGTGATGATCATATGTTTTTTAACTCTCCTTCAAGAAACAAGAGAAATGTCAAATAAACAACCTTACATTACACCTAAAGCAACTAACAAGATAGTTCCATAACATCTATTCTGCTTTATTGTCTATGCCAAAGTCTTTGTGTGGATCACAATAAACTATGGAACATTCTTCAAGAGATGGCAAACCAGACCACCTCATCTGCCTCTTGAGAAACCTGTATGGAGGTCAGGAAGCAACAGTTAGAACTGGACATGGAACAACAGACTGGTTTCAAATTGGGAAAGGAGTACGTCAAGGCTGTGTATTGTCACCCTGGTTGTTTAACTTATATGCAGAGTATATCATGAGAAACACTGGGCTGGATGAAGCACAGGCTGGAATCAAGATTGCCGGGAGAGATATCAATATCTCAGATATGCAGATGACACCAACCTTATGGCAGAAGGTGAAGAAGAACTAAAGAGTCTCTTGATGAAAGTGAAAGAGAGTAAAAAAGTTGGCTTAAAGCTCAACATTCAGAAAACTAAGATCATGGCATCCAGTCTCATCACTTCATGGCCAATAGATGGGTAAACAGTGAAAACAGTGGCTGACTTTATTTTTCAGGGATCCAAAATCACTGCAGATGGTGATTGCAGCCATGAAATTAAAAGATACTTACTCCTTGGAAGAAAAGTTATGATCAACTTAGACAGCATATTGAAAAGCAGAGACATCACTTTGTCAACAAAGGTCCATCTAGTCAAAGCTATGGTTTTTCCAGTGGTCATGTATGGATGTGAGAGTTGGACTACAATGAAATCTGAGTGCAGAAGAATTAATGCTTTTGAACTGTGGTGTTGGAGAAGACTCTTGAGAGTCCCTTGGACTGCAAGGAGATCCAACCAGTCCATTCTGAAGGAGATCAGTCATGGATGTTCATTGGAAGGACTGATGTTGAAGCTGAAACTCCGGAACTTTGGCCACCTCATACGAAGAGCTGACTCATTTGAAAAGTCCCTCATGCTGGGAAAGTTTGAGGGCAGGAGAAGAAGGGGCGGCAGAGAATGAGATGGTTGCATGGCATCACCAACTCAATGGACATGGGTTTGGGTGGACTCTGGGAGTTGGTGATGAACAAGGAGGCCTGGTGTACTGTGGTTCATGGGGTCGCAAATAGTCAGTCACGACTGAGTAACTGAACTGACTGAAAGCAACTAGAAAAAGAATAACAACAACACCAAAAACAAGTTACTACAAGGAAAGTAATCATAAAGATCAGAGCAGAAATAAGTGAAAAAGAAATGAAGGACACAATAGCAAAGATCAATAAAACTAGAAGTTCTTTCTTTGAGAAGATAAACAAAATTGACAAACCTTTGGCCAGACTCATCAAGAAAGAAAGGGTGAAGACTCAAATCAATAAAATCAATCAAATCAATAAAATAGAAGTAAAAGTGAAGTCACACCTGACAATGCAGAAATGCAAGGAATCATAAGAGAAAGAATTCAAGAGCAAACTATAGTAAAGTGAAAGCAGGTTTATTTAGAGATATACACACTCCATAGACAAAGTATGGGCTGTCTCAGAAGGTATGAGGCAACTCCAGAGCATGGGGCTGTCTAGCAAAATCAGAGTGGCCCTGAAGTGTGGGGGTGGTTAGTTTTTATGGGCTGAATAATCTCAAAGGCTAATGAGTGAAGGAATATTCTAACTATCTTGGAGAAAAGATGGGGATTTCTAGGAATTGGTGTACCACCCACTTTTTGACCTTTTAAAGTGAGCCTCAGAACTGTCATGATGCCTGTGTCATTTAGCATGCTGATGCATTACATTGAGTGTATAATGAAGCTCAAAGTCTAATGGAAGTTTAATATTTTGACACCTTGGGCCTAGTAGGTACTAACCATTTTTTTGGTGCTATCCTATTCTTCTTAATGGTTGTGTCACTGTTTTCAGGGTTGTGCCGTCTCCTTCTTTGCTGTTTCACAAAGGATTTTTACTTTCTTAGACTAGGTCTGAGAATAAACTTTTGGATCTTGTGAGGACTATATATTCTCTTGTGAGATGCCTCTTGTATGTTTTCTTTCAATCCATAAAAAAGGCTTATTGGTATAATGCATTATTTGAAATCACTGAAAGTACCCACTTGTTGATGATCAGATAATGGATCTTAAACTGGCTATATTTAAAATAAAAAAATAAATTGTGTCACATCAGTATTCACATTACCTCTGTCACATTGGTACTTATGGGATGCACAAACTGAAGGAAAAAAAAAAAAAAAGTATGACGACCAGCCTTAAGGAATCCCTTATTAAGATGAAAACACACACACACACACACACACACACACACAAACTTAAAGATCCAACAGAAATTATTCTTAAAAACCTATCTCTTCAGCTATCCCATAGGTCTTCCTGAGATTAATCAGAAAATAAATCATCTGGAAGCAAATATTCAAGGGCTAATAAAAATACTGTTTTCGTCTTGCAAATCTCTACAAAAGACAAAAGAGTCACCTCTATTCAAGGGCTATATTCATCTCTATTCAAGGGCTAATATCTTCAAGGGCTAATAAAAATACTGTTTTTGTCTTGCAAATCTCTACAAAAGACAAAAGACTCACCTATATGTACCAATTCTAAGGCTTTGCGTATCCCTCTCAAAATGTTTGTAGGATATTGGAGCAAAATTCTCTTATATGCAGAAAAAAATTAATATTACTACCGTAACACTTATGATAATAGGCAAAAATACACCAAAACTCCTAGCATAAAACTTGTGTTTTCCTTATCTGTCCCCTAAAATGATAAAACTCATCATGTCTTTGAAATGTAAACACAGCTCACATTGCCTGAGATTGAGCACAGGTTATATTAATTAGTAGAATCTACAACAACAACAACAACAAATTACAAAGGGAACAAGGTATTTTAAAAAACAAACTGCTATAAGAACTCTCTTGCCCAAACACCTTCTTTAAAATTGTTTGTCCAGGGCAAATACAAACAAACCATACACATTTTCTCCACAAGCAATAAAAACAATATATCTAAATGAGTTAAAGTGAAAATGAAAGTGTTAGTCACTCAGTCATGTCCAATTCTCTTGCGACCTCATGTACCAGGCTCCTCTGTTCATGGGATTCTCTAGGTAAGAATACTGGAATAGGTTACATTCACTTCTCCAGGGCCTCTTCTCAACCCAGGGATCAAATCTGGGTCTTGCTTATTGTGGGCAGATTTTTTTTACCATCTGAGCCTCCAGGAAAGCCCTACATATATGTGAGTAAACTTAGTTTATTCAAACAATTGTTTACAAACGTGGATTTTGTATTGCACCTGATTTGTAACTAAAGGTTTAAAATGAAAGCATAAGCTCTTTGGTTGTGCTGTCTATATGCTTTTAGGTGTACAGTTTAGAAATTGTGTTTTTCTACCTCAAGATATTATTGCCAAAACTAATGTGTAAAAGAGCTCTACACGATTGGCTTAAACACATATTTTTTCATATAATAAAAGTTAACTCCAAAGTTTTTTAAAGTAACATAATCTAGAATAAACTTGAGTGAATAAAAGCTAATTTTAAGCTTATTGGTTTAATTTATACAGGTATGTCTCCCGAGTTAGCATTAAACATAAAGCCAGTAAATAACTGTTGTTCAACATGAGTTTGCTAGTCAGGTGGGTTAATGTTACCTCTGTTGCAAAGTATGTAAATATAAATAAACAAACAAATAAACAAACTTAAGATATGACTGTTTTTAAGGTCTAATGAAATTTTCATAAGTATTTTAATAATTATTTTAAAGAATAAATGAAATAAATATATTTAAATGTGTTTTCAGTTTTTAGCAACAATTGTGTTATGATATGTCTACTTAGTTTCCTAAACCTCTTTGGTAATTTACATCCTTACAGTTTTCTAAGTTAAATTAAATGATGGAAATTCATTGAATGTCTAGATCATGTTCAAATAAGATGAAATAATAAAATATTAATTGCTAAATAAATTTTAGTTTGCCTACTTTTGACCTCATAATACACAAACACTAGGGATGTCTGGGTCCACTAGTAAATACACCTTGTGTTTTATTGAAATATTGTACTGTGAAGTACCATATATTTCCAGAAAATACAAAATGTGTTTATAAGTATTCCAAATCACAAAATAAGAGAGCTCACAATTGTTTGCTTCTTTATTTTTACTAAAAAAAAAAAAAAAAAATCAAAGAATTAAAATTTTTAATTGTTTTTTTTGTGGTTAAAACTACCAGATATAATAATAGAAATAAGATGTGTTTGGGGGTAAGAAAAGTTATTAGAAATGAAGGGTTTTTTGTTGTTGTTAACAAAAAAAAAGTGATTCTATCTTAAAGCAGATTATTTCTAAATGGGAAAGTAAATAATGGACAAGCTGAAATGAACATAAAATTTATAAAAGTTTTGTGAAAAAAAGGATCTTTTGAAATGAATTGTATGTGTTGTCAAGACTAGACAAGATTGGAATGAGTTTACTTAAGTAAATAAATTTTATTATCAAAAGCAAACTGATGCAAATTTGAAATTCTTTTTTCTCTATTAAAAGGACAAAGTATTTCTCTGTTGGTATTTTCTTAATAAAAAGGATTAAAGTTTTATTTTTATTTTAATTAAACTGCTTAGGAAAAGTTTCATGACTTGTCAAAATAATTACTTATGTTCTGTTTTCTTTATAAGAATTTTAAAGACAACCCTAGGGCTCTCAATATTAAAAGAGCTAAGTTTTTCTCAGAACAATATAACCTTCTACATTTGCTGATGAATATTTTTTATTATTATTTTGGCTAAATTAATCCATAAGCATTGTTTCACAGTGACCTCAGTGTTTTAACACCATTTTTTATATTTTAGACAAATTCCCCCAAATAAAATAATAAAGTCTTATAGAGTTAGAACTAATTTTGATGCATGGGGTATTTCAGATATCCCTGAATCATCCCAAAGAGTGGCTTTCTCTCTTAATAATAATAATAATAAAAGAGATATGTTAAACTATTTACATATATTTGATATATTAAATTACATGGAAAGCATCATTAAATAATAAATTGAAGCCTTATTTATGTTGTATCTGTATAGATATGTACTACAAATGCTCTAAAAATTGTGTGAAATTCCTGGAAGTCTTATATGTCCTGGCAGAAAATGTGATCTGTCATCAAAATTGAGGCTCACTCTAAAAGAACTGAACCCGAATATCAGGAAATGTCCTAACTGACTTTCATGCCGAGGCAGCAGCAACAGAATATCTAAAGATTGATGGGACATGTGAATGAAGTACATTAAAATTATGAAGAAATTTGACCCCAGCTGCAATACTTTTTCATCCTGATGCCTCTGTAAGATGACAACAGTCTGCTCCTGAATCAGAATATTTAAGATAGGAATTTCAAAGATGGTGAAAAATAAGATGTGAAATTCATCTCTCCCCACAAATGCATCAAGAATACATTTACAAATGTAACAATTCTCACAGAGCACCTACTGAACACTAGCAGAAGACCTCAGACACCTAAAAAGACAAAAATGGTCTTCACATAATAGGATAGGATGAAAGAAAGAAGAGAAAGGGAAGATTCGAAGTAAAATGGGACCTGCACCCCTGGTAGGGAGCTGAAGTTGAGAATAGCTTAGATGGGGAGATCCTTTCTCTTGTGGGAAGATCAGTTGCATAAAAGAGAGCCTCAGGCCTCAGAGGAGAGCTCAACAGCTGGTCTATGGCAAATAGGGAAGAGTGATATTTATAGATGGTCTCTGCCATAGCCCTACATACTCCAGCTTGAAAGAGAATTCTACTCGTATGCAAGGCGGCTGGGTGTTGGAATGTGGTGTTTGGAGAGCAAACCTAGGGATGGTATGCAGTTGACTTTGGCTTCCCTGGTGGTGCAGAGGTTAAAGCGTCTGCCTGCGACGTGGGAGACCTGGGTTCTATCCCTGGGTCAGGAAGATCCCCTGGAGAAGGAAATGGCAACCCACTCTAGTATTCTTGCCTGGAGAATCCTATGGACGGAGGAGCCTGGCAGGCTACAGTCCACGGGTCACAAAGAGTCGGACACGACTGAGTGACTTCTCTTTCACTATGAAGAGACAGGCTGAGGGGATGGGAGTGAGGAGTTGTAAAACTAGGAATGCTTTTGGAGAAAGCCTGGACTGCCACAGAATCAAAGTGCCAGCGTTGATATACATTCCAGCTTCTCTCAGTCCCTGACTTCACAGGCTCTAGGGACAGATCCTGTTGGTGTACCCCCTGCAATCAACTCCTCTGCATCCACCTCTCAGTCTGGCTTATACCCTCATTTTGATCACTGCTTTATGGGGTCACATATTCCAGCCTCTACACAAGCACATTTCTACCTGGATGACCTGCTTGCCCAGATCACTGACTGAGTTCTTTCCTGCCTTACAGGCCTGTGTACTCTTGCAACTTCTGGAGCAGACTTTAGCGGGAGGAACACATGCAGAGGTGGGATTGAAACCATAGCTGAGCCCCAAAGGTTTGTGTGACTGAGTAAAAAGTGCTGCACTCTCTCCTCGCAGGTGTATGATCCATGGATTTACACTTCTACTGATTAAGTATCTGCAAAAAAAAATCTAATAGGACAGCAGTTGCTTCTGGAGTTGGAATACGTCTAACTTTAGCAGCTGTAGGTTTCTGGGCATGTACACATGAGGATAGGGCCAGGCTAGACTCCAAGCTGCTTCCATATCATCCAGAGTGGGCCAAGTTACATGACTCTTTCAGTCTTAGCATATGACTTCAATGGATCTGCACCAGTGTCATGGTGAACACAATACCTGAGAGCCACTGGGGTCAATTGCTGGCATATGCACAGTTAAAGTGGAACTGAGAGCACTGACAACTACAATGTACTTTGTTACCCCACACAATGGGCAAAAGGGACACACAAAGGGATACAACAGAGCACATTCACAAGGAAATAGCTCCAGAGGAGGAATACTCAGGGCTTCTCTCCCAGCAGAAGTCCTCTAGTGCTGCCTGCCTCTCACCACAGATGAGAAACACAGCTGGGAAACAGATCAGTGGGCCTCTATACAAATAATTAGGTATTATTACCTGGTTATTACCTCTTGTCAGTGGCCCAGACCTGCAAATCAGTGAAAACCCCAGCACAAAGGGAGGCTCTTTTCAATATCCAGGGCAGGCTCTGTTCACTGCAACACCGAAGAAATTTCCTATCAAGGTGATAACAGCACAAACCTTGGGTACTAACTCACCCACCAGGGGGGTGGGGGGAAAACACAAGGAGCAAGAGAGACTAGTATCCTGCAACTTGAGGAAAGGAGGTAAGTTTAACAAAATTAAAAATACAGTACGTTTAACAAAATGAGAAGACAGATGAAGAAGCGAGTGAGTTGAAGGTATAAAGAAAAACTAAATGAAGAGGAGACAGGCAATTTAGTTGGGAAAAAAAATCAGAGTAATGTAAGGAAAGACGATCCATGGTCTCAGAAGAAGAATGTAGGCATAAATTGAGATGGTAAAATAAATGTTAGACAAAGACCTAAAAGAAGTAAAGAACAAGCACAGATAAACAATACAATAACTGGAATTAAAAAAAAAATATATACACTAGAAGGAATCAATAGAATAACTGATGAAAAGAAACACACAAGTGATCTAGAATAGGTGGACTTTCCACAGAATGGTGAAAATCTCCTGTGATGAAGAATAAAAAAAGAAAAGAAATGAAGACAGTCTCAGGTGCATCTTGGAAAACATTAAATGTACCAATATTCAAATGTTAGAGGTCTGGTAAGAATAAGAGAAATATATTGAGAAAATATTTGAACAGATTATAGTTTAAAACTTCCCTAACATGGGGAAGCAAATAGTCGTCCAAGTCCAAGTAGTGCAGGGCATCCTATACAGGGTGAAACCAAGGAAGAATATCCTGAGACATGTTAGTCAAATAAGCAAAAATTAAAGACAAAGAAAAAAAAAATTAAAAGCAGGGAAAAAAAAAAAAACTTATGAGGGAATCCCCAGAAGGTTATCAGCTGATTTTTTTTTTTTTTTTCAAGCACAAACTCTGCAGGCCAGAGGGGAATGGCATTAGACATTTAAGGTGATGAAAGAGAAAAATCTACAACCAAGAATACTTTACTCAGCAAGGTTATCATTCAGGTTTGATGGAGAAATCAAAAGCTTTAGAGGTAATAAAAGGAAAACAAAATTAACTTTACAAGAAATGTTAAAAGAAAATCTTTAGGTGGAAAACTCAAGAGAAGGGAAGAGAAAAGGAAAAAAAGACCTACAAAAAGAAATCCAAAACAATTAACACAATGGCAATAAGAACATATATATGAATAATTATCTTAAATGTAAATAAATTAAATACTTCAACCAAAAGACATAGACTGGCTGAATGAATAAGGACCTTTGTTGACAAGCCCCAACATACATATATGCATACACACACACACACGGTAAATTGCTTTTATCATATCCAACTCTTTGCAACCAGATGGACTGTAGCCCTCCAGGCTGCTCTGTTCATGGGACTTTCTAGGCAAGAATACTGGATTAGGGCATCATTTCCTACACACAGACATAGACACAGACACAGACACACACACACACACATATATATATAAAACAGGAAACCCACTTCACACCTAGGGACACATAGAGACTGAAAATGAGGAGATGGAAGAAGATATTCCATGCAAAAGGAAATCAAAAGAAGGCTGGAGTAGCCATATTCATATCAAACAAAATAGATTTCCAAATAAAGACTCTTACAAGAGACAAGGAAGGATACTACATAATGATCAAGGGATAGATTCAAGAGGAAAAAATAACATTTGTAAATACATGCATCCAACATAGAAAAACCTCTATATATAATGAAATGCTAAAAGGCACCTGGGGGAATGAACAGTAACTCAAAAATAATGGCAGATTTTAACAACCCAAATACACCAAAGGGCAGATCATTCAGATGGAAAACTAGTAAGAAAAAACAAGCCTAAAATGACACATAAAAACAGATAGACTTAGATCATATTTATAGGATATTTCATCCAAAGGCAATAGAATACACTTCTGAAGTGTATATGGAATATTCTTCAAAATATGTCACATCTTGAGTCACAAATCAAGCCTGGATAAATTTAAGTAAATAGAAATCACATCAAACATCTTTTCTAAAAGTTCTATCAGATTACATAACAATTGGGGTTGGGGGAGGTGGCCGAGAGGACCTACCCTATGCCCGAAGTCAGGGGAGGTGGCCCAGAGGGGCAACCCCACGTCCAAGGAGCATTGGCTGTGAGGGCACAGGAGGGCTGTGAGGAGCTACTTCACATTTAAAGTCAGGAGAGACAGCAGTGAGGAGATACCCCTCGACCAAGGTAAGGAGGAGCGGCTGTGCTTTGGTGGAACAGCTGTGAAAAGATACCCCACGTCCAAGGTAAGAGAACCCAAGTAAGACGGTAGGTGTTGCGAGAGGGCATCAGAGGGCAGAAACACTGAAATCATAATCACAGAAAACTAATCAATCTAATCACACGGACCACAGCCTTGTCTAACTCAATGAAACTAAATCATGCCCTGTGGGGCCACCCAGGATGGGTGGATGATGGAGGAGAGTTCTGACAGAATGTGGTACATTGGAGAAGGGAATGGCAAACCACTTCAGTATTCTTGCTTTGAGAACCACATGAGCAGTATGAAAAGGCAAAATGATAGGATATTGAAAGAGGAACTTCCTAGGTCAGAAGGTGTCCAATATGCTACTGGAGGCCAGTGGAGAAATAACTCCCAAAGAATGAAGGGACAGAGCCAAAGCAAAAACAATACCCTGCTGTGGATGTGACTGGTGACAAAAGTAAAATCCGATGCTGTAAAGAGCAATATTACATACGAACCTGGAATGTCAGCTCCATGACTCAAGGCAAATTGGAAGTGGTGAAACAGGAGATGGCAAGAGTGAATGTCGACATTCTAGGAATCAGCGAACCAAAATGGACTGGAGTGGGTGAATTTAACTCAGATGACCATTGTATCTACTACTGTGGGCAGGAATCCTTTAGAAGAATTGGAGTAGCCATCAGGGTCAACAAAAGTGTCTGAAATGCATTACTTGTATGCAATCTCAAAAATGACAGAATAATCTCTGTTCCTTTCCAAGGCAAACCATTCAACATCACAGTAATCCAAGCCTATGCCCCAACCAATAACATTGAAGAAGCTGAAGTTGAATGGTTTTATGAAGACCTACAAGGCCTTTTAGAACTAACACCTAAAAAAGATATCCTTTTCATTAGAGGGGACTGGAATGCAAAAGTAGCAAGTCAAGAAACACCTGGACTAACAGGCAAATTTGGCCTTGGAGTATGGAATGAAGCAGGGCAAAGGATAATAGAGTTTTGTCAAGAGAACGCACTGGTCATAGCAAACACCGTCTTCCAACAAAACAAGAGAAGACTCTACACATGGACATCACAAGATGGTTAACACTGAAATCAGATAGATTATATTCTTTGCAGCCAAGGATGGAGAAGCTCTATACAGCCAACAAAAACAAGACCGGGAGCTGACTGTGGCTCAGATCATGAACTCCTTATTGCCAAATTCAGACTTAAACTGAAGAAAGTATGGAAAACTGCTAGACCATTCAGGTATGACATAAATTAAATCCATTATGATTATACAGCAGGAGTGAGAAATAGATTTAAGGGACTAGATCTGATAGAAAGAGTGCATGATGAACAATGGGCGAAGGTTCGTGACATTGTACAGGAGACAGGGATCAAGACCATCACCAAAAAAAGAAATGAAAAAAAAAACAAAATGGCTGTCTAAAGAGGTCTTACAAATATCTGTGAAAAGAAGAGAGGTGAAAAGCAAAGGAGAAAATGAAAGATATAAGCATCTGAATACAGAGTTCCAAAGAATAACAAGGAGAGATAAGAAAGCCTTCCTCACGGATCAATGCAAAGATAGAGGAAAACAACAAAATGGGAAAGACTAGAGATCTCGTCAAGAAAATTAGAGATACCAAGGGAACATTTCATGCAAAGACGGGCTCGATAAAGGACAGAAATGGTATGGACCTAACAGAAGCAGAAGACATTAAGAACAGGTTGCAAGAATACACAGAAGAACTGTACAAGAAAGAGCTTCACGACCCAGATAATCACGATGATGTGATCACTCATCTACAGCCAGACATCCTGGAATATGAAGTCAAGTGGGCCTTAGAAAACATCACTACGAACAAAGCTAGTGGAGGTGATGGAATCCAGGTGAGCTATTTCAAATCCTGAAAGATGATGATCTGAAAGTGCTGAAATGAATATGCCAGCAAATTTGGAAAACTCAGCAGTGGCCACAGGGCTGGAAAAGCACAGTTTTCATTCCAATCTCAAAGAAGAGCAATGCCAAAAAATGCTCAAACTACTGCACAATTGTACTCATCTCACATGCTAATAAATTAATGCTCAAAATTCTCCAAGCCAGGCTTCAGCAATACATGAACTGTGAACTTCCAGATGTTCAAGCTGGTTTTAGAAAAGGCCGAGGAATCAGAGATCAAATTGCCAACATCCGCTGGATCATGCAAAAAGCAAGAGAGTTCCAGAAATCATCTATTTTTTCTTTATTGACTATGCCAAAGCCTTTGGCTGTGTGGATTCCAATAAACTATGGAAGATTCTGAAAGAGACCGGAATACCCAACCACCTGATCCGCCTCCTGAGAAAGCTATATGCAGGTTAGGAAGCAACAGTTAGAATTTGACGTGGAACAACAGACCGGTTCCAAATAGGAAAAGGAGTACGTTCAGGCTGTATATTGCCACTCTGCTTATTTAACTTATATGCAGAGTACATCATGATAAACGCTGGACTGGAAAAAACACAAGCTCGAATCAAGATTGCTGGGAGAAATATCAATAATCTCAGATATGCAGATGACATCACCCTTATGGCAGAAAGTGAAGAGGAACTCAAAAGCCTCTTGATGAAAGTGAAAGAGGAGAGTGAACAAGTTGGCTTAAAGCTCAACATTCAGAAAACGAAGATAATGGCATCTGGTCCCATCACTTCATGGCAAATAGATGGGGAAACTGTGAAAACAGTGTCAGACTTTATTTTTCTGGGTTCCAAAATCACTGCAGATGGTGATTGCAGCCATGAAATTAAAAGATGGCTACTCTTTGGAAGGAAAATTATGACCAACTTAGACAGCATATTTAAAAGCAGAGACATTACTTTGCCAACAAAGGTCCATCTAGTCAAGGCTATGTTTTTTCCAGTGGTCATGTATGGATGTGAGAATTGGAATGTCAAGAAAGCTGAGAGCTTAAAAACTGATGCTTTGAACTGTGGTGTTGGAGAAGACTCTTGAGAGTCCCTTGGACTGCAAGGAAATCTAACCAGTCCATCCAAAGGAGATCAGTCCTGGGTGAGGACTGATGCTCAAGCTGAAACTCCAGAACTTTGGCCACCTCATGTGAAGAGCTGAACTATTGAAAAAGACCCTGATGCTGGGAGGAATTGCGGGCAGGAGGAGAAGGTGCTGACAGAGGATGAGATGGCTAGATGGCTTCACCGACACAATGGACATGAGTTTGAGTAAACTCCGGGAGTTGTTAATGGATAGGGAGGCCTGCTGTGCTGTGATTCATGGGGTGGCAAAGAGTCAGACATGACTGAGCAACTGAACTGAACTGAACAGGATTAAAAAACAACAACAACAAAAAAAAAAAAGCTGTAAAAAATACATATAAATAGAGCCTAAAAAATACATAGAGTAAAATACATAGGTTTGTTAGTAAATAACCAATGGATCACTGAAGAAATCAAAGAGGAAATAAAAATATACCTCAAGACAAATGACAATGAAAACACAATAATCCAAAACCTATGGGACACAGCAAAAGCAGTTATATCAGAAGTTTACAGAAGTAAATCTTACTTTAAGAGAAAGAAAAGTCTCAAAAAACATAACTTTATACCTAAAGAAACTATAGAAAAAGGAAAAACAAAACCCGAAATTCGTAGAAGGAAATAAATCGTGAAGATCTAAGCAGGAATGAAAGAAATAGAGACAAGTAAAAAAAATAGCAAAGATCAATAAAATTAAAAGCCAGTTCTTTTAGTGAGAAATTGCATAAAATTTTGTGAGAAAATATGCAAAACTGATATGCTTTTAAACAAACTCAAGAAAAAAAAGAGCATATTCAAATCAATAAAATTTGAAATGAAAAAGAAATTACAAAAGACATCACAGAAATACAAGCTATCATAAAAGTTATCACCAATAAAATGCAACTATCACCGATAAAATGGACCATCTGGAAGAAATTGACAAATTATTAGAAAAGTATAGTCTGTGGAGATTGAACATGGAATAAATAGAAAATATGAGCAGAAGAATCACAAGTACTTAAATTGAAACTGTGATTAAAAATCTTGCAACAAACAAAAACCCAGTATCAGATGGCTTCACAAGCAGATTCTGTCACATATTTAGATGAGTCAACATTTACTGTTTTGAAATTCTTCCTATAAAGTGCAGAAGTAACACTCCAAATCTCGTTCTACAAAGCCACCATCACCCTGATACCAACACCAGACAAAGATATCACAAAAAAGAAAACTACAAGTCAAAATCATTGAAGAATATAAGTGCAAATATCCTCAGCAAAATACCACTAAACCAAACCCATGAACATATTAAAAGGATAATAAACCATGATCCCTGGGATGCAAGAATTTTTCTATACAGACAAATCAGTGTGATATACCACATAATCAAATTGAAGAATAAAAATTATATAATTATCTCAAGAGATGCTTTTTTTGCAAGATTTAACACCCATTTATTATTTTTGAAAATTGCCCAGAAACATCACCATAATAAAGTCCATGTATTACAAAACTACAGCTAAAATCATAGTCAATGGTGAAAAGCTGAAAGCATTTCCTCTAAGATCAAGAAAAAGACAAGAACGGCCATTCTCACCAATTTTATTCCACATAGATTTGAAAGCCCTAGCTATACTAATCAGAGAAGGAAAAAATAAAGGGAATTTAATTGGAAAAGAAAGAAAAAATGTCATTGTTTGCACATGGCATGATACTATACATAGAAAACCCTAAAAATGCTACCAGAAAACAACTAGAGCTTATTGATGAATTTGGTAAAGCTGCAGGATGCAAAATTGATACACAGAAATCCTTCCATCTCTTTACACTAACAGCAAAAGATCAAAAAAGGTTAAAATACTTAGGAATAAACCAACCTACAGAGGCAAAAAATAAGTGTACTTAGAAAACCATAAGATATTGATGAAAGAAAGGAAAATACAAAAACATGGAGAGATGTACCATCATCCTGGACTGGAGGAAATCAGTATTGTGAAAGTGACTATATTGCTCAATACAATCTACAGATTCAATTTGAACAACCAAACATGTTTCACAGAATAAAACAACAAAACACATTTCACAGAATTAAAACATTTATTTTTACGATTTGTTGTTAGTTTTTCAGTCACCAAGTGATGTCTGACTCTTTGGGATCCCATGAACTATAGCACGCCGGGCTACCCTGTCTTCACTGTCTCCCATACTTTGCTCAAACTCATGCCATTGAGTTGGTGATGGCATCCAATCATCTCAGCTACATCATCCCCTTCTCTTATCCTCAACCTTTCTAGCACCAGGGATTTTTCCAATGAATCAGCTCTTCACATCAGGTGGCCAAAATATTAGAGCTTCAACATCAGTCCTTCCAAATAATATTCAGTGTTGATTTTCTTTAGGGTTGACTGGTTTGATCTCCTTGCTGTCAAAGGGATTCTCAGGTGTATTCTCCAGCACCACAACTCAAAAGCATCAATTCCTTGGTGCTCACCCTTCTTTATGATCTAACATTCACATCCATACATGACTACTGGAAAAATCATAGATTTGACTATGTGGACCTTTGTTGGCCAAGTGATGTCTCTGCTTTCTAATACACTGTCTAGGTTTGCCATAACTTTTCTTTTCTTCCGAGAGGAAGCATATTTTAATTTCATGGTTGCAGCACCCTCCACAGTGATTTTGGAGACCACAGTGATTTTGGAACCAAATAAAAATTCTGTCACAGTTTCCACTTTTTCTCCCATCCGTTTGTCATGGAATGATGGGATCAGATATTTTGATCTTAGTTTTTGGAATTTTGAGTTTTAAGCCAGCTTTTTCACTCTTCTCTTTCACCCAGACTTCCCTGGTGGCTCAGATGGTAAGGAGTCTGTCTGCAATGCAGAAGACACAGGTTCAATCCCTACATCAGGAATATCCCCTGGAGAAGGAAATGGAAACCCACTCCAGTGTTCTTGCCTGGAAAATCCATGGACGGAGGAGCCTGGCATGTTACAGTACATGGGGTCGCAAAGACTCAGACATGACTAAGCAACTTTGCTTTCTTTCTTTCTTTCACAGTCATCAAGAGGGTTTTTAGTTCCTCTTTGCTTTCTGCCATTAGAGTGGTATTAGAATCATATCTGAGATTGCTGATATTTTTCCTGGGAATCTTGATTCCAGCTTGTGAGTCATCCAGCCTGGCATTTTGTATGATGTACTCTGCATAAGTTAAACAAGCAGAGTGACAATATACATACTTGGCATACTCCTTTTCCAATTTCGAATCAGTTTGTTTTTCCATGTCCAGTTCTAACTGTTGCTTCATATTTGCTCACAGGTTTCTCAGGAGACAGGTGAGCTGCTCTGATATTCATGTTTAAGAATTTTCCACAGTTTGTTGTGATCCACATAGTCAAAGATTTTAGCATAGTCAGTGAAGCAGAAGTAGATGTACTTTATGAAATTCCCTTGCTTTCTCTATGATCAAATGGGTGTTAGTGATTTGATCTCTAGTTCCTCTGCCTTTTCTAAATCTAGCTTGTGCATCTGAAAATTCTTTGTTCACCTACTACTAAAGTCTAGCTTTCAGTACTTTGAATATTATCATACTAGTATGTGAAATGAGTGCAATTGTATGGTAGTTTGAACATAGTTTGCCATTGACTTTCTTTAGGATTGGAATGAAAACTGACCTTTTCCAGTCCTGTGGCCACTGCTGAATTTTCTAAATTTGCTGACATATTGAGAGCAGCACTTTATCACTATCTTCCTTTAGGATTTGAAATAGCTCAACTAGAATTCCATCACCTCCACTAGCTTTGTTCGTAGTGATGCTTCTTAATGCCCACTTGACTTCACACTCCAGGATATCTGTTTCTAGGTGAGTGACCACACAACTGTGATTATCTGCATCATTAAGACCTTTTTTGTATATTTCTTCTGTGTATTCTTGCCACCTCTTCTTAATAACTTCTGATTTTTTTTTAGGTGCTTACCATTTCTGTCCTTTCTTGCGCCCATCTTTGCATGAGAATATAAAAGACCACAAATAGTCAAGGCAATCCTATTAAAGAAAAACAAAACTGGAGAAATTAGGCTTCCTGACTTTAGACAATAGTACAAAACTGCAGTAGTCGAAACAGTATGGCACTGGTACAAAAACCAGAAATATAGATCAATGGAAAAGGATTGGAAGCCAAGAGATAAACCCATGCACCTATAATCAGTTTATCTATGATAAAGGTGGGAAGAAGATACAATAGAGGAAAGATTTTTTTTTTCAATAAATGGTGCTGGTAGCGTTGGACAGCAACATGCAAATCACTGAAATTAGAATACTCACTTACACCACACACAAAAATGAACTAAAAATTAATTAAAGAGCTAAATATAAAGCTGAATACAGGATTGGGAACACGTGTATACCCATGGCAGATTCATATTGATGTATGGCAAAACCAATACAATATTGTAAAGTAAGTAGCCTCCTAAAATAAATAAATTTAAATTTAAAAAGCTGAATACTATAAAACTCCTACACACAAACATAGGTAGAACACTGACATAAATTGCAGCAAGTTATTTTTTGATCCACCTCCTAGAGTGATGAAAATAAAAAATAAAGTAAGCAAAAACTTGAAAGCTTTTACACAGTAAAAAAAGCCATACACAATATGAAAAGACTACCCTCAGTATGGGAGAAAATGTTTGCCAACGAAGTAACCAACAAAGGATTAACCTCCAAAATATACAAAGATTTCATGCAGCTCGATATCAAAAAACAAAGAACCCAATCAAAAAATGGGTGGCAAATCTAAATAAGCATTTCTTCAAAGAAGACATTCAGCTGCATAAAGATCACATGAAAAGATGTTCAACATCACTAATTATTAACTCAAAAGTAAAATGAGGTATAATCTCACAGTAGTAAGAATGACCATCATCAAAATTCTACAAATAATAGATGCTGGAAAGGGTATGGAGACAAGGGAACCCTTTGACACCACTGATGATAATGTATATTAGTGCAACCATTATGGAGAACAGAATGGAAATTTGTTTTAAAAAATATTGTAAAGTAATTACCCTCCAATTAAAATAAATAAATTTAAATTAAAAAAAGCTGAATACTATAAAACTCAGAATGGAACTACCATATGATCCAACCATCACATTTCTTGGCATACACCTGGAGAAAACCATATTTTGAAAGTTGCATTCACTTCAATGTTCATTCAGCAGGGTTTACAATAGTCAGGACATGGAAGCAATTTTAAATGTTCATCTAAAGAAGAATGAGATGACCCAGAGGGATGGTAAGGGGAGGAAGGAGGGAGGGGGTTTCAGGATGGGGAACACATGTATACCTGTGGCGGATTCATGTTGATGTGTGGAAAAACCAATACAATATTGTAAAGTAATTAACCTTCAATTAAAATAAATAGATTTATATTAAAAATGAAAAATAAATAAGAATGGATTAAGAAGATGGGGTATACTATGGAGTGTATATATATACATATATACAATGCTATATATATATATATATATATATATATATATATATAATGGAATCTTACTCAGCCATAAAAAGAGCAAAATAATTCCATTTCCAGCAACATCAATGAACCTAGAGATTGTCATTCTGAGTGAAGTATATCAAACTAAGAAAGACAAATGCCATATGATATCATTTATGTGTGCAATCTAAAACAAGGATGCAAATGAACTTTTGATGAAGCAGAAGTAAAGTTACAATTGTAAAAAGCAAACTTATGATTAGGAGAGCATTGAGGGTAAGGAAGATTTGAATTAACATATGCACCATACTATATATAAAATAGATAAATAATAAGGATCTTCCATACACCACATATAACTCTACTCAATTCTTACTCTGTAATGTCACATATGGGAAAATAAACTTAAAAAGAGTGGATATGTGTATGTGTTTAACAGATTCACTTTGCTGTAAACTGAGACTAACACAGCATTGTAAATTAACTATATTCTGATAATTTTTAAAATACAAGATGGTAAGCAATAACTTTATATTAAAAAAAAAACAGTAAGGGCTATGGAAAACTGAAGACCATTGCTTAGTTCTTTTTGTCTCCCAAACAAATCTTGTTTTTAGTTTTTTTGTGTGTGTTTTTTCTGCACTCATTCAACCATAATAGTGCATTTAAGATGATTCAACTTGTAATTAGATTTTGTCAGCAAGATTCCTATAAAATTATGAAAACAATTTACCAGAAATGTCCAAATTGTAAGTCCATAATCCTGGAAAACAAATATTTTTATTCCCAGAGGCCTCAGATCTTTCCTTTTTGGACCATTTAACACCTACCATTGGACTTCATCTAACTGTTATTGTTATTGTATGCATGTTTTCTAAATAGGTTAAAACCTTTCTTTGCTGCAAACCTTTCTTTTGCTGATACTCTCACAGGGGCAAGAACTATTAGAGAATATGTTTTCCACTGGGGGTGCACCTTCTGCAATCTCCAGTAACAAAACACCCACCTCATGAGGCAAATAATATGAACCTTAACAAAACTTTTCAAACTTCTCAAAATTATCACTGTATTAGGGACATTAACATAAATCATCAGACAACATTGACAGAACAAGTGGAAAAACTGAACTCAAGCAGAATAAGAATTACTTACATGGAATTGAATAAACTGATGAATGATTGTAATTTTTATGACATAATAAAAATACTATTTTTTTATCTTTTTTCCACATGCAAAAATGTTTTTCTAAGACTTACAGAAATTTAAAGAAAGATCAATTATACCTTTGTAATATAAATTAAAACACTTATACTTTTGTCTCTACTTGATCTCTCCATAATTCAGAAACACTCAGTAAGTAATCTTATTTTCTTGGCAATATAGATATTTGCACAGATTCAAGGAAAATCTGGTGTCTTTATAACAGGACACAATTGGAAATATTGACTATATTACCAAAGCTTTGCCTGGAATGTCATATTTGAGAGAGACATGCATAACAGATATGAACAGACAGCTAAAAGAAACTTTGTTTAACTTGATGGAACCAATAATATTCTTTGGAAAAAAAGGATGCTTCAGTGTTCCCAGCAACTTTATCAGGTGAGTAAGGAAGGTCATTTCCTGCTAAACGTAGGAAACTCTGAATATTTGGGAAACCTTAGGAAGAAAGGAATCCACCCATATGTACAAGTATCACAGGCAAAGTGTGATGGCAAGTGTTTGGCTTGGCTTCTTAGCCTCAAGAGACTCTTGCAAATTCAGTCTGTATGTTCTTTATAAACAGCTCCAACAAAGCAGATTTCAAAGAGCCTATGTGGTCAGTTGCTATTCTTACTGGACTTACATAAATAATTAGGCCAATTTATTGAATCTAGATTTTTTTGTGAATTAATTAGTCTTAATTTGGTTATCTTTGGTAGAAATGAGAGTAATTTTGTAGGGAACATTATTTCCTAATAAAAATTATAATACACAATTGTGATTATTAATTTTAGTTCTATTAATTTTCCTTGAGGTTTTATTATTTACACAAAAACTGAACTGGACCCCCCCTTTTTTTTTTCCTAGTTTTTTTTTTTTTTTTTTCTACCTGGCTACAATTCTCTAACATTTTCTATTTTCTCCCACCTTTTTTGTCAGAATCATTGACAACTAAACTTTTCTTTTCCTGAATTCCTGCAAGCTGAAGCTGGATGACTTACTTGATATAGACTTGATACAGACTCAATATAGGCTTCAAGGCCACAATAACTCATTTTCAAACAATCTCCCTATTGATGAAAAAACACTCAGAATGCTTGCCTGAACAATTGATGATATTATCAGACATTTCAAAACAGGCTTTGACTCTGATATTTAGAAATATTATTTCGTTAAGCTTTTTATCTTGTAGTGGAGTACAGCTGATTAACAATATTGTGATAGTTTTAGGTGGAGACCAAAGTGGCTCAACTATATATATACATATATACATATATATATATATATATATATATATATATATATATATATGTGTGTGTGTGTGTGTGTGTGTGTATCCATTCATCCCCAAGTTCCCCTCTCATCCAGGCTGCCAAGTAATATGAGCACAGTTTCCAATGTTATATAAAAGTCCTTGTGGATTATCCATTTTAAATATAGCCATTTGTATATTCTTGATTGATTGTCCCTTGGGCTCAGATGCTGGTTTAAAATCTACTCTTATTAAAATTTGCTTTTCCTGAATTTCCATAGAAATGCCTCTTATTAAATACCTGATTGCTGGCACCATTGGCCTACCTGTAGGAGCCCATTGCCTCCTGAAATGTGATATAAATATTTAACTGGACTGATCTGTTCTCAGAACCAAAAAACTGATTCAGTGAAGTGGTTGCAGTTGTTCAGTTTCTAAGGTGTGTCTGATTCTTTGTGACCCCATGGACTGCAGCATGCCAGGCTTCCCTGTCCTTCACCATCTCCTGGAGTTTGCTCAAACACATATCCATTGAATCAATGATTTCATCCAACCATCTCTTCCTCTGTTGCCCCCTTCTGCTCTTGCCCTCAACCTTTCTAGCATCAGGGTCTTTTCCAGTGAGTCAGCTCTTCACATCAGGTGGCCAAATTATTGGAGCTTCAGATCAATGTCGGCCCTTCCAATGAATATTCAGAGTTGATTTCCTTTATGATTGGCTGATTTGATCTCCTTGCTGACCAAGGGACTCTCAAGAGTCTTCTCCAAGTCTCTACTAACTTAGTTTTTGTTTTTACAGTTACCAGCTCAGCTTTTAAAAGTGAAACTTCCTGGGACCTTGAAGGGAACTGTTGGGGCAAAAGATGGGCCACCCTAAAACGTGCCTCAATTGCATATTGATTATTTTGAATTGAAATTACTTAAGAATTTGTCAATGCAAGAGGAATACATCCTGCTGTCTGTCTCCCTGAAAGTAGGGAACAGTTCAGTTCAGTTCAGTTCAGTCGCTCAGTCATGTCCAACTCTGTGACCCCATGAATTGCAGCACGCCAGGCTTCCCTGTCCAACATTAACTCCCAGAGTTCACTCAAACCCACATCCATGGAGTCGGTGATGCCATCCAGCCATCTTATCCTCTATCATCCCCTTTTCTTCCTGCCCCCAATCCCTCCCAGCAGCAGAGTCTTTTCCAGTGAGTCAACTCTTCGCATGAGGTGGCCAAAGTACTGGAGTTTCAGCTTTAGCATCAGTCCTTCCAAAGAACACCCAGGACTGATTTCCTTTAGAATGGACTGTTTGGATCTCCTTGCAGTCCAAGGGACTCTCAAGAGTCTTCTCCAACACCACAGTTCAAAAGCATCAATTCTTCAGCTCTCATCTTTCTTCCCAGTCCAACTCTCACATCCATACATGACTACTGGAAAGATATTTTCTATAAAAGCTGCACTCCAGGTATTTGAAGGTAGAAAAACACCTTACTTTCAAAGACAGGACATTCAGGTCAAATAGCCTATATAAGCAAACCTTCTTACTTCTTTCATTTCCTACCCAAGATTAAACTCTATTCAGATTCTTCACTTCTGGATTATCCAAAATCTAAATTTCTTTTCTTTTTTTTTTCTTTTTCTTCTGTCAATTCCGCACAAATGTATTGTTTCTTCAGTCTAAAATGTATAAAAACTGTCTGCTTTGAAAACATCTGAGTTCCTATTTCTATGAGATTTCCATGTGTATGAATTAAAATTTCTTTCTGTTCTGTTCATTTGGATCATGTCAGTTTTATTATTAGTCCAACCACACTAACTCTTGAGGGTTAGAGGGGCACATCTCCCTCTACATGATACAACCTAGGCAAATAGCCAGGATAAGTCAATGTGCATAGATTTGTCTGATCTATGCACTGTTCAGATGTGCTGATTTGTCTCTGGTCCATTAATAAATAACCAAAGAGTTTTCCAATATTGATTGTCACTGCTGTCTATAAACTCAAAATATTGAATTTTATCTAAGATTTTTGAAAGTTAACATCAAAAGAAATAATATTGAAATGCATTTTGGTCTAGTTCTGCTACCTTCCAATGTTCAATCTCCAATCCTAATAAGAATTCTAGTTCTACGTTTTTAAGTAACTTCTAAGGTATTTCCACTTTATTTCTATTTTTCCTATTTTTCATGTGATCATCATCATCTTTCTGTCATCCAAACTCAATACCAACCACTAGTCAGCTATGAACAGTACTATGGATTCCATCTTCACCTGAATGTTGAATTCCATCCCCTCCTCTCCATTCTTGCTCTTTCTCCCCTTACCCAGACTCATATTACCTTTCGTATGCATAATTGTTTTGTCTTCTAAGTAGTCTTTTGGCCTCCAGTTTTTTTCTACTTCAGTCTATGATATAACTTTCTAACAAATCAACACTACTAAATAATTGATTCAGTTATGTTTACTCCATTTTTAACTAAATTTATTCCTGTGAGTATTTCTGATTATAAACAAAGACTCAAATTCTTACTAGAGCATTCACTGCTCTGTATAATGTAAACAAACCCTGATTTTTCAGTTTTATCTTCCACCACTGTCCTTCCATTACCCTCTACTCAAGCTAACTTGAAGTACTTGCGATTTCCTGAACATCCTTTATGACAACATAGTCCTTTTCCAGTTGAACAGCCTCTTCCCCATTTCCTTTATCTAAGTCCTCTCAACTGTTTGAAGTTCAGATCAAATATCACTTTTTTCATGTTATTCTTCTATAATGTAGAATAATTTATCTCATGTTTGAATTCCCAGAAATCTTTTGTATTTTTATTCTTACTTCTCTTGTGTAATATATTACTGATATTTTTCATTGTATTAGTTATTTGTATTATTGCTTCATTTTATTCTGCTGTTAGAATGCCATATTGAAGCAAGTATACTGAATCTTACTTATATGGGTATATGTCACATCAAAACTTCATATTTTTTAAATTTATTTAAATTCTAGGAAATAAAATTTATTAATAATTTTATAACTGATGTTATTTTAGGCACTTATAAAGTATTTCAAATATTTATGCTTCTCTGTGCTGAGGTTTAATTGCTATCTATCAAAAAATTTCTTCATTGAAACATAATGATAAATCAGACACTAATTACTAAAAGTTTGCTTGCTCTCTTACTTTGCATACTCCCCTACTTTAAATACTTTGCCAATATCTTCTTTTATCTGTTTCTTGGTTGATTAGTTATAAAACATTTATCCAATAAGTGAAAATAATTTGAACACCAAATAGGATTACAAATGCAAAATCCCCATAAAAAGGAATACATTTGAGTTAGTTCTAATGAGGTGGATGAACCTAGAACCTACTATACAAAATATAGTAAGTCAGAAAGAGAAAGATAAATATTGTATTCTAACACATATATACAGAATTTAGAAAAATGGTACTGAAGAATTTATTTACAGGGCAGCAATGAAGAAATAGACATAAGGAATAAAGTTATGGACATGGGGAGAGGGGAGGAGAGGATGAGGTATATGGAAAGAGTAACATGGAAACATATATTACCGTATATAAAATAGATAGCTGATGAGAATTTGCTGTATGGCTCAAGAAGCTCAAATAGGGGCTCTGTATCAACCTAGAGAGATGGGAAGGAGTTTCAAAAGAGAGGGGATATATATGTATACCTATGGTTGATTCATGTTGTGGTTTGACAGAAAACAACAAAATTCACAAAATTCTGTAAAGCAATCATCCTTCAATTAAAAATTAGTCTCCAATTAAAATAAATTTAAATTAAAAAATAATAAAAAAGCAAATACAAAATCCTCTTTTTCTCAAAAAATGTCATTTTTCTTATATTAGAAGTCTGAGTGAAGAATATGAAACCTTAGTTTCAACTGTTAATTTATATACTACTCTATTTCCCACCCAAACCATCCAGTGTTATGTCACTATGTCAAGACCTTATTATCATAAATCATTCCAATAATAAAATGATAAAATGAACATGGCTTTCTTGATCTTCAACAGAAGATAAAACTTTCATTTATGATAATTTTCCTGATTAAGTGCATACTTCATAATATTTTCATAGCCGTGCTTCTACTTCAATGAAACTGGAAAATCCTATGTTATAATTTCTACTTTTCAATAATTTTCTGTATTTTGCTATATTTAGTGAAATATAACTACGTTCTCCTCATTTTGCATGTTCCTAATATTCAGTACCTATTTACATTTCACTGCAGTGTAACAGCAGGAAAAATGCAGCCAGATGTAAAAGGGCCAAGCCACATTGTTAAGGAAAAAAGATTTTTTTTTTTTAAATGAAAGGGAGAAAAAAATAGAATGAAAAGACAACATATCTCTTCTTCCTAAAACAAGCAGAATTCTACAAGTTAACACTTTAAAGAAATAAACTACTGTAAATATTCATCTACTAAAAGTACAGTCTTATTTTAAATTTTAATCCCTTGGAAACCCAGAAAACTGTGTTTATAACAAGAGAATAGTGGACAGACTTGCCCTTCACTGGAGAGCATATCATATAGTTCTCTCTTGCTCTGCAAAGCCTTCAGGCTGGCAGTAGTGACAGATGAACAGCTTACAATTAATTTTCCCTCTTTCATGCCTTCAATCCAAATGGTGCATGTTCTCCACAGGGAAGCATCAAGGTCTTTGCCTTTATTTCTCTTGCATACTCACACAGACATATAAATCAAGTGTAGATAAGAAGAGAGGGCAAATATCAATCTTTATTTTATTTTATTTTTTCCTCTTAGCCTGGGCCCTCTGGCACACTACTGAGCTTTTACTGAAAGGTTCTTCAAATTGTCCTGTGATTCATAGTCTAGGGAGTTCTCATAGGACTAGACAACAAAGGAAATCTGACAGAGAGAACTTGTATATCTTGGCTTATAAATTAGATGCTTTGTGATTGCAGTGTTTTAAATGATTAGTTACTGAAATTATGTTTCTAAGATGTTATCACCATGGTGGAAGAAATTTGGAATATAAAGCCATTTGCATTACTTAGAATAAATAAGAGAACAGCAATCTGTAAAATGTTTCTTTAGATTTATTTTTCTCCTTCATCATAAGATGCTAGTTTCTTCATAAAACTTGAAAAATTATATGAAAACAGACCTTCTGTTGTGAATGGTTTGCTTTCTCTGAATTGGTATATTTTATAATAGTGTTATGGGTGAAGTGTTTCATAGAATATGTTTGAAGTTAATGGTTTGATATATGGAGGTTTAGCACATGACTGTTAATCACTTATGTATATTTTTCAAACTGTGCATTGTACCTTGTATATTGAAAATGCTTAATAAATGCTTATACATTTTGTTGCTAAAATATTCTGTAGTACTAACTGATTTTTAGTGATGGTTATGTTTTACTAATATTTGAGATGGTTGAAGATGTCTGTTTATTTTTAGTTTCCTTTGAAGAAACTACACTCTGTTCCATTTGAAAGAAAGATTTTTCACAGCTTTGTTAGTATATTAAAAATAAGGAATGTGCTGCTGGGTTGAGAATGAGAGAAAATTTTTTTGACTTATAACCAATTAATCTTGTACTAAAAGTATATTCAAAATTGCTGGGTGATGCAATATGATTTCAAGCTTGCAAAAGCTGATAATATAATCATTGACAAATTATAATATTGGTTTCTTTCTAAGCATGAAGTGTGAATGCTATTAAGTGACTGCAAATGTTGATATTCAAGGCTGCCTGCTGGCCTTTTGCAGGTGACATATATAGGGATTTAGAGCTACTCTATCTTCTATCCTCTTTTTATATAAGGCTGCAGGCCCCGTCTATAAATTACAACTGATGACAAAAGTGGAAGCTAACAGTGGCAAAATTAGGCCCAAAGGCAAAATAATTATATATACAGCCTTCAGCAGTGAGGGAGAGAGCCATCAATCAGTCCCCAATTATTCACTAGTTAATCAGCTCTGCCCTTTTTTTATTGAAGGGTTACAGTGTAATTAAGTTGGCAGCACCCTTTTAATTCATCAAACATACAACACATGGTGGTGTTTGCTGCAATTGGGGGACAGCAACTTTGTGAGTTTGACCCCTAGCATTCCTGCTGTAGATGTAGAGATCTTCAGAGGTAAGAGAATATTTATGTGACAGCATGGCACTGAGGTGGTGATAGTGTCTATGCTTAAAACAACTAAGAGGATGGAATATTTTAGCACATTCAAATGTAGAATACTAACCTAAAATATGTAAATGAATGTACATGACTGTGCATACATTTGAATATGTGTGTAAATATAAAATAGATGACAATAAAGAGTTGATTTCTAACACTCAAAAGAACATTGACACCTTCAGAATGCAAGCTGTGGGAGGATACACTCTTATTCCAACAATCAATTGCACAAACCATTCTAGAAGGGTATTTTGTATACTTTCAGAGACAATTCATGTGGTGCATCAGAAAATGAGATAAGTAACATAATGGTTACATATACTTAGTGTTATATTTTGTTTTAATTTTTGTCCCTGAAAATGTTGCTACTCTGATGGCCTTTTTTTTTTTTAAGTAATTTTAATGTTTCCAAAAGTGTCTTCCAAAACTTATTCTTATTGAGAATGTTTTATCTCAATGTTTATCTAACAATTTATAATGATTACAATGGTTGTGTTATTGCTGTCCAAATGGACCCTTTTCCTTTATGAACTATAAAGAGAATGACATTTGGATACCAAGATGTGATGTAGTTTTTCCACAATTACAATAGCCTTAGATTATTTTCTCATCTGGTTCAAAAGTTGAAAACGAACACTATTTACAAAGTGAAGTTCACAGGTATTTTATTTCATACTCTCTCCTAAACACTTTATTTAAATAACGGTGGTCCATTCATAACTTAGAACCTAAAAATATTATCTATGAATATTAATTCAATATGAAATGACTCAATAAAACATATTAAAAAACTTAGGTGTATAATATTACCAAATACACATAAAACATGCACCCGCACACACACAATAGGGAAATACTTAAACTTGCTGATAGAACAGCTAAGATACAGAGCTTAAGTTATGCATGACAAAGTAAACATAAAACTTGAAAATTTTAGGATTTTAAAGCCAATAATCAATTGTTTTAGAGATGCTCTTCTAAAGTCCTCACTTTGTATTAATATTCAATTTGGGTATTGCTACTTGACTGTTCATGTTTTTCATTAACATACTCTACATTTTATTAAGGACCTTTACATTCTAGAAGGATTGAAAACACGAATGTTTGTGATGCCTCCTCACTCCTTGGTCTTAGCATGATAGCTTGGCACATATTAGGGAAGCTAAAATCTTTCACTGAATGGATGTGTAGGCAATGCATATAAAACAACAGGTTCAGCAGCTACTAATAATAACCTAAGGATTCACTTAGATTGTTGATTATGTTGCTGATGTATACAATCCAAAAATCATTAAACTTCAAAGATCTACAAAGTCAATTATGCAAGAGGAAGAGATAGAAAATAAGTGCTCATTTTTTTTCTGTCCAAAAAATTGGTTACATTTTTATTTAAAAATTTAAATTAAAAATGAAAATTTCACTCCTAAATAGAATAATGTGCCTTTTTCTCTATAATTTACTTTAATTTTTCCTATGTGGCCAATAAGAGATTTTTTTTTCAGGTTTCTGCTATTGATTTCATGTATCCATTTCCTAATATTTTCATAGATAAATAAATTGTCTACAGGCACTTAGTTATTATTTCAAATAAAAAAATAAATGTATATAGTCCTTATTTTCAGCTTGCTTAAGTAAGTATTTCTCATATCTTCCCCTTCTCTATCCAACTTTTTCTTGTTCTTTCCGTTGCCTTTTATGATTCATAGTGGTTTTATTTATTTCTGTACAAAGGCAGAGATTTTTAGAATATGCATTTAGAATCATTTACTTTTGGAATTAAAAAAAAAAAAAAAGTTGCAATTCTCATTTAATGGGCAATTTTTTCCCTGATATTTTTCTTAGTCCTAATAGATTCCAGGAAACACTTCCCCTAATATTTTTCACAAGTTGCATCTTATTTCTGGTTTTCACTTTTTGATTACACTGGCCTTCACTGAATTTCATAGCAGATAAGACTGATGTTCTTAAAAAATATTTGAAACCTTTTCTAATAATCTGCCCTCTTCCACTAATTTAGAAATTTTAACTAAACAACTAACTAATCAGTTATCTGGGCTAGAAACACACAGATGGTTTCAAAACATTACTCACACTGGGCTAAAATTGTAATTTTAATGACTGTATTGATAATTATATTTGACATCTTCCATTGCCTTCATACAAAGATTGTTAAAACTAAACAAATTCTAATACCCAAAACTCTTTTTTACAAATATTATAAATAAATAATAAAAAAAATTGTCAGGGGATGTTTAACAGGAGGATTCCTACCTGCTGTTTCTCACAAGTCCTTTGTTTCTTTTTAAGTGGAACAGCACGATGCTGCCAGGAACTGGGGTCAATGTTTGAGACAGGCTTGAATCTCCTTTAGTAAACATTCTCTTTATGACAAATCCGCTTAGTCTTGATCCCCTTTCTTGAGATATACATTGTCTCCTAACCTTGTGACCATCATCATCCCTTGTTCCCTTAGTAACGGTTACTGTACGTTTGGTTTTCTGATCTTTATCATTGACAACAACAACAACAACAACTTCTTATACTACAGCGATATATACTCACAAAAAAATCATTAAAACACCTTTACTCCATCAGAACGTGGGTCCCCATGTCTTTTTTTCTTTCTCTTTCTTTGGCTGATTCCTTAAAACACAGAGACCTGTCTTGCTCACTCTCCTGCCCGGGCTTCTAAGACTCTCAAAAAGGCACCCTGTGCCTTCACAACCTCCCCCCACCTACTCCCCCAAGAGGACGCCCAGTGCCTTCATGAGGGACACAAGTCCTGTGTCAAAGACTTTATTGGTTTTCTACATAAACCAGAGAATATCAGCCTCTTTCTCTCTTTCACTTTCTTATCGTCGCCTCCAGACTGCCAGGTACTGGTCCATTAAAAGACCCCAACACTACTTAGTACTTTCTTTTTTATTTCCATTTATCTTAGTTACCTGTCTCTCCCTAAATGGAGTCCAGTTGACAGATCATTTTCCAGTCCTCGTCATATTAATCTTTTAAATATGCTGCTCAAATATACATGAAGAGAAATGCATTGCCTCTGTTTTTAATATATCAATCAGAATATGTGATTGAGTCTATAGTTAGAAACTGTATAAAGCTTTTTCCTAAACTCTGTACAGAAACATTTCCATTTTTTTGGATATAATATTAAATATTTCCATCTTTGTCTAGACAGTAGACCTCATGAGTTCAACATGATTTCTAAAACCTTGTAAGGTTGATTTAACAAAAAAAAAAAAAAAATAGCACCATAGACTGGAGAGTTTGAATACAAGGATAACTCTTGAATATATTAAATTATTATCTATTTTTTCCTGGGTAATTCAAAATAAGTCTGAAATTCTTCTTTGAGCAGGTTCTATTGGAGGCCACAGTTTTTTTGCCTTACTTTGCAGTTGAAGCAGAGTGAGGCTAATTTTTTTTCTTTTTATATAGCCTTAAATGAAGCTCAGTCCATATTTCACAAGGTGAATAATTGTTTATAAATGAATATTAACAGGGATATTGTCTACCAGATTTCTGCCAAATATCATGATTTATTCATTAACATAAGCTCCTTTACAATATTAATTTGTCTGATTCAAAAGAAGCCCCAAAAAAAAAAAAAAAAAGCTCCAAAACATCCTCCTCACCGTACCTCAAAATGTTTCATGATTCATTTAGTGCTCAAATTAAACTCTAAAATTGGTTGTTATGCAAAGTAAACTAAGCAAAAGAGATGATTCTCCAGAATGAAATAAAATGATGACACACTATGCTAAGAGTGAAACAGGTATTGATACGAGAGAAGCAAAGGAGCTTAGGTCAGATCTACCCAAAAGAAGTGAGGGGAAAAGGAAAAGTTTAAGCTGCTTTTTTTTTTTTTTTCAGATAGGAGAAAGAAGAAAGTTTTTATACACTTTCATGATAAAATTGGTAATATTCAAAGAGAAAAATATTTATTATTCAGGAGGAAAAATCTGTCTTCCCTTTAAAGGTTTGAATTTAGATTTAGGATGTTCTTTCTTCGCTAGATGCTTCCAAATGCCTGGTTTGATATTAACTTTAAAGGAACACTTTTGACAACTCTTAGCCAAGAGACCAATAACTTCGCTCAGAAGATCTTTGTGTAATTAAATAATTAAGCTTGGAAAATAACAAAATGGGGGATGGACATTGAAAGATGTTAGTATTTATATGAATACTCTCATATTCATAGAGCACTCTCATATTCTTGCCTGGAAAACACCATGAACAGATGCCTGGTGGGCTACATCTATGGAGTCTCAAAGAGTTTGGCCGACTGAGTCACTGAACATGCATGCTTTCTTAAATTCAGAAGTACAAAAGAATCATGCATTGATTCAATTTAAAATATATATTTAAATATACTGTAGGCCAGAGCTCATTCTCTAAATATAACAAACTCTCAGCAGCCAGCACCTGAAAGAGTATGGTGAAGTTACAAGGCATATGAGCTTCCCTGGTGGCTCAGACGGTAAAGCGTCTGCCTGCAATGCGGGAGACCTGGGTTAGAACCCTGTCTATGCTCTTATTTGAGTTCCGAATGTGTTGTAAAGCAGCAGAGACAACTCACAACATCAACAACACACTTGACTCAGGAACTGCTAAAGAACATACAGTGCAGTGGTGGTCAAGAAGTTTTGCAAAGGAGACGAGAGTCTTGAAAATGGAGAGCATAGTGCCTGGGCATTGGAACTTGACAATAACCAATTGAGAGTATCATTGAAGCTAATCCTCTTACAACTACATGAGAAGTTGCCAAAGAACTCAAAGTTAACCATTCTATGGTTGTTTGGGATTTAAAGCAAATTGGAAAGTTGAAAAAGCTCCATAAGTGTGTTCCTCATTAGCTTACCGAAAACCAAAAATAGTTAATCATTTAGAGTGTCACTTTTCTCTAGTTGTGGTGAATCGGGGTTAGTCTCTAGTTACAGCACGTAGGCTTCTCATTGTTGTGCAGGGGCTTCTCTTGTTGCAGAGCACAGGCTCTAGGGTTCATGGGCTTCAGTAGTTGCATTGCATGGGCTCTGTAGTTGCAGATCCTAGAGCAGTCTCAATAGTTGTGGCACATGGGTTTAGTTGATCCATGGCATGTGGGATCCTCCCAGATCAAGGATGTAACCTGTGTTTCCTGTATTAGCAGTCAGATTCTTTACCACTGAATTACTAGGAAAGGGCAGAAGAAGAAATCTAGCAACTAAACAACAACAACAACAAATACTTATTCTAAGCCTCATTTAATCGTCAAACAATCTTAGGGGACAGATATTATTGGCTCCATTTTACAGGTGAGGCTATCAAGTCATAGCAACATTAAATTATTCTTTCAAGTTTACATTGCTACCATGGAATAGTAAGTATTTAAAAGGTGTTGCAAGAGGGCATCAGAGGGCAGAGACACTGAAACCATACTCACGGAAAACTAGTCAATCTAATCACACTAGGACCACAGCCTTGTCTAACTCAATGAAACCAAGCCATGCCTGTGGGGCAACCTAAGACGGGCAGGTATTGGTGGAGAGGTTTGACAGAATGTGATCCACTGGAGAAGGGAATGGCAAGCCAGTTCAGTATTCTTACTTTGAGAACCTCATGAACAGTATGAAAAGGCAAATTGATATGATACTGAAAGAGGACATCCCCAGGTCATTAGGTGCCCAATATGCTACTGGAGATCAGTTGAGAAATAACTCCAGAAAGAATGAAGGGATGGAGCCAAAGCAAAAACAATACCAAGTTGTGGATGTGACTGGTGATAGAAGCAAGATCTGATGCTGTAAAGGGCAATATTGCATAGGAACCTGGAATGTCAGGTCCATGAATCAAGGCAAATGGGAAGTGGTCAAACAAGAGATGGGAAGTGGTTCAACAAGTGATGGCAAGTGTGAACGTCAACATACTAGGAATCAGCGAACTAAAATGGACTGGAACGGGTGAATTTAACTCAGATGACCATTGTATCTACTACTGCAGGCAGGAATCCCTCAGAAGAAATGGAGTAGCCATCATGGTCAACAAAAGAGTCTGAAATGCAGTACTTGGATGCAATCTCAAAAACGACAGAATGATCTCTGTTCGTCTCCAAGGCAAACTATTCAGTAGCACAGATGTCCAAGTCTATGCCCCAACCAGTAATGTTGAAGAAGCTGAAGTTGAATGGTTTTATGAAGACCTACAAGGCCTTTTAGAACTAACACTCAAAAAAGATGTCCTTTTCATTATAAGGGACTGGAATGCAAAAGTAGGAAGTCAAGAAACACCTGGAGTAACAGGCAAATTTGGCTTTGGAATGCGGAATGAAGCAGGGCAAAGGCTCATAGAGATTTGCTAAGAAAGGGCACTGGTCATAGCAAACACCCTCTTCCAACAACACAAGAGAAGACTCTACACATGGATGTCACCAGATGGTCAACACCAAAATCAGATTGATTATATTCTTTGCAGCCAAAGATGGAGAAGCTCTATACAGTCAACAAAAACAAGACCAGGAGCTGACTGTGTTCAGATCATGAAGTCCTTATTACCAAATTCAGACTCAAATTGAAGGAAGTAAGGAAATCTTCTAGACCATTCAGGTATGACTTAAATCAAATCCCTTATGATTATACAGTGGAAGTGAAAAATAGATTTAAGGGCCTAGATCTGATAGAGAGAGTGCCTCATGAACTATGGAATGAAGTTCATGACATTGTACAGGAGATAGGGATCAAGACCATCCCCATGGAAAAGAAATGCAAAAAAGCAAAATGGCTGTGTGGGAAGGCCTTAAAAATAGCTGTGAAAAGAAGAGAGGTGAAAAGCAAAGGAGAAAAGGAAAGATATAAGCTTCTGAATGCAGAGTTCCAAAGAATAGCAAGAAGAGATAAGAAAGCCTTCTTCAGCAATCAATCCAAAGAAATAGAGGCAAACAACAAAATGGGAAAGACTAGAGATCTCTTCAATAAATTAGAGGTACCAAGGGAATATATCATGCAAAGATGGGCTTGATAAAGGACAGAATGGTATGGACATAAGAGAAGCAGAAGATATTAAGAAGAGGTGGCAAGACTACATGGAAGAACTGTACAAAAAAGATCTTCTTGACCCAGATAATCATGATGATGTGATCACTCATCTAGAGCCAGACATCCTGGAATGTGAAGTCAAGTGGGCCTTAGAAAGCATCACTATGAACAAAGCTAGTGGAGTTGATGGCATTCCAGTTGAGCTGTTTCAAATCCTGAAAGAAGATGCTGTGAAAATTCTGCAGTCAATATGTCAGCAAATTTGGAAAACTCAGCAGTGGCCACAGGACTGGAAAAGGTCAGTTTTCATTCCAATTCCAAAGAAAGGCAATGCAAAAAATGCTCAAAATACTGCACAATTGCACTCATCTCACATGCTAATAAAGTAATGTTCAAAATACTCCAAGCCAGGTTTCAGCAATAGGTGTACCGTGAACTCCCTGATGTTCAAGCTGGTTTTAGGAAAAGCAGAGGAACCAGAGATCAAATTGCCAACATCCACTGGATCATGGAAAAATCAAGAGAGTTCCTAATATATATATATATATATATATATATATATATATATATATATATATATATCTGCTTTATTGACTATGCCAAAGCCTTTGACTGTGTGGATCACAATAAACTGTGGAAAATTCTGAAAGAGATGGGAATACTAGACCACCTAACCTGCCTCTTGAGAAATCTGTATGCAGGTCAGGAAGCAGCAGTTAGAACTGGGCATGGAACAGACTGGTTCCAAATTGGAAAAGGAGTATGTCAAGGCTGTATATTGTCACTCTGCTTATTTAACTTATATGTAGAGTACATCATGAGAAACACTGGACTGGAAGAAACACAAGCTGGAATCAAGATTGCCGGGGAAAATGTCAATAACCTCATATATGCAGATGACACCACCCTTATGGCAGAAAGTGAAGAGGAGATAAAAAGCCTCGATGAAAGTGAAGCAGGAGAGCAAAAAAGTTGGCTTAAAGCTCAACATTCAGAAAACGAAGATAATGGCATCTGGTCCCATCTCTTCATGGGAAATAGATGGGGAAACAGTGGAAACTGTGTCAGGCTTTATTTTTTGGGCTCCAAAATCACTGCAGATGATGACTGCAGCCATGAAATTAAAAGACGCTTACTCCTTGGAAGAAAAGTTATGACCAACCTAGATAGTATATTCAAAAGCAGAGACATTACTTTGCCGACTAAGGTCTGTCTATTAAAGGCTATGGTTTTTCCTATGGTCATGTATGGATGTGAGAGTTGGACTGTGAGGAAGGCTGAGAGCCAAAGAATTGATGCTTTTGAACTGTGGTGTTGGAGAAGACTCTTGAGAGTCCCTTGGACTTCAAGGAGATCCAACCAGTCCATTCGGAAGGAGATCAACCCTGGGGTTTCTTTGGAAGGAATGATGCTAAAGCTGAAACTCCAGTACTTTGGCCACCTCATGCGAAAAGTTCATTCATTGGAAAAGACTCTGATGCTGGGAGGGATTGGGGGCAGGAGCAGAAGGGGATGACCGTGAATGAGATGTCTGGATGGCATCACGGGCTCGATGGACTTGAATTTGAGTGAATTCCTGGAGATGGTGATGGACAGGTAGGCCTGGCGTGCTGCGATTCATGGGGTCGCAAAGAGTCGGACAAGACTGATCGACTGAACTGTACTGAAAACCAGGCAACTAAGTTCCATAATCATTTTTAAGCACTACATTGTTACCAAGGTTCTCTACTACTTTTTGTCGATCTTGGACTAGATGATTTAAAAGATTTCTTGTTTTTATCCTGCCCTGGTATAATATAGGAAAAATTATGTTTTCCAAAAATATATGACTAAGCAACTAAACCACCACCACATTTTCAGTTTACTCGTATAATTGCAATTAGTATGTGTTTTTTTTTTTAGTAGTGGCAGAAAGAAAATGTGATCATTCTGATTAGATAATATGTAGAAATATATAATTTCAGTTAACATTTCAGTAATGCAGCTAATGAAGTAATTCATACAAAAGTACTTGGAAAATAGCAAAATGTTAGATTATTTTTTCATAGCTAGAATAATATTTATAATTATTTTTAATTGAAGGATAATTGCTGTATAATATTCTGTTGGATTCTGCTGTACAACAAAGTAAATCAGCTGGAACTATACATATATAAACTCCCTCTTGTTCCTCCCTCGCACCCACCCCCATCCCATCCCTTTAAGTCATCACAGAGAATCAAGCTGAGCTCCCTATATTATATAGCAGTTTCCCACTAGATATTTTACATATGATAGTGTATATATATAATGCGACTTTCTCAGTTAGTCTCACCCTCTCCTTCCTGCTCTGTGTCCACAGGTATGTTCTCTACATCTGTGTCTCTATTTGTGTCCTCTGAATAGGTTCACCAGTACCATTTTTCTATATTCCATGTACATACATTAATATATGTTATTTGCTTTTTCCCTCTCTAACTTACTTCACTCTGTATAACAGATTTTAAGTCCATCCACCTCACTTCAACTGACTCATTTGTTCCTTTTAATCACTGAGTGGTGCTCCATTGTATATATGTACCGAGTTTCTTTATCCTTTCATCTGTTGACGGACGTTTGGGTTGTTTCCATGTCCTCAATTTAGATGAGTTCAGTTCAGTCTCTCAGTCGTGTCCGACTCTTTGTGATACCATGAATTGCAACATGCCAGGCTTCCCTGTCCATCACCAACTCCAGGAATTCACCAAACTCATGTCCATCCAGTCAGTGATGCCAACTAGCCATTTCATCCTCTGTCGTCCCCTTCTCCTCCTGCCTCCGAATTCCTCCCAGCATCAGAGTCTTTTCCAATGAGTCAACATTTTGCATGAGGTGACCAACGTACTGGAGTTTCAGCTTTAGCATCATTCCTTCCAAAGAACACCCAGGACTGATCTCCTTTAGAATAGACTGGTTGGACCTCCTTGCAGTCCAAGGGATTCTCAAGAGTCTTCTCCAACACCACAGTTCAAAAGCATCAATTCTTCGGCACTCAGCTTTCTTCACAGTCCAACTTTCACATCCATACATGACAGGGAAAACCATAGCCTTGACTAGGAGGACCTTTGTTGGCAAAGCAATGTCTCTGCTTTTTAATGTGCTATCTAGGTTGGTCATAACTTTCCTTCCATGGAGTAAGCATCTTTTAATTTCATGGCTGCAGTCATCATCTGCAGTGATTTGAGAGCCCACAAAAAATAAAATCTGACACTGTTTCCACTGTTTCCTCATCTATTTGCCATGAACTGATGGGACCAGATGCCATGATCTTCGTTTCCTGAATGTTGAGCTTTAAGGAACTTGTTCACTCTCCACTTCCACTTTCATCAAGAGGCTTTTTAGTTCCTCTTCACTTTCTGCCATAAGGGTGGTGTCATCTGCATATCTGAGGTCATTGATATTTGTCCCGGCAATCTTGATTCCAGCTTGTGTTTCTTCCAGTCCAGCGTTTCTCATGATGTACTCTGCATATAAGTTAAATAAGCAGGGTGCCAATATACAACCTTAACGTACTCCTTGTCCTATTTGGAACCAGTCTGTTGTTCCATGTCCAGTTCTAACTGTTGCTTCCTGACCTGCATACAGATTTTTCAAGAGGCAGGTCAGGTGGTCTGGTATTCCCATCTCTTGAAGAATTTTCCATAGATTATTGTGATCCACACAGTCAAAGGCTTTGGCATAGCAATAAAACAGAAATAGTTGTTTCTCTGAAACTCTCTTCCCTTTTCTATGATCCAACAGATGTTGGCAATTTGATCTCTTGTTCCTCTGCCTTTTCTAAAACCAGCTTGAACACCTGGAAGTTCATAGTTCATGTATTGCTGAAGCCTGGCTATTGCAAATAGTACTGTAATGAACACTGTGGTATATGTGTCTTTTGAATTATGGTTTTCTCTGGGTATACGCCCTGTGGTGGGATTGCTGAGTCATAGGGAAGCTTTACTCCCAGTTTGTTAGGAAATCTCCATTCTGTTCTTCATAATAGCTGTAACAATTTATGTTCCCACCAACAGTGCAAGAAGGTTCCTTTTTCTTCACATCCTCTCCAGTATTTACTGTTTGAAGATTTTTTTTTTTTTAATGATGGCCATTTGGACTGGTGTGAGGTGATACCTTATTGTAGTTTTGATTTACATTTTTTTCTTATATCGAGCAATGTTGAGCACAGTTTCTTGTGTTTGTAGGTCATCTGTACGGTTTCTTTGGAGACATGTCTGTTTAGGTTTCCTAATTTTTTAATTAATTAATTTATTTTAATTGGAGGATAATTACTTTACAATATCGTGGTGGTTTTTGCCATACATAGACATGAATCAGCCACAGGTATGTCTGCTAATTTTTTAGTGGATTTTTTTTCTCATATTGAGTGATGCAAACTGCTTATATATTTTTGAGTTTAATCCTTTGTCTGTTGCTTGATTTGTAAATATTTTTCCCATGTGGAGGGTTATCTTTTCATCTTTTTTATAGCTTTCTTTGTTATGAAAAACTTTTATGCTTAATCAGGTTCCATTTATTTTTTGTTTTTATTTCTATTACTCTAGAAGTGGGTCAAAGAAGATCATGATGCAATTTATGTCCACGAGTGTTCTGCCGATGTGTTCCTCTAAGAGTTTTATAGTTTCAGCCTTACATTTAGATCTTTAATCCATCTTGATTTTATGTTTGTGTATGGTGTTAGAAAGTAATCTGTTTTCATTCCTTTGCATGTAGCTGTCCGGTTTTCTCAGTACCACTTTTTGAAGAGACTGCTTTTTCATCATTGTATGCTCTTGCCTTCTTTATCAAAGATTAGGTGACCATTTGTGTGTGGGTTTTTCTTTAGTCTTTATATCCTGTTGTATTAATCTGTATTTCTGTTTTTCTGTTAGTATCATACTATCCTGATTACTGTAACTTTGTAGCATAGTCAGAAGTCAAGAAGATTGATTATTCCAGGTTCGTTTTTCTTTCTCAACATTGCTTTGGCTATTCATGATATTTTCTCTTTTTATACAAATTGTAAAAAAAAATTTGTTCTATTTCTGTGAAAAATGGCATTGGTAATTTCATAGGGATTGCATTGAATCTGTAGATTGTTTGGGCATTATAGTCATTGTACAATATTGATTCTTACAACCCACCAAAATGCTTTATCTGTTCATCTGCTTATGTTACATTTGATTTATTTTATCATTGTCATATAACTTTCTGAATACATACTTTTGTGTCTTTAGGTAGGTTTATTCCTAGATATTTTATTCTTTTTTATTACAATGGTGAATGAGATTGCTTCCTTAATTTATCTTTCTGACTTTTTATTTTTAGTATGTAAAATGCAAGGAATTTCTGCTTATCAATTTTGTTTCCTGCAATTTTATTAAATTCATGGGTTAGCCCTAGTAAATTCTGGTGATATTTTCAGAGTTTTCTATGTGTAGTATCAGGCTTCACTGCTGGATCAGTAATAAAGAATCTGCCTGCAAATGCAGAAGTAGGCTCACTCCCTGGGTCAAAAAGATCCTTTGGTAAACAAAATGGCAAACTGCTTCAGTATTTTTGCCTGGGAAATCCCATGGATTGCAGAGCCTGGAGAGCTACAGTCTGTGGTGTCAAAAAAGAGTCAGACGTGACATAGCAACTAATACCACAACAAATGTGTCGTATGACTTCATCTGCATACTGTGAGAATTTTAGTTCTACTTTTTCAATCTGGATTCCTTTCATTTCTTCTCTGATTGCCATGGCTAAGGATTCCAGAACTATGTTGAATAATAATAGCGAGAGTGGGCAACTCTGTGTTGTTCATGATCTTAGAGGAAATGTTTTCAGTAATTTCACCATTGAGAGTAATACTTGCTGTGGGTTTGTCATATATAACATTTATTAGGTTGAAATAGGGTCCTTCATGCACATTTTGTATAGAGTTGTTGTTGTTGTTGTTGTTGTTTTGGTCATAAATGAGTGTGGGATTTTGTCCAAAGCTTTCTCTGCATCCACTGAGAGTATCTTATGGTTTTATATGTCAACTTGTCAATATTATATGCCATGTTAATTAATTTCTATATATTTAAGAATCCTTGCATTCCTGGCATAAACCCTACTTGATCATGGCATATGATACTTTTAATGTATTTTGGAATATTTTTTGCTAGAAAATTTTATGACTTTTGCATCTATTTTAATTAGTGATATTGGCCATTATTTTTTCTTTCTCATATATTTGTCTAGTTTTAGTGTCAGGGTGATAGTGGCCTTATAGAATGAGTTTTGGAGGGTTCTTCACTCTGAATTTTTTTTAACAGATTAAGAAGGTAGGTGTTAGCTCTTCTCTAAACATTTGATATAATTAACCTGTGTACCCACTTGACCTTGGGCTTTTGTGTGTTTGAAGATTTTTGATCACTGTTTTGATTTAATCCTCATTATTGGTTTCCTCATAATTTCTATTTCTTCCTGGTTCAGTCTTTAATTTTATTTTAGTTTTTTACTTTACAGTACTGTATTGGTTTTGCCATACATTGACATGAATCCACCATGGGTGTACATGAGTTCCCAACCCTGAACCCCCCTCCCACTACCCTCCCCATATCATCTCTCTGGGTCATCCCAGTGCACCAGCCCCAAGCATCCTGTATCCTGCATCGAACCTAGACTGGCAATTTGTTTCTTACATGATAGTATACATGTTTCAATGCCATTCTCCCAAATCATCCCACCCTCTCCCTCTCCGACAGAGTCCAAAAGTCTGTTCTTTACATCTGTGTCTCTTTTGCTGTCTCGCATATAGGGTTATCATTACCATCTTTCTAAATTCCATATATATGTGCTAGTATACTGTATACTGTGTTTTTCTTTCTGGATTACTTCACTCTGTATAATAGGTTCCATTTTCATCCACCTCATTAGAACTGATTCAAATGTATTCTTTTTAATGGCTGAGTAATACTCCATAGTGTATATGTACCACTACTTTCTTATCCATTCATCTGCTGATGGTTCAGTCTTGAAAGGTAGGCATTTGCACATTTTTTCTAGGTTATTCATGTTACTGGCATATGTTGCTTGCAGTCATCTGCTGTAATCCTTTGTATTTTTGCAGTGTTTCTTATGACTTCCTTTTTTCATTTCTAATTTTACAGACTTGGGTTGTCTTTTTTTCTTGATGAGTCTGGCTAATAGTTTGTCAATTTTGTTTATCTTCTCAAACAGCCAGATTTTAGATTTTTTATATTTGATATACTTTTCTTCATTTCTTTTGATTTATTTCAGCTATGATATTTTAGATTTATTTTCTTTTATTTACTAGCTTTGTGAATGGTTTTTTTTTTTTTCTTTCTAGTTGTTTTAGGTGTAATGTTAAGTTGTTCAACTGATTATTTTTTTTCATTACTTAATTTAAGGTTGTATTGCCATAAACTTCCATCTTAGAATTGTCTTTGGTGCATCCCATAGATTTTGAGTCATGGTGTTTCCACTGTTGTTTGTTTCTGGTTATGTTTTAACTTCCTCTTTCATTAATTAGGTGGTAACTTTATTATTTAGAATTGTGTTGTTTAGTTTTTAAATTTTTTTGAAATTGATATCTAATCTCACAGTGTTGTGGACAGAAAGGTTAACTCATACTATTTCAATTTTTTTTAAATGCACTGGAAATAGCAAACACCCTCTTCCAACAACACAAGAGAAGACTCTACATATGGATATCACCAGATGGTCAACACTGAAATCAGATTGATTATATTCTTTGCAGCCAAAGATGGAGAAGCTCTATACTGTCAGCAAATCAAGACCGGGAGAGGACTGTGGCTCAGATCATGAACTCCTATTGCCAAATTCAGGCTGAAATTGAAGAAGGTGGAGAAAACCACTAGACTATTGAGATATGACCTAAATCAAATCCCTTATGATTAAACAGTGGAAGTGAGAAATAGATTCAAGGGCCTAGATCTGATAGACAGAGTATCTAATGAACTATGGACAGCAGTTTTTGACACTGTACAAGAGACAAGAATCAAGAACATCTCCAAGAAAAAGAAATGCAAAAAAGCAAAATGGCTGCCTGAGGAGGCCGTACAAATAGCTATGAAAAGAAAGGAAGCAAAAAGCAAAGGGGAAAAGGAAAGATATACCCATTTGAATGCAGAGGTCCAAAGAACAGCAAGGAGAGATAAAAAAAAGTCTTCCTCAGCAATTAATGCAAAGAAATAGAAGAAAACAATAGAATGGAAAAGACTAGAGATATCTTCAAAAAAATTAGAGATACAAAGGGAAAATTTCATGCAAAGATGGGCTCCATAAAGGACAAAAATTATATAGGCCAAACAGAAGCAGAAGATCTTAAGAAGTGGCAAGAATACACAGAAGAACTGTACAAAAAATACTTTCACGACCCAGATAATCATGATGGTGTGATCACTCACCTAGAGCCAGACATCCTGGAATGTGAAGTCAAGTGCACCTTAGAAAGCATCACTATGAACAAAGCTAGTGGATGTGATGGCATTCCAGTTGAGCTATTTCAAATCATGAAAGGTGATGCTGTGAAAGTGCTGCACTCAATATGCCAGCAAATGTGGAAAATTCTGCAGTGGCCACAGGACTGGAAAAAGTCAGTTTTCATTCCAATTCCAAAGAAAGGCAATGCCAAAGAATGCTCAAACTACTGCACAATTGCTATCATCTCACACACTAGTAGAGTGATGCTTAAAATTCTCCAAGCCAGGCTTCAGCAATACACAAACCATTAACTTCCAGATGTTCAAGCTGGTTTTAAAAAAGGCAGAGGAACCAAAGATCAATTTGCCAATATCCGCTGGATCATGGAAAAAGGAAGAGAGTTCCAGAAAAAAAAAAAAAAAAAAAGATCTGTTTCTGTTTTATTGACTATGCCAAAGCCTTTGGCTGTGTGGATCACAATAAACTGTGGAAAATTCTGAAAGAGATGGGAATACCAGACCACCTGACCTGCCTCTTAAGAAATCTGTACACAGGTCAGGAAGCAATAGTTAGAATTGGTCATGGAACAAAAGACTGGTTCCAAGTAGGAAAATGGGTACATCATGGCTATATATTGTTACCCTACTTATTTAACTTACATGCAGAGTACTTCATGAGAAACGATGGGCTGGAAAAAGCACAAGCTGGAATCAAGATTGCCGGGAGAAATCTCAATAACCTCAGATATGCAAATGACACCCCCCTTATGATAGAGAGTGAAGAAATAAAGAGCCTCTTGCTGAAAGTGAAAGAGGAGAGTGGAAAAGTTGGCTTAAAGTTCAATATTCAGAAAACTAAGATCATGGCATCTGGTCTTATCACTTAATGGTGAATAGATGGGGAAACAGTGTAAAAAGTGGCTGACTTTATTTTTCTGAGCTCCCAAATCACTACAGATTGAGATTGCAGCCATGAAATGAAAAGACCTTTACCCCTGGAAGGAAAGTTATGACCAAACAAGACAGCATATTTAAAATCAGAGACATTACTTTGTCAACAAAGATCAGTTTAGTCAAGGCTATTGTCTTTCCAATGGTCATGTATGGATGTGAGAGTTATGCTATTAAGAAAGCTGAGCACCGAAGAATTGATGCTTTTGAACTGTGGTGTTGGAGAAGACTCTTGAGAGTCCCTTGGACTGCAAGGAAATCTAACCAGTCCATCCTAAAGTACATCAGTCTTGGGTGTTCATTGGAAGGTTGATGGTGAAGCTGAAATTCCAATACTTTGGCCTCCTGATGCAAAGAGCTGACTCATTGGAATAAATCGTTATGCTGGGAAAGATTGAGGGCAGTAGGAGAAGGGGACGGCATCGGATGAGATGGTTGGATGGCATTACCGACTCAATGGACACGGGTTTGGGTGGACTCCACGAGTTGGTGATGGACAGGGAGGCCTGGTGTGCTGCAGTTCATGGTTTTGCAAAGAGTAATACATGACTGAGTGACTGAACTGAACTGAAATGTACTGAGGATTGCTTTGTTATCTAAGATGTGACCTATTCTGAGGAATATTTTGTGTGTACTTGTGGGAAAAAAAAAAAAAGTGCATTCTGTTGTTTCTGGATTGTATGTCTTTAGATATCAATTAGGTCCTTGTGGTATGATGTGTCATTTAGGCTTTTGTTTCATTCTTAATTTTATGTTTGGATGATCTGTCCATTGGTGCAAGTAGTCTGTTGAAATCTCCAACTATTTTGTGTTACTGTAAATTTTCTGTTTTATATCTGCTAGCATTTGCCTTGTGAATTGAGGTGCTCCTATGTTGGTTGCATAGATATTTACAATTTTTATGTCTTCTTCCTGAATTGAGCCCTTGAACATTATGTGGTGATCTTACTCATCTCTAGTAATATTCTTTATTAAAGTAAATTTTATCTGATACAAGATTTGCTACTCTAGCTTTATTTTGATTTCCATTTGCATGAAATATCTTTTCTAATCCCCTCACTTTAAGTCTGTAATTGTCCTGTGAAGTGGGTCTCTTGTAGACAACATACGCACAGGTCTTATGTTTTTATCCATTCAACCAGTCTGTGCCTTTTGATTGAAACATTTAATCCATTTACATTTAAAGTAATTACTGATATATATTTTCTTACTGACAGTTTCTCAATTGTTTTCAGTTAGTTTTTGAAGATCTGTTCCTTCTCTTGTATTTCCTGCCTAGATAATTCCCTTTAGAATTTGTTGTAAAGCTGATTTGGTAGTGCTGAATTTTCTTAACTTTTGCTTGTTTGTAAAGCTTTTGATTTATGCATCAATTTTCAATAAGATTCTTGCTACTAGAAAATCTTGTTTTTAGATTTTTCCCTTTCATTACTTTCAGTATATCCTGCCACTTCATTACAGCCTGTAGTTTCTGCTGAAAGATCAGCTCTTAACTTTATAGGGATTCCTTTTTATTTTACTTGTTTTTACCTTGCTACCTCTACTATATTTTTGAGTGTGTTTAATTTTTGTTAATTTGGTTAATATGTGTCATGGTGTATTTCTCTTTTGGTTTATCCTGTATGGGACTCTGTGTGTTTTCTGGATTGGATGGCTATTTCCTTTCCCATATTAGGAAAGTTTTCAAATATAATCTTAAATGATTTATCAGGCCTTCTCTCTTCTTCTGGGAACTCTATAATTCAAATATTGATGTGTTAAATAGTCACGAGGTCTCTGAGTCTACCTTCAATTCTATTCAGTCTGTTTTTTTTTCTTATTTCACTCTGTAGTAGGTATTCAAATAATTCTGTCCTCCAGCTCATTTATTCATTCTTTTGCCTCAGTTATGCTGCTATTGATTACCTCCTTCAGAGTATTTTTAATTTTAGTAATTGTGCTGTTCATTACTGTTGATTTATTCTTTGTTTCTCCTAGGTCCTTGTTAAATGTGTTAAATAATTCTTGCACTTTTTCAATTCTATTTTTGAGATTTTGGATGATATTTATTATCATTTATTCTGAATTCTTTTTTGGCTCTTTTGTCTATTTCCTATTCATTTATTTTTCCTTTTAACTTTTTACCTTTCTCTTTAATTGGTACAATATTTTTTCTGTCTTTTCATTTGGTTTAACTCAGTGTGTCTCTTTTCTCCAGAATATTGGGTCATAGTTATTCTTGCTTCTGGTCTATGACTCCAGTAGGTGAGGTTGGTTCAGTAACTTGTACAGGTTTTTTGTTGGGAGGGACTTGTCCCTGCATTTTGATGGGTAGAAATGAGTTTTCTTGCTCTGATTTTTGTTATTATTCAGTCACTAAGTCTAGTCTGACTTTCAGGGACCCCATATGACAGGCTCCCCTGTCATTCATTAACTCCTGGAATTTGCTCAAATTCATGTTAATTGAGTTGATGATGCTATCTAACCATCTCATCTTCTGCCACCTGCTTCTCTTTTTGCCTTCAAACATCCCAAGCCTAGGCTCTTTTTCAATGAATTGAATTGGCTTTTTGCATCAGGTGAAGAAAGTACTGGAGTTTCAGCCTCTGCATCAGTCCTTCCAATGAATATTCAGGGTTGATTTCCTTTAGGATTCCCTCTGATTGGCAGGGCCATTCAAGGTTGTGTGTTTTGGTGTGTCTGTGGGCAGTCTGTCTTCTCATGGCTGGGTTTGTGTTGCTTTCTTATTTGTTATTTGGGTGATGTTTCCAGCACTTGGTGCTTGAGGCAGTTGAGTGGTGTTAACCTTTTATTTATGTAGAGACCTTGGTGGGATTTATCACTGATTAATACTGCCTGGGATCAGGAGTTCTTTGGTGGCCTAGAATGCTGGACTCAGTGCTCCCACTGCAGAGACTCAGGCCTGACTTCCAATCAGGGAACCAAGACTCTACAACCCATTTGTCATGGCAATAAAGAGGATTTTAAAAACAAAAACAAACAAAAAAGTCTACACAAATGTTAAAAGAAAAATCAGATATATAGAAACAGCAACAATGGAACACACACAGATACACACAGGAAATCAAAACAGACCTAAGAAAACAAAGTAGAAGACAGTGACCCATCAAACAAAAGAAACCAGAAATAATCAACCAAGTAAAATAGAAGTAACTAAAACACAAAACAAACAAACAAATCAAAGCAATGTGTCAATTGAGAAAGAAGATGAAGACAACAACAGCAATAACAAAAAGACAAAAATTTTGAAAAAATAGAAAAGCAAAGTTAGAAGTATATTTTTTATAAAGCTGTATATATTAAAGGAAAAAAAAAAAAACAAAACAAGCAAAGAAACAAACAAACAAAAACAGAACAGCAGATAGCCAAAGCATAAGGAGAAACATATAAAAATATTAAATTATGAGTAAAAATTCCCTAAAAGCCTAAATAGAAAAAAATAGAGAAATAACTAACAGAATGAATCAAAACAGAAAAAAATATAGCAATAAATCTTTTCCGAGGATCTCAGCTGTCAATATCCTTGCCCTTGCTCTGAACCACAGCCAGCTTATACCTCCCTAAGGGTATACCTCCAATGCTGAAAATGGCTGGTCTCTTCACATGGTGCAATGACAGCTTAGACTCTATTCTTGATGTATTTCAATGTGTCCTTGCCTCCATGCCCACAGCTGCCAGAGACAGAGCATCTTCTTTGTGGGAACCCTCATTGTCTGTTTATATATTTCATAGACACAGGCTCCATTTAGTTGAATATGTGGATTTAACCTGGAGATTTTGCAGTTGATGGAAAGCATTTTGTTCCTCTTCCTTAGTCACCATGACTCTGGAGCTCGATTGCGGTTTCATCCTCACTTCTGAATATGGGCCATCCACAGTTTTCATTCCAATCCCAAAGAAAGGCAATGCAAAGAATGCTCAAACTACCACACAATTGCACTCATCTCACATGCTAGTAAAGTAATACTCAAAATTCTCCAAGCCAGGCTTCAGCAATATGTGAATCATGAACTTCCTGATGTTCAAGCTGGTTTCAGAAAAGGCAGAGGAACAAGAGATCAAATTGCCAACATCCGCTGGATCATGGAAAAAGCAAGAGAGCAACAGTTAGAACTGGACATGGAACAACAGACTGGTTCCAAATAGGAAAAGGAGTACGTCAAGGCTGTATATTGTCACCCTGCTTCTTTAACTTCTATCCAGAGTACATCATGATAAACGCTGGACTGGAAGAAACACAAGCTGTAATCAAGATTGCTGGGAGAAATATCAATGACCTCAGATATGCAGATGACAACACCCTTATGGCAGAAAGTGAAGAGGAACTATAAAGTCTCTTGATGAAAGTGAAAGTGGAGAGTGAAAAAGTTGGCTTAAAGCTCAACATTCAGAAAACGAAGATCATGGCATCTGGTCCCATCACCTCATGGGAAATAGATGGGGAAACAGTGGAAACAGTGTCAGACTTTATTTTTTTGGCTCTAAAATCACTGCATATGGTGACTGCAGCCATGGAATTAAAAGACACTTACTCCTTGGAAGGAAAGCTATGATCAACCTAGATAGCATATTGAAGAGCAGAGACATTACTTTGCTGACTACGCTCCGTCTAGTCAAGGCTATGGTTTTTCCAGTAGTCATGTATGAATGTGAGAGTTGGACTGTGAAGAAGGCTGAGCACCGAAGACCTAATGATTTTGAACTGTGGTGTTGGAGAAGACTCTTGAAAGTCCCTTGGACTCCAAGGAGATCCAATCAGTCCATTCTGAAGGAGATCAGCCCTGGGATTTCTTTGGAAGGAATGATGCTAAAGCTGAAACTCCAGTACTTTGGCCACCTCATGCGAAGAGTTGACTCATTGGAAAAGACTTTGATGTTCGGAGGGATTGGGGGCAGGAGAAGAAGGGGACGCCAGTGGATGATATACCTGGATGGCATCACTGACTCGATGGACATGAGTCTGAGGGAACTCCGTGAGTTGGTGATGGACAGGAAGGCCTGGCGTGCTGCGATTCATGGGGTCACAAAGAGTCGGACACGACTGAGCAACTGAACTGAACTGAACTGACCAGTTTTCCCAGCATCACTTGTTAAAGAGATTGTCTTTTCTGCACTGTATATTCTTTCCTCCTTTGTAAAAGATAAGGTGATCATAGGGGCGTGAATCTATCTCTAGGCTTTCTATTTTGTTCCATTGATCTATATTTCTGTCTTTGTACCAGTACCATACTGTCTTGATGACTGCAGCTTTGTAGTGTAGTCTGAAGTCAGGAAGGTTGATTCCTCCATTTCCATTCTTCTTTCTCAAGATTGCTTCGGCTATTCGAGGTGTTTGTTTGTTTTTGTATTTTCATACAAATTGTGAAATTATTTGTTATAGTTCTGTGGAAAATAATGTTGCTACCTTGATAGGGATTGCATTGAGTCTATAGGTTGCTTTGTGTAATTTACTCATTTTCACTATATTGATTCTTCCAATCCATGAAAATGGTATATTTCTCCATCCATTTATGTCATCTTTGATTTCTTTCTTCAGTGTTTTATAGTTTTCTATGTATAGGTCTTTTGTTTATTTCCTAGATTTATTCCTAAGTATTTTCTTTTTGTCACAATGGTGAATAGAATTGCTTCCTTAATCTCTCTTTCAGTTTTCTCATTGTTAGTGTATAGGAATGCAAGTATATCTTTGTGTTAACTTTATACCCTGCAATTTTACTTTATTCATTGGTTAGCTCTAGCAATTTTCTGGTGGTGTCTTTAGGGTTTTCTATGTAGAGGATTGTGTCATCTGCAAACAGTGAGAGTTTTACTTCTTTTCCAATCTGGGTTCCTTTTGTTTCTTTTCCTTCTCTGATTGCTGTTTATAAAACGTCCTAAACTGTGCTGAATAGTAGTGATGAGAGTGAGCACCCTTGTCTTGTTCCTGACTTTAGGGGAAATGTTTTCAATTTTTCACCATTGAGGATAATGTTTGCTGTGGGCTTCTCATATATGGCTTTTATCATGTTGAGGTATGTTTCTTCTTTACCTGCTTTCTGGAGGTATTGTTTTGTTTTTAATCATAAATAGATATTGAATTTTTTCAAAGACTTTATCTGCATCTATTGAGATAATCATATGGTTTTTATCTTTTGATTTTTTAATGTGGTGTATCACATTGATTGATTTGTGAATATTGAAAAATCCTTGCACCCCTGGTATAAAGCCCATTTGTTCATGATGTATGATCCTTTTAATATGTTGTTTGATTCTGTTTGCTAGAATTTTTGTGAGGATTTTTGCATCTTTATGTTCATCAGTGATATTGGCCTTTAGTTTTCTTTTTCTGTGGCATCTTTGTCTGGTTTTAATATTAAGGTGATGGTGATCTCATAGAATGAGTTTCAGTGTTTATATTCTTCTGGAATCTTCTGGATGAGTTTGAGTAGGATAGCTATTAGCTCTTCTCTAAATTTTTGGTAGAATTCAGCTATGAAGCCATTTTGTCCTTGGCTTTTCTTTGTTTGAAGATTTTTTATTATGGTTTCGATTTTTGTGATTGTAATGGATCAGTTAAGATTTTCTATTTCTTCCTGGTTCAATTTTGTAAGGTTATACTTTTCTGAGAATGCACATATTTCTTCCAAGTTGCCCATTTTATTGTCATATAGTTTCTAATAGTAGTGTGTTGTGATCTTTTGTATTTCTACATTGTCTGTTTTGATTTCTCCATTTACATTTGTTATTTTATTGATTTGATTCTTCTCACTTTTTTCCTTGATCAGTCTGGCTAATAGTTTGTTTATTTTATTTATCTTCTCAAAGAACTAGCTTTTAGTTTCGTTCATCTTTGCTATGGTCTCATTTGTTTCTTTTTCATTTATTTCTGTGCTATTTTTTTATGATTTATTTCCTTCTGCTAACCTTGGGGTTCTTCATTTCTTCTTTTCTAGTTGCTTTAGATGTAATGTTAGGCTATTATTATTTTTTAATATATTTTCTTGTTTCTTGAGGTAAGCTTGTATTGCTATGAATCTTCCCCTTAACACCACTTTTACTGAATCCCATAGGCTTTGGGTTGAAAATTTTTGAAGAGATTATAGTTGAAAATTTCCCCAAAATAGAAAACAGAACAGGCAATGAAGTCCAAGAGGCACAAAAAGTCCCATACAGGAGAAACTCAAGGAGAAACATGCTAAGATATGTAATAATCAAACTGAGAAAGTTTAACACAAAGAAAGAATATTAAAAGGAGCAAGGGAGAAGCAACAAGTAACATACGTGGGAAACCCCATAGCCTTAACAGCTTATATTTCAGCAGAAACTCTGCAGGCCAGAAGGGAGTGGTAAGATATATTTAAAGTACTGAAAGGGAAACATCTACAGACAAGATTACTGTACCTGGCAAGGATCTCTTTCAAAATTTATGGAGAAATAAAAAGCTTTTCAGATAAGCAAAAGTTAAGAGAATTCAGTACCACCAAACCAGCTTTACAACAAATGTTAAAGGGGCTTATATAGTCAAGAAATACAAGAGAAGAAAAAAGATCTACAAAATCAACCCCAAATAATGAAGAAAATGGCAATAGGAACATATATATCAATAATTACCTTAAATGTAAATGGATTAAATGTTCCAACAAAAACCACAGATTGACTGAATGGATACATAAACATGACCCATATATATGCTGTCTACAAGAAACCCACTTCACACCTCAAGACAAATAGAGACTAAAAGTGAGAGGATGAAAAAATAGATTCCATGCAAATGGAAGCTAAATAAAGCTGGAGAGGCAATCTTCATATCAGACAAAATAGATCTTAAAATAAAGAATATTACAAGAGATAAGAATGTACACTACATAGTGATCAAGGTATCAATCCAAGAGGAAGACAAAGCAATTGTAAATATCTATACACTCAAAATAGGGGCAACTCAATACAAAAGACAAACACTTACAAACATAAAAGGAGAAATTGACAGCAAATTTAACATCCCACTCACACCAAATGGACAAATCATTAAAACGGAAAATTAATAAGGAAACATAAGTTTTAAATGATACACTAGATAAGGTAGATTTCATTGATATCTTTAGGGCATTCGATGAAAATGTGGAAGAATGCACCTTCTTCTCAAGTGCACATGAAACATTCTGCAGGATAGATCACATTGTGGGTCACAAATGGAACCTCAGCAAATTTAAGAAAATTGAAATTTTATCAAGTGTTTTCTCTGACCATAACACTGTGAGACTAGATATCAACTACAAGAAAAAAAAAAAAATGTAAGAGACACAAACACATGGAGATTAAACAACACATTTCTAAATAGCCAAAAGTTTGCAGATGGAATCAATAGGCAAATCAAAAAATGTCTAGAAAAAAATGACAATGAAAACATGACGACTCAAAACTATGAGATCCAGCAAAAGCAGTTCTAAGTGGGAAGTCTATAGCAATAGAATCCTACCTCAAGAAACACATCAAATAGACAACTTAATTTTACACCTAAAACTACTTGAAAAAGAAGAACACAAAAAAATCCCTAAAATTACTAGAAAGAAAGAAATCATAAAGATCCAATCAGAAATAAATGAAACAGAAATGAATGAGACAATAATAAAGATGAATAAAACTAAAAGCTGATACTTTGAGAAGATACACAAAATTGACAAACCTTTATCCAGACTCATCAAGAAAAATTGAGAGAAGTAACAAATCACCACAATTAGAAATGAAAAAAGAGAGGTTACAACAGACAATGAAGAAATAAAAAGGATTATAAAAGACTATATAATGAACAACTCTATGGCAATAAAATGGTTAACTTGGAAAAAAATGGACAGATCCTTACTAAAGTTCAACCTTCCAAGACTGAACAAAGAAGAAATAGAAATTATGAACAACCCAACTACAAGCATTGAAATTGAAGCTGTGATTAAAAAATCTCCCCAAAAACAAAAGCCCAGAACCAGATAGCTTCACAGGAGAATTCTGTCAAACATTTAGAGAAGAGCTAATGCCTATGCTTCTAAAACGCTTTCAAAAACTGGAAGAGGAAGTAAGACTTCCAAACTCATTCTACAAGGTTGCCATCACCATGATACCAAAACCAGAGAAAGACAACACACACACACACATGAAAAATTAAAAAAAAAAAAAAAAACTACAGGCCAATATCACTGATGAACAGAGATTAAAAAAAAAAATACTCAGCAAAATTATAGCAAACAGAATTCAGCAACACATCAAAAACTCAAACACAATGATCAAGTTGGGTTTATTCCAAGGATGCAAGGATTCTTCAATATATGCAAATGAATCAATGTGATGAACCATATTGACAAATTGAAAGATAGAAATCATATGGTAACCTCAATAGATGGAGAAAAAGCCTTTAACAAAACTCAGCAATAATTTATGAATAAAATTCTTCAAAAAATGGGCATAGAAGGTACCTAGCTCAACATGGTAAAGGCCATATATAATAAGCCTAAAGAAAATATTATTCTCAATGTCAAAAAACTGAAAGCATTCCCCCTAAGATCAGGAACAAGACAAAGGTGTTCACTTTCAACACAATGATTCAACATAGTTTTGTAAGTCCTAGGTATAGCAACAAGAGAAGAAAAAGAAATAAAATGAATCCAGACTGGAAAAAAAAAGTAAAGCTATCACTTTTTGCAGATGACATGATACTGTATATAGAAATCCCTAAAGATAGTATCAGAAAATTACTAGAGTTATTCAGTGAATTAAGGAAAGTTGCAGGATACAAAATCAATACACAGAAATGACTTACATTTCTATATATTAAAAATGAAAAATCAGAAAGAGACATTAAGGAATCAATCCCATTTACCATTGCAACAAAAAGAATTAAATATCTAGGAAGAATCTTACCTAAGGAGACAAAGAACTGTACACAGAAAAGTATAAGACACTAATGAAAGAAAACAAAGACATAAACAGAAGATATATATTCCATGTTCCTGGGTAGGAAGAATCAATATTGTGAAAATGACTATATTGCCAAACACAATATGCAGATTCAATGTGATCCCTATCAAATTACAAGTGACATTTTTCACAGAACTAGAACAAAAAAAAACTTCACAATTCATATGGAAACACAAAAGACCCCAAATAGCCAAATCAGTCTAGAGAAAGAAGAATGGAGCTGGAGGAATCAACCTTCCTGACTTCAGATTATACTACATAGCTACAATCATCGATACAGTATGGTACTGATAGAAAAACAGATATATAGACCAATGGAGCAAGATAGAAAGCCCAGAAATAAACCCATGCAACTATGGGTACCTTATTTTTGACAAACGAGGCAAGAATACTCAGTGTGGCAATGGCAGCATCTTCAATAAATGGTGCTGGGAAAATTGGACAGCTACATGTAAAATAAGGAACTTAAAATACTTCCCAACTCCATACACAAAGATCAACTCAAAATGGATTAAAGACCTAAATGTAAGACCAGAAAATATATAACTCTTAGAGGAAAACATAGGCAGAACACTCAATGACATAAGTCAAAGCCAGATCCTCTATGATCCACTTCCTAAAAAAATGGAAATAAAAACAAAAGTAGACAGGTGGGACCTGATTAAACTTTAAAGCTTTTGCACAGAAAAGGAAACTATACCCAAGGTGAAAAGACAACACTCCGAATGGGAGAAAATAATAGCAACTAAAACAACTGACAAAGGATTAATTTCCAAAATATGGAGCAGCTCATGCAACTCTATGCCAGAAAAACAAACAACCCAATCAAAATGTGGGAAGAAGACCTAAAAAGACATTTCTCCAAAGAAGAAGACATACAGATTTCTAACACATGAAAAGATGCTCAACATCATTCATTATTAGAGATATGCAAATCAAAACTTCAATGAGATATCACCTCACTCTGGTCAGATGGCCATTGTCAAAAAGTCTACAAGCAATAAATGCTGGAGAGGGTGTGGAGAAAAGGGAACACTCTTGCACTATTGGTGGGAATGTAAAAATTGATACAGCCCCTATGGAAGACAATGTGGACATTCATTAAAAAAAACTAGGAATACAACCAGCATATGACTCAGCAATCACACTCCTAAGCATACACCTTGAGGAAACCAAAATGCAGTCCTATTATTTATTGCAGCACTATTTACAAAAGCTAGAACATGGAAGCAACCTAGATGTCCACTGATGGTTGAATGGATAAAGAAGTTATGGTACATATACACAATGGAATATTACTCAGCCATAAAAAGAACACATTTGTGTCAGTTCTGATGAGGTGGATGAATCTAGAACCTATTATACAGAGTGAAATGACTCAGAAAAAGGAAGATGAATATCATATTCTAACACTTATATACAGAATCTAGAAAAATGGTACTGAAGAATTTGTTTACAGGGCAGCAATGGAGAAACAGACATAGAGAATAGACTTATGGACCATGGGATAGAGGAGGAGAGGGTGAGATGCATGGAAAGAGTGACATGGAAACTTACATTACCATATGTAAAATAGATAGCCAATGGAAATTTTCTGTATGGTTCAAGAAACTCAAACAGGGGCTCTGTATCAACCTAGAGGGTTGGGATGGGAAGGGAGATGGGAGGGAGGTTCAAATGGGAAGGGATATAGGTATACCTATGGCTGATTTCACTTTCATGAATTGGAGAAGGAAATGACAACCCACTCCAGTGTTCTTGCCTGGAGAATCCCAGGGATGAGGGAGCCTGGTGGGCTGCCGTCTATGGGGTTGCACAGAGTCGGACACAACTGAAGCAACTTAGCAGCAGCAGCAGCAGCATGGCTGATTAGTGTTGAGGTTTGACAGAAGACAACCAAATTTGTAAGGCAACTATCTGTCAATAAAAATAAATAATTAATTTAAAAAGAAATTTAAAAAGTGTAGAGACATCACTTTGCCAATAAATGTCTGCATAGTCAAAGCTATGGTTTTCTCTGTAGTCATGTATAGATGTGAGTGTTAGACCATAAAGAAGGTTGAGCACAGCGGAATTGATGCTTTTTAGTCGTGCTGGAGAAAACTCTGAAGTGTCCATTAGTCAACAAGATAAAACCAGTCAATGCTAGAGGAAATCAACCCCGAATATTCACTGGATAGGCTGATGCTGAAGGTGAAGCTCCAATGTTTTGGCCACCTGATGCAAAGAGCAGACTCATTGAAATAAATCCTGATGCTGGGAAAGATTGAGGGCAGGAAGAAAAAGTGGTGACAGAGGATGATGAAGTGGCTTTGTGGCATCACTGACTCAATGAACATGAGTTTGAGCAAACTCCAGGAGATGGTGAAAGACAGGAAAGCCTGGCGTGCTGCAGTACATGGGGTCGCAAACAGTTGGACACAACTTAGTGACTGAAAAACAACATTTGAGTTAAGGTGTAGTGTTAAGATGTTTAATTGGGATTTAAACTTAATTTTAAATGCTAGTGTTGGTGTTGACATTTATGATAATAACTTCCCTGTTAGGACTGCTTTGATTCATCCCATAAGTTTTGGTATGTTTTGTTTCCATTTTTGTTAGTTTCAAGATAATTTTCAATTTTTCTTCTTAATTTGGTTAAAAAATGTATTTTATTGAAGTGTAATTAATTTGCTTGCGTTGATTTCTGCTGTAGAGCAAAGTGATTCAGTTTTATGCCCATATACACCTATATATTCATTCTTTTCCATTAGGTTTTTTCTCAAGGTATTGAATATAACTCCCTCTGCTACACAGCAGGACCTTATTGCTTATTCATTCTATACATAAAAGTTTGTATCTGCTATTTCTGAACCCCCAATCCATCCCTCACCTGCCGGGAGCCAGCATGGGGAATCCCCCCCCCGTGGCAAAGGTCATGAGGAAGGGGCCTGGCATGCAAAGGCGGGATCAGGCTTCGTGGGGCCCCCCTGGAACTTCTTGAGTATCTACCCCAAAACCAGAATCTGTCTGTCTTATTATTTTATGACTTTCACCGACTCCTCTGACATTAACAGGGGGCTATCCTTGACCACCTTTCTCTGGAAAAAGTTAACAGAGCTTCAGTTAACAGTCTCCTGCATATAAAAGGAGTGTCTCAGCTCAAACCCCTCTGATTGCTCTCTAACTTGCCTGACAGGTTTACCCGGACTTTTACAACTACACATGTGATTGTTTACAGCCTTCCAACTGCGAGAGGCACGAAGCTTAAAGCATCTTGAAGATATAGAGCACTTTTAAAGAGCTAATGTAAGAGATTTCTGGAGATTATGAGTGAAATGACACAGAACATACAAGACATACGAGATGCATACAAAAGACATACACTCTGGCCTTAGGGACAAGAACTGCGCAAGCCAGCGAGCTCGCGGTTTATTTATATACGTCCCCTTTGAGCAGAATTCCAGACTGTATGACCAAACTTGTTCAGTACACTGCATGTGCACAAATGTTATCGTACAGCCTGCACTTTTGGTTCCCCCCAGGAAATTACTCTTACTAAATGGGGATTAGGTATATATATCCAATATGTATGATTACTTGTCGATACACCAATTACCTGACATTTCATTACCGCCATCATGGCAAGCAAAAGATTGGTAGGATTCAGAGGTTGTCCTGCTTTCATTAACGTTTTTTCTGCTTCTTGGGTCAACTTCTTTATTTGACCCCACGTAGGTGTTACTTTTCTTGTACGAAAAGTAAAGCTTCTCTGTATAGTAAACTCTTCGAATTTTTGAACAAAGGGATCAGCCATTGTTGATGTTGATCAATCTTGCTGGGGTCCAAAACCTGTAATTATTAACAGAAATGAAAGCATACCCTCGTCCCAGGTATATTAAGGATGCTGGGATTCAACCTTTCTCTTTCTCTTTATAACAGATAGGCGTATTCAAGATCTTCTCGTCTTCTTTTTCCTTTTGAAAATGCAGTTCTGCTGCTGATAAATTTTTCTTGCTCCAAATATTCAAAAAATTTAGGGTAAGTAAGGTTTTATTCAAAATGTCTTTAGGTTGTTTTATTCAAAATGTCTTTAGGTTTCATAATAAATCTCTCTTGTTCCCCCCTTTTTATTTTATTTTAAGATATTTAGGCAAGGTATGATTAGCTCTTTCAATGATAATTTGCCTTTAACTATTATAAGGAATATTAAAAGTATGAGTTATATGGTATTGGGATAAAAAGTGAGCTAATTTCGTGGATTAGTAGGCAGGTACATTATCAGTTTTCAATTCAGTTGGTAATCCCATAACTGCAAAACAAGATAACAAATGAGTAATAACAGCATCAGTCTTTTCAGAATGTAAATGTGGCCCACTGAAAATGTGTATACGTATCTATAATATGATGTATATATTTTTGTTGTCTTCTTATGTTGACACCTGGTGAGGTAAATGGTAAAGCAAAAGGTGCACATATGGAACAAGAATGAACAATATTTTGAGCTTGTTTTCGAGTAATAGCATGAGATTTTTGTAACCCTTTGGAATTGGTATGCTGTAAGAGATGTTCTTGTTTTGCTGCTTCTATAGGAAAAAGTAAGGCATCAATTGTAGCATTTCCGAAAGATAAGGGTCCCGGAAGGGTGGAATGTGCACGAATGTGAGTAAAGAAAATTAATTCTGAACGCTGAAGAGCAATTGTTGTACCTGGTAAAACAATTTATCGATAGTTGTTTTAAGGGTCAGTGGAAGAGAGACATGGGGAAGCTGTAGGCAAGAGAGAACAGCATATCGAGAATCTGAAACAATGTTAATAGGAATTTGGGGAAAATCTTGTAAAACTAAATAAATAGCCCACAATTCAGCGGGCTGTACAGAAGAAAATGAGTGGGGAAGAAACTTAGAATTCTCCGGGGTCCAATATCCAGAAGTATTTTCATTTACATCTGAAAAAATAGTGGGTCCCTTAACTGGAACATCTGAAATTGGGGACTGAGATATCATAGAGTTATTCCGGAGAAAATCAATCAATTTAGATGACAGATAATGAGTAGAAAACGAATCAGGAAATGAGGCAAGAGAAGTTTGCCAGTGAGATATTTGAGCAGTTGTTAATTGAGTAACAATCTGGTATGGTTCATATCCTGACAATTGTAAAATATGATGGCGACCTTCCTGTATGAGGAAGGCTAATTTATCCATATATGTAGTCAATTTTTTGGAAAAACTGTTAGGTAAGAAAATCCATTCTATTAATCCTTTTTCTTGAGCAATTACACCAGATGGAGAATAAGGGGTATGAAATATTATAAACTAAATAGGTTGAGACGCATGTAAGTAAGTCAAAAAACCGTCATTTAGAAGTTGCTGTAAAGCCAATGGGGTTAAAGTTCGGGGGCTATCTAGAGTTGTATCTCTCTCTAAAGTAGAAAACAAATGTCGTAATTGATAAATAGGAATCCCAAGTACCGGGTGTAGCCAATTGATATCTCCCAATAACTTTTGAAAATCATTTAAAGTTTTGAGGTGGTCTCTTCTGATTTGCAACTTTTGTGGCCTTATTTGTAAAGAGTGAGCTATGAATTCTTGACATAAAGTAGGACTATTTGTCATTCCTCGTGGTAAGATTGTTCATTGATAATGCTTAATAGGCTGAGCATGATTAAGAACAGGAACTGTAAAAGCAAATTTATCTCTATCTTGTAATTGTAGGGGAATGGCAAAAAAAAAAAAAAAAAAAAAAACAGTCCTTAAGATCTAGCACCATTAAGGACCAATTCTGAGGAATAAGAGCTGGAGAGGGGAGTCCCAGTTGTAAGGCTCCCATAGGTTCAATACATTTATTAACTTCTCGGAAATCAGTTAACATTCTCCATTTTCCAGATTTCTTTTTTTATAACAAAAACAGGAGAATTCCAGGGAGAGGTAGAGGGCTCTATATGACCAAGTGGGAGTTGTTCTTGTACTAATCGTTCTAATGCCTTGAGCTTCATTTGTGGTAATGGCCATTGCTCAACCCATTTTGGAGTATTGGTCAACCATTTTAATGGAAGTGCTCGAGGAATTTGAGCAGTGGCTACTAGTTTTCCAGGGGAATGGTTACAGAAGCCCCCAAAGGAGAGAGAAGATCTCTTCCCCAAATATTAATAGGAATATTTACAATATAAAAGGTAACAAATGTTGATTTTCCATTATGGAATTGGCATTGTAAGGGATGGGTACTCTTCCAGGCATCTGCAATAGAGTCTAATCCCGTCAGCATTAAAGGGCTTTTTTCTTTTTTCTAATCTTGGGGCCATTGTTGAGGAGAAATAACGGAAACATTTGCCCCTGTGTCTAATAGTCTTTCAAAGTTTTTTTCCTTTTATAATCACGAGATAATAGGGTGAGAATCTTTGATAAGCATTTCCCAAAATACATGTCGTCCAGTATTTCTAAATCTTCCTATTCATTCATTAGGAAGAGCCAAAAAGAGATGAAGCTCTTCCAACATTAGCAAGGGGCTGTCTCTGACCAAAAGAGTTAACCTAGGGTTCCAGTTGATAAATCTCCTGGGCATGAAAGGAGTGTTTCAAACCCTCTGTTAGCATTCTAGCTTACATGGCAGCTTTATCCAGACTCTTGCAACATTGTTGAGCCTATACAATGCTTGCTGCCAAGTTCTCATATCCCTTATCCACTGTGTTCCTGGGAGTGCATATAGTCAGGATGTAGAAGAAGCAAGTAATAGCCTTAGCATTGGCAACATTAGACTCTGAGTTAATAAGTTCTTTCTTGCTGTAACCTGATGAATCTTTGCTCCATAAGAATGTAACTCTGTATTTTAAGGGTGACACAGGTTAAGAATTTAAGAAGAAGCACTTTAAGGAAAAATCATTGTTCTGGTTGAGGTATGCGGGATGGCAGGAGGACAGGGAGGAAAATCCCTGATATACGTTTGCATTCAGTATTTGCATTCTCAAATGCTAAAGTTTGTAATAATATCTCTGAAATTTTATCTTTCCCCTAAGTTGCCTTTTCCCTAGTGAATCTAGCATAGCCAAAATAAAAGGAGATTGAGGACCATATTATGCTATTGCAGCTTTAAGATTTAAAAAAAAAAAATTATATTCCAAAGGAGTGTATTGAATATTCATCACGTTGTCATCTTGCTGTCTCTGGATGGGAAATAATTGTGGAAGATCAATAAAACCACTAGGAGGAGCAAGCAAGTCATCATCATGAAGCATAGACAAAAGAAAGGAGAACTGACAATGTTCCCTGCCCACATCGGGCCGACCAACTGCAGTGGGGTAAAGAGAAGCATAAGGAGGAGCAGAAGGCACAGATTTCCTCTCCTCCCTATGGGATCTCCACCGTTCCTGAAATAGATGGGTCATTTCTTTAATCTCTTTACCCCCCTCTGATGAAACCGAAGAAGCCTCTGAATCTGATTCTGACCTATCAGATGTTTCACCATTTCCAGAAGGAGGCTTATTTGTATCCTTACCCTCAGGCAATGCAGAAATTCCACCAATATTTGGCACATCCTCATAAATTGCCTCTTCCTTCATTAAAACATTAGATTTAGTCTCATTATCAGTAGACAGCAAAGTCAAAGCCTCTGTTATAGCATTACATAAATTCCACAACATGATTTTATACACAAATTCACGTATTGTGCCCGTAACAAACATTTATTTCTTCCTAGCAGGATTTCCCCATGGTTTTCTGAACCATGAACTTTTAAAAGTTCCCATCTGCTAGGGTGAGGAATTCCCCATGATTATGTACAAGGATTCACCTAGCAATTTTTCTTCCACTAGGGTAAGGAATTCTCCAAGTTCCCGAAAGCTCCCCTGCTATGGATCTAAAATCCCCCTGGGGTTTCTTACCTCTTTCGGTTTCACTCGAGCTCTGCGTTGGGCGCCAGATGTAGATTTCTGGAGATTACGAGTGAAATGACACAGAACATACGAGACATATGAGACGCATACAAAAGACATACACTCTGGCCAGAGGGACAAGAACTGTGCAAGCCAGCGAGCTCGTGGTTTATTTATATACATCCCCTCTGGGCAGAATTCCAGACTGTATGACCAAACTTGTTCAGTACAGCACATGTGCACAGATGTTATCGTACAGCAAAAGGGAGTGAAATTCCGGCTTAATGCAGAGTCTGTCCAGAGCCCTTATCATAAGAAAGGAATGTTCCCTTATTAGCAAGGGACCGTTAGTCTCAAGGCTGTGTCCGTCTCCTTGGCAGAACATCCTGTTTGCAAGCAGCACATCTCCATTTTCCCTATTGTGGCCGCATTAACCCTTCAGCTAAGAATTATATTGGTGAAGGGTTTCATTGTTGAGTTAATGACTGCTGCCAGGCCTCCATATCCTTTATCTTTTAGGCACCTGGAGGATATTAATCAATGTAATTGGAATGTAGAAAAAAGAATATAGTACTTTTGATGTTAGCAATACTAGACTTTTGAGTTAATGAATTTTCTGTTATAAATCACCGTACTCCTCTTTCTTTGTTATAAATTGTTGTGTCCTTGCCATGTAAGAATGTAACTTTAATTAGTGCTCTCTGAGAGTGGCACCAGACTTTAGTAAGAACAACACTTTTAGGGCAAATAAGTTTTCTGGTTGACAGACCCTTATCAGAAAAGGGCCATAAAATGCTAATAGGCCTCCTGGCCAGAAGATGATATAAATCACCTAAGATCTGTGTATACAGCTAGGTATGCAGAGAGAAAGCCTGGTCTCGATAAGGGTCAGGGCTGCTGACCCTGCATGACTTGGTATTATCCATTGATCTCTATGTACAACTTACAGTATAAAAGCTTTCCTGGAAAATAAAGAGATGGACCAGTTTCTCAGAAATTTGGCTCCCCTCATGTCAATTCTTTCTCTCTCTCTTTCTCCTTCTCCCTCCCTCTCTTTTTCAGGCTGAATTCCCATCTGGAACACAAAGGCTCACCGTGTCTACTAATTTTGCCTGGGCTTCTAAGACCCAAACAGGGAGACGCTTTGCGTCTCCGCTCCTCTGGGAGACCAGGAGGGTACCTGTGGCCTAACATAGACGGTGCAAGTTCCTTGTCTCAGAACTTTATTGGCTTCTTGTGTAAACCAAGGAATCTCAGCCCCTTTTTCTCTACTAGACTATGCTCTTTTAATCTCTCTTTATATCTTTAAATAAATAATTCTTTCCTGATCACTGATGCCATCTCCCCTTTGAATTACCCTGGATCCACCAGGGCTGGACCCCAGCACTCACCCACGCCCCCTTTCCCTTGGCAACCATAGTTTGTTGTATGTCTGTGAGTCTGTTTCCGTTTTATATTATATCACTTATATGTGGAATCTAAAATACAACATAAATGAACTTAATTCTTTTCAATTTCTTATTTGATCTATTGGTAGTTCAGAAGAGTGTCATTTAATTTTTTATGCATTCATGAGTTTTCCAACTTTCTTTCTTTTTTCTTTTCTTTTTTTTTTTTAGTTTCATGCCTTTGAGGTCAGAGAAAACCCCTTGCTACAATGTTAGTTTTCAGGCATTTGGTAACGTTTCTTTTGTGGCCTAAATTATGATTTGCAGTAGAACATTTTCCATCTACACTTGAGAAGAATGAGTATTCTGTTGTTTTTGGATATAACTTTCTACATATGTCATATAGGTGTACTTGGTTTCTGCTGCTGCTGCTGCTAAGTCACTTCAGTTGTGTCCGACTCTGTGTGACTCCATAGACAGCAGCCCACCAGGCTCCCCCATCCCTGGGATTCTCCAGGAAAGAACACTGGAGTGGGTTGCCATTTGCTTCCCCAATGCATGAAAGCGAAAATTGAAAGTGAAGTCACTCAGTCATGTCCGACTCTTAGCAACCCCATGGACTGCAGCCCACCAGTCTCCTCCATCTATGGGATCTTCCAGGCAAGAATACTGAAGTGGGGTGCCATTGCTTTCTCCAATACTTGGCTTCTACATTTGTTCAAATCTAGTAAACTCTTTATTGATTCTCTATCCGGATAATCTAGCTATTGTTGAGACTGAGGAGTAAATCTCACAATCATTACTGTATTCCTGATTGTTTCTCCTTTTTGCTCTGTTCAATTTTTTTTTATAACTTTAGTTGTTCCTAAGTTAGGCACATAAACATTTACAATTGTTATATCTTCTTAATGGGTTGATCCCTTTTTCATCATATAATAACCTTCTTTTCCGTTTTAGACTCTTTAAAGCTTATTTTTTTCTGATATAACATACTTAGCTCTGCTTCTTTGGGGCTACTATTTGCTTGACATATATTTTTCTATCTCTTCACCCTGGAAAAGGAAATGTCACCCCACTCCAGTATTCTTGGCTGGGGAATTCCATAGACAAACGAGCCTAATTGGGCTACAGGCCATTTAATCACAAAGTTAGACATGACTTAGCAACTAAACCACCACCACCACCACTATCAGTCTATACGTTATTAAGCCTAAAGCTAGTGTGGTGTAGGAAATACACTGTTGGATCTTTTCCTTTGTCTTCTGACTCTAGAATTTAAAACTTTTGTGTTTAAAATAACTATTAATAAGTAAGGATTTACTGGGAGAAGGCAATGGCAACCCACTCCAGTACTCTTGCCTGGAAAATCCCATTGACGGAGGAGCCTGGTGGGCTACAGTCCATGGGGTCACAAAGAGTCGAATTCACTTTCAAGAACTGGAGAAGGAAATGGCAGCCCACTCCATTATTTTTGCCTGGAGAATCCCAGGGACGAGAGCCTGGTGGGCTGCCATCTATGGGATTGCACAGAGTCGGACAGGACTGACGTGACAGCAGTAGCAGCAAGGATTTACTATTGCCGTTTTGTTCATTGCTTTCTAATTAATTTGTAAACTCATTCTTTCTTGTTACTTAACATGCTATCTTTTGCTGTGCTTTGATTTTTTATCTTAGTATTCATAGCTTTTAATCAATTTCTTTTGTGTAATTGCAACAGGTTTTTACCTTGTATTTACCATGAAAGTTACATAAAATATCTTAACATTATGACACTATTTTAAACTAAGAACAACTTAACTTCAATATAATTCTTAAAACTTACACTTTTTCTACCTCATTCCCTCACACTTTTTTTTTGTTGTTCAGTTGTTCAGTCATGTCTGACTCTTTGTGACCCCATAGACTGCAGCATGCCAGTCTTCCCTGTTCTTCATGATATTCTGGAGCATGCTCAAACTCATGTCCATTGAGTCAGTGATGCCATCCAACCATCTCATCCTCTGTCGTCCCCTTCTCCTCCTGCCTTCTAACTTTCCCAGCATCAGGGTCTTTTCCAATGAGTCAACTCTTTGCATCAAGTGGCCAAAGTACTGGAGTTTCAGCTTCAGCATTAATTCTTTCAATGAATATTCAGGAGTGATTTCTTTTAGGATTTACTGGTTGGATCTCCTTGCTGTTCAAGGGACTCAATAGTTTCTCCAACACCAAAGTTCAAAAGCATTAATTCTTTGGTGTTCAGCCTTCTTTATGGTCCATCTCTCACATCCATATGTGACTACTGGAAAAAGCCATATCATTAACTATATGGACCTTTGTCAGAAAAATAACATCTCTGCTTTTTAATATGCTGTCTAGGTTGATCATAGCTTTTTTTCCAAGGAGCAAGCGTCTTTTAATTTCATGGCTGCAGTCACCATCTGCAGTGATTTTGGAGTCTAAGAAAATAAAGTCTCTCACTGTTTCCATTGTTTCCCCCTCTATTTGTCATAACATTTTAGATTATCCACGTTATAATTTGCATAATGCATAACTGAAAACAGATTATTATAATTGTGCTTATTTTTTCCTATTTTCTAAATCTTTTAAGGCAGTTTTAAGTGAACTATACATTCTTATTACCATATTAGAAAATTTGACTTTGACTTTATATTTACCATTACCAGTGAGTTTTACACTGTTTTTTAAGGTTTTATGATGTTATTTAGCATTATTTTTGACAGAAAGAACTTGCTTTAACATTTTTTTTTTCTTTCTGGTGGGTCGGACACGACTGAGTGACTGAACTGGACTGAACTGGACTGAACTGGACTGAACTGGACTGAGGGTAGATCTACTAGTGATGAATTTCCTCAACTTTTGTTTGCCAAAAAACAGTCTCTATCCTTTGTTTCCTAAGGACAGCTTCACCAGGTAGAACATTCTTATGTGACAGGTTTTAATTCACTCAATAATTTCAGTATATTAGTCCACTTTTTTTTAACTTGAAAAAGTTATCTTGAGAAGTCCATTTCTAGTTTTATTGGGATTTTCTTGTATGTAACTTCTATTATTATTTTTTTTTCTTTTATTTGTTCTTTTGAAAATTGTGTTTGATTTTTTTACTATTTAATTATAATGTGTTTTGGTACAGCCTTCTCTGTGTTCAACCTCTCTAGAGTTCTTTGGACTTCGGAGTGTCTGTCATTCCAGATTGTGAAAGTTTTCAGCCATTATTGCTTTAAATATTATTTGTTTCCTGTTTGTTTCTTTTTTTTTTTTCTCTTTAGATTCACTTATTAAAGTTCTGTTAATAACAAGGTGGAGGAATAGATGGACGTGCACTCATATTCTCCTCTGAGAACACCAAAATCTAAACTAACTGTTGAACAACGATTGACAAGAGGATGCTGGAACCCACCAAATTATAAAAAAAACAAACAAACAAACAGATATCCCACATCCAAGGACAAAGGAGAAGCTGCAACAAGATGGTATGAGCACACAAACACGTTAAAATAAATCCCACATCTGCCAGGGTAGGTGACCCACAAATTGGAGAACAATAATACCAAAGACTTTCTCACACTGTTGCAAATGCTCTCGGCTTCACATCAAATATTCCAACCTCTGGACCCAGGAAAGATACTGAGAATGCTGAGAGAATCTGACTTTAAAGCTCAACATGATTTGGTTTCAGAACATCCACAAGACTGGAGGAAACAGACACTTGTAGAAAAAAAGCAAAACTTTGTGTGCAACAAGACTCAGGGGAAAGGAGCAGGGACCCCAGAGAAGACTGAATCAGACCGTCCTGTGAATGTTTGAGGTTCTTCTGCAGAGGTTTAGGTCAACAGAGTCCTGCTGGAGGGGGAAGGACACTAGTATCAACAGTCCTGGGAAGTCCGTATTGGCATAAATTCTCTTGCAGTTCACCAATAGCCCTACCATAGAACTTGTAAACTCCAGGACTGGGTTGCCTCAGGAAAAACATCTAACAAGCAGGGAGCAGAGTCCCACCTTCAGCAGACAACTGAAATAAAGATTTACTGAGCAAGGTTCTGCCCACCAGAGTGAGACCCAGGTTTCCACATAACCAGTCTGTCCCATCAGGAAGCTTGAATAAGCCTCTTATCCTCATCCTTCAGAAGGCAGACAGAACAAGCAAACACTACAGTCTCAGAGGCTTCAGAATGAAAATAACAATAAAAATACTGACCAAAATGATGACATGGATCACAGCTTTGTCAGGGCCAAAGGGCTTTCATAACTCAATGAAGCTATGATAAAATGTGGTCTATCAGAGAAGGAAGTGGCAAACCACCCTCATATTCTTGCCTCAAGAACCTCATAAATAGTGTTCAGTTCAGTTCAGTCACTCAGTCATGTCCGACTCTGCAACCCCATGAACTGCAGCATGCCAAGCCTCCCTGTCCATCACCAACTCCTGGAGTTTACCCAAACCCATGTCCATTGAGTCGGTGATGCCATCCAACCATTTAATCCTCTGTCACCCCTTCTCTTCCTGCCCTCAATCTTTCCCAGCATCAAGGTCTTTTCAAATGAGTCAGCTCTTCACATCAGGTGGCCAAAGTATTGGAGTTTCAGCTTCAACATCAGTCCTTCTAATGAACACCCAGGACTGATCTCCTTTAGGGTGGACTGGTTGGATCTCCTTGCAGTTCAAGGGACTCTCAAGAATCTTCTCCAACACCACAGTTCAAAACCATGAACTCTTCAGCGCTCAGCTTTCTTTATAGTCCACTCTCACATCCATATGTGACCACTGGAAATACCATAGCCTTGACTATACTGACCTTTGTTGACAAAGTGCTGTCTCTGCTTTTTAATATGCTATCTAGTTTGGTCATAACTTTCCTTCCAAAGAGTAAGCATCTTTTAATTTCATGGCTGCAATCACCATAAATAATATGAAAAGACAAAAAATATGACATTGGAAGATAAGTTCCCCAGGCCGTGGATGTCCAATATGCTACTGGGGAAGAGCAGAAAAAAAGCTCCAGAAAGATAGCTGGTTCAAAGTGGAAAGGATGCTCAGTTATGGATGTGTCTGGTAGTGAAAGTAAAGTACAATACTGTTAGGAAAAATATTGCATAGAAACTTTGAATGTTAAGTCCTTGTATCAGTGTAAACTGGACGTGGTCAAGCAGGAGATGGCAGGATTGAATATCTACATTTTAGGAATCAGTGAACTAAAATGGATGGTTGAAGTTAATTAAGATGATTATATATCTACTACTGTGGGGAAGAATCACTTAAAAGAAATGAAGTGGCCCTCAGAGGCAATAGAAGAGTTTGAAATGCAAATATGCTGCAATCTGAAAAAAAAAAAAAAAATGACAGAGTGATCTTGTTTTGTTTTCATGGTGAAATCCAGGCTTAATTGAGGAAAGTGGGGGAAAACCACTAGGCCATTTAGGTATAACATAAATCAAACCCCTTTTGATTATACAATAGAGATAATGAATAGATTCAAATGATTAGATCAGAAAAAGAGAGTCTGAAGAACAACAGACAGAGATTTGTAACATTTTAGAAGAGGCTGTGACCAAAACCACCTCCAAGAAAAAGAAAAAAATGCAGGGTGGTTGTCTGGGGAGACCTTACAAATAGGTGAGAAAAGAAGAGAAGTGAAAAGAAAGGTAAATATATACACAATCAAGTGCATATCTCCAGAGAATAGTGAGCAGAAATAACAAAGCTTTCTTGTGTGAACAGTGCAAAGAAATAGAGTAAAACAGTAGAATGGGAAAGATATGTACATGTCTTTCTCTTAAAGAAAATGGGAGGTGTCAAGGGAAACTTTCATGCAAGGATGGACACAATAAAGGACAGAAATGGCAAAGACCTAACAGAAGCATAAGAGTTTAAGAGGTGGCAAGAATGCACAAAAGAATTAAACAGAAAGGGTCTTAAGGTCTGAGATAACCACTATGGTGTGATCACTCACCTAGAGCCAGATATCCTGGAGTGTGTACTCAAGTGGACCTTAGGAAGCTTTACTACAAGCAAAGCTAGTGGAGGTGATGGAATTCCAGCTGAGCTATTTACAATCCTAAAAGATGATGCTGGTAAAAGGCTGCACTCAATATGTAAGCAAATTGGAAAACTCAGCCATGGTTACAGGACTCTAAAAAGTTTAGTTTTCATTCCAAACTCAAATAAAGGAAATGCCAAAGAATGTTCAAACTACCATAAGATTGTATGTATTTCACATGCTAGCAAGGTAACACTCAAAATCCTTCAAACTAGGTTTCAACAGTACGTGAGCTGAGCACTTCCAGAAGCACAAGCCGGATTTTGAAAAGACAGAGGAACCAGAAGTCAAATTACCAACAACCACTGGATCATAGAGAAAGCAAGGGACTTCCAGAAGAACATCTACTTCTGTTTTATGAACTAGGCTAAAGCCTTTGATTGTGTGGATCACAACAAACTGTGGAAAATTCTTAAAGAGATGGGAATACCAGACTACCTTACCTTCTCAGGTCCCCTGAGAAACCTATATGCAAGTTAAGAAGCATGTGCAACTAGAAGTGGAACAAGGGACTGGTTCAAAATTGATAAATCAAAGATGTATATTGTCCTGCTGCTCATTTAACTTCTATGCAGAGCACATCACATAAAATGCCAAGCTGGACATGTCAGAATCAAGATTACTGGGAGATATATAAACAAGCTCAGATACGCAGATAATACCACTCTAATGGCAGAAAGTGAGAAACTAAAGATCCTCTTGATGAGGGTGAAAGAGGAGAGTGAAAAAGCTGGCTTATAACTCAGTGCTCAAAACCTAAGATCATGGCATCTAATCCCATCACGTAGTGGCTAATAGATGGGGGAAAAGTGAAAACAGTGACAGATTTTATTTTCTTGGGCTCCAATGTCACTGCATACAATGACTGCAGCCATGAAGTTAAAAGACCCTTGCTGCTTTGAAGGAAAGTTATGACAAACAAAGATAGTATTTTAAAAATCAGAGATATCACTTTCCTGACAGAAGTCCCTATAGTCAAAGCTATAGTTTTCCCATTAGTCATGTACTGATATGAAAGTTGGACCATAACAAAGGCTGAGCATTGAATAATTGATGATTCCATATAGTGCTGGAGAAGACTCATGAGATTCCCTTAGACAGCAAGGAAATCAAACCAATCAATCCTAAAAAAAATTAACCTGATTATTTATTGGAAGGATTAATGCTGATGCTGAAGCACCAATATTTGGCCACCTGATGAAAAGAGTCAGCTCACTGGAAAAGGCCCTGATGCTGGGAAAGACTGAGGGCAAGATGAGAAGGTGGCAACAGAGGATGAAATGGTTGGATGGCATCATCAACACCATGTACACGAGTTTGAGCAAACTCTGGGAGATAGTGAAAGACTAGGAAACCTAGAGTGCTGTAGTCCCTATGGTCACAAAGAGTTGAACACATCTTAGTGACAGAATAGCAACACCAACTTTTCTTTTGTGATGTTGTTCTACTTGGAGGTTCATAATTCTCTATCTGTTACAATAGTATCTGCATTTGAATATGTGGTCTCTGCCACAATTTTCAGGTTTTCTTTGACAGAGTGTTTTTCACCAGTCAACTAAGTTTGTGTTTTGGATATGTCTTCTGCTTACTATTGGCGAGGTGGAGCTTGGTTCCATTTTTTAACTAAGCAACTGTTTTAGCTTAGTTGTAGCAAAGCTGTTTAGTTTAGGTTGGTGGTTGTAGGTTATGCCACTGTATGAGAATAACTAGATAAGATAAGACTGTTGGCCTTGTTCCCTGATAAAATGACTCTGAAGTATGGTCTTCATGATTTTTTAGATTCGCTGGTCAGGCTTCTTATTCATTTGGGACTTTGCATTATATTCAGCAATAGATGACACTATATATTACCTTCCCTGAGCTGGTAGGCAGTAAAATGAAATGCAGTACCTACACAGCTTATGTTTGTGGGCTCAAAGCAGGAAAAAGCATACACTGAATATCCTTGTCATGTAAGGCCACTGATTTTGTTTTGCAAACAGCTAAACATACCAGCTATGTTCTACATTCAATTGCCACTATAATTAAAGCAGTTTGATGGACTATGCAGCTTCCTGTGTGCCCCACTAAGTTTCCACCTTTGGACAATCTAAAGATTGTATTCAACAATAAATGCAGCTATGGATTAGTTTTCCTTTCTGGGCATAGTTGTACAAGCAGCTCCAAGCCAACTTAAGCTGCACATTCCTGGGTCACACAGGATCATTCACTTTGCTCTCAGAGGAATCTTCTCTGCTCTCTCATCTCATGACTCAAAAGTTCCTGGATTATGCAGTTTCCAGGTGTTCTCACCAGCTATTCCTTACACATTGATCTAAGGTCTATGCTTCACAGTGGGTGAGGTCATGACTCAGGTTCCTGCATAGGCAGGACTGGAAAAGCTCACTTAACAAAACACCCCTATTTTCCCAAACAGGCTGACTGTTGGTGACAGGCCAGGAGCTGTGATCTTCAGTGGGTTCAGCTTTTCTGCTTAGTTTGGGTTTTGTTGTTGTTCGGTCATTAAGTCTTGTCTGACTCTTTGTGACCTCATGGACTGCAACATGTCAGGCTCCTCTCTCCTCCACTATCCTCCCAGAGTTTGCTCAAATGCATATCCATTGAGTTGATGGTGCTAACCATCTCTTCTTCTGCTGCCTCTTTGTCATTTTGCCTTCAATCTTTCCCAGCTTCAGGGTATTTTCCAATGAGTCTGCTCTTCATATCAGCTGCCCAAAGAACTGGAGCTTCAGCAACAGTTCTTCCAATAAATATTCAAGATTTATTTATTTTAGGATTAACCAGTTTGATGGAGATTTGCAGTTCAAGAGACTCTCAAGAGTCTTCTCTGGACCCACAATTCAAAAGCAACAATTCTTTGTTGCTCAGCCTTCTTTATGGCCCAAATCTCACATCCATACATGACTACTGGAAAAAACAACAACAACAACAACATAGCTTTGATTGTACAGACATTTGTTGACAAAGTGACATCTCTTTTTAATATGATATCTAGATTTGTCACAGGTTTTTTTTTCCCCAAGGAACAAGTGTTTTTTAAATTCATTGCTGCAGTCACCATCTCCAGTGATTTTGGAGCCCAAGAAAATGAAATTTGTCACTGCTCCCACCTTCCTTCCCCCATTTGCCATGAAGTGACGGGACCCGATGTAATGATAATAGGTTTTGAATTTTGAGCTTTAAGCCAGCGTTTTCAATCTCTGTTTTGACTCTCATCAAGAGTCTCTTTAGTTCCTCTTCACTTTCTATCGTTAGAGTAGTATCCTCTGCATATCTAAGGTTATTGATATTTCTCCTGGAATTCTTGATTCCAGCTTGTGCTGTGAGCATACCAGAATCCAAGACTAGCAAAATTCTTTAATTATGGACATGGTTGGGAGGACCTGTGTTTCACTGAGTTCTTTGTTCAGACTGCACGTCTGATTTGGTTCTACAGTTGAGCAAAGCCACTTGTTGGGAGTTATACTTGCACTGTGCAGGTAGGAACTCAGTCTGCCAAAATCCATGTGCTTATTGGAATATCTTTCCCCATCACAATCAGATTCACAGTGATTAAGACTTTCAGATTTCCATATAATCTTCATTGAGTATAACCACATTACAGATTTGCACTAATTGATCCACAATACTGCTTCTGCTGCTGCTAAATCACTTCAGTCGTGTCCGACTCTGTGTGACCCCATAGACGGCAGCCTACCAGGCTCCCTCATCCCTGGGATTCTGCAGCCAAGAACACTGGAGTGGGTTGCCATTTCCTTCTCCAGATTCACGTTACTAGAATGCTGTATTTCACCTCTGGTCTCTATTCTTAAAGGAGAAACAATTGGCTCAGGGAAGACTTCTCAGTATGACTCTGCCATCCTGCTGGAAGGGCAGTACAGTCAGCACGGAATAATTTTTATTACTTTTCTAATGCAGTCTTTCTTGGTCTCAGTGTTGTCTTTTCCATAAATAGTTGTTAGTTTTTCTTCTTGTGAGGGGACATCCTATCTCTTATAGCCAGGAACAACATATGTCACCATCTTGGTGACATCAGTCCTGAAAGTTTTGTATTATTAACTTTTCTTGGAGACAGCAGATTCTATACAGTAGTGGTACCACTCTATATCTCCTCAAGAATTAATGATTGCCAATCTGCCTTCATTTATATCTGCTGCAAGACCTACTAGTATTACTGCATATTCTGTTTGTTTTCACTCATCAAAATGCCTGACAAACTGATTTTTATCAAAAGTGCACAAGCAACTGAACAGAAGAAAATAAAGTTGTCAGTACATGGTACTGAAACAATTCAACCTTTATAGGTTACAAAATGATCTTTAACTTAAATATAACACTTTCTAAAAATATTAACTCAAAATGCATCAAAGAATGATATATAAATAGTAAAAGTTTCAAACTTTTCAATAAAACATCAGAGAACAATATTCAGAACCTAGGCTTTGATAAAGTATTCTTGTATGCAAGTATGGCTCAAAAAAATTAATTGTACTTCATCAATATAATAATTTTGTTCTTTGAAAGACACTGTTAAGAAAATGAAGATTATAAGTTGTAGTTTGGGTGCAAATATTTGAGGACCACAAAGTCATCAAAGGATTGGGATCTAGAATATAAAAAGAACTAGCAAAACTCAAATCTGGGTGGCTAATAGACACATGAAAAGATGCTCAAAATCATTAATTACTAAATAAATGCAAATCAAAACTGCAGTGAATTATCACCTCAAACCAGTCAGAATGGCTATCATCAAAAAGTGTACAAATAATAAATGTCAGAGAGGGTGTGAAGGGAAGGAAACCCTTCTGCACTGTTAGGAATATAAGTTGGTACAAGCACTATGGAGAACAGTATGTGGTTACCTAAAAAACTGAAAATAGAGCTATCATATGAACCTGCAGTCACACTCCTGGGCATATATCTGGATAAAATCATAACTCTGAAAGATACATGCACCCCAATGTTCATAACAGCACTATTTATAGTACTCTGCTATTAAACATAATGAAATAATGCCATTTGCAGCAACATGCATAAACCTAGGGATTGTAATACTGAATGAAGTAAGTTGGATAGAGAAAGACAAATATCTTATGACATCACTCATATGTGGAATCTAAGACAAATACTACAAATGAACTTACTTACAAAACAAGAATAGAATCACAGACATAGAAAACAAATTTATGGTTACCAAAGGAGAAGTGTTAGATGGGACAAATTAGAAATTTGGGCATAACATATACCTACTACTAAATATAAACTTGACAAGCAACAAGGACCTACAGTATATGTATTACATATATATATGTAGATGTATAACTGATTTACTTGGCTATATGTCTGAAACTAACACAACATTGTAAATCAGTTTATACTTCAGTGAAAAAAAGTACAATAATTAAAAAAACACAGTAGTTAAAGGAAATAAAAGATAATCCAATTAAAAAATAGGCAAAATCAAAGACAATTCACTGAATGGGATATAAAGATGGCAAATAAGTACAACTTTTTAAAATGAACATGAAGAAAATGAAAATTAAAACTACAATGACATATCAGTACAAACTTTTTAAATTCAGCAAATTAAAAAAAAAAAAAACAAGATAAAATGTCGTGGATGTGAAGAAATTGGACCACTCATAGATATCTACTTAGGATGTAAAATTGTACATTTTACTATGGAATGTACCACTTTATAAAACAGCTGGAGAGTTTCTTAGAAAACTAAGCATGAAATTCTCATACAACTAGCAATTATACTCATGAACATTTATTCCATAGGCATGAAATTTTTTGTGACCCTATGGACTGTAACCTGCCAGGCTCCCCTGTCCATGGGATTTTCCTGGCAAGAATATTGGAGTGGATTGCCATGCCCTCCTCCAGGGGGGCTTCCCAACCCAGAGACTGAACCTTTTTATGTCTCCTGACTTGTCAAGTGGGTTTTTGGTTTGTTTGTTTGTTTGTTTTACCATAGTGCCACCTGGGAAGTCCAATTACCATTTATAACCATGCAATATATCCATTTTGTCCACCTCCCAACCAACTTCCCCTTTGATAATCCCTTATGTCCTCTGTATCTGGATTTTGTGTGTTTGTTTGTTTTGTTTATCATTTTTAAGCCCACAAACTAGTGAAATAAATATTTAGTATATTTTTTTTTTCCTTCTGACTTTTTTCACTTAACATATTACGCTCAAGGTCCATCCATGTTTTCTCAAATGGCAAGATTTCATTATTTTATAGCTGAGCTGTCTTCCATTGTATGTATAAAATGCATCTTCTTTAATTATCTACCCTCAAAAGAACACAGGTTCTTTCCATATCTTGAATATTGCAAACAATGCTGTAATGAACACAGGAGTGAGTATATCTTTCTAAATTAGTGTTTTTAAATTCTGTGTATAAATACACAGAAGTGGAGTGGCTGGATCATACTGGAGTTCTAGTCATAATTTTTGAAGAATCTCCATATTGTTTTCTATTGTAGATGGATCAATTTACAATGCAAACAGGGTCTCTTTTTGACACCTCTCTAACTTTTGCTACTTCTTATCATTTTAATAATAGCCATTTGAACATGTTTAAGATAATATCTTAATGTGCTTTTCATTTGTAGTTTCCTGGTAAGTGATGTTGAAAATATTTAATGTGTTTTTTGGCAATCTGTATGTTTTCTTTGGAAAAATGTCTGAGTTATTTATATATATATATATATATATATATATATATATATATATATATATATATATATTTTGAGTTCCTAAAGTGTTTTATTTTTTATTTTTTTAATTTTAAAATCTTTAATTCTTACATGTGTTCCCAAACATGAACCCCCCCTCCCACCTCCCTCCCCATAACATCTCTGTGGGTCATCCCCATGCACCAGCCCCAAGCATGCTGTTTCCTGCGTCAGACATAGACTGGCGATTCAATTCTTACATGATAGTATACATGATAGAATGCCATTCTCCCAAATCATCCCACCCTCTCCCTCTCCCTCTGAGTCCAAAAGTCCGTTATACCCAACTGTGTCTTTTTTCCTGTCTTGCATACAGGGTCGTCATTGCCATCTTTTTAAATTCCATATATATGTGTTAGTATACTGTATTGGTGTTTTTCTTTCTGGCTTACTTCACTCTGTATAATCGGCTCCAGTTTCATCCATCTCATCAGAACTGATTCAAATGAATTCTTTTTAACGGCTGAGTAATACTCCATTGTGTATATGTACCACAGCTTTTTTATATTAACATTTTATTGGATAAATGATTTGCAAAGAAACCTCTTCCAGTCAGTGGGGTGTTTTTGTTTGTTTTAATGATGGTTTCCTTCACTTTGTGGTAGCCTTTTACTCTGATATTAGGGCTTCCCTGGCAGCTCAGAGGTTAAAGCTTCTGCTTGCAATGCGGGTGACCTGGGTTCGATCCCAGGGCAGATCACCTGGAGAAGGAAATGGCAACCCACTCCAGTATTCTTGCCTGGAGAATCCCATGGATAGAGGAGCCTGGTGGGCTACAGTCCACGGAGTCGCAAAGAGTTGGACACGACTGAGTGCCTTCACTTCACTTTACTCTGATATAGTGTAATTTTTGAATTTTTGCTTTTGTTGCACTTGCCTTTGGAGTCAGTTCCACGAAAATATCACTAAGAATGAAGTCAATGAAGTTACAGCCTATGTTTTTAGTTTGTTTGTTTATATCTTTATAATTTTTCTGTCATTGCAGGAGCAATATAATCACATCAAAAATATGAAAATACGAAACATAAAATCAAAATCACACACAATCCCTCAATCTAACAATGGCTCATTTGGCAAGAATTAACACCTAAACTTTTTTGTATAATTGCATATAATTTTGCAAATTGGTTTGTTTTTCAAAACAGATATAAAATATACATGGTACAAATTTTGAAAATAAAGAGAATGGCATATTAAACAATAAAGCAAGCTTCCCTCCAAGCATATATTTAGGCCTCCAGTCTTAATGCTGCCCCCTCAGTCACTATTACCAGTTAATTTTCTTCCATGTGTAGCCTACCAAATAATTTTATATGCATAGATAAATTGTCTACTCTCCATTGTCAGCACACTATTATTATTATTTACAAAGTTTTACTTTACTGTGTATACTGCTTGTACCTTGCTTTTTTTAACTTAACTTTCATATTACTTTGAGATACTTCAACATGTAGTGTCTTTTTTCTGTTCTATTTATTTATTAAATAATGAAATATAATTGAATATTACAACTAAATTACAATGGCATATTAATTTCAGTGTACAGCAAAGCTATTCAATTATACATATATATATTTTTTTCCAATTTATTTTCCCATGCAAGTTATGACAGAGTATTGGGTAGAATTCCTTGTGCTATTTAGTAAGTTCTTGTTGATCATCTATTTTATGTGCAGTAGCATATATATGTTAATCCAAAATACTTATAAAACAAGCTTATGGTTACCAAATGGGAAAGGCAGAGGGAATGGGTGAATTAGGAGTTTGGGGTTAATGCATACAGCCTATACTTTATTCTATGAACTTTATGGTTTCAGGACATACATATAAGTGTTAATCCATTTTGAGCAAATTTTCAGTGTGGTTTAAGATAGAGATATAGGTTAATTCTTTAGCATGTGGCTGTCCAGGTTTCCCATCATCATTTATTGAAGAGACTGCCTTTTCTCCATTGTATATCCCTTGATCTTTTGACATAAATCAATTTTCCATACACATGTGAGTTTATTTCTTGGTTCTCAGTTCTGTCCCATTCATATATATGTCTGCTATTGTGCCAATAGCATGCTGTTTTGTTTAGAATAACTTTGTAGTATAGCTTGAAATCAGGTAGTGAGATGTATCCAGCTATGTTTTTCCTTCTAAAGATAGTTTTGTTATTGGAAATGCTTTGTGGTCCCATGCAATTTTTAGAATTATTATTATTATTTTTAGTTCATTAAAATACATCATGGGATTTTGGTAGGAATTGCTTTGAATCTGTAGATGATTTGGGGTAGTATGGACATTTTAGCAGTATTAATTTTTCTAAAACATGAGCACAGAATATCTTTCCATTCATGCATGTCTTCTTCAATTTTTGATTATTGTCTTAGAGTTTTAGAGGACAGATCTTTCACCACCTTGGTTAAACATAGTCCTAAGTATTTCTTTGTGTTGGATTCAATTGTAAGTAGGATTGTTCTCTTAATTTTGCCTTCTCTTAGTTATTACTATATAGAAACACAACATATTTTTGCATATTGGTTTTGTATGTTGCAAATTGCTGAAGTTATTTATTAGTGCTATCAATATTTTTGTAGAGGCATTATGAATTTCTCTATCTGCCTGCAATGTGGGAGACCTGGGTTCGATTCCTGGGTCAGGAAGATCTTTTGGAGAAGGAAATGGCAACCCTCTCCAGTATTCTTGCCTGGAGAATCCCATGGACAGAGGAGTCTGGTGGGCTGCAGTTCATGGGGTGGCAAAGAGTCAGACATGACTGAGAGACTTCACTTATGATTTTTTCTACACAGTATCATGTCATATGTGAACAGTGACAGCTTCACTTCTTACTTTCTGATTTGAATGGCATTTTTATAGCTTAATTTCTGATTTCTGTGGTTAGATCTTCTACTTTTATGTTAAGTAGTGTGAGTGAGTATACTTTTGTTCCTGATCTGGGAGGAATGCCTTCAGCTCTTCACTGTTGAGCATGATGTTAACTCTGAATTAGTCATACATTGCTTTGATTATGTTGAGGTATATTTTTTACTACATTTGTTTTGTTAAAAGTTGTTTTTATCATAAGTGAATTTTGACTATTAGCAAATTCTTCTGTGTTTATTGAGATGGTCATATTATTATTCATTTTGTTAATGTGTTGTATCCTATCTCTATGACATATCCCATTTGATCATGGTGTATGATTACTTTAATGCATTGTTGAATTCAGCTTCATAGATATTTTGTTGAGAATTTTTCCATGTATGAGTATCAAAAATATATGCTTGTGTTTTTTTTGTGTGTGTGTGCTGTATATTTCTGATTTCAATATCAGAGTGATAATGTCCCTGTAAAATATATTCAGGAGCAGTCCTTCTTCAAATTTTTTCAAAAGTTTGATAAAGACAGACATTAAATCTGTGAGTGTTTTCACAGAACACATCAGTTAAACCATCTGATCCTGTACTTTTGTTGTCGGAAAGTTGTTGATTAACTATTCAGTTCCCTATGACTCATTGATCTATTCAGATTTTCTTTTTTTTTAATTTTCTAAACTTTATTATTATTATTTTTACTTTACAATATTGTATTGGTTTTGCCATACATCAACATAAATCCGCCATGGGTGTACATGTGTTCCCAATCCTGAATCCCCCCTCCCACCTCCCTCCCCATACCATCCCTCTGGGTCATCCCAGTGCACCAGCCCCAAGCATCTTGTATCCTGCATCAAACCTGGACTGGCGATTCATTTCACATATGATAATATACATGTTTCAGTGCCATTCTCCCAAATCATCATACCCTTTCCCTCTCCCACAGAGTCCAAAAGACTGTTCTATACATCTGTGTCTCTTTTGCTGTCTCGAATACAGGATTATCGCTACCATCTTTCTAAATTCCATATATATGCGTTAGTACTCAGATTTTCTAAACTCCATGATTCAAACTTGTATACTTCTAGAAACATGTTCTTTTTTTTTTTTTTTTTTTACGTTGTCTAACGTTTTTGGGCATAATTATTTTAGCATTATTTTATAATCCTTTGTATTTCTGTAGTATCAGTTGTAACTCCTCTTTCATTTTGATTTTACTTATTTGAGACCTCTCTTTTTCTCTTGTTTACTTTAGTTAAAGACTTATAATTTTTAAAATATATTCTCAAAGAGTCAGCTCTTTATTTTATTAGGTTATTTTTCTATTGCTCTTGGACTCTATTTCATGTATTTCCACATGTGTATTTTTTCTACTAATTTTGGATTTTTTTCTACTTAGGTAAAAAATTATATTGGTAATTTGAGATTATTTTGTTTCTTAATGCAGACTTGGATTGATATGGACTCCTCTCTTAGAATTACTGCTGTATCCCACAGGTTTGGGTATGTTATCATTCTGTTTTCATTATCTTTAGGTATTTCTGTTTTTTTTTTCCCAAAAAAGAGATGTTTATTATGAATTATGTTGTTCTTGTTCAGTTGCCCATTCATGTCTGACTCTTTGAAACCCCATGGACAGCAAATCAGGCCTCTCCATCCCTCACCATCTCGCAAAGTTGGTCCATATTCATGTTTGTTGCATCAGTGATGCCATCCAGCCATTTCATCCTCTGATGCCCTCTTCTCCTTCTTCCCTCAATCTTTCCCAGCATCAGGGATTTTCCAGTGAGTTGGTACTTCCCTGGTGGCTCAGATGGTAAAGCGTCTGTCTACAATGCGGGAGACCCGGGTTTGATCCCTGGGTCAGGAAGATCCACTGGAGAAGGAAATGGCAATCCACTCCAGTACTATTGCCTGGAAAATCCGATGGACAGAGGAGCCTGATAGGCTACAGTCCATGGGGCCACAAAAAGTCGGACACGACTGATCGACATTCCTGTAAATCTTTCCTGTTATTCCTGGATCTTCGCATAAGGTGACTAAAATACTGGAGCTTCAGCTTCAGCCTCAATCTTTCCAATGAGTACTCAGAGTTGATTTCCCTTAAGATTGACTGGTTTGATTTCCTTTTTGTCCAATGGACGTTAGGCAGTCTTCTCCAGCAGCACAGTTCAAAGGTATCAGTTCTTTGGTGCTCTGCCTTCTTTATGGCCCAGCACTCACAAGTATACATGACCATAGTCTTGGTCTATACAAACCTTTGTTGGCAGAATAATGTCTCTGCTTTTCAACACACTGTCTAGGTTTGTCATAGATTTCCTGCCAAGAAGCAATAATCTTCTGATTTCATGGCTGTAGTCCCCATCCACAGTGATTTTTGAGCCCAAGAAGAAGAAATCCGTCACTACTTCCATGTTTCCCCTTTCAATTTGCCATTAGGTAAAGATGTCAGATGCCATGATCTTTGCTTATTTGTTTGATTGTTTTTAATATTTAGCTTTAAGCTGGTTCTTTCACTCTTCTCCTTTACCCTTATCAAGAGGCTCTTTAGCTCTTCTTCACTTTCTGCCATTAGAGTGATATCACCTGCATGTCTGCCTATCTTGATTCCAGTTTGTAACTCATCCAGCCCAACATTTTTCATGGTGTGTTCAGCATATAGATGAAACAAACTGAGTGACAACAGACAGCCTTTTCATACTCCTTTCTCAAGCTTGAACCAATCAGTTGTCCAATACAGGGTTCTAACTTTTGTTTCTTGACCCACATACAGGTTTCTCAGGAGACAGGTAATAAGATGGTCTGATATTCCCAACACTTTAAGAGTTATCCAGTTTGTTATGATCCACACTGTCAAAGGCTTTAGCATAGTGGATGAAACAGCGGTAGATGTTTTTCTGGAATCCCCTTGCTTTCTCTATGATTCAGCAAATGTTGGCAATTTTATCTCTGGCTCCTCTTCCTTTTCTAAACTGAGCTTGGACATCTGAAAGTTCTTGGTTCACATAATGCTGAAGTCTATCATGCATGATTTTAAGCATGACCTTGCTAGCATGGGGGATGAGTGCAATTGTCCGATGGTTAGCACATACTTTAGTACTCTCCTTCTTGGGGATTGGGATGACTATTGACCTTTTTCAGTCCTGTGGCCACTGCCAGGTCTCCCAGATTCCTGACACATAGAATACAACACCTTGATGGCCTCATCCTTTAGGGTTTTGAATAGTTCTGCTGGAATTCCATTGTGTCCACTAGTGTTATTAACAGCTGTACTTCCTAAGACCCACTTGACTTCACACTCCAGAATATCTGGCTCTGGGTGACTAATCACATCATTGTAGTAACCTGGTTCTTCATAAATATCTTATTTTTGTAAAGTTCTTCTATGTATTCTTTCTGTCTCTTCTTGATTTCTTCAGCATTCTACTAGGTCTCTACCATTTTTGTCCTTTATTGTGCCCAGCTTTGTGTGAAATATTCCCTTGAGGTTTCCAATTTTCCTGAAGAGATCTTTAGTCATTCCCCTTCTGTTGTTTTCTTCTAGTTTTATACACTGTTCGCTGAAGAAGGCCTTCTTGTCTCTTTGTGCTATTCTTTGGAACTCTGCATTTAGTTGATCATACCTTTCCCTTTCTCTTTTGCTCTTCACTTATCTTCTCTCTTCAACTATTTGTAAAGCCTCCTCAGATAATCCGTTTGCCTTCTTGCATCTCTTTTTCTTTGGGATGGTTTTTTCCACTGTCTCTTGTACAATATTATGGACCTCTGTCCATAGTTCTTCAGGCACACTGTTAATTAGCTTCAATTTATTGTGGAGAAGGGGCTTTACATGATTGACTGGTATGATCTACTTCTAACAGAATCTCAAGAGTCTTCTCTAGCACAATACAAAAGCATCTATTCTTCAGTGCTTGGCATTCTTTATGGTCCAACTCTCACATTCATACATTACTACTGGGAAAAACATGGCTTTGACTATAACGACCTTTGTCGGCTAGGTGGTGCTTATGCTTTTATTATGCTGTTTAGATTTGTTACAACTTTCCTTCCAAAGAGAAAGTGCCTTTTAAATTCATTGTTGGAGTCACCATCTGCATTGATTTTAGAGCCCTAGAAAATAAAATCTGTCACTGTTTCTTCTTTTTCCTCATCTATTTGCCATGAAGTGATAGAACTAGATGACATGATCTTAGCTTTTTGAACTTTAAGTTTCAAGTCAGTTTTTTCACTCACCTCTTTTACCCTCATTAAGAGGCACTTTAGTTCCTCTTTGCTTTATGCCATTAGAATGGTATCATTAGCACATCTGAAGTTGTTGATATTTCTCCTGGGAATCTTGATTCAAGTTTGTGATTCCTCCAGCCTAGCATTACACAAGATGTACTCAGCACATAAGTTAAATAAGCAGGGTGATGATATACAGCCTCGACATACTCCTTTCCCAGTTTTGAACCAGTCTGTTGTTCCATGTCTGATTTGAACTGTTGCTTCTTGACGTGCATAAAGGTTTCCCAGGAGGCAGGTAAGGCAGTCTGGTATCTCCATCTCATTAAGAATTTTCCTCTGATGTCATCCATACAGTCCAAGTCTTTATTTAGCACAATCAGTGAAGTCAAAGGCTTTAGAATAATCAGTGAATCAGAAAGATAATTTTTTCCCTCAAAGATCCTTTGTTTTTTTCTATGATCCAATTGCCAACATCTGCTGGATCATGGAAAAAGCAAGAGAGTTCCAGAAAAACATCTATTTCTGCTTTATTGACTATGCCAAATCTTTTGACTCTGTGGATCACAATAAACTGTGGAAAGTTCTGAAAGAGATGGGAATACCAGACCACCTGACCTGCCTCTTGAGGAATCTTTATGCAGGTCAGGAAGCAACAGTTAGAACTGGAAATGTAACAACAGAGGCCACCTCATGCAAAGAGTTGACTCAATGGAAAAGACTTTAATGCTGGGAGGGATTGGGGGCAGGAGGAGAAGGGGACGACAGAGGATTAGATGGCTGGATGGCATCACTGACTCGATGGACATGAGTCTGAGTGAACTCTGGGAGTTGGTGATGGACATGGAAGGCTGGCGTGCTGTGATTCATGGGGTCGCAAAGATTTGGACACGACTGAATGACTGAACTGAACTGAATGAATATTAACAATCTGATCTCTGGTTGCTCTGCCTTTTTGAAATCCAGCTTGTTCACTTGGAAATTCTCAGTTCATGTACTGCTGAAGACTAACTTGAAGGTATTTGAGCATTACCTTGCTCACATGTGAAATGAGTGCAATTGTGTAGTAGATTTTTAAGTTACTCTGCCTTCAAATATTACTTGTTTAATTATAATGTGTCTGTATGTGGTTCTCCATAATTTTATCTTATTTGAAAATCTAGGTTTCCTGGAAATGGATGACTGTCTTCTTTCCCAGATTAAGACTGTTTTCAGTCATTATTTCTTCGAATAATTATTTTGCGGTCTTTCCCTCTTCTCCTCATGGGACTCCTGTACTGGGAATATTATTATAATTGATGTTGTCCTAGACATTTCTTAATGTATCTTCACTTTTTACAATTGTTTTTACTTTTTGATCTGGTTTATTTTTATTGCTTTGTCTTTCAGCTCACTGATTTGTTATTTTACTTCATCCAGGCTTCTGTTCAACCTTTTAAGTGTATTTTCAATTTATATCTTCTGTTTGGTACTTCCTTATATTTTCAGTCTCTTTGCTGAATTCTCACTGTGTTTAAATATCCTTCTTCTGAGTTTGGTGAGCATATTTAAGACTATTATTATTATTATTTGCTTTGTATTAGTTAGGCTATTTTATTTGGTTTATTAATGTTTTTTGAGTGGAAGAGTGTTGTTTTTTTTGTTTGTTTTGTTTGGAATATATTCATCTATTTCCACATTTTGAGTGACTACATTTTTCTTCACGTATGAAGCAAAGCAGCTGCATTTCCCATTCTTGAAATAATTGTCTTGTGTGGAAGATGATCCATTAAGCCAGAATTGCATTTTCCCCTGACCATCAGAGCCATTTGCTCAAGGAGTATCACTCATGTGGGTAGTCCATGCCTACTGGCTATTGCAGGGCCATAGTTATTATGCAGAAGGGTGACCAGTGTTAACAGTCTAGAGAGAGGGCATCAAAAATGGTCCACAACAGGTACATGATCAGCAACTTAAAATAATATTGAAAGAATTTCACCAGCTAGTTATTCTTTCTCCAGAAAATTTTCCAAATGTCTCCTTAGAATCTGCTTTAAGGTCAGTAACTGAAGTAACTGGGTCTCCACTACTTAAAATCTAAGTACTTTTCATACTATTGCCTTTACACTGGATCTCAGGGCAAACGGATCCTTATCTTTGTATGAGCCCTTTTAGAGTGGGTTCTCGATTTTTTACAACTCTGTGATCCTCCAGAACTTAATAGCCATGGATTTCATGGATTTTCAAAGCCAGATGTTTTAGGGACTCATCTTTTGGATTTTTGGATCTACAGGTTGTGGTGCCTAATGTGGGACACAACTTGTTCAATTCTCAAGGAAAACTCTATGGTTTGGGTATGCCTTCTATCCATGTGTTACTGCTCTTGAGATGAGGTACCAGGTAAGACCACAACTCTGCATCTTCTACCCATCTTGCATGTCTTTTATCTTTTGTTTTAGAGCGTTGATTATCTAGTTCTCAGTTCTTTTTCAGAAGAAAAGTATTCCTTATGTAGCTATCATTTGTTGAGTCAATCAGAGGAGGTGAGTTCAGGGTCTTCCTATGTCACCATTTTGATTCAGCACTGGAGGGTTTCTGTTTTATTCAAGATTGTATATTCTTAGAAGGCAGAAATTTAATCTCAAAATTGGTTTAAAATTTATTGCACCAAGTCTAGTAATAGTTATTTATGAATGTGGTAAAAATGAGAATGAATTTGCGTTAAGTAATATTAACTGCCATTGGATATCAACTTTATGTAAGATAGTATGGTTACAGAAGTGAGGAATAAGATCCTTGAGTTTTTATTTTTAATTTCACAATGTAACATGGAAAATAGTTTTTCAAGTAAATAAAACAATATAATGTCTTATTAGAAATAGTCACAAGGTGCCATGGGAACTCCCCGTCAAAAGAGGAATGTGTTTTCAGAGCTAGGGAAAAAAAAAAAAAAACAATAACAGAAAGAAAAACTAAACAAAGTCCATATCCTGAAAAGTCTGGTATCTTGAATAAATAATTTGGATTTTCATCCCATAAAAACTGGGGACTCATCCAAGGATTGTGAGAAAATGTGAATAAGGGAAAAATAATATGATTTGACCACGGACTGTTCTGGTTTTTCACATGAGAGTTTCATGCCCTGGGAAATAACTCAGTCTCAAGCAAAGTGGGAGAGTTGGTTGCCCATTTTGGGCATATCAGAATTTTAGCCTTCCAAGGATTGTAAGAAAATGTTAATAAGGGAAAATTAATACGGTTTGACCAAGGATTGTTTATGTTTTTCACATGAGAGTTTCATGCCCTGGGAAACGTCTCAGTCTCAAGAAAAATGGGACAGTCGGTTGCCCATTATGGGCATATCAGAATTTTAGCCTTAATGATAGCCAGACTGTGGAGGAGTAAAGAAGATGCTAGAGGCAATAACTAATTGTGAGAGAACTGCAATTCTGATGTAAATTATCCTTTGCAGTAAAATCATTTGGGTAAAATTCATTAGTAGTAACTTCAACGGTCTTCTATCACATAAATTGGGGGTACTGGGGACTTAAAATTAAATATTATAACTTCATAAGAAATTCTGTTGTTAAAATCATGTTTAACATTGTTGGTAAGTGGTTATTTATTTATTTATTGTATTTCCACAGTTCTCTTGAAGAGCACATTAGAAGACTGATCTTTCATGTCTAAAAGTTGCATAAAATATATAGCTATATATATTTGAGTAATCTTATAAGATATAAATCATAAATATGAAAATATATTTTATAGAATTTGCTTACATGCAAAATTTGTGCTTTTTTTTTTTGCCTGGTTTGATTATTTTCACTCAGCTACAATAACAGTCCTTTGAAAATCAAAATCAAAACATGTATAGAAGTTGATAAGAATAAAATTCAGTAAACTTGGAAATAAGGGAAAAATTGTGGCAGATTAATTTGTAATTGGGTATGTGGTAAATCTCTGAGCCCTAAATGGCTTCACAGTTTAGCATAATTGCAAAGAAGAAGAAGAAAAAAAAAAACTTCAGTAGCTACATTCAAAGATATAGCTGTCATAAGGTCTAGAGAGCAAGGCATAGCAGCCACATTTTACAGCCAATCATCGTACAACACATCAAACCAAATAGAAACACAGAAAAATAAGATAAAAAGAGAACTATAAAGTACACAGAAAAAAAAAATGAAAAAAATGTTCAATAGCAACTCCTTGTATATGATTAAAAATATTAAAAGTAAATATATTAAATTCACCCATTAAAAGACAAAGTGGTTGAATAGATTTTTAAAAAACACCCAAATTATGCTATCTACAGAGACTCACATTAGAATTAAGACCAAATGTGCCTTGTAAATAAAGGGATAAATCAAGATAATTTTTTGAAAAAGGCAAAGAAAACTGAGCTGAGGTGATTGTACATCTATCAGACAAAATGACTTCTAGTCAAAAACACACAAGTGACTAAAAAGGACATGATGTTAAAAGTAATAGCTCTAGATGAAGATAATAATAATTACAAATACATATGCTCCCAACACCAAAGCTCCTAAATATATAGAGCCAACAACAAAAATCTGAAGGAATAAATAGTTAAAAAAGCAGTTATAATGAAAGAAAGACTTCTGTACTTTGCATGTAGTCATGAATAGGTCATCCAAATACAAAATCAATATAGAAACAACAAACTTTGAAGAACACTATATGGCAAATGGAACTAACAGAACAGTCTACAAGACAGCAGCAAAATATTCTCAAGTGATTATGAATCATTCACTGTTAGATTACTTGCTAGCTAACAAAACCAGTCTAAACCAATTAACAAAGACAAATAACTTCAAGTATTTTTCTGAAAACAATAAAGTAAAACTAATAATCAATTAAGAAATAAAGCTGGGAAGGATAAATATACACAAATTGAACAACAAAATCTAATCTTAAAGTCAAAGAACACTGTTGTAACTTCTTGCCACCTTCTATTGCCACAGGCACTCCTCATACACCCCAGTTGTGGCTGCAATGTCCATCTCTGTTCTCAGCCAGAGTGGATAATGTGCCCAAATCAGTGAATATTGAGTCCCATGGTAAGTGCAACCAAAGAAGAATGAAAATCTCTCTATACAGCCACAGAAGGAGCAAATTAAATCCTCAGTCAGCTTGGTAAACTCTACATCTGTGGAATATCTGAATAGATGTGTTTCCACAATTTAAGGGTAGTCTAGCTTTAATAATTGTGGAATTTGGGAGCAAACACACATAGGAACTAATCTCTGCAGATGGTGACTGCAGCCATGAAATTAAAAGACGCTTGCTACTTGGAAGAAAAGCTATAACCAAACTAGACAGCATATTAAGAAACAGAGACATTACCTTGTCAACAAAGGTCCATATAGTCAAAGCTATGGTTGTTCCAGTAGTCATGTATGGATGTGAGAGGTGAACTATAGAGAAAGCTGGGTGCCAAAGAATTGATGCGTTTGAACTGTGGTTTTGGAGAAGACTCTTGAGAGCCCCTTGGACCACAAGGAGATTCAATCAGTCTATCCTAAAGGAAATCAGTCCTGAATATTCATTGGAAGTACTGATGCTGAAGTTGAAACTCCAATAATTTGGCCACCTGATGTGAAGAACTGACTCACTGGAAAAGACCCTGATGCTGGGAAAGATTGAAGGCAGGAGGATAAGGGGATGACAGATGATGAGATGGTTGGATGGCAACACCAACTTTATAGACATGAGTTTGAGCAAACTCTAAGAGTTGGTGATTGACAGGGAAGCCTGGTGTGCTGCAGTCCATGGGGGTCACAAAAAGTCGGATACGACTGAGCCACTGAACTGAATTGAACATATAATAACTGGACCAGGTCAGAGTTCAAGCTGGCCCCACAGTAACCAAAAACAGTTCCAGAGATACTTAGAGGTATTGGAGAGCTTCCTAGGGAGGTGGAATTGGCTGTGGCTCACTATGGGGACAAGGTAACTGACAGCTGAGGCCCCAGGAAATTATTATCATTATTACTATTATGTTTTGTTTCATTTTATTCGGTTGTTTTCTTTTATTTTTAATTTTAACTTTATTTTTTATTTACTCTTTTAATGTTTTTATTTTCTATACATTGTATTATTTTATTTTCTACTTTTACTGTAGAAAAGTAAAAGGTTTTTTTTTACTTTTCAGTTTTATTCTCATATTACATTATTTTTGTTTTCTTTTGTTATCTCTTTATTAAGTATATTTTCTATCTTTCTATTCTCATTTTATTTTTTCTATTTTCTATTTTCCTTTTTGTTTTCATTTTTCCTTTGTTTTTGTCTTTTTTATTGTTATTGGTAGTTAATTTTATGCTTTCTTTGCCCTGAATTCTTTAATTTTTTTTTTCTGACTTTGAATTATCTGTTTTTGAAAGTTTAGTTTTTTGTTTATTTTAATGTTCATTTATTCAGTTTCTCTTCCCTTCCATTTTTGTTTTCTCTCTTTTTTCCCTTCTGTTTGTGTGTCTTTTTATGTGTATGACTGTTTCATTTTGCTTTTGTCTTTTGTATTATGAGTTGTCTCTTTTCATTTTCTATATATATATATATATATATTTTTTCTTTCTTTCTTTTCCATGTCATGCATCTTGTGGGGTCTTTTTTCTCTGGCCAGAGGTTGGGCCTGAGCATCTGGGGTGGGAAAGAAAAATCCAGGATGATGGACTGTCAGAAAATTCCTTGCCCAAAGAACTATTAATTGATGAATGCCCTCCCAGAGCTCTCCATCTCAAGACAAAGACACAGTTCCACCCAATGATCAACAAGCTCCAGTGCTGGTTGCTTCATTCCAAACAATGAGAAAGACAAGAATACAAACCCATCCATTATCAGACTGGCTGCTTAAAATCATATTAAGCTCAAAGACACCCCGAAATATACCATCTGATGTGGTCTTGTACATCACAGAGATAAGAATTATCTCCACCCACTAGGCTGCAGGCAATATCCCACAAAGACCAAGAAGCCTACCCAAGAAACTGGACCAATCACACCCTCTGGGAGCAGACGTCAGAAGCAAGAGGAACTGTGACATTGCAGTCTGCAAAAAGGAAACATCAAATAGTAAGTTAAAAAAATAAGACGATATTTAAATATATTGCATACAGAGGAAACAGGTTTAAAAAAAAAAAGACTAAACAGATAAAGAGGAAATAGACAGTCTTTCTGAGAAAGACTTCAGAGTAATGAAAACAAATGTGATTTAGTATATTAGAAATTGAAAGGAGAAAATACAAGAAATGTTTAACAAGGATATGACAAAACTAAAGAACAAACAAAGAGTGGTGAGCACAAAATAACTGAAACTAAAAATACAATAGAAGGAATCAATGGCAGAATGACTGAGGCAGAACATCAGATAAGTGAAGTGGGAGATAGGCAGAATGGTGAAAAATCTGCTGTGGGACAAAATAAAGAAAAATATAAAAAGAATTCAGTAAATTCAGTGCAGTATCAGAGATATCTGGGACAAAATTAGATGCACCAACATTCAAATTTATGGTGGTCCAAGAAAAAGAAGAAAGAGAAGGGGTCTGAAAAGAAATTTCAACACATTATAGTAGAAAACCTTTATAATGTGGAAAAGGATATAGTCAATCAAGTCCAGGAATTGCTGAGTGCCATAAAAGATAAACCAAAAGAGAAAGGCTGAGAAACATAGTAACTGAAATAACAATCCCCTCTCTCAGTGCCTACAATCTTACCTGGGTTTCAGACCTAGGTAGGATGCTAGGCACTGAGAGAGGGGATCAGGGGGCAGACAGACTGAAACTACAGTCCCAGACAACTAGCTAACCAGATCACATGGACCACAGCATTGTCTAACTCAATGAAACTAAGCCATGACTTATGGGGACACCAAAGATGGAGAGGTCATGGTGGAGAGGTCTGACAAAATGTGGTCCACTGGAGAAGGGAATGGCAAACCACTTCAGTATTCTTGCCTAGAGAACCCCATGAACATTATGAAAAGGCAAAAAGATAGGACCCTGAAAGAGGAACTACCCAGGTCAGTAAGTGCCCAATATGCTACTGGAGATCAGTGGAGAAATAACTCCAGAAAGAATAAAGGAATGGAGTCAAAGCAAAACACAAAATCTAGCTGTGAATGGCACTGGTGATAGAAGCAAGATTCAATGCTGTAAATAGCAATATTGCATAGGAACCTGGAATGTCAGGTCCATGAATCAAGGCAAATTGGAAGTGGTCAAACAGGAGATGACAAGAGTGAACATTGACATTCTAGGAATCGGCAAATTAAGATGAATGGGAATGGGTGAATTTAACTCAGATGGCCATTATATCTACTACTGTGGTCCAGAATCCCTTAGAAGAAATGGAGTAGCCATCATAGTGAACAAAAAAGTCCGAAATGCAGTACTTGGATGCAGTCTCAAAATGATCTCTATTCGTTTCCAATGCAAACCATTCAATATCACAGTAATTCAGGTCTATGCCCCGACCAGTAACACTGAAGAGGCTAAAGCTGAACAGTTCTATGAAGATCTACAAGATCTTTTAAAACTAATATCCAAAAAAAGATGTCTTTTTCATTATAGGGGAATAGAATGCAAAAGTGGGAAGTCAAGGAACACCAGGAGTAACAGGCAAATTTGGCCTTGGAGTACAGAATGAAGCAAGGCAAAGGCTAATAGAGTTCTACCAAGAAACTGCACTGGTCATAGCAAACACCCTCTTAAACAACACAAGAGAAGGCTCTACAAATGGATATCACCAGATGATTGACACCAATACCAGATTGATTATATTCTTTGCAGCCAAAGATGGAGAAGCTCTATACAGTCAGCAAAAATAAGACTGGGAGTTGACTGGCTCAGATCATGAACAGCTTATTGTCAAATTCAGACTGAAATAGAAGAAAGTGGAGAAACCACTAGACAACTCTGGTATAACCTAAATCAAATTCCTTATAATTGTACAGTGGAAGTGAGAAATAGATTTAAGGGGCTAGATCTGTTAGACAGAGTGCCTGATGAACTATGGATAGAGGTTAGTGACATTGTACAGGAGACAGGAATCAAGACCATCCCCATGGAAAAGAAATACAAAAAAGCAAAATGGCTGTCTGGGGAGGCCTTACAAATAGCTGTGAAAAGACCAGAAGCAAAACAAAGAGAAAAGGAAAGACATACCCATTTGAATGCAGAGTTCCAAAGAATAGCAAGGAGAGATAAGAAAGCCTTCTCTGCAATCAATGCAAAGAAATGGAGGAAAATAATAGGATGGGAAAGACTAGATATCTCTTCAAGGAAATTAGATATACCAAGGGAACATTTCATGCAAAGATGGGCTCAATAAAGGACATAAATGGTATGGACCTAACAGAAGCAGAAGATATTAAGAAGAGGTGGCAAGAATACAGAGAAGAACTCTACCAAAAAATATCTTCACAACCCAGATAGTCATGGTGGTGTGCTCAGTCACCTAGAGCCAGGCATCCTGGAATATGAAGTCAAGTGGGCCTGAGGAAGAATCACTACGGAAAAAGCTAGTGGAGGTGATTGAATTTCAGTTGAGCTAATTCAAATCCTGAAAGATGACACTGTGAAAGTGATGCACATAATATGCCAGCAAATTTGGAAAACTCAGCAGTGACCAAAGGACTGGAAAAGGTCAGTTTTCATCCTAATTCCAAAGAAAGGCAATGCAAAAGATTGGTCAAACTACTGCACAATTGCACTCATCTCACATATTAGTAAAGTAATGCTCAAAATTCTCCAAGCAAGGCTTCAGCAATATGTGAACTGTGAACTTTCAGATGTCCAAGCTGGGTTTAGAAAAGGGAGAAGAATCAGAAATTAAATTGCCAGCATCCACTGTATCATCAAAAAAGCAAGAGAGTTTCAGAAAAACATCTATTTCTGCTTTATTGACTATGTCAAAGCCTTTGACTGTATGGATCACAATAAACTGTGGACAATTCTGAAAGAGATGGGAATACCAGACCACCTGACCTGCCTCTTGAGAAACCTATATGCAGGTCAGCAACAATGTTAGAACTGGACATGGAACAACAGACTGGTTCCAAATAGAAAATGAAGTATGTCAAGGCTGTATATTGTCATCCTGCTTATTTAACTTATATGCAGAGCACATCATGAGAAAAGCTGGGCTGGATGATGCACAAGCTGTAATCAAGATTGCCAGGAGAAATACCAATCACCTCAGATAAGCAGATGACACCACCCTTATGACAGAAAGTGAAGAAGGACTAAAGAGCCTCTTGATGAAAGTGAAAGAGAAGAATGAAAAAGTTGGCTTACACCTCAACATTCAGAAAACTAAGATCATAGCATCTGGTCCCATCACTTCATGGCAGATAGATGGGGAAAATTGGAAACAGTGGCTGACTTTATTTTACTGGGCTCCAAAATCACTGCAGACGGTGATTGTTACTCCTTGGAAGGGAAGTTATGACCAACCTAAATAGCATATTAAAAAGCAGAGACATTGCTTTACCAGCAAATGTCCGTCTATTCAAGGCTATGGTTTTTCCAGTGGTCATGTATGGATGTGAGAGTTGGACTATAGAGAAAGCTGAGCACCGAAGAGTTGATGCTTTAGAACCGTGGTATTAGAGAAGACTCTTGAGAGTCCCCTGGACTGCAAGGAGACCGAACCAGTCCATTCAAAAGGGGACCAGTCCCAGGTGTTCATTGGAAGGACTAATGCTGAAACTGAAACTCCAATACTTTGGTCACCTGGTATGAAGAGCTGACTCATTTGAAAAGACCGTGATGCTGGGAAAGATTGAGGGCAAGAGAAGGGGATGGCATAGGATGAGATGGTTGGATGGCATCATTGACTCGATGGACATGGGTTTGGGTGGACTCTGGGAGTTCGTGATTGACAGGGAGGCCTGGTGTCCTGTGGTTCATGGGGTCACAAACTGTCACACACCACTGAGCAACTGAACTGAACTGAACTGAACTAACAGTATTAAAAAACAATTTAAAATTATTAAAAGTAGCAAGGAAAAAGAAACACAACATTCCATAAGTTTATGGATTGATTTTTCAGCAGAAACTATGCAGGTCTGAAAGGAAAGGCACTATCTATTAAAGTGATGAAAGAGAAAAACCTACAACCAAGAATACCCTATTTATCAAAGCTCTCAATTAAACTGAATAGAAAAATCTAAAGCTTTACTGATAAGCAAAAGATAAGAAAAATCATCACCAAGAAACCAGCTTTACAACACTTGCTAAAGAAAATTCTCTAGATGTCAACCACAAGAGAAGAGAACAAAAGAGGAAGGGAAGAAAAAAAAAATAAAAAAGAACTACAAAAACAAACCCAAAGCAATTAAGACATTGGCAGTAGGAACATACATATCAATAACTACATTAAATGTAAATGTGTTAAATATTTCAACCAAAAGACAGATACTGGCAGAGTTGATACAAAATTTATGCCATATATATACACTGTCAACAAGAAAACCATTTCAGATCTAGGGACATGTATAGACTCAAAGTGAGGGAATGGAAAAAGATAACTCATGTAAATGGAAGTCCAAAGAAAGCTAAAGTACTGATACTCACGTCAGACAAGATAGATTTTGAAATAAAGACTGTTACAATAGACAAGGAAGTATATTTTATAATGATCAGGGAATAAATCAAAAAATATATTTCTAAATATATATGTAGCCTCCTGCATGATGTTTCTCATAAATCCTCTGTTCCTTATCAGTTCCTGGCAGCAGGGACGAGTGGAACAGCACACCACTCCCAGGACTGAGGTCATAGGATGAAACACATACATGAATCTCCTTCAATAAACATTCTCCTTACCACAAAACTGCTTAGTCTCAATCTTCTTTCTTGAAATATGAATTGTCTCCTGACCTTATGACCATTGTTAATCCCTTGTTCCCTTGATAACGGTTGCTGCTGTACGTTTGTTTTTCTGATCGTTGTCATTATCAAAAGAAATTCCTTGTACAACAGCCTATATATACTCACAGAAAGATCTTTAAAACACCCTTGCTCCAACAGAGGCTTGGGTCCCCGTGTCTCTCTCTCTCTTTCCCCTCCCTCCGGCTGATTCTCGAGCGTGGAAAGGCCCTGAGCTCAATCCTGACTGGGCTTTCAACACCTCCTCGAGAGGGTGACCTGTACCTTTGTGAGCAGTGCAAGCCCTGTTCTAGGGTTTTATTGGTTTTCTGCATAAACCAGGGAATATTAGCTTCTTTCTTTCTTTCACTTTCTTATCATTGACTCTGGTTCACCAGGTTCCAGTCCATTAAAGGACACCAAAATGTGGCACCCAAAACAAGGATCGGTATACGTGACATTTCGGATGGAGTGACTCGGGACCTACCAAGGTTGGTAAGTACTAAGACACGGGTCAAACAGCTGGAAAGCCCCATGATTTCTCTATTTCACTTCACCATTTGCTTAAAGTTCAAGGACTTTTGGTTTTGCACCAATGAATAGGGGCTTCTCTTTGAACAGTACTCAAGCATAATCCCTGGTTCTCTGATGAAGGCAGTTTTGATTTAGAAGTTTGGCACCTGGTCAAAGAAAATGTTGAATGAACTGCCAGGCAGGGAGAGAACATTCCAATTGATTTTTGGCCCCTATGGGCTCTCAATAAAGCTGTAATTCTGCCATTTCAAGGTTATCCTAGCCCTCACAATATTGTACAACAGACGGAACACTTGTTACATGAATATGAATTAGATGATGAAACTTTACAAAAGGCCCAATGAGATCAGCATAAAATATTTCTGAATTTTCCTACAAGCCCTGCCCCGGCTGCTCCAAATGCTCCTCCTATGCCAGCAGACACAAATCCAAAAGTCTCTCCTTTGCTAGAACCTAATAATTCTGACAACGACTCTCCTGAGACACTTTTTGACACCAAAACTGGCAATACTTTTCTGGATAATAATGATAAGCCTTTAGCACAGACTCATACTTGCAAAAAATTGATACCTACTCACTCTCCTCCATGACAGAGGCTCTCTGAAATGCTGGCTTTGCAATCACAAGTCTCTGAAGCCAATGTTTTTTCCGCCTTTCCAGTTTTAAGAAATCCTGGCACTCAAGGGCACACAACACCTGAATATGAAGGTATTAACTTTTTTCACATGCAGCAAAAGAAAGAGGCTGTAACTATGCATGGTCCAATTTCACCTTTTACTAAAGACCTTCTAAACACTGTGGCATCTTCTATTGGAAACTTTATTCCCTATGATTGGTGAATTTTAATGAGAGCTCTCCTTAAACCAGGAGAATATCTTCAATGGACAATATGGTTTCATGATATAGCCAGAGATCATGCTAACAAGAATGCTCAAACTGGCACTCCCCAAAACCAAATTACTTTTGAAATGTTAACTGTCACCAGAAAGATTCATGGCATAGAAGCTCAAATGCAATGCCCTCCTTTGTTGCATGAACAATTAAAAACAGTGGCCCTTGAAGCTCGGGGTTGAATGACTACTCAAGGAGAGCCCACAGGTAGCTACACTAAAATATTATGAGGACCATGCCCTTCGTCCCAGGTAAGGAGCAGCAGCTGCATTTTGCTGGAGCAGCCGTGAAGAGATACCCCACGTCCAAGGTAAGAGAAACCCAAGTAAGATGGTAGGTGTTGCAAGAGGGCATCAGAGGGCAGACACACTGAAACCATACTCACAGAAATATAGTCAATCTGATCACACTAGTACCACAGCCTTATCTAACTCAATGAAACAAAGCCATGCCTGCGGGGCAACCCAAGATTGGCAGGTCATGGTGGAGAGGTGATCCACTGGGGAAGGGAATGGCAAACCACTTCAGTATTCTTGCCTTAAGAACCCCATGAACAGTATGAAAAGGTGAAATGATAGGATAATGAAAGGGGAACTCCCCAGGTCAGTAGGTGCCCAACACACTACTGGAGATCAGTGGAGAAATAACTCCAGAAAGAATGAAAGGATGGAGCCAAAGCAAAACCAATACCCAGCTGTGGATGTGACTGGTGAGAGAAGCAAGTCCGATGCTACAAAGAGCAATATTGCATAAGAACCTGGAATGTAAGATCCATGAATCAAGGCAAATTGGAAGTGGTCAAACAAGAGATGGCAAGAGTGAACGTCGACATTCTAGAATTCAGTGAACTAAAATGGACTGGAATGGGTGAATTTAACTCAGATGACCATTACATCTACTACTGCAGGCAGGAATCCCTCAGAAGAAATGGAGTAGCCATCATGGTGAAGGGTTAATTGGGTAGCAGATATGTACCTGCAAACGGGTCTCTCTGCTCAGGCTGAGCGTCCTTGCATACAAGGCGTTCTGCCAAAGAGTCTGGACACAGCCTTGAGTTTAATGGTCCATTGCAAATGAGGGAGCATTTCCTTCTTGAGATAAGAAGGAGATGAGGGCTTTGGGCAGACTCTTCAGTAGACAGAGATTTCACTCCCCTTTGCTATACAATAACATGTATGCACCTGCACTGTACTGAAAAGGCTTATTCTTACAGTCTGGAATTCTGCCTAAGGAGGGCTTTATAATAATAAACGGCAATTAGTTTGCCCAGTTGTTCCTCTGGCCAGAGTGGTGTCCTGTCTGTCTTTTGTATGTCTTGTATGTTTTATGTCATTTCACTCGTAATCTCCAGAAATCTCCTACATCTGGTGCCCAACGTGGGGCTCGAGTGAAACCGAAAGGGTGAGTAACCCCGGGGGGATTTTAAATCCATAGCAGGGGAACTTTCGGGAAAATCATGGGGAATTCCTCACCCTAGCAGGGGAACTTTCAGAAAATCATGGGGAATTTCTCACCCTAGCAGGGGAACTTTCAGAAAATCATGGAGAATTGATAGGGGAATTCATGTACATGGAGTTAGTCCAAGGACTTCTCCACTCCATAGGAGTTAAAGCCTCTACTCGTCAGTTGAGTGAGCTCTTTCGCTTGGTGGAGCAATATTATCATTGGTTTCAATATCAAACTAAGTTACAATTAAACTTAAAGGAATGGAAAATAATTCAAAAGGAATTGAAAAAGCAACATCAGAAGGGTAATATGATCCCTTTGAAGTTATAGACTTTGTGTAGTGCAATAACACAGGCTTTGACCTTGCTCTCTACTGACAATGAAACTAAATCTAATGCTTCAAGGAGGGGAAAAATAACTTATGAGGATATGTCAGACATTAATGGGGCTTCTGCATTGCCTGAAGGCAAGGATACAAGTGAGCCTCCTCCTGTAAATGGTGAAACATCGGGCAGTTCAGAATCAGATTCGGAGGCTTCTTCGGTTTCGTCAGAGGGCAAAGAGATTAAAGAAATGACCCATCTATTCCGGGAATAGTGGAAATCCTGTAAGGAGGAGAAAAAATCTACACCTTCTGCTCCTCCTTGTGCTTCTCTTTTCCCCACTGAGGTTAATCGGCCCGATGTGGGCAGGGAACATTGTCGGTTCTCCTTTCCTTTGTCTATGCTTCATGATGATGACTTGTCTGCTCCGCCTGGTGGGTTTATCGACCCTCCACAATTGTTTCCCATCCAGAGACAGCAGGATGGCAATGTGATAAATGTTCAATGTGCTCCTTTGGAATATAAATTTTTAAAAGATCTTAAAGCTGCAGTAGCACAGTACGGTCTTCAATCTCCCTTTGTTTTGGCTATGTTGGATCATTGGGAAAAGGCAAATTAATCATTCCATTAGATTGGGAATCTATTGCCCAAGCTGTCTTGGAGGGCTCTCAATGGTTGCAACTTCGTAGCTGGTGGGAAGAAGAAGCTAGAAAGCAGGCTCGGATTAATGAGGGACAAAATCTCCCTGGTCCTCTCGAGGACAAACTAATGGGAGAAGGCCAATATCGGGCTTTAAGAGAACAGGCTCAATACTCTGATCAGGACTTACAACAAGTTCGCCAGGTCTTTTTATGAGCATGGCGCCATGTGGTGCCTACTGGCCAAGCCAAGCCCTCCTTTGTTAAAACAATGCAAGGCCCTAATGAGCCATATACTGATTTTGTAGCAAGATTGAGGGTAGCTGTGGAATGGGCTGTAGGGAGGGATGAGATTTCAGAGATATTATTACAAACTTTAGCATTTGAAAAGGCAAATCCTGAATGCAAGCGTATACTGGGACCTTTAAAGGGACAGGGTGGATCTATAGCTGAATATATCAGAGCCTGCTCGGGAGTAGGAGGAACTGAGCATCAGGCTAATGTCTTTGCTACAGCCTTGGCCAAGGTTATGAGACCACCAAAGGGAGGTAACTGCTTTCATTGTGGAAAACCTGGTCATATGAAAAAAGAGTGTCAGAAATTAAAAGCTGATCAAGGTGCAATTCCTAAAGCCAGATCTCTTGCTGGGAAGAATAAGACTCCTCCCGGACTTTGTCATAGGTGTGGGAAGGGGTTTCATTGGACTAATGAATGCAGATCTAAAACAGATAAAATGGGCAACCCGATACCTGGAAACTATCCTGCGGGCCTGAGTCCTTGGGGCCCAGGAATAATACCGGGGACTTCTCCTCCTTGTCCTCCTCTCATTCCATCTGCCCCAACCCTGTTCCCTCCCAACAACCATTACGAATTGATGCCCCGTTAAAAGGACGTCAGATGATGATTTCTGACTTACAGTCTGCTACTTCAGGGAGTGCTGCTGCTGATTTGCCACTAGCTGACAATGTTCTTTTGTCACCAGGGGGAGGCATTTATAAATTAAAAACAAATGTATTTGGACCACTGCCTAAAGGCACTTTTGGCTTGATATTAGGCCGTAGCAGTGCAGCTTTGAGAGGTTTAACCATAATTCCTGGGGTAATAGACTCTGACTAGGTTGGGGAAATTTTAATTATGGTCTCTACTTTTACCACACTTTCATTGTTAGCTGGGGAACGTATTGCCCAGATACTTCTCCTACCTTATCACCCCTTTTTGGCTCTTCCTAATGAACGAACAGGGGGATTTAGAAGTACTGGGTGACATATATTTTGGGAAATGCTTATCAGAGATTCTTGCCCTGTTCTCTCCTTGATTATACAAGGAAACAACTTTGAGGGACTAGTAGATACAGGGGCGGATGTTTCAGTCATTTCTTCTCAACAGTGGCCCCAAGATTGGGAAAAAGAAAAAAACCCTTTAATGCTGATGGGATTGGGCCCCATTGCAGATGTTGGGAAGAGTACCCATCCCTTGCAATGTCAATTCCATAATGGAAGATCAGTGTTTGTTACCTTTTATATTGTAAATATACCTATTAATATATGGGGGAGAGATCTTCTCTCTCCTTTGGGGGCTTCTGTAACCATTCCATTGGAAAACTAGTAGCCACTCCTCAAATTCCTCGAGCACTCCCATTAAAATGGTTAACAAATACTCCAAAATGGGTTGAGCAGTGGCCATTACCACAAATGAAGCTTGAGGCATTAGAACAATTAGTACAAGAACAACTCCAATTTGGTCATATAGAGCCTTCTACCTCCCCCTGGAATTCTCCTGTTGTTGTTATAAAAAATAATTCTAGAAAATGGAGAATGTTAACTGATTTACGAGAAGTTAATAAATGTATTGAACCTATGGGAGCCTTGCAATTGGGACTCCCCTCTCCAGCTCTTATTCCTCAGAATTGGTCCTAATGGTGCTAGATCTGAAAGACTGTTTTTGTGTTTTTTTTTTTTTTTTTTACCATTCCTCTACAATTACAAGATAGAGATAAATTTGCTTTTACAGTTCCTGTTCTTAATCATGCTCAGCCTGTTAAGCATTATCAAAGGACAGTCCTACCACAAGGAATGATAAATAGTGCTACCTTATGCCAAGAATTCGTAGCTCGCTCTTTACAATCCCTTGGTCAAGAATACCCCAATTATATTCTATATCATTATATGGATGATCTCCTATTGGCAGCTCCTAGCACTGTTGAACGTGATGAATTCTTTTTAAAAGTGCAGGAGGCTTTAAGACTATACAATTTGCAAATAGCCCCGGAAAAAAATTCAAAATGACTTTCCTATTTCATATTTAGGGGCAATATTGGAACAACATAGAATTAGGCCCGAAAAGTTGCAAATTAGAAGAGACCATCTCAAAACCTTAAATGATTTTAAAAACATATTGGTAGATATTAATTGGATACCCCCAGTACTTGTGATTCCTACTTATCAATTACTACATTTGTTTTCTACTTTAGAAGGAGATACAGCTCTGGATACACTCCGGACCTTAACACCATTGGCCTTACAGGAACTTCAATTTGTTGAGCAACGACTAAATGATGGCTTTTTGACTTACTTACATGCGTCTCAACCTATTTCTTTTATAATATTTCATACCCCTTATTCCACATCTGGTGTAATTGCTCAAGAAAAAATATTAATAGAATGGATTTTCTTACCTAACAATTTTTCCAAAAAATTGACTATATATATGGATAAATTAGCCTTCCTTATACAGAAAGGTCGCCATCGTATTTTACAATTATCAGGATGTGAACCACACCAGCTTGTTACTCATTTAACAACTGCTCAAATATCTCGATGTTTACAATTTAATGAAAACTGACAAATTTCTCTTGCCTCATATCCTGGTTCGTTTTCTAATCATTATCCATCATCTAAATTGATTGATTTTCTCTGGACTAACACTATGATATCTCATTCCCCAATTTCAGATGTTCCAGTTAAGGGACCCACTATTTTTACAGATGCAAATAAAAATAATGCTGGATATTGGACACCAGAAAATTCCAAGGTTCTCCCCCCTCATTTTCTTCTATACAGCCCACTGAATTGCGGGCTATCTATTTAGTTTTGCAAGATTTTCCCCAACTTCCTATTAACATTGTTTCAGATTCTCGATATGCTGTTCCCTCCCCATGTCTCCCTTCCATTGACTCTTAAAACAGTTATTGATAAATTGTTTTACCAAGTACAACAGTTGCTTTTGCAGTGTTCAGAGTTAATTTTCTTTACTCACATCCATGCACATTCTGCCCTTCCTGGACCCTTATCATTCGGAAATGCTACAATTGATGCCTTACTTTATCCTATAGAGGCAGCAAAGCAAGAACATCTCTTACAACATACCAACTCCAAAGGGTTACAAAAATCTCATGCTATTACTCAAAAACAAGCTCAAAATATTGTTCGTTCTTGTTCCATATGTGCACCCTTTGCTTTGCCGTTTACCCCACCAGGTGTCAACGTAAGAGGACAACAAGCAAATCAGATATGGCAAATGGATGTAATTTACATTTCTTCCTTCGGACAACAAAAATGTGTGCATCATACTATAGACACTTGCACACATTTTCAATGGGCCACTGCATTACATTCTGAAAAGGCTGACGCTGTTATTACTCATTTGTTATTTTGTTTTGCAGTTGTGGGATTACCAATTGAATTGAAAACTGATAATGCACCTGCTTACCAATCCGCAAAATTAGCTCACTTTTTATCTCAATACCATATAACTCATACTTTTGGTATTCCTTACAATAGTCAAGGGCAAGCTATCATTGAAAGAGCTAATTGTACCTTGTGTGAATTATCTTGAAAAAATAAAAAACGGGGGAACAAGAGAGATTTATGAAACCTAAAGACATTCTGAATAAAACCTTACTTACCCTAAATTTTTTGAATGTTTGGAGTGAGGGAAATTTATCAGCAGCAGAGTTGTATTTTCAAGGGAAAGAAGAGGATAAGAAGATCTTGAATACGCCTATTTGGTATAAAGATAAAGAGAAAGGTCCCAGCATCCTTAATATATTTGGGACGAGGGTATGCTTTCATTTCTGTTGATAATTACAGGTTTTGGACCCCAACAAGATTGATCAAAATCAACAATGGCTGATCCCCGTGTTCAAAAATTAGAAGAGCTTACTATGCAGAGAAGCCTTACCTCCCGTACAAGGGAAGCAACACCTCCTACATGGGGTCAAATGAAGAGGTTGACCCAGGAAGCAGAGAAGACATTAGTGAAGGTGGGGCAACCTCTGAATCCTACCAATCTTTTGCTTGCCATGATGGTGGTGGTGACATGTTAGGTAATTGGTGTATTGGCAAGTAATCATACATATTGGGTATATATACCTAATCCCCCATTAGTAAGAGCAGTTTCCTGGGGGGAACCAGAAGTGCAGGTATATACTAATGAGACTGCCTTCTTTCCCCCGCCAGCTTGCGGGGGAATAGAACAACTATCTCATCATAAACAACAATATAATATTAGTAATTTGACCATTGCAGTGGAAGGTATTCCTTTATGTATAGGGGGACACCCCTTTTGTCTGTCCACTAAGGAACATTCTCATCATTCTTATAATACATGGGGGATAAAGTATAATAATTACCATTTTGTTACTTTTACTGTGCTTGTTTCCACCAGGGGATTTAGCACCTCAACAGAACTGATAGATATTCATAATGGAAAACACATGTCTCTATGTCCTGTTAACTTTTTTGTTCCTTCTCTAGAATCTTTGGAGTGGGAATGTTGCCGAGGTCATCGACCCTTTAAGGTCATGAATTATTCAGGGGCCATCATTGTAGATTGGAGTCCAGATCATTGGCAATTCTTAGAAAAATGGTCAAATAAACCTTTTAGGTGGCATTGTGCAAATAGCACTTTGATGGGCAGTGGTAACGAAACAGTTAAATGGCAGCAATTTGCACTTGTCCCTCCTCAATTACAATTGCAAGGATATCCACACATTCAAGGAGATATTTGGAAACTATGGGTGGTTTCTGGTAATCTCACTATCTGGTCAGGAAATTATACTTTGGACAGTGGTGACTCTTTGGGTCCATTCCATGTTGATTTACATGTTAATACATCTTATTCCACAATGGCATGTGTAAAATATCCTTTTGCATTATTATATGGGAATTGGACCCGGAATGATACTGTGGGGTCTGTTTCATGTGACTATTGTAATTTAACTCAATGTGTAAATGTCTTGGTGGGAAGAATTTGAAAGACAAGCCTTTAACTCCAATTTCTCGCTAGTAATTTTTAAAGCTCGGACAGAAGTATGGTTGCCTATAAATCTGACTTGGCCGTGGTCAGATTCTTTTGCTGTTTCTCATCTAGTAACCACTGTACAGACTTTGCTACACCGATCTCGGCGTATGCTTGGTGTGGTCATTGCTTTGATTCTCGCAGTCGCATCAGTAACTGCAACAGCAGCTGTAGCAAGCCTTGCGTTACACCAAGGAATTCAAACAGCTGATTTTGTTCAGGATTGGCAAAAAGACTCTCATTTGTTATGGCAACAACAGTGAGATTTGGATGCACAACTTGCTACCGACGTGCTCAATCTTCAAACACACCGTTTCCTGGCTTGGAGATCAATTGACTGTTTTATCTACACGAAGTGTGTTGAAATGTGATTGGAAATTTTTTGTTTTGTATAACACCTGTACCATTTAACATGAGCCCTTCAAGAGATTAACCGAGACATATAAATAAAAAGAGTTCTAGATGCCCATCATCTAGAGAGATTCCGCCTAGCCCCCAAGAGGTGGCTGGATAGCCAATGATGGGTAAGACCCTCAGAGGAGGGCAACCTAAGACAGGCACAGCCACAAGAGGGGCTGACGAGGCTGGAGGTTAGCCGCCTACAGCTTTATGCCTTGCTCTACAAAACATCAATACAAATGTCTTGAGGGCTTAAATAAAATAAAAAAGGGGGAGAGGAAGGGTTAATAGGGTAGCAGAGATGTGCCTGCAAACGGATCTCTCTGCTCAGGCTGAGCGTCCTTGCATACAAGGCATTCTGCCAAAGAGTCTGGACACAGCCTTGAGTTTAATGGTCCCTTGCAAACGAGGGAGCATTTCCTTCTTGAGATAAGAAGGAGATGAGGGCCTTGGGCAGACTCTTCAGTAGACAGATATTTCACTCCCCTTTGCTATACAATAACATGTATGCACCTGCACTGTACTGAAAAGGCTTATTCTTACAGTCTGGAATTCTGCCTAAGGAGGGCTTTATAATAATAAACGGCAATTAGTTTGCCCAGTTGTTCCTCTGGCCAGAGTGGTGTCCTGTCTGTCTTTTGTATGTCTTGTATGTTTTATGTCATTTCACTCGTAATCTCCAGAAATCTCCTACACATGGTCAGCAAAAGAGTCTGAAATGCAGTACTTGGAAGCAATCTCAAAAACGACAGAATGATCTCTGTTCATTTCCAAGGCAAACCATTCAATATCACAGTTATTCAAGTCAATGCCCCAACCAGTAATGCTGAAGAAGCTGAATGGTTCTATGAAGACCTACAAGAACTTTTAGAACTAACACCCCAAAAAGGTCCTTTTCATTCTAGGGGACTGGAATGCAAAAGTAGGAAGTAAAGAAACACCTGGAGTAACAGGAAAATTTGGCCTTGAATGTGGAATGAAGCAGGGCAAAGACTAATAGAGTTCTGTCAAGAAAATGCACTGGTCATAGCAAACACCCTCTTCCAACAACACAAGAGAAGACTCTACACATGGACATCACCAGATGGTCAACACCGAAATCAGATTGATTCTATTCTTTGCAGCCAAAGATGGAGAAGCTCTGTACAGTCAACAAAAACAAGACGAGGTGCTGACTATGGCTCAGATTATGAACTGCTTATTACCAAATTCAGACTTACATTGAAGAATGTAGGGAAATCTTCTAGACCATTCAGGTCTGACATAAATCATATCCCTTATGATTATACAGTGGAAGTGAGAAATAGATTTAAGGGCCTAGATCTGATAGATAGAGTGCCTGATGAACTATGGAATGAAGTTTGTTACATTGAACAGGAGACAGGGATCAAGACCATCCCCATGGAAAAGAAATGCGAAAAAGCAAAACGGCTGTCTGGGGAAGCCTTACAAATAGCTGTGAAAAGAAGAGAGGTGAAAAACAAAGGAGAAAAGGAAAGATATAAGCATCTGAATGTAGAGTTCCAAAGAACAGCAAGAAGAGATAAGAAAGCCTTCTTCAGTGATAAATGCAAAGAAGTAGAGGGAAAAAACAGAATGGGAAATACTAGCGATTTCTTTAAGAAAATTAGAGGTGCCAAGGGAATATTTCATGCAAAGATGGGCTCGATAAAGGGGAGAAATGTTATGGAACTAACAGAAGCAGAATATATTAAGAAGAGGTGGCAAGAGTCCACAGAACTGTACAAAAAAGATCTTCACGACCCAGATAATCACGATGGTGTGATCACTCATCTAGAGTCAGACATCCTGGAATGTGAAGTTAAGTGGGCCTTAGAAAACATCACTATGAACAAAGCTAGTGGAGGTGATGGAATTCCAGTTGAGCTATTTCAAATACTGAAAGATGATGCTGTGAAAGTGCGGCACTCAATATGCCAGCAAATTTGGAAAACTCAGCAGTGGCCACAGGACTGCAAAAGGTCAGTTTCCATTCGAATTCCAGAGAAAGGCATTGCCAAAGAATGCTCAGACTACCACACAATTGCACTCATCTCACAAGCTAGTAAAGTCATGCTCAAAATTTTCCAAGCCAGGATTCAGCAATACATGAACTATGAACTTCCTGATGTTCAAGCTGGTTTTAGAAAAGGCAGAGGAACCAGAGATCAAATTGCCAACATCCGCTGGATTATGGAAAAAGCAAAAGAGTTCCAGAAAAACATCTATTTCTGCTTTATTGACTATGCCAAAGCCTTTGACTTTGTGGAACACAATAAACTGTGGAAAGTTCTGAAAGAGATGGTAATCCCAGACCACCTGACCTGCCTCTTGAGAAATCTGTATGCAGGTCAGGAAGCAACAGATAGAACTGGACATGGAACAACAGATTGGTTTCAAATAGGAAAATGAGTACATCAAGGCTGTACATTGTCACCCTGCTTATTTAACTTATATGCAGAGTACATCATGATAAACGCTGGACTGGAAGACACACAAGCTGGAATCAAGATTGCTGGGAAAAATATCAGTAACCTCAGCTATGCAGATGACACCACCCTTATGGCAAAAAGTGAAGAGGAACTAAAAAGCCTCTTGATGAAAGTGAAAGAGGAGAGTGAAAATGTTGGCTTAAAGTTCAATATTCAAAAAACGAAGATCATGGCATCTGGTCCCATCACTTCGTGGGAAATAGATGGAGAAACAGTGGAGACAGTGTCAGACTTTATTTTTTGGGGCTCCAAAATCACTGCAGATCGTGATTGCAGCCATGAAATTAAAAGACGCTTACTTCTTGGAAGGAAAGTTATGACCAAACTAGATAGCATATTCAAAAGCAGAGACATTACTTTGTCAACTAAGGTCCATCTTGTCATGGCTCTGGTTTTTCCTGTGGTCATGTATGGATTTGAATGTTGGACTGTGAAGAAGGCTGAGTGCTGAAGTATGATGCTTTTGAACTGTGGTGTTGGAGAAGACTCTTGGGAGTCCCATGGACTGAAAGGAGATCCAACCAGTCCATCCTAAAATATACCAGTCCTGGATGTTCATTGGAAGGAATGATGCTGAGGCTAAAACTACAATACTTTTGACACCTCATGCGAAGAGTTGACTCATAGGAAAGTACCCTTATCTTGGGAGGGATTGGAGGCAGGAGGAAAAGGGGATGACTAAGGATGATATAGCTAGAATGCATCACCAACTCAATGCGTATGAGTTTGGGTGAACTCTGGAGTTGATGATGGACAGAGAGTCCTGGCGTACTGCAATTCATGGGGTTGCAAAGAGTCGGACACGACTGAGTGTCTGAACTGAACTGAATTGAATCGAACTGAACCGAATGGAGAAACAGACATGGATATGGGGAGAGTGGAGGAGAGATTTACATGTATGGAGAGAGTAACATGGTAACTTACATTACCATATGTACTACATGTAGCCAAATGGGAATTTGCAGTCTATCTCAGGAAACAAAAACAGAGGTTCTGTATCAACCTAGAGAGTTGGGATGGGGATGGAAATGATAGGGAAGTTCAAGATGGAGGGGATATATGTATACCTGTTGTTGATTCATGTTGATATTTGACAGAAAATAAAATTCTGTAAAACAATTATCTTTCAATTTAAAAATAGTTTTTTAAAAATGTTTTTCTGCATATATTAAGATGAACATGTTATTTTTTAATCTTTGATTTTGTCAATGTGTTGTATCATAATGATAGATTTGCAGATATTGAACCATCCTTGCATTCCTGGAATAAATCCCACTTGTTTGGAGTGTCCGATCCATTCAGTGCATTGTCATATTCAGTTTGCTCATATTTTATTGAGAAATTTTGTAAGTACATTCATCAAGGATATTGAACTGAAATTATTCTAATTAGTTTTGTATTGCTTTGGTTTTGGTATAATTATATTTTTAGCCTTGTAAAATGAGTTGGGAAATGTTCCTTTGTCTTTATTTTTTTTTTAAAGAGATTGAGAAAAATAGATATTAAGTCTTTAAATATTTGTGAGACTTAACCAGTGAAGCCATCTTGTCCTGGAATTTTGGTTTGGGGAGGTTTTGATCACCATTTCAATGTCTTCACAGTGACCATTCTAGTCAGATTTTCTGTTTCTTACTGACTAAATCTTGAAAGGTGGTATGCTTCTAGGAATTTCTTTCTTCTTGGCTGTCCAGTTTGTTGACATACAGCTGTTCATTGTATTCTCTTTTAATCCTCTGTATTTTTATTCAGTTCATTTTAACTATTTCTTTTTGTTTCTATTTTTATTTTATCCTTTTTCCCTGCAGTCTAGCAAAAGATTTGTCAGTTGTGTTGTTTTTCTTTTAAGCTTTTAATTTCACTGATTTCTTCATTGGAAATCATTTTAATTATTTCCACTCTGACCTTTACTATTTACTTCCTTCTGCTGACTTTGGGCTTTGCATTTTCCCTAGTTATCTTCAATGTAAGGTTAGATTGTTTGATTTTTTCTTGTATCTTGAGTTAGGGCTATATTACTATGAATTTTATACAGTACAGTTTTGCTGTAACCCATAGAATTTGATATTTTGTATTTCCATTTTTGTTTGTCTCCAGGTATGGTTAAATTTATTTTTGGTTCACTGTTTGTACATTAGCATGTTGTTTAGTCTCCACACATTTTTTTTTTTTATTTTTCTAGCTTTTTTTGTAGTTGATTCCTAGTTTCATACCATTATAGCCAGAAAACATGTTTAATACTGTTTCAAACTTCTTACTTTATTGAGATTTTGTCCCAACATATGGTCTACCCTTGAGAATATTCAACATGCACTTGAAAGCTGTGTGTATTATAATGATTTTGAATAGAATATTCTGTATAAATCTGGTAAGTTTACCTGTCTAAAGTTTCATTCAAAACAGTTTTTTCCTTGTTTTCTATATCAATAATCTTTTACATAGTTTTAATATTAAATTCCTTTTATTACTGTGTTGTTGCCAATTTATCCTTTTAGTTCTGATAATGATTGTTTTATGTATCTTGGCACTCCTATGTATTAGTAAGTGTTATGCCTTTTCATGAATTGACCCCTTTATCATTATATACTATCCATATTGTCTCTTGTCATATACTTTTTCTTGAAGTATCCTTTGATATGAATATGGCTACCTCTATTTCTTTTTGGCTGCCATTTGCTCAGAGCATGCTCTTCCATTACTTCACTTTCAGACTATGTTTAGATTTAGAGCTGAGTCTCCTGGAGGCAGCACTTAGTTGCATTTTTATAAAATCCATCTAGTCACTTTGCCTTTTTTTTTTTTTTTAATGAGGTACATTTGATTTACAATGTTGTGTTAGTTTCTGGTATACAGCAAAATAATTCAGTTTTCCATTACATCTTATTATAAGATATTGGATATCGTTTTCTATGCTATACATTTTATCCATTTTATGGTTGAGTAATATTTCATTATATCTATACACCGCATCTTCTTAATCCAATCATCTGCCAATCAACTTTTAAATTGATTCCATGATTTGGCTATTGTAAATAGCAGCAACTTTGTCTTTTGATTAGTGAATTCATTTATTTGCATTTTAGGTCATCATCAATATATGAAGATATTGAGAAAACTTAGTACTGCCATTTTAACTTTGATTTTCTGGTTACCCCATATCTTGACTGTTTCTATTTTGTGTGTGTTGCACTCTGCCCTTCTAGTTGGTAGATTTCTACGATGTTTTCCTCTTCTTCATTGTTTTGTTTCTGCTATAATTTTTTTTGTTGTTTTGTTTTCACTTTTTGGGGGGTTTACTTTGATTTGTGGTCACCATGAGGCGTATATAAAATTTATCATAGGTAAAGTAGCCGTTTTTCCTGATAGCATTTTGATTTTATTAGCTTAACCTAATCTTCCTTTCTCTCTTTGGATTTTTATATTACTGCTGTCATAAATTATCCTTTTTCTTTTGTGAATTTGCTACCAAAAAGAAGTATTTATGGATATTCTTAATGAATTTATTAATTTTCTCATTTTATTTGTCATCTTACTCAAAGTTTTGTGTACTTTCCATTTTTGTTTGTAGGAAAAGGGTTCCTTTCAGCACTTTTAGTAAAGAGGTTATAAATTCCCTCAGCATCTGTTTTTCCGGGAGACAATTATGTTTTTCTCCAGATATATACCCCCAATCAGAATTGTTTGATCATGATAGTTGTATGTTTAGTTTTTTTAAGAAAGCCCATAGTTTTCTTCATAATAGCTGTACCAATTTCACCTTCATATCTGAAGAACACATCTTCTGGGTAGATTATTTTTGGCTGACACTTATCTTTCAGTGTTTTGAGTATGCCACTCCACTCTCTGTTGAATTGTATAGTTTCTGCTTACAAATATGGTGATAGCCTAGTATCAGTATTTTTAGAAGTTTCTGTCATTTTTCCCTGCCTTTATAATTCTTTTTTTTTTTTTTTTGCAATTTTTGTTTTCTATTGGAGTATAGTTAATTAACAATATTGTGTTGGTTTCAAGGTACAGCTGAATGATTGATTTATATATACACTTTTTTTTTCTCTAATTCCTTTTCCATGTACATTATTACAGAGTATTGAACAAAGTGTCCTGTATTACACAGTGGCTCCTTTTTGGTTAACATTTTTAAATATAGCAGTGTGTACATGTCAGTCCCAAACTGCCAAACTATCCCTCCCTTCCACCCTTATTCCAGTAGCCATAAATTTGTTCTCTAAGTCTGTGAGTGTGTTTATCTTTTGTAAGTTTGTTTTTATCATTTCTTTTAGATTCCACATGCAAGTATTATCATGTGATGTTTGTCTTTTTCTGTCTGACTTCACTTAGTAGGATAATCTTCAAGTACATCCATGTTGTTGAAAATGACATTCTTTCTTTCTTTTTTTTTTTTAATGGCTGAATAAGAAAACATTGTATAAGTATACCATCTTTTCTTTGTCTATTCATAAATGTACATTTAGGTTGCTTACAGGTCTCAACTATTGTAAACAGTACTGCAAAGAACATTGGTGGTGCATGTAACTTTTCAAATTATGGTTTTCTCTTGTTATATGCCCAGGAGAGGGATTTCTGCATCATAGAGTAATGTTACATTTGTTTTTTAAGGAACTTCTATACTGTTCTCTATAATGAAAGTGAAACTGTTAGTCGCTCAGTCGTGTCTGACTCTTTGTGACCCTGTGAACTGTAGCCTGCCAGCCTCCTTTGTACATGGGATTCTCCAGGCAAGAATACTGAAATGGGTTGCAATTCCCTTCTCCAAGGGATCTTCTGAACCTAGGGATCAAACCCAGGTCTCCCACATTGCAGGCAGATACTTTACTGGCTGAGCCACCAGGGCAGCCCCTAAGGCTGTATCAGTTTACATCCCCAACAATGGCGTAGGACCAGTCTCTTTTCTCTATACACCCTCTAGCATGTATTGTTTGTTGACATTTGCTGAGAGCTATGTTGACTGGTGTACAGTGATATCACATAGTTTTGATTTGAATTTTTGTAGGTAGCGGTGTTGAGCATTTCTCACATGCCTTTAGTTTATGCATTTGTCCTCTTTGGAGAAATGACTAAATTTTTTGCCCATTTTTCCATTGAGGTTTGTGTGTGTGTGTGTGTGTGTGTGTGTGTGTGTGTGTGTTGAGCTACATGGGCTGTTTTTATTTTTATTTTTTTTTTCTTTCTTTTTTTTTTTTTTTAAATTTTAAAATCTTTAATTCTTACATGTGTTCCCAAACATGAACCCCCCCTCCCACCTCCCTCCCCATAACATCTCTGTGGGTCATCCCCATGCACCAGCCCCAAGCATGCTGTATCCTGCGTCAGACATAGACTAGCGATTCAATTCTTACATGATAGTATACATGATAGAATGCCATTCTCCCATATCATCCCACCCTCTCCCTCTCCCTCTGAGTCCAAAAGTCCGTTATAGACAGCTGCGTCTTTTTTCCTGTCTTGCATACAGGGTCGTCATGGGCTGTTTTTAAATTTTGGAGATTAAGCTCTTGTTGGTAACTTTGTTTAGAAATTTTTCTCTCATTCTTTGTATTACATTTTCATTTTTTTATGGTTTCATATCCTGTGCAAAAACTTTTGAATTTGATTTGATCTCAATTGTTCAGTTCAGTTCCGTTCAGTTCAGTCGCTCAGTCGTGTCCAACTCTTTGCAACCCCATGAATCGCAGCATACCAGGCCTCCCTGTCCATCATCAGCTCCCGGAGTTCACTCAGATTCATGTCTATCGAGTCACTGATGCCATCCAGCCAACTCATCCTCTGTCTTGCCCTTCTCCTCCTGTCCCCAATCCCTCCCAGCATCAGAATCTTTTCCAATGAGTCAATTATTCGCATGAGGTGGCCAAAGTACTGGAGTTTCAGCTTTCTTTTCCTTACAAAGAAGTCGTGGGACCAATATCTTTTTGAATGGACTGGTTGGATCTCCTTGCAGTCCAAGGGACTCTCAAGAGTCTTCTCCAACACCACAGTTCGTAAGCATCAATTTTTTCGCGCTCAGCTTTCTTCACAGTTCAACTGTCACATCCATACATGATTACTGGAAAAACCAAAGCCTTGACTAGACGGACCTTTGTTGGCAAAGCAATGTCTCTGCTTTTGAATATGCTATCTAGGTTGGTCATAACTTTCCTTCCAAGGAGTAAGTGTCTTTTTATTTCATTGCTAAAATCACAATCTGCAGTGATTGTGGAGCCTAAAATTTAAGTCTGATACTGTTTCCATGTATTGCTGAAGCCTAGCTTGGAGAATTTTGAGCATTACTTTACTAGCGTGTGAGATGAGTGAAACTGTGTGGTAAGTTTGATCATTCTTTGGCATTGCCTTTCTTTGGGATTGGAATGAAAACTGACATTTTCCAGTCCTGTCTCCACTGCTGAGTTGTCCAAATTTGCTGGCATATTGAGTGCAGCACTTTCACAGCATCATCTTTCAGGATTTGAAATAGCTCTACTGGAATTCCATCACCTCCACTAGCTTTGTTCGTAGTGATGCTTTCTAAGGCCTACTTGACTTCACATTCCAAGATGTCTGGTTCTAGATGAGTGATCACACCATCATGATTATCTGGGTCATGAAGATCCTTTTTGTACAGTTCTTCTGTACAACATTTAGAAAACGAAGATCATGGCATCCAGTCCCATCACTCCATGGCAAATAGATGGGGAAACAGTGGAAACAGTGTCAGAATTTATTTTTTTTGAGCTCCAAAATCACTTCTGAGGGTGATTGCAGCCATGGAATTAAAAGACGCTTACTTCTTGGAAGAAAAGTTATGACCAAACTAGATAGCATATTCAAAAGCAGAGACATTACTTTGCCAACTAAGGTCCATCTAGTCAAGGCTATGGTTTTTCCAGTAGTCATGTATGGATGTGACAGTTGGACTGTGAAGAAGGTTGAGCGCCGAAGAATTGATGCTTTTGAACTGTGGTATTGGAGAAGACTCTTGAGAGTCCCTTGGACTGCAAGGAGATCCAACCAGTCCATTCTGAAAGAGATCAGCCCTGGGTGTTCTTTGGAAGGAATGATGCTAAAGCTGAAACTCCAGTACTTTGGCCACCTCATGCAAAAAGTTGACTCATTGGAAAAGACTCTGATGCTTGGAGGGATTGGGGGCAGGAGGAAAAGGGGATGACAGGGGATGAGATGGCTGGATGGCATCATTGACTCGATGGAGGCGAGTCTGAGTGAACTCCGGGAGTTGGTGATAGACAGGGAGTCCTGGCGTGCTGCGATTCATGGGGTCACAAAGAGTCAGACACAAATGAGCAACTGAACTAAACTGAACTCAACTCAACTGTTTCCACTGTTTCCCCATCTATTTCCCATGAAGTGATGGGACCGGATGCAATGATCTTAAGCCAGCTTGTTCACTCTCCACTTTCACTTTCATCAAGAGGCTTTTGAGTTCCTCTTCACTTTCTGCCATAAGGATGGTGTCATCTGCATATCTGAGGTCATTGATATTTCTCCCAGTAATCTTGATTCCAGCTTGTACTTCTTCCAGCCCAGTGTTTCTCACGATGTACTCTGCATATAAGTTAAATGAGCAGGGTGAGAATATACAGCCTTGACGTGCTCCTTTTCCTATTTGGAACCAGTCTGTTGTTCCATGTCCAGTTCTGACTGTTGCTTCCTGACCTGCATATAGGTTTCTGAAGAGGAAGGTCTGGTGTTCTGGTATTCCCATCTCTTTCAGATGCGTATCTATTCAGTTCAGTTCAGTTCACTCGCTCAGTCGTGTCCGAATCTTTGCGACCCCATCAATTGCAGCATGCGGGGCCTCCCTGTCCATCATCAACTCCCGGAGTTCACTCAGACTCACGTCCATCGAGTCAGTGATGCCATCCAGCCATCTCATCCTCTTTTGTCCCCTTCTCCTCCTGCCCCCAATCCCTCCCAGCATCAGACTCAATTCTTAAATTGAATTCCTTTTCTCTATTCTACCACTTTCAGTCTCTGTATGTCCCTAGATCTGAAGTGAAGTTTGTTGTAGACTATATATATGTATATGTGTGTGTGTGTGTGTGTGTGTGTGTGTGTGTGTGTATACAAGAGTAGAAGGATGTGTATTTATCTTCTTCTGTGAGAACTCCAAAATTGCAACTGGCTGCTGCACAACCATCGAAAAACTGTTGGATCCACAAAATAAGATATCCCATGTCCAAAGGCAAAGGAGAATCCTCAACAAGATGGAAGGAGGGGCGAAATCGTGTTTAGAAACAAACCCCATACCAGCCAGAGATGCTTGCAGGGCTCAAAAACAAAACAAAACAAAACAAAACAAAACACTTGTGTGCATGAAGACCCAGAGACCCCACACCCAACTAGAGACTGAGCCAGACCTGCCTTTTGAGTGTCTCCTTCGGAGGCACAGGTCAGCAGTGGCCTGGTGTAGGGACAGGAGCTTGGCTGCAACACACCTGGGAGGCTCAGCATGTGGCATAAGTCCTCTTGGAGGAGGTCATCATTAGCCCCACCATAGAGCCACTGTGCAGACAACTCACAAACTGGAGAACAATTATAATAATAAAAAAAAATTATTGCACTTTTGCAAAACTTCTAGTGCCCACAGCATATTCCCCAACCTGGGGATCTGGCAAAGGGACTGAGAACCTCCAGGGAATTTTACTTTGAAGGTCAATGGGATTTGATTACAGAATTTCCAAGGTCGGGGAAAACAGATTCTTGGAGGAACAAACAAAACGTTGTGTGCACCAGGACCCAGGAGAAAGTAGCAGTGACCCCACAAGAGACTGAGCCAGGCTTGCCTGTGAGTGTCCAGGAGTCTCTGGCAGAAGCATGGGTTGACAGTGGCCTGCTGCGGGGTCAGGGGCACTGAATACAACAGTTCTGGGAGCCATGGCTTGCTGGCATAAGTCCTTTTGAAGCAGGTCACCATTACTGTCATTACCCCTACCATAGTTTGGCCTGGGGCCAAACTACAAGGAGGGAACACAGCCCCAGCCATCAACAGAAAATTGCATTAAAGATTTACTGAGCATGGCCCTTTCCATAAGATCAAGACCCAGATTCCCTCCCAGCCTGTCCCTTCCATCAGGAAATTTCCACAAGCTTATTATCCTTATCCATTAGAGGACAGACAGAATGAAAACCACAGTCACAGAAAACTAACCAAACTGATCACATGGATCACAGCCTTGTCTAACTCAATGAAATTATGAGCCATGCCATGTAGGGCCACCCAAGACACACAGGTCATGGTGGAGAGTTCTGACAAAATGTGGTCCACTGGAGAAAGGAATAACAAACCACTTCAGTATTCTGCCTAGAAATCTCAATGAAGAGTATGAAAAGGCAAAATGATATGACACTGAAAGATGAACTCGCCAGATTGGTAGATGTCCAATGTGCTAATGGAGAAGAATGTAGAAATAGCTCCAGAAAGAATGAAGAGACTGAGCCAAAGCAAATTGATTGCATTGATTGATTATATTCTTTGCTGCAGAAGATGGAGAAGCTCCATACAGTCAGTGAAAACAAGACTGGGACTGGATGGTGGTTCAGATCATGAACTCTTTATTGCAAAATTCAGACTTAAATTGAAGAAAGTAGGGGAAACCACTAGACTATTCAGATATGACCTAAATCAAATCACTTATGATAATAGAGTAGAAGTGACAAATAGATTCAAGGGATTCGATCTGATAGAGTGCCTGAAGAATGATGGACAGAAGTTTGTGACATTGTACAGGAGGCTGCGATCAAAACCATGCCCAAGAAAAAGAAATGCAACAAGGCAAAATGGTTCTCTGAGGAGGCCTTACAAATAGCTGAGAAAAGAACAGAAGAGAAAGGCAACAGAGAAAAGGAAATATATACCCATATGAATGCAGAGTTCCAAAGAGGAGCAAGGAGAGATAAGAAAGCTTCCTAAGTGAACAATGCAAAAAAATAGAGGGAAAATAGTACAATGGGAAAGACTAGACATCTCTTCAAGAAAAATACAGATACTAAGGGAACATTGGGCTTCCCTGGTGGCTCTGAGGTTAAAGCCTCTGCCTGCAATGTGGGAGACCTGGGTTCAATCCCTGGGTCAGGAAGATCCCGTGGAGAAGAAAATGGCAACCCACTCCTAAGTATTCTTGCCTGGAGAATCCTATGGATGGAGGAGCCTGGTGGGCTACAGTCCACGGCGTCTCAAAGAGTTGGACACGACTGAGCTACTTCAATTTCGCTTTCACTTTTGCTTTCCAAGGGAACATTGTATACAAACATGGGCACAATAAAGGACAGAAATGGTGTGGAACTAAAAGGAGCAGTAGATATTAAGAAGAGGTAACAAGAATACACAGAAGAACTATACAAAAAAAGGTCTTAAGGACCCGACTAACCATGATGGTGTGATCACTCACCTTGAGCCAGACATCCTGGAGAGTGAAGTGAAGTGAACCTTAGGAAACAGTTCTATGAAAAAAGCTAGTGGAGGTGATGGAATTCCAGCTGAGCTATTTCAAATCTTAAAAGATGATGGTGTGAAAGTGCTGCACTCAATATGCCAGCAAATTTGGAAAACACAGCAGTGGCCACAGGACTGGAAAAGATCAATTTTTATTCCATCCCAAAATGTGATCCACATGTGGAGAGAATGGCAAACCACTCCAATATACTTGTCATGAACTGTATAAAAAGGTTTGTCATACATGTCATTTATAATCTTGAGATATATACCCTCTATGCCACTTTCTGGAGAATTTTTATCATAAACAGGTGCTGAAATTTTTCAAAAGATTTTTTATGCATCTGGGCTTCCCTAGTATCTCAGCTGGTAAAGAATCTGCATGCAGTCTGAGAGACCTGGGTTTGATCCCTCGGTTGGGAAGATCTCCTGGAAAAGGGAAAGGCTACCCACTCCAGTATTCTGGCCTAGATAATTCCATGGACTATACAGTTCATGGGGTCACAAAGAATTGGTCATGACTGAGTGATTTTCACTTTTTATGCATCTATTGAGATTATCATATGTTTTTATTCTCCAACTTGTCGATGTGAAGTATCATATTGATTTGCAGATGTTGTAAAATCCTTGCATCCTTGGGATGAATCCCACTTGAGAATGGTGTATGATCCTTCTAATGTATTGTTGGGTACAGGTTGCTAGTATTTTGTTGAGGATTCTTGCGTCTATTTACATTAGTGATATTGGCCTGTAATTTTATTTATTAATTTTTATATCTTTGTCTGGTTTTGGTATCAGGGCAATGGTGACTTCATAAAATGAGTTGGAAACTTTTCCTTTTTCTGTGACTTTTTGGAACCGTTTCAGAAACTCTTGTCTAAATGTTGGATAAAATTTGTCTGTGAAGCTGCATGGTCCTGGACTTTTGTTTGTTGGGAGTTGTTTAATAATGGTTTCAATTTTAATGCTTCTGATTGATCTATTCATGTTTTCTCTTTCTTCATGGTTCAGTCAAGGGAGACTGTACTTTTCTAAGAATTTGTCCATTTCTTTCAGATTGTCCATTTTATTGGCATACAGCTGTTCATAGTAATCTCTTTTGATCCTTGGTATTTCTGTGGAGTCAGTTTGTAACTTTTCCTTTTTCATCCCTGATTTTACTGATTTGAATCCTCTCTCTTTTTTTCTTGAGGATTCTGGCTAAAGGTTCATCAATTTTGTTTACCTTTTCAAAGAACCAGCTTTTAGTTTCATTGATCTTTGCAATTGTTTTCTTTGACTGTATTTTGTTTATTTCTGCTTTGATATTTATGATTTCCTTCCTTCTACTAACTTTAGGTTTTATTTGTTCTCCTTTCTTTAGTTGTTTTAAGTGTAAGAATAGGTTGTTTGAGATTCTTCTTGTTTCTCAAGGTAAGATTATGCTGCTATAAACTTCCCTTTTAGAACTGCTTTTTCTGCATCCCATCAGATTGGACCATTGTGCTTTCAATTTCGTTTGTCTCTAGGTATTTTTTAAACTTTTTTTTTTTTAATTTCCTCAGTGATCCAATATTGGAGAAGGAAATGGCAACCCACTCCAGTATTCTTGCCTGGAGAATACCAGGGACAGAGGAGCCTGGTGGGCTGCTGTCTATGGGGTCGCACAGGGTTGGACACAACTGAAGCAACTTAGAAGCAACAGCAGCAGTGATTCAATGATTGTTTAGTAGCATATTGTTTAGCTTCCACCCGTTTGTGTCTCTTTGAGCTTTTTTTTCTGTCTTTGTAGTTTATTTGTAATCTTACAGCATTGTAATCAGAAAAGACGTTTGATATGATTTGGATTTTCTTAAATTTACCAAGACTCACCTTATTGCCCAACTTGTGGTGAATCCTGGATAATGTTCCATGTGCACTTGAGAAAAATGTGTAATATGCCACTTATGAATGGGATGCCCTATAAATATAAATTAAGTCCAGTTCATCTAAAGTGTCGTTTAAGGCCTGATTTTTCTTATTGATTTTCTTTATTGGTGATCTTTCCATTGATGAAAGTGAGATATTAAAGACCCCCACTATTACTGTGCTACTGTCAAATTCTCCCTTTATGTTTGTTAGTATTTGCCTTACATATTGAAGTGCTCCTATGTTGGATGCATATATATTTATAATTGCTTTATCTTCTTCTTGGATTGAAACCTTAATCATTTTGCAGTGTTCTTCATGGTCTCTTATAAAAATCTTTATTTTAAAGCTTATTTTATCTGATATGAGCATTGTTGCTTCAGACTTCTTATGATTTCCACTCACTTTCAGTTTGTAAGCATCCATAGGTTTAATGTAGGTCTCTATTAGACAACATATATATGAATCTTGTTTTTGTCTCCATCCAGCCAATCTATGTCTTTCGGTTGGTGCATTAAATTCATGTATACTTAAGGTAATTATAAATATGTATGATCTTAGTATTATTTTGCTAATTATTTTGCGTTTATTTTTGTAGATCTCTCCGTTCTTTTGTGTTTCTCTCCTAGAAAATTTCCATTAGTATTTGTTGTAAGCTGGTTTGGTGGTGCTGAATTCTCTTTAATTTTGCTTGTATGTAAAGCTTTTGATTTCTCCATCAAATCTGAATGAGGATCTTGCTCAGTTGAGTATTCCTGTTGGTAAGTTCATCCCTTTCATCCCTTGGACTATATTGTGCCATTTCCTTCTGACTTCTAGAATTTCTGTTGAGAAATTGGCTGATAGCTTCATGAGATTTCCCTTGTATGTTTTTGTCTTTTTTCCCTTGTTGCTTTCAATAATTTATCCGTCTTTAATTTTTGTCAGTTTGCTTACTATGTGTCTAAGTGTGTTCCTCCTTGAGTTTATCCTATTGGGTCTCTCTGTGCTTTCTAGATTTGCTTGACTATTTTATTTTCCATGTTGGGAAAGTTTTCAACTATTATCTCTTTAAATATTCTCTCTTATTTTTCCTTCTAGGACTCCTTTAATGGTAATATTGGTGCATTTAATGTTGTCCCAGATGTCTCTTAAGTTGTCTTAATTTCTTCTCTTTCATTTTTTCATTATTCTGGGTTTTTTTTTTTAATTTTTATTTTTTTTAATTTAAATTTTATTTTTTTACTTTACATTATTGTATTGGTTTTTCCATACATTGACATGAATCCACCTCAGGTGTAGGTGAGTTCCCAACCCTGAACCCTCCTCCCACCACCCTCCCCATATCATCTCTCTGGGTCATCCCAGTGCACCAGCCCCAAGCTGTCTTCCAGGTCATTCCAGGTTCTTCTGCCTCAGTTATTCTGGTGTTGATTCCTTCTACTGTATTGTTGATCTATGTTCATTCTTTAGTTCTTGCAGGTCTTTGGTAAACATTTCTTGCATCTTCTCCACTCAATTTCTGAAATTCTGGATCATCTTCACTATCATTATTCTACACTATTTTTCTGGGAGTTTGCCTATCTCCACTTCATTTAGTTATTTTTCTGGTATTTTATCTTGTCCAGAGCCCTACTTTTTTCATTTACATGAGCTTTCTGTGATTGTAGTATTAGTTCCAGAAGCTGCTGGGGTTGTAGCTCTTGTTTCTTCTTTCTGCCCTCTGGTACATGAGGATAAGAGGTTTATGCAAGTTTCCTGATGGGAGGGACTGGCTGTGGGGAAAACAGGGTCTTTCTCTGGTGGGCAGGGCCTTCCTCAGAGAATCTTTAATCCAGCTGTCTGATGATGGGTGAGGCTACACTCCCTGCTTGTTAGTTATTTGGCCTGATGAGACCTAGTCCTGAGTCTACAGGCTCTATGGTAGGACTATTGGTGATCTCTAAAAGTGCTTATGCTGACAGGCATATTCCAGGACTGCTGCTTCCAGTGCCCCTGTCCTGATGATGAGGTACTCCCCACCCATGCCTCTGTAGGACACCCTTAAACACTCACAGGTAAGTCTGACTCGGTGTTTTGTTGGGTCACTGTCTTTTTCTCCTTGGTCCTGATGCACACAAGGTTTTGTTTTTCCCTGCCGAGAGTGCAGTCTATGTTTCTCCCAGTCCTATGGAGGTCCTGTAATCAAATCCTGCTGGCCTTCAAAGTCAGATTCCCTGGGGATTCCCAGTCTCTTAGCTAGATCCCCAGGCTGGGGAGCCTGATGTGGGGCCTAGAACCTTCAGAAAAGTGTGAGAACTTCTTTAACATTATTGTTCTCCAGTTTATGGGTCACCCACCCAGGGTTATATGGTCGATTTGATTTTATCATGATTGTACCCCTCCTACGATTCTGTTTCAGCTCACCTTTGTGCTTGGATGTGAGGTATCTCTTCTTGGTGGGCTCTGGTGAGAGGAGCCATTCCACATTCAAGGTCAGGAGGGGCAGGGGTGAGGAGATAGCCCTCGTCCTAGGTAAGGAGCAGTGGCTGTGCTTTGCTGGTGCAGCCGTGAAGAGGCACCCCACGCCCAAAGTAAGAAAAACCCAAGTAAGACAATAAGTGTTGCAAGAGGGCATCAGAGTGCAGATACACTGAAACCATAATCACAGAAAACTAGTCAACTTAATCACACGGACCACAGCCTTGTCTAACTCAGTGAAACTAAGCCATGTCCTGTGGGGCCACCCAAGATGGGCGGGTCATGGTGGAGAGGTCTGACAGAATGTGGTCCAGTGGAGAAGGGAATGGCAAACCACTTCAGTATTCTTGCCTTGAGAACCCCATGAACAGTATGAAAAGGCAAAATGATAGGATACTGAAAGAGGAACTCCCCAAGTCAGTAAGTGCCCAATACGCTCCTGGAGATTAGTGGAGAAATAACCCCAGAAAGAATGAAGGGATAGAGCCAAAGCAAAACCAATTCCCAGTTGTGGATGTGACTGGTGATAGAAGCAAGGCCCAATACTTTAAAGAGCAATATTGCATAGGAACCTTGAATGTCAGGTCAATGAATCAAGGTAAATTGGAAGCGGTCAAATAGGAGATGGCAAAGTGAACATCAACATTCTAGGAATCAGTGAACTAAAATGGACTGGAATGGGTGAATTTAACTCAGATGACCATCATATCTACTACTGTGGGCAGGAATCCCTTAGAAGAAATGGAATAGCCATTATGGTCAACAAAAGAGTCTGAAATGGAGTACCTGGATGCAGTCTCAAAAGTGACAGAATGATCTCTGTTCATTTGCAAGGCAAACCATTCAATATCAGAGTAATCCAAGTCTATGCCCCAAGCAGTAACACTGAAGAAGCTGAAGTTGAATGGTTCTATGAAGACCTCCAGGAACTTTTAGAACTAACACCCCCAAAACATGTCCTTTTTACAATAGGGGACTGGAATGCAAAAGTAGGAAGTCAAGAAACACCTGAAGTAACAGGCAAATTTGGCCTCGGAATATCGAATGAAGCAGGGTAAAGGCTAATACAGGTTAGTCAAGAAAATGCACCGGTCATAGCAAACACCCTCTTCCAACAACACAAGAGAAGACTCTACACATGGACATCACCAGATGGTCAACACCGAAATCAGATTGATTATATTCTTTGTAGACAAAGATGGAGAAAGTCTATACAGTCTGGAAAATCAAGACCGGGAGATGACTGTGGCTCAGATCATAAACTCTTTATTGCCAGATTAAGACTTAAATTGAAGAAAGTAGGGAAAACCACTAGACCATTCAGTCATGACCTAACTCAAATCCCTTATGATTATACAGTGGAAGTGAGAAATAGATTTAAGGGACAAGATCTGATAGATAGAGTGCCTGATGAACTATGGGCGGAGGTTCATGACATTGTACAGGAGACAGGGATCAAGACCATTCCCATGGAAAAGAAATGCAAAAAAGCAAAATGGCTGTGTGGGGAGGCCTTAAAAATAGCTGTGAACAGAAGAGAAGCGAAAAGCAAAAGAGAAAGGAAAGATATAAGCATCTGAATGCGGAATTCCAAAGAATAACAAGAAGATATAAGAAAGCCTTCTTCTGTGATCAATGCAAAGAAATAGAGGAAAAAAACAGAATGGGTAGAATTCAGCTGTGAAGCCGTCTGGACCTGGGCTTTTGTTTGCTGGAAGATTTCTGATTACAGTTTCAATTTCCATGCTTGTGATGGGTCTGTTAAGATTTTCTATTTCTTCCTGGTTCAGTTTTGGAAAGTTGTACTTTTCTAAGAATTTGTCCATTTCTTCCACATTGTCCATTTTATTGGCATATAATTGCTGATAATAGTCTCTTATGATCCTCTGTGTTTCTGTGTTGTCTGTTGTGATCTCTCCAGTTTCATTTCTAATTTTATTGATTTGATTTTTCTCTCTTTGTTTCTTGATGAGTCTGCCTAATGGTTTGTCAATTTTATTTATCCTTTCAAAGAACCAGCTTTTGGCTTTGTTGATTTTTGCTATTGTCTCTTTTGTTTTTTTTGCATTTATTTCTGCCCTAATTTTTAAGCTTTCTTTCCTTCTACTAACTCTGGGGTTCTCCATTTCTTTCTTTTCTAGTTGCTTTAGGTGTAGAGTTAGGTTATTTATTTGACTTTTTTCTTGTTTCTTGAGGTATGTTTGTATTGCTATGAACTTTCCTCTTAGCACTGCTTTTATAGTGTCCCACAGGTTTTGGGTTGTTGTGTTTTCATTTTCATTTGACTTCTTTTGTGATTTGTTGGTTATTCAGAAGTGTGTTGTTCAGCCTCCATATGTTGGAATTTTTAATAGTTTTTCTCCTGTAATTGAGATCTAATCTTAATTCATTATGGTCAGAAAGATGCTTGAAATGATTTCAATTTTTTTTTGTTTGTTTAATTTATCAAGGTTAGATTTATGGCCCAGGATGTGATCTATCCTGGAGAAGGTTCCGTGAGCACTTGAGAAAAAGCTGAAATTCATTGTTTGGGGGTGAAATGTCCTATAGATATCAATTAGTTCTAACTGGTCTATTGTAATATTTAAAGTTTGTGTTTCTTTGTTAATTTTCTGTTTGGTTGATCTGTCCATAGGTGTGAGTGGGGTATTAAAGTCTCCCACAATTATTGTGTTATTGTTAATTTCCTCTTTCATACTTGTTAGCCTTTGTTTTACATATTGTGGTGCTCCTATGTTGGGTGCATATATATTTATAATTGTTATGTCTTCTTCTTGGATTGATCCTTTAATTATTATGTAGTGGCCTTCTTTGTCTCTTTTCACAGCCTTTGTTTTAAAGTCTATTTTATCGGATATGAGTATTGCTACTCCTGCTTTCTTTTGGTTTCTATTTGCATGGAATATCTTTTTCCAGCCCTTCACTTTCAGTCTTTATGTGTCCCTTGTTTTGAGGTGGGTCTCTTGTAGGCAGTATATATAGGGGTCTTGTTTTTGTATCCATTCAGCCAGTCTTTGCCTTTTGGTTGGGGCATTCAACTCATTTATGTTTAAGGTAATTATTGATAAGTATGATCCCATTGCCATTTACTTTATTGTTTTGGGTTCAGTTTTATATGCCCTTTTTGTGTTTCCTGTCTAGAGAATATCCTTTAGCATTTGTTGGAGAGCTGGTTTGGTGGTGCTGAATTCTCTTTGCTTGTCTGTAAAGCTTTTGATTTCTCCTTCGTATTTGAATGAGATCCTTGCTGGGTACAGTAATCTGGGCTGTAGGTTATTTTCTTTCATCACTTTAAGTATGTCTTGCCATTCCCTCCTGGCCTGAAGAGTTTCTATTGAAAGATCAGCTGTTATCCTTATGGGAATCCCCTTGTGTGTTATTTGTTGTTTTTCCCTTGCTGCTTTTAATATTTGTTCTTTGTGTTTGATCTCTGTTAATTTGATTAATATGTGTCTTGGGGTGTTTCACCTTGAGTTTATCCTGTTTGGAACTCTCTGGGTTTCTTGGACTTGGGTGATTATTTCCTTCCCCATTTTAGGGAAGTTTTCAACTATTATCTCCTCAAGTATTTTCTCATGGTCTTTCTTTTTGTCTTCTTCTTCTGGGACTCCTATAATTCGAATATTGGAGCGTTTCATAGTGTCCTGGAGGTCTCTGAGATTGTCCTCATTTCTTTTAATTCGTTTTTCTTTTTTCCTCTCAGATTCATTTATTTCTACCATTCTATCTTCTATTTCACTAATCCTATCTTCTGCCTCCGTTATTCTACTATTTGTTGCCTCCAGAGTGTTTCTAATCTCATTTATTGCATTATTCATTATATATTGACTCTTTTTTATTACTTCTAGGTCCTTGTTAAACCTTTCTTGCATCTTCTCAATTCTTGTCTCCAGGCTATATTTCTGTGATTCCATTTTGATTTCAAGATTTTATATCATTTTCACTATCAATATTCAGAATTCTTTCTCAGGAAGATTCCCTATCTCTTCCTCTTTTGTTCGGTTTGGTGGACATTTCTCCTGTTCTTTTATCTGCTGGGTATTCCTCTGTCTCTTCATCTTGGTTATATTGCTGAGTTTGGGGTGGCCTTTTTATATTCTGGTAATTTGTGGAGTTCTCTTTATTATGGAGCTTCCTCACTGTGTGTGGGGTTGTATCAGTGGCTTGTCAACGTTTCTTGGTTAGGGAAGCTTGTGTCGAAGTTCTGGTGGGTAGAGCTGGATTTCTTCTCTCTGGAGTACAGTGAAGTGTCCAGTAATGAGTTATGAGACGTCTATGGTTTTGGAGTAACTTGAGCTGCCAGTATATTGAAGCTCAGAGGTGTGTTCCTGTGTTGCTGGAGAATTTGCGTGGTATGTCTTGCTCTGGAACTTGTTGGCCCTTGGATGGAGCTTGGTTTCAGTGTAGGTATGGAGGCGTTTGATGAGCTCCTATTGCTTAATGTTCCCTGAATTCAGGAGTTCTCTGATGTTCTCAGTCTTTGGACTTAAGCCTCCTGCTTCTGGTTTTCAGTTTTATTTTTACAATAGCCTCTAGACTTCTCCATCTATACAGCACCGATGATAAAACATCTAGGTTAAAGATGAAAAGTTTATCCACATTGAGGGACACCCAGAGAGGTTCACTGAGTTACATGGAGAAGAGAAGAGGGAGGGGGTAGATAGAGATCACTGGAATGAGATGCGGTGAGATCAAAAGAGGAGAGAGCAAGCTAGTCAGTAGTCACTTCCTAATGTGCGCTCCATAGTCTGTACCGCTCAGAGGTGTTCACGGAGTTATACAGGGAAGAGGAGAGGGAGGAAGTAGACAGAGGTGGCCAGGAGGATAAAAGAGGGAAATGAAAAGGAGAAAGAGAGATCCAGCCAGTAACCAGTTCCCTAAGTGTTCTCCATCGTCTAGAACACACAGAGATTCACAGAGTTGGGTAGAGAAGAGAAGGGGGAGGGAGGAGACAGAGACAACCTGGTGGAGAAAAAGGAGAGTCCAAAGGAAGAGAGAGTGGTCAAGCCAGTAATCTTGCTCTCAGGTAAAATTGAGTACTGAAGATTGGGTTTTTAAATGTACAAAATTGACAACGAATACCAAAAAGCAAAGATTTAAAATCTAGAGTAGAGGTTGGATTTTCAGAAATACAATAATAAAGAAAAGAAGAAAAACAAAAGAAAAAAAAAGTAATGAGAATTATTAAAAAACAACAACAATATATATATATATTATATATATATAATAAATATATATTGTTATATATAATATAATGAGAATTATTAAAAAACAACAACAATATATATATATAATATATATATATATTCGGTGTTTGCTTTAAAAATAAGCTCTTTTTTTTGTGAATAGTGATAGTAGGTTATAAAAATTAAAATTAAAGGAGAAATAGAGGACTTAAAAATTTTAAAAAAGTTTAAAAAAAGGAGAAGAAAAAGAAAAGTAAAAACAATCAAACAACAACATCAACAGCAAGAAAAAAAAAGAAAATGGTCGTAAAAATATTAAAGATATTTCTGGGACTTTCTCTGGTGTTGTGGGCAGTATGAGGTCACTTCCAAGGCGGTGCCCTCTGTTTAGCTTCTTCCGTTTGCTGGTCTCTTCAGTGTCTGATTTCTGCCCTGACACAAGGGGGGCGGTGGTGGACACCTTTTTTTCTTTTTTTAGGCTCACTTGTTCAGTCACGCTGTGGGGAGGGAGGAATGCTGCAAAGAAATAACACTGGTGTGTGCTCGCAGTGCCTCAGCCATGCTGGGCATGCCCCTGCACACAGCGCACACCACTTAAGCTCTACGTTGCTCTGCCGGGAACCGTCTGAGGCTGGCCCTAGGCTGCATGCACCTCCCTGGTCTAAGCCGCCCAGGCTCGGCTCTCAGGTAGCCCTCAGAGGTGCAGATTCGGTTGGGCCTGCATTTTGTGCCCTTCCCAGGACTGAGTAACTCAGGTGTTTGGCGACCATGGTCGTTGCAACTTATCACCTTTCCCTGCTGCTCAGTTTTCTGGGTGTACCACTGACGCCCCTTGTCAGGCAGATGGTGACTGTCCAGAACCCCAAGAAGTCTTAGTTAGCAAAGAAGCCTGCTTGCAGTTTGGTAGGTAAAGTCTCTCCAGGGCTGCGATTGCCCCCTTCCAGCCCTTACGGCTCTGGTTACCTGTCACAGGCAGGGGATGGTCTGCAGCTGGCTATTTCTGTTCCATCCTTTGTTCTGTGTGCGGTCCTGGCAGTGTCTTACGTTAGAGCTTTTCGCGTGGTAGCTATCCCACAGTCTGGTATGCTAGCCCAAGTTAGTTGACTCTGGTTACATTCGGGGCATTCCAGCCCGATTCTTAAAAAGCACTGCAGCCCACGCCTCCCTGCCCAGCCCCCACTTGCTAGTGTCAGATGCAGGCGTCTGAGCTGCTTCTCTGCTGGGGGAGTTACCGTTGGGCTTGTAATCTGTTGGTTATAATTATTTATTTATTTTTCTTCTCTGTTATGTTGCCCTCTGTCCTTCCAAGGCTCGCCACAGACTTGGCAGTGAGAGTGTTTCCTGGTGTTTGGAAACTTCACTCTTTTTAAGACTCCCTTCCAGGGATGGGGCTCCCTTCCTGGGACGGAGCTCCCTCCCTACCTCCTTTATGTCTTTTTTCATCTTTTATATTTTTCCTACCTGTTTTTGAAGACAATGATCTGCTTTTCTGGGTGCCTGATGTCCTCTGCCAGCATTCAGAAGTTGTTTTGTAGAATTTACTCACCGTTGAAATGTTCTTTTGATGAATTTGTGGGGAAGAAAGTGGTCTCCCTGTCCTATTCCTCTGCCATCTTAGGACCGTCTCCTAATGTAATAGTTTATCGAATACAGATTATTTACCTCCTTAGTTAGATTTATTCCTAGGCACTTTTTTATGATTTTTTTATGGAACCACATATTAAAAATGATTCTTAATTTATGTTTATGATAGATAATCATTAATGCAACATATTTCTATATATTAAATTTCTATGCTGAACATTTACCAAGTTCATTGATAAGTTCTAGTAGTTTTTCAAGGATTAATAAGTTTAAATTGGTTATTTCTCCCTGATTCAGTTTTGGCATTTTGAATGTTTCTAGAAATTTGTTTACTTCTCTCATATTTTTCAATCTGTTGACATATATCTGTTTGCAATATTCTCTTACCATTTTTTAAATCTCTGTGGTAATGGTTGGGTTTTTTCCTCTGTCATTACTCTTTTTTTTTTTTTAAATTGCATTTTTCCTCTTTTCTAAATGATGACTCTGGCTAAAGGTTAATCAACTTAGTTTATTTATTTATTTATTTATTTATTTGAAAGAACCACCCTTTGGTGTCATTATTTTGTTTTCCTTTTTTGTTGTTGTTGTTTTTGTTTGTATTTTCTTTCTTTTTTCATCTTTATTATGTTCTTCCTTCTGCTGACTTTGAACTTTGCTTTTTATTCTATTGCTAATTTGTTTAGTTGGAAGTGAAAATGAGCTCAGTTGTGTCAGATTCTTTGTGACCCCATGGAATGTAGCCTGTCAGGCTCCTTTGTCCATGAAATTCTCAAGGCAAGAATACTGGAGTGGGCGGCTGTTCACTTCTCTAGGGGATCTTCCCAACCCAGGGATAGAACCCAAGTCTCCCACCTTGCAGGTGGATTCTTCACTGTCTGCACTACTGGGAAAGTCAAAGAATGCTGGAGTGGGTAGCGTATCCCTTCTACATGGGATCTTCCTGACCCAGGGATTGAACTGAGGTCTCCTGCATCGCAGGTGGATTATTTGTCATCTGAGCTACCATGGAAGGCCCTAGAACGTGTATTATGATCTTTATAGATAGAATGTCCTAGAGGTATCTTTTAAGTCCTAGTGGATAAATGTTGCTTTATTGATTTTCTGTCTGGATGATATCTCCATTGATATAAGTGGTGTGTCAAAGTCCCCTACTGTTACTGCATTGTTTTAAAGTTATTCCTTTATGTGTTTAAATATTTGCTTTGTATATTTAGATTTTCCTGCATAGGGTGCATACATGTTAATGAGTGAAATAGCATTTTCTTGTAGATCAATATATAATCCCCTTCTTTGTTTTCTATAAAGATGACATTTTAATGTATAATTTATCTGATATGTGTATAGCTACCTCCAGTTTCTAGCCATTTCTATTTGCATGAAACACCTTTTTTTGTCTCTTTTAATTTAATTGGAGGATAAGTGCTTTATAATATTGTTTTGGTTCCTGGCATATATCAACATGAATCATCTATAGTTATACATATGTGCCCTCCCATCTTAAACCTCCTTCCTACCCCATCCCACCCCTCGAGGTTATCACAGAGGACATGATTTGAGCTCACTGCATCATATGACAAATTTTCACTTGCTATCATTTTTATATATGGTAATGTATATGTTTCAATGTTACTCTCTAAATCTTTTCCACACTTTTCTTCCACCAGTGTCCAGAAGTCTGTTCTCTAAGTTTGCATTTCCATTGCTAACCTGTAAATATGTTCATTGGTAACATAAATACAGATATCATATATATTCATTAATATATGATATTTATCTTTTCCCTTTCTGACTTGATTCATTGTGTATAATAGGTTCTAGGCTAACCCACCTCTTTAGAACTGACTCAAATGCATTCATTTTTGTATCTGAGTAATATTCCATTGTATATATGTGCTACAACTTCTCTATCTATCTATCTGTAGATGGACATCTGGGTTGCTTCCAGGTCCTAGCTATTGTAAATAGTGCTGCGATGAATACTGGGATACATGTGTTTTTTTTTTGTTTTTTTTTTTTCCCCTTATGGTTTCTTCAGGGTGTATGCCCAGTAGTGGGATTGTGAGGTAACATGGTAGTTTTATTTCCAGTTTTTTAAAGAATCTCTATACTGTTCTCCACAGTGCCTGTATCAGTTTACAGTTCCAACAGTGTAGGAAGGTTCCATTTCCACTGTACCCTCTCCAGCATTTATTGTTTCTAGACATTTTGATGTTGGCCATGCTGACTGGGGAGAGGTGATATCTTATTGTAGTTTAGATTTGCATTTCTCTACTAATGAGTTATATTGAGCATCTTTCCAAGTGTTTATCTGTATATCTTATTTGGATAAATCTTTGTTTAGGTCTTCTGCCCAGTTTTCAATTGGACTGTTTCCTTTTCTGGCATTGAGCTGCATGAGTTGATGCTTGTATATTTTGGAGATTAATTGACAGTTGTATCATTTGCTGATATTTTCTCCCATTCTGAGAGTTGTCATTTCACCTTGCTTATAGTTTCCTTCATTGTACAAAAGTTTTTAATTAGGTCTCATTTTTTAATCTCCATTAATCTGGAAAGTGGGTCATAGAGGACCTTGCTGTGATTTATGTCAAAGAGATGTATGCCTATGTTTTCCTCTAAAAGTTTTATAGTTTCTGGTCTTACATTTAGATCTTTAATCCATTTTGAGTTTATCTTTGTGTATGCTGTTAGGAAGTGTTTTAATTTTACATATAGCTGTCCAGTTTTTCCAGAACCATTTATTGAAAAGACTCTTTTTTCCGTTGTATGATCTTGCCTCCTTTATCAAAGTTAAGTTTACCATAGGTGTGTTAATCTCTGGGCTTTCTATCTTGTTCTATTTGTTTGTATTTATGTTTTTGTGCCAGTACTATACTGCTTTGTTGACTGTAACTTTGTAGTATAGTCTGAAGTCAAGAAGGTTGATGATGCTACACTGAATAAAACTAGTGACAGCAATATCCTTGTGTTGCTTTTGATCTTAGAGGACATGTTCCCTTTCATCACTTAAATATATTCTGCCATTCCTTTCTGGCTTGTAGAGTTTCTGTTGAGAAATCAGCTTGATGGGAGTTCCTTTTTACGTTATTTTTTTTTCTTTGTTGTTTTTAATATTTTAATCTTTGTCTAATTGTTATCAGTTTCATTACTATGTGTTTTGGTATGCTCCTTCTTGGGTTTATACTGCCTGAGTCTCTCTGCACTTCCTGGACTTGTTTGACTATTTCCTTTCCCATGTTAGGGAATTTTTCCATTACTATCTCTTCAAAAATTTTTTAGGGTCTTTTCTCTCTGTCTTCTTCTTCTGGGACCCTTGTAATGGAAAAGTTGGTGCATTTAATATTATCCTTGAGGTCTCCTAGGCTGTATTTTATTATTACTATTTTAATATTCTGTTCTGTGGCAATGATTCCCACCATTCTGTCCTCCAGGTCATTATCCATTCTTCTGCCTCCTTTATTCTGCTATTGATACCTTCTACTGTATTGTTCATCCCTGTTTGTTTTTTTTTTTTTGTTCTCCTAGATCTTTGGTAAACATTTCTTGCATCTTCTGCATTCTTTTCCTGAGATCCTGGATTATCTTCAATATCACTATTCTGAATTCTCTTTCTGGAAGTTTGCTTATTTCCACTTCATTTAGTTGTTTTTCTAGACTTTTATCACATCCCTTTATCTGAAATGTAATTCCTTGCTTTTTTACTTTGGTTAACTTTCTGCAACGTGGTTTTCACTTTAACCACTATGGAATTATAGTTATTTGTGCTTCTTCTGTCAATCCTCTAGCAGATCAGGCTAAGAGGTTTGCTTTAACTTCCTGATGGGAGGGACTGGAAGTGGAAAAAAACAAGATCTTTCTCTGGTGAGCAGGGCTGTATTCAGTAAAACTTTAATCCAATTTTCTGCTGATGGATGGGGTTGTGATCCCTCCTCTGTTAATTGTTTGGCCTGAAGTGACTCAGGGCTGGGATCTATGGGCTCTCAAGAAGGGTTAATAGTGACCTTCAAGAGGACGTGAGCCAAGAGGCATATTCCAGGTCTTCTGTTACCAGGGGCTCCATCCCCCAATGAACCACTCCTGATGCATGCCTCCAGAGGAGACCCTCCAACACTATCAGGTAGCTCTGGTTCAGGTTATGACCTGTGGGGTCATTGCTCTTTTCCTCTGGGTCTTGGTTTGCAAGATTTTGTTTGTGCTCTCCAATAATGGAATCTCTGTTTTTCCCAGTCCTGTGAATGTCCTGATCAAAACCTGCTGGCCTTCCAAGTCAGATTCCCTAGGGGCTTCAAATGTATTTGCCAGATCCTCAGACTGAAAAGCCTGACATGGCGCTTAGAACCTTCACAACTGTGAGAGAACTTCTTTAGTATTTTCATATTCCGGTTTGTGAGTAGCCCATCCTGAAGTTATAGAATTTTATTTTATTGTGTTTGTTCCCCTCCTACGATCTCATTGCAGCTTCTTAGTCTTTGAATGTGCGTATCTTTTTTGGTGGGATCCATAGTTCTCCTGTTAATGGTTGCTCAACAGCTAGTTGCAATTTTGGTGCTTCTTCAGGAGGAAATAAGCACACACCCTCCTGCTCAGCACTCATCCTTTATGCACACCATACATTTTAGATAGTTGTGTTTTTGTTTCCATTTGCCTCCAGGTATCCATATGGTCAAAAAGAGATGGACATGATTGAGTGACTGAGCACACAGCTCATTCTTTAATTACTTCTAAAATGTCTTCTGCAAGCCACTGTCTGATTGGTGGCTTCCATGTCTCTGTGTTTTGCAGTTTCTTCCCCTTTGCAATTGATTTCTTATCTCATAGCCTTGTGCTCCAAAAGACTTGATATTATTTCAAATTTTTAAAATTTACCAAGAATTGTTTTGTGACCTATCAGCATGTGATCTATTATGGAGAATGTTCCAGGTACACTTGAAAAGAATGTGTATTCAGCTACTTTGTCATAAAATATTGTATACACACACACACACACACATACATATATATATATATATATATATATACACATATATGTGTGTGTTTAAGAGAAAGCAATACATTGAATTTAATTCATCCTTTAATACCAGTGTTTTTTTCTGTCTGATGTTTTCCCCATTGTTGAAAGTGAGGTGCAAAGTCCTCTAATGTTACTGTGGTACTATCTATTTCTCCCTTTATTTCTGTTAATTTGTTGATATAGTGTATCACATGGATTGATATGAATACAGCAAAAAATATTTGCATCACTGGGAAAATCCCACTTGATCATGACGTATGATACTTTTAAAGCATTATTGGAATTTGTTTGCTAGGATTTTGTTCAAGATTTTTGCATCTATGTCCATCAGTGATATTGATCTGTAATTTTCTTTTCTTGTGGTATCTTTGTCTGGTTTTGGCATCAGGATGATGGTGGTTTCATGTAATATGTTTGACAGTTTTCATTCGTAGGCAGGTTTTTGGAAGAATTGGATAAGGATAGGTATTAGCTCTACCCTAAATATTTGATAGAATTTGCCTGTGAAGCCTTGGGGAAGGAAATGGCAACCCATTCCAGTGTTCTAGCCTGGAGAATCCCAAGAATGGGGAAGCCTGGTGGGCTGCCGTCTATGGGGTCGCACAGAGTCGGACACGGCTGAAGTGACTTAGCAGCCTGTGAAGCCACTGGGTTTTGTTCTTTTGTTTGTTGAAAGTTTTGAAATAAGAAATAACAATTTTAGGTTCAGTATTTATGACTGAACTGTTCATATTTTCTATTTCTTTCTGGTTCTGTCTTGGATGGTTGCAACTTTCTAAGACTTTGTCCATTTCTTCCATGTGTCCATTTTATGGGCATATAGTTGCTTGCAGTTTTTCCTTATGATCTTTTGTATTTCTGTGGTGTCATTTGTAACTTCACCTTTTTCATTTATAACTTTATTTGAGTCCTCTCTTCTTTCTTTGATGTGTCTAATTAAATATTTATCAAATTTTTATCTTCTCAAAGAATAATTTTTATTTCTACTCTGATCTTCATGATTACTTATTTCCTTCTAAATTTGCATTTGTTTGCTCATTTTTCTCTAGCTGCTTTAGATATAAAGTTAGGTTGTTTATTTGAGATTTTTATTTTTTTTCCTTGACTTAAGATTGTTTTTGTATAAACTCATTTCTTAGAACCGCTTTTGCCACATCCCATAGGTATTGTTTATGGGCAGTTTTTCACATTTATTCTGTGAGCTATCAGCTGTTTACCAACATAATATTTAACCTGAATTGTAATTTTACATGCTGTTTTTTTTTTTTTTTTTGCTCTAATTGATTTCTAATTTCATAGTGTTGTGGTTGAAAAATGTTTCGTATGATTTCAATTTTATTCACCTTACTGAGGCTTGATTTGTGACCCTGGATGTGATCTATCCCAGAGAATATTCTGTGCTCACTTGAGGAGAGAATGCATTCTGCTGCTTTCAGATGGATTGTTCTATGACTTTTAGGTCTTTCTGGTCTAATTTGTCATTTAATATGTGTTCTTTATTAATTTTATCTTTTCTCCCTTTCCTTTTTTTATATTTTTAAATTATGAAAGAATGTTAATATATTTGCAGGAGATTTCAAAAATACAGAACAAGTTTATTGATAGTTCCACTGTATATTACAATTAGTTTTATAAATTGTATAAAATTTATACAATTTTGTATTTCCATAAATTGTATAAATATTTATATAGATTAAGATTTAGAGTTGAGGTTTCACTATCAAACTCTCAAAAAAATTAATAGAATGAATAGACAGAAAAGTAGAAGGATATAATAGACATGAAAAACACTATGAACCAACTTAATATAATTAATATTTATACAATTTTCACATAACAGTAGGATACAAAATCTCTTCAAGTTCCCATTAACAATAAAGTAGGAAACACTGGAATATAACCGGGGATATAGAGCAGGATGTAAAAATTTCAGATTTTTGCTCCTTGGAAACAGTGCTGTGGCAAGCTTAGAGAATAAAACTGAGAAGCAGACATCACTTTGCCAAGAAAGATCCATATAGCCACAGCTATTTTTTTTTTCCCAGTAATCATGTACAAATGTGAGAGTTGGCCAATAAAAGAGACTGAGCACAGAAGAATTGATGCTTTCAAATTGTGATAATGGAAAACACTTTTGAGATTCCCTTGGACTGCAAGGAGATTAAACAAACCAACTCTAAGGGAAATCACCTCTAAATATACATTGAAAAGACTGATTCTGAAACTCCAATACTTTGGCCATCTTTTGCAAAGACCTGAATCACTGTAAAGGTCCTTGATGCTGGGAAACTAGCCTCCAGACACTGAGAACATGGTACTCTAGGGCACTGAAAGTCATTCAGTCATGTCTGACTTTTGATTCTCAGTGGACTATACAGTCAAAGGAATTCTCCAGGCCAAAATACTGAAGTCTGTAGACTTTCCTTTTTCCAGGGGCTCTTCCCAACCCATGGATTGAAGCCAGATCTTCTTCATTGCAGGCGAATTCTTTACCAGCTAAGTCACAAGGGATGCTTGGAAAGATTGAAGGCAAAAGGAGAAGGTGGTTGCAGAGGATAAGACGGTTAGATAGCATCACCAACTCAACATACACGAATTGAGCAAACCCCAGGAGATTGTGAAGGATAGAGAAACCTGTCATGCTGTAATCCATGGTTTGCAAATGTAGTAACTAAGCACCAAGAAAAACAAAAGTTATTTAAATCAATCAGAGTTTCTTCTCTTATCACTGTGGGTTTATGCTAAAAATCAATAGCAAGAGATATTTGAAAATAACTCACATATTTTCAAGTGCAATGTAATATTTGTCACAAGAGATCTTTGACTTAGATATTGCAAGTGTCACTAAGATTAGAGGAATGAAAAGCCAAAGACAGCAAGTGTAGAGAAGAAAACATTTAAATGAGAGATTGATATCAAATACATTGTAAAAACCCTACGTATTTGGATATTAAGTTCTCACTTTTAAAAGATGAGTGTATCTAAGAAGTCATAAAAAGAAAAATTAGAGAATACCATGTAATAGAATAAAAATGAACAAAGAATTTACCAGAATTTGTTTCATGCAGCTGATTCTGCTCAATGCAGCTAAATACAAGGTGGAATCTTGAATAAGGTGAGAAAAAATGATGGACATTAGCATAAATCTTTGTGAAATCAAAACAAAAATCTGTATTACATTTTAATTTCCTAGTTTTTTACAACATAGTAAAATATATATATATTTTCTCAGAATTGGATTAGGAGTTTCAAGTTTCATTCACTTTTTTAAAATCACTAAGATAATAAACATTCTAGATTTTATCAGGCATATTATATGCCAAATTATATGGAACTATATCAAAGTTTTGAGTGAATATAAATTAGAATCCCATTTTTCTATTCATACTAAGTCAAACAAGTAGAATCAAAATGTCATAAATCTTGTAGCTAGGCAAAAGTCTATACATTTTCCAAGAAAGAATATCAATAACACCAGAGCAAGACCCAGTTTTTCCCACCACAAGTTCTTTTACAAGCCTTAACGTTCTCCATCAGAGGGAAGGCAGAAGAAGCAAGATGAACCACAATCACACAGGGACTGAAACAAAATCACATTACAAAAAAATTTAATCAGCATGGAAAAGCAGAAAGTTTTCTCTCAGATGAAGGGACAAGATAAAACCCCAGAGAAACACTAAATGAAGTGGAGACAGGCAACCTTCCAGAAAGAGAATTCAGAATAATGATAGTGAAGATGATCCAGGATACTGGAAAAGGAATCGAGGCAAAGATAGAGAAGATGCAAGAAATGCTTACCAAAGACTTCAAAAAAACTAAAGAACAAACAAACAGAGATGAATAATATACTAGAAGGTATCCATAGCAGATTAACTGAGGCAGAAGAACGGATAAATTATCTGAAGGACAAAATGGTGGAAATCACTCTGCCACAGAATAAACAATGTAAAGAAATGAAGACAGCTTAAGAGACATCTGGGACAACATTAAATGCACCAACATTTGCGTTATATGGGTCCCAGAAGAAGAGAGAGAGAAAGGACCTGAGAAAATATTTGAAGGGAACACAGTTGAAAACTTTTCTAACATGGGAAAGGGAATAATCAACCAAGTCAAGAAGTACAGAGAGTCCCAGGTAGGATAAACCAAAGGAGGAACACACTGAGGCACATAATAATCAAACTAACAAAAATTAAAGACAGAAATAAAATATTAAAAGCAACAAGGGAAAACAGCAAATAATATACAAGGAACTCCCATAAGGTTATCAGCTTATTTCTCATCAGAAACTCTACAAACCAGAAAGGAATGGCAGGATATATTTAAAATAATTAAAGTGAAAACCTACAATCAAGAATACTGTACCCAGCAAGACCGTCCAGATTTGATGGATAAATCAAAATTTTTCTAGGCAAGCAAAAGTTAAAAGAATTCAGCACCAGCAAACCAGCTTTATAACAGACGCTAAAGGAACTTCTCTAGGCATGAAACAAAAGAATGAAAAGACATACCTACAGAAAATAAACCCAAAACAATTAAGAAAAAAAATAATAGGACCATGCATATTGATAATTAAGTTAAATGTAAATGGATCAGATACACCAACCAAAAAACATAAACTAGCTGGGTGGATGAAAACATGCATATGTGCACTTCCATTTACCACATCACTCTACTTATCCTCCCAAATTGTATACAATTTTCAAAATTTCTATTTCATATTCAGTGCTCTCATTTCATCTAGTTTATGATTTTCAATTTTTCTCTTTTTGTTGTTATTTTTTACATGCATTTATATTTATTTTTAATGATAAAAAGTGCAATTGATAAAGAAGATAGACATCATAAACAAATAGACACCTTAATAACAAAGAAACAATGATGAAGCAAAAATCAGAAGAAATATAATGGAAAAGAAAAAATACATAATCATAGTGAGACATATTAACATTTCTCAGATTATTTTGTCAAGTGCAGAAAAACTAACAATAGGAACATCTTGAATGATGTCATTAAATTTTTCAATATAATAGATTTATATTTAAATAATTTATATTAATCTTGTATCCTACACAAATATACTTAAAATTTTGCATCTTAGACGTTATTGAATACTCATAGGATGTTTGGAAAAACTGGCAAAAAGCAAATATTACTAAATTACCAAAAGTAGAATTATTTTTCATGTGTGTCATTCAGTTATATATATATATATGTACACATATTATTTTTGAAATTATTTTCCATTATAGATTATTACAAGATATTGACTATAGTTCCATGTGCTGTAGAGTAAACCTTTGTTGCTTGTTGGGTATTTATTTTTAAATTAGAAATTTAGAATTATGTTCATACTAAATCAAACAACTGGAATTAAATCATAAATTCTTTAGTTTGGCAAAAAATTCATAAGTTTACTAGAATATATATATATATAATACATGCTATGTATATATATATGTGCAAAAGCTTTTCTACTACACTTGATAAAGGCTTGAGAAAGAAAATAAAAAAGAAAAATTGGAAAACATAAACTAAATGAAATGGGAGCACTGAATATGAAATACAAAAAGTGAAATAAACTAGATAAAAGTAAAAGATCCTCATGTAGTCCAGTTATTTTTAAGTTATTTTTAAACATGGCTGCTCATTAGAAACATATCTAGAGCTTTGGCCAAAAAAAAAAAAAAAAAAGCAATACTTGAGCATTTGTATTTTTCAAAAATTTTCAAGATAATTCTGATATGCATCTCAATTTTAAAAAGTGATTACAGCTTTTTCTATTAAATGGCAATATTGGTGAAATAGAATTCTATTTTTTTTGTTGTTGACCAATCATTATACAATGATATTGCATAATAGTTACATAATTACAATAGTAAAATATGTTTATCAGTTTTCACAATCAGTAGTCAGACAAAAAATAGAAGATAGTTACAACTGCAAGCCATAATGGGAACATGTTTAACCTAACAATATAAAATAATTACATACAGTTTGGGGATCAAGCAAAGTGATGTGATAAGTAGAAGTGCATACATGTACATGTTTTCATTCTGCCTCAGTTATTCTGCTATCAGTTTCTTCTAGCATATTTTTCTTCTCTGTTCATTCTTTAGTTCTTTGAGGTCTTTGGTAAACATTTCTTGCATCTTCTTCATTTTGTTTCTGAGACCCTGGATCATCTTCGCTATCATTATTCTGATTTCTTTTTTCTGGAAGTTTGCCTATCTTTAGTTTTTTGTTTTTTTTTTTCTCCCCAAGCTTTTATCTTATTCCTTCATCTGAGGCAAAACTCTGCTTTTTTATTCTGATTAACTTTCAGTGATGATGTTTTTATTTTAGTCACTGTGGGATTGTATTTCTTCTTGCTCCAGCCTCTGCTCTCTATTAGATGAAGGTAAGAGGCTTTTGTAAGGTTCCTAACGAGAGGAACCAGTAGTGGGAAAAACTGGGTCTTGCACTGGTGGGCAGGGCTATGGCTAGTAAAATTTTATTTCAATTATCTGCTGATGGGTGTGACTACCTTCTCTCCCGTTAGTTGCTTCACCTGAGGTTATCTAGCCCTGGGGTCTTCGGGCTCTATGGTAAAGTTAATTGAGATATCCATGGTGACTTACACCAATGGGCACTTCTCAGGACTGCTGCTTCTAGTGCTGCTTTCCCTATGGTGAGCCACTGCCAACCCACACTTCCACAGGAGACCATCCAACATTAGCAGGCAGATCTTGTTCAGTCTTTTTTAGGGTCACTGTTCCATAACCCTGGGTCTTGTTATGCACAAGATTTTATTTGTGCCTTCCTAGCATGGAGTACTCTTGCCTGGAAAATCCCATGGATGGAGGAGCCTGGTGTCCTGCTGTCCATGGGGTCACTAAGAGTCAGACATGACTGAGCGACTTCACTTTAACTTTCTTGCTTTGGAGAAGGAAATGACAACCCACTCCAGTATTCTTGCCTGGAGAATCCCAGGGACAGAGGAGCCTAGTGGGCTGCCATCTAAGGGGTCGCATAGAGTCAGACACGACTGAAGCGACTTAGCAGCAGCAGCAGCAGCAGCATGGAGTCTGTTTCTCCTGGTCCTCTAGAAATCCTGAAATAAAATCCTGGTGGACTTCAAATTCAGCTTCCCTGGGGATTCCTAGCTACTTTTGCTGAATCCCTAGGCTGGGAAACCTGAAATGATGCTCTGAACCTTCACAACAGTGGGAAAAACTTATTTTGTATTATTGTGCTCCAGTTTGTCCGTCACCCACCAAGGTGGTATGGGATTTGATTTTATTGTGTTTGTGCCCCTCCTACTGTCTTGCTGTTGCTTTTTATTTGTCTTTGGATGTGGGTATCTTTTAATGATGGTTTCCATCATCATCCTCTTAATGATTGTTCAACAGCTAGTTTGATTTTGGCACCCATGCAGGAGGAGATGAGTGCACATCCTTCTATTTCACCATCTTGAACTGGTTCCCAGCATGAGTATGTTTTGAGATGCTCCGTGCTCCACTCCTTAAGGGTTCTCAATTTTCTGTGTTGATGACCTATCTATTGGTATAAGTGAGATGTCCCGAAAGTCTTTGACATGTCCTCATTTCTGTTCATTCTCTTTGTCTTTATTCTGCTATGCAGCAGAAATTTCCACTATCTTGTTTTCCAGGTTACTTATCTGTTCTTTTGCCTGTTATTCTGCTATTGGTTCCTTCTACTATATTTTTACTTCCAGTTTTTTGTATAGTCCATCTGTGCTCATTATTTACTTCTTCTAAGTCTTTGTATTGTATTTTCTTGATCTGTGCCTCTGTTCTTTCTCTGAAATCTTAGATAATCCTTACTATTGTTACTGTGAATTCTTTTTCAGTTAGATTCCTATCTTTTCATGTGCTGCTTGTTTTAAGTTATGATCTTGCTTTTTCATCTGTAACATATTTCATCTCATTTTGTTGTACTTACTGGGTTTGTGGTCCCTACTCATCAGGCTACAGGATCCTAGTTCCTCTTGCTTCTGATGTCTGCTGCCTTGTATGTGTAGTATAAATATCATATATTAAAATATAAATATGGAATATAGAAAATGGTACTGATGAACCTATTTGTAAGGGAGCAATGGAGATGCAGATATATAGAACAGATTTTTGGACTTGTGGGATGGGTAGGAAGGAGAGGGTAGTACCGATGGATAAAGTAGCATGGAAATATATACACTAAAATATGCAAAATAGAGTGTGGGAATTTGTATTATTATTTGGGGAACTCAAGCCAGGACTATGTGAGAATCTAGAGACAGGGGATGTGGTAGGAGATGGGAGGGAGGCTCAACAGGGAGGGGACATTATTATACATATGGATGATCCATGTTGATGTATGGCAGAAATGAGCACAATATTGTAATTATCTTTTAATTAAAAATAAATAAATAAATAAGTGAAGCAAATGCTTGTGATATAGCAACATTGACCATAAAGCAAAAAAAAAAAAAAGTATCTAATTGCCAAACTATTGAAGTGTTAGAATTAAAGTAAACAAAGTGTTACCTAATTCAGAAAGCTGCTGCTACCTTAAATGAGCTAGGAGAAGAAAAAAAAAAAAAAAAAAAAGGAAAAACAATAACACTAGAAGAAAATTACAGTCATCCATAAGCCAGATCTAAACATATGGAAAGTGAAAGTGAAGTCGCTCAGTCGTGTCTGACTCTTTGCGACCACATGGACTGTAACCTACCAGGCTCCTCTGTCCATGGGATTTTCCAGGCAATAGTACTGGAGTGGATTGCCATTTCCTTCTCCAGGGGATCCTCCCAAACCAGGGATTGAACCCTGGTCTCCCACATTGTAGACAGACACTTTGCCATCTGAGCTACCAGGGAGGTCCCTAAACATATGGAAGATTATGATATAACTGATAGAGATTCAAAAAATAATTGCAATGTAGAAACTTAATGTCCTATAAGAAAACTCAGAAAGATAGTACAATGAACTTAGGAATAAAATTAATGAACAGAAAAAATACTTCACCAAAGAGATTGAAACATTAAAAAAAAATCATATATTCTAGAGGTGAAGAATTTAGAAAATGAAAAATGCACTCAAAAGTATTGGAAATAGTGCAGCCCATGTGGGAAAGAGAATTAGCAAGCTCAAGGATAGAAATATAGAAATAATTTGAGTAGAAGAAGAAAGAAAACTAAAATTTTTTTAAATAAAAAAATTTACAAGAACTATTCAACTCCATTTGAAAAGAAAACATAAGATTAATGGGTATGCCAGAATGAAAGGATGAGGAAAAGGAGAGCAAAAAGCTTATTTAAAGAAATAATAGCTTAAAGCTTTTGAAATCTGAGGAAGAGACTGGATATACAAGTCCATAAAACAAAGAGAACATCTAATCACTTCAACACAAGAGATTTTTTAGGAAACCTTATAATAAAGCTCACAAAAGCATTGATAAAGAAAGAATGATAAATTAAAATAAATGCCTTCCTCTGGGAAACTAAAGGAGCTGGAAATCAGTATTCCTTCCAACAAAGATTCTCAGACTTGCCTCTGGTAACATGAATGTTTCCTTTACAGAAAATATTTAGAAGAGAAGGCACTCTGAGCTGAACTTTGAAATCCAAGTATGGAGGCAGGTACTATGAAAGCCTTTAGTTTCCAATCTGGACAGCATTTCAGTGTGAAGGAGAAGAGGTGTTCTCCTTTTTTTCACCCTTCTTTTAGAGTACCAGAGACCGTTGGGCACCTTAAACAGTAAGGTATCTTGTGATTTTTGAAAGAGGCCAGCTTGCAGCTGGCAGACTGAGTAAGCCAGAAATGCAAAGGGTTAGAGGGAGAGGAGACAAAATGATGGAGTAAAAGGATGTGAGCTCATTACTTCTTATGAAAACTGAAAAATCACAATTAATCACTGAACAACCACTGATTAAAAAAATGCTGAACCTACCAAAAAGATACCCTGAATCCAAAGACAAAGAAGAAGAAAGAATAAAATTGTAGCAGGGGTGTAATCACAGCAACATGAAATGCAACACACACTAGGTGAGCAACACAGTACTAGGGAAACAAGTATAATACAAAATTTAGACCACAAGCCTGAAAGTTGTGATTCTTATATCAGCCCAAACCCAGGAATCTGTCAATCTGAGGAGTCCACAGTGCATCTGCCTTTGAAGGCCAGCAAAGTTTAGTCACAGGAATTCGACAGGACTGGGGGAAACAGAAGCTCCACTCTTGGAGAGCACACACACACAGTATTACATGCACAGCATGAACCAGGAATAAAGAGGTGATCTCATAAGAGGCTGGGCTAGAATTACCTGCTAGTATTGGAGTGTCTACTGTGGATGCAGGGAGCAGCTGTGTCTCACTGCAGGGACACGGACAAAGACAGCAACAGTTCTGGTAAGTATTCACAGGTGTGAGTCCTCATGAAGACCACCATTTCCTTATCGTGATCAGGCCCCACCCAACATCCTATAGGCTCTAGTATTGAAACACCTTAGGCCAAAAAACCAACAGGGCAGGAATACAGCCCTACCCATCAGCAGATGGGATGCTTAAGGCCTTACTGAATAAAAAGTTCCCTGACAAACACACTTCTTAACATGACTCTGCCCAACAGAGTGATAAGACCCAGCTACACCCATTGGTGGGCAAGAACCAGTTCCTCTCACCAGAAAGCCTGAAAAATACTCTTAGAAAACTTTGCATGAAAGGGGTCAGTGAGCAGAAATAAGAAGAGTTACAATCTTATAGACTTCAGAATGGAAATTGCAGCCACAGAAAGTTTGACAGAGAAACAGCAAAGGAATATGTCCTAGATAAAAGATGAAGAAAAAAAATCCAGAAGAACAACCAAGTGGGTGGCGATTGGCAACCTACTTGAAAAAGACTATAGAGTAATGATAGAAAATAATATCCAGGATCTCATGAAAAGAATGGAAGGCACAGAACAAGAAGATACAAGGAGTGTTAAAAAAAAAAAAAAAAAAACTAGAAGAACTGAAGAAAACACAGAGATGAATAGTTAAAAAATTGAAATGAAAAATATACTTGAAGCAATCAACAGCAGAATAAATGAGGTAGATGGATGGAGAAGTGAGTTGGAAGACAAAATGTTGGCAATCACCTGATACAAAGAACAGACTCATTGGAAAGACCCTGATGCTGGGAAAGATTGAAGGCAGGAGGAGAAGGGGACAATAGAGGATGAGATATTTTGATGGCATCATTGATGTGATGAACATGAGTTTGAGCAGGCTCTGTGATTTTGTAATGGACAGCAAAGTCTGGCATGTTGCAGTCCATGGGTTTGCAAAGTGTTGGACACGACTGAGTAACTGAACTGAGTTTTTTGTTTTGTTTTTACAATTTTGATTTCTATGTTTGTGGTTGCTCTGTTCATATTTTCTATATATTCCTGGTTCAGTTTTGGAAGTTTATACATTTATAAGAATTTCTCCATTTTTTCCAGTTTGTCTATTTTATTGGCATATAGTTGCTCATAGTATTCTCTTTTGAATCTTTCTACTTCTGTATTGTCTGTTGTAACTTCATCCTTTTTATATCAAATTTCATTGTCTTGAGTCTTCATTGTTTTTTTTGTTTTGTTTTGTTTTCCTTGATTAGTCTGGCTAATAGTTTGTCAATTCTGTTTATCTTCTCAAACAACCAGTTTTTAGTATTATTGATCTTCTCTATAGTCTCCTTAATTTATTTTTAAGTTATTTATGCTCTGATCTTTATCATTTCTTTCCTCTATTATCTTTGGGATTTTTTGGTCCTTTTTCTTGTTGCTTTAAGGGTACAATTAAGTTACTTATTTTATGTCTGTGTTGTTTCTTGAGGTTGGTTCTTATGGCTATAAGATTCTCTCTTAGCTCTGCTTTTATTGCATCTCATTGGTTTTGAGTTGTGTTTTTATTGTCATTTGTTTCTAGGCATATTTTGATTTCCTTTTTGGTTTCTTCAATGATCTTCTGGTTATTCAGAAGTGTACTTTTAATCATCTCCATATATATATATATATTTTTTTTATTTAATACTTTTTCCCTGTAGTTAACATCTAATCTTACAGTGTTGTGGTCAGAAAAAATGCTTGAAATGATTTCCTTTTTTACAATTTTATCAAGTCTTGATTTGTGGCCCAAAATATGATCTATCATGGAAAAAGTTCCATGTGCACTTGAGAAAAAACTTGTATCTGTTGTTTCTGGATGAAATGCTCTATAGATACCAATTAGTTCCAACTGGTCCAATGTATCATTTAAAACTTGTGTTTCCCTATTGATTTTGTATCTGGATTATCTGTCCATTGGTGTGAGTGGGGTATAAAATTCTCCCAGTATTATTGTGTTGCTGGCAATCTCCCCTTTAATAGTTGTTACAATTTGCCTTATGTATTGAGGTATTCCTATGTTGAATGCATATATATTTATAATCCTTTTATCTTCTTTTTGGATAGATCATTATGTTTGGTTCTTCTTTGTCTCTTGTAGTGGTCTTTATTTTATTGTCTATTTTATCTGATATGAGTATTGCTACTCTTGCTTTCTTTTGATTTCCATTTTCAGGGAATGTCTTTTTCCAGCCCCTCACTTTCAGTCTATGTATTCCTAGGTCTGAGGTGGATCTCTTGTAGACAGCATATATAGAGTTCTTATTTTTGTGTCCATTCAGCCAATCTGTGTCTTCTGGATGGAGTATTTAGCCCTTTTACATTTATTGTAATTATTGATATGTATGATTCTGTACTGTAATTATAGCTGTGTATGATTCATTCTATTGTTTTGGGTTTCTTTTTGTAAGTTTTCTTTCTTTCTTTTTTTTTTTTTTTTTTGTGCTTCCTGTCTAGAGAAGAGCCTTGTTATTTTTTGAAAAGCCGGTTTGGTGGTGCTGAACTCTTAACTTTTGCTTGTCTGTAAAGCTTTTGATTTCTCCTTCAAATCTGAATGAGGTCCCTGCTGGATAGAGTAATCTTGGTTGTTGCATTTCCTTTTCATCACTTTAAGTATACTCTGTCATTCTTTTCTGTCCTGTAAAGTTTCTGTTGAAAGATCAGCTGTTAGCTTTATGGGGACCCCCTTGTATGTTACTTGTTGTTTTTCTCTTGCTGCTTTCAATATGTGCTATTTGTGCTTAATTTTTATTAGCTTGATTAATACATGTCTTTATGTGTTTCTCTTTGGGTTTATCTTATATGAGATTCTTTGAATTTCCTTGACTTGGTTGACTATTTCCTTTCACAGATAAGAGAATTTTTTGACTATAATCCTCAAATATTTTTCTTGCCCTTTTTTTGTTTGTTTGTTTTCTTCTGGGACACATATGATTTGAATGTTTGCATGCTTAATGTTGTACCAGAAGTCTCTGAGATTGTTTTTATTATATTTTATTCTTTTTTTCTGCATTGTGTTTTGCTTCAATTAGCTCCACCATCCTATCTTCCAGCTCACTTGTCCATTCTTCTGCCTCAGGACTCTACTGTTGCTTCCCTGTAGTTTATTTTTAATCTCAGTTATTGCATTGTTGATTGATTATTGTTTAATTCTTCTAGACCCTTGTTATATACTTATAGCAATTTTATAGTCTGTACCTCCAATCTTTTTTATTTTCAAGATTTTGGAACATCTTAACTATCATTACTCTGAATTCTTTTTCAATTAGATTTTCTATTTCATCTTCATTTTTTTGTCTTTTGGGTATTTACCATGTTCCTTCATCTGCTGCATATTTCTGTGCCTTTTGGTTTTGTTTAAACTATTGTGTTTGGGATACCCTTTCTGAAGGCTGAAATGTTGTATTCCCTCTTAAGTGTGGAGTCTGTCCCTCATGGGTGGGTTTGGGTCAGTACCTCATAAAGATTTCCTGGTTAGGGAAACTTTGTGTCTGCATTTTGGCAAATGCAGCTGGGTCTTGTCTCTCTGGAGGGCAGTGCTATGTCCAGTAGTGTGTTTTGGAATATCTATGGATTGGGTTACCGTGATATTGAATGGTTTGCCTTGGAGACAAACAGAGATCATTCTGTCGTTTTTGAGATTGTATCCAAGTACTGCATTTCGGACTCTTTTGTTGACCATGATGGCTACTCCATTTCTTCTGAGGGATTCTTGCCCGCAGTAGTAGATGTAATGGTCATCTGAGTTAAATTCACCCATTCCAGTCCATTTTAGTTTGCTGATTCCTAGAATGTTGATGTTCATTCTTGCCATCTCCCGTTTGACCACTTCCAATTTGCCTTGATTCATGGACCTGACATTCCAGGTTCCTATGCAACATTGCTCTTTATAGCATCGGACCTTGCTTTTATCACCAGTCACATCCACAGCTGGGTATTGTTTTTGCTTTGGCTCCATCCCTTCATTCCTTCTAGAGTTATTTCTCCACTGATCTCCAGTAGTGTGTTGGGCACCTACTGACCTGGGGAGTTCCTCTTTCAGTATCCTATCATTTTGCCTTTTCATATTGTTCATGGGGTTCTCAAGGCAAGAATACTGAAGTGGTTTGCCATTCCCTTCTCCACTGGACCACATTCTGTCAGACCTCTCCACCATGACCCGCCCATCTTGGGTTGCCCCGCAGGCATGGCTTACTTTCATTGAGTTAGACAAGGCTGTGATCCTAGTGTGATTAGATTGACTAGTTTTTTGTGAGTATGGTTTCAATGTGTCTGCCTTCTGATGCCCTCTTGCAACACCTACCATCTTACTTGGTTTTCTCTTACCTTGGATGTGGGGTATCTCTTCACGGCTTCTCCAACAAAGCACAGCCACTGCTCCTTACCTTGGATGAGGGGTATCTCCTTACCGCCACCCTTCCTGACCTTCAATGTGGGATGGCTCCTCTAGGTCCTCCTGCACCCATGCAGCCACCACTCCTTGGACGTGGGATTGCTCCTCCCGGCCGATACTCCTGGCCTCGGGCGCCACGCCTGACCTCGGACGCGGGGTAGCTCCTTTTGGCCACCGTCCCTGGCCTCGGACATGGGGAAGCTCCTCTTGGCCATTGCCCCTGACCTCAGATGCGGGGTGGCTCCTCTTGGCCACCACCCCTGACCTCAAAACGAGGGGTAGGTCCTCTCGGCCATTCCTGTGCTATTGCAGCCTGGCACTCTAGGCCGCTGCCCCTGACCTCGGATGTGGGGTAGCTCCTCTCAGCCGTGCTTAGTGCACTGGCTGCTGCAGCCTGTGCTTAGAACTAACACCTAAAAAAGTTGTCCTTTTCATTATAGGGGACTGGAATGCAAAAGTAGGGAGTCAAGAAACACCAGGAGTAACAGGCAAATTTGGCCTTGGAATGTGGAATGAAGCAGGGCAAAGACTAAAAGAGTTTTGCCAAGAAAATGCACAGGTCATAGCAAACACCTTCTTCCAACAACATAACAGAAGTTTCTACACGTGGACATCACCATATAGTCAACACCAAAATCAGATTGATTATATTCTTTGCAGCCAAATATGGAGAAGCTCTATACAGTCTACAAAAACAAAACCAGGAGCTGACTGTGGCTCAGATCATGAGCTCCTTATTACCAAATTCAGACTTAAATTAGGGACTTAAATTAGACTTAAATTAGCAAGTAGGGAAAGCTGCTAGACCATTCAAGTATGACCTAAATCAAGTCCCTTATGATTATACAGTGGAAGTAAGAAATAGATTTAAGGGCCTAGATCTGATAGATAGAGTGCCTGATGATCTATGGAATGAGGTTCATGACATTGTATAGGAGATAGGGATCAAGATCATCCCCATGGAAAAGAAACGCAAAAAAAAAAAAAAAAAAGGCTGTCTGGGGAGGCCTTAAAAATAGCTGTGAAAAGAAGAGAAGTGAAAAGCAAAGGAGAAAAGGAAAGATATAAGCATCTGAATGCAGAATTCCAAAGAATAGCAAGAAGAGATAAGAAAGCCTTCTTCAGCGATCAATGCAAAGAAATAGAGGAAAAGAACAGAATGGAAAAGACTAGAGAACTCTTCAAGAAAATTAGAGATACCAAGGGAACATTTCATGCAAAGATGGGCTCAATAAAGGACAGAAATGTTATGGACCTAACGGAAGCAGAAGATATTAAGAAGAGGTGGCAAAAATACCCAGAAGAACTGTACAAAAAAGATCTTCATGACCTAGATAATCACGATGGTGTGGTCACTCATCTAGAGCCAGACATCCTGGAATATGAGGTCAAGTGGGCCTTAGAAAGCATCACCACAAACAAAGCTAGTGGACATGATAGAATTCCAGTAGAGCTATTTCAAATCCTGAAAGATGATGCTGTGGAGGTGCAGCACTCAACATGTCAGCAAATTTGGAAAACTCAGCAGTGGCCACTGGACTGGAAAACGTCAGTTATCATTCCAATTCCAAAGAAAGGCAATGCCAAAGAATGCTCAACCTACCACACAATTGCACTCATCTCACATGCTAGTAAAGTGATGCTTAAAATTCTCCAAGCCAGGCCTCAGCAATATGTGAACCGTGAACTCTCTGATGTTCAAGCTGGTTTTAGAAAAGGCAGAGGAACCAGCGATCAAATTGCCAACATCCGCTGGATCATGGAAAAAGCAAGAGAGTTCCAGAAAAACATCTATTTCTGCTTTATTGACTATTCCAAAGCCTTTGACTGTGTGGATCACAATAAACTGTGGAAAATTCTGAGATAGGAATACCAGACCACCTAACCTGCCTCTTGAGAAATCTGTATGCAGGTCAGGAAGCAACAGTTAGAACTGGACATGGAACAACTGACTGGTTCCAAATAAGAAAAGGAGTATGTCAAGGCTGTATATTGTCACCCTGCTTATTTAACTGATATGCAGAGTACATCGTGAGAAACCCTGGGCTGGAAGAAGCATAACCTGAAATCAAGATTGCCAGAGAAATATCAAAAACCTCAGATATGCAGATGACACCACCCTTATGGCAGAAAGTGAAGAGGAGCTAAAAAGCCTCTTGATGACAGTGAAAGAGGAGAACTAAAAAGTTAGCTTAAATCTCAACATTCAGAAAACGAAGATCATGACATCCAGTCCTATCACTTCATGGGAAATAGATGGGGAAACAGTGGAAACAGTGTCAGACTTTATTTTTTGGAGCTCCAAAATCACTGCAGATGGTGACTGCAGCCATGAAATTAAAAGATGCTTACTCCTTGGAAGAAAAGTTATGATCAACCTAGATAGCATATTCAAAAGCAGAGGAACTACTTTGCCAACTAAGGTCTGTCTAGTCAAGGCTATGGTTTTTCCAGTAGTGATATATGGATGTGAGAGTTGGACTGTGAAGAAAGCTGAGCACCGAAGAACTGATGCTTTTGTACTGGGGTGTTGGAGAAGACTCTTGAGAGTCCCTTGGACTGCAAGGAGATCCAACCAGTCCATTCTGAAGGAGATCAGCCCTGGGATTTCTTTGGAAGGAATGATGCTAAAGCTGAAACTCCAGTACTTTGGCCACCTGATGGGAAGAGTTGACTCATTGGAAAATACTCTCATGCTGAGAGCGATTAGAGGCAGGAGGAGAAGGGGACGACCGAGGATGAGATGGCTGGGTGACATCATTGACTCGATGGACGTGAATCTGTGTGAACTCCGAGAGTTGGTGATGGACAGGGAGGCCTGGTATGCTGCGATTCATGGGGTCGCAAAGAGTCGGATGCGACCGAACGACTGAACTGAAATGAACTGATGGATTAGGTATGGTTTTGACACCCTGCCTGGCAATGTGCATGTTTGTGCTCCTATTTTCCTGAAGCATTGACATAGGACATTTAACACTGTAGCCTTGTGGGCTTTGGGTGGGACTTGGTCTTAATATTGAGATGGAAGCCTTTGGGAGAGCTCTCACCCTTTATTTCCCACAGAGTTTAGAGTTCTCTGGTGGCCCAAAGTCATGGAGTCAAGTCTCCTGTCTGGGGTTCAGGCCTAAACTGTTAAAGCAACAGCAAGACTTCACAGGCCACACAACACAGAAGACGAACCCCCTAGACTAATGGTGAAACAATTCTCAATAGCCAGCTGTCCCTAAAGCACATAGTCTCAAGCTAATTGCAGGAATATAAACCATTGCTCCTCCCACTCTGAGGGTGGTTTTCCATCCTTTCCTTCGCTTAGGCAGCCCCAGTGTTCTGTTTTGATTTTGGGTCTGTCTCTGTTTGTACGTCTCTCACCAGTGTCTGGGCAGAGAACAGAGAGGCAAAAGTAGTCATTGATAGGGCCCAATTGTTCAGTTGTGCTGGGAAGGGTGAGAGTACAGCAGACACCACTAGAGTGTGTGGAGGGTGCTTGCTGCAGCTTGTGCCTGTGGGAAGTCACCACAGTCTGAGGTTGGTCGTACATTTTCCCAGGGGAGTTGCTTCCAGGTGTGGTACCTTTGGCAGACCCAAGCCACTCAGGCTCCCAGGAAGATGTGAGTAGCGACCTGCAGCCTCTCACAGCTTGGTGGTAGTTGTGATCTCTTAGGTCAGGACCATAGTGCCCCCCTGCCTTCTGCCTCTGGAGTTCATGCCTGTTTCTCTTCCACTGGGACCATAGACTGCAGCTGCCTAATCCACTTTCAGCATTCCCTAGGGCAGGGTCCTGTGTTCTGTGAGTATTTGGAGTTAGAGAGTGGTGCTAGAGTCTTGCCATGGGAACGATCTTTTGCTTTTCTGGCAGTCCCAGGGTTTTCCCTTGTCTGCCTCTGCAGTGTCACATTACCCCACCAGAGTATCTTCATGGCAGTCAACTCTGGTTCTTTTCCTAAGGACTGAACCCCCAAGACCTGAGCCCCCACACCCAGTCCCCACTCACTGTGGGTGGACACAAGTGTGTGAGCTGCTTCTTAGCTGGAAAGTGTTGTATCTGTCATGTACTGTTCCCGTTGAGGTTTCAAAGATGTCTCCCCTGAGCCCAACTGTAAGGGGGTTTCCTAGTGTGTGGAAACTTCTCCTCTTTTATGACTCCCTTCCCAGGGTGAATGTCCCTCTCCCAAACTCCATTGTCTACATTTTCATCTTTATCTTTTGGCCTGCCTTATTCAAAGAAGATTGGTTTGCCTTTCTGGAAGTCTGAGGTTCTGTACCAGTGATCAGGAGAAGTTCTGTGGGAACTGTTCCACAGGTAGATTAAATTTTTAATATATATTTTTGGTAAGACAGTGATCTCCTTCACCAATTCCTCCACTACCTTGAAGATCCCCCTCTTATCTCTGCTTTTTTCTTGAGGCTTAGTTTTATTCTTTGCTTTGAAAATTTTTCTTCTATTTTCTCATTTTGTTTAACTTTCTCTGTTTATTTCTAATAAATTAAGTGAAAGCATTTACCTATTCTTGTCTTGAAGTTGTATCCTTGTGTGGGAGCATTTGTATACAATGTGCCCAGTGTCTTTGGTAGGAGAGTTGGAATCAACGTGAGCACGGAGTACATCTTCCCTTGGCATGCACTGGAAGCTTCTTTATTAGGATGTAGAGCTGGATTTTGAGGGGCTAGAGCTAGGGCCACATGTGAGTAGAGGTTTCTCTTAGGCACAATGGTGGTTGCCATCTTATTGAGGGTTTGACCAGGGTCTGAGCGGCTGGAGCAAGAGCTCTGATGGAGTTGCACTTCTTTCTGATATAATGGCAGTCTCTGTCATGACTGGGATTGTGACCTGGGTTCAGATAGTTGGGGATGCATTCTGAGCTGGTTTTCCATTTTTTCTTTGGTTTGTGTGCCTTGATTAAATCCAGCATTGATGACAGAAAGGTTGGTACTGCCCAGGTGAGCTGGTTCTGCTCCTTCCCTAGAACACATGCACACTGACAATGATGGTTTCCACCTTGGCTCTAGGCATGACCTGAATTGGTTCTGCTTCCTTCAAGTATGCATATGCTCATTGGCAATGGTGGCCTTCTCTTTAGTTGTGAACAGTGCCAGAACAGGACATGCTGGAGCAGGAGCCTGGTGTGGGCTGGAAGAATGTATAGAGTCAGTCTTGGTAGGCTAGCCAGAGCACCCAACAGTTTTCAATCTGTTGTCTCCATGCTGAGACTTTGGGCAAATAAGTCTGTGTATGCACTCTTCAAGAGTGGAGTCTTGGTTTCTGGCAGTCTTCCAACAATCCCCACTAGTTTTCAAACCAGATAGGCTGGCTCATCCTCCCAGTGTTGAAACCTAGGGCTAGGATGTGTAATATATAACTTGAACCCCTCACATCCCAAGGAAGATCTCTGTACCTGTAATAACCCCTTTCTCTTCTGAATCACTCTTTGCTAGAGTGAATCACTACTAGTTTGCTTCTCATTCCTTCCTACTGGCTTACTTGTGTTTCTTTCTTTACAACTTTGACTGTAGAAGAGCCATTCTGCTGGTATTCAGGTCATTCTCAATGAGAGTTTCTCTATATGTAATTGCCGTTAGAGTCTTCCTACTTCACCATCTTTATCCTGTCTCTAGCAATGTCTTGTAAGTTGACTGAGGAATTCCACTTTTAGGACTTTACCCTAAAGAAATTAGGTGTTGTGCACAAATATTTATGTATAATGATAATCATTGCAGCCTCATATATAATTATATAACATATGTAAATATCTTAAAGGAACCAAATTAAGGATTTTTAAAATTGAATAATGCACAATTGTGATACAATATCATGTGGTCATTAATGTCATATTTTACAATATTTTGATATTGGAAATTCTCATCATAAAACCTTAAATAATATATCAAGATCAAACCCTGCATATACAAATGATATCAGTTCATACAGTCTGGGGATTTGGACTTCAAGATATCATTTAGGGGAGGGAGATTCCATTCAACCTGTACCAGTGCCATAGTCAAAAATCAAACAATTTGAAATATAGATAGCAGGGATTAAATTTTGGCTCAACCTTGAGCCCTACATAAGTCAATTATTTTAATGGAGCCACATTTCCTGAAAAATTATAAAAGATGATGCTACTAATGTGCTGAAATCAACATGCCTGAAAATTTGGAAGACTCGGCAGTGGCCGCAGGACTGGAAAAGATCAGTTTTTATTCCAATCCCAAAGAAAGTCAATGCCAAAGAATGTTCAAACTACTTCACAATTGCATTCATCTCACACGTTAGCGAAGTGATGCTCAAAATTCCAAGCCAGGCTTCAACAGGGCATGAATTGTGAGCTTCCAGGTTTTCAAGCTGGATTTAGAAATGGCAGAGGAGCCAGAGATCAATATGCCAACATCCACTGGATTATAGGAAAAGCAAGAGAGTTCCAGGAAAACTATGTATTCTTTATTGACTACACCAAAGCCTTTGACTGTGTGGATCACAGCAAACTGTGGAAAATTCTGAAAGAGATGGGAAACCAGACCAACTGTATTGCCTCCCAGAAATCTCTCTGCAGGTCAAGAAGCAACAGTTAGAACTGGACATGGAACAGCAGACTGGTTCCAAATCAGGAAAGGAGCATGTCAAGGCTGTATATCATCACCTTGCTTATTTAACTTATATGCAGAGTACATCATGAGAAATGCTAGGCTGGATGAAGCATAAGATGGAATCAAGATTGTCAGAACAATTATCAATAACCTCATATATGGAGATGACACCACCATTATGGCAGAAAGTGAAGTACTAAAGAGCCTCTTGATGAAAATGAAAGAGGAGAGTGAAAAAGTTGACTTAAAACTCAACACCCAGAAAACTAAGATCATGGCATCTGGTCCCATCACTTCATGGCATATAGATGGGAAAACAATGGAAACAGTGAGAGATTTCATTTTTGGATATGAGAGTTGGACTATAAAGAAAGCTGAGCTCTGAAGAACTGATGTTTTTGGAGTGTGGTGTTGGAGAAGACTTGAGAGTCCCTGGACTGCAAGGAGATGCAACCAGTCCATCCTAAAAGTCAGTCCTGAATATTCATTGCAAGGACTGATGCTGAAACTGAAACCAATATTTTGGCTGCCTGATGTGAAGAACTGACTCACTGGGAAAAAAAAAAAAAAACAAACCTGATACTGGGAAAGATTGAAGGTGGGAGCAGAAGAGGACGACAGAGGATGAGATGGTTGAATTGCATCACTGACTCAATGGACTTGAGTTTGAGCAAGCTCTGGGAGTTCATGACGGACAGGGAAGCCTGGCATGCTGCAGTCCATGGGGTCGCAAAGAGTCAGACACCACTTAGCGACTGAACTGAACTGAATATTTCCTTACATGTAAAATGTAGATAAGAATATTTACCTCATCCTCTTTTGTGAAGATCAATGCTAGCTAATGTATAAACCATGATCTAAAGTTGGGGTTTCAAAGTTATATTGTTAATATTACTTAAAAATTCCTTTGTCAGATAAGTAGTAGGAAATATTATGATTAGTAGAATTAGTGCCAGGCTTTCCAGGTAGCTCAGCAGTAAATAATCTGCTTGCAGTGCTGGAGACACAGCAGATGTGAATTTGATCCCTGATTCAGTATGATTCTCTGGCAGAGGAAATGGCAACCCACTCTACTATTCTTGCCTGGAGAATTCCATGGACAGACGAGTCTGGTGGGCTATAGTCCATACGGTTGCAGAGAGTCAGACACGAATGAAGTAAATAAGCTCACACGCATGAAGAATTAGTGTCATTCAGTTACAAAAGATAATTTCTAAATCATTTTATATGTTGTATCTAGTGCTCACTGGTATGATTTTTGTTCTGATACTCCTGCAATATTATATGTAAAATTCAAGTTATCAAATTACAGATGAAAATAGTGCCATTTATGTTTGGATATCACAGACTTACTGATTTGAAGAAATATCAGAAACTCCAAGTTCAGTTCAGTTCAGTTGATCAGTCATGTCCAACTCTTTGCGACCCCATGAATTGTAGCACGCCAGGCCTCCCTGTCCATCACCAACTCCCGGGGTTCACCCAAACTCATGTCCATCGAGTCGGTGATGCCATCCAGCCATCTCATCCTCTGTTGTCCCCTTCTCCTCCTGCCCCCAATCCCTCCCAGCATCAGAGTCTTTTCCAATGAGTCAACTCTTTGCATGAGGTGGCCAAAGTACTGGAGTTTCAGCTTTAGCATCACTCCTTCCAAAGAACACCCAGGACTGATCTCCTTCAGAAACTCCAAAGGGTATCCCAAATAATGTAATAGCAGTTTGGATACAAATTTGTGGGTTAATCTGTGATTTAACAGGAATTAATGTACGGTTTTTCATATAGCTTCTTTGGCTCAACCTTTGACAAGTATCAAGAACATAAATGATTTTTCTCTATTTTAAATATCATGCACATCTTATGCATAAAATTGACTCAAACTTTTCTTCATCCAGAAAAAAGCAAATGATTAATTTAAGATTATTACTGCATATGCCCATTACCATAGAGTGTGTGGGGGAGGGGAGGGATTATCATTGCAAATGTGAAAGAAATGCAGATCTGAAGAACTGTATTTGATGGCAAACTACATGCAGCATGTGCCTGGAACATAAAGGCTTTTGTCAGCTTTTCAAAGTGTCAACTTGCTACATTTTTCAGGGACTCACAGTGAAGATATGTCAGGCAGAATTTGGCCTACAGTGTTTGGATTAGCAGTAAAGCTACTAATCCAACCTAATATCCAAAGGGCTAGTGCTAGATCTAGGGTGTCATAAATTTTCACCACTCTTTCATTATTTGGTTCCTAGATGGCCTTAAAAGAGCATAGGGTATAATGAGATCTAATTATTTTCTTAAGTCAAAGTTCAAGGTCCAATTTTTTTTTTTTTTCAGGCTGGAAGGGATGATTTCCTTGAAGTGCTAATATTCATTGCTGATTGACTCTGCAGATTGCTTTAAAAATACACAGTATTTATCTAGATATGAATAGTATTTTTGATAGCCAAATGTCTGCAACAAAGATACCCATTCATATGGCAATTCACTTCAATTACTGTAGTGAGATAATGTATATTTTTGTCCCAGTTTAAATTAAAAAATATCTTTAACAATGGAAAGACAGAAAACAAACTATATAGTGGTGGTCACTAAGTATTGTCAATGCACTTTTAAACTACATTGTATAAATGGCTCTTTTGAAACCAAAAAGTTATAAGAATTCAAAAATAGGATAAAGTTAAAATGTGTGCTTGGTTCGTATCCCTTCCACCATGTGTAGCTGAGAATACAGGTGGCCGAACACAAGAGTTCCTGCCAATTTCTAAAGTTACACTTTTATCCACTAAACAAGCATTCTGATCCGGATTACCAAACAGATCACTCAACAGGAGCCCCTAAGCTTGCATATTAAATGTCACTTATGCATCTACTTGGCCCATCCACTTTAAGAATTGCTTGATCTCAGTCTGTTTTGCTTTTCTTCTGTACTCCTTGGCTTTGAGTAGTGAACTTTCCCCAGAGACATTTCTAAGAAAGCATCATCATGTAGAACAGTTGATTCATATGCTTCTATTTTTAAAACCACATGTTCAGCACATTTTGCTCTTGTGAAATGGAATATGGTTTATGTTTGTTTCAGTCAAAAATAAAGTTTAGCTGGAAGGGCTCATGTCAAAGTGCAAAAGGTTTTATATACAATTTCTTTTCTTATTCTTCATTTTATTACTGAGGGGAGAAAATAATAAAACAGTCTTTGCCACAGCAGGAATTTTTTTTTTTTTTTAAATATAGATGAATTTACAAGGCAGCTTTCCATTAAAATTCCATCTTTTCCTTTTTTTTTTGTTTCAGCTGATTTATTGCTGAGGCATATCAAGAAAAACAACTCTTGCCTCTACTGTGAATCAATATGTATTCACAGTAATCAGTCTCAATGCCTTAATTTAATGATTGTCAGTAACTGTAACTGTTACATTAACTTTATTATTTTATCAGCAAAGTATCCAAGGGGTGTTTTTTAAAATGCACTGTGCTGTGCTTAGTCACTCAGATATATCCAAATTTTTGAGACCCCATAAGCTGTAGCCTGCCAGGCTCCTCTGTCCATGGGAGTTCTCCAGGCAAGAATACTGGAGTGGGTTGCCATGCCCTCCTCCAGGGGATCTTCCCAACCCAGGGAACAAACTCATGTATTCTACATTGCAGGTGGATTCTTTACCATCTGAGCCATCAGGGAAGCCCTACTTTTCCTAAATCAGTATTCATAATCATTGAAATATGTACATGAATATGAAAAAATACTAACCCAGAAAATAAATGATAAAATTAAGGTTTAGTAGTTTATTTCTAAATATTATTGCTAAATCATAAGCAGTAAAAACATTAAAAACCTTGTCTCTGATACTGTTTCGCAATGTCTGTATTAGTGTATGTCAGTTTAAGCATAAAAATCTTGAAAATTGACTTATTAAATGAAAAGGATAATTCTGACTCTTTAGATTCAAGAATCCCAATAGTCTTAATTCATAAAGGTTATTTTTTAATTCTTTTTTTATTCCTTGCAGATTTAACTACTCATATTTAAAACTACATCAAAGTGGTTTGTCTCCATAACTTTATTTAATGAGATCAATGGAGGTTTATTGTGTATTCACCCTGTTCAAGTCATAGTAGTGAAATCTGTAAGGGATACAAAAGAACCAGACGTATCTTCATTCTCATAGAGTTGACTTTACAATTTAGTTAGGAAGACAAACATAAAAAAACAGTTATAAATAAATAGAAAATGATACCTTGTAATATATACTTTTTCAAGAATCTGTATTATACGCTCTAGTAGCAGTATTGTTTACTATCTGTTAATTTATTCAATGTTCATTGGGTACTTTTTTATTTCCCAGACACTATGCCGAGAACTGACCTTAGGGAAGCTTAATCCTTGCTCTGCTTCCTTCATGAGCTACTTGTGAAGAATCAATGAGAAAACAGGCTTGTTTAGTTATACAAATACATATGAATATATGAACGATTGCCAAAGCATTGAAGAGGCAGATTTAGGCCAGGTTATATTTTACTGTTCAAAACAGATTTGCAAGTTAAAATAATATCTAACTGATCATTTGGAAATTATTACTATAGTACACCCGTTGTTACATTTTATTGTGATTTTTTTTTGGTATTGTTTTACAATTACAATCTTAGTTTAATCTGTTGTTAAAAAATACCATAGACTGGGTGGTTTAAAAAAGAAACATTTATTTCCTACAGTTCTGGGTGTTGGGAAATCCAAAATCAAGGTGCCAGCAGATTCAGTTTTTGGTGAGAACTGTCCTCCTGCCTTATTTTCACAATATGTTCTCAAATGGAAGGAAGAGAAAAGAATAGTTCTCTTCCTCTTTTCATGAACACTAATCCTATCATGAGGGTTTCACACTCACGACCTAATTACTTCCCAAATGTTCTAGCTCCATATACCATAACATTAGCGTTTCACTATATGAATTTGAGGGGTGTGGCAAAAACATTTGATCCATAGCAATGAGTGATACTTGTGATATTTGTTACCCCACTGAATGCCATAATTTATTGAACCACTCGAGCCCTGGTTCAAGAGGTGTGTGTCCCCTTCCTCTTGTTTATATCAAAATATATCTTGGTGACTTGACATTACTTCTTTGTAAAGTAAAATGCATGACAATTTCCAGGCCTCCTGCACACTTCCTTCTCTTCTCCCTGAATGAAAAAGCTTGCAGAAACCATAGTCATTTCTTTGTGTGTGTGAGCTCATTTGCTTCAGTCATGTCCAACTCTGTGTGACTCTATGGATTGTAGCCCACCAGGCTCCTCTGTACATGGGACTCTCCAGGCAAGAATACTGAAGTGGGTTGCCATGACCTTGATAGCTTAAGGTGAATGGTGTTGGATTTGTGATCTCTGAAGAAGAAGATTTAACTTCAGGACCAGGGACCAGGCTTGATTACTCAAGAGCTTTTGTATAGCAGAGTATTCAGTTCAGCTCAGTTCAGTTCAGTTGCTCAGTCGTGTCTGACTCTTTGCGACTCCATTAATCACAGCACGCCAGGCACCCCTGTCCATCACCAACTCCTGGAGTTCACACAAACTCATGTCCATCGAGTTGGTGATGCCATCCAGCCATCTTATCCTCTGATTTCCTCTTCTCCTCCTGCCCCCAATCCCTCCGAGCATCAGGGTCTTTTCCAAAGAATCAACACTTTGCATGAAGTGGCCAAAGTACTGGAGTTTTAGCTTTAGCATCAGTCCTTCCAATGAACACCCAGGACTGATCTCCTTTAGGATGGACTGGTTATTAAAGTATAAAAAGAGGCAGAGAAAGCTTCTGATGTAGACATCAGAAGGGGGACAGAGTGCTCCCTTCGCTAGTGTTAGCAAGGGAGTTACACACTTTTTAAATTAGTTATTCAGTTCAGTTCAGTTCAGTCGCTCAGTCGTGTCTGACTCTGCAACCTCATCAATTGCAGCACGCCAGGCCTCCCTGTCCATCACCAACTCCCAGGGTTCACCCAAACTCATGTCCATCGAGTCAGTGATGCAATCCAGCCATCTCATCCTCTGTCATCCCCTTCTCCTCCTGCCCCCAATGCCTCCCAGCATCAGAGTCTTTTCCAATGAGTCAACTCTTTGCATGAGGTGGCCAAAGTATTGGAGTTTCAGCTTTAGCATCACTCCTTCCAAAGAACACACAAGACTGATCTTTAGAATGGACTGGCTGGATCTCCTTGCAGTCCAAGGGACTCTCAAGAGTCTTCTCCAACACCACTGTTCAAAAGCATCAGTTCTTTGGTGCTTAGCTCTCTTCACAGTCCAACTTTCACATCCATACAGGACCATTGGAAAAACCATAGCCTTGACTATACACACCTTTTTTGGCAAAGTAATGTTTCTGGTTTTGAATATGCTATCTAGGTTGGTCATAGCTTTCCTTCCAAGGAGTAAGTGTCTTTTACTTTTCTGGCTGCAATCACCGTCTGCACTGATTTTGGAGCCCCCCAAAATAAAGTCTGACACTGTTTCTACTGTTTCCCCATCTATTTCCCATGAAGTGATGGGACCAGATTCCATGATCTTAGTTTTCTGAGTGTTGAGCTTTAAGCCAATTTTTTCACTCTCTTCTTTCATTTTCATCAAGAGGTTTTTTAGTTCCTCTTCACTTTCTGCCATAAGGGTGATGTCATCTGCATATCTGAGGTAATTGAGATTTCTCCCAGTAATCTTGATTCGAGCTTGTGCTTCTTCCAGCCCAGCATTTCTCATGATGTACTCTGCATATAATTTAAATAAGCAGGGTGACAATATACAGCCTTCACATACTCCTTTTCCTATTTGGAACCAGTCTGTTGTTTCATGTCCAGTTCTAACTATTGCTTCCTGACCTGCATATAGCTTTCTCAAGAGGCAGGTCAGGTGGTCTGATATTCCCATCTCTTTCAGAATTTTCCACAGTTTATTGTGATCCACACAGTCAAAGGCTTTGGCATAGTCAATAAAGCAGAAATGGATGTTTTTCTGGAACTCTCTTGCTTTTTCCATGATCCAGCGGATGTTGGCAATTTGATCGCTGGTTCCTCTGCCTTTTCTAAAACCAGCTTGAACATCTGGAAGTTCACGGTTCATGTATTGCTGAAGCCTAACTTGGAGAATTTTGAGCATTACTTTACTAGCATGTGAGATGAATGTAATTGTGCGGTAGAGCATTCTTTGGCATTGCCTTTCTTTAGGATTGGAATGAAAACTGACCTTTTCCAGTCCTGTGGCCACTGCTGAGCTTTCCAAATTTGCTGGCATATTGAGTGCCGCACTTTCACAGCATCATCTTTCAGGATTTGAAATAGCTCAACTGGAATTCCATCACCTCCACTAGCTGTGTTCGTAGTGATGCTTTCTAAGGCCCACTTGACTTCTCATTCCAGAATATCTGGCTCTAGGTGAGTGATTACACCTTTGTGATTATCTGGGTCGTGAAGCTCTTTTTTGTACAGTTCTTCTGTGTATTCTTGCCACCTCTTCTTAATATCTTCTGCTTCTGTTAGGTCCATAACATTTCTGTCCTTTACTGAGCCCATCTTTGCATGAAATGTTCCCTTGGTATCTCTAATTTTCTTGAAGAGATCTCTAGTCTTTCCCATTCTGTTCTTTTCCTCCATTTCTTTGCATTGATCACTGAGGAAGGCTTTCTTATCTCTTCTTGCTATTCTTTGGAATTCTGCATTCAGATGCTTATATCTTTCATTTTCTTTGCTTTTCACTTCTCTTCTTTAAACAGCTATTTATAAGGCCTCCTCAGACAGCCATTTTGCTTTTTTGCATTTCTTTTCCATGGGGATGGTCTTGATCCCTGTCTCCTGTACAATGTCATGAACCTCCACCCATAGTTCATCAGGCACTCTATCAAATCTAGTCCTTTATATCTTTTTCTCACTTCCACTGTATAATCATAAGGGATTTGATTTAGGTCATACCTGAATGGACTAGTGGTTTTCCCCACTTTCTTCAATTTAAGTCTGAATTTGCTAATAAGGAGTTCATGACCTAAACCACAATCAGCCTCTGGTCTTGTTTTTGCTGACTGTATAGAGCTTCTCCATCTTTGGCTGCAAAGAATATAATCAATCTGATTTCGGTGTTGACCATCTTGTGATGTCCATATGTAGAGTCTTCTCTTGTGTTGTTGGAAGAAAGTGTTTGTTATGACCAGTGCCTTCTCTTGGCAAAACTCTATTAGCCTTTGCCCTGTTTCATTCTGTACTCCATGGCCAAATTTGCATGTTATTCCAGGTGTTTCTTGACTTCCTACTTTTGCATTCCAGTCCCCTATAATGAAAAGAACATCTTTTTTAGGTATTACTTCTAAAAGGTCTTGTAGGTCTTCATAGAACCATTCAACTTCAGCTTTTTCAGTGTTACTGTTTGGGGCATAGGCTTGAATTACCATGATATTGAATGGTATGCCTTGGAAACGAACAGAGATTCACTTAGGAGGCCCCAAACCACCATAAGAACCAGCAATCCCACTACTAGCCAAAAACTCTGAGAACATCTAAATTGAAAAATGCACTTGTACCTCAATGTTCACTGCAACTCTGTTTACAACAGCTAGGACATGGAAACAACCCAGATGTCCATCAACAGATGAACGGGTAAAGAAGCTGTGGTACAGTTATACAATGAAATATTAATCAGCCATAAAAAGTAACATATCTGTGCCAGTTCTAATGATGTTGGTGAACCTAGAGTCTATTATATAGAGTGAAGTAAGTAAAAAAGGTAAAAACAAATATTGCATACAAACACACACACACACACACACACACACACACACACACACACATATATATATATATATATATATATATATATATATATGGAATCTAGAAAACTGGTACTGATAAAATTATTTGCACAGTAACAATGGAGACACAGACATAGAGAACAGATTTATGGACATGGAGGTTCGGGAGGAAGGAGTGGGTGAAATATATGGAGGAAGTAACATGGAACGTACATTACCTTTTGTAAAATACATGTGCTTATTTTGCACAGTTGCATCTGATTCTTTGCGACCCCACAGACTCTAGCCCACCAGATTCCTCTGTCCATGGGGATTCTCCAGGCAAGAACAGTGGAGTGTGTTGCCATGCCCTCCTCCAGGGGATCTTCTCAACCAAGGGATTGAACCCAGATTTCCTGCATTGCAGGATGATAATTTACCATTTTTGCCACCAAGGAAATATATACATATGTAAAATATATAGCCAATGGGAACTTGACTTATGACTCAGGGAACTCAAACTGGGCTTCTGTAACTACCTAGAAGGTGGGATGGAGAAGCATGGGGGAGGAAAGTTCAAGAGGGAAAGGATATAGGTATTTTTATAACTGTTTCAGGCTGATGTTTGGAAGAAACCAACAAAATACTGTAAAGCCATTATCCTTCAGTTAAAAATATTTTTTTTTTTTTAAAAGCAGGTCAGTGAAAAAAGCAAGGAATATGCAGCCTCACAATATAGAGAACAAACTAGTGATTACCAGCGGGAAGAGGAATCAGGGGAGGGACAATATAAGAGTAGGGGATAAAAATATTGTGGGATTATATGAAATCATGTGGTTAAACTTTTGAAAATTTTAAAGCACACAAAATTTTTAAAAGTTATCCAAATATTGAAAAAAATAATCCCCAAACCCCCATCTAGAAATCACTGATTGATACAAAGAAGCATTTCACTATAATACCAAATAACACAGCTGTGAAGCTAAGGAAGTGGTTAGAATTAAATAGGTATTTGTTCCTATCCCTGTAGAAACTTTTCAGGATAAATATTAATTGTTCCATAAAAAAAAATTATAGCAATTTATTATCTAGATTATTTCCAAGAATAGAAAAGTTGTTTTCTGTTTGGGTTATAGATCAAAATGCAACGCATCATACATCGGTACTCAAGCAGAGATGGGATGTAATAGATGTAGTAGTTCTTGTTGAAAGAGTTTGCAAGTTTGCATATTGTGCTCCTTAGAAGGCGTAAACAGTGGAGACAAAGTGCAGAAATGAAGAGTAATATAATTAACTGATTTTTCTCCAAAATTGTGCAAGAAAGGCAATGAGATTTTATTGACCACATTCATGGCATCTATATAGATTTTTATGGTCTGTTTGTTTTTGTCTTAATCCATCAGTCCATCTTATCACATATACCGACCTGTGTTTGATTAAAATAACAGTTTAAATAACTCTTCCTTAGAGATAACCATGTAATGTAATCGAGCATGATAAAAGTTGCTTTTCATCAGGTTGGGCTAACTACCAGAGATGACCTTAGAAGAATACTTACGACCCTTTAGCTTCCTATCACCTTCAGATTTATTTGTCTTGAAGTCTTTAAGAAGAATGTTATATAATATGGAATTGAGAACAGAACTCTATGACTCAACTTTGAAATCCTCTTTAAGTCACAATTTAAATGCTACCTGCCATCATCCAAATACTATATATATGACCCAGATCCATATGCCTAGTTACTAAGGAATCCTGACAACTTTATCTATGTGCTATCTCCTCTGTTCTTTTGAAGCATCAAACTGTGTTCCTGTCTATGATAATAACTATCATTGCAACACCCTGACTAAGTTGTTATTTTTCTTTCTGTTTTGTAAAATTTATTCCTTTACCTCTAAAAGAGTCATGCATTACTTTCGTCATATATATTTACTTAATTGCAAAAATAATTTCCATATCACAATACTTAAGCCCTTTGTATGATTTTTAATTCCACAAAACATCTAAACTCATTTATTTTACCTTCTTTTTGCAGCAGTGCATATACTCTGTTGGTTAGTTGACTGAGCCAGTCCTGCCTTTGAGTGTTTGAATATCTCTTGCTGAGGTATGGGTCAGCAGTGGCCTGCCACAGGGGGAGAGGTTCTGGGTGCAGCAGACCTGAGTCACACAGCATAAGTCCTCTTGGTGGAGGTCACCATTAACCCCATCATAGAGCCACTGAGCAGAGGATCCAAAAGCTGCTGAACAATTATGCCAAATAAATTCTTGTGCTGTTAAGAAAGTTCTATGATGCACAACAGATTTCCTAACCTGGTGATCTGGCAAAGGGACTGAGAATGCCCAGGGAATTTGACTTTGAAGGCCAGTGGGATTTAATTACAAAACTTACACAGGACTAGGGAAACAGACCTCTTGGAGGGCACAAACAAAACTCTATGCTCACCAGGACCCAGGAGAAAGGAGCAGCGACCCCACAACAGACTGACTTGCCTGTGAGTGTCCAGGAATCTCCCACAGAGGCGTGGGTTAGCAGTGGCCTGCTGCAGGGTCAGTGGCACTGAGTGTAGCAGTGCTTGCAAGTGACATTTTGAAGGAGGTTGTCATTATCGTTACCTCCACCATTGTTTGGTCTCAGGTAAAACAACAGGGAGGGAAGTGAGCCCCATTCATCAACAGAAAATTGGATTAAAGATTTACTGAGCATGACCCAGCCCATCAAAACAAGAGGCAATTTCCCACACAGACAGTCTCTCCCATAAGGAAGCTTCCATAAGTCTCCTATCCTTATCAGAGGGCAAACAGGATGAAAATTACACAGAAAACTAATCGACCTGATCACATGTACAACAGCCACGTCTCACTCAATGAAAGTATGAGCCATGCTGTGTAGAGCCACCCAAGATGGATGGGTCATAGTGGAGAGTTCTGGCAAAATGTGAATAAGGGAATGGCAAACCACTTCAGTATTCTTGCCCTGAGAACCCCAAGAACAGTGTGAAAAGAAAAATAGATATGATACTGAAAGATAACTCCTCTGGTCGATAGATGCCCAATATCCTACTGGAAAACAGTGGAGAAAACACCCCAGAAAGAATGATGAGACTGAGCCAAAGTGAAAATAATGCCCGGTTGTGTATGTGACTGGAGATGGAAGTAAAGTCCAATGCTATAAAGAAAAAATATTGCATGTGAACCTGGAATGTTAGATCCATGAATCAAGCCAAATTGGAAGTGGTCAAACAGGAGATGGCAAGAGTGAACATTGATATTATAGGAATCATCCAACGAGAATGGACTGGATGGGGTGAATTTAATTCAGATGGCCATTATATCTACTAATGTGGGCAATAATCCCTTAGAAGAAATGGAGTAGCTATCATAGTCAACAAGAGTGTGAAATGCAGTTTTCGGGTGCAATCTCAAAAATGACAGAATGATCTCTGTTCATTTCCAAGGCAAATCATTAAATATCACAGTAATCCAAGTCTATGCCCCTAACAGTAATGTAGGAAGAAACTGAAGAGTTTTGTGAAGACCTACAAGACCTTTTAGAACTAACTCCCCCAAAAAACATGTCCTTTTCATCACAGGGGATTAGAATGAAAAAGTAGGAAGTCAAGAGATATCTGGAATAAAAACAAATTTGGTTTTGGAGTACAAAATGAATCATGGCAAAGACTAACAGAATTTTGCCAATAGAATGCACTAGTCATAGCAAACACCATATTCCAAAAACACAAGAGAAGATTCTACATATGGACATCAAAAATGGTCAATATAAAAAACAGTTTGATTATATTATTTGTTGCCAAAGATGAAGAAGTTCTATGCAGTCAGCAAAAACAAGACCAGGAACTGACTGGCTCAGATCATGAACTCCTGATTGCAAAATTCAGACTTAAATTGAACAAAGTAGGAAAAAGCACTAGAATATTCAGGTATGGCCTAAATCAAATCCCTTACTATTATAAAGTGCAAGTGCCAAATATATTCAAGGGATTATATCTGATAGAAAAGAGTGCCTGAAGAAGTAAAGACAGAGGTTCATGACATTGTGGAGGAGGCAGTGATGAAGACCATTCTCAAGAAAAATAAATACAATAAGGCAAAATTCTTGTCTGAGGCGGCCTTACTAATAGCTGAGAAAAGATAAGAAGCTAAAGGCAAAGGAGAAAAGGAAAGGTATACCCATTTGAATGCAGAGTTCCAAAGAATAGCAAGGAGAGATATGAAAGCTTTCCTCAGTGATAAATGCAAAGAAATAGTGGGAAAAAAATAGGATAGGAAAGACTAGAGATCTCTTCAAAAAAAATTAGGGATACAAAAGGAACATTTCATGCAAAGATGGGCACAATAAAGGACAGACATTGTATGGACCTATCAGAAGCAGAAGATATCAGTACGAAGTGGCAAGAATAGATAGAATAACTATACAAAAATATCTTCATGACCCAGATAACCATGATGATACGATCACTCACATAGAACCAAACATCCTGGAATGCAAAGTCAAGTGGGCCTTAAGAAGCATCACTATGAACAAAGCTAGTGGAGCTGATGGGATTCCAGTTGAGTTATTTCAAATCCAAAAAGATGATGCTGTGAAAGTTCTACACTCAATATGCCAGCAAATTTGGAAAACGCAGCAGTAGCCACAGGACTGGAAAAAGTCAGTTTTCATTCCAATCCCAAAGAAAGGCGATACAAAATAATACTCAAACTACCACAGAATTGCACTCATCTCACACACTAGCAAAATAATGCTCAAAATTCTCCAAGCCAGGCTTCGGCAGTACATGAACCATGAAGTGCCAGATGTTCAAGCTGAATTTAGAAAGGGCAGAAGAACCTGAGATCAAATTGCCAACATCCACTGGATCATTGAAAAGCAAGAGAGTTCCAGAATAACATATACTTCTGCTTTATTTACTATGACAAAGCCTGTGACTGTGTCGATCACATCAAACTGTGGAACATTCTTCAAGAGATGGGAATACCAGGCCACCTAACCTGCCTCCTGAGAAATCTGTATGGAGGTCAAGAAGCAACAATTAAAACCAGACATGGTACAACAGATTGATTCCAAATTGGGAAAGGAGTATGTCAAGGCTGTCAGAGAAGGCAATGGTACCTCACTCCAGTACTCTTGCCTGGAAAATCCCATGGGCGTAGGAGCCTGGTAGGCTGCAGTCCGTGGGGTTGCTAAGAGTCGGACATGACTGAGTGACTTCACTTTCACTTTTCACTTTCATGCATTGAAGAGGGAAATGACAACTCACTCCAGTGTCCTTGCCTAGAGCATCCCAGGGACGAGGGAGCCTGGTGGGCTGCCACTTATGGGGTCACACAGAGTCAGACACGATTGAAGTGACTTAGCAGCAGCACCAGCATGTCAAGGCTGTATATTGTCATCCTGCTTACTTAACTTATATGCAGGGTGCATCATGCAAAATGCCAGGCTGGATGAAGCACAAGCTGGAATCAAGTTGTCTGGAAGAAATATCAATAATCTCAGATATGCAGATGACACCACCCTTATGGCAGAAAGCAAAGAAGGACTAAAGAGCCTCCTGATGAAAGTGAAAGAGGAGAGTGAAAGAGCTGGCTTAAAACTCAACATTCCAAAAACTGAGGTCATGGCATCTGATCACATCACCCCATGGCAAATAAATGGGGAAACAATGAGAGACTTTATTTTGGGGAGCTCCAAAATCACTCCAGATGGTGACTACAGCCATGAAATCAAAAGACACTTGCTGCTTGGAAGAAATGCTATGACCAACATAAACAATATGTTATAAAGCAGATACATGACTTTGCTGACAAATTTCCATCTAGTTAAAGCTATGGTTTTTCCAGTAGTCATTCATGGATTTGAGAGTTGGGCTATAAAGAAAGCAGAGCCCCCCCAAAATTCATGCTTTTAAACTGCATTGTTGGAGATGACTCTTGAGAGTCCCTTGGACTGCAAGGAGATCCAATCAGTCAATTATAAAGTAATCAGTCCTGAGTATACATGGGAAGGTCTAATACTGAAGGTGAAGCTTTAATAATTTGGCTACCTGATGCAAAGAACTGACTCATTGGAAAAGACCCTGATGCTGGAAAACACTGAAGGCAGGAGGAGAAAAGGACGACAGAGGATAAGATGATTGAATGGCATCACAGACTCAGTGGACATGAGTTTGAGCAAGTTCTGGGAGTTGGTGATGGATAGGGAAGCCTGGAGTGCTGCAGCCCATGGGGTCTCAAAGAATTGGACAGGACTGAGCGATGGAACTGAACTGAACTGAACCCTCTCAGTTCATTTGCATTATTATTTACTGTTATTGTATCATTAAAAATATAACATGAGATTTACCCTCTTAATTGCTGGGATCCAGCCCTGGTGGATCCTGGATAATTTGAAGGGGAGACGGTGTAAGCAAGGGAAACTTATTTATTTAGAAATATAAAAGAAATTAAGAAGAAATAGTATAGTAGGAAAAATTAGTGGAAAAAAAGATGCTGAATAACTTGGTTTACAGGAAAAGCTAATAAAACCTCAGGACAAGAGATTTGCACAATCTATGTTAGGCCACCGGTGCCTATTTGAATAGCGGAGGGTGCCCTGCCCTGGGCTCCCTCTCTCATGGATGTTATAAGCTGGGACAAGTAAGTAGACATGGTGAGCCTCCCTGCTGCAAATGGGAATTCAGCCTGAAAATAGAGTAAAGAAGACATGGGGGAAACCAGTCCAGTGACTGGCCCATCCTCTATTGTCCAGAAAGGCCTTATATACTTTTGATTTTACATAGAGATCAATGGATAATACAAAATTATGCAGTGTCAACTGCCCTGACTCTTATCGAGACCAGGCTTTCTCTCTGCATACCTAGTTGTATAAATAAGTCTTAGGTAATTTACATCATCTTCTGGCCAGAAGGCCAATTAACATTTTATGGCCCTTTTCTGATAAGGGTAATAGTGTTGTTCTTCCCAAAGTCTGGTGCCACTCTCAGAAAGCACTAAATACAGTTACATTCTTACATAGCAAGGACAGAACAATTTATAACAAGAAAGTGGAGTACAGTGATTTATAACAAAGAGAAAATTCATTAACTCAAAAGTCTAGTATTGCTAACATCAAAACTACTATATTCCTATTTCTGCATCCCTATTACATTGATTAATATCCTCCCAGGTGCCTAAAAGATAAAGGATATGGAGGCCTAGCAGCAAACATTAACTCAACAAACTCTTCACCAAACTAATTATTAACTCTAAAAGGCTCTATATCTTTAAGATGTTTTAAGCTTCGTGCCTCTCACGGTTGGCGGTTGTAAACAATCCATAAGTTGTAAAGTCCGGACAGACCGGCCAGATAAGTTAGAAAGCCATCAAAGGGGTTTAGGCTGAGACATTCCTTTTATATGCAGGAGACTGTTAACTGGATCTCTGAATTAACTCTTTCCAGAGAAAAGGTGGTAATGTCAGAAGAGTATAGCAGACAGTAAACAAACAGATTTTGTTTTCTTTCGGGGTAGATGCTCAGACAGAGGACCCCTTGAGACCTGACTCACCTTGCCCATCAGGCCTCTCAGCATGACCTTGTCATGGGTGGGATCTCCAATGCTGGCTCAAGGCACTTAATTACCCTCTTTACCTGTAGACAGGTAAAGCCTCTGTCTACAATGCAGGAGACCTGGGTTCAATCCCTGTGTTGGGAAGATCCCCTGGAGAAGGAAATGACAATCCATTCCAGTATTATTATTGCCTGAAAAATCCCATGGACAGAGGAGCTTGGTAGGCTGACCATGGGGTCACAAAGAGTCGGACATGACTGAGCAAATTCACTTCACCCTCTTAAGTATTCAAGAGTGCAGGAAACTACTATTAATAGTTTTCATTTTTTTTTTTTGCAGCAGATCTCTAGAATATGTTCCTCTTGCATGAATGAAATGATACATACTTAAATCCTATTTTCCCTCCCCCCAAGCCACTAGCAACAACTACTTTCTGCTTTCACAATTTTAGGTACTTCTTATATCTGGTATCAGGTTGTTATTTGTTCTTCTGTGGTTGGTTTATATAACATAACATAAGGTCTTCAAGGTTCATCCATGTTGTGGACTATGGCAGAATTTCCTTTCTTTTTAAGGCTCAAAAGTACTCCATTTTCTGTCAGCTTATTTCTCTATGGTCATCTAGGTTACTTCAAACTTTTGGATACTATGAATAATGCTTCAGTGAATATGGGAATGCAAATGTTTTTTCAAGATTCTGTTTTAATTTCTTTCAGCTAAATAACCAGAGGTTGGATTGTTGTGCCTTATAGCATTTTTGTGTTTAATTTCTTTTTAAAGTATTCATACTTTCTTCCTAAATAACTGCACTGTTTTACATTACAAAACAAAACAAAACAGTGCACAAGAGTTCCAAAATTGTCCACACACTCAGCAGCATCTGTTTCCTTTCTCTTTCTCTTCTTTCTTTCTCTTAAACAAAGATCATCTTAACATGAGTTAGATGATAGTTCATTGTGGTTTTGATCTGGATTTTGGTGATGTTGACCATCTTTTTATGTACCTGTTGGCCATTTGTATGTCTCTGGATAGATGACTATTCAATTCGTTTGCTAATTTTGAAAGTAGACTATTTATCATCTATGTATTTATTTATGTACTTATTGCCATTGAATTGTAGCAGTTTCTTACAGATTTCAGATAATATCCTCTTCATTAGCTATATGATTTCTAAATATATTTTACCTTTATGTCTGTTGTCAGTTTACTCAGCTGATTGATTCCTGTTCTATATAAAAAAATTTTATTATTTTATGTGGATTCACATGTTTATGTTTGCTTTCTTGTTTTGTTGTTTAGTCTCTAAATCTTGTCTGACTCTTTTGTGACCCCATGGTATGTGACTCACGGGCTCCTCTGTCCATGTGATTTGCCAGGCAAGAATACTGCAGTGAGTTTCCATTTCCTCCTCTAAGAGATCTTTCCTGACCCAGGGAATGAGCCCACAACTTCTGCTAATCTCCTGCCTTGCAGACGGATTTTTTACTACTGAACCACTGGGGACACGTTTTTGCTGTTAGAGTCTTGCTTTTGTTATTAGACCCAAGAAATCTTGTCAATATCAATGTTTTGAAGATTTTCTCTTCTATTTTCTTCTAGAGGTTTTATAGTTTCAGGTGTTAAATTTAAATCTTTAATCTATATTGTGTAGACTGTTGTGTGTGGCATAAGGTAAGGGTTTAATTTGATTCTTTTGTGTGTAAATACACATTTTCTCAACATTATTTGTTAAGCAGGTATCTTCTTCCCATTGTGTAGTTTTATACCTTCATCCAAGATCATTTTGTTGTACATGCAAGGTTTGTTCTCTGACTTCCCAGGTGGCACCAGTGATAAAGAATCTGTCTGCCAGTGCAGGAGACATGAGACATCGTTTGATCCTTGGATCAGGGAGATCTCCTGGAGGAGGGCATGACAACTCACTCCAGTATTCTTTCCTGGAGAATCACATGAACAGGATACAGTCCATAGGGTCACAAAGAGTCAGACATGACTGAAGGGACTTAGCATGCAAACATGCATGGCTTAGTTCACAGGTTTTATATTCTGTTCCATTCTTCTATGTGTCTCTCTTTATGGCTATACTGTACTGCTTTCATTACAGTGCATTTCCAAGATTTAGAGTCAGAAAATAGGAGTTATCAAGCATTGTTCGTTTTCATGATTGTTTTGAGCATTTGAGGTTCTTTGTGCTATTTAATTTATTGAGATTCTTTGTGCTATATTAATTTTAGGATTTTTTTTTTCTACTTCTTCAAAATGTCATTGGGATATAGATAAGGATTACATTGAATCTGTGGGTCACTTTGGGTATACAAGCATTTTATCAATTTTTTTCCAAACCACAGATATGGAAAATATTTTTATATATTTGTGTCATCTTTAATATCTCTTAACAATTTTTTTGCATTTTTAGTGTGCAATTATTTTACATCCTTGTTTGTTTCTGTATACATATCTTATTCTTGATGCTATTGTAAATTTGATTGTTTTCTTAATTTTCTTTTCAGATGGTTAGTTGTTACTGTATACAAATGCAACCAATTTTTGTATGCAGATTTTGAAGCCTGCAAAATCATTGTTTTTGTTTATTATTTCAAGCTGTCATTTTGTGAATTCTTTATGTTTTTCTACATATAGTATTTACTACTTGCAATCAGAAACAATTTAACATACTCCTTTATAATTTGGATTATATATATGATTCCTTTTTGTGGTCTAATCGTTCTAGCTAGGGCTTGTAGTGCTAGAATAAATTAAAGTGACACAAGAAAGCATCCTGTCTTCTTCCTGATCTTAAAAGAAACCTGTCAGTTTTCTACAGTTAACTATGACATCTGTAGTGTATTTTAATAATTGGTCATTACTATGCTGAATAAATGTCTTATTTCTGGATTGCTGAATTTTTTAATGTTAAAGTATGCTGAAATTTGTCCAATGCGTTTTTTCTGCATCAGGAAAGAAGATCATATAATTTTTATTCTTTGTTTTGATTTGTGGTATAACCCATTGACTGATTTGGTGTTGAACCATCCTTGTATCCCTGGAATAAATCTCACTTGGTGTATGATATTTTAAATGTGTTAATGAATATGATTTGTAATATTTTGTGAATATTTGAATTTATGTTCACCGGGAATATTGGGCTGTACTTTTATTTTGTGTGTGTGTGAGTGTGTGTGTGTTTTTCTTTCTGGTTTTGGTATCAGGGTAATATTGACCTTATAAAAAGCGCTTAGAGCCATACTCCTCCTCAATATTTTGAATAATCTGATAAAGGTAACTATTATCTCTTAGTTAAATATTTGGTAACATTTCCTTGTGAAGCTGTCTGTTTCTGGACTTTTGTTTTTGGGGAGTTTGTGAATTACTGATTCAGTTTCATTACTAGCAATTGCTCCTTTAAGTTTTTCTGCTTTCCATGACTCAGTCTTAAAAGATTGTATGTTTCATGTTGATGTGTGGCAGAACCAATATAATATTGTACAGTAATTAACCTTCAATTAAAATACATAAATTTATGTTTAAAAAAAGATTGCATGTTTCTAGAAAGCATTTCTTTATAGTCCAACTCACATCCTTACATGACTACTGGAAAAACCATAGCTTTGACTAGATGGACCTTTGTTGGCAAAGTAATGTTTTTTTAATTGGCTGTCTAGGTTGGTCATACCTTTTCTTTCAAGGAACAAGCATTTTTATTTTCATAGCTGCAGTCACCATCTGCAGTGATTTGGGAGCAAAAAAAAAAAAACAAAAAAAAGTCTGTCACCATTTCAACGTTTCCCCATCTGTTTGTCATGAAGTGATGGGACCAGATGCCATGATCTTAGTTTTTGGAATGATGACTGTTAAACCAGCTTTTTCACTCTCCTCTTTCACTTTCATCCAGAGACACTTTAGTTCCTCTTCACTTTCTGCCATAAGGGTGGTGTCATTTTCATATCTGAGGTTATTGATATTTCTCCCAGCAATCTTGATTCCAGCATGTGCTTCATCTAGCCTGGCATTTCACATGATATACTCTGTATACAAGTTAAATAAGCAGGGTTGCAACATACAGCCTTGACGTACTCCTTTCTCAGTCTGGAATCAGTCCATTGTTCCATGTCCAGTTCTATCTGTTGCTTCTTGACCTGCATACAGATTTTCCAAGAGGCAGGTCAGATGATCTGATATTCCTATCTCTAAGAATTTTCCACAGTTTGTTGTGAGCCACACAGTCAGAAGTTTTGGCATAGTCAATAAAGCAGAAAGTAGATGTTTTTCTGGAACTCTCTTGGAAAATCCAGAGGGGAAAAGTTAGTGACTGATAGGTGTGTACTTATTGCTAGTTTGTTTATTGTTTCTGGTTGCTTTTGCAGTTCTTTCTTCCCCTTTCTTCACATTCCTCTATTCCTTTGTGATTCGATTAATATCTTCATTATTAGGTTCAAATTTCTTTCTCTTTTTACGTGTGTAACTATTATTAGTTATTATCTTGTTGTCACTATGAGGTTCTTATGTAACAGTGTAACAATATGAGTATATACCTGCATATATATGTATACGGCTATTTTAAGTTCAGTTCAGTCACTCAGTCGTGTCTGACTGTTTGTGATCCCATGAATCCCAGCACGCCAGGCCTCCCTGTCCATCACCAACTCCCGGAGTTCACTCAGACTCACGTCCATCGAGTCAGTGATGCCATCCAGCCATCTCATCCTCTGTCGTCCCCTTCTCCTGCTCCCAGTGCCTTGCAGCATCAGGGTCTTTTCTAATGAGTCAACTCTTTGCATGAGATGGCCAAAGTATTGGAGTTTCAGCTTTAGCACCAGTCCTTCCAATGAACACCCAGGACTGGTCTCCTTTAGGATGGACTGGTTGGATCTTCTTGCAGGCCAAGGGATTCTCAAGAGTCTTTTCTAGCACCACAGTTCAAAAGCATCAATTCTTCGGCACTCAGCTTTCTTCACAGTCCAACTCTCACATCCATACATGGCTATTTTAAGTTGATCTAATTTCAACCTCATTCTACAAACTTACATTTTCACTCCCCTCATATCCATTTAATTCATTTGACACCAAATTTTGCATATATTTTGTATATTACTTTTCTACTTATTTTGAACTGTGGTGTTGGAGAAGATTCTTGAGAGTCCCTTGGATTGCAAGGAGATCCAACCAGTCCATTCTGAAGGATATTAGCCTTGGGATTTCTTTGGAAGGAATGATGCTAAAGCTGAAATTCCAGTATTTTGGCCACCTCATGCGAAGAGTTGACTCATTGGAAAAGACGATACTGGGAAGGATTGGGGGCAGGAGGAGAAGGACATGACCGAGGATGAGATGGCTGGATGGCATCACTGACTCGATGGAAGTGAGTCTGAGTGAACTCCGGGAGTTGATGATGGACAGGGAGGCCTGGCATGCTGTGATTCATGGGGTCGCAAAAATTCGGATGTTACTGAGCAACTGAACTGAACTATCTACTTATTATAGATGTAGATGGTTTTACTATTTTTATTATATTTCTAAGAACTACATAAGTGTTTGGTTTGCTACCTCCATTGAAAATTTTCCTTTACCAATGAGTTTTTTTTTAACTTTTCATATTTCTAATGTAGCCTTTTTTCTTTGCTTGACGAAGTTCTTTTTTTGTCTTCTAGTTTGCTGATTTTCTATACTATCTAATCTAGAGTTGATCTCTTCTAATATATTTTTTATTTAACTTATTATGTTCTTTAGCTGTTTGTCTCATCTTTATATTTTTAAACTCTTCATTAATATTCTTAGTTGTTTACACATTCATTTTAATCAATTAGGCATGTTTATGATAATTACCTCAAACTTTTTTCAGGTAGATAGGTTATGAGCAATTTGTTTAGTTCCTTTTGTGAGGTTTTGTATTTTGTACTGATGCATATTTGATTTCCAGAAGATGTTAGTTTTCGTGTGCCACATAGTGATTCAATATTTTATAGTTTACTCCATTTAAAGTTATTACAAAATAATGATATTTTCCTTTACTGTATAATATATCAAAGGCTTTGTCCTATTTATTTATTCTGTAACATATTCCTTTGTTCACTTTTCTTAATTCTCTGTTGATTTCTGTGTATTGGGTAGATTGGTTATTTCTCCCAGTCTTGAAGTAGTGGCTTCATGTAGATGTTTTATGGGGCCCAGCAGCACATGCTTTTCTGGCCTCCAGAGCTACATGCTCTGGAGATGTCCCCTCTATGGGCTGCGTGGGCCCTTCTGTTGTAGTAGGACTGACTACTGTGAGCATTCCAGTAAGTGTGTCTAGCCCCAGCCTGGTAGTATCCCAGGTCCTCCCTCATCAGTTGGCTGCAGGCCTACTCATGGGCATGACCAGTCATGACACTGCTGGCTGCTCAGCCTGGAGTATCCTGGGGCTTCTGTCACCATGTAGGTGGGTAGGGCCAGTTCCTGATCTACCTGACCATGTTGTGAGGACTCTCCATAGCTGGTATGGCCTCATAATGAGTGTGATCATGTCCTGGGTGGTTGGTTGCAGGACCTGGGGGAGCTTAGTGTTGATGCAAGTCCACTGGTTCATGGTGTTGGGTCCCAGAGTTACTGGCTGTGGGACTGACTGGTGGTGGGGAGTATCTAAGTCTGGTACAGATCTTCTGGTAAGTGAATAAGACCCCAGCACCAAGAGACTACAGAGAGAACTCCAAAATGGCACTTGGCAGCATTTTTGTCTGCAGTGCAAATCCTAGTTGCCTATTGCCTTCCCAGGAGGTTCTCTGAGATTAGCAATTGGTTCAGACCAAGGATTCTTTAAAAACAAAAACAAAAACAAAACAAAGCAAAAAAAACCTGCTTCTATTCTGATACTCAGAGACTAAGAGATTTTTTCATATGCCTGTTAAAAATGAAGTCTGTATGTATAGTTTTTTTGTTTCTTTAGGTAGATATATTCTTATGTATTTTATTATTTTTGTTGCAATGGTGAATGGGGTAGTTTCCTTAATTTCTCTTTCTGTTTTCTCATTGTTAGTGTATAGAAATGCAATGGATTTCTGTGTGTTAATTTTATATCCTGCAACTTTACTATATTCATTGATTAGCTCTAGTAATTTTCTCATGGAGTCTTTAGGGTTTTCTGTGTAGAGGATCATGTCATCTGCAAACAGTGAGAGTCTTACTTCTTTCCCACTCTGTATTCCTTTTATTTCTTTTTCTTCTCTGATTGCTGTAGCTAAAACTTCCAAAACTATGTTGAATAGTAGTTTTGATAGTGGGAACCCTTCCCTTGTTCCTGACTTTAGGGGAAATGCTTTCAATTTTTCACCACTGAAGATAATGTTTGCTGTGAGTTTGTCCTATATTATTATGTTGAGATATGTTCCTTTTATTCCTGATTTTTGGAGGGTTTTTATCATAAATGAATGTTGAATTTTGTCAAAGGCTTTCTCTACATCTATTGAGATAATCATATGGTTTTCATCTTTCAATTTGTTACTGTGGTGTATTACATCAACTGATTTGTGGGTATTGAAGAATCCTTGCATCCCTGGGATAAAGACCACTTGGTCATGATGTATGATCTTTTTAATATGTTGTTGGATTCTGTTTGCTAGAATTTTGTAAAGGATTTTTGCATCTATGTTCATCAGTGATATTGGCCTGTAGTTTCCTTTTTTTGTGTGTGTGTGGCATCTTTGGTTTTGGTATTAGGGTAATGGTGGCCTCATAGCATGAGTTTGTGAGTTTACCTTCCTGTGCAATTTTCTGGAAGACTTTGAATAGGATCAGTATTAGCTCTTCTCTAAATTTTTGGTAGAATTCAGCTGTGAAGCCGTCTGGTCCTGAGCTTTTGGTTTCCGGAAGATTTCTGATTACAGTTTTGATTTCCATGCTTGTCATGGGTCTGCTAAGATTTTCTATTTCTTCCTGGTTCAGTTTTGGAAAGTTGTACTTTTCTAAGAATTTGTCCAGTTCTTCCAAGTTGTCCATTTTATTGGCATATAGTTGCTGATAATAGTCTTATGATCCTTTGTATTTCTGTGTGGTCTGTTGTGATTTCTCCATTTTCATTCCTAATTTTATTGATTGGATTCTTCTCCCTTCGTTTCTTGATGAGTCTGGCTGATGGTTTGTCAATTGTATTTATCTTCTGAAAGAACCAGTTTTTAGATTTGTTGATTTTTGCTACGGTCTCTTTGGTTCTTTAGCATTTATTTCTCCCATAATTTTAAAGATTTCTTCCCTTCTACTAACCCTGGGGTTCTTCATTTCTTACTTTTCTAGTTGCTTTAGGCGTAGAGTTAGGTTAATTATTTGGCTTTTTTTCTTGTTTCTTGAGGTAAGTCTGTATTGCTATGCACCTTCCCTTTAGCACTGCTTTTATTTTATAGTGTCCCATAGGTTTGGGGTTGTTGTGTTTTCATTTACATTTCTTTTCTATGCATATTTTGATTTCTTTTTTTTTAAATTTCTTCTGTGATTTGTTGATTATTCAGAAGTGTGTTCTTTAGCCTCCATAGGTTGGAATTTTTAATAGTTTTTTTTTTTTTTCCTGTGATTGACATATAATCTTACCTGCTTTGTGGTCAGAAACAGTGATGAAAGAAATCAAAGAGGATACAAATAGATGGAGAAATATACTGTGCTCATGGATCACAAGAATCAATATAGTGAAAATGAGTGTACTACCAAAGGCAATCTATAGACTCAATGCAATCTCTATCAAGCAACCAATGGTATTTTTCATAGAACTAGAACAAATAATTTCACAATCTGTTTGGAAATACAAAAAAACCTCGACTAGCTAAGGCAATCTTGAGAAAGAAGAATGGAACTGGAGGAATCAACCTACCTGACTTCAAGCTCTACTACAAAGCTACTGTCATCAAGAGAGTATGACAGTGGCACAAAGACAGAAATATAGATCAATGGAGCAAAATAGAAAGCTCAGACATAAATCCATACATCTATGGACACCTTATCTTTGACAAAGGAGGAAAGAGTATACAGTGGAGAAAAAACAATCTCTTTAACAAGTAGCGCTGGGGAACTGGTCAACCACTTGTAAAAGAATGAAACTAGAACACTTTCTTTTTTTTTAATTTTTATTTCTACTTTATTTTACTTTACAATACTGTATTGGTTTTGCCATACATTGACATGAATCCACCACGTAGAACACTTTCTAACACCATACACAAAAATAAACTCAAAATGGATTAAAGATCTAAATGTAAGACCAGAGACTATAAAATCCCTAGAGGAAAACATAAGCAAAACACTATCTGACATGAATCACAGCATGATCCTCTATGACCCACCACCCAGAGTACTGGAAATAAAAGCAAAAATAAACAAATGAGACCTAATTAAATTTAAAAGCTTTTGTACAACGAAGGAAACTGTAAGCAAGTTGAAAAAACAGCCTTCAAAAATGGGAGAAAATAGTAGCAAATGAAGCAAATGACAAATAAGTAATCTAAAAAAAAAAAAAATACAAGCAACTCCTGCAGCTCGATTCCAGAAAAATAAATGACCCAATTGAAAAATGGGCCAAAGAACTAAATAGACATTTCTCCAAAGAAGACATACAGATGACTAACAAACAAATGAAAAGATGCTCAACATCACTCATTATCATAAAAATGCAAATCAAAACCACAATGAGGTATCATTCCATGCCAGTCAGAATGGCTGCTATCCAAAAGTCTCCAAACAATAAATGCTGGAGAGGGTGTGGAGAAAAGGGAACCCTATTACACTGTTGGTGGGAATGCAAACTAGTCCAGCCATTATGGAGAACAGTGTGGAGATTCCTTAAAAAACTAGAAATAGAACTGCCATACAACACTGCAATCCCACTGCTGGGCATACACACTGAGGAAACCAGAATTGATAGAGGAACGTGTACCCAGTGTTCATCGCAGCAATGTTTATAATAGCCAGGACATGGAAGCAACTTAGGTGTCCTCAGCAGAGGAATGGATAAGAAAGCTGTGCTGCTGCTAGTAAGTCGCTTCAGTCGTGTCTGACTCTGTGCAACCCCATAGGCAGCAGCCTGCCAGGCTTTCCCCTCCTTTGGATTCTCCAGGCAAGAACACTGGAGTGGGTTGCCATTTCCTTCTCCAATGCATGAAAGTGAAAAGTGAAAGTGAAGTCATTCAGTTGTGTCTGACTCTTCGTGACCCCATGGACTGTAGCCTACCAGGCTCCTCTGTCAATGGGATTTTCCAGGCACGAGTACTGGAGTGGGGTACCATCGCCTTCTCCAAAAGCTGTGCTACATATACACAATGAGATATTACTCAGCCATTAAAAAGAATACATTTGAATCAGTTTTAATGAGGTGATTGAAACTGGAGCTGATTATACAGAGTGAAGTAAGCCAGAAAGAAAAATACCAATACAGTATATTAACGCATATATATGGAATTTAGAAAGATGGTAACAATAACCCTCTATGTGAGACTGCAGAAGAGATACAGATATATAGAACAGTCTTTTGGACTCTGTGGCAGAAGGCGAGGGTGGAATGATTTGAGAGAATAGCATTGAAGCATGAATAGTACCATATGTGCAACAGATCGCCAGTACAGGTTTGATGCATGAGACAGGGTGTTAAGGGCTGGTGAACTGGGATAACCCAGAGGGATGGGATGGGGAGGGAGGTGGGACGGGGGTTCAGGATGGGAAACACGTGTACACCCATGGCTGATTCATGTCAATATATGGCCAAAATCACTACAATATTGTAAAATAATTAGTGTCCAATTAAAATATTTTTTTTTAATGAGGTCTGTTTCCCACAGCCTTCACAAGGACCTCCAAAGCCAGACATCCTGGGGGCCTGTATTACTTTCAGAATACCCAGGCTGGGCCACTTGATGTGGGGCTCAGAACCTTAGCTACTTGGGGAGATTCTCTGCAACTCTAATTATTCTTTTTTTGCTTGTCACCTACCAAGGAGTGTGGGTCTTGAATGTACACTGTCTCCATCCCTCCTATCCATCTTGTTATGGTATCTTCTTCATATCTTTGATTATAGTAAATCTTTCCAATTTATCTTCAGGTTATTTTCATAGATATATGCTTGATAGACAGTTGCAATTTTGATGTACCCATGGAAAAAGTGAGCTCAGGTCCTTTTCTCTGCCCTTTATACAGCTTGATGGTTTCTTTTTTAATATGTGATAATCTCTTTCTCTCTCCGTGTCTGTCTATGTCATGACAGATTCTTTGGTACTACAATAAGCCTCCCAGCTATGTTTTGTTCTCAGCAGTTTGCAGGCTTCTAGAGTATACCAATTTTCACAAGTGCTTCAAGTCTGGCAAGAGAAAAATGTGACCATTAGCCTGCTCTCTGAAAGTCCATAATATTAACGACATGCTCCACTTTCTCTTTCCCTCTTTGGAGAAGTTCCCAAGCTATAATGGCCTCTCTCTGCTGTATCATATGTCATCTAGAGCAGTGGCAAGTCATTTAGCTCACTTTTATTCTCACCTTCTCCCAGGTTTCTAGATTATTCTGGGTCCTATTAGCACTCTGAGGGAGGAAAGGCAGAAAGCAGTCCCTCAGGTAATTCTCTAAAAAGCCAGTATTTTTTATGCATGCTTCAATTCTCCTTTTCCAGCAAGAAGCCTGTATTTTTGTTGTTGTTGTTGTTGTTGTTTTATTTTTCCCACTGAGCTGAAGAGCAGGACTATGATGAGTAAGTGTTTGCTTGTCCAAGTCATTACCTTTGTTATCAGTGACCCACATAAGGCACCCTATCCTATTAGCACTTACATTCAGGCAAGACAAAAATCAGCATTCTAAATAGTACCAACACTAGATATTATGGTTTATTCTTCATCTTCCCTACCCAAGGACAATTTTGGAGATGGGAGTTTACTCCTGACCATGCTGTGCTTAACCAGAACTAAGGATAATGGCATTACACTTCCTACCAGCTTTGATGCAGGTGCTTTATCACCTGTCTGAAGTGCAGGAGACTTTTAATTGGCTTCTGGATTTCTTTTTTGGAAAGGAAGTTGTTTCCTGTACTTTTGCTGAGTTGAGTCAGTGTCTCTGTGGGGGTAGGAGCTTCTGGGACTTCCAGCTCTTCCATCTTGTTGACATGCTTGCAAGGGTGTGTGCTCAGTCATGTACAGTTCTTCAGGACCTCGTGGACAATAGTCTTCCAGATTCCTCTGTTCATGGAATTTTCCAGACAAGAATACTGGAGTGGGTTGCCGTTTCCTCCTCCAGGGGATATTCCTGACTCAGGGATCAAATCCACATCTCTTGCGAGTCTCCTGCACTGGCAGGCAGATTCTTTGCCTCTGAGCTACTTGATAAGCCCATCTTGTTGACATCACCCTCTCTAAAACCCTCTCAAAATTTTTATTCTCACTCTTTTATTATCTTGATTAGATTCTACAATCTACCATGATAACCCAAATTAAAAATTCCTAGCCTCTCTCTCTCTCCTTCTCACAATTGCCTGGCAAAACAGAACTCTAATTATACTTGACTTCTGATTACTCTATAACTTGTCCTAGGAAACTCAATATGATAGAGAAACATATACAAACATGTTGACTAGTCTCATTTTAAATTTATGCCAAAAACACGAGAATAGTCCTTTACACTGCCAGGTCATCCTTGTATAGATTTCTAGTGCAAGAGTTTTCAAACATTTCCTCTAATTTCCATAGACTAAATTTTTTTTTTACAGTTTGAGGGCCATGTTTCCTCTTATAAAAATATTGAACTATTCTGTAAAGGAACATAAATGTTATGATAAAAAAAAAAGCATGACTGTCTTCCAATAAAACTTACTTATAGCAAAAAAAGACAGTGGACAGATTTGGCCAGTGGGTCATAATTTTCTGACCTTAACATTATCAATTGGCTTTTTCATTCTCGGACATAACTGTTTTGGCTTGTCTTTATTCTCATTAGACTTCTAACCCCTCTTTCCCGTTTCCTTTCTCTGAGCCAATGAATTTATTTGTTTTTAAATATCATTGAGAATAAAAAGGCATCAAAGAGCACTGTTTAGCCTTCCCACTATTGAGTATATCATCTTTTTCACATATGTAGACCTTACCAAATGTTCCTTACTCTTTGCCAGAGGTAAAATATGTTGCTGCCACAGCCAACATTTTTCAAGTGCTTACTGCTCCAGGATGCCACTCCTTGCTTTATTTTGCCTTCTGCATCATAGTTTTGTTTCTTGTTAATAAATCTTTCTCATAAGCAAACATGCTTGCTATGCATTCTCCCACTCTTAAAAAAAAATCCATTATATCACAACCTCTTAGCCCTTTCCATCCCAATTTCTCTTCTTTTTACAACAAAACTCCTCAAACTATGGTTTATATTTACAAGATACATTCCTTTAACTTCTCACCTCTCTTCAACTTAATCCAGTTAGAATTTTGTTCCCATCACATAATTTTTATCAAACTTCAAGGATTTCATGTTACTAAATTAGCCAGATTTCCGTTTTCACCTCCCTTGATGTTCCAGCAACATTTCACACGAGATTAACCACTTATTTAAAACACTTTGACTAGGATTATGAGGCAAATAATTCCTTGCTTGTTCTTACTCTATTAGTTACTCTTTGAGCAGTATCCTTTGTTGACTCATCTTCACTTCCCTGACTTCTGAATGTTGGGATATTTCAATTAGTCCTTGGATTTCTTCTCTCTTTTCTTAGGTGATTCCATCCAGTTTTTAAACTCCATTTTGACATTAATGAATCCACTATTTTTATCTCCAGTTTCAACTTTCCCATGATCTTCAGACTCATATTTCAAGCTGCTTATTTGATATTTTTACCTGCATGCTTAGTAGGCCTCTTAAATTTAACATATTCAAAAGTAAACTCTTGATTATAACTCCACTTCTTTACAAAATCTCCTATATTTGTTCTAGCCTTCCCTGTTTCAGTAATATCACCATTCACCAATGGCTTAGATCTAAAACAGAATAAGCAATCTTGACTTCCTTTTGTTTCTCTTATCTTGTATCTAGTCTATTAGCCCATTTTGTTACCTCTACTTTCAAAAAAAAAAAAAAGTTGACAGCTTCTTAAAGATTTCTATTGATACTACCTAGTCCAAACCACCATCATCTTTTGCCTAGACTATGGTAATATCGTCTTAATTAGTCTCCTTGTAAATCATTTTACTTCACTTAAAACTCTCCATGATATTCTACCACACTTAAACTATGAAACAGTGTCCATACCATAATAGGACTTACACTATCTGGACTATGGTTGCATTTGTGCACATTTCTTCAGAAATACTATGATAAAGAAACCCTTGGTAACTTTGTATACCTTTGCATATCTAATATTTATCTTTGCATATCTAATATTTATTTGGTCATAAAACAGATTCTTCATTCTAAGAACACTGATTATTATGCTGAAGAATTATTGTCCTGTGAAAGTTGGAGAAACTTGGAGAGATTTTCATGCTGTATTAGAATTAGAAACATATGATGTGTTCCTTTGGTGAATAGGCTCTTATAATCTGATTTTCTACTATTTAGTGACTGTATAATTTAGCAGAGCATGTCAGAAGGAACAGAATTCAACAACTTGAAAACTGGTTCTGACAATTTAAATCTTTGTCATGAATTACTTTTCAACAGTTGATGCACAATGCCAAGCACACAAGTATCCCAGAAAAAGAAACACAACTTCACCTCAGTTTCTAACGTTTTCTAAGTATGTTGCCTTGTCCTTCAAGGCAGTTGTAAAAAAAAATAAAAGTGTTGGATAAAAATCAGCTTAAACATACATTTTTATTTGCTTCAAGAAACTGAAGTTGCCTAGTCAAAATCTTGATCACTCAAAAAAGTCTTTTTAAACTCAAGAAATTATGATATCTTGTGACAGTAAGAAGACAGAATAATAAAGTTAGATATACCTATAGTGGGTGCTTGGGATATCTAGGATTTAAACTTAGCTTTATTATTCATTAATTATAAAATTGGATAAGGCAATTCCTCTCCCAAAGCCTCAGTTCTGATATGTGATAAAGAAATTTAAGGTGTAACCCCATTTCCTAACATTTAAGGATTATAGCTAAGATAACGAAAATTTCTCATGTTCATGTTGTAAGACAGAGAATTTGCAAAGTCAATAAAATTTATCAATGGAGGAATTATAAAAACAAAGTCCCTGTAACAGTATAGAAAATTTCACTGGGCACAATAGAGAACATTTCTTTGATTTTTACTTATTTATTAATTATCCTTTCATTATGTCCTTTACATGTTACTTAAGTTCAGCTATAATAACATAGTTAACCCTAGCCCAATGCTACCACATATCACAGGTGACAGTTTTATCATTACACTAATTATGACTAAATGTGCAATTGGTCTGGTTGAGATATCTGTCACCACATTGATCCCCAGAGGTGATTTGAATGATCAGACAGGTGAAGCAGGTTGCATATCTCTCTTTTTACTGCCTTGTGTATATAAGCTCTCAAAGCTTCCAGTGTTGAAAGTGGATAGCCACCTCTGACAGAGGGAAGGTCATTTTCTGGTCGGGGGTAGAAGAATAGAGGTATTATAGCTAAGGGTTTATTTCCCTTCTCCAATCTCTACACAAACTCTCAAGTTCAATTGCCCATGACTGCTAGTTACTCTACATTCAATCACTCATTCTCTCTGTAGTCTGAGGTACTGTTAGAGGGTGAATGGGAGAAAGAAGAAAACAGGGCTTTGTGGAAATATAGGATAATGAATTTATTGGGCTTTGGCTATATCTTTTGATAATAAATTAGATATATAACTAAGAATCACATTAAACTAAGCTACTTCTGAAACAAAATCAGATCTTATTCTAGATATATATTTTATTAACTTGGAACTATTAGGTTAAATACCAGATGGTATCACTGACTTGATGGACATGAGTTTGAGCAGGTTTTGGGAGTTGATGATGGACATGGAAGCCTGGTGTGCTGCAGTCCATGGGGTCACAAAGTGTCGGACATGACTAAGCAACTGAACTGAACTGATCAGATTAAATATTTGGTCAAGTTTTCATTTAATGTCAAACTGTTTTGACCACTGATGTATTAATTTAGCCAGAAATTAAACTAACATATCCATAAAGACACAGATAAAATAAAACCATAAAATAATTAAAACAATTTAACAAACATGCTATTTTTTCTAAATAACTTGACTAACTTTTTCACTTTATTAATAAGATCAACCCAGGTTTTGAAGGCATATAAATTGACTAGACCTCAGTAATAGATTCTTTACCATCTAAGCTACTAGGGAAGCCCAAGAATTCTGAAGTGGGTAGCCTATCCTTTCTCCCGGGAATCTTCCTGACCCAGGAATCAAGCCAGAGTCTCCTGCATTGCTCAGACAATAAAGAATATGCCTGCAATGTGGGAGACTTGAGTTCATTCCCTGGGTTGGAAAGATTCTCTGGAAAAAGGAACGGCTACCCACTCCAGAATTCTTGCCTGGAGAATTCCATGGACAGAGGAACCTGGCAGTCTATAGTCCATGGGGTCGCAAAGAGTCAGACACGACTTAGCGACTTTCACTTTCAGTAATAGATATATGTGGGAGTTGCCAAGTAGCTTATAAATAGTAAATAATTCTATGCACTGTAGAATTAAACCCATATGAGCACATTAATTTTTGTCAGAAATTCCTAATTTTTTAAAGGATTTTGATTTATTTAATGCTAAGGAACATAGCTAGTGCTCATGTTCCCAGTCATTTCAGTTATATCTGACTCTTTGAAACTATGGGCTGTAGTCTGCCAGGCTCGTCTGTCCATGGGATTTTCCTTACAAGAATACTGGAGTGGGTTGCCATGCCCTTCTCCAGAGGATCTCTTACACCAGTGAGCAAACCCATGTCGCCTACATTGCAGGTAGAGTCTTTACTACTGAGCCACTGGGGAAACCTGCAAGGAACACAGCTAGAGTACATGTTATATAAATGGAGAGGCTAGATATATCCTTGGTGACATGAGATAATTTATTATTTTTCAAAATTTATGTAAGATAAAATCTTTATTGCTTTAGATTAAGCAAACATTTAGACACAAGATCAAAAGCAAAATCCATAAGGAAAATAATCGATAGAACTTAACCAAAATAAATTATTTTGCTCTGTGAAATACAGTAAAAGAATGAAAAGATAAGCCTCAGATTGAGATAAAATATTAACAAACTTATATTTGACAAAATACATGTATTCAGGACATATAAAGAATACCCAAAATCCAATATAAGGGAACAAAGCCTCAATTTTTAAAAAATGGGAAGGAAATTATGATAAGGCACTTCTCCAAAAAGGAAATGAAGGAAATTGCTTACAAACAATCACATTAAAATATGTCTGACAGCATTAAGCACTAAAGATATACAAGTTAAAACCACAATATCTCTGTATACTTATAAAATGGCTAAAATTAAAAAAAAAAAAAAGACACAACAATACCAAGTGCTGACAAAGATGTAGGAAATCTAGAACTCTTATATAGTGCTGAAGAGAATGCAACTTGTAAGCCACTTTGGAAAGCAATTTGGAAATTTCTTATAACCTTAAAGACACCCTTTCCATATGAATCTGCAATTGTATACTAAATGTACACTCTGGGAAATAAATACTTATGTTCACATGAATATATATACCCCAATCATGATAACAATTCTATTCATAATTATAAGAAAATGTGAAAAGCAAGAATGCTCTTCAACAGGTGGATAGGAAAAAAGAATGTGTAATTTAACTATACAATAGAATACTGTTCAACAGTAAAATAAACAAACTGTTAAAGCACACAACAGCAGGAATGAATTTCTGTAAAAGGAAAAAAGCTATACTCCAAAGGCTAGAGTGTCTGATTACATTTGTATCAATGGCAAAGGCAAACTTCTAGCAATGAACAGATCAGTGCTTGTCCAGGCTAGGAACAGAGAGAGGGTTGACTAAAAAGAGGGAGTATTTGGAATTTTTTTTTTTTATGGTTACAGAAATGTTCTACATTTTGATGTAGAAAGTTGAATATACAATTGGAATTTTTTTTTTTTTAGGAATTCATAGAACTGTATGTCAAAAAGGATGAAATTTTGTCCTTGTAATATATAACTAACTTCAAAAATTACATGAAAAATAAAGAACTGCAGTATACAGGCTTTCAAAGATGAATTAGCCTCAAGTTTTTTTTTTTCTTTTTTTACTTTATGAGCATCTGATGTTATGGTAGATGTGAGGAGTGGGTAGGAATCATGATCTGAGTTCTAAGACTTTCTTTCTCACTATGTATCCTTAGAGGAAAAAAAAAAAATATATCTAATCACTACATTCCTTAATTTTCTTCAAATGTAGAGTGGGGATAATAATTTTTCCCCCACTTGCCTCAGAGGATTGTCTTCAGGATTGAACCAGTTAAAGGGTGTGAAATTGCTTAAAAAATGGTAAAGATTAAAATTTTATGAAGTGAACAGTTAGAAAAGTATAAAAAACACAAACAATAAAAAAAATTTTGCACAATGAAGGAAACTAAGGAAGGTGAAACGACAGCCTTCAGAATGGGAGAAAATCATAACAATTGAAACAACTAACAAAGAATTATTCTTCAAAATATACAAGCAGCTCATACAACTCAATACCAGAAAAATGAACAATCCATTCAAAAAGTGCTCCAAAGAGCTAAACAGACATTTCTACAAAGAAGACATACTAGTATACACATAAAAAGTATACACACGAAAAGATGCTCAACATCACTCATTATTAAAGAAAGGCAAATGAAAACCACAATGAGGTATAATTTCATGCCAGTCAGAATGGCCACCATCTAAATGTCAACAAATAATAAATGCTGGAGAGGGTGTGGAGAAAAGGGAACCCTCTTAAATTGTTGGTGGGAATGCAAACTAGTACAGCCACACTGGAAAACAGTGTGGAGATTTCTTAAAAAATAAAAACTGAAAATAGAACTGGCATATGATCCAGCAATCCCACTGTTCGGCATACACACCAAGGAAATCAGAATTGAAAGAGACACGTGTACCCCAATGTTCAATAAATCACTGTTTACACTAGCTAGGATGTGTAAGCAGTCTAAATGTCCATTGGCTGACAAATGAATAAGGAAGTTGTGGTACATATGCATAATGGAATATTATTCAGCTATAAAAGAAGAATGCATATGAACCAGTTCTAATGAGGTGGATGAAACTGGAGCCTATTACACAGAGTGAAGTAACTCAGGAAGAGAAGGACAAATGCTGTTTGTTAATGCCTATATATGAAATTTAGAAAAATGGTAGAGATGATATTGTATGCAAGGCAGAAAAGAGACATAGACGTAAAGAAAGGACTATTGGACTATGTGTGAGAAGGCAAGGGTGGGATGACTTGAGAGAATAGTGTTGAAACATGTATATTACTGTATGCAAAATAGATGACCAGTGCAAGTTCAATGAATGAAGCAGGGCACTCAAAGCTGGTGCTCTGGGACAATCCAGAGGAATGGGTTGTGGAGGAGGGTGGAAGGTGGTTACAAGGATGAGGGGACACATGTGCACCCATGGCTGATTCATGTCGATGTATGGCAAAAACCATTACAATATTGTAAAGTAATTATCCTCCAATTAAAATGAATTAACTAATTAAAAATTTTGAAGTAATTTTTATTAGATTACTTAACATTTGGTATATATGTCATAAATTATCATACAATGAAGGGTGATATAACTGTTATGAACATTTTCTCTTACTAAATCTCATTGTTTCATTTAAGTTCCATGCCTTCCTGCTCTATAGCATAATCACAGAGTGATTGTTCAGTGCTAAGAAATATGCTCAGTGCTGAATATGTATGAAAAAGAAAGTGAAAGTGAAAATTGTTCAATTGTTTCCAGATCTTTGGGACTACATGGACCATACAGTCCATGGAATTTTCTATGCCAGAATACTGAAGTGGATAGCATTTCCCTTCCCCAGGGGATCTTCCCAACCCAGGGATCGAACCCAGGTGTCCTGCATTGCAGGCAAATTCTTTACCAGCTGAGCCACAAGCGAAGCCCAAGAAGGTTGGAGTGGGTAGCCTATCACTTTCTAATGGATCTTCCCATCCTAGGAATTGAATCGGGCTCTCCTGCAATGCAGGCGAATTCTTTACTGACTCAGCTATCAGAGAAGCCCCTTGTAAATTAAAATCACATTCTACTTTTAGAGAACTCATAGTCTAGTTAGAGGAAAAAGAGCTACTATAATTATAAAAGAAATATTTGTTGGGCACTTTTTCTGCCAGAAATTGTTTTTCTAATTATATGTGTTAGTTATTTTAATATCAACAATATATATTTTTTTAATTTTATGATCATTTTAATGATAAAGAAACTTAGACAGAAGTTACTGCCAAATACTTTAAGTTAGAAATGTTGGAGCCAGAAATCAAACCCCAAAATTCTGCTTCCATAGCCAGTGTTCTTGGCTTCCTGCACATTGTTAATCAAGTTTATTCGTAAATACCTTGTCTCAGGTGGAAGTGAAGAAAAACAATGGACGATATAAAAACTGATCTAAGCTATGAGAGCCAGACAGATAATTATGTAATGAAAAAGTGAAAATATAACCCACATGACAAAAAAGTAAAATTTGTTCTGGACTAAGCAGTGTCTTTGAAATCCAAAATATCATTTAATTAGATGGGCTTGCTTTTTAAAATCTATAGTGACTTCCTAGGTTACACAAGAGAGTATGCAGTGGTTAATAGGGTGGACTTTAAAGTCAGAAACACTCTAGTCTAAGTCTGCTTTGACCATTTAAAGATAACCTTATGAACATAATTGTATCTCTTTAAATCTTTTTCTTCATCCACAAAATGAGGATAGTCATAGAAGTTAAATCATAAGTTCAGTTCAGCTCAGTTCAGTCGCTCAGTCGTGTCTGACTCTGCGATCCCATGAACTGCACCACGCCAGGCCTCCCTGCCCATCTCCAAATCCCAGAGTTCACTCAAACTCATGGCCATCGAGTTGGTGATGCCATCCAGCCATCTCATCCTCTGTCGTCCCCTTCTCCTCCTGCCCACAATCCCTCCCAGAATCAGAGTCTTTTCCAATGAGTCAACTCTTCGCATTAGGTGGCCAAAGGACTGGAGTTTCAGCTTTTGCATCATTCCTTCCAAAGAAATCCCAGGGCTGATCTCCTTCAGAATGGACTGGTTGGATCTCCTTGCAGTTCAAGGGACTCTCAAGAGTCTTCTCCAACACTACAGTTCAAAAGCATCAATTCTTTGGCTCTCAGCTTTCTTGACAGTCTGACTCTCACATCCATACATGACCACTGGAAAAACCACAGCCTTGACTAGACGGACCTTTGTTGGCAAAGTAATTTCTCTGCTTTTGAATATGCTATCTAGGTTGGTCATAACTTTCCTTCCAAGGAGTAAGCGTCTTTTAATTTCCTGGCTGCAATCCCCATCTGCAGTGATTTTGGAGCCCAAAGAAATAAAGTCTGACACTGTTTCCACTGTTTCCCCATCTATTTCCCATGAATCATAAGTTAATAAAGATTATTAAATATAAATGACTGAGTACAATGTCTGGCACAATAAATTTTAATAAGGATGATGGTGATGATGCCTTTGTAGTTCTTATTACCGGGTGACTGTGTCACATAATATCATTCTAAATCTTTTCCAATTTCTTTTTTGAAAATTTGGTGATTTAGAGATATTTCATTGACAGATTGAAAAAACATACATGCTGGGAACACATTACCACATTAAACCAATACTTTGTTAAAAATGGATATCACTCCACATTTGGTAGTAGAGTTTAAAGCAGTCCTAATCTACTGGACCCCAACACTTCAAAATAACAGGGGGATAGATTTGGATCTTTTCATTCCTACTATTCACCCTTGGTACTCTGTGGATTTTAGTTCATATGTCTGGTTATAGAGAAATAGACATGAGCATAAGAGTGCAATCTGTGAATGGCTTGGAACTAATTTTGACTGTGTTGTCTAAGCATTATGATTGAATAAAATGCTGTTTTGTTTAAATCTTACAGAGTAACAGAGGCCAGAGAGTTTCAGTTTTCTTTATGATTGAAAAACCTGTATTAGAATTATCCCAATTAAAGGAGCCATAGAAGTTGGAAAAAAAAATTTAAATAAATAATATCACTTGTTTAGAATCTGAAAGCAAACAAGGCAGTCAAAACATGGAAGACGAAGACCACAGGGACAAGGAGAAAACACTGGAAAAAATCACATTCACTGCCACTTTTCCCTTCAGGGGATTTACTGACTGCTAGATGAGCATGAACTAAATGCTGAATAAACAGAAGCATCTCAAAGCTTTTGACAGCTTAATAGGACTCAGGAGACACAAATATTTAGGGAAACCAAGACAGCCAAAACTGAAAGCCAATATTTTTAAGCTATTAAGAATTCATAAAAACAAGGTTAGTGTCTTGGAAGATAGATCATTACACTAAGTTTTGGTATACGTATTAAAACACAAAAGAAATAATCATGTAAAATACAAATAGAATGTTAGAATCATATGGGACATAGAATTTAAAAAGTAATATATATATGTATAAAATCTGAGTGCAGAAGGAGATCAATGGTGTAGTTGAAGTAATATCACAAATACATTTCTAAATGCATAAGCAAATGAGAAATTTTCAGATCTAAAAAGAAAAAAAAAATTAAGTCACACAAACAAAACTATACTTCAAACAACAACCAAGAGAAATAAAAAAAAAAGAAGACTCTTAAGCACATCTTAGTGAAACTGATGAAAACCATATAAAATGAGAAATTGTTAAAATAGACTAATTAGCACATCACTTTCAAAGGAGCAAAAACAATAAGATGTTTCAAAGAAAACAGTGGAGAACATAAATAGAATAACACATTTAAAGTGCTAAAAATGAAAAAAATAAAGAGTTAATAATTCTAGGCCCAACAAAGAAAAATAAAGATCAAACAAAGATATTTTAAGATAGACAAAACAGACATGATCTATTGCCCACAGATTTGCACCATATAACTAAGTAAAATTCTTCAATCCTAAAAAAAAAATGGTTTTGTATTGAAGCATGAAAAAGCAAGAAGGAATTAAGAACAAAGGAAGTATAAATAAACATGCTTAGTCACTCAGTCATTTCTGACTCTTTGTGACCCCATGGACTGTAGCCCACCTTGCTCCTCTGTCCATGGAGATTCTCTAGACAAGAATACTGGAGTGGATTGCCATGACCTCATCCAGGGGATCTTCCAAACCAAGGGATAAAACCCAGGTCTCCCACATTGCAGACGGATTCTTTACTATCTGAGCCACCAATATAAGTTAAATAACATTGTAGAGTAAGTTATCCATCATTTTTGTCACAACGCTTAAATAATTGAACATTCATCTACAGAGTACCACTTTGGGAGCTATAAAATACAGCATCATATGCCAAAGTATCCGAGAGGAATCTTGCATAGCTGTGCACCCAGTGATAGGCAGATAAACATTGGTAAGTGCTGTGGAAGCTGCAGGAGACATAAAACCTGCCCTAATCACTCTGTCATAGACAGAATGCTCCCTTGGACAGACACCCACAAAGGAGAAAAAAAAATTGTGCAAAAATCTAGCTTTACTAAAGGAATATTTCAGCAAAATATTGGAGGAAATAAAAACAAATGTGAAAACAATAGGGTAAGAGAAACTTTGCCAACCCTGGCCATTTCCTAAGGTGACAAAATGTAGGGTTGTAATAGCCAGTAGCAACCAATCCACAGCAGAAATATGAGTTAAGGGTGAGAGCCAAGCTACCAAAGCTATGCGGGATGCTGCTAAAGGAACTCACTTCACTCCAGAGGTATCCAGAGTACTAAACTGGTAATTTCATGACTATGGAAAAGGCAGACATAAGGGAAGTGACAGATGACGGTATAAAAGGGTCTTAAAAGGATGTGGTTACTTACTGTTCACACTATCACCTTAAAATGAATTGTTTTATATATAAGATATATTATATCAGCCTATTCCAGTAGTCATGTATGGATGTGAGAGTTGGACTGTGAAGAAGTCTGAGTGCTGAAGAATTGATGCTTCTGAACTGTGGTGTTGGAGAAGACTCTTGAGAGTCCCTTGGACTGCAAGGAGATCCAACCAGTCCATTCAGAAGGATATCAGCCCTGGTATTTCTTTGGAAGGAATGATGTTAAAGCTGAAAATCCAGTCCTTTGGCCACCTCATGTGAAGAGTTGACTCATTGGAAAAAGACTCTGATGCTGGGAGGGATTGGGGGCAGGAGGAGAAGGGGACGACAGAGGATGAGATGGCTGGATGGCATCACCGACTCGATGGATGTGAGTCTGAGTGAACTCCGGAAGTTGGTGATGGACAGGGAGGCCTGGCATGCTGCGATTCATGGGGTTGCAAAGAGTCGGACATGACTGAGCCACTGAACTGAATTGAACTGAACTGAGCTGAATGATAACCACATTATCATTATTATGAATCCCAATAAACTCTGAAACATTCTGAAAGAGATGGGAATGCAAGACAACCTGATCTTCCCCTTGAGAAATCTGTATGCAGGTCAGGAAGCAACAGTTAGAACTGCATATGGAACAACAAACTGGTTCCAAATAAGAGAAGGAGTATGTCAAGGCTGTATACTGTCACCCTGATTATTTAACTTATATGCAGAGTACATCCAGTTCAGAGAAATGCTCGGCTGGATGAAGCACAAGCTGGAATCAAGATTTCTGAAAGAAATATCAATAACCTCAGATATGCAGATGACATTACCCATATGGCAGAAAGTGAAGTAGACCTAAAGTTCCTCTTAATGAAAGTGAAAGTGGAGAGTGGAAAAGTTGGCTTAAAGCTCAACATTCAGAAAATTAAGATCATAGCATCCGGTCCCATCACTTCATGGCAAATAGATGGGGAAACGATGAAATGGTGACAGACTTGTTTTTTTGGCTCCAAAATCACTGCAGTTAGTGACTGCAGCCACAAAATAAAAAGACGCTTACTCCTTGCAAGAAAAGTTATGACCAACCTAGACAGTATATTAAAAAGCAGAAACATTACTTTGCCAACAAAGGTCCGTCTAGTAAAGGCTATGGTTTTTCCAGTAGTCGTGTATGGATGTGAGAGTTGGACTCTAAAGAAAGCTGAGCGACAAAGAATTGATGCTTTTGAACTGTGGTGTTGGAGAACTCTTGAGATTCCCTTGGACTGCAAGGAGGTCCATCCAATCCATCCTAAAAGAAATCAAACTTGAATATTTATTGGAAGGAATGATGCTGAAGCTTAAGCTCCAATATTTTGACCACCTGATGCAAAGAGCTGACTCACTGAAAAAGACCCTGATGCTGGGAAAGATTGAAGGTGTGAGAAGGGGCTGACAGAGGATGAGATGATTGGATGGCATCACCGTTTCAATGGACATGAGTTTGAGTAAACTCTGGGAGTTGGTGATGGACAGGGAGGCCTGGCTTGCTGCCGTCCATGGGGTTGTAAATAGTTGGACATGACTTAGCGACTGAACTGAACTGAACTGAATGATAACCACAAAGCAAAAGCATAAAATACATTCTAAAAGATAAAGAAAGGGGAATCAGAGTATATCATCATGAAACACCAATATACAAATAGAGAGAATAACAGAGGGAAAAAATATAAACAATAGAACTACAAAACAACCACAAAGCAATGATGGCATTTGTAAGTCCTTATTTGTCAACAATTACTTTAAAAATTAATGTTACTTATTTTGTTTTTCAGTTGCTAAGTCATATCCGACTCTTTTCAACCTAATAGACTGCAGCATGCCAGGCTTACCTGTCCTTCACTTTCTCCCTGAATTTGCTCAAATTCCTGTCCACAGAGTCAGTGATGCCACTCAACCATCTCATCTTCTATCACCCCCTTCTCCTCCTTCCCTTAACCTTACCCAGCATCAGGGTCTTTTCCAGTGAGTTGGCACTTCATATCAGGTGACCAAAATATTGGAGCTTCAGCTTCAGCATGAATCAGTCCAATGAATATTCAGGGTTGATTTCCTTTAAGATAGACTGGTTTGATCTTGTCAGAGGGACTCCCAAGATTCTGTTCCAGCACCACAATTCAAAAGCATCAATTATTCAACACTCAGCCTTTTTTATGGTTCAATTCCCACATCCATATATGACTAGTGAAAAATCTGTAACTTTGACTATACATACCTTTGCTGACAAAGTGATGCATCTGTTTTTCAATATGCCATTTAAGTTGGTCATAGATTTTCTTCCAAGGAGCAAGCAGCTTTTAATTTCATGGCTGCAGTCACCACCTGCAGTGATTTTGGAGCCCCCAAAAGTAAAATCATTGTTTCCATTTGTCATTGTTTCCAGATAAGATGACTGGATGGCATCACTGACTCGATGAACATGAGTCTGAGTGAACTCCGGGAGTTGGTGATGGACAGGGAGGCCTGGCATGCTGCGATTCATGGGGTCACAAAGAGTTGGACATGACTCAGTGACTGAACTGAACTGAACTGAACTGATGAAATTGGATGGGATTATAATTAATTATAAAATGAATACAATGTGGTAATATAAATAATTACTCTAAATATAAATATTCACCATTCAAGGACACAGAGTGGCTAGATGAATTAAAAAAAAAAAAAGGACTCAAGTCTATGCTACCTGCAATAGACTCACTTCAGATTTAAGCACAAGGGATTCACTTCAGAGTTAACTGCACTCATGGTCTCAAATAATGAAAAGTATATTCTATTCCAGTGGAAACGTAAATAAAGTGAGAGTAGCCATTCTTATATCATACAAAAGATAGTTTAAACAAAAATGGAAACAAGAGATAAAGGTGGTTATCATAAAATGACATAGAGGTCAATTCATCAAGAAGATATGTGACTCATTGGAAAAGACACTGATGCTGGTGAAGATTGAAAGTAGAATGAAAAGAGGACAACAGAGAATGAGATGATTGGATGAGATCACAGATTCATTGGACATGAAATTGGGCAAACCCTGGGAGAAGGTGAGGGACAGGGAAGCCTGGCTCACGCTGCAGTCCATGGGGTTGCAAAGAGTCAGATACAACTTGGCAACTGAAAAACAATGTACACTCAACATGGAACACCTGAAAATATTAAGCAAATACTAATAGATGTGAAGGGAAAAATAAACAACAGTATATTAATAGTAGAGGACTTCAACACAGCAATTTCAGTATCACAGTTAGTCTAGGAAGAATTCAAAAACCAAATGTTGCACCCAGTTGTACGTTAGATAAATTACATCTAATAGACATTTATAGAACATTCCATCCATAGCAGCAATTCCACTGCTACACATTCCTTCATAGTACACATGGGCCAGCCTCCAGGACTTATCATGTGATAGGTCACAAAACAAGCCCTAGCAAAGTAAGAAAATTAAAATTATTCCAAGTATATTTCTGATCACAATGATACAAAGCTAGAAATCAACAAGAGAAAAGTTGGAAAATTTAGTAACTTTTATAAAGTAAACAGCACACTTCTGAACAAACAGTGTCAGAAGATATCAAAAGGAGAATAAAAGTACAACTCAAAAGAAATAACTACTGAAAAACAACACACCAAAACCCACAGGATGCTGCAAAAGCAGTTCTAGAAGGATAGGTTGCTGCAATAAACATCTGCACTAGGAAATAAGATCTTAAATATACAGCTCAAATTTACTCCTCCAGGGACTTGAGGTGAAAATAAGAGAGAGAAAATGAACTAGCTCGAAAGTTAATAGAAGGAATGAAATAACAAAGATCAGAAGTAAATAATATAAAGATGGGGAAAAAATACAAAAGCTTCTCAAAACTAAATGATATTACAATGAGATAAACAAAACTGACAAATCTTTAGCTAGACTAAGAAAGAAGAATTAAATAAAATTATATATAAAAGAAAGACGTTAAAACTGATACTATAGAAACCTATAGGACCATAAGAGATTACTAGAAACAATAATTTGTTTTTTATACCAACAAGCTGGATAAATTAAAAAAAAAATTTTTAATGACTTCAGTCATGTCTGACTGTGCAATCTCATGGACTGTAGCTTGCCAGATTCTTCTTTCCATGGAAATTTCTAGTCAAGAATACTGAAGTGGATTGCCTTGCCCTCCTCCAGGGTGTACATGTGTTCCCATCCTGAACCCCCCTCCCACATCCCTCCCCATACCATCCCTCTGGGTCATCCCAGGGCACCAGCCCCAAGCATCCTGTATCGAACCTGGACTGGTGATTTGTTTCTTATATAATATTATACATGGTTTAATGCCATTCTCCCAAATCATCCCAACCTCTCCCTTTCTCACAGAGTCCAAAAGACTGTTCTAAACATCTGTGTCTCTTTTGTTCTTTCACATACAGGGTTATCATTACCATCTTTCTAAATTCCATATATATGCGTTAGTACACTGTATTGGTGTTTTTCTTTCTGGCTTACTTCACTCTGTATAATCAGCTCCAGCGTCATCCACCTCATTAGAACTGATTCAAATGTATTCTTTTTAATGGCTGAGTAATACTCCATTGTGTATATGTACCACAGCTTTCTTATCCATTTGTCTGCTGATGGACATCTAGGCTGCTTCCACGTCCTGGCTATTATAAACAGTGCTGTGATGAAAATTGGGGTACACGTGTCTCTTTCATTTCAGGTTTCCTCAGTGTGTATGCCCAGCTGTGGGATTGCTGGGTTGTATGGCAGTTCTATTTCTAGTTTTTTAAGGAATCTCCACACTGTTCTTCATAGTGGCCGGACTAGTCTGCATTCCCACCAACAGTGTAACAGTGTTCCCTTTTCTCCACACCCTCTCCAGCATTTATTGCTTGTAGACTTTTGGATAGCAGCCATTCTGACTGGCATGAAATGGTACCTCATTGTGGTTTTGATTTACATTTCTCTGCTAATGTGTGATATTGAGCATCGTTTCATTTGTTTGCTAACTATCTGTATGTCTTCTTTGGAGAAATGTCTATTTAGTTCTTTGGCCCATTTTCTGATTGGGTCACTTATTTTTCTGGAATTGAGCTGCAGGAGTTGCTTGTATATTTTTGAGATTACTTCTTTGTCAGTTGCTTCAGTTGCTACTATTTTCTCCCATTTTGAAGGCTGTCTTTTCACTTTGTTTACAGTTTCCTTCATTGTGTAGAAGCTTTTAATTTTATTTAGGTCCCATTTGTTTATTTTTGCTTTCATTTCCAATATTCTGGAAGGTGGGCCATAGAGGATCCTGCTGTGATTCATGTCGGAGAGTGTTTTGCCTATGTTCTCCTCTAGAAATTTTATAGTTTCTGGTCTTACATTTACATCTTTAATCCATTTTGAGTTTATTGTTGTGTCTGGTGTTAGAAAGTGTTCTAGTTTCATTCTTTTACAAGTGGTTGACCAATTTTCCACCACCACTTGTTAAAGAGACTGCTTTTTCTCCATTGTATACTCTTGTCTCCTTTGTCAAAGTTAAAGTGTCCATGGGTGCTTTATCTCTGGGCTTTCTATTTTGATCGATTGATCGATATTTCTATCTTTGTGCCAGAAACATACTGTCTTGAAGACTGTGGCTTTGTAGTAGAGCCTGAAGTCAGGCAGGTTGATTCCTCCAGTTCCATTCTTCTTTCTCAAGATTGCTTTGGCTATTCGAGGTCTTTTGTATTTCCATACAAATTATGAAATTATTTGTTCTAGCTCTGTGAAAAATACTGTTGGTAGCTTTATAGGGATTACATTGAATATAAATTACTTTGGGTAGTATACTAATTTTCACTCTGTTGATTCTTCCGATCCGTGAACGCGGTATCTTTCTCCAACTATTAGTATCCTCTTTGATTTCTTTCACCAGTGTTTTATACTTTTCTATATATAGATCTTTTGTTTCTTTAGGTAGATATATTCCTAAATATTTTATTCTTTTCATTGCAATGGCAAACGCAGTTGTTTTGTTAATTTCTCTTTCTATTTTCTCATTATTAGTGTATAGGAATGCAAGGGATTTCTGTGTGTTGATTTTATATCCTGCAACTTTAAAATATTCATTGATTAGCTCTAGTAATTTTCTGGTGGGGTCTTTAGGGTTTTCTATGTATAGGATCATATCATCTGCAAACAGTGAGAGTTTTACTTCTTCTTTTCCAATTTGGATTCATTTATTTATTTTCTGCTCTAATTGCTGTGGCCAAAACTTCCAAAACTATGTTGAATAGTAGTGGTGAAAGTGGACACCCTTGTCTTGTTCCTGACTTTAGGGGAAATGCTTTCAATTTTTCATCATTGAGGATAATGTTTGCTGTGGGTTTGCAATATACAGCTTTTATTATGTTGAGGCATATTTCTTCTATTCCTGCTTTCTGGAGGATTTTCATCATGAATGCATGTTGAATTTTGCCAAAAGCTTTCTCTGCATCTATTGAGATAATCATATGGTTTTTATTTTTCAATTTGTTAGTGTGGTGTAGTACATTGATTTGTGGATATTGAAGAATCCTTGTATTACTGGGATAAAGCCCCTTTGGTCATGATGTATGATCTTTTTAATATGTTGTCGGATTCTGATTGCCAGAATTGTGTTAACGATATTTGCATCTATGTTCATCAGTGAGATTGGCCTGTAGTTTTCTCTTTTTGTGGCATCTTTGTCAAGTTTTGGTATTAGGGTGATGGTGGCCTCATAGAATATGTTTGGAAGTTCACCTTCCTCTGCAATTTTCTGGAAGAGTTTGAGTAAGATACGTGTGAGCTCTTCTGTAAATTTTTAGTAGAATTCAACTGTGAAGCCTTCTGGATCTGGCTTTTGTATGCTGGAATATTTCTCTTTACAGTTTCAATTTCCGTGTTTGTGATGGGTCTGTTAAGATTTTCTATTTCTTCCTGGTTAAGTTTTGGAAAGTTGTACTTTTCTAAGAATTTGTCCATTTGTTCCACATTGTCCATTTTATTGGCATATAATTGCTGATAATAGTCTCTTATGATCCTCTGTGTTTCTGTGTTGTCTGTTGTGACTTCTTCATTTTCATTTCTAATTTTATTCGTTTGATTTTTCTCCCTTTGTTTCTTGATGAGTCTGGCTAATAGTTTGTCAGTTTTATTTATTCTCTCAAAGAACCAGCTTGGCTTTGTTGATTTCTGCTATGGTCTCTCTTGTTTCTTTTGCATTTATTTCTGCCCTAATTTTTAAGATTTCTTTCCTTCTACTAACCCTGGGGTTCTTCATTTCCTCCTTTTCTAGATGCTTTAGGGGTAGCTTTAGGTTATTTATTTGACTTTTTTTTTTTGATTCTTGAAATATGCCTGTATTGCTATGAACCTTCCCCTTAGCACTGATTTTATAGTGTCCCACAGGTTTTGGGTTGTTGTGTTTTCATTTTCATTCATTTCTATGCATATACTGATTTCTTTTTTTATTTATTCTGTGATTTGTTGGTTATTCAGCAGTGTGTTGTTCAGCTTCCATATGTTGGAATTTTTAATAGTTTTTATCCTGTAATTGAGATATAATCTTACTGCATTGTGGTCAGAAAAGATGCTTGGAATGATTTCAATTTTTTTGAGTTTACCAAGGCTAGCATTATGGCCCAAGATGTGATCTATCCTGGAGAAGGTTCTGTGTGCACTTGAAAAAAGGTGAAATTCATTATTTGTGTGTGAAATGTCCTGTAGATATCAATTGCGTCTAACTGGTCTATTGTATCATTTAAAGTTTGCATTTCCTTGTTAATTTTCTGTTTCATTGATCTATCCATAGTTGTGAGTGGAGTACTAAAGTTTCCCACTATTATTGTGTTATTGTTAATTTCCCCTTTCATACTTGTTAGCATTTGTCTTACATATTGCAGTGCTCCTATGTTTGATACATATATATTTATAATTTTTATATCTTCTTCTTGGATTGACCCTTTGATCACTGTGTAGTGGCCTTCTTTGTCTCTTTTCACATCCTTTGTTTTAAAGTCTATTTTATCTGCCATGAATATTGCTACTCCTGCTTTCTTTTGGTCTCTATTTGTGTGAACTATCTTCTTTCAGCCCTTCACTTTCAGTCTATATGTGTTCCTTGTTTTGAGGTGGGTCTCTTGTAGACAATATATATAGGGGTCTTGTTTTTGTATTCATTCAGCCCGTCTTTGACTTTTGGATGGAACATTCAACCCTTTAATATTTATGGTAATTACTGATTAGTATGATCCCATTGCCATTTACTTTCTTGTTTTCGTTTTGAGTTTATACACCCTTTTTGTGTTTCCTGTATACAGAAGATCCTTTAGTACTTGTTGGAGAGCTGGTTTGGTGGTGCTGAATTTTCTCAACTTTCGCTTGACTGTAAAGTTTTTGATTTCTCCCTCATATTTAAATGAGATCCTTTCTAGGTACAGTAATCTGCATCATAGGTTATTTCCTTTCATCGCTCAGGGATATGTTCCTGTGTTGCTGAAGAATTTGCTTGGTATGTCTTGCTCTGGAACTTGTTGACCCTTGGGTGGTACTTGCTTTCAGTGTAGGTATGGAGGCGTTTGATGAGCTCCTATCAATTAATGTTCCCTGGAGTCAGTAGTTCTCTGGTGTTCTCAAGATTTGGACTTAGGCCTCCTGCCTCTGGTTTTCAGTCTTATTCTTACAATAGCCTGAAGACTTCTACGTCTCCTTTTGAAGAAAATGGGCTACTTTTTTGGGTGCCTGATGTCCTCTGCTGGCATTCATAAATTGTTTTGTGGAATTTACGCAGCGTTCAAATATTCTTTTGATGAATTTGTGGGGGAGTAAGTGGTCTCCCTATCCTATTCCACTGCCATCTTAGGATCACCCCTCCAAACATTTAAAGATTATTTAAAACCAGTACTTTTTAAGCTCTTCCAAAAGTTTGACTAGAGCACACATTTGTAAATTCACTTTTCAGGGCCAACATTACCCTGGAACTAAACTAAACAATGACACTGAAAACAAGACAAAAGAAAAAGAAGTTATAGATCAACATCCCTAATGAAAATAGATGAAAACTTTTCAATAAATTATTGGAAAGCTCAATTGAACAACACATGAAAAGAATTATGTAAAAAACCAAGTGGCATTTATACCTGGGATGCAAAGGTTGTTCAATATATACAAATCAATAAATATGATACATCAAGTAAATTGAGTTAAAGATAAAATTAATTATTCCAATAGATGTAAAAAATGACAAAATAACATCTTTTTTATAAAAAAAAGGTCTCATCAAATTTGATACTAAAAAAATGATCTCAATATAATAAAGGTAATATGTGACAAACTCAGAGCTGATATTATAGTCAATGATGAAAAGTAAAAGATTTCGTCTAATTTGACGAATAAGATAAAGGTGTCCAATGTCACCATTCTTATTCAAAATATTAGTGCTATCTCAAGCATGTAGAAAAGACAAAAAATAAAAGCCTTCCACTTTTGAAAGGGCAAAGAAAAATAGTTATTTGCAAATGATGTGATATTACAAACAGAAAATCCTAAAAACTCAACAAATGGTAGGAATTAATCAATAAATTCAGATGAGTTGCAGAATATCAAATAAACAGAGAAATCAGTTGTGTTTCTATAAACCAACAAAAAAATAGCTTGAAAAGAAATTAAAATTTTCTTTCATAATCATCAAAAACAAAAATAATGAGAAATACATTCAACCAAGGAAGTTAAAGAGCTATAAAATAAAAACTACAATACTCTGATGAAAGAAATTGAAGATGCAAATAATTGGGTAGTTATCTGAGATTATGGATTGGAGTACTAACTATTGAAAAAATATCCATACTACCAGAAGTCAATTGTAGATTCAATAAGATCCTTATAAAATCTCCAATGAATTTTCATACAAATAGAAAAGAAAATTCTGAAATTTGTGTTGACCTCAAAAGACGCCAAATAGCCAAGGCAATCATGAGAAAGAAGAGTAAATCCAGAGACATCATAGTTCTTGATTTTAAACTACTAAAAAGCTATAATAATAATATGCTATTGGGGCTTCCCTGATAGCTCAGTTGGTAAAGAATCCGCCTGCAATGCAGGAGACCCCAGTTAGATTCCTGGGTTGGGAAGATCCACTGGAGAAGGGATAGGCTACCCACTCCAGTATTCTTGGACTTCCCTTGTGGCTCAGTTGATAAAGAATCCACCTGTGATGTGGGAGACCTGAATTTGATCCTTGGGTTGGGGAAAATTCCTTGGAGAAGGGAAAGGCTACCCACTCCAGTACTCTGGCCTGGAGAATTCCATGGATGTTGCAAGTCCATGGGGTCGCAAAGTGTCAGACAAAACTGAACAACTTTCACTTTCACATTGCCATAAAGATGGAAACATAAACCAATAGAAGAGATTAGAGAGTCTAGAAATAATCTTCTATATATATGGTCAACTAATATTTTGACAAAGTAGCGAAAAACACTCAATAAGGAAGGATCATCTCTTGCACAATCAGTGCTGGGGAAACTGTAACACACACACACAAAGAAAGAAAGAAAGAAAGAAAGAAAGTAGACCTCTTTCTTATATTACTCACAAAAATTAACTTCAAATGGATTAAAAACTTAAACTAAGGCTTGATATTGCAGAATTCCTGGAAGAAAACATAGGAAAGTCTTCTTGATGTTGATACTGGCAATGAATATTTGGATATAACACCAAAAGTACAAGCAACAAAACCAAAAAGAATAAAAAAATGTAACCACTACTGCATACCCAAAGAAACAACAAACAAAATGAAAAGTCAATTGTGAAATTATGATTTATAATGAGAAATATATACTTTCTCTTTGTCTTTGTTCCTGGAAGAAAGCTCCTAAAACTCTTGGAATTTCCTAAGTGATAAGAACCAAAAAGTTGTTTTATGTTGTGTATTAACACACATTAGACATAATTTTTGGAAAGAATATTAGCACAGGAGCTGGTCACCAGAGGAACCAAACCTATGATTAGAGGGTTGGGGCTTTCAGTCATACCCTCCTGACCTCCAGGGAAAGAAGACAGGCTAGAAGTTGAATTGATCACCAACGTTCAACAATTTAATCAATCATACCTACAAAACAACACCTCCATTAAAACCTAAAACAAAAGATTTGGAGAGCTTCTGAGTAAGTTAACATATTAAGACATAATGGCTTGCCTGGAGAGAGCATTCTTTTCCATCAATCTGTTCCTGATTTCTGTCCTTTTACAATAAACCAATGATCAAGTAAGCAAAATGCTTATCTGAGTTCTGAGAACTTTTGCAGATTAATTAATCCCAAGGATGAGGTTCTTAGAACCTCTGATTTATAGCTTATAGTTAAAAAGCACAGGTGACAACCTGGTTTTTTGTTTGACTTCTGAAGTTGGGAGGGAAAGTTTTGTAGCACTAAGGGCTTAATCTGTGAAATCTAATGATAAAGTCCAGCTGGTTGGTTTCAGAATTGAGTCGAACTGTAGGTTGCACAGTTGATGTTGCAAAATTGTTTGGTGTTGTGAGAATTGCTCCCCACTCCATATTGGAAATTGGTTCCAAGATCTTTAACCTACAGAATGGGAAACATGTTTGTAAACATATGGAATGTTTAAAAAAAATGGTACAAATGAACATATTTACAAAGCAGAAATAGAGTCACAGATGTAGAAAATAATCTTATGGTTGCCAGGAGGGGGAAAAGCGAAGGAATAAATTGCAAGATTGGAATTGACATATATATATATAGTACTGAATATATAATAGTTAACTAACAGAAACTGCTATTTAGCACAGGGAACTCTACTCAATACTCTTTGATGACCTATATGAGAAAAGTAATCAAAAAAATAGAGGACGTATGTGTATATATAGCTAGTTCACTTTGCTGTACAGTAGAAAGTAACACAACATTTTAAATCTACTATATTCCAACAATGAAAAATATTAAAGAGACACAAACTACTGTGTGTAAAACAAATAAGCAACAAAGATGTATTGCACAGCATGGGGAAATAATAGTCATTATTTTGTAATAAGTGTACAATAAATAAATAAATTTAAGTGGACAATAATCCATGAAAACATGAATCACTATGTTGTTTATCCAAAACTAATCTAATATTATAAATCAACTATACTTCAAAAAAAACTCCCCCAAAACAAGATATTACCTGACACCTATTAGAACAGCTGTTATCAGGAGGGTAAAACAAGTGTTGATGAGGATGTGAAGAAAAAGAAACCCTTATGCACTGTTGGTTGGAATGTAAAAAAATTCTGTAGCCATTATTAAAAGGGTATGGTGGTTCCTAAAAAAAAAAAAAAAAACAGAACTAACATATGATCGGTTAATTCCACTTCTGGGTATATATCCAGAGCAAATGAAAACATGATATCAAAAAGATATCTGCACTCTCATATTTATTTCAGCATTATTCATAATAATAAAAGATATGGAAGAATTTTATGTGTCCGTGAATGGATGAATGCATAAAGAAGATGTGATAGAATTGTTTACACAATGGAATAGTATTCAACTATCAAAAAGAAGGAAATATTGCCATTTGGGACAATGATTTGGACCTTGAGGGCATTATGCTTAGTGAAATAAACCAGACAAAATAAAGACAAATATGGTAAGATATCACTTATATGTGGAATCTGAAATAGCCAACCTCATAGAAACAGAGAGTAGAATGGTGATTATCAGGAGCTGGAGAAGGATGAACATGGGAAATTGTTGGTGTCAATATTACAAATAGAAGATGAATATGTTCTGGAGATCTAATATAGAGTATAGTGATTATAGTCACCAATAGTGTCTTACATATTCAAAACTGCTAAGAGACTAGGTCTCATATGTGCTTACAACAAAAAAGAAATGATATTTATGTCATGGGATGGAAATGTTAGCTAGAGCTACAGTGGTAATCATATACCAATGATTACCAATATATATCAATTGTTAATATATATTGGATATATATATTGATATTGGTTATACCAATCAACTTCTGTGCATACTTGAAATTTATACAATGCTATTGTATAAATTTTATCTAATTAAAGGTAATTAGAAATATATGAATCATAAATTAATAATAACTTTGCAAAGTTAGAAATAATGATGTCTTCTGTATTTCAAATATATATGTACATATGTGCATGTATATACACACATACATATAATAAAACTAAAATGCATAATGGGAGCACAAATGATAGGAAAGATAAACTGAATTAAAATTATCCATACTCCTTGCATTATTTGAAAATGGTAAAAATATTAAGTTGTATGTCAGGGATGCATGCTATAACCTCTGATCCAATCTCTAAAAATATAACCCCTCAAATATATAATTAATAATATAATGGAGAATAAATGTGGAACAATGATGATAATGATAATAAATTTGATTAATTCAAATGAAGGCAAAATAAGTAAAAAAGGGGGAAAAGCACAAATAGGAAAAATAGATAACAAATGATGCATGGTAGGTAAACATCAGTTAGAAGAAAGCTGGACTGATTTTACTCCAAATAAGAGAAAAACAAAACACAAAAAAACTTTAGCTCAAGAAGTATTGGTGGAAAGACAGAGAAATACTTTATAAAGATAAATGTATATACTTTTAACTGGAGGATAGTTATTTTACAATATTGTGATGGTTTTGCCATACATTAACATGATTGGCAACAGATATACATGTGTCCCCCATCCTGAATCCCCCTTCACCGCCCTCACCAACCTATGCCCCTGGGTTGTCCTAGAGCACCAGCTTCAGGTGCCTGGCTTCATGCATCAAACTTGTACTGGTCATCTATTTTACATATGGTAATGTCCATATTTCAATGCTATTATCTTAAATCATCCCACCCTTGCCTTCTCCCACTGATTCCAAAAGTTTATTCTTTACAACTGTGTCTCTTTCACTGCCTTGCATATAAGATTGTCATTACCACCATTCTAAATTGCATATATATGAGTTAATATACTGTATTTATCTTTCTCTTTCTCCCATCCAAAAACTAACCAGGCCCGACCCTGCTTAGCTTCCGAGATCAGACAAGATTGGACGAGTTCAGGGTGGCATGATTGTAGACTATCTTTCTCTTTCTGACTTACCTCATTCTGTATAATAGGCTCTAGGTTTATCCACCTCATTAGAACTGACTCAAATACAGTTCTTTTATAGTGGAGTAATATTCCATTGGGACTTCCCTGGTGGCTCAGATGGTAAAGCGTCTGTCTACAATGCGGGAGACTCGGGCTCAATCCCTGGGTTAGGAAGATCCCCTGGAGAAGGAAATGGCAATCCACTCCAGTACTATTGCCTGGAAAACCCCATGGACAGAGGAGCCTGGTAGGCTACAGTCCATGGGGTCGCAAAGAGTCGGACACGGCTGAGTGACTTCACTCACTCATATTCCATTGTGTATATGTACATCTTGCTTATTCATTCATCTACTGATGGACCTCTAGGTTATTTCCATGTCCTAGCTATTGTATATAGTGCTTCAGTGAATATTGGAGTACTTGGGTCTCTTTCAGTTCTGGTTTCCTCGAGTTGTATGCCCAACAGTGGGATTGCTGGATCATATTCTATTGCTGGGTTGTATACTGAGAACAGTTCTATTCCCAGTCTTTTTAAGGAATCTCCACATTTTTCTCCATGGTGGCTGTACCAGATTTCATTCCCAACAGCACTATAAGAGGGTTCCCTATTTTCCCAGACACCCTCTCCAGCATTTATTGTTTGTAGATTTTTTCATGGTGGCCATTCTGACCAGCATGAGATGATACCTCATTGTGGTTTTGATGTGTATTTCTGTAATAATGAGTGATGTTCAGTATCTTTTCATGTGTTTACTAGCCATCTGTATGTCTTCTTTGGAGAAATGTTTCTTTATTTCTTTGGCCCACTTTTTGATTGGGATGTTCATTTCTCTGGTATTCAGTTCCATGGGCTTCTTGTATATTTTGGAGATTAATTCTTTATCAGTTGTTTCATTTGTTGCTATTTTCTCCCATGATGAAGGCTGCCTTTTCACCTTGCTTACAGTTTCCTTCATTGTGCAAAAGCTTTTAAGTTTAACTAGGTTCCATTTGTTTATTTTTGTTTTTTTTCCATTACTCTGAGAGGTGGGTCATAGAGGATCTTGCTGTGATTTATTTCAAAGGGTGCTCTGTCTATGTTTTCCTTTAAGAATTTTATAGTTTTTGGTCTTACATTTAAGTTTGTAATCTACTTTAAGTTTATTTTTTGTATGGTGTTCAAAAGTGTTCTAGTTTCATTCTTTTAAACTTAGTTGAACAGTTTTCCCACCAACACTTGTTAAAGAGACTGTCTTTTCTTCATTGCATATTTTTGCTTCCTTTACCAAAGATAACGTGTCCATCAGTTCAGTTCAGTTCAGTCACTCAGTCGTGTCCCACTCTTTGTGACCCCATGAATCGCAGCACGCCAGGCTTCCCTGTCCATCACCAACTCCCAGAGTTCACTCAGATTCAGTCCATTGAGTAAGTGATGCCATTTACCATCTCATCCTCTGTTGTCCCCTTTTCCTCCTGCCCCCAATCCTTCCCAGCATCAGAGTCTTTTCCAATGAGTGCATGTATTTATTTCTGGGCTTTCTATTTTGTTCCATGGATCCATATATTTCTGTCTTGGTGCCAGTACCATACTCTCTTGATGACTGTACCTTTGTAGTATAGTCTGAAGGCAGGAAGGATGATTCTTCCAGTTCCATTCTTCTTTCTCAAGATTGCTTTGGCTATTCAAGGTTTTTTTTGTGTGTGTTTCCATATAAGTTGTGAAATTATTTGTTCTAGTTCTATGAAAAATATCTTTGTTAGTTTGATAGGGATTGCCTTGAATCTATAGATTGCTTTGGTTAGTGTACTCGTTTTCACTATATTGATTCTTCCAACCCAAGAACAGTATATTTCTCCATCTGTTTGTGCCATCTTTGATTTCTTTCATCACTGTTTTATGGTTTTCTATATACAGGTCTTTTAAAGTAGAGTTTACTTACAATGTTTCAGATGCACAGCAAGGTGACTCAGTTATACATATACACATATATTATTTTGAAATTATTTTCCATTCATCACAGTCATTGCAAGATGTTGACTATAATTCCCATTGCTATACAGTAAACCTTTGCTGCTTGTTGCATATCTATTTGGTTTAAATCAGAAATCTAGCATAATATTCATACTGAGTTCTTAAGATGACAGAATAGAAGAATGTGTGTGTTCATGTTCTGTGAGAATATCAAAATTGCAACTAGCTACTGAACAACCATCCACAGGAGAATGTTGGAAACCAACAAAAAAGGGAGAAACCACAACAAAACAGTAGGAGGGGTGTAATTGTGTTTAAATTAAACCTCATATGTCAGAGATACTTGGAGGGCACAAACAAAACCTTGTGGGCAACAAGGCTGAGGGAAAGGAGTAGTGACTCCACAAAAGACTGAGCCAGAACTGCCTTTGAGTGTTAGTGTCTCATGAAAAGCCATGAGTCAGCAGTGGCCTGCCACAGGGACAAAGGTTTTGGCAACAACAGTCCTGGGAGGTGCAGCGTGTGGCATGAGTCCCCTTAAAGGAGGAAGATATTAGCTCTACTATAGAGCCATTGGGTGGGTGACTCACAAATGGGAGAACAATTATAACAAATAAGTTTTCACACTGCTGCTAAAGTTCTAGGCCACATAACAGACTTCCCACCTGGTGATCTGAAAAAGGGACTGAGTATCTGACTTTGGAAATCTGACTTTGAAGGTCAGAAGAATTTTATTACAGAGCTTCCACAGGACTGGAGATGCAGAGACTCTTGGAGGGTACAAGCAAAACTACGTGCACACCAGGACCCAGGAGAAAGGAGCAGTGACCCCACAAGAGACTGAGTCAGACTTACCTATGTGTGATTAGGAGTTGCTGGTGGAGGCATGGCTTTTTTTTTTTTTTTCCAATAGCATCTTTTCCTTGGGCTCCAAAATCACTGTGGACAGTGACTTCAGCCACAAAATTAAAAGACTATTACTCCTTGGAAGAAAAGTAATGACAAACTTAGATGGTGTATTAAAAAGCAGAGACATTAGTTAGCCTGCAAAATTCTGTATATTCAAAGTTATGTTTTTTCCAGTAATCATCTATGGCTGTGAGACTTGGACAATAAAAAAAGGCTAAGGGCTGAAAAAGTGATGCCTTTGAATCGTGTTAATGGAGAAGTCTCTTGAGATTCCCTTGGACAATAAGGTGATCAAACCACTCAATACTAAAGGAAATCAACACTGAGTATTCACTGGAAGGATTGATCCTGAAGCTGAAACTCCAATATGTTGGCCACCTGATATGAAGACCCTGATGCTGGGAAAGATTGAAGGCGAGAAGAGAAGGGGATGATATAGGATGAGATGGTTGGATGGCATCTCTGACTCAATGGACATGAGTTTGAGAAAACTCCAGGAGATCGTGAAGGAAAGAGAAGCCTGGAGTGTTGCAGTACATGGGGTTGCAGAGAGTCAGACACAACTGAGCGACTGAACAAAAATTCATATGAAGTTAAAAAGTGGGATAAAAATCTAATAAACTTTTTAGTTAGGGAAAATTCATAAGTTTTCTAATGTATTTATATTACATATATTATTTTTATATATGTACAAAAGTGCTTCTCTTGATTTATGCTTGATAAATGCTTAAGAAAGAACATCAAAAAAAGAAAAGATTGAAAAATCAGAAAACAAAAACTAAATGAAATGTGAGCACTGAATATAAAATTTAAAAAGTGAAAAACAAAGAAAAAAAAAAAAAAAGACCATCATATAATCCAGTTGTCTTTAAACATGACTGCTAATTAGAAAAAAATATCTGGAGGAAAAAAAAAAATACCTGGGCATTTGTATTTTTACAAAATTTTCAACATAATTTTGATATGCCTTTGGATTTTAATAAGTGATTACAGGTTTTTTCTTTTAAATTATAGTTTTGGTGATATAGAGTTCTATTATCTTTCTGTTGACCAATCATGACATAATGGTATTGAGTAACAGTTGCAATATCACAATAGTAAAAAATGTTTATCAGTTTTCACAATCAATAGCCAGACCAAAAAATATGAGATAATTAAAATCACAAGCTATAGTGAGAACATAGTTAACTTAACAATATAACACAATTACATACAATTTGAGGGGTCAAGCAAGGTAATGTGGTAAGTGGAAGTGCATATCTGCACATGTTTTCATCTGTCAAGCTTATCTATGTCTTTTGGTTGGTTCAGTTAATCCATTTACTCTTAAGGTGATTATCAACATGTAATGGCAACCCACTCCAGTGTTCTTGCCTGGAGAATCCACAGGACTGGAAAAGATCAGTTTTCATTCCAATCCAAAGAAAGGCAATGCCAAAGAATGTTCAAACTACAACACAATTGCACTCATCTCACACGCTAGCAAAGTAATGCTCAAAATTCTCCAAGCCAGGCTTCAACAGTAAGTGAACCATGAACTTCCACATGTTCAAGTTGGATTTAGAAAGTGCAGAGGAACGAGAGATCAAATTTCCAACACCTTCTGGATCATTGAAAAAGAAAAAGACTTCCAGAAAAACATCTACTTCTGGTTTATTGACTACACCAAAGCTTTTGATAGTGTGGATCACAACAAACTGGGGTAAATTCTTCAAGAGATGGGAATACCAGACCACCTTACCTGCTTCCTGAGTAATCTGTATGCAGGTCAAGAAGCAACAGTTAGAATCAGACATGGAACAACAAACTGGTTCCAAATTGGGAAAGGAGTACGTCAAGGCTGTATATTGTCACCCTGCCTATTTAACTTATATGCAGAGTACATTATGCAAAATGCCAGGCTGAATGAATCACAAGTGCTAATCAAGATTCCCAGGAGAAACAGCAATAACCTCAGATATGCAGATGACACCATCATTAAGGCAGAAAGCAAAGAACTGAAGAGCTTCTTGATGAAAGTGAAAGAGATGAGTGAAAATTTGGCTTATAACTCAACGTTCAGAAAACTAATATCATAGAATCCAGTCCCATCACAAATAGATTGGGGAAGCAATGGAAACAGTGACAGACTTTTTTTTTTTTTTTTTTTTTTTTACTCCAAAATCACTGCAGATGCTGACTACAGTCATGGAATTAAAAGACGCTTGCTCCTTGGAAGAAAAGCTATGACCAACCTATACAGCATATTAAAAAGCAGAGACATTACTTCACCTACAAAGGTCTGTTTTTTCAAAGCTGCACTTTTTCCAGTAGCCATGTTTGGATGTGGGAGTTGGACTATAAGGAAAGCTGAGTGCCAAAGAATTGATACTTTTGAACTGTGGTGTTGGAGAAGACTCTTGAGAGTCCTTTGGACTGCAAGGAGATCAAACCAGTCAATCCTAAAGGAAATCAGTCCTGAATGTTCATTGGAAGGACTGATGCTGAAGCTGAAACTCCAGTACTATGACCACCTGATTAGAAGGACTGACTCACTGGATATAAACTGTAATTCTGGGAAAGATTGAAGGCAGGAGGAGAAGGGGATGACAGAGGATGAGTTGGTTGGATAGCATCACTGAGTCGGTAGGCATGAGTTTGAGCCAGCTTGGCTCCAAGGCCAGATTCCCTGGAGAATCCCACTGCCTTTGTCATGTCCGCATGATGGGAATACTGACGTGTTGTTCAGAAACTTCACAACAGTGGGAAAATGTCTTCTTTGGTATTATTGTTCTCCAGTTCATGGGTCACCCACTCAGAGCATATGGGATTTGATTTCATCATGATTTTGCCCCTCCTACAATCTTGCTGTGGCTACTTCTTTGTCTTTGAACATGTGGTATATTTTTTGGTGGGTTTCAGCATCGTCCTGTAGATGGTTGTTTAACAGCTAGTTGTGATTTTGGTGTTCTCACAGGAGGAGATGAGGGCACATATTTCTGCTCTGCCATCTTGAATCAGAAGTCAAGAAAGTAAAATAATTTTAAATTTTGAATTATTCTAATAGCATAGCTTCAAATTCTCTAAAACAAAAGTTCTCACAGCTTTTTAAGTCTCACATAGACTAATAGGCAAAATGAGAAACAGACAAATGGATTTAAGTCCTTTCAGTAACTCCTTTCAGTAACTGTTAGATTAAAAAAACAAAACAACAACAACAAAAAAAACACACAATAACGATTTAAAAAGGCTTGAATTAATTGATAAAAATTGAGTTGTATATAAAATTAAATATTCAATAAATGCAAAAACTGACTTATTCTGCATATTAAAGCAAATATTGGTCAATATTAAACTATAGAAACCATGCAAAATGTAATCTAATACTGATGAATAGTTAAGATACAAATTAATAATTTTTAAAATGTAACTTAAAAATATTCATTTCACTGTAAATGAAGCTATTGCTTCTAAATAATTCATATGTTAAAGAATAAACTACATTGGAAATTTAAAGATATTTAGAGCTGACAAGTTGCTAGCAAAGCTGATTAAGTAAAATATAACAACGACTATAATAGTATCAACAATAACACCTACAGTGTTGAGGTAGAAAATTTTAGGTAGTCAGTATAGGAATAAGGCCTCGGTTTCTTCTTTTTCAAAATACAATTTCAGTTTCCACCTATTTCCTTACACATGCTTCTAACTCCATTAATCTATAGCCATACTTACTGTTCCAGTTCCTTGGTATTCAAAGGAAAGCCTCCCTGCCCTGGAAGACATAAAACACTTGAACCCATGACAGGACAATCAGTAATTGATGTCCAACTTATTGAGAAACACCAGATGAATCATCAACATTAAGACGTACTTCTGTCCCTTAAACAATGGCTTGTGGCCGTGAGAAAAGGTAAGGGGTGGAGACTCAGTGTCTTAGGAAAACTCAAGGACTGAGAGATCAAAAAAGCCATAAAACTGACAAACTATGAATGATGACTTTAAACTGACTGGTCAGGAATTGTATACATCAGAACCCTGAAACCAACCAAAAACGAACAGGTCAGTATTGGCAAAAAAAACTGTTGTGATTCCTGATGTTTCAGGACACATTTCCTCCTTTCAGTTTTATGCTGAGAGCTTTGTACTTCTACTCTCTGAAATAAAACTCTGCCTGTGTGAGTGTCTGCTGTCTGTAGATTCCATTCTTTGGATTCACAAACAAGAGCTTTGATTTCCATTTCAATGTTAGTTAATGTTCTGTAACACATTAAGCATTTAATATATGCTAGATTCTACACTAAACTCTTTACATGCATTATCTCAGGGTTTCTCACACTGGCCAACCATTAGAATCACAAAGAGAGCTTTCAAAAAAGTAATTAAAGGCTATGCATTCCAGTTATCTGGCCTGGAGAATTCCATGGACTCTGTAACCCATGAGGTCACAAAGAGTTGGACACGATGGAACGACTTTGACTTTCACTTTAGACTCCATTGAGACTAATTGATTAAAACTGTCAGTGGGTAGCAGTCATTGACATTTTTGTGAAAGATCTTTATGTCATCTTAATATACAGCATAAATGAATTGAATTATATTATTCAATCATTGCAGCAAACTTATGATACATTCAGTTCAGTTCAGTTCAGTTGCTCAGTCGTGTCCGACTATTTGCGACCCCATGAATTGCAGCACGCCAGGCCTCCCTGTCCATCACCAACTCCCGAAGTTCACTCAGACTAGCGTCCATTGAGTCAGTAATGCCATTCAGCCATCTCATCCTTGGTCGTCCCCTTCTCCTCCTGCCCCCAATCCCTCCCAGCATCAAAGTCTTTTCCAATGAGTCAACTCTTCACATGAGGTAGCCAAAGTACTGAAGTTTCAGCTTTAGCATCATTCCTTCCAAAGAAATCCCATGGCTGATCTCCTTCAGAATGGACTGGTTGGATCTCCTTGCAGTCCAAGGGACTCTCAAGAGTCTTCTCCAACACCACAGTTCAAAATCATCAGGTCTTCAGCACTCAGCCTTCTTCACAGTCCAACTCTCACATCCATACATGACTACTGGAAAAACCATAGCCTTGAATAGACGGACCCTTTTTTAGCAAAGTAATGTCTCTGCTTTTGAATATGCTATCTAGGTTGGTCATAACTTTCCTTCCAAGGAGTAAGTGTCTTTTAATTTCATGGCTGCAGTCACCATCTGCAGTGATTTTGGAGCCCCAAAATATAAAGTCTGATACTGTTTCCACTGTTTCTCATGGAGTGATGGGACCGGATGCCATGATCTTCGTTTTCTGAATGTTGAGCTTTAGTACAACATTTTCACTCTCCTCTTTCACTTTCATCAAGATGCTTTTTAGTTCTTCTTCACTTTCTGCCAGAAGGGTGGTATCATCTGCATATCTTTTATTGATATTTCTCCCAGCAATCTTGATTCCAGCTTGTGTTTCTTCCATTCCAGCATTTCTCATGATGTACTCTGCATATCAGTTAAATAAGCAGAGTGACAATATACAGCCTTGACGTACTCCTTTTCCTCTTTGGAACCAGTCTGTTGTTCCATGTCCAGTTCTAACTGTTGCGTCCTGATCTGCATACAGATTTCTCAAGAGTCAGGTTAGGGGGTCTGGTAATCCCATCTCTTTCAGAATTTTCCACAGTTTATTGTGATCCACACAGTCAAAGGCTTTGGCATAGTCAATAAAGAAAAAATAGATGTTTTACTGGAACTCTCTTGCTTTTTCCATGATCCAGTGGATGTTGCCAATTTGATCTCTGATCCCTCTGCCTTTTCTAAAACCAGCTTGAATATCAGGAAGTTCACAGTGCACGTATTGCTGAAGCCTGGCTTGGAGAATTTTGAGCATTACTTTACTAGCATGTGAGATGAGTGCAATTGTGCGGTAGTTTGAGCATTCTTTGGCATTGCCTTTCTTTGGGATTTGAATGAAAACTGACCTTTTCCAGTCCTTTGGCCACTGCCGAGTTTTCCAAATTTGCTGGCATATTGAGTGCAACACTTCCACAGCACCCTCTTTCAGGATTTGCTGTTATTAAAGTTTCATTTTCCTTTGGAAAAAAAACTGAGATTTAAAAGAGGCTAAATGATTACCATATGCAGTACACAGTTAGATAAAGTAATTAGTTAGCCAATTATTTATTCCCCAGACTTAGAAAATGCTACAATCTCTCAACCTTCTGATAGCCATACTGCATTGAAATAGTTGTTTTGAGCTGCCTTACTCCTAAGTTACACCTGGAGTTCCTGAGTGACACCTAAAACGTCTCTGGAGCCTTGGATCAAGGCCAAAATTTTAGTCAAAACAAGCCACACTACACACCCAACCAACCTCTCTCCAATCTCTCTTCTGTGTATATTTTTTCTCGAATGAAAATTCCCACCAATTTATACAAACTTTCCTGCCAATGCCCAAGGTATAACCGCACAATCCCTCACTTGCTGCTCTATACAGTAAGATATCTGTGATATAAACTCCTTGAGGACAGAGACTACTAGTTTTTTTCTTTACTATCCCCAGAATTTAGCTCAGAGATCCCCAGCATAGTAGGTACTTAATGATAGTAGATGCACGAATGAATAGATGAATGGGGAGGGAGTTTCTCCTCAATTATAGATTGTATCAGTCTGAACGCTTCCACCATATTCCCTTTTTCACTTTGATAAATGCCAAGTAAGTTAGCCCCACGATTTTTCTCAAGTTTAGAGTAAAGGGATATTGCGTTGAAAGGTTCAGTTGTCCTCCTTGATAGAAATCTCAAAGTTAAGAATTTTTCCCAAACTTCTTCAGTTGGCTACTGGTTATCTATAGAGGCTAATATTTATTTGTTCCTCACTATATGCCTGGTTATCTTTATTTTAATTCAGCCTCAAAACAACCCATGAGGTAGTTACTATCTTTATTTTATAGATAAGAAAATCTGAGTTTAAGAGGATAAATTATTTTCCCAACACTAACTAAGGGTACGTGCATGCTCAGTCACTCAGTCATGTCTGACTCTTTGTGACCCCGTGGACGATAGCCTGCCAGGCACCTCTGTCTATGGGATTTCCAAGGCAATAATACTAGAGTGGATTACCATTGCCTATTCCAAAGTATCTTTCCTACTGAGGGATCAAACTGCCATCTCCTGCATTGGCAGGCAGATCCTTTAACACTGAGTCACTTGGGAAGCCCACGTAAGAGTACAGCCATATTTATTTCCACTTGCACATGACTGTCAGTCAGTTAGTTCAGTCGCTCAGTCATGTCTGACTCTTTGCAAACCCATGGACTGCAGGATGCCAGGCTTCCCTGTCCATCAACATTTCCTGTAGCTAACTCAAATCATGTCCACTGAGTTGGTGATGACATACAACCATCTTACCCTCTGTTGTCCCCTTCTCCTCTTACCTTCAATCTTTCTCAGCATCAGGGTCTTTTCCAATGAGTCAGTTCTTTGCATCAGGTGACCCAAACATTGGAGTTTCAGCTTCAGCATCAGTCCTTCCAATGAATATTCAATACTGATTTACTTTAAGATTGACTGGTTGGATGGATCTCTTTGCAGTCCAAGGGACTTTCAAGAATCTGCTCCAACATCACCGTTCAAAAGCATCAATTCTTCGGTGGTTAGCTTTCTTTATAGGCCAACTCTCACATCCATACAGCAAGACTATAAGATGTAACTATAGTCTCCATTGCTTATTAAATAATAATGGGCTAAACCTAACATGTCCTGAGCACTCATTTGCCAAGCACTGTAAAATGTGCTTCACATATAAGATTTATTTTACTTCTCACAAACAATTAAAAGATGTAAGTACTGTCATTATCCTCAGTTTTTACTAAATAAAAAGAAAAAACAAAACAAAACTTGAGTATTAAAGTGATTAAATAAGTTACCTGAATTCACCCAGACTACTTCTACAGTCTCATCTCATTTCAGTCTCCTCCTCTTTCATAAACCTCAAAATACATTGCCCTTCTATCAAGTCCATCAGAAAACTTTTTTTTCACCTAAGTACTTCACACATATATTTTTCAATGTCTGCAGTGCTTTACCTGCCCATTCTAATCAAATTACTTCTACTCATTTTTCAAATCATAGCTTGAACAATATTTTCTCAGAGAGGCCTATCTTTTATTTAACACAAACCCTCAGGTCTAAGCTTATCATTGTTATTTTACTCTCTCAAAAACATAAACACTTAAATACTTTTCTTCACAAGATTTAAAACAACTTGAAAATCAATAATTTATGTGAATCAGGTGAATCTTTGTTAAATATTCATGTCCTCTATTTGATAGTAAGTTCCATGGAGGTGGGTACCAGAGGTTTTAATTATTGTCCTATATCAAGTGCCTGGCACATAAAAGACAATTGGAAAATACATACTGAGTGGTTTAAATAAGAGCTGATGTTAAACCATAGATTCCTGATCACTGAGAATGCACTCTCAAACCCTAGCTAACTAAAATTTCCCTTTTAATTGTCTTCTCAGCCTATGATTACCTGTAAAGGCAATCAGTCTCATACAATTCATTATTTTAGGTAGAAAATTTATTTTCATTTTCCTTTGTTGCTCTATTTTCAAAGAGCAAACAAAGCCCTTTTATTCTATGTTAACAGGATTTGACTGAGGAAATGATTTTATTTTTCCCCTCTGTATATTTTGTGGGTTTGTAGACATGGATCATTTCTTTTATCAGCATTTATCTTTGTCTTTCCAGATGGAGAAATTCCAGTTCTTTAAATTTGTCCTGCTTAAATTCACCCTCAGCTTCTCTGTTCCTCTGATCATTTTAGAGAGGTATTTTATTTTGAATCATCTTAGTAAATGAACTAAATGACTAAAATTACATTACAATAAGTGGTATCAACAGTAGAATTATTAGATTATAGTGAAAAACAAGGCAAAGCAAAACAAAAATTCATTTTGAAACAAAAATGCATGTTGATTTGTAAACTAGATTAGAGTTCCTTTCAGTGATGCTATGTCAGTTATCTTTAAAATGTGTTGTTTGATCCAATTACTAGACCATAATTCTGCATTCCCAAAATTTTCAGTGTTAAATACAGTTTGGAAATTGTCAATAGACTCTATTGCTTCCAAAGATTACTTATTTTATCTTCCAAAAATAAGCTAAATAAGAATTTATAAAAAACGTATAAATATCATCTGATAAGAAAAAGGATATTTTGATCACTGCATCCTAAAAAAGAAAAGGACAGTTTAGTTGGGATTACTATTTCCTGCTGTTTCAAAAGGAAATGTTGAAGCTAAGATGACATTGACAAATTGCCTCAATTTATTTTAATGGTGTAATGAATCTACCAGTAGTTCTACAGTCTGAGTTTTTAAAGCAGTTGACCTGACCAACTAGAGTAAATAAATTAGGCTGTTGGGTTCTAGCTGCATTCTGTAGGCAATTAAATATTATACTCTCACATTATTTTATATATAATCTCTACTATCAAAAGCATTTTACTGAATATGAATGGTAAAATCATAGCACATGTCTTTGTTTAGTTCAGTGACAAACATTTCTATAAATTTCATGCTCAAAATATATCTAAAGTTAAACCAGAATAAATGTGTAAGCATCATAATGACCCCCTAGCTACTTATCAAGTCCTATTCACTGCCTGCGAAGAGTTGACCTTTTAAATTCAAATTTGAATCCTTAGTCCCCATCGCAATGTATGTATTTTGCTTTCATAGTTAGTTTCATAAATTAAGGAAATTTAACCTAAACGAATGAAGCTAGTGGAGGTGATGGAATTCGAGGTGAGCTATTTCAAATCCTGAAAGATGATGCTGTGAAAATGCTGCACTCAGTATGCCAGCAAATTTGGAAAGCTCAGCAGTGGCCAGAAAACTGGAAAAGGTCAGTTTTCATTCAAATCCCAAAGAAAGGCAATGCCAAAGAATGCTCAAACTACCACCATTGCACTCATCTCACATGTTAGTAAAGTAATGCTCAAAATTCTCCAAGACAGGCTTCAGCAATATGTGAACCATGAACTTCCTGATATTCAAGCTGGTTTTAGAAAAGGCAGAGGAACCAGAGATCAAATTGCCAACATCCGTTGGATCATGGAAAAAATAAGTGAGTTCCAGAAAAACATCTATGTCTCCTTTATTGACTATGCCAAAGCCTTTGACTGTGTGGATCACAATAAACTGTGGAAAATTCTGAAAGAGATGGGAATACCAGACCACCTGACCTGCCTCCTGAGAAATCTGTATGCAGATCAGGAAGAAACAGTTAAAACTGGACATGGAAAAACAGACTGGTTCCAAAGAAAAAAGGAGTACGTCAAGGCTGTATATTGTCACCCTGCTTATTTAATTTCTATGCACAGTACATCATGAGAAACAGTGGACTGGAAGAAGCACAAGCTGGAATCAAGATTGCCGGGAGAAACATCAATAACTTCAGATATGCAGATGACACCACCCTTCTGGCAGAAAGTGAAGAGGAACTAAAAATCCTCTTGATGAAAGTGAAAGAGGAGAGTGAAAAGTTGGCTTAAAGCTCAACATTCAGAAAACAAAGATCATGGCATCGGGTCCCATCACTTCATGGGAAATAGATGGGGAAACAGTGGAAACAGCATCAGACTTTATTTTTTTGGGCTCCAAAATCACTGTAGATGGCGATTGCAGCCATGAAATTAAAAGATGCTTACTGCTTGGAAGGAAAGTTATGACCAACCTAGATAGCATATTCAAAAGCAGAGGCATTGCTTTGCTAACAAATGTCCGTCTTTTCAAGGCTATAGTTTTTCCAGTGGTCCTGTATGGATGTGAGAGTTGGACTGTGAAGAAAGCTGAGCCATGATGAATTGATGCTTTTGAGCTGTGGTGTTGGAGACGACTCTTAAGAGTCCCTTGGACTGCAAGGAGATCCAACCAATCCAATCTAAAGGAGATTGGTTCTGGGCGTTCTTTATATGAAATGATGCTAAAGCTGAAACTCCAATACTTTGGCCACCTAATGAAGAGTTGACTCATTGGAAAAGTCTCTGATGCTAGGAGGGATTGGGGGAAGGAGGAGAAGGGGATGACAGAAGATGAGGTGGCTGGACAGCATCACTGATTTGATGAACATGAGTTTGAGTGAACTCCTGGATTTGATGACGGGCAGGGAGGCCTGAAGTGCTGAAATTCATGAGGTTTCAAAGAATCAGACACGACTGAGCGATTGAACTGAACTGAACTGAATCTAAGAAGAAAATCAGTAAACTAAATGGAGGTCATGAGCGATAACTTGCAAGGGTAATTTAAAACTTGGACAAACGTTATTTCTGTACAGTTTGCTAAAGTGACCAAAATCAGCTTATTTGTGTGTATGTTTCCTTCCCACTTATCAAAAGGTCAATTAGTAAAGAGTAACTTATCCAGTGAAAAGTCAGTTCTATTCAGTTCAGTTCAGTTCAGTCACTCAGTCATGTCTGACTCTTTGCGACCCCATGAATCGCTGCACGCCAGGCCTCCCTGTCCATCACCAACTCTCGGAGTTTACTCAGACTCACGCACATCGAGTCAGTGATGTCATTCAGCCATCTCATCCTCTATCGTCCCCTTCTCCTCCTGCCCCCAATCCCTCCCAGCATCAGAGTCTTTTCCAATGAGTCAACTCTTCACATGAGGTGGCCAAAGTACTGGAGTTTCAGCTTTAGCATCATTCCTTCCAAAGAAATCCTGGGGTTGATCTCCTTCAGAATGGACAGGTTTGATCTCCTTGCAGTCCAAGGGACTCTCAAGAGTCTTCTCCAAAACCACAGTTCAAAAGCATCAATTCTTCGACACTCAGCCTTCTTCACAGTCCAACTCTCACATCCATACATGACTACTGGAAAAACCATAGCCTTGACTAGACGGACTTTAGTCAGCAAAGTAATGTCTCTGCTTTTAAATACGGTGTCTAGATTTGTCATAGCTTTTCTTCCAAGGAGCAAGCGTCTTTTAATTTCATGGCTGCAATCACCATCTGCAGTGATTTTGGAGCCCAGAAAATTAAAGTCTGACACTGTTTCCACTGTTTCCCAATCTATTTCCCATGAAGTGATGTGACCCGATGCCATGATCTTCATTTTCTAAATGTTGAGGTTTAGGCCAACATTTTCACTCTCCACTTTCACTTTCATGTAGAGGCTTTTTAGTTCCTCTTCACTTTCTGCCATAAGGGTAGTGTCATCTGCATATCTGAGGTTATTGATATTTCTCCCGGCAATCTTGATTCCAGCTTATTTCTTGCAGTCCAGCATTTCTCATGACGTACTCTGCATAGAAGTTAAATAAGCAGGGTGACAATGTACAGCCTTGACATACTCCTTTTCCTCTTTGGAACCAGTCTGTTGTTCCATGTCCAGTTTTAACTGTTTCTTCCTGATCTGCATACAGATTTCTCAGGAGGCAGGTCAGGTGGTCTGGTATTCCCATCTCTCTCAGAATTTTCCACAGTTTATTGTGATCCACACAGTCAAAGGTTTTGCCATAGTAAATAAAGCAATAATAGATGTTTTTCTGGAACTCTCTTGCTTTTTACATGATCCAACGGATGTTGCCAATTTGATCTCTGGTCCCTCTGCCTGTTCTAAAACCAGCTTGGATATCAGGAAGTTCACAGTTCATGTACTGCTGAAGCCTGGCTTGGAGAATTTTGAGCATTACTTTACTAGCATGTGCGATGAGTGCAATGGTGTGGTAGCTTGAGCATTCTTTGGCATTGCCTTTCTTTAGGATTAGAATGAAAACTGACCTTTTCCAGTCCTTTGGCCACTGCTGAGTTGTCCAAACTTGCTGGCATACTGAGTGCAGCACTTTCACAGCATCATCTTTCAGGATTTGAAAGAGCTCAACTGGAATTCCTTCACCTCTACCAGCTTTGTTCGTAGAGATGCTTTCTAAGGCCCACTTGACTTCACATACCAGGATGTCTGGCTCTAGATGAGTGATCACACCATCGTGATTTTTCAGGTCATGAAGATCTTTTTTTGTACATTTCCTCTGTGTATTCTTGCCACCTCTTCTTAATATCTTCTCTTCTGTTAGGTCCATACCATTTCTGTCCTTTATCGAGCCCATCTTGGCAGGAAATGTTCCCTTGGTATCTCTAGTTTTCTTGAAGAGATCTCTAGTCTTTCCCGTTTTGTTCTTTTCCTCTATGTCTTTGCATTGATCACTGAAGAAGGCTTTCTTATCTCTTCTTGCTGTTCTTAGGAACTCTGCATTCAGATGCTTATATCTTTCCTTTTCTCCTTTCTTTTTGCTTCTCTTCTTTTCTCAGCTATTTGTAAGGCCTCCACAAACAACCATTTTGTTTTTTTGCATTTCTTTTCCATGGGGATGGTCTTGATCCCTGTTTCCTGTACAATGTCACGAACCTCATTCCATAGTTCATTAGAAACTCTATCTAGCAGATCTAGGCCCTTAAATCTATTTCTCACTTCCACTGTATAATCATTCTGACTGCTCAGTGATCAACCTACAAATGAATGATGGATATGATAATGATGAAAAAGTGAAAATCAATTTTTCCAAGGTCTAGGCTTCAGAATACTTTACAAGTCCATGGCTTATTTACAGAACATGTGTTTAACAAGGTTGTTAAGGCTTTTAGAGGAACAGCTTATGAGGAAAAATTAAGTATTTATGATGAAAATATGAAAGAAGAGTTTATTGCTTATGTAATCCACAATATGAATACATATGTTGTTTGAACATATTTTTGTTCTTGATAATATGTTTTTCAAAAAAATATGTTATTATTTATAAATGGAAATAATCCAATTTTTTAATAGAAATCATGATATACTGGTATAGCTTTTTTCTATTGGAATACTTAATTGTATTTTTAAGAGCACTTGAATACTATAGGATTTTTTCCCTTCCACATTTTCAAGATTATTCAAATTTGGTCAACATATAATTCAATTCAGTACTGTTATTAAACACATATTATCTGCAAACAATTTTAACAAGAGTAGTGGAGGAAAGCTCCCTAATGTCTTCCCAGCAAGAATTTACACACATGTGGGAGGTGGTAATGTATATGTACATATGTTTATGTACAACTTTAATGTGTGACTAATAATATTAAATAAATAATAAAAATATTTTATTAATTATTGATAGCTTGAAAGTGAAATTGAAGTCGCTCAGTAGTGTCCAACTCTTTGCGACCTCAGGGACTGTAGCCTATCAGACTCTTTCGTCCATGGGATTTTCCAGGCAAGAGTGCTGGAGTGGATTGCCATTTCCTTCTCCAGGGGATCTTCCCAACCCAGGAATCGAACCTGGGTCTCCCACACTGCAGGCAGACACTTTACCGTCTGAGCCACCAGGGAAACTCTTTGATAGCTTACTATATACATATTGCTAAGCTTTGAAAATTATATTTTCTCATTTTACCTTCACAACTACCATATAAGTCATAGTCTAATAAACTCACACTGAAAAGTTATATAAAAGTCTTAATTATGCATTATAATCACAAAAGCAAAGGAAGAATGTGATTTACCATTAAAGTATTGAAAAGTTTGTGAGTTTTGAGAAGAGACTTGCAAAAACATTGGTTCCTCTACAAGAGTGTATTGTGAAGATGGATATTCAAAAAAATATTTTTCTACAAAGTTGCTATTGCAAGGAAGTTTATACTTTTTTGTAGAATGGCAAATATAAATAAAATATTCCAGAGCCTGTGGGCTGTGGAATAAGTAACTGGATTCAAAATCCTGCCTTTAGCTTTGTGAAAAGTTAACTTTTCTGGATGTCTTTTGACTCATCTGTAAATGGAACTTATAATTGTACCTTTCATATATGGTCTTATCAGAGTTAAATGGAATTAATTCATATAAAATGATTTAAATAGAATCTAGCATAAAATAAGCCATTAATCATCATTATATGAGAATCGGTAGTGCTCAGTAGATCAAGGGGTCTGAAATAATGATACAGTAAAATTCTACTAATCTATGAGGATGTACTTTCTTTTCAACTCTGTGTGCTAAGTCGCTTCAGTCTGGTCCAACTCTGTGGAACCCGATAGACGGCAGCCCACCAGGCTCCCCCATCCCTGGGATTCTCCAGGCAAGAACACTGGAGTGGGTTGCCATTTCCTTCTCCAATGCATGAAAGTGAAAAGTGAAAGTGAAGTCACTCAGTCGTGTCTGACTCTTAGCGACCCCATGGACTGCAGCCTATGAGGCTCCTCCATCCATGAGATTTTCCAGGCAAGAGTACTGGAGTGGGGTGCCATTGCCTTCTCAGTCAACTCTGTGTAGTGCCTCACAAAGAGTTGGCACACCTAACTGAACTGTCCTTCTTTGGAATCTTTATTACTTTAGTTTCCCATACAAGATACCCCCAAAATACTTAATTTTCCATGGCTCCTCTACTTAAAAGTGTCTTGTCCTCTCTGAACTCCTATTCCAGGAAATTATCCATGCTAATTTTTAAGGCTTATTATATTATGTTACCTTTTTTCCTTTGTGTATTGCTTATTACTCCAAAGAGACTTCAAACTCCTAGAAAGTAGAAAACTTGTGTTATAAAACTGTGTAGTTCCTCTGGCACCCAACATGTTATATAGTCACAGTTGTTTCTTAAGCAAAGAAGTTTCCCATGGATAAATTATAGTTTATTGATAATAGTTTATATTTCAAAATAATGGTAGTTCTCATTTATTACGTACCTAAATATATACGTCAAGGCTCTATGCTTTATTCATATATCACCAATTGTTACAACTATTTTCCTGTGGAAAAATCCAGATAATAACAATAAATGAAAACATTGGAATAAACTTAAGAAGTAAAAAAGGTAATTGTAATGGATTCTGGAGAATTATCTGAAATAAATTTATGGTCACAACATGAAAGGTTAGAAAAGGAGAGACCCTAGTTTAGATAGTTACATCACTGCTTTCTCAACCAAATAGATAATTTCACCCTATTGCTTTCATTTTTTGACATTATCTTTTAAACCACTGAACAATGTCCAAATTTCTAGAGCTTTCTGAGTCTCAATTAACTGACCTAGACTATTGATACTTCAGTTCAGTTCAGTCGCTCAGTCATGTCCAACTCTTTGCGACCCCATGAATTGCAGCACGCCAGGCCTCCCTGTCCATCACCAACTCCCAGAGTTCACTCAGACTCACGTGCATCGAGTCCGTGATGCCATCCAGCCATCTCATCCTCGGTCGTCCCCTTTTCCTCCTGCCCCCAATCCCTCCCAGCATTAGAGTCTTTTCCAATGAGTCAACTCTTCACATGAGGTGGCCAAAGTACTGGAGTTTCAGCTTTAGCATCTTTCCTTCCAAAGAAATCCCAGGGCTGATCTCCTTCAGAATGGACTGGTTGGATCTCCTTGCAGTCCAAGGGACCCTCAAGAGTCTTCTCCAACACCAAAATTCAAAAGCATCAATTCTTCGGTGCTCACCCTTCTTCACAGTCCAACTCTCACATCCATACATGACCACAGGAAAAACCATAGCCTTGACTAGACAGACCTTATTCAGCAAAGTAATGTCTCTGCTTTTGAATATGCTATCATCTAGGTTGGTCATAACTTTTCTTCCAAGGAGTAAGCATCTTTTAATTTCATGGCTGCAGTCACCATCTGCACTGATTTTGGAGCCCCCCAAAATAAAAATTTACAGATAAATTAATTTATAAAGATTCCAAAAAGCAAAAGCTCATGGCCAGATGGCTTCACAGGAGAATTGTATCAAACATTTAGAGAAAAGGAAATACCTATCCTTCCAAACTTTTTCCAGAAAATTTCAGAAGAAGGAACAATCCTAAACACACTTTATGAGGCTAATATCACTCTAATAAAAAAAAAAAACAGACAAAGATATCACACACACACACACACACACACACACACACACACACACACAAAAGAAAATTATAGGTCAATATCACAGATGAACGTAGATGCAAATATCCTCAACAGAGTACTAGCAAACAAAATCCAAAATCACATCAAAAAGTTCATGAAACATGACCAAATAGCTTTTATTTCAGGGATGCAAGTATTCTTCACTATATGCAAATCAATCAATGTGATACACTGTATTAACAAATTAAAGGATAGAAACCATTTGATCACCACAATAGATGCAGAAAAAGACTTCAACAAAATTCAACAATTATTTATGATTAAAAAAAAAAAAAAACACACTCTGTAGAAATTGAGCACAGAGGGAACATACCTCAAGACAATAAAGGCCACATAACATATGCACAGCAAACATTAGTCTGAGTGGTGAAAAACGGAAACATTTTCTCTAAGATCAGAAACAACACAAGGGTGCCTACTCTTTCAACTATTATAAAAAATATTCTTGGAAGTCCTTGTTTCTTTAGGGGCTAAGTCACATCCGACTCTCTTTAACCCCATGAACTGCAGCACATTAGATTTCCCTGTCCTTCATTGTCCCCCTGAGTTTGCTCAAACTCGTCCGTATGAGTCATGATGCCATCCAACCATCTCATCCTCTGTCGCCCCCTTCCCCTCTTGCCTTCAATCTTTCTCAGCATCAGGATCTTTTCCAATGAATCAGTTCTTCATATCAGGTGGCCAAAATACTGGATCTTCAGCTTCAGCACCAGTCCTTCCAATGAATACCCACGGTTGATTTCCTTTAAGATTGACAGGTTTGATCTCCTTGCTGTTCAAGGGACTCTCAAGAGTTTTCTCCAGCACCACAGTTCAAAAGGATCAATTCTTCAGCTCTCAGCATTCTTTTTTTTAAATTTAAATTTATTTATTTTTATTGGAGGCTAATTAAAATATTGTGTTGGTTTTGCCATACATCAATATGAATTCGCTGAACCCCCCTCCCAATTCGCTCCCCGTATCATCCCTCTGGTTCATCCCATTGCACCAGCCCCAAGCATCCTGTATCGAACCTGGACTGGTGATTCATTTCTTATATGATAGTGTACATGTTTCAATGCCATTCTCCCAAATCATCCCACCCTCTCCCTCTCCCACAGAGTCCAAAAGTCTGTTCTATACATCTGTGTCTCTTTTGCTGTCATGCATACAGGGTTATCATTACCGTCTTTCTAAATTCCATATATATATGTTAGTATACTGTATTGGTGTTTTTCTTTCTGGCTTACTTCACTCTGTATAATAGGCTCCAGTGTCATTCACCTCATTAGAACTGATTCATATGTATTCTTTGTAATGGCTCTCTCAGTATTCTTTATGGTCCAACTCTGACATTCATACATGACTACTGGAAAAACCATAGATTTGACTATATAAATCTGTGTCAGCAAAGTGATGTATTTTGTCTATATTTGTGATAGCTTTTCATCTAAAGAACAAGTGTCATAATTTCATGGATGCAGTCACCATCCACAGTGATTTTGGAGTGCAAGAAAATGAAATCTGACACTGTTTTCACTTTTTACCATCTATTTGCCATGAATCTATGGGTTTGGATGCCATGATCTTCATTTTATTTTAATGTTCATTTGTACATCAGCTTTTTGACTCTCCTATTTCACCTTCATCAAGAGGCTCTTTACTTCCTCTTCATTTATTGTCATTAAAGTGGTATCCATATCTGAGGTTGTTGATATTTTTCCTGGCACTCTTGATTTCAGCTTGTGAATCATCCAGCCCAGCACTTCATATGATGTACTCTGCATAGAAGCTAAATAAGCAGAGTGACAATATATACCCTTGAGGTACTCCTTTACCAATTTTGATCCAGCCAATTGTTCTGTGTCCAGTCCTAACTGTTGCTTTATGTCTTGCATACAGGTTTTTCAGGAGGCAGGTAAGGTGGTCTGGTATTCCCATTTCTTTAAGAATTTTCTGCAGTTTGTTGTGGTCCACACAATCAAAGGCTTTAGCATAGTCAATGAAGCAGAAGTAAATATTTTTATGGGAAGTCCCTTATTTTTTCTATGATCCAGTTTGCCTGTCCCTTCTCCAGTGGGCCATGTTTTGTTGGAAGTCCTATCCATGGCAATCAGAGATGAAAAATAAATGAAAAGAATCCAGGTCGGAAAACAACAAAATTATAATGCCACCATTTGTAGATGAGATGATACTATACATCAGTTCAGTTCGGTTCAGTCACTCAGTCATATCTGTCTCTTTGCAACTCCATTGACTGTAGCACACCAGGCCTCCCTATCCATCACCAACTCCTGGAGTTTACTTAAACTCATGTCCATCAAGTCAGTGATGCCATCCAACTATTTCATTCTCTCTTGTCCCCTTCTTCTCCTGCCTTTAATCTTTCCCAGCATTGGAGTCTTTTCAAATGAGTCAGTTATTTGCATCAGGTGGCCAAAGTACTGGGGTTTCAGCATCAGCATCAGTCCTTCCAATGAATATTCAGGACTGATTTCCTTTAGGATGGACTGGTTGACACTATACATAGAAAATCCTAAAGATGCCTCCAGAAAACTATTATAAATAATCACTGAATTTAGTAAAATCCCAGAATACAAAATTAATACACAGCAAGTGCTTGCATTTCTGTACACTAACAATGAAAGTTCAGACATCGAAATTCAGGAAATAATCTCATTTACCATTGCAAAAAATAATAATAATAAAAAGAATAAAATTCATACAAACATACTCACCAAAGGAGCCAAAAGACTGTATGCAGAAGACTATAAGATACTCATGAAAGAAATAAAACATGACAGAAACTGATGGAGAGATACATCACGTTCTTGCATTGGAAGTATCAATATTGTGAAAAATGACTACACTACCTAAAGCAATCTACAGAGTCAATGCAATTCCTGTCAAATTAACATTGGACTTTTTTTCACCAAACTAGTACCAGAAAAATAAATAATAATAATTAAAATCTGTATGGATACATAAAAGATCTCAAATAGACAAAACGATATTCAGAAAGAAAAATGTAATTTGAGTAATCAGGCTTTCTCATTTCAGACTATACTAAAAAGCTACAGTAATCAAGCAGAATGATACTGGCACAAAAATAGAAATATAGATCAATTGAAGAGGATAGAAAGTACAGGGAAAAGCCTAAAAATCTATGGTCATATTTTCTCTAAAAAGGGGGATATGACTATACAGTGGAGAAAAGAGCCTCTTCTATATGTAGTCCTGGATAAGCTGGACAGTTACATTTAAAAGAATAAAATTAGAATACTTCCTAACACCATACAGGAAAATAAACTCAAAATTGATTAGACCTAAATGTAAGGCCTGGAGAAGGAAATGGAAACTCACTCCAGTGTTCTTGCCTGGAAAATCCCATGGACGGAGGTGCCTGGTAGGCTGCAGTCCATGGGGTCTCTAGGAGTCAGACATGACTGAGCGACTTCACTTTCACTTTTCACTTCCATGCATGGAGAAGGAAATGGCAACCCACTCCAGTGTTCTTGCCTGGAGAATCCCAGGTACGGGGGAGCCTGGGCTGCCGTCTATGGGGTTGCACAGAGTCAGACACGACTGAAGCGACTTAGCAGCAAATATAAGGCCAGTTACTATAAAACTATTAGAGGACTATATAGGCAGAACACTCTTTGACATAAATCACAGGAAGAACTTTTTGACTCTTATCCTAGAGTTATGCAAATAAAAACAAACAGATGGGACCCAATTAAACTTGAATGTGTCTGTACAGCAAAGAAAACCTTAAACATAGTGAGAAGACAACCATCAGAATGGGATAAAATATTTGCAAATGAAGCAACTAACAAGGAATTAATCTAAAAAATATACAAATGGTTAATGCAATTCAATATCAAAAAGAAAAAAAAGGAAGAAGACCTAAATAGACATTTATCCAAAGAAGATATACCAATAGCCAACAAATATGTTCAAAGATTCTCAGCTTCACTAAGGCTTCCCTCATAGCTCAGTTGGTAAAGAAACTGCCTTCAATGTGGGAGACCTGGGTTCAATTCCTGGATTGGGAAGATCCGTTGGAAAAGGAAATTGCAATCCATTCCAGTATTCTTGCCTGGAAAATCCCATGGACAGAGGAGCCTGGCCGGCTACAGTCCATGAGGTCACAAGAGTTGGACAGGACTTAGCGACTAAACCACCACCACAGCTTCACTAATTATTGGAGAAATACAAATCAAAACTAAAATGATGTATTACCTCATCCCAGCTAGACTGATAATCATCAAAAAAATCTATAAACAGTAAATTCTGGAGAGAATGCAGAGAAAGGGAACCTTCATACAATGTTGGTGGGAATGTAAATTCATACAGCCACTATGGAGAATGGTATGGAAGTTCCTTAAGAAACTTAAAATAGAACTACCATTTGCAGTACTCAGCATTTACCCTGAGAAAACTATAATTCAAAAAGACACATATACCCCAATGTTCATTGTGGCACTATTTACAATAGCCAGGGCATAGAAACAACTTAAATGTTCACTGACTGATGAATGGATAAAGAAGATATGTTATATATATACATGGAATATTACTCGACCATGAACAAAATTGAATAATTTGTAGTGATATGTGTGGACCTAGAGTCTATCATACAAAGTGAAGTAAGTCAGAAAGAGAAAAACACCTACTGTATACTAACACACACACACACGTATATATGTAAAAATGATGCAGATGAACCTGTTTGCATGCCAGGAATAGAGACACAGATGTAGAGAATGGACATGTAGACATGGGAGGGAAGGGGATGGTGAGATGAATATATATATATATATATATATATATATATATATATATATGTGTGTGTATGTGTATATATATATATATATATATATATATACACACACACACACACACACACACACCCTATATCTTCTTTACCCATTTATTTATCAGTGGAAACTTATGTTTCTTCCATATCTGGGCTATTACAAATAAGACTGCAAAGAATAAATGGACTCATGCATCTTGTTGATTTAGTATTTTTTCTTCACTTCAGGAGTATACCCAGAAGTGAAATTCCTGGGCCATATTGTGGTGGTTTACTGCTAAGGACTCTTTCTGATGCATGGAGTGCAGCCCACCAGGCTCCTCTGTCCGTGGGATTTATCAGGCAAGAATACAGGAGTGTATTGCCATCTCCTCCAGGGGATCTTCAAATGACATGGGGAATTCCTATATTGTTGTCCATAGTGACTGCATCAATTTACACTCCTAACAAAAGTGGAATTCTCCACATCTTTTGCAACCCTTGCTATTTTCTGTTTTTGGTGTGTTTTGTGTGTGTGTGTGTGTTTGTTTGTTTTGTTTTTAGTGACAACCATTCTGACAGGTGTGAGGGGATATCTCATTGTTTTTTTTATTTGTATTTTCCTGATGATGAGTAATAGTGAAGATCTTTGCATATCTTGGTTGGACTTCTTGAATGTCTTCTTTGGCAAAATACCTTTTCAGGTCCTCTGCCCATTTTCTTATAAAGAATCGTATTGCCAAGTTTCTTCTAGAGATTCATAGTTTCAGGTTTTGCACTCAAGTCTGTAATTCATATTGAGTTTTTCTTTCTTTTTGGCATGATCAATTGATTGACTTCCATTATTTTACTTGTAGCTAACCAGTTTTCCCAATAACATTTATTAAAGGAGTTAAACTTTCACATTGTATAGTCTTACTCCCTTTGTCACAGATTAATTGATCATATAGATGTGGGTTTATTATTTTCCACTGATCTAGGTGTTGTTGTTGTTGTTGTTGTTGTTGTTGTTTTAATCTATTACCATACTGTTTTGATTACTGTAGCTTGTAGCATACTTTTAAATCAAGGAAGGAATATGATACCAAGATTCTTTTGGCTACTTGTAGCCTTATTTGGTTCCACAGAAAATTTAAGATTATTTATTCTAGTACCTGAAAAATATCATTGGTATTGTGATAGGGATTGTGCTAAGTCTGTAGATTGCCTTGGATAATATAGACATTTCAGCAGTATTAAGTTTGCTAATCCATTAGCACACTTTATCTTATTATGTGCTTGTGTTGACTTCAAACACGTTTGTCAATGTCGTATTGTTTTAAGAGTACAGGTCTTTCAATTTCTGAGTTAGATATATACCTAGGCATTTAAAAAATTGTCTTTTTAATTAATTTATTTTAATTGGAGACTAATTACTTTACAATATTTTAGTGGTTTTTGCCATAAATTCACATGAATCAGCCATGGGTGCACATGAGACCCCCATTCCAAATTCCCCTCCCACCTCCCTCCTCATCCCATCCCTCAGGGTTATCACAGTGCACTGACTTTGAGGGCCCTGTTTCCTGCATCAAACTTGGACTGGTCATGGATTTCACATATGGTAATATATATGTTTCAATACTAATCTCTCAAATCATCCCATCCATGCCTTCTCCCACAGAGTCCAAAAGTCTGTTCTTTATATCTGTGTCTCTTTTATGGTTTCATGTAAAGGGTCGTCATTACCATCTTTCTAAATTCCTTATATATGCATTAATATATTGTATTGGTGCTTCTATTTCTGACTTATGTCACTCTGTATAATAGGGTCCAGTTTCATCCACCTTATTAGAACTGATTCAAATGCATTCTTTTAACAGCTGAGTAATATTTCACTGTGTCTACATACCACAGCTTTCTTATCCATTCATCTGCTGAAGGACATCTAAGTTGCTTTCATGCCCTAGCTATTGTAAACAGTTCTGTGGTGAACATTGGAGTACACATGTCTCTTTCAGTTCTGATTTCCTTGCTGTGTATGCCCAGCAGTGGGATTGCTGGGTCAGATGGGAGTTGTATTTCCAGTTTTTTAAAGAATCTCCACACTGTTCTCCATAGTGGCTGTACGAGTTTTCATTCCCACTAACAGTGTAAGAGGGTTCCCTTTTCTCCATACCCTCTCCAGCATTTATTATTTGTAGATTTTTTTGATAGAAGCCATTCTGACCAGCATGAAATGGTACCTCATTGTGGATTTGATTTGCATTTCTCTGATAATGAGTGATGTTGAGCATCTTTTCATGTGTTTGTTAGCCATCTGTATGTCTTCGTTGGAGAAATATCTGTTTAGTTCTTTGGCCTGTTTTTGCATCGGGTCGTTTATTTTTCTGGTATTGATCTGAATGAGCTGTTTGTATATTTTTTGTGATTAATTCTCTGTCCATTGCTTCGTTTGCTATTGTTTTATCCCATTCTGAAGGCTGTCTTTTCATCTTGCTTATCATTTCCTTTGTTGTGCAAAAGCTTTTAAGTTTAATTAGGTCCCATTTGTTTATTTTTGCTTTTATGTCCTTTACCCTAGGAGGTGGGTCATAGAGGTTCCTGCTGTGATTTATGTCAGAAAGTGTTTTGCCTATGTTTGCTTCTAGGAGTTTTATAGTTTCTGGTCTTATATTTAAATTTTTAACCCATTTTGAGTTTTGTTTTGTGTGTGTGTGTGTGTGTGTGTGTGTGTGTGTGTGTGTGTGTATGGTGTTAGAAAATATTTAGTTTCATTCTTTTACAGGTGGTTGACCAGTTTTCCCAGCACCACTTGTTAAAGAGATTGTCTTTTCTCCATTGAATATTCTTGACTCCCTTTTCAAAGATAAGGTGTCAATAGGTGTGTGGATTTATCTGTGGGCTTTCTATTTTGTTTCACTGATCTATACTTCTGTCTGTGCCAGTACCATACTGTCTTGATGACTGTAGCTTTGTATTATAGTGTGAAGTCAGTCAGGATGATTCCTCCAGTTCCATCCTTCTTTCTCAAGATTGCTTTGCCTATTAAAGTTTTTTTGTATTTCCATACAAGTTGTGAAATTATTTTTTCTTCTGTGAAAAACACCCTTAGTAGCTTGATTAGGATTGCATTGAATCTGTAGATTGCCTTGGGTAGTATACTCAGTTTCACTATTATTATTCTAATCCATGAACATGATCTATTTCTCCATCTATTCACAAGTCAATCAATATGATACACCACATTAACATATTGAAAGATGAAAACTGTATGGTTGAGCAAGTGAGGGCTGGGCAGGGAGACCCAGGCTGCATTGCTTAGAGTAAGGATATGGCCTGAATGACCCTAGCACAATCTGAGCAAACTAACTTGGGCTAGCAAACCAGACTGTGGAGTAACTACCACATGAAAAGCCAGCCCTAACCTAAGACACAGCCAGGCCTGCACACAGAACAAAGGACTGAACAGAGATAGCCGGTTTCAGACCATCCCCCTCTGGTGACAGGCAGCCAGAGCTGGAAGGGGGCAATCGCAGCCACAGAGAGACATTATCTACAAAACTGTAAGCAGGCTTCTTTGTTAACTAAGACTTCTTGGGGTTCTGGACAGTCAACATCTGCCTGAGAAGGTGAGCCGGTTGTACACCCAGAAAACCGAGTGGCAGGGATGGGGCAGGTGATAAGTTGCAGCGATCAAGCTTGAAAACACCTCATCACCTGAGCTGCTTGGACCTGGGAAGGGCACAAAACGCAGGCCCAACAGAGTCTGTGCCTCTGAGGACTACCTGAGTGCCTGAACCTGAGTGGCTTAGACCTGGGTGGTGCATGCAGCCCAGGACCAGCCTCGGACGGTTCCCGGTGGAGCAAACTAGAGCCTGAACAATGAGGGCAGGGGGGGTACACGCACCATGAGAGGGGCAGGCCGAGTGTGGCTGAGGCATTGCGAGCACATGCCAGTGTTATTTGTTTGCAGCATCCCTCCCTCCCCACAGTGCGACTGAACAAGTGAGCCTAAAAAAAGTGTCCACCACTGCCCCCTTTGTGTCAGGGCGGAAATCAGACACTGAAGAGACGAGCAAACAGAAGAAGCTAAAACAGAGGGAAGTGCCTTGGAAGTGACAGGTGCAATAGATTAAAACCCTGTCGTTAGTACCAACTACATAAGAAGGGGCCTATAGATCTTGAAAAATATAAGCCAGACCAAGGAACTATCCAAAAATGAACTGACCCCACAATACCCATAACAACACCAGAGAAAGTCCTAGATATATTTTTACTATTTTTACAATCATTCTTTTTTATTTTTTTTAATTTATAAGTCCTCTATTACTCGTTTAATTTTCACTTTTATAACCTACTATTACTTAGCAAAAAAAATAAAAGAAAATAAATAAAGAAAAAACAAAACAGACCTTATTTTTTAAAAGCAAACTTCATGTGTATGTGTATGTATATATATATATATATATATATATATATATATATATATATATATATATATAAATTTATGACTTTGTTTTTTCCTCTCTCTCTTTCTTTTTTGTTCTTAGGTAAGAGAAACCCAAGTAAGATAGTAGGTGTTGCAAGAGGGAATCAGAGGGCAGACACACTGAAAACATACTCACAGAAAACTAGTCAATCTAATCACACTAGGACCACAGCCTTGTCTAACTCAATGAAAATAAGCCATGCAGGCAGGGCAACGCAAGACGGGCGGGTCATGGTGGAGAGGTCTGACAGAATGTGGTCCACTGGAGAAGGGAATGGCAAACCACTACAGTATTCTTGCCTTGAAAACCCCATGAACAGTATGAAAAGGCAAAATGATAGGATACCAAAAGAGGAACTCCACAGGTCATTAGGTGCCCAATATGCTATTGGAGATCAGTGGAGAGATAACTCCAGAAAGAATGAAGGGATGGAGCCAAAGCAAAAACAATATGCAGTTATGCATGTGACTGGTGACAGAAGCAAGATCCGATGCTGTAAAGAGCAATATTGCATAGGAACCTGGAATGTCAGATCCATAAATCAAGGCAAATTGGAAGTGGTCAAACAAGAGATGGCAAGGGTGAAAGTCAACTTTCTAGGAATCAGCGAACTAAAATGGACTGGAATGGGTGAATGTAACTCAGATGATCATTTTACCTACTACTGCGGGCAAGAATGCCTCAGAAGAAATGGAGTAGCCATCATGGTCAACAAAAGAGTCCGAAATGCAGTACTTGGATGCATCTCAAAAATGACAGAATGATCTCTGTTCGTCTCCAAGGCAAACCATTCAATATCACAGTTATCCAAGTCGATGCCCCAACCAGAACGCTGAAGAAGCTGAAGTTGAACGGTTTTATGAAGACCTACAAGACCTTTTAGAACTAACACCTAAAAAAGATGTCCTTTTCATTATAGGGGACTGGAATGCAAAAGTAGGAAGTCAAGAAACACCTAGAGTAACAGGCAGATTTGGCGTTGGAATGCAGAATGAAGCAGGGCAAAGACTAATAAAGTTTTGCCAAGAAAATGCACTGGTCATAGCAAACACCCTCTTCCAACAACACAAGAGAAGACTCTACACATGGACATCACCAGATGGTCAACACCAAAATCAGACTGATAATATTCTATGCAGCCAAAGAAGGAGAAGCTCTATACAGTCAACAAAAACAAGACCAGGAGCTGACTGTGGCTCAGATCATGAACCCCTTATTATCAAATTCAGATTTAAACTGAAGAAAGCAGGGAAAACCGCTAGACCACTCAGGTATGACCTAAATCAGATCCCTTATGATTATACAGTGGAAGTGAGAAATAAATTTAAGGGCATAGATCTGATAGATAGAGTTCTTGATTAACTATGGAATGAGGTTCGTGACATTGTACAGGAGACAGGGATCAAGATCATCCCAATGGAAAAGAAACGCAAAAAAGTAAAATGGCTGTCTGAGGAGGCCTTACAAATAGCTGTGAAAATAAGAGAGGCGAAAAGCAAGGGAGAAAAGGAAAGATATAAGCATCTGAATGCAGAGTTCCAAAGAATAGCAAGAAGAGATAAGAAAGCCTTCTTCAGCGATCTATGCAAAGAAATAGAGGAAAACAACAGAACGGGAAAGACTAGAGATCTCTTCAAGAAAATTAGAGATACCAAGGGAACATTTCATGCAAAGACGGGCTCGATAAAGGACAGAAATGGTATGGACCTAACAGAAGCAGAAGACATTAAGAAGAGGTGGCAAGAATACATGGAAGAACTGTACAAAAAAGATCTTCACAACCCAGATGATCATGATGATTTGATCACTAATCTAGAGCCAGACATCTTGGAAAGTGAAGTCAAGTGGGCCTTTCACTACAAACAAAGCTAGTGGAGGTGATGGAATTCCAGTTGAGCTGTTTCAAATCCTGAAAGATGATGCTGTGAAAGTGCTGTGCTCAATATGCCAGCAAATTTGGAAAACTCAGCAGTGGCCACAGGACTGGAAAAGGTCAGTTTTCATTCCAATCCCAAAGAAAGGCAACGCCAAAGAATGCTCAAACTACCGCACAATTGCACTCATCTCACATGCTAGTAAAGTAATGCTCAAAATTCTCCAAGCCAGGCTTTAGCAATAAGTGAACCATGAACTTCCTGATGTTCAAGCTGGTTTTAGAAAAGGCAGAGGATCCAGAGATCAAATCGCCAACATCCGCTTAATCATGGAAAAAGCAAGAGAGTTCCAGAAAAACATCAATTTCTGCTTTATTGACTATGCCAAAGCCTTTGACTGTGTGGATCACAATAACCTGTGGAAAATTCTGAAAGAGATGGGAATACCAGACCACCTAACCTGCCTCTTGAGAAATCTGTATGCAGGTCAGAAAGCAACAGTTAGAAATGGATATGGAACAAAAGACTGGTTCCAAAGAAGAAAAGGAGTGCATCAAGGCTGTGTATTGTCACCCTGCTTATTTAACTTATATGCAGAATACTTCATGAGAAACACTGGACTGGAAGAAACACAAGCTGTAATCAAGATTGCCAGGAGAAATATCAATAATCTCAGTTATGTAGATGACACCACCCTTATGGCAGAAAGTGAAGAGGAGCTAAAAAGCCTCTTGATGAAAGTGAAAGTGGAGAGTGAAAAAGTTGGGTTAAAGCTCAACATTCAGAAAATGAAGATCATGGCATCCGGTCTCATCACTTCATGGGAAATAGATGGGGAAACAGTGGAACAGTGTCAGACTTTATTTTTGGGGGCTCCAAAATCACTGCAATTGGTGATTGCAGCCATGAGATTGAAAGACGCTCACTCCTTGAAAGAAAAGCTGTGACCAACCTAGATAGTATATTCAAAAGCAGAGACATTACTTTGCTGACTAAGGTCCATCTAGTCAAGGCTATGGTTTTTCCTGTGGTCATGTATGGATGTGAGAGTTGGACTGTGAAGAAGCCTGAGCACCGAAGAATTGATGCTTTTGAACTGTGGTGTTGGAGAAGATTCTTGAGAGTCCCTTGGACTGCAAGGAGATCCAACCAGTCCATTCTCAAGGAAATCAGCCCTGGGATTTCTTTGGAAGGAATGATGCTAATGCTGAAACTCCAGTACTTTGGCCATCTCATGTGAAGAGTTGACTCATTGGAAAAGACTCTGATGCTGGGAGGGATTGGGGGCAGGATGAGAAGGGGATGACCGAGGATGAGATGGCTGGATGGCATCACGGACTCGATGGACATGGTCTGAGTGAATTCCGAGAGATGGTGATGAACAGGGAGGCCTAGCGTGCTACAATTCATGGGGTCACAAAGAGTCAGACACGACTGAGCAACTGAACTGAACTGAACTCTATATGTTTAATCCTTGCTTTTTGATATTTGTTATCAATTTAGTATCTTAAAGAACACAATCTTCAGTACCCATTTTTATTTGGGAGCGAGATTATTGGCTTGACTGCTCTCTCCCCCTTTGGACTCTCCTTTTTCTCCACCAGGTCGCCTCTGTCTCTTTCCTACCCCCTCTCTTCTCTACCCAGCTCTGTAAATTTTTGTGTGTTCCAGACAGTGGAGAACACTTAGGAAACTTATTACTGGCTGGATCTGTCTCTCTCCTTTCGACTCCCCCCTTTTATCCTCCTGGCCACCCCTGTCTCCTTCCTCCCTCTTCTCTTCCCTGTATAACTCCATGAACATCTCTGAGCGGTCCAGACTGGGGAGCACACATAAGGAAGTGATTACTGGCTAGCTTGCTCTCTCCTCTATTGATTCCACCTCATCACCTCTAACTCCCTCCTCCCTCTTCCCTTCTCCATGTAACTCTGAACCTCTCTGGGTGTCCCTCAACGTGGAGAAACTTTTCATCCTTAACCTAGATATTTTATCAATGGTGCTGTATAGAAGGAGAAGTCTTAAGACTACTGTAAAAATAAGACTGAAAACCAGAATTAAGAGGCTTAAGTCCAAACCCTGAGAACACTAGAGAAATCCTGACTCCAGGGAACATTACTTGACAGGAGCTCATCAAACACCTCCATACCTACACTGAAACCAAGCACCACCCAAGGGCCAACAAGTTCCAGAGCAAGACATACTAGGCAAATTCTCCAGCAACACAGGACATATCCCTGAGCTTCAATATACAGGCTGCCCAAAGTCACTCCAAACCCAATGACATCTCATAGCTCAGTACTGGACACTTCATTGCACTCCAGAGAGAAGAAATCCAGCTCCACCCACCAGAATTCCGACACAAGCTTCCCTAACCAAGAAACCTTGAAAAACCACCTGTACAACACCACTCACAGTGAGGAAACTCCACAAAAAAGAGAACTCCACAAACTGCCAGAATACAGAAAGGACACCCCAAATTCAACAATATAAACAAGATGAAGAGACAGCAGGTAAAGGAACAGGATAATTGCCCACCAAACCGAACAAAAGAGGAAGAGATACAGAATCTACCTGATAGAATTCCGAATAATGATAGTGAAAATGATTCAAAATCTTTTATTTATTTATTTATTTATTTTAATTGGAGGTTAATTACTTTACATTATTGTATTGGTCTTGAGATCAAAATGGAATCACAGATAAATAGCCTGGAGACAAGGATTGAGAAGAAGCAAGAAAGGTTTAATAAGAACCTAGAAGAAATAAAAAAGAGTCAATATATAATAAATAATGCAATAAATAAGATCAAAAACACTCTTGAGGCAACAAATAGTAGAATAACAGAGGCAGAAGATAGGATTAGTGAATTAGAAGATAGAATGGTAGAAATAAATGGATGATAGGAAAAAATAAAAATGAATTAAAAGAAATGAGGACAATCTCAGAGACCTCCAGGACAGTGTTAAATGTCCCAACATTCGAATCACAGGAGTCCCAGAAGAAGACAGAAAGAAAGACCATGAAAAAATGCTTGAGGAGATAATAGTTGAGAACTTCCCTAAAATTGGCAAGGAAATAATCACCCAAGTCCAAGAAACCCAGAGAGTCCCAAACAGGATAAACCCAAGGCAAAACACCACAAGACACATATTAAATAAATTAACAAAGATCAAACACAAAGAACAAATATTAAAAGCAGCAAGGGAAAAACAAAAAATAGCACACAAGGGGATTCCCATAAGGATAGCAGCTGATCTTTCAATAGAAACTCTTCAAACCAGGAGAGAATGGTAAGACATACTTAAATTGATGAAAAAAAAAATAACCTACAGCCCAGATTACTGTACCCAGTAAGGATCTCATTCAAATATGAAGGAGAAATCAAAAGATTTACAGACAAGCAAAAGCTGAGAGAATACAGTTCCACCAAACCAGCTTTCCAACAAATGCTAAATAATATTCCCTAGACAGGAAACACAAAAAAAGTGTGTATAAACTTGAACCCAAAACAATGAAGTAAATAACAACAAGATCATGCTTATCAATAATTACCTTAAATGTAAATGGGTTGAATGCCCCAATCAAAAGAGAAATACTGGCTGAGTGGATAGAAAAACAAGACCCTTACATATGTTGTTTACAAGAGACCTACCTCAAAACAAGGAACACATACATACTGAAAGTGAAGGGCTGGAAGAAGATATTACACAGAAATAGAGACCAAAAGAAAGCAGGATTAGCAATACTTATGGCAGATAAAATAGACTTTAAAACAAAGGCTGTGAAAAGAGACAAAGAAGGCCACTACATAATGATTAAAGGATCAATCCAAAAAGAAGATATAACAATTATAAATATATATGTACCCAACATAGGAGCATCACAATAGGTAAGACAAATGCTAACAAGTATGAAAGGGGAAATTAACAATAATACAATAATAGTGGGAGACATTAATACCCCACTCTCAACTACGGATAGAACAACTAAACAGAAAATTAACAAGGAAACATAAACTTTAAACAATACAATAGAGCAGTTAGACTTAATTAATATCTATAGGACATTTCACCCCAAAACAATGAATTTCACCTTTTTATCAAGCACACACGGAACCTTCTCCAAGATAGATCACATACTGGGCCATAAAGCTAGCCTTGGTAAATTCAAAAAAATTGAAATCATTCCAAGCATCTTTTTTTGACCACAATGCAGTAAGATTAGATCTCAATTACAGGAGAAAAACTATTAAAAATTCCAACATATGGAGGCTGAACAACACGTTGATGAATAAGCAACAAATCACAGATGAAACCAAAAAAGAATCAAACTATGCATAGAAATGAGTTAAAATGAAAACACAACAACCCAAAACCTGTGGCACACTACAAAAGCAGTGCTAAGGGGAAAGTTCATAGCAATACAGGCATGCCTCAAGAAACAAGAAAAAAAGTCAAGTAAATAACCTAACTCTACATGTAAAGCAACTAGAAAAGGAAGAAATGAAGAACCCCAGGGTAAGTAGAAGGAAAGAAACCTTTAAAATTAGGGCAGAAATTAATGCAAAAGAAACAAAAGAGACCACAGCAAAAAATGAACAAAGCCAAAAGCTGGTTCTTTGAGAGGATAAATAAAACTTACAAACCATTATCCAGACTCATCAAGAAACAAAGGGAGAAAAATCAAATCAATAAAATTAGAAATGAAAATGGAGAGATCACAACAGACAACACAGGAATACAAAGGATCATAAAAGACTACTATCAGCAATTATATGCAAATAAAATGGACAACGTGGAAGAAATGGACAGATTCTTAGAAAAGTACAACTTCCCAAAACTGAACCAGGAAGAAATAGAAAATCATAACAGACCTATCACAAGCATGGAAATTGAAACTGTAATTAGAAATCTTCCCGCAAACAGAAGCCCAGGTCCAGACGGCTTCACAGATGAATTCTATCAAAAATTCAGAGAAGAGCTAACACCTACTCAAACTCTTCCAGAAAATTGCAGAGGAAGGTAAACTTCCAAACTCATTCTATGAAACCACCATCACCCTAATACCAAAACATGACAAAGATGCCACAAAAAAAGAAAACTACAGGCCAATATCACTGATGAACATAGATGAAAAAATCCTTAAAAAATGCTAGCAATAAGAATCCAACAACACGTTAAAAAGATCATACACCATGACCTAGTGGGCTTTATCCCAGGGATACAAGGATTCTTCAATATCTGCAAATCAATCAATCAATATAACACAGCACATTAACAAACTGAAAAATAAAACCCATATGATTATCTGAATAGATGCAGAGAAAGCCTTTGACAAAATTCAACATCCATTTATGATAAAAAAAAAAAAACTTTCCAGAAAGCAGGAATAGAAGGAACATATCTCAACATAATAAAAGCTGTATATGACAAAACCACAGCAAATATTATCCTCAATGGTGAAAAACTGAAAGTATTTCCCCTAAAGTCAGGAACAAGACAAGGGTGCCCACTTTCACCATTACTATTCAACTTAGTTTTGAAAGTTTTGGCCACAGCAATCAGAGTAGAAAAAGAAATAAAAGGAATCCAGATTGGAAAAGAAGACGTAAAACTCTCACTGTTTGCAGATGACATGATCCTCTACATAGAAAACCCTAAAAAACCCACCAGAAAATTGCTAGAGCTAATCAATGAATACAGTAAAGTTGCAGGATGTAAAATTAATACGCAGAAATCCCTTGCATTCCTATACACTAATAATGCGAAAATAGAAAGAGAAATTAACAAAACAATTACATTCACCATTGCAATAAAAAGAATAAAATATTTAGGAATATATCTACCTAAAGAAACTAAAGACTTATATATAGAAAACTATAAAACATTGGTGAAAGAAATCAAAGAGGGCACTAATAGATAGAGAAATATACCATGTTCATGGATCAGAAGAATCAATATAGTAAAGATGAGTATACTACCTAAAGCAATTTATAGATTCAATGCAATCCCTATCAAGCTACCAATGGTATTTTTCACAGAACTAGAACAAATAATTTCACAATTTGTATTAAAATACAAAAAAGCTCGAATAGCCAAAGCAATCTTGAGAAAGAAGAATGGAAGTGGAGGAATCAACCTGTCTGACTTCAGGCTCTACTACAAAGCCACAGTCATCAAGACAGTATGGTACTGGCACAAAGACAGAAATATAGATCAATGGAACAAAATAGAAAGCCCAGAGATAAATCCACACACCTATTGACACCTTATCTTCAACAAAGGAGGCAAGAATATACAATGGAGTAAAGACAATCTTTTTTTAAAAAAAGGTGCTGGGAAAACTGGTCAACCACTTGTAAAAGGATGAAACTAGAACACTTTCTAACACCATACACAAAAATAAACTCAAAATAGATTAAAGATCTAAACATAAGACCAGAAACTATAAAACTCCTAGAGGAGAACATAGGCAAAACACTCTCCGACGTAAATCACAGAATGACCCACCTCCCAGAATATTGGAAATAAAAGCAAAAATAAACAAATGGGACCTAATTAAACTTAAAGCTTCTGCACAACAATGGAAACTATAAGTAAGCTGAAAAGACAGCCTTAAGAATCAGATAAAACAATAGCAAATGAAGCAAGTGACAAACAACTAATCTCAAAAATACACAAGCAACACCTGCAGCTCAATTCCAGAAAAATAAACGACCCAATCAAGAAATGGGCCAAAGAACTAAATAGACATTTCTCCAAAGAAGACATATGGATGGCTAACAAACACATGAAAAGATGCTCAACATCACTCATTATCAGAGAAATGCAATTCAAAACCACAGTGAGGTACCCTTTCACGCCAGTCAGAATGGCTGTGATCTGAAAGTCTACAGGCAATAAATGCTGGAGCTGGAGTGGAGTGGAGAAAGGGAATCCTCTTTCACTGTTGGTGGGAATGCAAACTAGTAAAGCCACTATAAAGAACAGTGTGGAGATTCCTTAAAAATCTGGAAGTAGAACTGCCTTATGACCCAGCAATCCCACTGCTGGGCATACACACCAAGGGAACCAGCAATGAAAGAGACACGTGTACCCCAATGTTCATCACAGCACTATTTATAATAGCCAGGATGTGGAAGCAGGCTAGATGTCCATCAGCAGATGAATGGATAAGAAAGCTGTGGTCCATATACGCAATGGAGTATTACTTAGCCATTAAAAAGAATACATTTGAATCAGTTCTAGTCAGGTGGATGAAACTGGAGCCTATTATACAGAGTGAAGTAAGCCAGAAAGAAAAACTCCAATACAGTATACTAATGCATATATATGGAATTTAGAACAATGGTAATGTTAAGCCTGTATGCAAGAGAGCAAAACAGACACAGATGTATAGAACAGTCTTTTGGACTATGTGGGAGAGGGAGAGCGTGGGATGATTTGGGAGAATGGCATTGAAACATGTATAATATCATATATGAAACAAATCACCAGTCCAGGTTCGGTGCATGATACTGGATGCTTGGGGCTGGTGCACTGAGATGACCCAGAGGGATGATACGGGGAGGGAGGAGGGAGGGGGGTTCAGGATGGGGAACACGTGTATACCTGTGGCAGATTCATGTTGATGTATGGCAAAACCAATACAATATTGTAACGTAATTAACCTCCAATTAAAATAAATAAATTTATATAAAAAACTGTATGATTATCTCAATAGTTACAGAGAATGCCTTTGACAAAATTTAACACCGATTTATTATCAAAACTCTCCAGGAATCAGGCATAGAAGGAACATACCTCTACATAAGAAAAATCCTATATGATAAGCCCACAGCAAACATTATCCTCAATGTTAACAAATTGAAAGCATTTCCCATAAAGTCAGGAACAAGACAAGGGTGCCCATCCTCACCATTACTATTCAACATTGTTTTGGAAGTTTTAGCCACAGCAATTAGAAAGAGAAAGAAATGAATGGAATCCATGTTGGAAAAGAATAACTAAAACTCTCACTGTTTGCAGATGACAGATCCTCTACATAGAAAACCCTAAATACTGCACCAGAAAATTACTAGAGTTAATCAATTAATATAGTAAAGTTGCAAGATATAAAATTAATACACCAAAATCCCTTGTATTCCTCTACACTAACAATGAGAAAACAGAAAGAGAAATTAAGGAAACTATCTCATTCATCTTTTCAACAAAAAGAATAAAACACTTAGGAATAAGTCTACCTAGAGAAACAAACGACCTATATACAGAAAACTATAAAACAATGATGAAAGAAATCAAAGATGATGCAAATAGATGGAGAAACACACCATGTTCATGATTTGGAATAATCAATATAGTGAAAATGTGTATAAACTCTATTTTTAATTTCAAGAAAAGTGCTCTACAATATTGTGATGGTTTCTGCTGTACAACAATGCAAATCAGCCATGAATACATATATTTCATTCCTCCTAAGCTTCACTGCCCTCCTCCAAACCGACTCCTCTAGATCACCATAGAGTGTCTGCATTGGTTCCCTATGTTATATGAAACTTCTCACCAGCTCTCTCTTTTTCACATGGTAGTGCATATAGGTCTACTCTACTTTCTCCATTTGTCCCACTCTCTCCTTCCCACACTGTGTTCAAAAGTCCATTCTATACATCTGTGTCTCCATTCCTTTCCTGTAAATAAGTTTATTAATATCATTTTTTTCTATTAATAGGTTCCATAAGTATGTGTCGATATATGCTATTTGTTTTTCTGTCTGACTTCACTCTGTATAACAGATTAAATGCTCATCCACCTCACAAAAACTGACTCAAACTCATTATTTTTTATGACGAATATGCCATTGTATCTGTGTACCACATCTTTATCAATTAATCTATTGACAAATATCTAAGTTGCTTTCATGACCTAGCAGTTTAGAAAGTACTGCTATGAACACTGAAGTATTTTTGTCTTTTTCTAATAATGTCTTCAGGGTATATGTAAAGGGGTAGGATTGTTGGGTCATATGATAGGTTTATTCCTAGTTTTTCTGAATCTCCACACTGTTTTCCATGGCAACTGTATAAATTTACATTCTCACCAAAAGTGTAGGAGGGTTCCCTGTTCTCCACATCCTCTCTAGCTTTCACTAACTGTAGATTTTTTGATGATGGTCATTCTCACTGGTGTGAAATGATACTTCATTGTATATTTGATTTGTATTTCTCTAATAATTAGCTATGTTGAACATCTTTGCATGTGTTTGTTTACCATCAGTATGTCTTCTCTGGAGCAATGTCTGTTTAGGTATTCTGCTCATTTTTTGACTAGGTTGTTTGCTTTTCTGATATTGAGAGGTGTGGGCTGCTTAGATACTTTGATGATTTATCTTTTGTAAGTTGTTTCATTTGCAATTGCTTTTCTCCCATTCTGGTGGCTTTCTTTTAATCGTGTTCATTGTTTCCTTTGCTGTGTAAGAGCTATTATGTTTCATTAGGTTCTTTTTTATGTTTTATTTACATAACTCTAGGGGGTAGGGTTGAGTATCTTGCTATGATTTATGTCAAAGTTTGTCTTGTCTAACTTTACCTTTAAGAGCTTTATACTTTCCAGCCATACATTTAAGTCTTTAATCCATTTTAAGTTTATTTTTGCATGCGGTGTTAGGAGGGCTTCCCTGGTAGCTCAAATGGTAAAGCATCTGCCTACAATGTGGGAGACCTGGGTTCATTCCCTGGGTTGGGAAGATCCCCTGGAGAAGGAAATGGCAACCACTCCAGTACTCTTGCCTGGAAAATCCCATGGACAGAGGAGCCTGGTAGGCTACAGTCCATGTGGTCACAAAGAGTCGGACATGACTGAGCAACTTCACTTCACATGGTGTTAGGAAGTGCTCTAGTTTCATTCTTTCACTAGCTATCCAGTTTTACCAGCATGACTTGCTGAAGAGGCTGTCTTTTCTCCATTGCATAGTCTTGCCTCTTTTGTAAAAGATAAGGTGTCCATATTGTGTGGCTTTATCTCTGGGCTTTCTGTATGGTTTCATTGGTCTATATTTCTGTTTTTGTGCCAATACCATACTGTCTCAATTACTCTAGCTTTGTAGTATAGTCTGAAGTCAGTAAGGTTGATTCCTCCAGCTCCATTTTTTTTTCTTTTTTTCTCAAGATTGCTTTGATTATTCACAGTCCTTTGTGTTTTCATATGAACTGAAAATTTTTGTTTTAATTTAGGAAAAACATTATAGTTTGACAGGTATTGCATTGAATCTGTAAATTGCTTTTGGCAGCATAGACATTTGTACAATATTAATTCTTCCAATCAAAGAATATGGTACATCTCTCCATCTCTGTTTGTGTTGCTTTTTATTTCTTTCATCAGTGTCTCCTAGTTTTCTGCATACAGGTCTCTTGTCTCTTTAGATAGGTTTATTCCTAGGTATATTATTCTTTTGTTTGCAATTATGAATGAAATTGTCTCCTTAATTTCTGTTTATTATTTTTCATTGTTAGGGTGTAGAAATAAAACAAAGTTCTGAGTATAAATTTTATATCATGCAGCTTTATGATATTCATTGATTAGTTGTAATAATTTTCTGGTGGCAACTTTAGAGTTTTCAATATATAATATCATGTCATCTGCAAACAAGAGACTTTTACTCCTTTTCTAGTCTGACTTCCTTTTTGTTCTTTTTTTTCCTCTGATTGCTGTGGCCAGGATTGCCAAAACCATGTTAAATAATAAAGATGAGAGGGTGCATCCTTGTCTTGTTCCTTAACTTAGAGGAAATGCTTTCAGTTTTTCACTATTAAGAGTACTGTTTGCAGTGGGTTTGTTATATATGCTCTTTAGTATGTTGAGATATGTTCCTTCTATGCCTACTTTCTGGAGTTTTTTTTTTTTTTTAATCTTAAATGGGTGTTGAATTTTGGTGAAAGTTTTCAATGCATCTAGTGAGATGATTGTATTGATTTTATCTTTCAATTGGCTAACATGATGTATCATGTTGATTTATTAGCATATATTGAATAATCTTTGCATCCCTGGGATGAAGCTCACTTATCATGTTTTATCCCTTTAAAACATTGTTGGATTTTGTTTGTGAGAATTTTGTTGAAGATTTTTGCATCTATATCTATATTCATCAGGGATATTGGCCTGTACTTTTATTTTTTGTAGTATCTGTGTCTGGTTGTGGTATTAGGGTGATGATGGCCTCATAGAAAACATTTGGGTATTTTCCTTCCTCTTTAATTTTTTGGAAGAGTTTGAGCAGAGAAGGTTTTACGTCTTCTCTACACTGTTTTTCCCTGTGAAGCCATCTGTCCTTGGGATTTTTGTTGTTGTTGGAAAGTTTTTGATTGCTGTTGCAATTTCTATGATTGTGATTGTGGCTAATATTTTCTACTTCTTCCTGTTTCAGTTTTGTAAGGGTATACTTTTCTAAGATTTTGTCCATTTGTTTCAGGTTGTCCATTTTATTGGCTCATAATAGTATTTTATGATACTTTGTACTTCTGTGTTCTATGTTGTAATTTCTCCTTTTACATTTCTAATTTTGCTAAATTGAGTTTTCTCCCTTTTTTCTTTTTCTTTTTTTAATTATTTATTTATTTATTCATTTATTTTTACTTTACAATACTGTATTGGTTTTGCCATATATCAACGTGAATCCACCATGGGTGTACATAAGTTCCCACTCCTGAACCGCCCTCCCACCTCCCTCCCCATACCATCCCTCTGGGTTATCCCAGTGCACCAGCCCCAAGCATCCTGTATCCTGCATCGAACCTAGACTGGTGATTCATTTCTTATATGATATTATACATGTTTCAATGCCATTCTCCCAAATCATCTCACCCTCTCCCTCTCCCACAGAGTCAAAAAGTCTGTTCTGTACATGTTTAAATGCCATTTTCCCAAATCATTTGTTTAAGGAAAATTAAGTTAAAAAATAAAAATTAAAGGAATGATAAAGAACAATATTAGAACAATACTATATATATATATACACATACACACACACACACACACATATGGAGAGAGAGAGAGGTAGTAAGATAACATTTCTCTTGATTCATCCATTTTCCTCTTCATACAGTATGCTCATCAGTCAGCCTACTCAGGAAGTACTCTAGTATTTCTAGAAAAGTCTCTAAACCTTCTGTGGGTACAGTGGCCTCAGCTCAGACTCAGAACTTGCCGTACTCCAGCTTGTACTTGCTCCTGAAATCCACTGCTATCCCCAAGGTCCACAGTCTCAGGTTAATGCTGGAATTTAATCTGCTGGACCTGTGACTGCAGAGCTATTTCTCTTCTTCTTTGCTCACACAATTCCTGATGTTCTGCTTTGTTTTCGGGCCCACGTCTGCTTGTAGGCCAGCCTCCAGTGTCTTTTCTCCACCCAAACCAGAGGGGCAAAAGTAGTGCCTTATTAGGGCTCACTTTCTTATTCAAGCTGGGGAGAGAGAAAGGTATGGAAGCCACAACTGGGGTGTTTGGGGAGTGCTTGATGCAGCTGAGCTGTGTGGGAAATCACCACAGTCTGATCTGGGTCGTGTACTCTCCTAGGAGAACTGACCCTTGGTCTTGTGTCCTTCAGCAGAGCCAAGCTGCATAAGTTCCCAGGAAAGTGTTGGTTGTAAGCTATGCCTGCTCACAGCTTGGTGGCAGCTGCTTCCTCTGGGGTCAGGATCATGATGATGGCTTTTTGTTCCTTGCCTCAGGCCTTTCCCCTGGTTTTGGCAGTAGCCAGTCACTTTGCATTCCCCCTCTGAAATTGTAAACTACTGACACGTCCAATTCCACCTCACTCTCACCAGCTTTGGCAGTGGCTTTGGTTAGCAGACCTACCTCTGAGGTCAGCCAATTCGAGGCCATTTCTTGCCCTATCTATGGCATTCATAAGGCAAGTCCCTGTGACGTGCCAACACTGGGAGTTAGAGGGTCCCTGTGGCAATGATCTCTTGTCTCTCTGGGAGACACACAATTTTCCCTGGACTCCCTCAGCTGTGTCATACTAACCACTTAAGAGTATCTTCATAGTAGTCAAACCCAGTTTTCCTGAATCTCAAAATTCACCCCCACTCATTGCAGTGAATTTCCAATCTAATTCTTAGCTGGAAAGTGCTGTTCAGCAATGATCACTGTGGTGAATTTCTTCAATTTTTCCTTCTAAGCACCTGTTGCTGTATTCCCCGCTACTCCAAGATTCTGAAGCTTCCCCTTTAACACCCCCCCCCCAATAAGGGGGTTTCTGAGTGTGCAAAAACTTTTCCTCCTTCATGACTTCCTTTCCAGGGTTCAGGTCGCCTTCCTCAAATACTTTGTCTCTTTTTAAACTTTATTTTTTGCCTTACCTCATTCTGAGGAGATTGAGCTGCATTTTTGGAAATCTGAGGTCTTCTCCCAGTGTTCAGAAAGTGTTCTGTAAGATTTTTTTCCACATGAAGATGTATTTTTTTTATGAATTTGTAAGCAGGAAGGTGATCTCTTGATTTTACTCCTCTGCCATCTTGAAAATCCCCAACCCTTGCTAAGTATTTTATTCTTTTTGACACAATTGCAATTAAGATTGTTTTCTTAATTTTTCTGATAACTTGTTATAAGTGAGTACAAATGCAACATATTTCTGTATATTAATTTTGTTACCTGAATGTTTAATGAATTTATGTTTTAAGAATTCTACTAGATCAGTAGCATTTAGTGGGATTTTTAGAGTTATTTTTCCACCTAATATATAGTGTGTCATCTGCAAACAATGACAGTTTTACTTCTTACTTTCTGGTTTGGATTTCTTTTATGTATTTTATTTGTCTGATTGTTATAGCTGGGGCTTTCAATATTATGTTAAATAAAAGTGATAAGAGTGGGTATTCAGGTCTTAGAGAAAATACTTTCAGCTTTTCATTTTTTAGTATGATGTTGATTGTAGATTTGTCATTTATAACTTTTATTATGTTGATGTGTGTTCCCGCTAAATCTATTTTGTTGAGACGTTTTACTGTGCATACATGTTGAATTGTGTCAGATATTTTTCTGAATGTATTGAGATGGTCGTGTGTTTTTTTTCCTTCCTTTTGTTAATACGGTGTGCCACATTTATTGATTTGCAGATATTGAACCATCTTTGCATTAATGGGACAAATACTATTTAATAAAATGTGGAAGTTCCTTTGAATGTACGGTTAACTCACTTTGCAATTTTTACTGATTTTTACATCTATGTTCATCAGTGATATTGTTCTATAATTTTCTTTTTCTGTGCTGTGGTTGTCTGGTTTTTGTGTCAAGACAATGTTATTTTTGTGGATTGAGTTCAGAATTGTTTTTTCCTCTTTAATTTTTTGGACTATCTTGAGAAGAATAGATGTTAACTCTTTTTTAATATGTTTAGTGTAATTCATATCTTAAGACAACTATGGCTATATTTTTTTTTAACTAACTCAGTTTCATGACTGGTGATTTTTCTGTTTATATCTTCTTTCTTTCTGCTTCAGTCTTGGGATATTGCACATTTCTAAGAATTTGCCCCTTCATTCTAGGTTGGCCATTTTTGGAATAAGATTTTTCATAAAACACCTTATGTCATTACTTTTTATGTAGTATGAGTTGTAACTTCTTCCTTCCTGATATAATTTATTTTGATCCAGTCTCTTATCTTTGATCACTTCAGTTCAGTCGCTCAGTCGTGTCTGACTCTTTGTGACCCCATGGACTGCAATATGCCAGGCTTCCCTGTCCATCACCAACACCTAGAGCTTGCTTAAACTCATGTCCATTGAGTCAGTGATGACATCAAACCATCTCATACTATGCCGTCCCCTTCTTCTCCTGCCTTCAAACTTTCCCAGCATCAGGGAATTATCCAATGAGTCAGCTCTTCCCATTAGGTGGCCAAAGTATTGGGGTTTTAGCTTTAACATCAGTCCTTCCAATAAACATTCAGGACTGATTTCCTTTAGGATTGACTGGTTTGATCTCCTAGCAGTCCAAGGAAATCTCAAGAGTCTTCTCCAACACCACAGTTCAAAAGCATCAATTATTTGACATTCAGCTTCCTTTATAGTCCAAATCTTACATTCATACATGACTACTGGAAAAACCATAGCTTTGACTAGATGGACATTTGTTGGCAAAGTAATGTCTCTGCTTTTATATGCTGTCTAGGTTGGTCATAACTTTTCTTCTAGGGACCAAGCGTCTTTTAATTTAATGACCGCAGTCACCATTTTCAGTGATGTTGGAGCACCACCTTTAAAAAAAAAAAAAAAAAGTATATCACTGTGTCCATTGTTTCCTCATCTATTTGCCATGAAGTGATGGGACCAGATGTCATGATATTTGTTTTTTGAATGCTGTGTTTTAAGCCAACTTTTTTCCACTATCTTCTTGAATTTTCATCAAGAGGCTCTTTAGTTCTTCTTCGCTTGCTGCTAAAAGGGTGGTGTCATCAGTATACATGAGATTAGTGATATTTCTCCCGGCAATCTTGATTCCAGCCTGTGCTTCATTCAGCCCAGCATTATGTATGATGTAATCTGCATATAATTTAAAAAAGAAGAGTGACGATAAACAGCCTTGATGTCCTCCTTTCCCAATTTAGAATCAGTCTGTTGCTCCATGTCTGTTTCTAACTGTTGCTTTCTGACCTGCATACAGGTTTCTCAGGAGGCAGGTCAGGTGGTCTGATATTCCCATCTCTTGAAGAATGTTCCACAGTTTGTTGTGATCCACACAATCAAAGGCTTTAGCATAGTCAATAAAGCAGAAGTAGATGTTTTTTTCCGGAACTCTCTTGTTTTTTCAATGAGCCAGTGGATGATGGCTGTTTGATTTCTGGTTTCTCTGCCTTTTCTAAATCCAGCTTGAACATCTGGAAGTTCACAGTTTATTTATTGATGAAGCCTGGCTTGTAGAATTTTGAGCATTACTTTACTACTAGCATGTGAGATGAGTCCAATTATGCAGGAATTTGAACATTCTTTGACATTGCCTTTCTTTGGAATTAGAATGCAAACTGACCTTTTACAGTCCTGTAGCCGCTGCTGAGTTTTTCAAATTTGCTGGCATACTATGTGCAGCACTTTTGCAGCATCATCTTTTAGGATTTGAAATAGCTCAACTGGAATTATATCACCTCCACTAGCTTTGTTCGTAATGATGTTTCCTAAGGCATCACTTGACTTCACATTCCAGGATGTCTGGCTCTAAGTGAGTGATCACACCACCGTGGTTATCTGGGTCATGAGTATCTTTTATTGTATAGTTCCTCTGTGTATTCATGCCATCTCTTCTTAATATCTTCTTCTTCTATTAGGTCCATACCATTTCTGTCCTTTATTGTGCCCATCTTTGCATGAAATTTTCCCTTTGTAGCTCTCATTTCCTTAAAGTGACCTCTAGTCTTTCCCATTCTGTTGTTTTCCTCTATTTCTTTGCATTTGACACTGAGGAAGACTTTCTTATCTCTCCTTGCTATTCTTTGGAACTCTGTATTTAAATGGGTATATCTTTCATTTTCTCCTTTACCTTTAACTTTTCTTCTTTTCTCAGCTATTTGTAAGGCCTCCTCAGGCAACCATTTCGCCTTTTTGCATTTCTTTTTACTTGAGAATGGTCTTGATTACTGCCTCTTGCACAGTGTCATGAAGCTCTGTCCATAGTTCTTCAGGCACTCTGTCTATCAAATCTAATTCCTTGAAACTAGTTGCCACTTCCACTGTGTAATTATAAGGGATTTGATTTGGCATGTGAGACCATTCTAGTGGTTTTTCCTACTTTATTCAATTTAAGTCTGAATTTGCCAATAAGGAGTTCATGATCTGAGCCACAGTCAGCTCCCTGTCTTGTTTTTGCTGACTGTATAGAGCTTCTTCATCGTTGGCTGCAAAGAATATAATCAATCTGATGTCGGTATTGACCATCTTGTGATGTCTATGTGTAGAGTCTTCTCTTGTGTTGTTGAAGAGGGTATTTGCTATGACCAGTACATTTTCTTGGAAAACTCTGTTACCCTTTGGCTTCCTTCATTTTGTACTCCAAGGCCAAATTTGCCTGTTACTACGAGTATCTCTTGACTTCCTACTTATGTCTTCCAGTCTCCTATGATGAAGAGGACAGCTTTTAATGGTGTTGTTCTAGAAGGTCTTGTAGGTTTTCACAGAACTGTTCGACTTCATCTTCTTCAGAATTTCTGTTTGGGACATAAACTTGGATTACTGTGATATTGAATGGTGTATCTTGGAAATGAATAAATATAATTTTGTCATCTTTGCGATTGCACCCAAGTACTGCATTTTGGATTGTTTTGTTGATTGTGAAGACTACTCCATTTCTTCTAAGGGATTCTTGCCCACAGTAGTAGATATAATTGTCATCTGAATTAAATTCACCCATTCCAGTCCATTTTATTTCACTGATTTCAAAATTTCAATATTCACTCTTGCTAACTCTTGTTTGAACACTTCCAATTTGCCTTGATTCATGGACCTAACATTCCAAGTTCCTATCCAATATTGTTCTTTAGTTTTCCCTGATAAGTCTAAAGACCTTTTTTTTTCTTTTATTGTGTTTATCTTTTCAAAGAACCATTTCTATTTCATTGATCTTTTGTATATTTATGCCTCTTTGCTATTTACTTACATTTTGGTATTTACTATTCTTTTCTGTTAAGTTTGAGGATATTTTTGTTCTCTTTCTACCTCCTTTAAGTGTTAGGCCAGATTATTATTTTTTTTTTCCTATTTCCTGCATAGACTTGTATAAAACTTCCTTTTAGAAGTGTTTTCACTTATGTAGATTTTCGAACAATGTATTTTCATTTTCATTTCTCTCAATTCTATTGTTTGTTTTCTACTTTTGTTTAATAAATATGTTAATGTGCATTTATTCTCTTTCCTGTGCCAGATACCATTACAGTTTTATCTCTTTGTTTTCCCCTTTACACGGTATATAATATGTGCTGAGTGTGAGTCTGGTATAATTTTTTTTAAATCCATACAAGTGTGATTTTTTTTAATCCTTATTTTGATGTGTTATCATCTCATACTATTGTGTTCAGAAAAGATGATAGTATGATACCAGAATTATTAAATTTATTGAGAATTTATTTTGTGGATGGATATCTTATATATCTTGGAGAATATTCCATGTGTACTTGAAAAATGTGATTATACACATTTGTCATATATATATATATATATATATATATATATATATATATATATCCTAATTCTAATGTGTCATTTATGGTCAATGTTTCCTTAATGATTTTATTTCTGGATATTCTGTCCATTGATGTAAGCAACCTGTTAATTTCCACTTTATCTTTCATATTGATGTCCATTTCCCCCTTACTCTTGTGGATATTCAATGTATGTATTTATTTGCTCCTATTTTGTATGCACATATATTTACTATTGTTATATCTTCTCATTGGGTTGATCCTTTTATCATTATTTAACGTCCTTCTTTGTCTCATTACATTTGCTATTTTAAAGTTTATTTTGGCCTTTTGGTTCAAGATGACAGAGTAGAAGGATCGTTCATCTCCTCCTGTGAGAGCACCAAAATTGCAACTAGCTGTTGAACAAACATCAACATGAGGGGCACAATCACAATAAAAGCAAACCTCATACCTGCTGGGTGGGTGACCCATAAACTGGAGAACAATAATACCAAAGAAGTTTCCCCACTGTTATGAAGGTTCTGCACCCCACGTCAGGCTTCCCAGTATGGGGATCTGACAAAAGGACTAGAAATCCCCAGGGAATCTAGCCTTGAAGGCCAGTGGAATTTATTTATAGGACTTCCACAGGACTAGGGGAAACAGAGCCTCCAGCCTTGGAGGGCAAAAACAAAATCTTGGAGGCACCGAGACCCAGAGGAAAGCAGCAATGACTTCAAAGAAAACTAAACCAAAACTACCTGCTAGTGTTGGAGGGTCTCCTTTAAAGGCATTGGTAAGTGGGTGCTCAACACAGGGACAGAGGTACTGAGAGCAGCAGTCTGGTAAGATCCTCTTGATTTACACCCTCTTAGTGTTCCCCATTAACACCAACATAGAGCTTGTAGACCCCAGTGCTAGGTCACCTCAGGCCAAACAACTACCAGGAAGGGAATGCAGCTCCAGCCAAGAGAAGATAATTGAATTAAAGTTTTACTGAACAAGGCCCTGCCCCCCTAGAGCAAAACTCACTTTCCCATCACCAGTCCCTTCCATTGGAAACTTACACAAGCCTCTTAGCCTCCTCCATCAGAGGGCAGATGATGCAAGAAGAACCACAGTTCTACAGCCGCTAAAACAAAAACCATATTACAGAAAGTTAATCAGAATGAAAAAGCAGAAAGTTATGTTCCAGATGAAGGGATAAGATAAAACCCCAGAAAAACAACTAAATGAAGTAGAGATAGGCAAACTTCCAGAAAAATAATTGAAAATAATGATAGTGAAGATGATCCAGGATCTCAGGAACACAATGAAGAAGATGCAAGAAATGTTTACCAAAGACCTAGAACTAAAGAACAAACAGAGAAAGATGAGTAATACACTAGAAGGAATCAATACCAGAATAACTCAGGCAAAGTTGATAAGTGGCCTGGAGAACAGATGGTAGAAATCACTGCCACAGAACAGAATATAGAGAAAATAATGTAAATAAATGAAGAGAGCCTAAGAGACCTCTGGGACAACATTACATGCACCGACATTCACATTATAGGGGTCCTAGGAGAAGAGTGAGAGAAAGGATCTGAGAAAATATCTGAAGAAATCAAAGCTGAAAAATTCCCTAACATGGGAAAGGAAATAGTTAACCACATCTAGGAAGCACAGAGAGTCCGAGGCAGGATAAACCCAAGGAGGAACACAACAAGACACATAGTAATCAATCTGACAAAAATTAAAGGCAGAGATAACATATTAAGAGCAACAAGGGCAAAGATGACAAATAACATACAAGAGAACTCCCATAAAACTATCAGATGATTTCTCAACAGAAATTCTACAAACCAGAAGGAAGTGAATGATATATATATTTTTTTCAGTTTTATTTGTTTATTTATTTTTACTTTACAATATTGTATTGGTTTTCCCATACAGTGACATGAATCCACCATGGGTGTACATGTTTTTCCCATCCTGAACCCCCCTCCTACCTCCCTCCCCATCCCATCCCTCTGGATCATCCGAGTGCTCCAGCCCCGAGCACCCTGTATCATGCATCAAACCTGGACTGGTGATTCATTTCACATATGATAATTTACATGTTTCAATGTCATTCTCTCATATCATCCAGCCCTCACCCTCCCCCACAGAGTTCAAAAGACTGTTCTATACATCTGTGCCTCTTTTGCTGTCTCACATACAGGGTTATCATTACCATCTTTCTAAATTCCATATATATGTGTTAGGATATTGTATTGATATCTTTTGTTCTGGCTTACTTCACTCTGTATAATAGTTTCCAGTTTCATCCACCTCATTAGAACTGATACAAATGTTTTCTTTTTAATGGCTGAGTAATATTCCGTTGTGTATATTTACCACAGCTTATCCATTCGTCTGCTGATGGACATCTAGGTTGCTTCCATGTCCTGGCTATTGTAAACAGTGCTGCGATGAACATTGGGGTACACGTGTCTCTTTCAATTCTGGTTTCCTCGGTGTGTACGCCCAGCAGTGGGATTACTGGGTCATATGGCAGTTCTATTTCCAGTTTTTTAAGGAATCTCCACACTGTTCTCCATAGCGGCTGTACTAGTTTGCATGATATAATTAAAGTGATGAAATGAAAGAACCTACAATGAAGAATATTCTACCCAGCAAAACTTTTTTCTGATTTGATGTAGAAATCAAAACCTTCTTAGACAAAGAAAAATTAAGAGAATTCAGCACCACCAAACAACCTTTACAACAAATGTTAAATGAACTTCTCTAGGCAGGAAACACAAGAAAAGGAAAAGACCTCACAGAAAATGAACATAAAAAAGATTAAGAAAATAGTAATAGGACCATACATATTGATAATCTCCTTAAATGTAAATGAATTAAATGCACCAACCAAAAGAAATACAGGCTGGCCCAATGAAAATATGTGCATGTATGCACTTCCACTTACCACATCACCTTGCTTGACACCTCAAATTGTGTGTAAATATTTTATGTTGTTAGGTTAATCCTGCTCCCATTAGAGCTTGCAATTGTAGTTATCTTGTATTTCTTCTCAAGCTATTGATTGTGAAAACTGTTAAACATTTTTATTATTGTGATAGTGCAACTATTACTCACTTAATACCATTGTTTCATGATTGGCCAACAGAAAAATAATACAACTCTGTATCACCAAAACTATAATTTAATAGAATAACTGTAATCACTTTTTAAAAATCCAAATGCATATCAGAATTATCTTGAAAATTTTGAAAAATGCAAATGCCCAGATATTGTTTTTTTTTCTATAGAGCTTCAGATATGTTTCTAATGAACAGTCATGTTTAAAAACAACAGGATTATATGATCTTTTATTTAGTTTGTTTCACTTTTTCTCTTTCATATTCAGTGCTCCCATTTCATTTAGTTTATGCTTTCCAGCTTCTCCATATTTTCTTTTTTAGATGTTCTTTCTGAAGCTTTTATTGAGCTTAGTAGAATAGCTTTTGTATACATATATATATAAATGATATGTATTTTATGTATTTTAGAAAACTTTTTGACTTAATATAAATAGAATGCTAGATTTTTGCTAAATAAAAATAGATATGCAACAAGCAACAAAGATTTCCTGTACAGCAAAGAGAATTATAGTCAATATGTTGTAATAACCTATAATGGATAATAATCTGAAAAGCAATGTATGTCTATATGTATAACTAAATCACTTTGCTGTTCACATGAAACACTGAAAGTCAACTATATTTCAATAAAATGTATATATTAAGAGAAAAATAAAAGCATACCAAAAATAACGTTTATTTTGTTTGGTGCAAGTATTGCTACACCAGTTTTTATTCCTCATTTGAGTAGAACAACTTTTCTTTATCCCCTAAATTTCAGTCTATATCTGTGTCTTTAGATGTGATGTGAGTGTCTGCTAAAAAGCATATATACATATTTTCTATTAAGTCACTCTACATCTTTTGGAGGATTTGGTCTATTTAAATTTAATAAATTTTTCATAGATAAATACTAATTGCCATTATGGTAAGCATTTTCTATATACTTATTTGTAGTTATTTGTTAATTCACTCTTTATCTTTTGCTTTCTTCCCATGATCTGATGGTCAAATTTGGTGCTACGTTTTATTTTTTTCCCTTCTTTATTAACATATATGCTATATGTTTTTTGTTTGTGGCTGTTATAATGCCTATGTAAAACATCATATGGGCATCCCAGGTGGCAGTTCTAAATAACTCGCCCATAAATGGAGGAGATGCAAGAGATGCAGATTCCATTCCTGGGTCAGGAAAATTCCCTGCAGTAGGAAATTGCAACCCATTCCAGCATTCTTGCTAGGAAAATTTCATGGACAGAAAAGCCTGGCAGACCCCAGTCCATGTTGTTGTTGTTGTTCAATCGCTAGAATATTTGACTCTAAAACCAGGGACTGCAGAACACGAAGCCTTCTTGTCCCAAATCATCTCCCAGAGTTCTACCAAGAGTGCATGCCCATTGCAGCAGTGATACCATACAACCAACTCATCCTCTGTCTTCCCCTTCTCCTTTAGCCTTCAGTCTTTCCCAGGGTCACAGTCTTTTCCAATGATTCAGCCCTTCAGAAAAGATAGCCAAAGTATTGGAGCTTCAGCTTTAGCATCAATCTTTCCAGTGAATATTCAGGGTTTATTTCCTTTAGGGTTCATTTTTTTTTTTTTTTCTCCTTGTAGTCAAAGGGATTCTCAAGTGTCTTCTCCAGTACCACAGTTTGAAAGCATCCGTTCTTCATTTTTCAGCCTTCTTAATGGTACAACTCTCACATCCATATGTGACTACTGGAAAAACCGTAGCTTTGACCACATGAAACATTGTTGGCAAAGTGATGTCTGCTTTTTAATACGCTATCTAGGTTTGTCATAGCCTTCTTTCCAAGAAGCAGGCCTCTTCTAATTTCATGGTTGCAGTCATCGTTTACAGTGATTTTGGAGCTCAAGAAAGTAAAATCTGTCACTGCTTCCACTTTTTCTCCTTCTGTTTGTCATAGAGTAGTTGGAACGGATGCCATGACGTTACATTTTTGAATTTTGAGTTTTAAGCCAGCTGTTTAGCTTTCTTCTTTCACCCTCCTCAAGAGGCTCCTTCATTTCTCTTTGCTTTCTGCCATTAGGCTGGTATCATCTGCATATCTGAGGTAGTTGATATGTTTCCCAGCAATCTTGACTCTAGCTTGTAACTCATGCAGCCAGCATTTCACATAATGTATTCTGCCTAGAATTTAAGTAAACAGGATAAAATATACAGCCTTGTCATAATACTTTCAAAATATTGAATCGTTCAGTTGTGCCATGTAATGTTCTAACAGTTGCTTCTTGACCTGCATACAGGTTTCTCAGGAGACAAGTAATAGGGTCTGGTAATCCTATGTCTTTAAGAATTTTCCACAATTTGTTGTGTTTCACACAGTCAAAGGCTTTCACATAGTCGATGAAGCAGAACTAGATTTTTTTTTTCTTTCTGGAATTCCCTTGCTTTTTTCTGTAATCCAACTGATGTTGGCAATTTGATCTCTGGTTCCTCTGCCTTTTCTAAATGCAGCTTGGATATTTGAAAGTTCTTGGTTCATGTGCTGTTGAAGCCTAAGTTTAAGGATTTTGAGCATAACCCATAAAGTGAGAACACTTTTCTGGTAGTTTGAACATTCTTTAGCACTGCCTTTCTTTGGAGTTAGGATGAAAACTGACATTTTCCAGTCTTGTGGCCACTGCTGAGTTTTGCAAACTTGCTGATATATTGACTGCAGCACTTTAATGGCATCATATTTTAGGATTTGAAATAGTTTACCTGGAATCTGATCAGCTAGTGGAATCCCACTAGATATATTGATGATAATTCTTCCTAAGGCCCATTTGACTTCACCCTGCAGGATATCTGGTTCTAGGTGAGTGACCACACCATCTTGGTTACCTGGGTCATCAAGATATTCTGTACATTTATTTTGTGTATTCTTGCCACTACTTCTTAATCTTTTCTGCTTCTGTTAAGTTTTTGCTGGCCCAAGCCCATGGGATCACAAAGAATTGGGCATGACAGAGTAACTGAATATACACACTTGACATAATATATATATGACAGTCCCGTAGAAGAAAAGGTATAGTCCTCACAGTCCTCACAGTCAACAAAACAGACCAAAATACAGTATTTGGTGCAATCTTAGAAACTACAGGATGATTTTAGTTCATTTCCAAGGCATATCACTCAACATCACAGTAATCCAAGTCTATGTCCCAAACGGTATTGTTGAAAAAGCTGAGATTGACCAGTTCTAAGAAAACATACAAGATCTTCTATAAATAACACCAAAAAAGATGTATTTTTCATCATAGGGGACTGAATGCAAAAAATAGGAAAATCAAGGAATATCTGGAGTAACAGATATTTGGCCTTGTACAAAATGATGCAAGGCAAAGGCTAACATAGTTTCATGAAGTGAACTCACTTGTCATAGCAAACACCCTTTTTCAACAACACAAGAGATGACTCTACACATGGAAATCAACAAATGGTCAATACCAAAATCACATTGACTATATTCTTTTTGAAATTTATATATTTTTGATTAAAGTGTAATTTGTATAGGACTTAGGAAACTCAATCCAGGGCTCTGTAACACCCTAGAGGGTTGGGAAAGGATGGGATATGTGAAGGAGTTTCAAGAGGGAGAGGACATATGTACATCTATGGCCAATTCATGTTGATATATAGCAGAAGTGAAAACATTGATTATATTCTTTGTAGCTGAAGTGGAGAAGCTCTATGTAGCCAACAAAAACAAGACCTGAAGATGACTGTGGCTCAGACCATGAGCTCAATATTGCAAAATTCAGGGTTAAATTGAAGAAAGTAGGGAAAATCACTAGGCCATTCAAGTATGACCTAAATTAAACTCTATGGTTATACAGTGGAGGTGATGAATAGATTCAAGGGGTTAGTTTTGGTATAGTGCCTGAAGAAATATTTACAGAGATTTGTAACACTGTATAGAAGACAGTGTCCAAAATCATCCCAAAGAAAATGAAATGCAAGAAGTCAAAGTGGTTGTCTTAGGAAACTTTACAAATAACTGAGGAAAGAACTGAAGTGAAAAGCAAAGGAGAAAGGGAAATATATACCAAACTGAATGCAAATTCCAGAGAATAGCAAGGAGAAACAAGAAGGCCTTCTTAAATGAACAATGCAAAGAAGTAGGGAAAAATAATAGAATGAGAAAGACTACAGATCACTTCAAGAAAATTGGAGATATCAAGGGAAAATTTCATGCACGGATGGACAAAATAAAAGAATGAAACAGTAAGGGCCTAACAGAGGCAGAAGACATTAGGAAGAGGTGGCAAGAATACACAGAAGAACTAAACAAAAGAAAAGGCCTAATGTCCTTGACAATTTTGGAAAACCATGATGGTGTAATCACTCACCTAGAGCCAGATATCTTGAAGTATAAAGTCAAGAGGGCCTTAGGAAGTATTACTAGAAACAAACAGTGGAGCTGAAGGAATTCTAGGTGAGCTATTTCAAATTCTAAAAGATGATGCTGGTAAAGTGTTGCACTCATTATGTCAACAAATTTAGAAAACTAAGCATTGGCTGTAGGACTGGAAAATGTCAGTTTTCATTCCAAGTTCAAAAAGGTAGTGCTAAATAATGGTCAAACTACCAGGCAATTGTGCTCATTTCATATTCTAGCAAGTTTATTCTAAAATTCCTTCAAGTAGGCTTCAGGAGTACATGAACCAAGGACTTCCAGATGTACAAAGAGAGTTTAGAAAAGGCAGAGAAACCAGAGATCAAATTGCCAACATTTGTTGGATCATAGAGAAAGCAAGGGAATTCTAGAACATCTACTTCTGTTTCACTGACTATGTGATAGCCTTTGACAGCGTGGATCACAAAAAACCTGGAAAATTCTTAATGAAATGGGAAAACCAGACCACCTTACCTATGTATGTCCTAAGAATCCTGTTTGTAAGAAGCAACCATTAGAAATTTACATGGAAAAACTGACTGGTTCAAAATTGGAAAAGTAGTACAAGGCTGTGCATTGTCACTCTGTTCATTTAACTTCTATGCAGAGTACATCATGAGAAATGCGTGGCTGGATGAATCACAAGGTGGAGTCAAGATTGCCAAGAGAAATATCAGCAACTTCTGATATGAAGATGATACCACTATAATGGCAGAAAGTGAAGAGGAACTGAAGAGCCTCTAGATGAGAGTCAAAGAAGAGAATGTAAAAGCTGGCTTAAAACTCAACATTCAAAAAATAAGATCATGGCATTTGCTCCCATCACTTCATGGCAAGTAAAAGGGGGAAAAGTGGAAGCAGTGACAAGATTTACTTTCTTGATCTACAAAATCACTGCAAACAGTGACTGCAACCATGAAATCAAAAGAAGCTTGCTCCTGGGAAAAAAAGCTATGACACACCTAGACAGCAAATTAAAAAGCAAAGACATCTCTGCGAACAAAAGTGTGTATAGTCAAGGCTGAGAGTTGGACTATAAAAAAAGATGAGTACTGAAGAATTAATGCTTTTGAACTGTGGTGCTGGAGAAAACTCTTGAGAGTCCCTTAGACTGCAAGGAGATCAAATAAGTCAAACCTAAAGGAAATCAACCCTGAGTATTCATTGGAAAGAATGGTGCTGAAGCTGAAGCTCCTATATTTGTCCACCTGTTGCAAATAACTGACCCATTGGAAAAGACCCTGATTGTGGAAAAGATTGAAGGAAAATGTAGAAGCAGGCGGCAGAGGATGAGGTTGTTAGATAGCATCACCAATTCACTTGTCAAGAATATGAGCTCACTCCGGGCATAATGAAGGACAGGGAAATCTGCCATGCTCCAGTCCATGGGGTCTCAGATAGTTGGCCATGACTTAGGGACTGAACAACAATAGCAACAAGCTTTTTAAGCTGCTCATCTACTAACTGTACTCTAAGCTTGCCTTTACCAATGAGATTTTTCTTTCGTAATTTTCTTATTTACTGTATGACCTTTTCTTTATCATGTTGAAAAGTTTCTTTAACACTATAAGTCCTGTTTAGTACTTATGATCTCTTTCAGCTTAACTTTTCTGTAAAACTCTCTTTTTTCCTTTGTGAGTGATAATATTGCTGGGTAGAGTATTCTTGGTTGTAGATTTTCTGCTTTTCATGACTTTGCATATTTCCTGCCACTCCCTTCTGGTCTGAAAAGTTTTTGCTGAAAAGTCAGTTGACAGTTTTATGAATGTTACCTTGTACATACATATTTGTTTTTCTCTTGTTTCTTTTAAGATCCTCTTTTTATTTTTAGCTCCCCTTGTGGCTCAGATGGTAAAAAATCTACCTGCAATTCAGGAGACCTGGGTTTTTTCCCCTACCCCTGATTTTCCCCTTACATCCTGTTCTACTGGTTGCTGAAGTTTGAAACTGTCTCAGAAACTGCCACACACTCTTACTGCAGGGTTAGGAAATCACATGCAATCTGTCACAGACACCAGGATGTCCATCTGTGGTCCACACATGAGGGCTCTGGGCACCAGGACACTTTGAACAGCTCTCTCTGCCACAGACAGATAGAGGTGTTGAGAAGTTTTCAACTTCAGCGTCACTTCCTTAGAGTGACAGTACCATGCAATGACAGTGCTGCCTCCAGAAATTTCAGAAAGTCATTGTGTCCCTGCCATCTCCCCCACCCCACTGCACCCCATCACCATCTTTATCTTTAAATTTTGTCATTTTAATTATATTTCTTGAAGTAAGTCACTTCGGGTTCCTCCTGTTTGGGACTCTCTGAGTTTCTGGCATCTGCATATTTGTTTCCTTCCACAAGCTAGGAAGTTTCTCATCCAATATTCTTCATATAGATTTTCTGTCCCTTTCTTTCTCTTCTCCTTCTTGGACTCCTATACTTCAAATTAGTATGCTTGATGTTGCCCCTGAGGTGTGAAACTATCCTTTTTTTTTTAAATTATTTTTCCTATTTTCTGTTCTATTAGAATTGTCTCTACTATTCTGTCTTCCAGATAACTGATTCTGTTAACACAGATTACTTCTGTGTTATCTAATTTACTGTTGAATGTTTCAAGAGAGTTTTTAATTTCATTTTTGTATTCCTCACTTCTCTTTTATATTTTTTATAGTTTCTAATTCTTTGTTAAAGTTCTCACTGTGTTTATCAATTCTTCTCCAGAGTTCAGAGAGCCTCTGTATAATCATTACCTTGACCTCTTATTGGACTGATTGCTTAACTCCATTTGTTTTAGTTCTTTTACTGTTTGATCTGATTTTTCATTTGAAATTTTTTGCTTTGTCTTGTCATTTAATCTAATTCTCTATATTTATTTCTTTTTTTAATTAATCAATATTGCTATTTAAACCTACACATTCTATTGTATTGTTTTTAAAAATTTGTATCAAAAGTACCGATTTCTTTTTCAATTATGAATTGAAGGAAAACTGTGGAAATTGAAGGAAAATTGAGAAACATGTGGAATGAATTTTGTGTAAAATTCTAAAGAAAAACAGATCAGTTGCCTAAAAAATATTATTATTTTTTTTTTACTTTAATAAGTGATAGGCTGAAATAATGTTGAGAAAACAAATATGCATGTGCAGAATGTCTGTCTTAATGAAAAGGAAGCTATATCTCAGGAAATAATTGAATGGTTTCATTAGGGGATGTGGAGCTGGCTCAGAATAGCAGGACAAAGAAACAAATTTATTTCTATGGTTAGATAGGTCCATTAACTCTGTCAATCTTTGTGAAGTTGCTTTATGGAGGAGATGTCCTGTGACACCTAGCAACACACTGTCCTTTGTCCACTAGAATTATATGCTCCAGGGCTGTACTCTATGTGGGCTACATGCACCCTTCTGTTGTGGTGGGGCTAACTACTTTAGGAGAGCTGGTAGGTGGCTTTTGTTCCCCAGACCTTGTAGTGTCTGAAATTTTCCTTGAGTGGTTGCTGCAAGCGTACTGGTGGGTGATGTGGAACCCTGGGAATGATGATTGTGATACCTGTTGGTGCACAAATGTTACAGGCCTGTAAGTTTATGGGGTAGGTTCCCCATTCTAATGACCATGCAACTTGGCAGCATTTGACAACTGCGGGGCTACTGGCAGCCTGGGCATTCTTCCTAGCTATCTATCCATCCTATCCATTCAGTCTGTCAACATATTACTGCTGTGAGCCCAATGGTAGATGCAGCAAGCACTCAATGCTAATAGAGGAAGTGTTCTAAAATGGCACTTGCTAGTGCAGGTGCTCCAGTTGTCTCTTGTCTCTCTGAGAGACTAAGTTCAGTAAGTAGGTCTGACCCAGACACAAACTACTGCCTATGCACTGGAACTTAAAGCATGTGAAATTTTGTGTGTGCCCTTTAAGAGTGGAGTCTCTATTTTCTATAGTTTTCTATATCTTCCAAATATAAATTCCATAGGTTTTCAAAGCCAAATGTCCTGAGGGCTTGTCTTCATGTTTCAGGACCTCTAGGATGGGGATCCCCTTGTGGTGCATGGACAACTAAATCTTCAGGGAGAGTCTTGCAGGTTTGAAAGCCCTTCAGTTTGTGTGTAATTGACCTAGGGGTGTAAGTCCTAATTAGACTATATCTCCACCTCTTTTACCCATCTCTATGTGGCTCTTTCTTTACATCTTTATTGTAGAAAAACTTTTCAGCTAGTCTTCAAGTCATTCTCACTGATAGGTGCTTTCTAAGTAGTTATTATTTTATTGTGCCCATGTGTAGAAGTGAGTTCAAGATCTACCACCTTGATCCTGCTCCTGGGCTTTTTATATCTTATTAAAGGAATCTGGATAATCTGGAAAGCCATATATGGACAAGTCTTCTAAATGTGACCATGTCATTATTTGGAGACAAACAATCCCTTTTGGACAGAGGAGAAGTGTCTCATGCTCAGCACACCTCAAATTATATCTTGCAAACAGCCTTTCTGCTGATTGCTGACTTAAAAGATCAGCTCAGTTTTACCTCCCGCTTTTTTCAACATTTCCTTCATTTGATCAGGTTTCTATGTTTTTTATTGATATCATCCAGTACTGCCTTCTCAACTCTTCTATTTTTTATCTCCTTTCTCTCTTTTGTTCCTGTTAGTGATACTCCTCCAAATCTATTCAAAAAGTGTTTCCCCTGAACATTTGCCATGAGTAATACTGTCCCTCTTCTATCGTGGTAATTTTGAGCTGCAGTTCTAACAATATGTAGTTATTGGGTTTTATTTTACTGATGTTGCACATCCTTAATTGAAATTCTTCTTCAGTATTTTCTTTATGTGTACATTCAATCAGTGATGAAAATCTATGTAGTAAATTGTATAAGTGAAACTTTCTCAATGGCAATACAAATACCTGTAAAATCTGCTACTTCCATAAAACAATGATAACACTAAAACAGTCAAGTGAAATGTTTAATAACTTGGGAAATTAAGCAAAGTCTTAGAAAAATACAAGGAGCATTTATTCAAGAGAAAGCACCAAATATCAGAAAGACTAGGATGTTCTCTCTAGTCTCAAGGCAGGCTTAAGGAACAGTCTCCTAAACATGTTAATTAGTTAGTCAAACTAGAAACTGGTAAACCAGCTACCTAGCAACCACCAAAGTGGGACAGGCAAAAATTAGATTTCATCAAAATATCCCATACCTCAACATAATAAAAGCACATATGTAAGAAAATAACAGCTAATATCATACTCATTGGTAAAAAGGTGAAAGCATTCCTTCTATGATCAAGAATACAAGGATGCCCACTCTACTCACGTTTATTCAACACAGTTTTAGAAGCCCTAGCTGCAGTAATCAGAGAAGAAAAATAAAAGGAATCCAAGTTAAAAAAAAAAAAAGCAAAATTGTCATGGTTTGCAGAGATATAATGTTGTATATATATATATATATATATATACAACATATATAAAACTTTAAAGATTTTACAAGAAAACTGCTAAAGCTCATCAATGCATTTTATAAAGTAGCAGGATAAATATATTAATGTACAGAAGTCACTCGCACTTCCAAAATCTAACAATAAACAGTTGCAAAGAGAAATTACTGGGACAATCCAGAGGGATAGCATGGTGAGGGATGTGGGAGGAGGATTCAGAATGTGAGAACACATGTATATATGTGGCTTGCTGCTACTGCTGCTGCTAAGTCGCTTCAGTTGTGTCTGACTCTGTGCGACCCCATAGACGGCAGCCCACCAGGCTCCCCCGTCCCTTGGATTCTCCAGGCAAGAACACTGGAGTGGGTTGCCATTTCCTTCTCCAATGCCGGAAAGTGAAAAGAGAAAGTGAAGTCGCTCAGTCCTGTCCGACTCTTAGTGACCCCATGGACTGCAGCCTACCAGGCTCCTCCTCTGTCCATGGGATTTTCTAGGCAAGAGTACTGGAGTGGGGTGCCATTGCCTTCTCTGATATATGGCTTATTCATGTTGAATTATGGCAGAAACCATAACAGTATTGTAAAGTCATTCAGTTCAGTTCAGTCCCTCAGTTATGTCTGACTCTTTGCGACCCCATGGACTGCAGTAATGCAGAGTTCCCTATCAATCACCAACTCCAGAGTTTCCTGGAGAAAGCACTTAGCTTTCTTTTTGTCCAACTCTCACATCCATATATTAATACTGAAAAAAACAAAGCTTTGACCAAACGGACCTTTGTTGGCTTTGTTGACTTTGTAAAGTCATTATCCTCCAATTAAAATAAATAAATATACATTTTTTTAAACAAAGAGGAATTATGACAAATTCATTTATTATTTCTCACAAAACTAGAAGAAATAATTTTAAAATTTGTATGGAAAGGCAAAAGATGCCAAAAAGCCAAAGTGACCTTGGTAAAGAGGACCAGATCTAGAGGAATTATACACTCTGACTTTAGGCTATAATACAAAGCTACAGTAATAAACACAGTGTGGTAATGACACAAAAATGGACACACACAAAAATGGGATGTGAATAGAGAGCCCAGAAATAAAGCCATACACTTATGGCCAATTAATCTATGCCAAAGGAGACAAGAGTATACAGTGAAGAAAAGGCAATCAATTCAATAAGTGTTGCTGCAGAAACTGAACAGTTACATGTAAAAGAACAGAGCATTTCCTGACACCATATACAAAACCAATTAAAATAGACTTAAGATTTCTACATAGCACCAGATGCTATAAAACTCCTAAAAGAAAATATAAGCATATCATTCTTTGACATAAATTGCAGCAGTATGCTTTATTTGACTCCTCAGTACAGTTCAATCGCTCAGTTATATCTGACTCTTTGCAACCCCATGGCCTGCAGTGCACCAGACCTCCCAGTCCATCACCAGGTTCTGGAGGTTACTCAAACTCATGTTCATTGAGTCAGTGATGCCATCAATCCATCTCATCCTCTGTTGTCCCCTTCTCCTCCTGCCTTCAATCTTTCCCAGCACCAGGGTCTTTTCCAATGAGTCAGTTCTTCACATCAAGTGGCCCAAGTATTGGAGATTCAGCTTCAGTATCAGTCCTTTCATGAATATTCAGGATTGATTTCCATCAGGATTGCCTGGTTTGATCTCCTTGCAGTCCAAGGGACTCTTAAGAGTCTTCTCCAACATTACAGTGTGAAAGCATCAATTCCTCAGCACTCAGCTTTCTTTAAAGTCCAACTCTCACATCCATACATGACTATTGGAAAAAACCATAACTTTGACTGGAGGGACCTTTGCTCACAGAGCAATGTATCTGCTTTTTAATATTCTGTCTATGTTTGTAATAACTTTTCTTCCAAGGAACAAGCTTCTTTTAATTTCATGGCTACAGTCATCATCTTCAGTGATTTTTGAAGCCAAACCCCCGCAAAAAAAAAAAAAAAAAAAAAAAAAAGTCTCTCACTATCTCCATTGTTTCCACATCTATTTGCCATGAAGTGATGGGGCCAGATGTCATGTTCATAGTTTTTTTTTTTAATTAATTAATTTTAATTGGAAGCTAATTACTTTACAATATTGTAGTAGTTTTTGCCATACATTGAGTTTTAAGCCAACTTTTCACTCATGTCTTTTACTGCCATAAGGTTGATGTCATCTTCATATCTCAGGTTATCAATGTTTCTCCTGACAATCTTGATTCCAGCTGACAATCTTGATTCCAGCTTGTGCTTCATCTAGCCTGGCATTTCACATGACATCCTATGCATATAAGTTAAATAAGCAGGGTGACAATATACACTCCTGATACACTCCTTTTCCAAATTGGAACCTGTCTGTTGTTCCATGTCCAGTTCTAACTGTTGCTTCCAGACCTGCATACAAATTTCTCGAGAGGCAGCTCAGGTTGTCTGGCATTCCCATCTCTTAAGAATTTTCCAGTTTGTTGTGATCCACAGTCAAAGGCTTTGGCATAGTCAATAAAGCAGAAATAGATGTTTTTTCTAGAACTCTTTTATTTTTTGATGATCCAATGGATGTTGGCAATTTGATCTGTTTCCTCTGTCTTTTCTAAACCCAGCTTGAATATCTGGATGTTCACAGTTCACATACTGTTGAAGCCTGGCTTGGAGAATTTTGAGCATTACTTTACTAGTGTGTAAGATGAGTGCAATTCTGCAGTAGTTTGACCATTCTTTGATATTGTCTTTCTTTGGGATTGGGATGAAAACTGACCTTTTCCAGTCCTGTGGTTACTGTTGCATTTTCCAAATTTGCTGGCATATTGAGTGCAGCATTATCTTTTAGGATTTGAAATAGCTCAACTGAAATTCCATCACCTGCACTAACTTTGTCCGTAGTGATGCTTCCTAAGGCCCAGTTGCAGTTTTGACTTGCATTTCTCTAATAATTAGTGATACTAAATATCTTTTAAAGTGCCTTTTGGCCATCTGTTTGTTTTCTTTGGAGAAGTGTTTTTTAAATCTTCTGTTAATTTTTTGATTGGACTCTTTGTCTTTTTGATATTGAACTGCATTAGCTATTTGGAGATTTTGGACATTTTCATTAATCCCTTTTCAGTAGTGAGAGATTCATTTACTAGGCAGGTTGATAAGAAGTCTAGGGGTCCCCAAGGAGATAGGGGTCTGGAATTCTCAAGGAGGAAGAAAGGACAAACTTTTTTCCCCTCTACATTCCTCAGGATTATATAACAATAATGTATTCTGTGAGGACAGTCTCTGGAAAAAACTTTCCAGCTAATCCCATTATCTTAAAATGTAAATTATGGGAGTAGGTCTAGTGAGGTCCTTACAACCTCCAGACATTCTTTTGATTCACTGTAATAACTAATTGGAGAGTGTATAAATCCATTGCTAACACTAGCAAGGGGGTACTCTTTCTGACCTCTTTTGATGCCTATGTCAGAAGTTTTCTCTATCTCCTTCATACTTTAATGAAAACTTTATTACACAAAAGCCCTGAGCAATCAAGTCTCATCTCTGGCCCCAGATTGAATTCTTCTCCTCCGGAGGCCAAGAATCACAGTGTCTTTTCATGATTCAGCAACAACCTTTTAGTAGCATTGTTTACAAATATTTTCTCCCATTCTCTAGGTTGTCTTTTTGTTTTGTTTATGACTCCCCTTGCTGTGCAAGTCTTTAAATTTAATTAGGTCCCATTTGTTTATTTTTGTTATATTTCCATTACTCTAGGAGACAGATCCAAGAAGACTATTGGTACAATTTATGTCAAAGACTGCTCTATGTTCTCTAGAAATTTTATCATATCCAGTCTTACATTTATGTTTTTAATTCGTTATAAGCTTATTTTTGTATAATAAATGGTGTGAGAAAATTCTAATTTCATTCTTTACATGAAGCTGTCTAATTTTCTGCCCAGCACTTATTGAAGAGACTGGCTCTTCTCCATTGTATATTCTTCCCTCCTTTGTCATAGATTAATTGGCCATACGCATGGGGGTTAATTCCTGGGCTTTCTCTCCTAGTCCATTGATCTGTATTTATGTTTTGTGCCGTTATCATACTGCAAAATGTGATACCCCCTCACAGCATTCAGAATAAGAAACATCAAAAAGTTTATAAATAATAAATGCTGGAGAGTGTGTGGAGTCAAAGAAACCCTCCTCTACTGTCAATGGCAATGTAAATTGATACAGACACTATGGAGAACAGTTTATATAAGTGAGTCACTTTGTTGTACATCTGAAATTAACACAACATTGAAAATCAGCTATATTTCAATAAAATTCTTTAAAAATATAATAATAATTTGAAAAATTGAAATAATATTATAATGGAAAATGATTTTAATATATAAACATAATTTTATAATACTTCTCAAAATGTTTATTTTATAGTGGAGCATACTTGATTACCAGTGCTGTGTTAGTTTCAAAGTGATTCAGTTATATGTATACTGAAGGAGTCCCTGGGCCTAGAAAAGAAAATAAAAACTTCAGAGGCCTTCACTGACATCAGGCCTGGAGAAAGAAGGTAAGGACTTCAAGGGCCCTTGCTGAACCACCTGACTTTGGGGATAACAAAACTGAACTTTAAGCCCCACCCCAATACACCAGGCAGATCACATCAACCCAGGGCCCTCCACCCCTGCCTGACCTTCCAGCCCCTTGCTCAACTGCAACTGCCATCTCAGCTAAAAATTATCCAAAACCTGACTAAAAACCTCCCTTATCATTTCCACAAACCCCCCCTTAAATATGAAGCCTCCTTGATCCGTCGCATGCTCAGCCTGGTTGTTAAGCTGACTGTCACCCCTCCTTGTGTAAATAAAGGTAACCTGTCACCGTTGAGGTCATCTTCCTTTCTTCATTGCCTCGTTTTGAGTAATACTTTACATATACAGGTATCTATTCAAGTTATTTTTATATCTTCTTTCAATAAACACAGATTCACTAAAGAATGATGTCAGTGAAGCTTTTTATCAACTTGTGACACAAAAATAAAATGGTAGTAATCATATTGCAACTTCAGATTTCTTTTTTTGTTTTTAAATTTTCATTCAGTATAACAAAACTTCCCCAAATTCCTATATAGCTATTTTATATAAAGAGCTAATACTGATTTTATATTAATAAGTTTATTGTAGGGAAAGTAATTTAGCCTTTTTCTCTTTCCCTTTTCTTCTTCTTTTTTTTTCCTCTCCTTTCCTCTCACCCTCCCTTTTTTGTCCTAAATTTCCTTCTTTTCTTCCCATTTCCTTCTTTACTTCTTTGTTTCCTTGCTTTCTTCAGCCAGTAAACATTTATTGAGCATCTACAAAATACATTACAATGTGCTAGATACAAAATGGAGTTGGGTCATATGAGAAATACAAAAGGAACAAGGGAGACCAATGGAAAATGCCAAAGTAGAGAATACTAAAAACTATTTTAGAGAAAGAAACACTCATTGAAATGACCACTCACTCCCCATTACTACATCAGAAAATCAAAATCTCAGGTTACCACTACAGAAAGATGTTATTGTCCTCAAATACAATAAGTAATTTAAAAATCTATTTTGGACACAATAAGTATTATACACTTAGCTAAATAATTTTGAAAGGTTTTTTTTTTTTTTTTAACCTTTCTGGAATATTAAATACTGATTACAAGAAATGCCACTCTTTGGGCAATTTGGAAAACTGAATATAGTTAAACAATTTTCAAGATCATTTCTAGTTCAATTATCTATGGTTTTTGATAGCTCCTCTCAATATGCAAGGAAAACATCTCACCTACTCTATTCATAATCAATCCAAAGGGGGCTTGCCAAGTCCAGTGCATAAATAGGAAAAAACAAACCATGCATTTCAAAATAATGAATTCATAACCATAAAGACATTTACAAAGAAAGGTGCAAAAAGCTCTGTAGCCCAGGGTAGCAGTAAAATAAGCACTGCAATTTGCACGCATTTCTATGAGACTATTTATTCATTTAACTCTTTTACTCATTAAAAACAAAAGTAGTTAGCATAACAACTGTCACCATCTCCTTAGGCTGAAACAGTGATTAACTTTGAGATCTTCAGTCTTAAAAAAAAAAGAAAAATATCAAGCATCAAGGGAATCACTCTTTTTAAAGTTCTAAGGCCCTTGCATTATAAATCCCAATGAATATCTGTAATTCCACTGTAGAGATAGTTTGAAAAGTTATACATATTTTCTATTCTTCCTTGGTTATTTCAAGGGCATAAGGGCATATGAGAGCGAAGAAGGTGATATCTACAGATGATGTTATGTGACAGAACAAAATCTTCACCTTTATGCAGAGAAGATCCTAGGCTAGATGGAAAAATATTTAAAGCTTGTCTTCTTAGCTTTCTTTGCTCATTTCATCTGTCCTTTCCTTATACCTAAGTCCATCCCTCTTCCTAAGCATATCTTCTTATAAGAAAGTTATTTTACTGTCCTCTTTCTGTATATAAAATAATTTATTCAAGTTGATCCTAACTCCAACGTATGAGTGAGAATGTTATCCTCTCAGGGTATTTTGGGTTTTAATAGAATAATTGATATTGCATAAAGAATCTTGGTGGAAATGTGAATTGTGTTCTTTTTCTCTAAAGTGCTCTATGGCTTTGGATAAGACCCCACCCCATGCGTATTTTTGAACCAGATTGTTTATTTTCAGTGGAGTTTGTCATGCTTCAATGACAGAGTATGTAACAATGTGTATATAACAGTGGTATATGACAATATAAGGGGCGGTAGCTTTCAAAAATCGCACAGGTGACTCTATTTTTTAGGGTTTTTTTTTTTGTTGTTGTTGTTGTTGTTTTTAAAGGAATCTCCTATTGACTTGAAAATAGTCACAACCTAAAAGTTGAGGGTTATGTTTTATTCAGTGGGAATTTTTAGGACATCAAGCCCAGGAGACACTATCTCACATCATCCTGAGAGAATTGTTAATTAAAGGAAGCCAGATATCTCAAAGTAAGGGATTTTATGCTTTTCTACGGATTGGAGGATGTAAGAGTCTGGGCTCAATTAAATCATTTCTTTCATATGCATCTAAGCTATCTGGGGCCAGTACCCTGTTTTTCACACTGTGAAAAAATTATTTGACATTCACCATAGGCGGCGGCTGCAGTCTAATGGCTGCCAGATGACAGGTATTCTTCTCATTCCCCAATGCCCTTTAGGGCTCATATTGGAGAGCTAAAAGTTGAAAACTGTAACATCCTTGTTTACCTATATGGCAGGAAATACTCCATTTCTCACTCCATAGTGTACTCCATGGAGGCTACACCAATTTACATTAGTACCAATAGTGTAGGAAGGTTCCTTTCTCTCCACACCCCCTCCAGCATTTATGATTTATAGACATTTTTATGATGGCCATTCTGACTAGTGTCAGGTGATATCTCATTATAGTTTTGATTTATATTTCTCTAATATTTAATGATATTGTTCATTTTTTCATGTGCTTCATGGCCATCTGTATGTCTTCTTTGGAGAAATGTCAGTTTACCTGGGAGCATGTTGATAACATATTCCCATTGGAAGGACTGATGCTGAAGCTGCAATATTTTGGCCACCTGATGCAAATAGCTGACTCATTGGAAAAGTTTGTTAGCTGGGAAAGATTGAAGGCAGAAGGAGAAGAGGGTGACAGATGATGAGATGGTTGGATAACATCACTGATGCAGTGAACATGAACTTGGGCACACTCTGGGAGATGGCAAGGGACAGGAAAGCCTGGCATGCTAGAGTCCATGCAGTCGTGAAGAGTCAGACACAACTTGGCAATTGAACAGGAATATATCATGAACAGATGCACACTATCATATATAAATTAGATAAACAAGAAGAATTTACTGTAAAGCAAAGGGAACTATATTCAATATCTTGTAAGAAACCATAATGGCAAAGATTAAAAAAAAAAAAAAGTAATATAAGAACTATTGAATAAAAAAGTCACAGCCTAAAAACTGCTGGACTGGATGAAGCACAAGCTGGAATCAAGATTTCTGGGAGAAATATCAATAACCTCACATATACAGATGACACCACCCTTTTGGCAGAAGGCAAAGAAGAACTAAAGAGCCTCTTGATGAAAGTGAAAGAGAAGAATGAAAATTTTTGCTTAAAACTTAACATTCAGCAAACTAAGATCATGGCATCCAGTCCCATCACTTCATGGCAAATAGATGGGGAAACAGTGGAAACTGTGACAAACTTTATTTTGGGGGGCTCCAAAATTACTGCACATGGTGACTGCCTCCATGAAATTAAAAGACGTTTGCTCCTTGGAAGAAAAGTTATGACCAACCTAGACAGCATATTAAAAAGCAGAAATATTACTATGCCAACAAAGATCCATCTGGTCAAAGCTGTGATTTTTCCAGTAGTCATGTACGGATGTGAGAGATGGATAATAAAGAAAACAGAGAGCCAAATAACTGATGCTTTTGAATTGTGGTGTTGGAGAAGAGGCTTGTGAGTCACTTGGACAGCAAGGAGATCCAACCAGCTTATCCTAAAGGATATCAGTCCTGAATATTCTTTGAAAGGACTGATGCTGAAGCTGAAACTCGAATACTCTGGCCACCTGATGCAAAGAACAGATTCATTTGAAAATACCCTGATGCTGGGAAAGATTGAAAGCAGGAGACAGAGGATGAGATGGTTGGATGACATCACCTACTCAATGGACACGAGTTTGAGTAAGCTCCAGGAGATGGTGATGGACAGGAAGGCCTGGCATGCTGCAGTCCATGAGGTCCATGGAGTTGGACACGACTGAGCGACTAAACAGAACTGAACTGAAAAACAGAGTTATATTTTATTTGGTGGAAATATTTAGAACTTTAAGTTTGGGAGATGGCATCTCATGTCACCCTGAAAGAATGACTCTGAGGAAGCAGAAGGGAGCTTGGCATGGGGGTAGGGTGTGGAAGAGTCAAGATATATAGAAGACTGTAGCAAAAGGCAGGTAGTCTGAACATCAAAGGATTATTTTTAATTAAGGAAAACTAGATATAAAGTTAAGGAATTTAGTGCCTTTCTATGTTCAGGGCTTCTCAGGTTGCTCAGCTGATAAAAAAATCCACCTGCAATGTGGGAGACCTGGGTTTGATCCTTGGGTTGGAAAGATCCCCTGGAGTAAGGCATGACAACCCACTCTAGTATTCTTGCCTGGAGAATCCCTATGGACGAGGAATCTGGTAGACTACTCTTCATGGGTTCATGAAAAATCAGACACGACTGAGTGATTAAACATGTGTATGGGAAGATGCAAGAGTCTGGACTCACTAAAATCATTCTTTCATATGCATCTTAGCTATCTGAGGCCAGTATCCTGCTTTTTTCACTCCAGACTGAGGTCCTCAGTGCTCATGGTAGGGAGTCATGATGGCTGCCAGATAGCAGGTATTGTTCTTCCTGAGTTCCCTCTGGGCTCATAAATTCAAATTTGGCAGGGTGGAATCACTGATGAATGTGACATCCTTGTCTATTGATATAGCAGGAAGTAATCCATTTCTCAAAGCTAACAGAACATTGTAAATCAACTATATCTCAATAAAAGTTTTTAAAAGCCCCCTCAAAATGTTACAGGTAATCTGAAACATCTCCACACCTGGTATTTTCTTCCCTCTATATATACACATTCCCAGATGAGAATCACTTAGACTCAAAAATGTTGAAGGCATTTTTGCTACTAACTACATGATAGATAATGTATACTAGCACTTACATATTTGTGTCTCACTCAAATACTGTTATTTTTACTCAAGAAGATTATAGAAATACAAATAATACTGACATTTCTTTAAGGAAAGTTTTGAGTCTGCTTTGATGTACAAAAACAATTTTTTCATTGTGTATGTTAACTATTTATTCAATTTATTAACAATAAAAATTAGACAGAGATGTATGGAACAGTCATTTGGACTCTGTTGGAGAGGGCGAGGGTGGGATGTTATGGGAGAATGGCATTGAAACATGTAAGTTATCACATGTGAAACAAACCGCCAGTCCAGGTTTGATGCATGATACAGGGTGCTTGGGGCTGGTGCACTGGGATGACCCAGAGGGATGGCATGGGGAGGGAGGTGGGAGGGGGGTTCAGGATGGGGACCACATGTACACCCATGGTGGATTCATGTCAATGTATGGCAAAACCAATGCAGTATTGTAAAGTAAAATAAATAAATAAATAAAACTGGAAAATTATATCAAAAACAGTAAAAACTAATAATAGAGATTTATGATCAGTAGCAAATTGCTTATCACATTTCTCACAATGAATTTCTCACAAATGAAACTAACCAGTGAATACTAAAACAAAGCAAAACAGAAACCCTTGCTACTCCTTAAGATGTGTGATTTAAAAGTTTTATTTATTTCTAGTGGTAAGAATTTCAAGTTCTGAATCAGACGAATAAGGAAGATATTTGGGAATAAGGTGCTCTACTGGTATATTCTAAAGCACTCTACACTGGCACCCCCTTAATTGATGTTTGCATGATATTTGTTGTGGTTGTTTGGGGATACATCAATACAAATATATATTTTATGATGCATATACTTATGGGTCTTCTTTCCTAGATTTAAATCACACATCTCCCATTTACTATTTTTATTATGTGTGCAAACACCTTTTCCTTTCTTAACCTCAATTTTTTCACAAAAGTAATATGAGGATGATGATGTCTATCTTATACAGAGTTATTTTGAAGATTAAGTTAAATAACATAGTGGTACTTGCTTCATAGACTCTCTCTAAATCTGGAGAGTTATATGGAAGAAATTGTAAGAGCTCAGCAAATAGACAATAAACATTGTATATCTATTCCAGTGAGGTAAGCACTTAATATTTCTAGCTAGGACCAGAAAGTGTCATTATTCTAGGTTGGGCCAATTTAGACATGATAATTGACAAGGAACAATTGCAGACCTTAATATAATTAATGCTTAAATGAAATAGTTCTAAGTTAGCTAGATTTTCTAGTAGTTCTCAACCTAAGTTGAATGTTAAAATCACATGGAAGTGCTTTTATAAAATGTTCATCAGGGCCCAATCCATGTTGATTAAATCTGAATCCATGGGAACTGGTACCAGAGCAACACTATTTTCTTTAAGCTTCCTTGGATAAATGTTATGTGCAACCAGGATTGAGAGCCACTGCAGTTAGGTAATTCTGCAAAGTTTTCAAAATTGTTTTTTCGCCTAGTTTCCCAGTGCTTCCTTTTTTTCAGGTTACCTGATAAAGAATTACATTGATTAACTTAGAATGAAGAGGTTTAGGAATGAATTTCAATAAAATTTCTAGCCCTATAAAATCAGGGCTTGAGTTCTATCCTGCCATAATCCTGACACACTGCACACTAGATGGAGCTATGTGACTTTCCTGGTGCTCCTTGTGCACGTGTAAGAATTTAAACTGTAAGAGAGAGTTTTCAGTTCTCACTGGGTTTCCCTGATGGAGAGAAAGTGAGTCTCTGCTTCTCAGTTGTTCTTCTGGGGGCAATTATGGCATTCTAATCAAACTCTATATAGCACTTGGGCAGCATTGCTCTGGTGTTGTGGCATAGAGTAGCTCTGCTGCTAGATTCTGAATGATGAGGAATATAAGGTCACAACTTTTTTTTTTTTTCTTTATTTCCTAAACAAGGTGTTTTTTGTCTGTTGATTGGAATCAGGGAAAATGTAATCTATAGATTTGCTTGTAAGAACATCCAATTCAAATACTATAGTAGATTGAATGCCAAAAAAAAAAAAAAAAAAAAAAAGGCTTACTTCTCCAGCTCTCCCTATATTCATGCCCTTGGCAGTTGATTTTGCCCCAATTATCCTCAAGTGATGGAATCTAGTTCTCAGTTATTTAGCCTGGGCTGACCTTCTGACTTGCTTTGGTCAACAGACTGAAAGAGGTAAAACAATGTGCTGATTCAGAGCCTAGGCTCTTTTCACATTTCTGTTCTCCATCTTGAAACCCTAACTTTTCATGAGAATACAGACATTGAGAAACCATGTGAAGGAGTCATAGACATGAACCATAGTGACCTGCAAGATTGCTGAAGACACAAGACCAAAACCAACTGAGATCTCTCAACCATTTCCCTGATCAGTAGAGATGCTTAGCCTATCAGTAGACTAATTAAAATTATTAGTATTATTACTTTTGAATAATTGATACTGTTTAATAAAAGTAAATGTATTGCTACTGATAAACATTTATTTGCTTGTTTCCTTAAATAACTGAGATTTGGGATGGTTTGTTACACAGTAATAGTTAACTGATACCAATATATTAACAGTGATTAAAAACCTTTTATCCAGAAAAAATAATATGTTCATAAAATAAGAAGCATAAAATCACTGAGATGATTGTTTTATCCCCAAATCTCTCTTCCACTGGTGTTAGAAATGGACATTTGATGTTAATTTTGTCTTTATTACTCCTTATTGCTAAAGCTGAAACTCCAGTTCTTTGGCCACCTCATGCGAAGAGTTGACTCATTGGAAAAGACTCTGATGCTGGGAGGGATTGGGGGCAGGAGGAAAAGGGGACGACAGAGGATGAAATGGCTGGATGGCATCATCGACTTGATGGATGTGAGTCTGAGTGAACTCCAGGAGATGGTGATGGACAGGGAGGCCTGGTGTGCTGCGATTCATGGGGTCGCAAAGAGTCAGACATGACTGAGAGACTGAACTGAACTGAGTGATGATTCACTTAAAGGAAAATGATCAGAATTACAAATTAAAATTTCTTCATTCATCTGCCTGATCCATTATAACTACTTTAGTAAAAAAAAAAAATCCACTTTGTGCACTACTGGATCTTTATTGTACTTGGCACATAATAGGTGCTCAATAGATCCTTGAATGTGTGAATGAGTAAACAGATGCTGTAACAAGTATCTGAAAATAGGAAAAGAGATTGATAATGCTCAGAATAAAAGACAAAGGACTTGGGAAGAGTGTGATAACTTCCTGAAAAAAATTTTTTTTCAGATTTCCACAGGAAAATTCATGTCAGCTTTTGATAGCAAGGAGTTAACAATTAGTAAGCTCCTCATTACAAGCAGAAGCTAAGTGATCATCCATTAGCGCTCCGGTGGAATGCTTTCACTGGATTAAAGGTTCAACTTCAAAGGATCTTTCCCACCTGAAGGTGCTGAAAATACCAGTACTTTTTAGGAATACCATAGTTATTACTTCGTGTTTAAATTAAAATTTGCAGAAGACTTCTTGTCTTGCTGGTTTCATCATTATGAGAATCAGTCCAATATATTAAATATATTCTGTAGCAGGATAGAGCCCAACAGGCTTTGGCAGACAAATCTGGGCTCAATTTCTGGCTATGTTACTTAAAAATAACAGACAATTTATTTAACCATTCAGAAATCAGTTGTCACATCTATAAAATGGGGATGATAGAAATTACACCTAGGATAAAGAAATATTATTAAATAGATAAAGCATTATTCTCAGCAAATAATAAAAGCTCAGCTAATATTGATACACATTTTACTATTATATGCATTTGATTGTTATTATAACCTGAGAGGGAGATCAAAAAACAAAAAAAAGTGAGAGCCATTGGGACATCTATTTTCCAGCTTGGTATGGCTAAGTGGCTAAGTCACTACCGTCGTGTCCAACTCTGTGTGACCCCATAGACAGCAGCCCACCAGGCTCCCCTGTCCCTGGGATTCTCCAGACAGGAACACTGGAGTGGGTTGCTATTTCCTTCTCCAATGCATGAAAGTGAAAATTGAAAGGGAAATCATTCAGTTGTGTCTGACTCTTTGCGATCCCATGGACTGCAGCCTACCAGGCTCCTCTGTCCATGCGATTTGCCAGGCAAGAGTACTGGAGTAGGGTGCCATCGCCTTCTCCAAGTTTGTTATAAATTGTACCTATTTATATAAAGCCACTTTTACATATCTTTGTGAACCTGATTGTATTAATATCAGGTTCCCTTGAATACTTTGGAGTTTATTGTGTCTCTTATGAGAATAAAACTGCTATAAAGATTGTCTGCCACAGTAGGCAGGCAAGTCTTTATGGGAATCTCTTAGTTTCATCAGAGGTGAGTTTGTTTTGCTCATTGATTGTGAGAAAGGGGATTCTCAGCTTATGTTTATTTGGGTTACACAGAATTCTTGTGATAATTTTGGTCAATAGTGACAACTTTTTTTATCTCCAGAACTAGAGCACTTGAGGATAAGTGGCCACAGGCACAAGTTCCTGGCCTTTACACACCCTCAATTCTGTGGAAAATTCAAATAGCAAAATATGTCAAGCAGAAATGTGTCTTTACTGAGACACATTATATTTCCCCCCCATTTTTTTCACTCATATCAACTATTCTCTCTATCTATAGACACCATCTCTTATTCCTGCAATATTTCCACTTTATCTTGCCTTCAACATACTGGCAGGAATTCCCTCAGTTCAGTTCAGTCGCTCAGTTGTGTCCCACTCTTTGTGACCCCATGAATCACAGCACACCACGCCTTCCTGTCCATCACCAACTCCTGGAGCCTACCCAAACTCATGTCCATTGAGTTGGTGATGCCATCCAACCATCTCATCCTCTGTTGTCCCCTTCTCCTTCTGCCCTCAACCTTTCCCAGCATCAGGGTCTTTTCAACTGAGTCAGCTCTTCACATCAGGTGGCCAAAGTATTGGAGTTTCAGCTTCAGTATTAGTCCTTCCAATGAATATTCAGGACTAATTTACTTTAGAACTGACTGGTTGGATCTCCTTGCAGTCCAAGGGACTCTTGAGAGGCTTCTCCAATACCACAGTTCAAAAGCATCAATTCTTCTGTGCTCATCTTTATAGTCCAACTCTCACATCCATACAAGACTACTAGAAAAACCATAACCTTGACTAGACGGACCTTTGTTGGCTAAGTAGTGCCTCTGCTTTTCAATATGCTGTCTAGGTTGCTCATAACTTTCCTTCCAAGGAGTAACTGTCTTTTAATTTCATGGCTGCAGTCACCATCTGCAATAATTTTGGAGCCCAAAAAGTTACGTCTGTCACCATTTCTGCTGTTTCCTCATCTATTTCCCATGAAGTGATGGTACCAGATGCCATGATCTTAGTTTTCTAAAAATACTTAAAAGAACGCAGATTTCCAATATACTAGGAGGCTTTACTGAGACCTAATTCCTCAAGGCTATAGACCATGGGTCTATCAGAGATGGAAGGGACCTGAGAGATTTTCTTCAGGAGCACTGAGTTATGCAGGAAGATGGTAGAATGTGACACAAGATGAGTGATGTAGATAACAGAAGAATGTATATCTTGCCAAATAGCATTCCAAACACTTATTTAAAAACCATGATAAAGCCAAGTAAAATCCTTCTAAAGTCTAGATTATGCTTTCTTGGCCTTGACTTGTGGTCTCACAAAGCCCAAATGAAAGTATCTCTAATATTGCAATCCTGGAATCTCTGGCAAGTAGTGTTAAGATAACTTGGGACTGTAGGACAGTTGGAATCCCTTCAAAGACTCCTCAAGATTTTATCAATAAACCTGGAAATTACACTCTGGGGATTATCTTGGTTATCATCTCAGTTAAATTATTCCTAAAGACTTTTTTTCTAAGAGAATTCCAAAAGACCCCTTTCTTGCTACTTCTAAATTCATTGCTAGCTCTTGCCACTCCCCACAGATGGATTGCATTTATTCATCTGGATTGCAGAGCTGTAATGTGATATTCTAGAGAGGTGACTGATGTTAGCTAGGTCTCCAGCTTCTCCTTTCAGAACTATGCCCCTTGGAGCTCTAATTTGAATGAACTGTCAAGGACTTATTGCCCACTGATGCTTAGATGCACTACCTTTCGACGTCTCTGAGCTCTGATTAGCCTTCCTCTGTGAATGTGTACAAGTTGTCAGAAGAGGAGGTTAAGGATTAAACAATTATTTTAATTTTCTTTTGGTAAGACAGCAGTCAGAGCTTTTGTCTTCTATCATTCAGAAATGCACACTTCTCATGTTCCTTGAGTGTTTAAAAATAGGACACTAAGGATAGTAGAACAGTTAAAATTCAAGGAGAAATCATGAAATTGAACTGGAATTCAGCCTGTTACTTAATGCTTCTAACAAGGACCAACTTCCAGGAATGATAGAAAATGCCCAGTATTTATCATCAGCCTGAAGACACAGCTAGCTACAAATTGGAAATTTGTCTAACTTGGGGACACAGACCTCTCTAAACTGCTTGGTAGTGGTCTTGCTTCCATCTTACTGAGTTACATCTGTCAGTCAGCATGAATTAACTGCATTCCTACTGCATATCCTGTCCTGAGTTTAGTGGTGGGGAGAACACGAGACAGAGAAAAAAAAAATTGTCACCCCAGTGAAGTCATATATAGGGAAGGAGAAAGAGAAATGCATATGGAAAGATAATGTTCACTCCTGCTCCTATGGAGTTCTATATTTGACAATGTTTCCACTTATCCACAGTTTTATTAGATTTTCCTGAGACCTTAGAATGGAGGTATGTACTAATTTAGTGATGCAGGTTATAGATGAGTGTAATAGAGTTATATGGGTTTTCCTGGTGGATCAGATGATAAAGAACCCATCTGCAATGCAGGAGACCCCTGGGTTAGGAAGATCTTCTGGGGAAGGAAATGGCAAACCACACCAGTATTCTTGCCTGGAGAATCCTATGGACAGAGGAGCCTGGTGGGCTACAATCCATGGGGTTACAAAGAGTCAGACACGACTGAGCAAGTAACACTTTATTTCACTTTATAGAGGTATATAGCATAATACTGGCAGTTACAATGTTGTTTCTGGATCTCTTCAAGGAATTATACAACTGATAACTCAAAAGAAAGCTAGTGTGACAAACTCAGTGCTGGCAGTGCTTGAAGTCAAATCTGGTCAGCTGTGTGCTTTACTACTAGGCATGAATAAAACTGGCCCAGCTGTCAATCTATAGAGAAAGGAATGGATCCAGGAATATCTATATGATAGCTGCATTTCACCAGTCCCCACTGACAGTCCTATTCCAAAAAACTGTCAATGAGTGAGTATTAGTTTTAGGGTTACACTTTTCCTGTGTATGCACTGGCTAAAATAGAACTATAAAAGGGATGAAAGTTTACACATTTCAGAAAGAAATTGAGTTTTGCCATCTAGATTTAGAAGGTCACTTTACTATTGATAAGATTCAGCTTTGCAACCACATTAACTTAATGGCTACCTATTTGGCCTGATTCTTCATTACTAAATGCTTGAACAATTAATACTAACAGGTTCTTCTTCTCTACTCCTTTTGTAACATTGTGACCCTCTTGCTTTTAAGTTTTTTCCCATTAGTAAACTCAGGACAGGATATATGGTGACAGTGCAGGGAATCCATGCTATTTGACTAACATAGTTCATTGGAATGCAAGTGAGAATATTGCAGATCAATGTAAAAGGTCTGTGGCTTCAAGTCAGACAAAATGCCAATTAATTACCAGTTGTGTCTCTGGGCTGATGATGAACATCAGACCTTTTTCTATTATTCCTGGGATTTAGTCCTGGTTAAAGGCATGAAATAACATCCAAAAATGGGTTTAGCTGTGTTCTATCTATTCTTTAAATATTTCCTCTATTGATAAGGTAGAGAAAATTTAGAAAAAGAAAAAACTTAAAAACAGGAGGGTCACAATATTATAAAAGGAGTAGATTAGAAAGACATGCTAGTATTAACTGTTCAAGCATTTAGTAATGAAGAATAGTTTCTTGTTCTATCTTCAATCATGCCAAATAGGTAGCCATCAATTAAACTTGTGTGTGAAGCTGAATCTTATCAACAGAGGAGAAAGATACTGAAATAATTACAACTTAATCAATCTGATAGTTGTATCAAAAGACATAAACAAATACCCTCCAGAGCCAAGTAGGTAAGGTAAACTAAATAGTAATAAAATGATGAAGTTATATGAATTGTGACAAAACAAATTTCTTCTACCTGAAAGGTTAAAATTTACAATTATTTTAATATATTCTATCTGTCAATATATTGTTTATCACCTGTCTACTTCCTTGGAAGAAAATAGTCTATAAACACTAGGGACAAAGTTACCAATGCAGAACGATAATGCTGTTGATAGCTGCACTAAGCCCAATTATACTGAGTTTGTAAGAAATGTGAATTTACAATACAATGTGAAATATTCATATCATGAAAATAGTATGTAGTTACTAAAATTATGTTTTCTAATATTTAATGACATGGGGAAATTTTCACAAGATTGAAAATGTCCCAATGCTAAAATGCATGGCGGCTAGCAGAACCCAAAACTAGTTTTATTATCAAAGACTGTTGTGGGGAAACAAACATAGAATGTGGAGAAATTAACAAAATGGTGTCTGTCAGGCTCTCTACCCCACTCCCTCATGCCTTATCATGCTGTGTTCTGTAAACAATGACTTTGCATGCTTATTTAACAGCTGAGATCACTTGTAGTACTGCGCATGTTCATCACATTGTACCAGTTTGGCCATGAGCCAATTTGTCCTGTACAAAACAAGTATGTAACTCTTAACTGAGGACCCCTGGTTGCTGTTGCCCAGAGAGAATAAACATGTCTGCAGTTCTTACAGCTCCTCAAGTTTTCTTCCGGCTTCCCCACATGTGCCTTATCTACCCTGGGTTCAGCAAACAGTATAAGAAGCAAGACAATTGGCATAGTCAGCAGAATACCCAGTAGGTAGAGGAGCCTGGGGCTTCAGTTGAATGAGGAAGCCAGTGGCTACTACATAGTATGTGGTACCCAGTGGCTATGGTTCTCTCCACGGGGGCCCCCTTGGAAGGCTAGGAGGTGGTGGATGGGTCACTGGATAGTATTGAAGATGTGTTACAGGCAGTGAATTCTTGATTGCTGGACAAAGTGGCGCATACTGCTGCTGGCAACGTGGGTGGATTTTGTTGACTTTCTTGAAGGCAAATATGGATGGTGCTCTCTGTGATGCTGCATAAGTGCATGAACTTCAGAGATAGCAGAGGATCTGGAGCAATAAATACGCATGCTGGAGCAAGAGCTGCATTGCCTTGAGGAACATGGAGCCTCAGATTATGAGATATTGAGAGCTGATGATGAGTGTTGTGAGCCCACAGATTGTCGCTTATCAGCGACCTGTTGTGCAGCAGTAAGTGAAGCATGAGCAGCCTATGGCCTGGGGGGCGGGGAGCATCAACAAGGGCCCACAATGTGACTGGGTTCATGACATATGGACCATATACTCATGCAGATTTGGTCAACTTGGGTCAGCTGTTTAGGCAAACACACGGGGCACCCTTGGCAGCGTGGGTTTTGTGACTTTGGGACAAAGAAGTGGATGGTATCCTTTGTTCTGGGGATGAGGTAGAATGGCTAGCATCTCTAGCCATGCACCCATTGTGGAGACAAAGGTTGAAGAATGCTTGGCAGATCATGCAGGGTGCCCCTAACTAAACACATTACCTGATGGAATGGATTAATGCTGCCATCTGCACTGTGTAGGCAAATGTGGGAGAGTTCTGGCATACTGTGAGTAAATGGCATACCTATGTCGAGTTGACCCAGTTAATGAAAGAGCTGGGCATGAGACAGGTGATGTTCAAACTAAATACCCAAGGCCCAGATGATGAGCACATTACTGGAGGTGTGCAAGACCATTTTGAACAATGCTCCATCTACCTATTTTGGATCCCTGCCTGTTATACTTGTGTCTTATGTGGGAAGCTCTATCTATGAGGTAACCTTGATGATGGCTAGCTTGGGAAAAGCAGAGGGGCAGCAGCAGGCCAAAGGTGTTAGGAATGTGAAGACCCCAAAGAGGGGCCAAGCTGATAAAGGCCCCACCTGGGTGACACAAGTGCAAATGTGGGCCGATTTGCTGGCAGTGGGAGTTGACAAAAATAAAATTGATAAACAACCCAATGCTATACTCTTAGAGCTATGGAAGCAATTGAGTCCAGAAAAACAGTTTACCAAGTATGAGAATCACCCACAGCATGATATATGGGCAGTTCAATTAGGGGACTTTATGCCATTCAGAGATGGTCCTGCCAATGTTTTGTTTCACTTTGAATAGGGCTCAGGCCAAGGTGCCTGCCCCGAGAGCCCATACAAGGACAAGAGGTCCCATGTAGAACTTGCAATCACTGGTCACTGGCTAATGTACAAAGAGTAATGACCCTGGTTGATATTGGTGTTGAATGCAGCCTAATTTATGACAAATAAGAACAATTCCCTGATCTTAGTGCACACATTGATGGCTATGGTGACCAAATTGTAAAAGCTGGCCCCTTACCTTTAAAAATTGAACAAGTTCTTGTGTGAATGTACACTGTGTGTGTGTCCCCAATCCCAATGACTTTATTTTGAGGATAGATATTCTTCAAGGCTTAATGCTACAGACCTTTGGGGGGAATTCCATCTACAAGTGCCTGTGGTGAAGGCTGTTGTGAGGGCATATGCAAAGCATCCCTCATGGGTATTGCCAACATCCCAGAGGGTAGTGACTAAGAGAAAATATCATCTACCAGGTGACCATGACCATGCCACCATTGCCGAGCTGGTGAAAGTGGAAATTGCACTGCTTGCACAGAGTCCATTTAATTCCCTTGTGTGGCCCATTTGAAAGCTTGATGGCTCATTATGGATGACTGTGGACTTTAGAGAGCTGAATAAAGTGCCACTTATGCATGCTGCCATGCCTTTGATCCATGACTTGATGGACAAATTGACCACAGGGCTAGGCACTTATCACTATGTGGTAGACTTAGCTAATGCCTTTTTCTCCATAGATTTAGCTGCTGAGACTCAAGATCAATTTGCATTCACTTAGGAGCGATGTCATTGGACATTTCAGATCCTTCCTTAAGGGTATCTACATAGCCCGATATATCATGAGCTGGTTGCAAGAGACTTGGGAAAATGGAAATACCCTACATCGGTTAAATCATTTCATTATAATGATGATGTGTTACTAACCTCTGATTCTTTTGCAGATTCAGTACAGTGTGCACCAGAGATTATAAAGGATTTGGAATCACATGGGTGGGCTGTGAATGCCACAAAATTCCAAGGGCCTGGGTTATCTGTCAAGTTCTTAGGATTTGTCTGGTCTGGTAAGACAAAAGTTATACCAGAAGTGGTGGTTGATAAAATACAAATGCTCCTGTAACCTATAACTGTGGTTCAGTTACAAACCTATATAGGCCTTTTGGGCTATTGGAAGACATTTGTACCTCACCTGGCCATACTGGCATGTCCCTTATACTTTCTGAAAAGGAAGGGACTTACATGGGAATGGTCAAATACTGTGGAACAGGCATTCCAAGCCACTAAGCAAGCATTCCAAGCCACTAAGCAAGCAGTCCAGCATGCCCAGGTATTGCAAGCTGTGGATACCACTAAGCCATTTAAGTTAGATGTACGTGTTGCCCAGGAAGGGTTTGGATTGGACTTGTGGCAATGACAAGAGCCACTGCATTCTCCTTCGGGATTTTGGTCCTAATTGTGGAAAGGGGCAGAAACAAGGTACTCTTTGACGGAGAAGCAGTTAGCAGCTGTGTATGCCGCTTTGTTGTCCACAGAGGCTATGACAGGAAAGGCCCTGGAGCTTGTCAAAGCAATATGTCTAAGAGTGGGCTGGCTACACTACTGGCTATAGTAGTGGAGTAGACTCCCCCAAGACAGGAGAGTCACAAACCCTGAACTTGGCCAAGTGGGGAGCATTCCTAGAACAAAGGAGCTCCTTTTCTGCCAGTCCATTGTCACAAGAGTTGCAGCATAGTCTAGGATCTGTTACACTTACAGTGGAAACATTGGGAAACACCCCAACAATGACAGAGCTGGAAACCTTTCCATTTAGAGAAGGTAAACCCCCAATAGATGCCCAAGCCTGGTAAACTGATGGATCTGTTAGAGGTCAAGCCTCCTCCAGGACTGCCATTGGTATCCACCCTGCCACAGGCACCATGTGGTTTGACACCAGAGTCAGTGAAAGCAGCTAGTTGGCTGAGTTATGTGCTGTCTGGATAGTGGCTAAGAATGAAGCACTGGCCCTCACTATCTGTACTGATAGTTGTGCAGTTTACAAAGGCCTAACCCTGTGGATTACTATCTGGAATACACAGCAGTGGCTAGTAGGCCACAGAGCCCTGTGGGGATAAGCCATCTGGCAAGACTTATGGGACTTCAGAAATGAAAAAGACATAACAGTAGTACATGTAACTGGGCATCTGCCTATGGGGAGCCTGGGGAATGATGAAGTCCATATGCTTGTACGTGTCCAGTAGGTGGAGCAAGCCTCTCCTAACGAGGTAGCAGCTTGGCTCCACTGGTGCCTGCATCATGCAAGAACAAAAACCATGTGGGCAGTTGGCAAAAGATGTGATCATCCTGTTTCCTAGAGGGAGATAACAGATGCTTATCATGACTGCTCCACATGTGCCCAGAAGGATTTCTGTCCCCTCAGGCTGGCAGCCACTGATGGGCACATGGTAAGAAGAAGGGTTCCTCTGACTCAATGGCAAGTAGACTTTATAGGGCCTTTGCCAACATCAAATAATGCCAGCTTTGCTCTGTGTAGACACAACTACAGATTTTTTGGTTTCTTGGCCGTGAAAGGCCACTGGTCAGCACTGTACGCTTAAGGCACTTAACTGCCTGAAGTCCCTATACAGCCATTCTCTAATCACAGAAACTGACCAAGGTATGCATTTCACCAGAGAGGAGGTCTGGAAATGGCACATAGACTAGGAATACAGTGAATATTTCATGTCCCACACCATCCACAGGCAGCAGGTATGATTCAGTGATATAATAGCTTGCTGAAGTGAGGTCTACAGATGTCTGTTGATACCCCCTCTTTGAAGGGATGAACCCAATGCCTGTGAGTGGTTTTGCAGGTCCTTAATGAAAGTGGTGTTGCCCCTGTGGAGGCTCTTCTGCATCCTGTTGTGGCACCTATACAACTGCAAGTGACAACAGCAGATGTTCTGTTAAAGCCTGGATGTGGAACCCAAGGTAATATCCTGTTGCCAGCTCCAACTGGGATTTCAAAAGGACAAACAGTGGACTGGACTTGGTCATGGAAGATAAAGGCACCACACATGCAGTGGGTAGCTTTCCTAGCCCCATGGGGACAAAGGCTACAACATGAGTTCCAGGTTGTATACTGGGTGAAAAGCATCTGGACCCCTCATGTGTGAGTTACAAGGCTGGAATTTCAAAGAGCCACCTTGGCGCTGAAAGGTGCATTCATACTCTTCCTGTGGCCTATCATGAGTTCCCCTGTTATCAGGCAAACAAGGTGTGGTATATAAAGCCAGGTAAACCTCCAGTGCCAGGGACTGTTCTCTCCCAAGACACAAAGCTTGCATGTGTTCTGTTAGATGGAAAGGAATTACCTGTGCTGGTGCCTGTTTGTCTTTCTGCTTGTAGGTGTATCATGACCAATATGACTGTACATTTGGCACACACCTACGCAACAGTACAAAATGTGTTGGCATGTTAGGTGTGCACTGAGCTCCCTGTTGGAACTGCCGTGGAACTCCCCTTAGGGCATTCAGCCTTTGACTGTGACTAACTGGACCTGGAAACACAGCACTTTCTGGTTGGAGCAGAACATGGCTGAATGGAATGAAACAAAGCACCTGATCATGCAAGACATATGCTTTGCCCCCAAGGAGAACATGTAGTCCTGGTTTCCAGCTGTGAGTGTTGAATTATGGGACATTGCACCCCTTTGAGTAGAAAAAAGGAATGGTCCTGAGCCTGTGGGGTGAACACCCCTATCTCTGTGTGTTAATGTTAGCATTGATCTGGGCTATGGAGAGGCCAATAGTGTAACCCTTGTCCCTCATGGCACTCCGTGGGTATGTCGATTTACAGATGGCTATACTTACATGGGAATTGGACAGGACAGTGCACATGGGGCCAGCTCTACCTGCCTGCCACTCTCCCATGCAGAACTGTCAATTGGAACACAGTTCATGTGTGATACAGAGTGAAATAGACTCACTGGTGGTACTAACCCTTTGGCCTTGTTTTTGTACCAATGAGTAACTATAGTTACTGAGGCACAAAATACTGCCCTTGCTTTGGATACTGTCTGTGCTTTGAATTATACACACCAAGCCTTAACCCTGTTAGGCTTATGTGGCACATAAGGCAAACAGTTTTGCATAATTGAATGGCCCTTAATTTGTTAACTTTCACGTAAGGTGGCGTGTGTGCATTACTGGTTACAGAATGTTGTGTGTATATATCAGATGATCATTAAAAAAAAAATTACAGTAGCATTACAGCACATGACACAAGAAATGACATACAATGGCTTACTGGAGACCCATTGCAGGAATGGTAGGCAAGCCTGTCCAGTACCTGGCTTTGGGTTTTGCTCTGTATTGGAGTATAGCTTGCATACTAGTGGTTTGTTTTTGTAGACTCTACTGTTGTTGTGATATGTGGATGTAAGTGGTGGCAGTATGTGCTAGGAAGACGTTGCAGAGGGCAGAACCTACATATTCTGTGGGACAAGAGACCCTGATGGAATGGAATGTGGGGAAATGAAAAAAGGATGTGGAGAAATTAACAAAATATTGTCAGTAAGGCTCTCTGCCCCCCCACTTCCTCATACCTTATCACCTTTTGTTCTGTAAACAATGACTTTGCAGACTTTGCATGGTTATGTAACACCTGAGATCACTTGTAGCACTGTGCATGTGCATCACGTTGTACCCCCTTGGCCACGAGTCACTCTCGTTCTGTACAAGTATGTAAGTCCTACCTGAGGATCCCTGGTTGCTGTTGCCCAGAGAGAATGAACATGTCTGCAGTTCCTGTGGCTCCTCGAGTTTTCTTCCAGCTTCCCTGCTTGTGCCTTGTCTACCCTGGGTTCAGATTACCCTAGTAAACTATATTACTATGTTATTACTACTGTAGTAAGCTATATTTTTTAAGCTTGGCCAATAGTCTCCCTTCTTTATGTACTGGTACACGTTGCTTCAATTAATAAGTGTATTACTGGTGATATATGTGTGTCTCTGTGTTGTAGACTATCCTACAAGAATAGAATTATCTCCAGTTGAGTACCTGCTCTGTGCCCAATACTGTGCTAGGTATTTTCCAACCATAGTTTCACTGAATCTATATAACATGTCAAAAAATTAGGCATAGTGTTTCATATTTTACAGGTGAGAAAACTGAGACTCAAGGAACTTAAATTATTTGCTCAAGGATGTTTATACAGTTCAAGAGTGGCAGAGCTGAATCTCAAATTCATCTAATTCTGACCACAATCAGTGCTTCTTCCATTTTGTACATTTGGCCTAAGGTTTTCCATCCAACTTCTGAACCTTGGTTTCTTTATATTTAATATGAAGAGAAGATAAGATAAAAACAAAGAACTCTTTCAGTTCTGACGTTTTATGAATTTGCAAATACAACTAGTCTCATAGATCTGTTATGAGAATCCTGTGCCTTTAAAAAGGAGAAAAGTATGATACAAAGTCAAGGTGTTATTAAGTCAAATCCTATTTTCCCATCAACTCACATTAAAATTTCAGAGCTGCTTTATCATTACAGCTGACAAGTCTTAACAGACAGTTGCTGCTAAAGTTTTACTCTAGGTTTCTCAGGTTCCAGGTAACCCCACTGATGCTCTCTGTGTGGAGATATGTGTGTATTGAGATGTAAGGGACTTTAGAAAATTGAACAAACTTTTAGTAATGAAAATAGTCAGCATCTAATTTTCATATATGACTTGTTTTTGTAGTTTTAGTCATTTTTCTAAATAGAGCCTGCTTGAGGTGGCATGGAGTACAATTGGACAAATCAACCTGAAATAAATGAAATGTTTTCACTCTATCAAGATTCTTTAAGATGTCTTTAAATGATTATAATTGACCTAGTACTATAAGGAATTTTGAAGAAGGAAATGGCAACCCACTCATGTATTCTTGCCTGGGAAATCCCATGGACAGAGGAGACTGGTAGGCAACAGTCCATGGGATTGCAAGAGTCGGACAGGACTGAGTGACTAAACCACCATATAATAAGAATCTACATTCCTTTTGTGTTTCTGTCTGCAATATGAAGCAGATTTTTAAGAGTTAATTAAAAAGAAATATCTTTTTCATAGCTATTTCTTACTCTCTCCCAAACTTAGCCTAACCACAATGTTAACCAAATATCATAATATTAAAACCTTCCATTACTAAATTTCTTGTCCTAATTGGACACAGAATGCTTCTTGCCTGTAAAGATAGCTTAAACATGCAATTTCCAATTCAGCAGGTTTAAATTAAAGAATATATACAAAAATATAAGCAGAGTCTTCCGCATTATGGGTTGCATTTTCTTTTCTTTAAATAAATATACATTTAAGCATATACAATATATAATTACTTATGTATGTAAATTGTATATTTGCATTATATATAAGTATATCAATATATTAATATATAAATGTATATATTTCATGTGTTTGGAGTAATCATATTTTACATTTTGGGAGGGGGGGCAAGGGTGTTTTATGGACAATCTGTGAAAATCACTTTTATCTGCTCATATATTTAAATAATATAACAATGTTTATTTTGACAGAAATTTGAAAGGCCAGAGAAGCATCCTGACAAGAAGTTTCAACAAGGGTAGTTGGAAATAAGTAGCTTCTAAAATAAATAGTAGTTCAAAAAATAGGCTTGCTGTAGCACATGTTCTTTGCTAAATTGATATGTACTTAATTAGTGATATTTTAGATGTGTTTTAATTGTGTATTGTAATGATGTCATCTTCTGTTTATGTTTTAAATCAGCAACTTTATAATTTTACACAATCTAGAATATTTTTTTTTAATTTCACTGTGCTTTAGTCTGCTGCTAGAAGCAATTTAAATAGCTTAGAATAGATAGATTTAGGAGTAAATAATTATATTTGAAGAAGTAAATACAATTGATTGAAACATGTTTAAAATTTAGGATGATATATTTTTCTAACCTATTGATCCATATTGACCATATATATTTTAAGCGATGGGCTGTCTTCACAAAAGCCTATGTTTCTCTTACATGGATTTTTTTTTTTCTGCTAACATCTGAAAATTTGTGTTTTTTATATATAATTTATTAACATTTGTCTTGAGGGCCAAGAATGAAAGTCCCGTTTTTGGCCATTGTGTAAACTGAATTAATTTTGATTCACAAAATTAAAATGTTGTCAAAAGAGAGGACTTTGTTCAAATTCATATTAAAAGCATTCAATGCATTCAAAATTATAGGGTCTTTGGTCAGTAATACCAACTGAGGGTAAACATGGCCAAACTGGATTCCTTGGGAAACATGTCAGAAGTAAAACATTTGTGTATTGGCAAGGCACTACTGTTAATCTCACCACAAGTCCTCAGAGGGACTTTCATAGCTCTGTTCCAGAAAAAGTCTCTTTGACCTACCAAAATAGTAAATAAAAAGTAGAAAAAATAAAAGTATTTAAGATACCTGGCTATTTGCAGTTATTTAAATTCATTTTTCCATTTGTCTTAATTGTGTATATAATTCTTTGATATAATAAATTCAGAGAACAGCACTATAGAAAGTAAGAGTTATGTTTGGTTTATGTGGCTATCTTTAGATTAGCTACATAGTAAATAGCTTATGTTTTAGTTCCTCTCATAGCTAAATAGTGTAGCTGTCCTGTTGCAATGAGTGCAGCACATTTAAGAAGTCTGGAAACAACAGCCAGATGTTTCCATAGCTATGTTGTGTTAATCATGATGATACCATAATTCTATTATCAGCATATTCTTAACTATAGTAGTTGCATTAAAAATTGTATTATAAGTTTAAAAAGTAAATGGAAAATACTGCACCAAAAAATAAACATTATCATAATTTTTATTTGTTTCATTAACTACTTTAAAAAATAATTGATTCTTTTTAAGAGTGGATGTCTGATAAATACCTCTTGGATTACAAGATGCAGTCCAATCACTACTTTAGGAGATAAATTGCAGGTGCTCTAATAAAGGCAGCAGAGAATTGAGCTGAGTAACCAGCTTTGTGACTTCAAAACTGCTTCACTGCCTATAGGGGTATTCATTTAGGTGAGACCCACACTTGGTAGTAATGAGGAAAATGTGCTGAAATGTTTAAGATCTCATCATGCTAACATTCTCAGTGGCAAATGTACAATATATCCTGGGATTGAGGTGAAAATAATTACTGCACTTGAGTTACAGCTGTGAAGGAGGATAATTATGATACTTTATTGATTACAATTTTATTTAAGACCTGGAATTTCTACAGTGGATTGGAGGAGAACTACTAATAGCCCCGGAAAGAATTAAGTGGCTGGGCCAAAGCGGAAATGATGCTCAGTTGTGGATGTGTCTGGTGATGAAAGTAAAATCCAATGCTGCAAAGAACGGTATTGCATAGGAACCTGGAAGGAATGTTAGGTCAATGAATCAAGGTAAATTGGACATGGTTAAGCAGGAGATGGTAAGAATAAACATTGATATCTTAGGAATCAGTGAACAAAAATGGATGGTAATGGATTGATTTAATTCAGATGACCATTATATCTACTATCATGGAAAAGAATCCCATAGAATAAATAGAATAGCCTCATAATCAACAAAAGTGTCTAAAATTCAGTACTTTGGTGCAACCTCAAAAATGACAGAATGATCTTGATTCATTTCCAAGGCAAACCATTCAACATCACAGTAACCCAAGACTATGCCCCTACCACTGATGCCAAAGAAGCTGAAGTTGATCAGTTCCATGAAGACCTAGAAGACCTAGAAGTGAAATGAAGTGAAGTCGCTTAGTTGTGTCTGACTCTTTGCGACCCCATGGACTGTAGCCTACCACGCTCCTCTGTCCATGGGATTTTCCCAGCAAGAGTACTGGAGTGGGTTGCCATTTCCTTCTCCAGAGGATCTTCCCAACCCAGGGATTGAACCTGGGTCTCCCACATTGTAGGCATATGCTTTACCATCTGAGTCACCAGGGAAGTCTAGAACTAACACTAAAATAAAGATGTTCTGTTCATCATTGGGTGTTGAAATGCAAAAGTAGGAATTCAAGGGATACATGGAGTTAACAGGCAAGTTTGGCCTTGGAGAACAAAATGAAGTAGAGCAAAGGCTAACTGAGTTCTGCCAAGAGAATGCATTGGTCATAGCAAATACCTTTCTTCAATGACACAAGAGATGACTTTACACATGGACATCACCAAATGGCCAATGCCAAAATCAAATTAATTACATTCTTTGTAGCCAAAGATGGAGAAACTGCATACAGTCAGCAAAAACAAGACATGGAGTTGACTGAGGCTCAGATGTTCAGTTTCTCACAGCAAAATTCAAGCTTAAACTAAAGAAAGTGGGAAAAACCACTAGGCCAGCAAACAACTTAAATCAAATCCCCCATGAATATGCAGGGTATGTAATTAATAGATTCAAGGGATTAGAACTTGAGGGGATTAGTACCTGGGATTAATACCTGAAGAACTATGGACAGAAGTTCATAATGTGCAGGAGGCAGTGAACAAAATCATCCCAAAGAGAAAGAACAGCAAGAAGGGAAAGTGGTTATCTGAGGAGGCCTTACAAATAGCTAAAGAAAGAAGAAAAGTGAAAAGCAAGGGAGAAAGGAAAATGTGTATCCAACTAAATGCAGATTTCCAAAGAACCACACGGAGAGACCAGAAGGTCTTATTCAATGAACAGTGTATGAAACTAGAAGACAACAACAGAAGGGAAAAGACTAGAGATCTCTTTAGGAAAATTGGAGATATCAAGGGAACAGTTTGCCCAAAGGTGGGCACAATAAAGAACATATATGATAGAGACCTAGTAGATGCTGAAGAGATCAAGAAGAGATGGAAAGAATACATGCAATAACTGTACAAGGAATATCCAAATAAACTGGATTACTATGATGGGGTGGACAGCCACCAAGAGCCAGACATTCTGGAGCATGAAGTCAAGTGGGCCTTAGGAAGCACTGCTGTTAATAAAGTTAGTGAGTGTAATGGGATTCCAGTAGAACTACTTAAAACCCTAAAGGATGATGCCATCGAGGTGTTGCATTCAATATGTCAGCAAATCTGGAAGACTCAGTAGTGGCCACAGGACTGGAAAAGATCAATCCTCATCCCAAGTCCCTAAAAGGGGAGCACTAAAGAATGTGCTAACCATCAGACAATTGCACTCATTCCCCATGCTATTAAGGTGATGCTTAAAATCTTGCACACTAGGCTTCAGCATTATGCAAACCAAGAACTTCCAAATGTCTAAGCCTGGTTCAGAAAAGGAAGAACAAGATATCAAATTGCCAACATTTGCTGGATCATAGAGAAAGCTAGAGAATTCCAGAAAAATATCCACCTATGTTTCATTGACTACACCAAAGGCTTTGATCATGTGGATCATAATAAACTGTGGAAAGCTCTTAAAGAGATGGGAATACCAGGCTGTCTTACCTATCTCCTGAGAAATCTGTATGCCAGTCAAGAAGCAACAGTTAGAACCCTGTATGGAATGATTAATTGGTTCAAGATTGAGAATGGAGTAAGACAGGGTTGTCTTCTGTCACCCTGTTTGTTTAATTTATATGCTGAGCACTTCATGAGAAATGCTGGGCTGGATGATTAGCAAGCTGGAATCAAGATAGGTAGGAGAAACATCAACAACTTCAGATATTTGGATGATAGCAGTCTAATGACACAAAGTGAAGAGGAAATAAGGAGTTTCTTCATGAGGATGAAGGAGGAAAATGAAAGAGCTGGTTTAAAACTAAATATTAAAAAACTAAGATCATGGCATCTGGCCCTATTACTTCATGGTGAATAGAAGGGGGAAAATGTGGAAGTAGTGACAGGTTTCCTCTTCTTGGGCTTTAATATCACTGCGGATGGTGATTACAGCCACAAAATCAGAAGACGTTTGCTTCTTGGAAGGAAAGCTATGACAAACCTAGACTGTGTGTTGAGTAGCAGAGACATTATTCTGATGACAAAAAGTCCATATACCCAAGGCTATGGTCTTCCCAGTGGTCATGAACATTTATAAGAGCTGGACCATAAGGAATCCAAGCATGGAGGAACTGATGCCTTTGAATTTTCGTGCTGGAGGACTCCTGAGAGTCCCTTGGACAGCAAGGAGATCAAACCAGTCAATATCAAGGAAAATCAACCCTGAATATTCATTGGAAGGACTGATGATGAAGCTGAAGCTCTAGTATTTTGATCACAAGATGGAAATAGCTGACTCATTGGAAAAGTACCTGATCCTGGGAAAGATTGAGGGCAGAGGAGAAGAGGAAATCAAGGGGTGAGATGGTTGGATGGCATCACCGACTCAATGGACATGAGTTTGAGCAAGCTCTGGGTGATGGCGTAGGACTGGGAAGCCCAGTGTGCTGCAGTCCATGGGGTCACAAAGAGTCAGGCACAACTGAGTGACTGAACAACAACAACATCTCTACAGGAATTTACCTTAATCATCTAACAGCACAACAATGTTTAGCAAAAGCAACTGACATACACGAATGCTTTGTTTTTGAGGGTATTAACTGTACAGATAATTGTGCTTGGGGATAAGCTAAATGGCTGCTTCTCTGCTTCATGTTCTCTGATTCTTCCTACGTTTACAGTAGCTTCCATAATTTTTGTTAGAAATAAAAGAGAACTGACCCATTATTTCAATTCATCTGCTATACCCCTCTTAAGGTAAATATGTGTCATACACACATAAAACATACATCAGTTCAGTCGCTCAGTCATGTCCGACTCTTTGCAACCCCATGAATCACAGCACGCCAGGCCTCCCTGTCCATCACCATCTCCCAGAGTTCACTCAAACACACGTCCATCGAGTTGGTGATGCCATCCAGCCATCTCATCCTCTGGCATACTCATAGCATATTAGACTCTGCTTTTCAAGATGTATAAACACAATTTATCTGCTTATATCCCTAATTTAGTAATGGAAAACTTTCACTTCCAGATGAATGTAGTTCAATTTTCTTGGATTCTTAGAATACTATGTATATGCAAAACACCTAGTGAAGTTATTCTGACCACTATGCTCGTATTCTTTTTATTTTACCATCAATCTCATAAATGAACTGAAGAGTATATTCATTCAGTGGTTACTATATCTGCTATAAATGAACCACAAATGTTAGGAGAGAATCCAAAATCCTAAAAATGTAATGATCATAGCAATATTTTAAACACCTCAGCTTCTCTCCCTTTGCTGATGTAATTTTAACCATCTGAAATGTCTTTTTTTCTCTTCCCTAAGTAAATTCTGTACATCACCCAAGAAAATCCCAAATTCCACTTACTCTTTGAATACTTATAGCTTGTTCACTTTAAAATACTCCCTCTTTTAAAGAAATATTGTCTGTATAATGAGTTATGCACTGCCTCATCACATCTCTATTGCTATCATGAACTATTGATTCAAATTCTGTATAATGTAAAATTTTACTAGTGTGATTTATGCCCCCATTAAAGTGTAAACTCTTTTTTTAAGGGTTCTATTATTTACTTATGAATTTTACTAGTTTTGTTTTAACATTTAAAGACTGCATATTCTGTACCAGACACTTTACTGGGCTTTTTGAAGTATTATCTCATCTTAATATTAAAATGCTTAGCCTAGTGTATAAACCTCATATACTTAGTATGACAAAGAAAGTATTACATACCTATATCAGTAAAGAATGATGGTTAGCATTTAAAGTCAGACATCCCTAAGAACAAATCATGGTTTTGCTATTTATTTGATCAGGTAAATTACACTTATTTAAATGTATATTAAATTGTGTAAATCATATAAAGAGATGGGCATGCATGCATGCCCATAGGATCATGTCTGACTCTTTGTGACCCCATGAACTGTAGCCCACCAGGCTCTTCTGTCTACGGAATTTTCCAGGCAAGAATACAGGAATAAGTTGTCATTTCATACTCCAAAACAGATGGATGGGTTGACCAAATATTTCCTAAGAGCCTAATATGTAGTAACTGCTTATTAAAATAACCATTTTTGAGCCAGGGCAAAACTCAGGGCCATCATTGAGCACCAATTCTCACTTTAAAAGGCAATGGGTTGCTAAGACTGAAATGGATTTCTCAACTCGGAAACGCATTATTTTCATTGCTACCTGGGGGTGGTGGGGAAATACGAGCCCTGAATATTAGCGTTTATATGCTTATTTGTTTCTTTCTTATAAAACAACATATTTGAATACTAAATTTTTTGAGTCTCCCTCATGTGGGCCATTTTAGACATCAGAAAAGGTTTTTGCACTGTAATTTTAAAATGTACATTAGATTTGTAAATACTTCTGAGGTATTATTTCAAAATACCACATTTCCCTACATCACCTAGCACAGAGAACCAGAGGAAAAAAAGTACAAGATTCTGAAAATAGCATATAGATAACTCTACTTTTAACAAAACAATAAAATAAAAAGAATTAACAGAGTTTTAGGCTTTCAGGTTCTGAAAATTTAGTTAAACCCCCAATCTTCCCTCCTAAAGAATTGTCACCACAAGGCAAGTCACCTACAACATTGTTCTACATTCCAAGTGTGTGTGTGCATGTGTGTGTAAGAGAGACAGGATCCTTCCACGCAATTTACTTTGCTATACAATGGCTTGTGCGCTAAGTGATTTCAGTCGTGTCCAGTTCTCTGCAATCCCATGTACTGTAGCCCACCAGGCTCCTCTGTCCATGGGATTTTTCAGGCAAGAATACTGGAGTGGGTTGCCATTTCTTTCTCCAGTGGATTTTCCCAACCCAGGGGGTGAATCTACATCTCCTTTGTCTCCTGCATTGCAAGGAGATTCTTTACCTGCTGAGCCATCAGGGAAGCCCATACAATGGCTTGGTTTTCACCAGTGAAGACAACTAATACAGAGTATTTCTGGTTGCTTGGCAGATCAAAAATAAGAAAAACAACATACAGACTGAAATGCCAAATGTCTGTTTTTTCTTTCAGTTATTTATTTCAAAACAAAAACTAGGCTTCCAAAATAACAGAATTTGGTAGGCTTCATGTGTGTTGCCACTACCCTTTTCAGGCAAGTGTTTAGATTGGACACAAATGCTTCACTGACAGATGTGGGACACAGTCAAATATTTGCTTCTGGGTTATTTTCATTCCAAACCCAAAGAAAGGCAACGCCAAAGAATGCTCAAACTACCGCACAATTGCACTCATCTCACATGCTAGTAAAGTAATGCTCAAAATTCTCCAAGCCAGACTTCAGCAATACGTGAACCATGAACTCCCTGATTTTCAAGCTGGTTTTAGAAAAGGCAGAGGAACCAGAGATCAAATTGCCAACATCCACTGGTCATGGAAAAAGCAAGAGTTGCAGAAAAACATCTATTTCTGCTTTATTGACTATGCCAAAGCCTTTGACTGTGTGGATCACAATAAACTGTGGAAAATTCTGAAAGAGATGGGAATACCAGACCACCTGACCTGCCTCTTGAGAAATCTGTATGCAGGTCAGGAAGCAACAGTTAGAACTGGAAATGGAACAACAGACTGGTTCCAAATAGGAAAAGGAGTACATAAAGGCTGTATATTGTCACCCTGCTTATTTAACTGATATGCAGAGTACATCATGAGAAATGCTGGACTGGAAGAAACACAAGCTGGAATCAAGATTGCCAGGAGAAATATCAATAACCTCAGATATGCAGATGACACCACCCTTCTGGCAGAAAGTGAAGAAGAACTAAAAAGCCTCTTGATGAAAGTGAAAGAGGAGAGTAAAAAAGTTGGTTTAAAGCTCAACATTCAGAAAACGAAGATCATGGCATCCGGTCCCATCACTTCATGGGAAATAGATGGGGAAACAGTGGAAACAGTGTCAGACTTTATTTTGGGGGGCTCCAAAATCACTGCAGATGGTGACTGCAGTCATGAAATTAAAAGACGCTTACTCCTTGGAAGGAAAGTTATGACCAACCTAGATAGCATATTAAAAAGCAGGGACATTACTTTGCCGACTAAGGTCTGTCTAGTCAAGGCTATGGCTTTTCTTGTGGTCATGTATGGATGTGAGAGTTGGACTGTGAAAAAGGCTGAGTGCCAAGGAATTGATGCTTTTGAACTGTGGTGTTGGAGAAGACTCATGAGAGTCCCTTGGACTGCAAGGAGATCCAACCAGTCCATTCTGAAGGAGATCAACGCCCGGGATTTCTTTGGAGGGAATGATGCTGAAGCTGAAACTCCAGTACTTTGGCCACCTCATGAGAAGAGTTGACTCATTGGAGAAGATTCTGATGCTGGGAGGGATTGGGGGCAGTAGAAGAAGGGGACAACTGAGGATGAGATGGCTGGATGGCTACACGGACTGGATGGACATGAGTCTGAGTGAACTCTGGGAGTTGGTGATGGACAGGGAGGCCTGGCGTGCTGTGATTCATGGGGTCGCAAAGAGTCGGACACAACTGAGTGACTGAACTGAACTGAAAGTTAGTTACACTGAAGTTTGACTCACAAGGGTAACAGAGCAGCTGAGTACACTGGGTAATATTAACAGACAGCTTTACTTTGCTCTAGATCATTTAGATTAAAAAAAAAAAAAAAAGATAGCTTCACAGCTTCTTTCACCCAACATGCCTGCCAGAGTCCATCAAAATAGAAATTGAAACCTATACCCTTTATGGGCTTCCCTGGTGACTCAGTTGGTAAAGAATCTGCCTGTAATTCAGGAGACTGTGTGCAACACAGGAGATACTGGTTTGATCCCTGAGTCAGGAAGATCTCCTGGAGAAAGAAATGACTACCCACTCCAGTATTCTTGCCTGGGAAATCCCATGGACAGAGGAGCTTGGTGGGCTACAGTCCATGGGGCTGCAAGAGTCAGACAAGACTGAACGACTAAAACACCACCACCACCACCACCACCATATCCTTTATTTCAAAATACAAGAAACAGGAACTCAGCCTTTGGTCTTTTTCTCAAAAACTTTCAACAGAATTGACCACATACCATAATCTATTATATTTATAGGCCAACAAGTTTACCCAATGTGCAGAAACCAGACTCTTTATTTCATTGTAGGGTCAGTTTGGGGCTTTCCGGGTGGCGCTAGTGCTAAAGAACTCATCTGCCAATGCAGGAGACATAAAAGACTCAGGTTCAATACCTGGGTAGGGAAGATCCCTCGGAGAAGCGTGAGTTTTTAAAAGGATTTTGTATTTAGACTGACAGGAGGAAGGATTTAATTTGGTCAAACATATGTGTGCTCATCAAGTAATTAATATGCTTATGCAATATGTATTTTAATGTGTTTGTTCACAATCTCTTGCACCATGTGGTTCAAAAAGTGTCCAGATTGTGAGAACATTTTCTCAGTTCTTCTTGGTTTGACTTAAATATAAATCTTGAGTTAACCATAAGTTTAAATTTGTAATGTTCTAACAGAAATTTCAGGGAAGGGTAGTAGTTGAGGAGAGATACATTTGCAGTTTGATAGGAAGGCTTCATGGAGCACATAGCATTTAAAAGAAATACCATTAAAAAACATGGTCTTCCCTTGTGGCTCAGCTAGGAAAGAATCCACCTGCAATGCAGAAGACCTGGGTTCAATCCCTGGATTGGGAAGATCCCCTGGAGAAGGGAAAGGTACCCACTCCAGTATTCTGGCCTGGAGAATTCCGTGGACTGTATAGTCCATGGGGTCACAGAGAGTTGGACATAACTGAGTGCCTTTCAGTGTAGTACCATTAAAACATATCTCAGTACAACAAAATATCATCCAAGTGCCAGGTCATCTTAAGAGGGGAAATAACTATTTAAAAATAATATTCAATGTAACAGTTTTCTAGTGCATGGAAAGAATTACCCTCTTGTAGTTCAACTGTCACACAGAACTTTTCTTTCCATTCATCTTTTTACAGTAATGTTGCTTCTTTGTTGGTTAAACGGGAAAAAAAACAGCCTTGAAATCTGAAGGACAGACCTCCCGGACAGACACACTACTTGCAAGTGAGCCTTCATACTATTGCAGTGAATAAATGCTTGCCTTTTATGTAATACATGTGATCCAAATTCTTTGACAAAAAGTGTTTTTGAAAGTTGTCAATATCTACAGTGAGTACCTCCTTACTAAAAACAAACCTATAATTTAGTAGTATGAGATATTTTAATATTATAAACCATTGTGTTCCTTTCATTTACCTGTGACAGCAATAACTTTTAAATTACAGCTGTACCATTGATTTGAATTGATGTTCATTTATTTAACCAAGGCTCAAAGGAACTTAACACTAATGGAGTTCAATCTGAGATAAATAAGAGAGCATTTATTAAATGAGGTAAATTGATGTTAACTTTTTATTTTGGGATTTTTGAAGGAGGAGAAAGCTTACTTTCCTGAAATAGGAAAAAAAGAAGAGGTGAAATATCTTCATATAGCCAGAGGCAGAGGAAAAACTTGTTTCCAATCCCATTGCCTTTTTCCCTGTACTGCAGTTGTCTGACAAGTTTACTGGGAGAGTGACATAGGAGGGAAAAACTTGCCTTAAATATTCCTTCTTGCTTGGGAGAATAAAATGTTGCAATATTTATTTATTTATTTTTACTTAAGGAGACCAAATGAAAGGAATGCTCAAATAAAGTAGCACTAAAGAAACAATACAATAAATTTTGTTTCTTGTACTTCAGTAACAGTTGTCATTCTTCACCCACATGGAAAATTGAACTTCCTTCTTTTTAAAAAAGGGATATAATATAATACAAATGCTACTGTCCATTTGAAGCATCTCTGAGAAACCTTCCAATGTCAATCTTTATATGAAATTTGAGATTTTTTTTTAAATTTTTCTTTTCCTGTGGAGGATTGAAAGATTTAAATATATATATATATATATATATAGCACCAGAAATAGTAAGGGGAATTACAACTTTCTGTCCTTTCTCCTCTTAAGATCCAATTTATTTCACTGACAGGAAAAGTAGTAGATAATTTGTATGTAAGATACAAGAACATATTCATTATATTTCTAGTTGCAAACTCAGACACTTCACTCTTCTAAAAGTCATAATAAAATAGAAAATCCATAGGAAGAGACTATTAATTCGAGTTAGAGTAGAAGAGAGATTTCTGAGTTGTTTTTTTTTTTTTTTTTTCCCCTCTCAAAGTTACTGCCTGCTAGTGGAAGAAAAATGTTTATAAGGTTAGACACCAAAATGTTAAGATTCAGTAATTTTATGTACTTCTTTGTGCTTGGTACTTACCTGAATTTCCTACATTTTCTACAATACATTAGTTGGAGGAACACAGGTCATTTTTTAAAATTCCATATACTCATTTTCTTTCTTTATGTAGGCATCATTTGAACCCTTAAAGTTTACCATTCTGATAAACAATTTTGAAAATAATGAAATAGTAAGTCAAAGTGAAAATCTTTAGATATATTTCATACATTCATTCTAAAATATTTATTATACATTATGTTAGGTGCTGTGTGAACTTTAAAGTTAAAAACAGTGCAGTCTCTGTACTTGAGGAACCAAAAATGGTAAATGATTTTACAAATAATCTGTAGTAGTCTTATGTAATGAGTGGTTGTTATGCAAGTTGTGTTGTAAAAGTAGGCAATGAATACGAGATGAGAAATTTGGATTTTATCTCATAAGTAAAGAGAAGAGATTCAGAGATTATACATAAAGGATATGATTAAAATGATGCCTTAGAAAAATAAAATTTCTGGCCACGTTTGTAGTGCTGCATTATAATAGGCAGGAGTCTAGACCAAAGAGGCCACTTAGGAAGCTATTGCCGTGTGAGGCACCAGAATTACAATACTGCTGTCAGTGTGCAAACACTAAGAAAAAAAAAAATCAACTAGTTTCAGTGCTTGGTACTGTTGTAGGGTGAGACTAGAGCAGGATAGGGCTGCTGGATGGCCAGAGAGAAAATTGAAACAGAATCATTACTGAAGTTGTTAACTTTGAAGACTAGGGAAGTATTGTCACTTGATAACAAATAAAATTCAGATGCATAGGGCTACTGATGATTTTAAATCTTAGAAAAGTTTACAACTAAAGAAAGGGAAAACAAATTCCAGAAATTCTATCACTGGGCAATGTAGTTTTGAAGAAGGAATTCATAGGGCCTGGACTCCATCTTAGGCCTGTTCATGCTGGTCATGCTCAGCCACCTTTCCAGTGGATTCTGAACTCTGTGTTTAGTACCTATGAAAACAACAACAGAAGGATAAGATCCCCTCCAGACAGGGGAAACTTGAAGATCATATCTAGGTTGCTCATCACTTAAGAGAAAACATACACTATCACCCCTTCTTCCAGACAGGCCATAAAATTTCTCTATCTGTCGGAGTGTAACCTCAGGTTTATTGATTATTGGCTAATTGATTGACTGTTTGAGCACATGAGCACATAGCACGTGAATGATGGGGTTACTGGGATGGTATTTTCCTTGGTTTATGTAAGTCTCAAGGAATTTGGAGTGGTGGGTTCAGACACGTACACATGGGGTATAAAAGATTTTCACAAATGCTGGTCGGGGTCCTTGGCTAAGAGGAGACTCTGCCTTGGGCCCACCAGTGTAATAAACTGCACACCACTATCAGCATTGTCCTTCTGAGTGAGTTTGTTTCTCGGAACGCCTGGTTACAACAGTTTAACAAAAGAACTCTGGCTAAAGGATTAGGATTTTAGGGTCATATTCTTAGTCCAATCACTAGCCAATTCTCTATATCTCCCTTTCTCTGTCAGTGGACTGAGTGTAATAATACTTCTCCAAAAGGGATATTCACTGAGAGGTGGGGCAAGTGATTAGGCTTCTTCATAGGGAAGTAGACATAGAAATCCTCGCTTCATCATGTGTTGCCAAATAATAACCAACTCAAGGAAACAACAATGATTGTTGAACTATCTGAGAAACAGAACAAGATCCTTTTGTGAGAAAAAACTGGTCTTTTGAAGGGGAGAGAAGAGTAAAGCCCAAAGGAGTCCTTATTGCCCTCCTAGTGATCTCAAGGTCTGAAAGAGTTAATGTATGTCTGTAAGAAAAATTTCCTTTTCATTCTCTAGGCTGAGAAATCTGTAGAAGTGTTAATATTATAGGAGGTGAGCTGATACTCAAGGGTACCTGATGTAGGGGTGTGAATGAAAAGAGAAAATCTAATTGCATGATCCTTGAAAATTGACTTCTATAAGAACTGCTAAAATTTTTCTAAGGCAATTGATCCTTTCTTTTTCTCTATTGATAATATTATTTTAGATTTTTAATGATACAAAGAAACAAACTAGTATTCTATCTTCTAGAATTCACGTTAAATTTAAATAAGCAAAATCAAATGGGAAAATAACATTTTTTTTGTACAAGGACCAAAATGAGGCACTAGGATTGGATATGTTTTCATAAATTTATACTGTTATTTATTTTTATAAAACAATGATAAGCTTATAAAAGTATACCAAATCAAAAGTGTAAACAAACAACAAATGTGATCCAAAACATACCATTTTAATGGAAGTTGTTTATTTTAAAAATAGATCCCTGGTTAAACTTGCATTCTGCATTTTAATAGTCAGATCACTCAGCATTGTTGCAATTTACCAAAGTATAGACAACTACTAAAATAAAATGTGATTTCCAAATAAGAACTTCAAGTCAAAGTGATTGAGAAATCCAGATGTGTTCTGTTTTCATCAGCTTGTTTGCCATGATGATGATGAGGAAACCTAAGGATTGCAAATTGCAATTTCACAATTGATTTATTAGATCAGAAACAAATTTAAAACTCACAAATAAATTCACAACATAAATTGAGGGAAAATAAATTTATTCATTTAAAAATAAAATAAAAATATTGAGGATAACATATTAAAATTGAAATTGGAGACAATCTGAAGAGTCAAGATAAGGACACAAGTCAGAAATTTTCAATTTTAAAGCATTAAAATTAGTGTTAAACAGAAGATTATTTGCACAAAAGATTAAAAAGAGGAAAATACGTTAATTAAGATTTTGAAAGTATTAATATATATGAGAATGGAGATAGAAATCACTCAACAACAACAACAAAACTCTTTCAGATGTTGTAGAATTTGCCTTTCTTTCACTTTCTGTTGTTCAATCGCTCAGTAGCATCCAACTATTTGTGACCCCATGGACTGCAGCACGACTGACTTCCCTGTCCTTCGCTATCTCCCAGAGCTTGCTCAAACTCATGTCTATTGAGTCAGTGATGCCATCCAACCATCTTGTCCTCTGTTGTCCCCTTCTCCTACCCTTCCATCTTTCCCAGCATCATAGTCGTTTCCAATGAGTCTGTTCTTTGTATCAGGTGGCCAAAATATTGGAGTTTCAGCTTCAGCATCAGTCCTTCCAATGAATATTCAGGACTGATTTCTTTTAGGATGGACTGGTTGGATCTTCTTGCTGTCCAAGGGACTCTCAAGCATCTTCTCCAACACCACAGTTAAAAAGCATCAATTCTTGAGTGCTCAGCCTACTTTATGGTCCAACTCTCATATCCATATATGACTACTGGAAAAACCATAGCTTGGACTATACAGACCTTTGTGGGCAAAGTAATGTCTCTGCTTTTTAGTACACTGTCTACGTTTGTCATTGATTTTCTTCCAAGGAGCAAGCATCTGTTAATTTCATGGCTGCAGTCACCATCTGTAGTGATTTTGGAGACCAAGAAAATAAAGAAGTTTCTTTCTTTCACTTAGAAGTAAGCAAACATAATATTCCTTAGAATAATGCATACAATAAATGAAATAAAACTAAGCCAAATATGAAGATTAAAAGAAGTTTTGGGAGAACTTTTTACTTTGACTCCTCGGACTGAATTTTAAGAAAGAAAAGTCACTCATACCATTGTTGCAACTCATTTCATGACCTAAACAAAACACCTCCAGATTCAGAAAACTCAATATCTTAGATGAGGATGATCATGATCAAAATAGTCTTTATGGATATTTCCTCCTCCTACCAAAAGCTACATGATTATATTTCTCTGAGAAAATGGTACATATACATTTCAAAATAAACAACATTTAATTTCTTAGATGTCTAGTCACAACGAGCTCTGATTGCAGAGCTGCCCAAAGTAGCAGTCTCAGGGACAAAGGAAGTTAATCTCACTTCTAGTCACACTGTCCTTTCCACATCTCAAAATAGCATCCAGGTTTTGAGCTCTTCTATTTATCAATATTATTAAATCCTTTCCTTTTCTCTATCCTTTCACTTACCAAACTGGAAAAATATTAACCAGTTTAGAAAATGATCAAAACAGCCGATAAAAAGTTTTTAAAGTGCTAGTAGTAACTAAATAAGTGAAATCTGGTGCTAAAGAGTATTTATTTGGTGGTACACTTTATGTGTGTTGAAAGTGGTGGCTCCATATCCCTGCATGCTTAATATTAGGGAAATTGGATTTGTTTTAAGGACACTTTACTTTTAGCAACTTCTAAATTGGTTTTAGTCTACTTTACTTGGTCCAGTTCTACTCAGATCATTTCCCAGGACCCACTGGCATTCCAGATCTTGATCATGAACAGGAACGTTTTGGTGAGTGTTGTGGTTGGGATCTGTGTTTGTGTGTGTGTGCACATGGTTGTGCACACAGGCGTGCAGTAAGTTGTGCTGAGGAACACTGTCCGTTTTTATCTCAGAGCCAGGCAATCCTTAGGCAATGGCAAGAACAAAGGAAGGAACAAGGGATACTCATTCCCTCTATGCAGCCCTGGAGACTGCTGATTTACCTACAGTGTTCCAACCAAGCTTTAGTCTGGGTATAAGAGATATTTTCACTAGGACCCTATTTCTCTGAGTTTAACAGAGTATAGGAGGTACAGGTGAGATACACTGATTCCTGAGAGCATTACTACACGAAGAAGTAATTTTTTTTTTTTTAAGATTTTTGGCTTGTGATTTAAATATTTCTTCATTTATTACAGAGCTTTCCTTCCTTTTCCGTAATCCATGTTGCTCTTATTTCATATTGTTTCTCAATTAAATCCTATAAAAGGGATATCTGACACTGTTTCCCCATCTATTTCTCATGAAGTGATGTGACCAGATGCCATGATCCTCGTTTTCTGAAGGTTGAGCTTTAAGCCAACTTTTTCACTCTTCACTTTCACTTTCATTAAGAGGCTTTTTAGTTCCTCTTCACTGGGCTCCAAAATCACTGCAGATGGTGACTGCAGCCATGAAATTAAAAGACGCTTACTCCATGGAAGAAACGTTATGACCAAACTAGACAGCATATTAAAAAGCAGAGACATTACTTTGCCAACAAAGGTCTGTCTAGTCAAGGCTATGGTTTTTCCAGTGGTCATGTATGGATGTAAGAGTTGGACTGTGAAGAAAGCTGAGTGCCGAAGAATTGATGCTTTTGAACTGTGGTGTTGGAGAAGACTCTTGAGAGTCCCTTGGACTGCAAGGTGATCCAAACAGTCCATTCGGAAGGAGATCAGCCCTGGGATTTCTTTGGAGGGAATGATGCTGAAGCTGAAACTCCAATACTGTGGCCACCTAATGCGAAGAGTTGACTCATTGGAAAAGACTCTGATTCTGGGAGGGATTGTGGGCAGGAGGAGAAGGGGACGACAGAGGATGAGATGGCTGGATGGCATCACCGACTCAATGGACGTGAGTCTGAGTGAACTCTGGGAGTTGGTGATGGACTGGGAGGCCTGGTGTGCTGCAATTCATGGGGTCACAAAGAGTCGGACACGACTGAGCAACTGAACTGAACTGAAAGGGATATCTGATAATGAGGAGTTATGGTATTGCAGAAATCAGTACTGAGAAACCAAACACCACACTTGGAGAGTTGGAGAACTCAGGTTTATTATGCTGGTGGGCCCAGAGGAGTTAACACTCCAAGCTCTGAGCCTGGGAGGAAGGAATTACCGAGTTTTTATAGACAAACTATAGTAGGCAACACTAGTTACTAATAGGCTTGTTTAAACTAAGGCGTTTCACACATGCAGCAACAGCAGTCAAGATGAGGAGGGGGATTCCTGATCTTTACATAGACAAGCATGCTTAATCAAGTTTACAGGGGCCAAGTGATTGCAAACAGCAGGACAAGTGTGAGCGAGATAAACTCCAGTTCCTAGTATTGCAAGTCCTAACTTCTGAGACTATGTGATCTACATGATCTAGACTTTACAAGGGGCAAGCTGAGTTACAGAGGCATAACGAACAGGAGGTCATGTAAAATTTTAACTTTTCCTCTTCAATTGGTTTCTAAGTAGGATCCTTCCCAGAGGAAAATAGCAAAGTGAAGACAATTAAGGACTAAAATGATTAGGTAATATGTTGTGTAGCTGCTGTTTAAGACCCTTCGAAAATCACATCTCATAGCCATAAATGGCTATTGATTGATCCCTGGCTCTATTTAATATAATCTCTTTCAACCATTGTAGTCTGTGACAGATTTTAGAAACAAAGGGTGCTCAGTTAACTCTTGCTGACTTGAGATAAATTGACTAGGGATCTGAAAAAGTTTGTTTCCTAATGATTAATTGTAATTTTCAAAGTAAAAACTCACATGACTTCTGACTTCTAAACATGTGTCTGGGAAATAATTTCCACTCAAGGACATCATGCAATATTAAATTAATTAATCTGTATAGCTATTCTCATAGTCAGGGCCCCAGCTTTCTATTTGACATGTTTTTGTCATGGCAATTGAGCAGTGCACTCAATCATTAATTTTGTATCCATACCTCTGGACAATGACTCCACGAAAGGAAAATTGTTTATATTAATTTTTATCCTCTGGAATTTTGGCAATCATTTTTGGCAATCTCTAGAAATCTTGGTTGTAATTTTTAAATTTTCTTCTGTAAGATATATTTACTACCTAAGTAGTTGAAAGGTAAAAGCAGAAATAAGAGGATGTACTAGGTGTCAAAGCCACTTGTGTGATCCCTTAAAGCCTATGCAATAAGCTAGTTCAGAGCTTTAAAAATGAATGAATCAGGTCACATGCCTTCATTTGAGAAAGTGCCTGATTAGGTCATTCATTGACTCCCTTATAACTTGTTTTTCAAGTACCCAGAAAAAACGGAAATGAAAAACAAGAAGATATAGGCTGAAGCCTAAAGCTCTCAGAAAATTTATGTACATACAAGAATTGGATTTGGTACAAACTGATTCTTCACATTAAACCACAATAAAATATTAGTGTGTGGACTGGGAAGGAATGCTAATGGAGTAAAGAAAACAATTACAAATAAATAGGGTGAAACCCAATAAATAAATAATTTAGCTGTCACCAAAATTGATTGTGTTTTTAGGAAATATTATTTCTTCCAAATAAAGGAGGCTTGGCTTTGGCTCCCATAGTCCATATTTAGTTATTCTCTCCTTGCACACACAAGGGGCAGTTGATCAAATTACTCATTCTATATAGCTCTCTCTAAGGCTCCTGCCATTTGTTTGCCTATTCATTTCTTGTAAAAAGACTAGCCTATAGAAGGAGTGGCTTGGGGGTGCCCAGAGGCATTTCAAAACAATGGCTATGGGTCCTCTGCTTAACTCTTCAACTGATTAAAATTCTGTGTAGCCAGAAGCCAGCCTGACTCAGGGCCTTGGCTTAAAGAGCAGATGGATTATGGCCACTGCTCCTCAATTAATTCATTATTTAGACCATTAATTTTCTTCTCACCAAAAACATCTGGCATCTGATGCTAGAGGATAAACTGGTATTAGCTGCAAGAAAGTTTAATAACAAGTTCATCGTCTATGATTGCAGGTTAAAACCATTGACAAGAGTTCAGAATGTATACAAGTGTTTCAAAAGAAAGGACACTGTATAAGTCGCTTGGTTTAGAAACGTTCTCAGACAAAAAAATAATTTGGTTTTGTTATTTATAAATAAAATTCTACTCACTTTTTGGCAATGAGATATTACCAATCACTTTAAATAAGAGAATAAATATTAAAGAACTTTTCAAAATATGAAATATAACAAAATATGAATTGGAATTTTGTTGTTCCTGCCTTAAATTATTTTTATACCAGGTGGTAAGAAGAGCATCATTATTATTTTAGATTATGGTATTGGTTCCATACCATCTGGGGCTTCCCAGATGGCTCAGTGATAAAGAAGCTGCCTGCAATGCAGGAGACCTGGGTTCGATCCCTGGATTGGGAAGATCCTCTGGGGCAGGAAATGGCAAACCACATCAGTGTTCTTGCCTGGAGAATCCCATGGACAGAGGAGCCTGGTGGGCTACAGTCCATGGAGTTGCAGAGAGTTGGACACAAGTGAAGCAACTGAGCAAACATGCATGCATGGTATTGCTAACAATAGATTGCATATATCCCATAATATTTCATGTTTATGGGCTAGATTCTTTCTCCTTCCAGATATTATTAAATCATACTTTTGGTCATTAAGCTTGACCCTTGCAAAATAGCTGGAGGGTGCCTACTATAACTTTATTACCTTTTATTTCCTTTTTTTCTTCTTAAACTAAAACCTCTCCTTTTTTAGTGTCTCTGCAGGTTTTGCTTATGAAGAATTATCCTGGGGAAAGACTCTGCTATTAGTCTTTTACATCTTAGTATAAATGTGCTCTCTCGCCAATAAGGGATTTGTAGTCAAAGGCTAATATATCAGTGGGAAGCGAAAGGATTCTGGCAAAGAATTTGACTATGAAGGGATACATATGCATGTGCACACAGATATGTGTATATTTTTCTGTCATTGATTACTTTCTGCCATTCCTGAAAACACACTTTCATAGGGTGGCTGGTTATTCTTCCTCTGTGCCTAACTGTCTGAATTGGCTGCAGGCAGGTGTTTGGCATCAATCTATAGAAGTCAAGTGCCCAGATTTGTTGCCAAAAATAAACAGTTGTGTGGGTGGGCCTAGCAAGACATTCACAACAGACATCTGGCTTGAACAGTCCTGTGGGCTTTAGTGTCAACATGTTTCTTCCTACCATTCCTCTGTCCCATCCTATAACGGCTGGAAATTTGCCCAAAGGTGAATTTGCTAAGAAGGGTGAATGATTCTGTAGTGACCAAGTTTGTAAACTAGCATGTATTTCAACTCCTAATCCAGAGGAAGTTGTGAGTCAATGAAAAGAGCTTGTCCCGATAGAACCAGCTAGGTTAATCCCGATAGAAATGACTGGTAATTTTAAAGCATTCTGAATTTCAGCACATAGAAAAAGACATTTCAGTTTAGTCAAAACCAAATAGACTTTCCTCTCAATTCTCTTTAAACAAAGATAAAGGGAATTTCTGCTTTCCCCTTCTCCATACAGTTTATTTCCTTCTCCCTTATAACTTATGCATCAATTTTTTTTCTTCTTCTTCTCAAGGAGAAAATCTACTTTTAGTATGCATCATGCAAGTTATGAATGAGAACTGCATCTGTCTTTCAGGACTAAAGTTCAAAGACAGACACTTTAGGGAACTTTCAGTGATTGTAGCAGCCGAAGTCATTTTCCTGAGGCAAAAGTTCAGTCAGTTGGCCATTTTGGCAGTTCGATAAACTTCTCTTTCCTTATTTCTTCAGCCTGCTCTCTACCACTCAACACCCTATTCCCATCCTCTACTACTACTTATGAAATTTTCAATGTTGATGAATTGCTTTAGAGTTGTTGAGAAGCGTAGTTCTCAGATTTAGAGATTTCCATAAACTGTTCAGCTGCAAGAAAAATATTATTTGACCAACACAGGTCTACAAGTCTGTTAACTTTTCATTCTGCCAAATAATTATGTATCTAAAGCTATATACTTATATTGTGAGTTCATATAAGAAATATTATTTAAACATTGCAAAATATAAAATGGACAAAACATCAAGTTAAAAAAAAACTATATTATTATCTTTATTGTTTGTATTTTTATTTCACTGTGACACCTGTCTTTTGTATGTAGATGAGAACTGGCATTTGAAAACCACTGGAGTAGACATTACCTAGTTTACCAGTGGATGGATAAGTATAAATCATGAAATCTATCCTCATGATTTTTACATCCACTATTTGCTTAAAAATGTTGTATTGGGTGATAAACTCAAAAGGACTTAAAACATGCAATTTTGATGAACAAGAGTGTATATATGAGACATTCAATTAAAGTTTGTGTACTTACAAAAATAGTTATCATGTTCATGGATCATCACAGACCTGTGTTTTCATGATTTGAGGAGTACTGTGAAAAATCTTTGTACCTTGTTACTGCATGCAAGCATGCTAAGTCACTTCAATCATGTCCAACTCTTCGTGAACCTATGGACTATAGCCTGCCAGGCTCCTCTGTCCATGGGATTCTCCTGGCAAGAATACTGAATTGGGTTGCTGTGCCTTCCTTCAGGGGATCTTCCCAATGCAAGGATCAAACGCATGTCTCTTAAGTCTCCTGCACTGGCAGGCAGGTTCTTCCATGTCCTTATTTAAACTCTTCCATTAAAGATTTAACTATTGGTGCTATAAACAAACTTTAATTAAAAATTCAAATACCTCTGGAAAGTTAATCTTATTCTGTCAAATGTTATCAGTTGCTTGTACAGTAAGTTCCCTACAGATCAATGAGCTCGTTTGTAAGTTAGCCTAGGTACCTAATACAATCAGCTACATAGTACTGAACTGTAATAGGTTTATAATACTTTTCACACAAATAGTACTTTAAAAAAAAAACACAAAAAGCAAAGAAAACATTTTAAATCTTACAGTATAGTACTTTGAAAAGTATAGCAGTACAATACAATAACTGACAAATAGGGACTGGCATTGAGTGAATAGGTAAGAAAAGTTATTTACTGGAGAACGGAGAGGGGTGGGAGATGGTAGAGTTGAAGGATCATCAGCAGTAGGCGATGGAGTGCAAGTTGCAATTTCACTCATGCCTGACATTGATAGAACACATGTTTACATCTTTGCAAATTTGCAACTTGAAGGCTCATATGTAGGGAACTTGCTGCACTTTGAGGTGAAATATTTTTCTCCTAAAAATTAACTCTGCTAAAGGAATTGATAGAGTGAAAAATTCTTTTCAGTTGAATTATAATTGATTTACAGTGTTGTGTTAGTTTCAGATATACAGCAAAGTGATTCAATTATATGTATGTATACACACACGTGTGTGTGTGCTAGTTTTTCAGTTGTGTCCGAATTTTTGTTATCCCCTGGATTGTAGCCCACCAGGCTCCTCTGTCCATGGAATTCTCCAAGCAAGAATATTGGAGTGCATTGCCATTTCTTCTCCAGGGGATCTCCCCAACCCAGACATAATTTTCAGCTTATTTTGCAACATAGGACATTGCACAGTATTGAGTAGAGTTACCTGTGCTATACAGTAGGTTCTTATTATTAATAGTTATCTATATAATGTATAGTAGTGTGTATATGTCAATCCCAATTTCTCTATCTTTTCCCACCACCTTTCCCTTTTGGTAATTATAAGTTTGTTTTCTACATTTGTAACTGACTTTCTGCTTTGTAGATAAATTGAACTCTTTTCTTTTAAATATAAATTTATTTATTTTAATTGGAGGCTATTTTCTTTACAATATTGTATTGGTTTTGCAACTCTTATCTTACATTTGTACTCTTTGCTTATATTCCACATATAAAAAATGTCTTATAATATTTGTCTTTTTCTGTCTGACTTAGTTCACTCAGTATGACAATCTCTATCTACATCGTTCATCCATGTTTCTGCAAATTGTATTATTCCATTCTTTTTTTATGGCTGAGTAATATTCAACTGTATATATATACCACTACTTCTTTATCCATTCCTTTGTTGGTAGACATTTAGGTTGCTACCTACATTCACTTAGTACAAAATGAAACATTGTTTGTCATATGGTTACCTCATTCTCTCTAGGTTTTGCTCAACAATCTGAGAAAAAGAAAAGGAAATATCTTTTCTGCCTGAAGTTGACTCTCTCAAGAGTATGGAAATTTAGAATGACATGTTTGGAGCATTGTCTATTCTCAAACTACTTTTCATCATTTCTTCACTGTCCATTAAGGATGGATTAGGGATGATTTATTAATTTTCAATTCTCAAACTCAAATATGACAATTTTCAAAAAGTATTTTTTATTTGGGGCCCAAAACAAGTATTGTAGCATTAAACTTATTAGTCAAGTTAGGTTTGCCAAATAAAACACAGGAATTTCTTTATTTTTATTTCCTAATTCTGACAACTATAGAAAGGTAAAATGTGTCACAGTGTTGATGTGGTTCAGTTGCTCAGTCATGTCTGACTCTTTGCAACCCCATGGTCTGCAGCATCCCAGGCTTCCCTGTCCTTCACCAACTCCTGGGGTTTGCTCAAACTCATGCCTATTGAGTCGGTGATGCCATCCAATCATCTCACCCTGTCATTCCCTTCTCCTGTCTTCAATCTTTCCCTGCATCAGGGTCTTTTCTAATGAGTTGGCTCTTTGCATCAAATTATTGGAGCTTCAGCTTTTCTTCCAAGGAGCAACAGTCTTTTAATTTCATGGGTGCAGTCACTGTCCACAGTGATTCTGGAGCCCAAGAAAATATAGTCTGTCACTGTTTCCATTGTCTTCCCATCTATTTGCCATGAAGTGATGGGTCTGGTTGCCATGATCTTCATTTTTTGAATGTTGAGTTTTAGCCTTTTTTTTTTTTTTTTTTTGCTCTATTTTATTAAACACTATGCTACACCTTTTGACAGTGTGAAAGCGAAGTGAAGTTGCTCAGTCATGTCCGACTCGTAGTGACCCCATGGGCTGCAGCCTACCAGGCTCTTCCATCCATGGGATTTTCGAGGCAAGAGTATTGGAGTAGGTTGCCATTTCCTTCTCCAGGGGATCTTTCCAACCCAAGGATAGAACCTGGGTCTCCCGCATTGTAGACAGACGCTTTACCATCTGAGCCACAAGGGAAGTCGTGTAGCATAGTACTTAATACATAGATCTCTGTATTTGGCAGACCCTGCCTCATACTCTGGCTTTGATATAGTAGTTAAATAACCTTAGTAAAATCACTTAACCTCTCCAAGATTCATGTGCAAATCTGTAAATGGAGATAATGATTTATATTCAGTTCATTGAATTTTCTTAGCATAACTAGATCATCCATGTAAACTGGTTAATCCAATCCCTAGTAATTGTTGTTTTGGTTTTATTTTCACTGAGTGTGCCTATCTCATAGTAACCAGTTTAGAAAGACATTTCAAAGAACCCAAGATTTATAATCCTGAAATTAAAAGGAGATCAATTGAGAAACATTAAGAGAGAGTTCAGTAACTGCTGCTCTCTGAAAGGTTCTGCTCACTGCTTGAGTTTCTAAGAACAAAGGAAAGGTACCAGTGTTTATTCAGTCTTGAGAACTTCCTTTAAGCATTTGAAGTATCAAAGTACTTGTATAGCTCAGAGATATTGTAGGTTCAGTTAAAGACCACCAAAATAATGTAAATTTTGCAAACATATAAGCCACATTAATTTGTTGATATCTCATATAAAATTATGAGCATATATATTAATAAAGTTATGTTTGCACCATACCATAGTCTATTAAGTAGTCAATAGAATTATGTCTAAAAAAAGAATATATTGAATACATACCTTAATTAAGACTAGGTGTAGCTCAAGATGGCAGCATAAGAGGATGTGGCACTCACCTGTGCGTACAAACACATAAAAAATACATCTTCATGTGGAGAAGCTCACTGAAAACAACTGGCAGAAATACTCTTATATAACCAATGCTGTAGGAAAGATTCAATCAGAGTAATGTAGGAAGGGAAGACAAGCAAGCAGACTGGGACCTGAATCCCTAAGAGGGGATACCAAAGAGGAGGGGGATTACATGAGCTTGGAGATCCTCGTTGGGGAATGAGTGGTTCATACATGTTCAGCACAACAGCCATAGGACAGACACTAGAACTCTCTCAGCAGGTGTGAAAACCATTGGGATTAATAGCAACGTTGTAAGAAATCTAGACTCTGCTCATAGAGAATGTGCACACATTTGCTTACTCCAAGGACAAAGTGGAGGAAGCAAATTGAAACTGCCCAAGACTCTGATCTGTTTCTTGCAACTACCACAATGTATGCTTCAGCCCTACCAAGTGTAAGTTCTTGCCCATCTTGCTCCATGGTACAGTTCCACACTGGGGCAAAGGCTGGTGTTGCTGAGGAGAGTGTGAGGTTATGGATGACAAACCTAGTACAGCATCTGAATGGGGTAGGAGAAACCATTACACAGTTGTGGCATATTGGAAGCAGTCTGAACCTCTGATTAGAATTATTATAACCCCAGCATGTTTTCCAGCCACGGGACATGCCAAGAACCTGCTCAAGCCCTTCTTGTTCCAGTGGTGCTCCTCTCTGTGGCAAAAGGATCAATATTAGAAGAGAAGAAGAACAGACTTGGAACAGAAACAGCTTGGACCTGGAAACTGGGTACGTGACCAAGACCCAAATAAGATGATATTGGCCACTAAGCAGTGGAAAATCCCCAGCTCACACCTGGTTCTGGCTCTAGCTTGTCAAATGAAACAAACAAACAAAAAAGCAACCTAAAAGTTGAAAGTTGTGTTTATTCTGTAGAAATTGCTAGCACTTCAAGCCCAGAAGGTAGCATCTCAAGTCACCCTGAGAGAAGTGTTGCTAAGGAGATGGTAGAAGGAATCAGGCTGTATAGAAGTTTGAAGCAAGGGGCAGGTAGTCTGAAAATCAAAAGATTTTTGTTAATTAAGGAAAACCAGATATATCTAATTAAGGCATTTAGTACTCTTTTATTTATGGAAGATGCAAGCATCTGTGCTTATTGAAATCATTCCTCTCATATGCATCTCAGCTACCTGGGGCTGGCATCCTGCTTTTTGATTATTCACATCCTTAATTCTTCATTCACTCCAGGGAGTGATGGATGTGGTGGATGGCTGTCACTTGTGCTTTCTCACATCCCCCCAGAGCTCCTCAGTGCCTACCCTGGGGAATGGCTGATGGCTATCAGTTAGCTGAAATTGTTCTTCCTGGGCTCAAAAATTTTCATTTGGAAGACTGGAATCCCTGATGGCTATGCCGTCCTTGCTTACAGATATGGCAAGAAATATTCTATTTTATAAGCCCTTCCATCTCCAGTCCCCCCACCTGCCAAGGTAATACTTGCCAGCATAGCACGGGGAAAAGTTTGACTCCTTACTTCAGATTCAGCTTTACAGCAAAAGCCCTTGGGCACATGCAGATTGGATAGGGACTGGATATGGACATTCCAGAAAGGACATCCCTTCAATACCTTAAAAACAGGATAAATAACTCTTTCACCAAGTTTCATAAAGACAGAGAAAGTTAAGCTAAATGAGAAGATAATGGTGTCTGTTTCAAGTGAAAGAACAAGAAAAAACCTGAAAAAAAAGACAGCTAATGAAATAAAATTAAATAATTTACAAGATAAAGAGTGCAAAGTAGTAGTAATAAGAATCTTAAATAAACTGGGAAAAGAAGAGAAAAACACAGTAAGAACTTGAACAAAGTAGAGGAAAATACACTTAGAAAAAATGCCCGAGGAATTGGGATGACCCAGAGGGATGGTATGGGGAGGGAGGTGGGAGGGGTTTTCGGGACTGGGAACACGTGTACACCCATGGTGGATTCATGTTGATGTATGGCAAAACCAATACAATATTGTAAAGTAAAAATAATAATAATTTTTTTTAAAAAAAGAATATAACTGAAACGAAGAACACATTAGAAGGAGTTAACAGCAGAATAGGTTAAAAAAAAAAAAAAAAAAAGAATTCGCAAGTGACCTGAAAGATAGGATAATGGAAATCATTCAATTAGAACAGCAAAAATAATAAATAAATAAATTATCAAATATGAGGACCACTTACAAGACTTATAGAACAACACCAAGCTTACCAACAATCACATTATATTGTTACAGCAGGCAGGTAGCTAGGTTCAGTTCAGTCACTCAGTCAAGAAAACTTTTCGGGACCCCATGGAATGCATCACACCAGGCCTCCCTGTCCATCCGAACACCTGGAGTTTACTCAAACTCATGTCCATTGTGTCGGTGATGCCTTCCAACCATCTCAACCTCTGTCATCCCCTATTCTTCCAGCCATCAGTCTTTCCCAGCATCAGGGTCTTTTCAAATGAGACAGCTCTTCACATCAGGTGGCCAAAGTATTTGAGTTTCAGCTTCAGCATCAGTTCTTCCAATGAATATTCAGGACTGATTTCCTTTAGGATGGACTGGTTGGATCTGCTTGCTGTCTAAGAGACTCACGAGTCTTCTCCAACATCACAGCTCAAAAGCATCAATTCTTCAGCACTCAACCTTCTTTATAGTCCAACTCTCAGATCCATACATGACTACTGGAAAAACCATAGCCTTGACTAGATGGAGTTTTGCTGGCAAAGTAATGTCTCTGCTTTTTCATATGCTATCTAGGTTGGTCATAACTTTTCTCCCAAGGAGTAAGTGTCTTAATTTCATGGCTGCAGTCACCACCTTCAGTGATTTTGGAGGCCAAAAAAAAAAAAATTATTATAATAAATAAATAAGGTCTGCCACTGTTTTCACCATTTCTTTACCTATTTGCCATGAAGTGATGGGACCGGACACCATAATCTTTCTTTTTATTTTTAATATAAATTTATTTATTTTAATTGGAGGTTAATTAATTTACAATATTGTATTGGTTTGCCATACATCAACATGAATCTGCCACAGGTATACACGTGTTCCTCATCCTGACCACCTTCCCTCCTCCCTCCCTGTACCATCCCTCTGGGTCTTCTTAGTGCACCAGCCCCAAGCATCCAGTATCATGCATTGAAACTGGACTGAATATTGAGCTTTAAGCCAACATTTTCACTCTCCACTTGCACTTTCATCAAGAGGCTCTTTAGTTCTTCTTCACTTTCTGCCGTAAGAGTGGTGTCATCTGCATATCTGAGGTTATTTATATTTCTCCTGATTCCAGATTGTGCTTTATCCAGCCTAGCGTTTCTCATGATGTACACTGCATATAAGATAAATAAGCAGGGTGACAATATACAACCTTGATGCACTCCTTTCCCAATTTGGAAGCAGCCTGTTGTTCCATGTCCAGTTCTAACTGTTACTTCCTGACGTGAGTACAGGTTATTCAAGAGGCAAGTCAGGTAGTCTGGTATTCCCATCTCTTGAAGAATTTTCCACAGTTTATTGTGATCCACACAGTCAAAGGCTTTGACATAGTCAATAAAGCAGATATAGATTTTTTTCTGGAAATCTCTTGCTTTTTTGAGGATCCAATGGATGTTGGCAATTGGATCCTTGGTTCCTCTGCCTTTTCTACATCCAAAATAAATATCTGGAAGTTCACAGTTTATGTATTGTTGAAGCCTGGCTTGGAGAATTTTAAGCATTACTTTACTAGCGTGTGAGATGAGTGCAACTGTGCAGTAGTTTGAGCATTCTTTGGCATTGCCTTTCTTTGGAATTGGAATGAAAACTGACCTTTTCCAGTCCTGTGGCCACTGCTGAGTTTTCCAAATTTGCTGGCCTATTGAGTGCAGCACTTTCACAGAATCATCTTCCAGAATTTGAAATAGCTCACCTGGAAATCCATCACCACCACTAGCTTTGTTTGTAGTGATGCTTCCTAAGGCCCACTTGACTTCACATCCCAGGATGTCTGGCTCTAGGTTAGTGATCCCATCATAGTGATTATCTGGGTCATGTGGATCTTTTTTGTATAGTTCTTCTGTGTATTCTTGCCACCTCTTCTTAATATCTTCTGCTTCTGTTAGGTCCATACCATTTATGTCCTTTATCGAGCCCATGTTGCATGAAATGTTCCCTTGGTATCTCTAATTTTCGTGAACAGGTCTCTAGTCTTTCCCATTCTGTTGTTTTCCTCTATTTCTTTGCATTTATCACTGAGGAAGGTTTTCTAATCTATTCTTGCTATTCTATGGAACTCTGCATTCAGATGCTTATATCTTTCCTTTTCTCCTTTGCTTTTTGCTTCTCTTCTATTCACAACTATTTGTAAGGTCTCTTCAGAGAACCATTTTGTTTTTATGCGTTTTTCTTGGGGATGGTCTTGATTCTTGTCTGCTGTACAATGTCACAAACTTCATTCCATAGTTCATCAGGCACTGTATCTATCAGATCTAGTCCCTTAAATCTATTTCTCACTTCCACTGTATAATTTGATTTAGGTCATACTTGAATGGTCTAGTGGTTTACCCTACTTTCTTCAGTTTAAGTCTGAATTTGGCAATAAGGCATTCATGATCTGAGCCACAGTCATCTCCCAGTCTTGATTTTGCTGTCTGTATAGAACTTCTCCATCTTTGGCTGCAAAGAATATAATCAATCTGATTTTGATGTTGACCTTCTGGTGATGCCCATGCATAGAGTCTTCTCTTGTGTTGTTGGAAGAGAGTGTTTGCCATGACCAGTGTGTTCTCTTGGCAAAACTATTAGCCTTTGCCTTGCTTCATTCTGTACTCCAAGGCCAAATGTGCCTGTTACTCCAGGTGCTTCTTGACTTCCTACTTTTGCATTCCAGTCCCCTATAATGAAAAGGACATCTTTTTTGGGTGTTAGTTCTATAAAGTCTTGTAGGCTTTCATAGAGCTGTTCAACTTCAGCTTCTTCAGCATTACTGTTTCGGGCATAGGCTTAGATTACTGCAATATAGAATGGTTTGCCTTGGAGATGAACAGAGATCATTCTGTTGTTTTTGAGATTGCATCCAAGTACTGCATTTCACACTCTTTTGTTGACTATGATGGCTACTCCATTTCTTCTGAGGGATTTTTGCCCATAATAGTAGATATCATGGTCATCTGATTTAAATTAACCCATTCCAGTCCATTTTATTGGAGAAGGAAATGACAACCCACTCCAGTATTCTTGCCTGGAGAATCCCAAGGATGGTGGAGCCTGGTGGACTGCTGCCTATGGAGTCACACAGAGTCAGACACGACTGAAGTGACTTAGCAGTAGCAGTCCATTTTAATTCGCTGATTGCTAAAATGCTGTTGTTCACTTTTTCAGTCTCTTATTTAACCACTGCCAGTTTGCCTTGATTCATGGATCTAACATACCAGGTTCCTATGCAATATTGCTCTTTACAGCATCAGACCTTGTTTCCATCACCAGTCACGTCCACAGCTGTGTGTTGCTTTTGCTTTAGCTCTGTCTCTTTATTCTTTCTGGAGTTATTTCTCCACTGATCTCCAGTAGTATATTGGGCACCTACCGACCTGGGGAGTTTATCTTTTGGTGTCCTATCTTTTTGCCTTTTCATACTGTTCATGGGATTCTCAAGGCAAGAATGCTCAAGTGGTTTGCTACCAATGTCCAGCCCTAGTTGGATCCAGGGATATCCTCAGGGTGACGTCTTCGGCGAGGGGGTGAGGGAAAGAAAGAAAGAATGAATGTTGCAGTTAAGAAAATAGAGGAGAAGAAGAGGTTGATATTCCTTGGTTTACACAGAAAGCCAATAAAGCCCCAGCGTGGGACTTGCACTTTTCATGTAGGCCACAGGCGCCCTCTCGAAATGCTGAAGGTGACCCACCTTGGGCACCTTCTCGAGTGAGTCTTTGAAGCCCGTGTAGGAAAGAGAACTCAGAGGGCCCCTGCGCTCCAGGGAGTCAACCTGAAAAGGAAAGAGAAAGAGAGAGAAAATAGAATGACACGGGGAGACCAAACTTCGGTGAGCAAAGTCTGCAACTTTATTTTCACAGACAGCTTTTATACCTTAAGTTTTACATAGAGAATAATGGAAGGTGCAGAGTCATGCAAGGTCAGCAGCCCTGACCCTTATCAGAACCAGGCCTTCTTTCTGTATACCTATCTGTATACACAGGTTAGGTGATTTACATCATCTTCTGGCCAGGAGGCCTGCTAACATTTTATGACTCTTTCTTCTGATAAAGGTTAGTTGACCAGAAAGCTTATTTTCTCTAAAAGTGTTTTTTCTAAAGTCAGGCTCCATTCTCCAAAAGTGCTAGATAAATTTGCATTCCTATAGGGCAAAGATTCAGTGGGCTATAACAGGGAAATAATTTATTAACTCAAGGCTTAGTGTTGTTAATATCAAGGCCGCTACTGATATTTCTATAGATCAGCTATGTTAATTAATGCACACAATATGAAAACTTGGCAGCAAACATTGGCTCAACAATGAGACCTTTCACCAGTACCATTCTTATAATTTTAACTCCTCAAAAGGCTTTATTTCAGCTTCCCATGCCTCTCGCAGTTGGGAGGCTGTAAACAATCACAAGTGTAGTTGTAAAAGTCCGGATAAACCTGTCAGGCAAGTTAGAGAGCCATCAGAGTGGTTTGAATTGAAACACTCCTATTATGCCCAGGAGATTTATTAACTAGATCCCTAAGTTGATTTTCTCCAGAGAAAGGTGGTCGGGGATAGCCCCCTGTTAATGTCAGAAGAGTTGGTGAAAGGCATAAAATAGTGAGACAGACTCTGTTTTTGGGGTAGATGCTTGAGCAGGTCCAGGGGGTCCCTCAAGTCCTGATTCAACTTTGCCCATCTGGTATCTTCCTCATGACCTTTGTCATGGGTGGGATCTCCCGTGCTGGCTCCCGACGGTTTGTCATTCCCTTCTCCAGTGGACCACATTCTGTCAGAACTCTCCGCTATGACCCGTCTGTCTTGGGTAGTTCTACATGGCATGGCTCATAGTTTTTTTGAGTTAGACAAGACTGTGGTCCATGTGATCAGATTGATTAGTTTTCTGTGATTGTGGTTTTCAGTCTCTCTGCTCTCTGATGGAGAAGGATGAGAGGCTTATGGAAGCTTCCTGGTGGGAGAGACTGACTGAGGGGGAAACTGGGTCTTGTTCTGATGGGCGAGGCTGTGCTCGGTAAATCTTTAACCCAATTATCTGTCACTGGGTGGAGCTGTGTTCCCTCCCCACTATTTATCTGGGGCCAAACTGTGGTGGAGGTAAAGAAGATAATGGTGACCTCCTTCAAAAGATCCCATGCATGTACTGCTACACTCAGTGCCTCCATCCCTGCAGCAGGCCACCACTTACTCATGCCTCTACTGAAAACTCCTGGACACCCACAGGCAAGTCCAGGGCAGTCTCTCGTGGGGTCACTGCTTCTTTCTTCTGTGTCCTATTGCACAAGATTCTGTTGTGCCCTCCAAGAGTTTTTTTTCCCAGTCCTGTGTAAGTTCTGGCAGCTCTGTGGTGGAGTTAATGGTGACCTCTTCCAAGAGGGCTTATGCCATACCTAAGTCTGCTGCACCCAGAGCCTCTGTCCCTGTGGCAGATCACTGCTGACCCATACCTCCACAGGAGGTGCTCAAACACAGTTCTGTGTCAGTGTCTGTGGAGTCTCTGGGTCCTGGCGCACACAAGGTTTGTTTGAGCCCTCTGAGCATCTCTGGCAGGAATGGGGTTTGATTCTAAATGTGAATTTGCCCTTCCTACCATCTTGTTGGGGCTTCTCTTTTGCCCTTGGATGTGGGGTATCTCCTCACAGCCACTCCAGTGCTGCACAGCTGCTGCTCACTGCTCCAGCGCTGTGCAGCCCAGGTAGCTAGGTAGGAGAACATAAGTGTGGGCAAGGGTCAGGTGGCAGGAAATCACATATATCTTATAAGCATCAGGGTCCACAGGCAGATAAAAGAAAGTAGGAACCTACAGATTGACAGGAGACCACATATTTTGGGTGATAAAAGTTCCAGTAGCAGACAAAGAAAGGTGGAGGAAAGCAAGGATTTCCTGCATCTACATGCATGCTTTTGCTCATTGTGCTCTCATTATAATAAACTTAACATTACAGAGAAGTTCTCATCATGTACCACTGCCATGACACTTCTGATTTAAGGTAAATGAGGACAGAAATCCTTCCACACCTTGAGAAAACTGAGCTGGGATGAAAGTCATGGAAGTCAGCCTCCAAACTCTTCTTTCTCTAGTGACTATTCTGTCTCTTTATTTGTATGTCCCTCATAATCAGCTTGCCAAAGAGGCTCCATGTAGATGTTCCTCACCTGTCTGTCCACACTCGCTCTGAGAGTTTACCTTGCTTACCTAAACTTTCATTTTACTTTCTTGACCTCTTTCATTTACTTTCATTTACTCTCTTGACCTCTCTGCTTCATCTCCAAATTCTTTTTTTTTTTCTTCAATGAAGAAAGAACTTCAAATTCACCACCAAAAATACAGGTACCAGAAGGAAAAGAGAAAAGTATAAAACATTTATTTGATCAAGTTATGGCTGAATGTTTGCTGAACCTAAAGGAAACATATATCCAGGTATAAGAAGCACAGAGAGCCCCAACCCAAAGAAACTGACACAAAGAAATATCATAAATGAAATGACAAAAGTTAAAGAGAGAATTCTAAAGGCAAAAAGAGAACTGCAAAGATTATAACAAAGATATGTAACAAAGATTCACATATAAGAGAACTGACTTAAAACTATATATAAACTAATTTTCCTACAGAAATTTTGTAGGCCTGAATGCAGTGGCATGGCATATTAAAAGTGCTGAAAGAGGAAAAATCTAAAATCTAGGATACTCTACTCAGCAGGAGTATTATTAAGAATTACAGGAGAAATAAATAAAACTTTTCAGATAACCAAAAACTAGGAGTTCATTAGTGCAGTGATAAAAGGACTCAAAACATAAATGTTTAATGGTCTTCACTAACTGTAAAAGAAAGAGGTACAACAGAAAAGTAAGAACTTACAGGAAAGGAAAAAAATGCCACTAATAAAGTTATTATAGCAGGCAAGTAGCTATCAATAAACAGAGACATGAGGGCAGGGGCCAGGGGGCAGAAAATCACATATCTTACTATTAGGTAGGTAGAACAGGGAAAAGGAGTCCAAAATGGAGGTGGCTAAAAAAACAAGGAAGGTCAAAGGAAGGACTGAGGACTAGAATGAAGACTTCAGGTAGAACAAACAGCACTCCTGGCTAAGCCCAATTTGCATAGGGCAGGCCCAGGTGGAGGAAAAAAAACATATAAAAGGAGGAGTCAAAGTGCGCTCTCTCTCTCTTCCTCTCCCGCGTGCGTGTGCTCTTTCCTTCTCTCTCCCTCTCTCTCTCCCACGTGCTCTTCCACTCTCTTCCCTTCAAATCTTTGGGTTGGTATGTCCTCACACTTCGAGGATGGATTCTCCTGCTATCTTGTAAATAAAATAGAGCTGTAACACTGATTTACCTAAGAGCTATAACACGGTTTGTCCAAGACCTGAGAGCTGTGATGCGCTGAGGGCTTTAATGTCCGTCGCTCCAAATCTTTGTTGTGATGAGACAAAGAACCGAGGAGCATACGCTCACGTGACATCACAAACAGCAGGGGTCCATAGGCAGACAAAGGAAAGTAGGAACATGGAGACTGACAAGAAACAACACCTTATGGGTGATAAGGGTCCTGAAAGCAGACAAAAACATGGGGAAAGATGAATCTCTTAAGTTTCAATGTAATTTCTTACTCATTATGTTCTCATTACAATAAAATCACACTTCCAGATAAGAATTGATGCTTTCGAATTGTGATGTTGGTGAAGACTCTTGAGTCTCTTGGACTGCAAGGATATCCAACCAGTCTATCCAGGAAATCAGTCCTGAATATTCATTGGAAGGACTGATGTTGAAGCTGAAACTCCAATATTCTGACCATCTGATGGGAAGAACTGACTCACTGGAAATGACCCTGATGGTGAAAAGATTGAAGGCGAGAGGAGAAGGGGATGACAGAAGATGAGATGGTTGGTTGGCATCACTGACTCAATGGACAAGAGTTTGAGTAAACTCCAGGAGTTGGTGAGAGACAGGGAGACCTGGCGTGCTTCAGTCCATGGGGTAGCAAAGAGTCGGACACGACTGAGCAACTGAACTGAACTGACCTGAATTGATAGGAAGTATCCATCATGCACCAATGCCATGACACTTCTAAGTTAATAAGGACAAAAAAATCATTTTTCCCCTGGGGAAAGGGGGAAAATAGGGGATTATGTCAATTATGACACCAAGTCTTTCCTTCCACAGTGAATATTCTGGCTTTCATTGTTATGTCCCTTATAACCAACTTGCCAAAGAAACTCTGGGGAGCAGCTCCTCAACTATCTGCCTATTCTCCCTCTGAGAGCATATTCTTACTCAAATACATTCTCAATTTGCTTTCTTAAACTCCCTGCTTCATAGCCAAATTCTCTCACAATGAGGCAAGAACTTAAAATTCACTGGGAATAAATCATATATATATATAGTAAAAGCTGTGTATAAAGCGGTTAAATAAGCTAGTATCCAGATTAAAAGACAAAACATTTTAAATCAACATATACTACAGTAAACACTTAAGATTTACACACTAAGATATAAAATGTGACATTGTGCTAAGTCACTTAAGTCGTGTCCAACTCTTTGTGACACCATGGGCTGTAGCTCACCAGGCTTCTCTGTCTATGTGATTTTCCAGGCAAGAATACTGAAGGGGGTTGTCATTTCATTCTCCAGGTGATCTTCCTGACCCAGGGATCTAACCTGTGTCTCTTAAGTCTCCTGCATTGGCAGACTGATTCTTTAACACTAGAACTAACTAAGAAGCAAAAATGTGAAATAAATAAGTAACAATGTAGATTTTTTAGAATGTTTTAACTTAAATGAATACCAGTTTTATGTAGATATAGTTACCAGTTCAGTTCAGTCACTCAGTCCTGTCCAGCTCTTTGTGACTTCATGGACTGCAACACGCCAGGCTTCCCTGCCTATCACCAACTCCCAGAGCTGACTCAAACTCATGTCCAGCGAGTCAATGATGCCATCCAACCATTTCATCCTCTGTTTGCCCCTTCTCCTCCTGCCTTCAATCTTTCCCAGCATCAGGATCTTTTCAAATGAGTCAGTTCTTTGCATCAGGTGGCCAAAGCATTGAAGTTTCAGCTTCAGCATCAGTCCTGCCAATGAATACTCAGGACTGATTTCCTTTAGGATAGACTGGTTGGATCTCCTTGCAGTCCAAGGGACTCTCAAGTATCTTCTCCAACACCACAGTCCAAAAGCATCAATTATTTGGCTCTCAGCTTTCTTTATACTCCAACTCTTACATCCATATATGACTACTGGAAAAACCATAGCTTTGACTAAATGGACTTTTGCTGGTAAAGTAATGTCTCTGCTTCCTAATATGCTGTCTAGGTTGGTCATAGCTTTTCTTCCAAGGATCAAGCACCTTTTAATTTCATGGCTGCAGTCACTGTGTGCAGCCTAAGAAAATAAAGTCTCTCACTGTTTCCTTTGTTTACCCATCTATTCGCCTTGAATTGATGGGAAGGAATACCATGATCTTAGCTTTTTGAATGTTGAGTTTTAAGCCAACTTTTTCACTCTCTTCTTTCACTTTCAACAAGAGGCTCTTTATTTTATTTTATTTTAGGCTTATGGGCCATATGGTCTTGGTTGCAACTATTTTTTGTTTATTTGTTTGTTTTAATTGGCGGCTAATTACCATTCTTCTTCACTTTCTGCCATAAGGGTGGTGTCATCTGCATATCTGAGGTTATTGATATTTCGACTGGCAATCTTGATTCCATCATGTGATTTATCCAGCTGGGCATTTCACATGATATACTCTGCATATAAATTAAATAAGCAGGCTGTCAATATACAGCCTTGACATACTCCTTTCCCAATTTGGAACTAGTCTGTTGTTCCATGTCCAATTCTAACTGTTGCTCCTTGACCTGCATACAGATTTATCAGGAGTCATGGAAGGTGGTCTGGTATTCCCATCACTTTAAGAATTTTCCAGTTTGTTGTGGTCCACATAGTTAAAGTCTTTGGCATATTCAATAATGTGGAAGTAGATGTTTTTCTGGAACTCTCTTCCTTTTTTGATGAACCAGCTGATAATGGCAGTTTGATCTCTGGTTCCTCTGCTTTTACAAATCCAGGTTGAACATCTGGAAGTTCACCGTTCATGTACTGTTGAAGCCTGGCTTGGAAAATTTTCAGCATTAATTTGCTAGCATGTGATCTGAGTGCAACTGTTTGGTAATTTGAACATTCTTTGGCATTGCTTTTCTTTGGGATTGGATTGAAAATGTACATTTTCCCAGTCCTATGTCCACTGCTGAGTTTTCCAAATTTCGTGGCATATTGAGTGCAACACTTTCACAGCATCATTTTTTAAGATTTAAAATAGTGCAGCTGGAACTCCATTACCTCCACTTGCTTTGTTCATAGTGATGCCTCCTAAGTCCCACTTGACTTTGCATTCCACGATGTCTGGCTCTAGGTGAGTGGTCACATCATCATGGTTATCTATGTCATGAAGTTCTTTTTTTGTATAGTTCTTCTGTGTATTATTGCCACCTCTTAATCTCTTCTGCTTCAGTTAGGTCCATACCATTTCTGTCGTTTATTGTTCTCATCTTTGCCTGAAATGTTCCTCTGGTATCTCTAATTTTCTTAAAGAGATATCTAGTCTTTCCCATTCTATTGTTTTCCTCTATTTATTTACAGTGATCATTGAGGAACTCTTTCTATCTCTCCTTGCTATTCTTTGGAATTCTGCATTCGAATGGATATATCTTACCTTTTCTCCTTTGCCTTTCACTTCTCTTCTTTTCTCAACTCTTTGTAAGGCATCCTCAGACAACCATTTTGCCTTTTTGCATTTCTTTTTCTTCAGGATGATCTTTATCACTGCTTCCTGTACAATGTCACGACCCTCTATCCATACTTCTTCAGGCACTCTGTCTGTCAGATTGAATCTGATTTGTCACTTCCACTATATAATCATAAGGTGTTTGGTTTAAGTCTTACCTGAATGGTCTAGCAGGTTTTCCCTACTTTCTTCAATTTAAGGCTAAATTTGGCAATAAAGAGTTCATGATCTGAGCCATAGTCAGCTTCTGCTCTTGTTTTTGATTACTGTCTCTAGCTTCTCCATCTTTGGCTGCAAAGAATATAATCAATATGGTTAGGGCATTGGCAGAAATCAGTGAAATAAAATGGACCATAATGGGTGAATTTAATTCAAGTGACCATTGTATCTACTACTATGGGCAAGAATCCCTTCGAAGAAATGGAGTAGCCATTATATTCAGAAAAAGAATCTGAAATGCAGTACGTGAGTGCAATCTCAAAAACGACAGAATGATCTCTGTTCATTTCCAAGGCAAATCATTCAATATCACAGTAATCCAAGTCTATGCCCCAAGCACTAATGCAGAAGAAGCTTAAGTTGACTGGTTCTCTGATGACTGCCAAGACCTTCTAGAACTAAGATCCAAAAAAGATGTCCTTTTCATGATAGGAGACTGGGTTGCAAAAGTAGGAAGTCAAGAGATACCTTGAAGTAACAGGCAAATTTGGCCTCAGAGTACAAAATGATGCAGGCCAAAGGTTAACAGAGTTTTGCCAAGAGAATGCACTCATCATAGCAAGCACCCTCTTCCAACAACACAAGAGAGTGAAGGAGGAGATTGAAAGAATTTGCTTAAAGCTACATATTAAAAAAAAAAAAAAGTAAAACAACTAATTTCACGTCATCTAGATTCATTCAGTTCAGTTCAGTTCAGTCGCTCAGTCATGTTCGACTCTTGCGACCCCATGAATCGCAGCATGCAAGGCCTCCCTGTCCATCACCAAGTCCCAAAATTCACTCAGACTCATGTCCATCGAGTCAGTAATGCCATCCAGCCATCTCATCCTGGGTCATCCCCTTCTTCTCCTGCCCACAATCCCTCCCAGCATCAGAGTCTTTTCCAATGAGTCAACACTTCGCATGAGGTGGCCAAAATACTGGAGTTTCAGCTTTAGCATCATTCCTTCCAAAGATATCTCATGGTTGATCTCCTTCAGAATGGACTGGTTGGATCTCCTTGCAGTCCAAGGGACTCTCAAGAGTCTTCTCCAACACCACAGTTGGGCTGGGAGGTGGGAGGTAGGGGGGTTCAGTATTGGGAGCTCATGTACACCCATGGCTATTAATGTCAATGTATGGCAAACCCAATACAGTATTGTAAATAAAGTAAACATAAAAATTAAAAAGCAAAAAAAAAAAAAGCATAAATTTTTCGGCGCTCAGCCTTCTTCACAGTCCAACTCTCACGTCCATACATGACCACAGGAAAAACCATAGCCTTGACTAGACGGACCTCAGTCAGCAAAGTAATGTCTCTGCTTTTGAATATACTATCTAGGTTTGTCATAACTTTTCTTCCAAGGAGTAAGCGTCTTTTAATTTCATGGCTGCAGTCACCATCTGCAGTGATTTTGGAGCCCAGAAAAATAAAGTCTGGCAATGTTTCCACTGTTTCCCCATCTATTTCCCATGAAGTGATGGGACCGGATGCCATGATCTTCGTTTTCTGAATGTTGAGCTTTAAGCCAACTTTTTCACTCTCCACTTTCACTCTCATCAAGAGGCTTTTTAATTCCTCTTCACTTTCTGCCATACGGGTGGTGTCATCTGCATATCTGAGGTTATTGATATTTCTCCAGGCAATCTTGATTCCAGCTTGTGATTCTCCCAATACAGCGTTTCTCATGATGTACTCTGCATATCAGTTAAATAAGCAGGGTGATAATATGCAGCCTTGACGTACTCCTTTTCCTATTTGGAACCAGTCTGTTGTTCCATGTCCAGTTCTAACTGTTGCTTCCTGACCTGCATACAGATTTCTCAAGAGGCAGGTCAAGTGGTCTGGTACTCCCATCACTTTCAGAATTTTCCACTGTTTATTATGATCCACACAGTCAAAGGCTTTGGCATAGTCAATAAAGTAGAAATAGATGTTTTTCTGGAACTCTCTTGCTTTTTCCATGATCCAGCGGATGTTGGCGATTTGATCTCTGGTTCCTCTGCTTTTCTAAAACCAGCTTGAGAATCAGGAAGTTCACGGTTCACATATTGCTGAAGCCTGGCTTGGAGAATTTTGAGCATTACTTTACTAGCATGTGAGATGAGTGCGATTGTGCGGTAGTTTGAGCATTCTTTGGCATTGACTTTCTTTGGGATTGGAATAAAAACTGACCTTTTCCAGTCCTGTGGCCACTGCTGAGTTTTCCAAATTTGATGGCATATTGAGTACAGTCCTTTCACAGCATCATCTTTCAAGATTTGAAATAGCTCCACTGGAATTTCATCACCTCCACTAGCTTTGTTCATAGTGATGCTTTTTAAGTCCCACTTGACTTCACATTCCAGGATGCCTTGCCCTAGATGAATGATCACACCATCATAATTATCTGGGTCATGAAGATCTTTTTTGTACAGTTCCATTGTGTATTCTTGCCACCTAGTCTTAATATCTTCTGTTTCTGTCAAGTCCATAACATTCATGTCCTTTTTCGAGCCCATCATTGCATGAAATATTCCCTTTGTATCTCTAATTTTCTTGAAGAGATCTCTAGTCTTTCCCATTCTGTTCTTTTCCTCTATTTCTTTGCGTTGATCACTGAAGAAGACTTTCTTATCTCTTCTTGCTATTCTCTGGAACTCTGCATTCAGATGCTTATATCTTTCCTTTTCTCCTTTGGTTTTTGCCTCTCTTCTTTTCACAGCTATTTGTAATGCCTCCCCAGATAGCCATTTTGCTTTTTTGCATTTCTTTTCCATGGGGATGGTCTTGATACCTGTCTCCTCTACAATGTCACGAACCTCATTCCATAGTTCATCAAGCACTCTATCTATCAGATCTAGTCCCTTAAATCTATTTCTCATCTCTACTGTATAATCATAAAGGATTTGATTTAGGTCATGCGTGAATGGTCTAGCAGTTTCCCCTGCCTTCTTCAATTTGAGTCTAAATTTGGAAATAAGGAGTTCATGATCTGAGCCACAGTCAGCTCCTGGTCTTGTTTTTGTTGACTGTATAGAGCTTCTCCATCTTTGGCTGTAAAGAATATAATCAATCTGATTTCAGTGTTGACCATCTGGTGATGTGCATGTGTAGAGTCTTCTCTTGTGTTGTTGGAAGAGGGTGTTTACTATGACCAGTGCATTTTCTTGGCAAAACTCTATTAGTCTTTGCCATGCTTCATTCCACATTCCAAGGCCAAATTTGCGTGTTACTCCATGTGTTTCTTGACTTCCTACATTTGCACTCTAGTACCCTATAATGAAAAGGACATCTTTTTTGGGTTTTAGTTCTAAAAGGTCTTGTGTGTCTTCATAAAACCATTCAACTTCAGCTTCTTCAGCATTACTGGTTGGGGCATAGAGTTGGATAACTGTGATAGATCCATTACCTCATGGCAAATAGGAGGGAAAAGGTGGAAGTGACACCTTTCCTCTTTTGGTAGTGTCAGATTTCCGCTTTGGGGGCTCTAAAATCACTACAGATGATGACTGCAGTCACAAAGTAAGAAGACATTTGCTTCTTGGCAGGAAATCTATGACAAACCTAGACAGTGTGTTGAAAAGCAGAGACACTATTCTGTTGACAAAGGTGCATGCAGTAAAGCTATGGTCTTCCCAGTTTTTATGTATGATTGTGAGAACTGTACCATAAAGTGGGCAGAAAACCTGTGAATTGATGCCTTGGAATTTGGTGCTGGAGAAGACTCCTGCAAGTCCCTTGGACAGCAAAGACATCAAACAAGTCAGTCTTAAGGGAAATCAATCCTGAATACTTGTTGGAAGAACTGATGCTTAAGTTGAAACTCCAGTATTTTGGTCATCTGATGCAAACAGCTGACTCATTGGAAAAGTCTCTGATCCTGGGGAAGATTATGGGCAAAAAAAGAAGAGGAAGTCAGAGGATGAGATGGCTGGATGGCATCTCTGATGCAATGAATATGAACTTGGGCAAACTTTGGGTGATAGTGAGGGACAAGGAGGCCCAGGATTGTGTAGTCAATATGGTTGCAAAGAGTCAGACATGACTAGGTGACTGAACTGAACTGAACTGCCACTGCAAAAGCCAGGGAAGTTCCCTGATTTCTTGTTGTTCAATCATGAAGTCATAAGTGACTCTTTGCGACCCCATGGACTTCAGCATGCTAGGCTTACCTGTCTTTCACTATCCCCTGGAGTCTGCTCAAATTCATCTCCACTGATTCAGTGATGCTATCCAACAATCTCACCCTCTGTCATCCCCTTGAGAGGGTAACAGGCAGGAAGGCAATGGGTCTCCAAACAGAGGAAATAAGCTACAAGTGTCGGACATTTTTATCTCTCTTAAGCGTCAGGAGGAAACAAACTAGCAATATATATATATTTTTTATTTTTCCTTCTCTATACACATTTAAAAGGAGGTTTCTCTTAAAATACTGTGTTGTCATAATGACACCTGGTTTCACCTGAAGTTAACTATTCTCAAACCTTGAGTTAACCATTGCATTTTTCTTATGAAAATGCTTGTCTTAAGGTGTGTTAATGCACTATGCATTTACCCCAGACTCTGTCTTCAAGTCAGTTCCGCCTAATGGCTCAGAACATACTTGACAAACCAGTATGCTATACTCAGATATTGTTCCCCTAATTTATGTAAACGAAACTATCTGTATGGCAATCTGCCCTTCTACCAGATTCAAGTCAATTGTTCTACATCCCGAGATGAATGGTGCCAAGATTATCTCAAAATACTTCTTATGAATGAGGGGCCATGCTATACTCAGATATTTTCCCCTAATTTATGTAAACTAAACTATCTGTATGGTAATCTGCCATTCTACCAGATTCAAGTCAATTGTTCTACAGCCCGAGATGGATGGTGCCAAGATTATCTCAAAATACTTCTTATGAATGAGGGGCCTGGTGTCATTTTGAGTTTTAAAACATTCCTTTCTTTCATTAACAAACTGCTAATGACTGTGTAACATCCAGCTGAAGACTAGCAGGGGGGCACTCTTTCTGCCCCCTTCTGATTCCTATGTCAGAAGCTTTCTCTATCTCCTTTATACTTTAATAAAACTTTATTACACAAAAGCTCTGAGCAATCAAGACTCGTCTCTGACTCCAGATTGAATTCTTCTCCTCTGGAGGCCAAGAATCCGGGTGTCTTTTCGTTCAGCAACAACCTTTCACCCTTTTTTTCCTGCCCTCAAGCTTTCCTAGCATAAGGATCTTTTCTAATGAGTTGGCTCTTCTCATCATGTGTCCAAACTTTAGGAGGTGCCTGAGACAGTGAACAAAATACCACTGATTGGGTCCTAATCCCAGAGGTGGCAGCTCCCACCAGGCTATGAGCAGGCATAGGTTATTGCACATGCCTTGCTGGGAGTTTAAACAGCTTGGCTCTTCCTAGGGACACACAAACTGGGGCCTCTTGGATGCACAAACTCTGGGATACCTCATGACCTGCCTGAGACTGTTACAACATCCAACAGGTCTCTACTACCCCAGGTACACCCTAGTACATCCCAATTGTGGCTGCCATATCTTCCCCTCCCCCAAGCCCAAGGGAGTAGGTTAGTCTTAATGAGCCTCAGTCTTTGCACACTCATGTCTAAGTGGGGGACAGATTGTGGATTTTAGGGGCAACTGTGAATTTTAGGAGCAAATACAAACTGGAATAAGGCCATATCTGAGACTGAACTGACCCCATGCTGCCCACAACAGTTCCAAAGGCATCTCTAGAAATATTAGAGGACCTAAGTGTTAAGTCTTGCTGGCTATTCTTGGCTGCTAAGTGTTGCCTTCATCAAGAGTCTTGGGGACTTGTCTTCTGTGCTGTATGGCTGGCTTGTAAGGTCTTGGATCTATAGTAGGGGTCAAGCCTGAGTTGGGAGACCCATGTGAAGACTTTGACTCACCAGAGAACTGCTAACCTCAGGGAAAATTAATAGGTGAAAGCCTTCCCAAAGGCCTCCATCTCAACGTCAAAACTAAGTCCACCCAAAGACCATAAAGCCTCAATGCCCAGATGCCCCATGTCAGTCTTTCAATAAAACAGAAACACAACACTGCACATTAGAAGACAGGCTACCCAAAGCCATACCAAATGCACAGACACCCCAAAACTCTACTGGACAAGGGACTGGCCTTCAAAGGGACAAAATCCAGTTCCATCCATCAGAACACAGGCACAAGTCCCTCCAAACAAGAAACCTGTAAAAGGCACTGGTCCAACTTCACCTCTAGGGGAAAGACTCCACAACTAAGAGGAAGAAAAACTTTCCAGCCTGCAGACAGGAGACCCTAAGTACAGCAAAGTAAACAAAATGAAAGCACAGAGAAATATGCAGCAGGTGAAGGAACAATGTAGAAACTGCCAGACCAAATAAGCAAGGAAGAAAAGGCAAAACCCCAAAAACAAAATGGGAGCACATATCAAGAAGTTGCAATAAATGTTTCACAAGGACCTAGAAGAATTAAAGAATAAACGATCAACAATAAACAATGCAATAACAGATTAAAAATACACAGGAGAGATACATTAGAATAACTGAGACAGAAGAACAGATATGTGAAGAAAGGGCATGAGAAGATATTTAGGGAGATAATAGACAGAAACTTTCCTAAAATGGGAGAGGAAATAGCCACCCAAGTTCAGGAAGCCCTCCGAATCCCATACAAGATAAACTCGAGGAGAAACACACCAAGACACATATTAATCATGTTAACCAAAAATAAATATAAAGTACAAATATTACAAATAACAAGGGAAAAGCAGCAAATATACAAAGGGATAATCATAATGCTAAAAATTTAACTTTCATCATAAACTCTGCAGGCCAGACAAGAATGGCAAGATATACCTAAAGTGATGAGAGGGAGAAACCTACAAATAAAATTACTCTAGGCTTCCGGTTCAAGATGGTTGAATAGAAGGATATGAGCTCATCTCCTCCTCCTAGATTACTCTAGCCAGCAAGAACCTTGTTCAGATTTGATGGAGAAATCAAAAACTTTACAGACAAACAAAATCTAAAAGAATTCAGCAGCCCCAAACCAGCTCTTCAACAAATGCTAAAGAACTTCTTACTTATCAATAATTACCTTAAATTTAAATGGACTAAATGCCCCAAGCAAAAGACACATTTTGGCTGAATGTATACAAAAACAAGACCCCTAAATATACTGTCTATAAGAGACCCACTTGAAACCTAGGGACACATGCAGACTGAAAGTAAGGAGCTAGAAAAAGATGTACCATGAAAAAGGAAATCAAAGGAAAATGGGAGTAGCAATACTCATATCAGATAAAATAAAGTTTAAAATAAAGACTGGTACAAGAGACAAAGAAGAACATGATGTAAGAATTAATCCAAGAAGAAGGCATAACAATCATAAATATACATGCACCCAATAAAAGAGCACCTCATTATATAAGGCAGATGTTAACAACTATTAAAGGGGAACCCTTCGGGAAGGCACAGCAGCCCATTATAACATTCCTGCCTGGAGAATCCCATAGACAGAGGAGCCTGGCAGGCTAGAATTCATAGGGTCACAAAGAGTCAGACACAACTGAAGTGACTTTGCATGCATAAATTAAACGCAAAATTCCCAGGCAGTAACACAATAATAGTTGGGCACTTTAATAATCTACCCACACCAATGAACAGATCATCCAGACAGAAAATTAGTATGTAAGCACAAGCTTTAAACAATACAATGAAGGAGTTGGACTTAATTGATATCTATAAGGCATTTCTCCAAGATAGATCACATCCTGGGCTATAAATTTAGGCTTGGTAAATTAAAAAATATATATGCAGTGAAATAATTTCAAGCATTTTTTCTGATCATAGTGTTGTAAGATTTAATATCAACTAAACACATGTGTTTGCCTGAAAAAACACAAATACATAGAGGCTAATCAATACACTTCTGAACAATCAACAAATCACTGAAGAAATCAAAATATGCCTAGAAACAAAAGGCAGTGAAAGCACGACATCTCAAAATCCATGGAATGCTGTAAAAACAGTGCTAACAGGGAAGTTTACAGCAATACAAGCCTACCTCAAGAAACAAGGGAGACATCAAGTAAACAACCTAACATTACACCTAACATTACAACTAGAAAAATAAGAACAACACAAACAACTCAAAGCTAGTTGAAATAAGCCAAAAAGATCAGAGCAGAATTTTTTTTTTTTTAAATGAAGGAAACTATAACAAAGATCAATAGAACTAAAGGCAGGTTATTTGAGAAGATTAACAAAATTGACAAACTGTTAGACAGACCCATGAAGAAAAAAGAGAGAAGGCACAATCCAATAGAATTAGAAAATAAAAAGAAGTTACAATAGACAGTACAGAAATACAAAGAATCATAAGAAAATACTATGAGCAAATATATGCTAATATAACAGACAAAGTGGAAGAAATAGACAAATACTTAGAAAAGTATAACCTTCCAAAACTGAACCGGAAATAAATAGAAAATATGAACGGAGCTATCACAAACACAGAAATAGAAATTGTAATTAAAAGAAAAAAAAAAAAAAAAAAACTTCCAACAAACAAAATGCCAAGGCCAGATGGCCTCATATGTGATTTCTACCAAAAATTTAGAGAATATCTAACAAATATCCTGTTCGAACTCTTCCAGAAAATTGCAGAAGAAAACTCCCAAACTCATCACCCTGATAGCAAAACCAAATATGCCACACAAAAATAAAATTACAAGCCAATATCACTAATGAAAATAGATGAAAATAGCCTCAACAGAATTCTAGCAATTAGAATCCAACAATACATTAAAATGATTATACATCATGACCAAGTGGTCTTCATCTCAGGGATGCAAGGATTTATTAGTATATGTAAATCCATCGATGTGATTCAACATATTAACAAACTGAAAGATAAAAAAAAAAAAAGATCATCTCAATACATGCAGAGAAAGCCTTTTAGAAAAATTGAACACTGATTGATAATAAAAACTCTCCAGAAGTAGGCATAGAAGGAAAATACCTCAACATAATAAAGACCATATATGATAAACCCACAGTAAACATGGTCTTCCCTGTGACTCAGTGGATAAACAGTTTGCAATGCAGTAGTCCAGGTTCAATCCCTGGGTTGAGAAGATCCCCTGGAGAAGGAAGGGGCAACCCACTCCAGTATTCTTGCCTGGATTATTCCATGGACAGAGGAGTCTGGTGGGCTAGAGTCCATGGAGTCACAAAGAGTCGAACACAACTGAGTGACTAACACACACACACAGTAAGCATTATTCTCAATGATGAAAAACTGAAAGCATTTTCTTTAAATTCAGCAATTGGATATGGTGCCCCCTCTCATCACTGTTGTTTGACATTGTTTTGGAAGTCCTATTCACAACAATCAGAGAAGAAAAAGAAATAAAAGGAATCCAGATGAGAAAAGATAAGCTAAAACTCTTACTGTTTTCAGATAACATGATTCTCTACATAGAACTCATATGAACTCACATAAAGATATGAACAGAAAATTACTAGAGCTAATCAGTGGATACAGTAAATTTGCAAAATATAAACTTAATACACAGAAATCCCTTTCATTCTTATACATTAACAATGAAAATTCAGAAAGAGAAACTACGGAAACAATCCCATTCACCACTGCAACAAAAAGAATGAATGTTTAGGAATAAATTTACCAAAAGAGATAAAAGACCTCTATGAAGAAAACCATAAGACACTGATGAAAGAAATGAAAAACAACACAAACAGATGGAGTGATATCGGATTTGAAGAATCAATATAGTGGAAGTGACTATATATTACCCAAAGCAATCTATTGATTAAAGGCAATCCTTATCAAACTACCAACAGTATTTCTTCACAGAACTAGAACAAATAATTTCAAAATTTGTATGGAAACACAAAGTGCCCTGAATAGCTGAAGCAATCTTGAGAAAGGAGAATGGAAGTGCAGGAACTGACCTTCCTGACTTCAGACTATACTACAAATCAACAGCCATCAAGACAGTATGGTACTGGCACAAAGACAGAGATATAGACCAGTGGAACAAGATAAAAAACCAATGCACCTATAGTCAGTTTATCTTTGACAAAGGAGGCAAAAACATACTATGATGAAAAGACTATTCAACAATTGGTGCTGGGAAACTGGTCAACTATGTGTAAAAGAACATCCATGGCTGATTTATGTCAATGTATGGCAAAAACCTGGTGGCTCAGAGGTTAAAGTATCTGCCTCCAATGTGGGAGGTGTGGGTTCGATCCCTGGGTCAGAAGACCCCCTGGAGAAGGAAACGGTAACCCACTCCAGTATTCTTGCCTGGAGAATCCCATGGACAGAGAAGCCTGGTAGGCTACAGTCCACGGGGTCACAAAGAGTCAGACACGACTGAGCGACTTCACTTTCACTTTCTTTCATGGCAAAAACAACCACAATATTGTAAGGTAATTAGCCTCCAATTAAAATAAGTAAATATATTTTTTAAAAGAATGAAATTAGAACACCTTCTAACACTGAACAAAAAACTAAACTCAAAATGAATTAACAACCTAAATGTAAGACTAGAGATTACAAAACTCTTAGAGAAAATCATAGACAGAACACTCTATGACATAAACCACAGTAAGATCCTCTATAACCCACTTTCTAGAATAATGGAAATAAAAGCAAAAATAAATAAATGAGATCTAAGTAAATGTAAAAGATTTTGCATGACAATGAAAACTATAAAAAATGTGAAAAGACAACCCTCAGAATGAAAAAAAAAAAATTAGAAAATGAATCAACTGAGAAAGAACTCATCTCCAAAATATATAAGCAGCTCATGCAGCACAATACCAGAAAAACAAACAATTTAATCAAAGGGGACAGAAGACATAAGCAAATATTTCGCCAATGAAGACATATAGATGGCTAATAAACACATGATAAGATTCTCAACATCACTCATTATTAGAGAAATGCAAATGAAAATTACAATGAGGTATCATCTCACACCAGTCAGAATGGCCATCATCAAAAAGTCTACAAACAATAAATGATGTAAAGGATGTGGAGAAAAGGGAAACCTCTTGCACTCTTGGTGGGAATACAAACTGATACAGCCACTGTGGAGAACAGTATGTAGATTCCTTAAAAATCTAAGAATAAAGCTACCATATGACCCAGCAACCCCACTGTTGATCATATACCTTGATGAAACCATAACTGAAGAATACACATGTACCTCTATATTCACTGAAGCACTATTTATATTAGCCAGGACATGGTACCAACCTAGATGTCCATTGACAGATTAATGTATAACAAAGCTGTGGTACATGTACACAATGGAATATTACTCAGCTATAAAAAGGAAAGCATCTGAGTCATATAGATTGAGGTGGATGAACCCTAAGCCTATTATACAGAGTGAAATAAATAAAAAAGAGAATGACAAATATTGTATATTAATGCATAGATTAAAGCATTAATATCTTTCTAGATTAAGGAGTCTAGAAAGATAATACTGACAATCCTACTTACAGGGCAGCAAAAGAGACACAGATATTATGGACACTGGGAGGCAGGAGAAGAAGGTGAAATGATATGATAGAATAGCACTAAAACATATATACCAACATATGTAAAATAAATAGACAGTGGGAATTTGATGTATGATGCAAGGAACCAAATATCAGTGCTCTGTGACAACTTAGAGGGATGGAATGGGGAAGGAAGTGGGAGTGGTTTTCAAGAGGGAGGGGACATATGTATACCTAATGCTGATTCATGTTAAAGTTTGAGGAAAGCCATCACAATATTGTACTTATCCTCTAATTTAAAATACATATATAAAATTGATAAAAAATAAGTGAATAAAAAAGAAGTAAAAGGATGGGAAGTGATATTTTACGTAAACATAAATGACAGTAAAGATGGGGAAGCCATAATCTTATCAGAAAAACTAGACTTTTAACAAAGTCTGTAACAAAAGGAAAATAAGGAGTTTTTATAATGATAAAGGAGTCAATACAAAAATAAGATATAACACTTATAAACAGTGCATGCATCTAATACAGAACATAAACATATAAATCAAATATTAATAAATATAAAAGAAATAAATTGAAAATCAGACAAAAATAGTAGAGGACTTTAACAACCCATCCACATCAACTGGCAGATCGTTTAGACAGAAAATGAATAAGCAAAGACAGTGGTCTTAAAATGACACATTAGACTAGTTGTACTTAACTATCTATGGGACATTCCATCCAAAACCAGCAGAATACATACTCTTTTCAAGGGCACATAGAGTGCTTTCTAGGAGGGGGTCACATATGTGACCAAAAAAAATAAAAAAGTCTCAGAATATAAATTATGTCAAGCAATTTTTTCTGACAATAACTATATGAACCTAAAATCAAATATTGGTAGAAAAATGGGAAAAACACGAACATGTGGAAACTGAACAAGATGCTACTAAAAAATTAATGGTTCAATGAAGAAATCAAAGAAGAAATTAAAAAAAAAAAAAAAAAACCTCTAGACAAATGGAAATAAAATGAAACTTTCCAAGACCTGATGGACACAGAAAAGTCACTTCTCAGAGGGAAGTACATAGAAATACATGCATACCTCAAGAAACAAGAAAAATCTTATGAAAAAAACCTTAACTTACAATCTGAAGGATTTGGAAAAAGAATAGCAAAGCCCAAAGTCACACTAGGAAGGAAATAGTAAAGAACAGAAGTGAAATAAATTTTTAAAAAGTAGTAAAGGTTCATGATACTAAGAGCTATTTTTTAAAAGGTAAACAAAATTGATAAATATTTATCCAGGCTCATCAAGAAGAAAAGAGAGAGGGCCCAAATAAGCAAAATGCAAAAATGAAAGTGGGAAAAATACAACCAATATACCAGAGATACAAAAAGTCATCAGGTAATACTACAAATGTCAATGCATTGGAAGCCTAGAAGAAATGAATAAATTTCTAGAAACACACAATCTTTCAACATTCAATCAAGAAGAAAACCAAAAATATAAACAGAATGATCACCTATAGTGAAATCAAATCTTGTTTCTTGAGGTACACATATATTGAATATGTAATTAAAAAGAGGAAACCTCTTAGCATACAAAAATCCAGGACTGGATGAATTCACAGAGAAATTCCACTTATCTTGAGTTATCAAACTCCTTGACTTCAGAGCATATTAGAAAGCTACAGGATTCAAACAATTTCATACTAGCACAAAAACAGAAACACAGATCAATGAAGCAAAGTAAACCCTAGAGCCCACGAACCATACACTTATGTTCAATTAATCTATGATGAAGTAGGTGAAAATATATAATGGAGAAAAGAAAGTCTCCTCAACAAGTGCTCTTGAAAAAATTGGACAGCTATATATAAAATAATAAAATCAAAACATTTTACCACTGTATACAAAAAAATGGATTAAAAACTTATATATAAGACTGGAAACCATAAATCACCAGAAGAAAGTACAGAAAAAAATACTGACATAAATTGCAGAATTATTTTTTTTGAATCTGCTTGCTAAGACAAAGGAAACAAAAGCAAACAAATGGAAGCTAATTAACCTTAAAAGCTTTCCGTACAACAAAAGTAAAAATCAACAAAATGCAAAGTTACCCTAATGAATGTGAGAAAATATTTTCAAATATATAACTGAAAAGATGATATTATTTAAAATATACCACCTGGGAAGCTCAAACTCAATGAACTCGATACCAAAAAAAAAAAAAAAAAAAAAAAAAACGAGAGAGAGAGAGAGAGAATCTAATTGAATGCCATTTGCAGCAACATGGATTGACCTAGAGATTGTCATAATGAGTGAAGTCAGACAAAGAAAATCAAATATCATTAGATATCACTTATATGTGGAATCTATTTAAAAATGGTAGAAATGAATTTATTTACAAAGCAATATTAAAGTAACAGATGTAAAAAACAAACATGATTACCAGAGGGAAAAGAGGAGAGGGATAAATTGGAAGATTGGGATTAACATATATACATCACTATATAAAATAGACAATTAATAAGGACCTATGGTATAGCACAGGGAACTTGACTCAATACTCTTTAAAGACCCATATGGGGAAAAGAGTGAATATATATAAAATATATATATAATTGTGTGTGTATATATATATATAATTGATTCACTTTATTACACACCTGAAACTAACACATTGTAAATCAACTATACTCCAATAATTTTTTCAATTAGCAGAAGACCTGAATTGCCAATTTTCCCAAACAAGATGTACAAAACCAACGGTACATTAAAAGATGTTTAACAGGAACATTAAAAGGCTGATCATCAAAGGAATGCAAATGAAAGCCACAATGAGAACACCTTATAACTGTCATCATGTTTATTATAAAAAAGACAAAGAATAAGTGTTGTAGAGGGTGTGGAAAAAAGAGAGCCATAGTATACTCTTGGTGGGAATGTAAATTAGTGCAACCACTATGGAAAACATTATGGGAGTTCCTCCAAAAATTAAAAATAAAACTATCATATGATCCAGCAATTACACTCTTGGGTATATATCTGGAAAAAAAAAAACAAACTAAAACTAAAACATTCATTTGAAAAGATATATGCCCCTCAATACCTGGAGTATAAAATGGCAAACCAGCCCAGTATTCTTGTCTGGGAAATACCAAGAATAGAGAAGCCTGGAGTGCTACAGACCAAGCTGTTGCAAAGAGTCTGACATGACTGAGCATGCACACTCACACACATGCAGCTCGATATGCATGACAACATTACTTACAGAAGACTAGAGGTGGAAGAAATCTAAGTTCCCATCAGCAGATGAATAAAGAATATGTAAAATATAAAGAAATATACTATATATATATATATATACAAGTACATAAAATGGAATATTATTCCGCCATAGGAAAGAATAAAACAGACACATTCTTCAAGGTTTATTACATTATTTTATACAGAAATGTTAGAATATAAAGATAATATATGAAATCTCAAACACCGTGGTTAGAATGCATCTATTAATACAATATATATGAGTCAAGGGTCTAAAATCCTTCCCTGTAGTTTGGAGAAAACAATATCGTATATTCATACACTTGGACCATAAATAAGAAAAGTAACCTTGCTAATAAAAAGAGACTACAACGATTTCCATGAGTTGATAAAACACTATGTGTTAAAATAAAGTTAAAATTCAGTTCAGTCTCTCAGTCATGTCCAACTTTTTGCAACCACATGAATCGCAGCACGCCAGGCCTCCCTGTCCATCACCAACACACGGAGTTCACTCAGACTCACGTTCATCGAGTCAGTGATGCCATCCAGCCATCTCATCCTTGGTGGTCCCCTTGTCCTCCTGCCCCTAATCCCTCCCAGCATCAATCTTTTCCAATGAGTCAACTCTTCACAAGAGGTGGCCAAAGTACTGAAGTTTCAGCTTTAGCATCATTACTTCCAAAGAAATCCCAGGGCTCATCTCCTTCCGAATGGACTGGTTGGATCACCTTGCAGTCCAAGGGACTCTCAAGAGTCTTCTCCAACACCACAGTTCAAAAGCATCAATTCTTCGGCGCTCAGCCTTCTTCACAGTCCAACTCTCACATCCATACATGACCACAGGAAAAACCATAGCCTTGACTAGATGGACCTTAGTTGGGAAAGTAATGTCTCTGATTCTGAATATGCTATCTAGGTTGGTCATAACTTTTCTTCCAAGCAATAAGCGTCTTTTAATTTCATGGCTGCAATCACCATCTGCAATGATTTTGGAGCCCCAAAAAATAACATCTGACACTGTTTCCACTGTTTCCCCATCCATTACCCATGAATTGATGGGACCGGATGCCACGATCTTTGTTTTCTGAATGTTAAGCTTTAACCAACTTTTTCACTCTCCTCTTTCACTGTCATCAGGAGGCTTTTTAGTTCCTCTTCACTTTCTGCCATAAGGGTTGTGTCATCTGCATACCTGAGGTTATTGATATTTCACCCAGCAATCTTAATTCCAGCTTGTGTTTCTTCCAGTCCAGCGTTTCTCATGATGTACTCTGCATATCAGTTAAATAAGCAGGGTGACAATATACAGCCTTGACATTCTCCTTTTCCTATTTGGAACCAGTCTGTTGTTCCATGTCCAGTTCTAACTGTTGATTCCTGACCTGCATACAGATTTCTCAAGAGGCAGGTCAAGTGGTCTGGTATTCCCATCTCTTTCAGAATTTTCCACAGTTTATTGTGATCCACACAGGCAAAGGCTTTGGCATAGTCAATAAAGCAGAAATAGATGTGTTTCTGGAACTCTCTTGCTTTTACCATGATCCAGAGGATGTTGGCAATTTGATCTCTGGTTCCTCTGCTTTTCTAAAACCAGCTTGAGAATCAGGAAGTTCATGGTTCACATATTGCTGAAGCTGGCTTGGAGAATTTTGAACATTACTTTACTAGCCTGTGAGATGAGTGCAATTGTGTGGTAGTTTGAGCATTCTTTGGCATTGCCTTTCTTTGGGATTGGAATGAAAACTGACCTTTTCCAGTCCTGTGGCCACTGCTGAGTTTTCCAAATTTGCTGGCACATTGAGTGCAGCACTTTCACAGCATCATCTTTCAGGATTTGAAATGGCTCAACTGGACTTCCATCGCCTCCACTAGTTTGTTTGTAGTGATGCTTTCTAAGGCCCACTTGACTTCACATTCCAGGATTTCTGGCTCTAGATGAGTGATCACACCATCATGATTATCTGGGACCTGAGGATCTTTTTTGTATAGTTCTTCTGTGTATTCATGCCACTTCTTCTTAATATCTTCTGCTTATGTTAGGTCCATACCATTTCTGTCCTTTATTGAGCTCATCTTTGCATGAAATGTTCCCTTGGTATCTCTAATGTTCTTGAAGAGATCTCTAGTCTTTCCCATTCTGTTGTTTTCCTCTATTTCTTTGCATTGATCACTGAAGAAGGCTTTCTTATCTCTTCTTGCTATTCTTTGGAATTCTCATTCAGATGCTTATATCTTCCTTTTCTCTTTTGGTTTTTGCTTCTTTTCTTTTCACAGCCATTTGTAAGGCCTCCCCAGGCAGCCATTTTGCTTTTTCATTTCTTTTCCATGGGGATGGTCTTGATCCCTGTCTCCTGTACAATGTCACGAACCTCATTCCATAGTTCATCAGGCACTCTATCAGATCTAGGCCCTTAAATCTATTTCTCACTTCCACTGTATAATCATAAGGGATTTGATTTTGGTCATACCTGAATGGTCTAGCTGTTTTCCCTACTTGCTTCAATTTAAGTCTGAATTTGTTAATAAGGGGTTCATGATCTGAGCCACAGTCAGCTCCTGGTCTTGTTTTTGTTGACTGTATAGAGCTTCTCCATCTTTGGCTGCAGAGAATATAATCAATCTGATTTCAGTGTTGACCATCTGGTGATGTGCATGTGTAAGAGTCTTCTCTTGTGTTGTTGGAAGAAGGTGTTTGTTATAACTAAATTTCTGAGCCTCAAGTGATTTTACACTTAAATTAGGCAAGAAATTTAGCAAAACAATTTATTTCTGGCTTGTAAATCCACAGAAAATCTATTTTGCAAACAACCTTGACTTGCTGGATCTTGTTGTAATCCCTCCTCTTAGCCATCAGCACCTTCTTTAATAAGCTTTGAGAATACGCTTAACATTTCTTTATAGCATGCAGACATTTGCAACCTGCTAGAGAAAAACCCACATAAATGGAAAACAAGTTAGAACATAAAATGCAAAATGTATGAAATTTCTCATTTCTGTCTACCTGATTAATTTATATTTGCTATGATATTGAATATTTAAGAATTAAATGTGAAGTCTGTTTCCCATTAAACCTAATACCTAACATCTTGGCCAATCCATGGAAGTTTATAATTGTCAAATTTATTTTAATGGTGTGTGGTTGTGCATGTATGCTGACACCTCTTTCTCTGTCTTTTGGATGTAATTTCAAGTTCTGAAAAGAGTTTAAAAGACTGATTGTTGTTCAGTCACTAAATTCTGACTCTTTGTGACCACATGGACTGCAGCACACCAGGCTTCACTGTCCTTTACTATCTCCCAGAGTTTACTCAAAATCATGTCCATTGAGTCTGTGATGCCATCCCACCAATCATCCTCTGTCGTCCCCTTCTCCTCCTGCCATCAATCTTTCCTAGTATGAGTCTTTTCCAATGAGACAGCTCTTTGCATTAGGAGGCCAAAATATTGGAACTTTACCTTCACCATCAGTCCTTCCAATGAATATTGAGGGATTATTTCAATTAGGATTGACTCATTTGATCTCCTTGAATTTCAAGGGACTCTCAAGAATCTTCCCCAGCACCACAGTTCAAAAGAATCAGTTCTTCATTGTTCAGTCTACTTTACGTTCCAACTCTCACAACTATACACGACTACTGGAAAAACCACAGGTTTGACTATATGGATTTTTGTTGGCAGTGTGATGTCTCTATTTTTTAATACACTGTCTACATTTGTCATAGCTTTTCTTCCAAGGACCAAGTGCCTTTGAATTTCATGGCTTCAGTCACCAGATGCAGTGATTTTGGAGCCCAAGAAAATAAAATCTTCCAGCTTCCATTTTTCCCCCATCTGTTTGCCATGAAGTGATTGGACCAGAAGCCATGATCTTAGTTTTTTTTGGAAGTTGAGTTTTAAGCTTTTTCACTCTCCTCTTTTACCTTCATTAAGAGGCTCTTTAGTTCATCTCAGTTTTCTGTCATTAAAGTGGTATCATCCGAATACTGGAGGTTGTTGATATTTCTCCCAGCAATCTTGAATCCAGCTTTTGAGTCATTCAGCCTGGTGTTTTGCATGATGCAATTGTGCATGTAAGTTAAATATGCAGGGTGACAATATGCAGCCTTGATGTAGTACTCCTTTCCCAATTTTGAACCAGTCCATTTTTCCATGTCTGATTCTAACTGTTGGTTCTTGATCTTCATACAGATTTCAAGAGCGATCAAGAGACCAAGCCATCCCATGTGGAGCCACCCAAGATAGCCAGGTCATGGTGGAGAGCTCTGACAGAATGTGGTCCACTGGAGAAGGGAATGGCAAACCACTTAAGTATTCTTGCCTTGAGAAATCCATGAACAGTATGAAAAGGCAAAATGATAGGATATAGAAAGAGGAACTCCCCAGGTCAGTAGATGCCCAATATGCTACTGGAGATCAGTCGACAAATAACTCCAGAAAGAATGAAGGGATGGAGCCAAAGCAAAAACAATACCCAGTTGTGGATGTGACTGGTGATAGAATCAAGGCCCGATGCTGTAAAGAGCAATATTGCATAGGAACCTGGAATGTTAGGTCCATGAATCCAGACAAATTAGAAGTGGCCAACAGGAGATTGCAAGAATGAACATCGACATTAAAGGAATCAGTGAACTAAAATGGACTGGAATGGGTGAATTTAACTCAGATAACCATTATATCTACTACTGTGGCCAGGAATCCCTTAGAAGAAATGGAGTAGCCATCATGGTCAACAAGAGAGTCCGAAATGCAGTACTTGGATGCAATCTCAAAAATGACAGAATGATCTTTGTTCGTTTCCAAGGCAAAACATTCAATATCACAGTTATCCAAGTCAATGCCTCAACCAGTAGCACTGAAGAAGCTGACATTGAATGGTTCTATGAAGACCTCCAAGACCTTTTAGAGCTAACACCACGAAAAGATGTCCTTTTCATTATAGGGGACTGGAATGCAAAAGTGGAAGTCAAGAAACATCTGGAGTAACAGGCAAATTTGGCCTTGGAGTACGGAATGAAGCAGGGCAAAGGCTAATAGAGTTTTTCCAGAACGCACTGGCCATAGCAAATACCCTCTTCCAACAAAACAAGTGAGGACTCCACACATGGACATCACCAGACTGTCAACACCAAAATGAGATTGATTATATTCTTTTCAGCCAAAGATGGAGAAGCTCTATACAGTCAGCAAAAACAAGACCTGAAGCTGACTGTGGCTCAGATCATGAACTCCTTATTGGCAAATTCAGATTTAAATTGAAGAAAGTAGAGAAAACCAGTATACCTTTCAGGTATGACCTACATCATATCCCTTATGATTATACACTGGAAGTGAGAAATAGATTTGAGGGACTACATCTGATAGACAGAGTGCATGATAAACTATGGACAGAGGTTCATGACATTTTACAGGAGACAGGGATCAAGACCATCCACATGAAAAGAAATGCAAATAAAAAAATATGGATATCTGAGGAGGCCTTACAAATAGATGTAAGAAGAAGAGAATTGAAAAGCAAAGGAGAAAAGGAAAGATATAAGCATCTGAATTCAGAGTTACAAAGAATAGAAAGGAGAGACAAGAAAGCCTCCTTCAGCGATCAATGCAAAGAAATAGAGGAAAGGAACAGAATGGGAAAGACTAGAGATCTGTTCAAGAAAGTTAGAGATACCAAGGGAACATTTCCTGCAAATATGGGGTTGGTAAAGGACAGAAATGGTCTGGGCCTAACAGAAGCAGAAGATATTAAGAAGAGGTGGCAAGAATACACAGAAAAACTGTACAAAAAAAATCTTTATGACCCAGAAAATCACGATGGTGTGATCACTCATCTAGAGCCAGACATCCTGGGATGTGAAGTCAAGTGGGCCTTAGAAAGCATCACTATGAACAAAGCTAGTGGAGGTGATGGAAGTCCAGTTGAGCCATTTCAAATCCTGAAAGATGATGCCATGAAAGTGCTGCACTCAATATGCCAGCAAATTTGGAAAACTCAGCAGTGGCCACAGGACTGGAAAAGGTCAGTTTTCATTCCAATCCCAAAGAAAGGCAATGCCAAAGAATGTTCAAACTACCGCACAGTTGCACTCATCTCACAGGCTAGTAAAGTAATGCTCAAATTTCTCCAAGCTAAGCTTCAGCAGTAGGTGAACCGTGAACTTCCAAATGTTCAAGCTGCTTTTAGAAAAGGCAGAGGAACCAGAGATCAAATTGCCAACATCTGCTGGATCGTGGAAAAAGCAAGAGAGTTCCAGAAAAACATCTATTTCTGCTTTATTGACTGTGCCAAAGCCTTTCACTGTATGGATCACAATAAATTGTGGAAAATTCTGAAAAAGATGGGAATACCAGACCACCTGACCTGTCTCTTGAGAAACCTGTATGCAGGTCAGGAAGCAACAGTTAGAACTGGACATGGAACAACAGACTGGTTCCAAATAGGAAAAGTAGTATGTCAAAGCTGCATATTGTCACCCTGCTTATTTAACTTCTATGCAGAGTACCTCATGAGAAACGCTGGGCTGGAAGAAGCACAAGCTGGAATCAAGATTTCCAGGAGAAATATCAATAACCAAAGATATGCAGATGGCACCACCTTTATAGCAGAAAGTGAAGGGGAGCTAAAAAGCCTCCTAAGGAAAGTGAAAGAGGAGAGTGAAAAAGTTGGCTTAAAGCTCAACATTTAGAAAACTAAGATCATGGCATCTGCTCCCATCACTTTATGGGAAATAAATGGGGAAACAGTGGAAACAGTGTCATACTTCATTTTTTGGTCTCCAAAATCACTGCAGATGGTGACTGCAGCCATGAAATTAATAGACACTTGCTCCTTGAAAAGAAAGTTATGACCCACCTAGACAGCATATTAAAAAGCAGAGATATTAGTTTTCCAACAAAGGTCCGTCTAATCAAAGCTATTCCCCCCCACCTCCAGTGGTCAGATATGGATGTGAGAGTTGGACTGTGAAGAAACCTGAGTGCTGAAGAATTGATGCTATTGAACTGTGGTGTTGGAGAAGACTCTTGAGAGTCCCTTGATCTGTGAGAAGATCCAACCAGTCCATCCTAAAGGAAATCAGCCCTGGCTGTTCATTAGAAGAACTGATGCTGAAGCTGAAACTCCAATACATTGGCCACCTCATGCGAAGAGTTGACTCATTGGAAAAGACCATTATGCTGGGAGTGATTGGGGGCAGGAGGAGAAGGGGACGACAGAGGATGTGATGGCTGGATCGCATCACTGACTTTTTTGTTTGTTTGTTTGTTTTGTTTTGTTTTGTTTTGTTTTGTTTTTTGGCATCACTGACTTAATGGATGTGAATCTGAGTCAACTCCGGGAGTTGGTGATGGACAGGGAGGCCTGGCGTGCTGTCATTCATGGGGTCGCAAAGAGTCGGACACGACTGAGACTGAACTGAACTGAACTAGATACAAGGAAATGCAAGGATTGAGATCATAAAATCTGTTTCTAAAAACATCGAACTATCTAAAGACCTGTCCCATCAGATTGCCTGGAGCACAGAGTGACTCCCTCCACCCTGAACTCCCTTGGGGCTTGTTGAATGTCAACAGCTATAGCAGCATGGGGTTCAGTCTCTGCAGAGGCAGATGGCAAACGCCTTTGTTGTTCAGTCATTGGCCCTGCTCTTGGTAAGTGCTAATTTGTAGTTTACAGTTCCATTAAATCAAAGAGCAGTAAGCAAACTGAACCAAATGACATGTTAGAGGTATGAACCCTAGCTTATCTTCCACACTTTTCTCCTGTGCCCCTGTTCCACTACTGCAGTATTTAGGTATATACCAGTTGATTAGGAGGGAGCTGTTTACTTAGTTAAAAAATGAAAAAAAAAATTTTTTTTGCTAATGTAGCTTGCAAGCCTTGTTAGTTCACACACAGACATTTAGTTTTGAATGGGCTCCAAATGTGAATACTTAGACTGATGCTCTCCGATAGGTGAAGGCATGAATCGGCCTTCAAGACTTCAAATAAACCGTATTTATTAGAGTCACCCTGACTTTATTCTTCTGTTTTATTTATTTATTTATCTGGAACCTCAGCCTTTGCCCTTGGGGTGGAGGTAAAATGCTAACTCTCCTTGGGTCACAAACAGAATGCACTTTTAAATACTTCATTCATGGGGAATCATTTGTTTGAAGGGGCTTTTTTGTCAGATTATTGGCCCTGGTTGTTAAGGCTCAGGCAGAGATAAGATGAGCCTTGCAGGAAAAATTTAAAAAGATGTAAATAGTAAATGCAGGCATTTTGCAACATAGCTAAAAATAAATTGCACTACAGGCAATTATGCAAGTTTTACTGGATACATTAAAAATACATTAAATGCACAGCTGTTTTAGTGTCTTTTAAGCTGATAAATTAACTGTCTAATAAATTGTAAAATTTGTCAGCTAATAATGCTATTTTATCTGCTCTAACATATGCCTTCCTAGTTCATGAAGCATTATTGTAAGTGCCAAAAGGAGATAATGTGAATTTTACAGTGTTATGTCTTAAGTGGAATGGATCATTGGCCATGAAGAAGTGTGTTAATAAATCTCCTAGGCTTTGTTAATTGCACTCAATGAAGTGTCACTGTTAAAACACAAAAGATGTGATAGAGAAAGCTGTACATAATGTCTTTCAGTTTTACAATTAACAGTTCACTAGACAAATCTACCAAAAAGACCATAATTTGTTGAAGCCTTATTAACTTACATTTTTCTAGTCAAGGTCATAATTGTGGATGGCTTAAAGCTATATTTTAATGCTCATAGCAAACAATAACCTTACTGGAGAGAAGAAATGTTTTTTCTCCAAGTCACATGAGCTATCTACTAAGTTCAAAAGAAATAAAAATAAAACGCACCAAATCAAACAATGGTCTTTCAGAATCATTCACCCTCAAGTACTTGTTTTTTGTCATTGATTTCAGAAAAATGATATTTTTTATTGGTTGTCTCAAGGTGATAAGTAAAGAATGGTAGTGCACATAATATGAAATTAAATGGCCTTCAGAGGCCATTAAGTATAAGCCCTTGGTCATTAAAATACATAATTGTAATAAAATTTGAAAGTTCAGTTTGTATGAAATTGATGTAGTTGTTCCTTCTAAATTCAGCACCAGATATCTGTATACTCAATTTAACAACAATTTGAAAATAACTTTCACATACATTTTGAGAAAGTTACAGTGAGTCACGTTGTTTAAATGTCAAAGCAAAACGTGTTTTCTTTGCCTCTTCTTACTTCAAATTTACCCCTGCTCAATTTCTATTTCCTTGTTAGATTGGAATTGTGACTTTGCAAAAGCATGAGTTTCACCTTTAATGATGATGTGGCTTGAAGAATGATTTTCACAAATCATGTGCAGGTAAAGCAAGGGGAAACAATGAAAATGTATGCAACCTTTAAAACTAGATGGTTTATATTTTGGGCCACATATTACATATGTTTTTTTGTAATGTAAGATTCACCAAAAGATTTAGAAATTGAAAAATAAATATGAAGCAATTCCAGAAACCCTGCGTTAGAGTCTCTGAGCAATTCCTGACAAGCAAGTGAGCCACTGACTCCCAATTTATTTATCAATAAAATAAAACAAAATATTTTTCACTTCATGGAAAATAGATGGAGAAACAGTGGAAATAGTGGCAGACATTATTTTTGGGGGCTCCAAAATCAATGCAGATGGTGACAGCAGCCATGAAATTAAAAGACGCTTACTCTTCAGAATAAAAAGTTATGACCAACCTAGACAGCATATTAAAAAGCAGAGACATTACTTTGCCAACAAAGTTCTGTCTAGTCAAGGCTATGGTTTTTCCAGTAGTCATGTATGGATATAAGTATTGGACTATAAAGAAAGCTGAGCACGGAAGAAATGATGCTTTTCAACTGTAATGTTGGAGAAGACTCTTGAGAGTCCCTTGGACTGCAAGGAGATTCTACCAATACATTCTAAAGGAAATCATTCCTGGATGTTCTTTGGAAGGACTGATGTTGAAGCTGAAACTCCAATACTTTGCCCACCTGATGTGAAGAGTTGACTCATTTGAAAAGACCATGATGCTGGGGAAGATTGAAGGCAGGAGGAGAAGGGGATGGCAGAGGATGAGACCATCGGATGCCATCACTAACTCAATAGACATGAGTTTGAGTAAACTCTGAGAGTTGGTGATGGACAGGGAGGCCTGGAGTACTGCAGTCCATGGGGTTGCAAAGACTGAACGTCAACATTCTAGGAATCAGCGAACTAAAATGGTCTGGAATGGGTGAATTTAACTCAGATGACCATCATATATACTACTGCGGGCAAGAATCCCTCAGAAGAAGTGGAGTAGCCATCATGGTCAACAAAAGAGTCTGAAATGCAGTACTTGGATGCAATCTCAAAAACGACAGAATGATCTCTGATCGTCTCCAAGGCAAAACATTCAATATCACAGTTATCCAAGTCTATGCCCCAACCAGTATGCTGAAGAAGCTGAAGTTGAACGGTTTTATGAAGACCTACAAGACCGTTTAGAACTAATACCCAAAAAAGATATCCTTTTCATTATAGGAGACTGGAATGGAAAAGTAGGAAGTCAAGAAACACCTGGAGTAACAGGCAAATTTGGCCTTGGAATGTGAAATGAAGCAGGGCAAAGACTAATAGAGTTTTGCCAAGAAAATGCACTGGTCATAGCATACACCCTCTTCCAACAACACAAGAGAAGACTCTACACATGCACATCACCAGATGGTCAACACCGAAATCAGATTGATTCTATTCTTTGCAGCCAAATGGAGCAGGTCTATACAGTCAGCAAAAACAAGACCAAGAGCTGACTGTGGCTCAGATCATGAACTCCTTATTACCAAATTCAGAATTAAATTGAAGAAAGTAGTGAAAACCGTTAGACCATTCAGGTATGACCTAAATCAAATCCCTTATGATTATACAGTGGAAGTGAGAAATAGGTTTAAGGACCTAGATCTGATAGATACAGTACCTGATGAACTATGGAATGAGGTTTGTGACATTGTACAGGAGACAGGGATCAAGACCATCCCCATGGAAAATAAATGAAAAAAGCAAAATGGCTGCCTGGGGAGGCCTTGCAAATAGCTGTGAAAAGAAGAAAGGCGAAAAGCAAAGGAGAAAAGGAAAGATATAAGCATCTGAATTCAGAGTTCCAAAGAATAGCAAGAAGAGATAAGAAAGCCTTCTTCAGTGATCAATGCAAAGAAATAGAGGAAAACAACAGAATTGGAAAGACTAGAGATCTCTTCAAGAAAATTAGAGATATCAAGGGAACATTTCATGCAAGGATGGGCTCGATCAAGGACAGAAATCATATGGACCTAACAGAAGCAGAAGATACTAAGAAGAGGTGGCAAGAATACATGGAAGAATTGTACAAAAAATATCTTCATGACCCAGATAATCATGATGATGTGATCACTCATCTAGAGCCAGACATCTTGGACTGGGAAGTCAAGTGGGCCTTAGAAAGCATCACTATGAACAAAACTAGTGGAGGTGAAGAAATGCCAGTTGAACTGTTTCAAATCCTGAAAGATGATGGTGTGAAAGTGCTGCACCCAATATGCCAGCAAATTTGGAAAACTCAGCAGTGGCCACAGGACTGGAAAAGGTCAGTTTTCATTCCAATCACAAAGAAAGGCAATGCCAAAGAATGCTCAAACTACCACACAATTGCACTCATCTCACACGCTAGTAAAGTAATGCTCAAAATTCTCCAAGCCAGGCTTCAGCAATATGTGAACCGTGAACTTCCTGATACTCAAGCTGCTTTTAGAAAAGGCAGAGGAACAAGAGATCAAATTGCCAACATCTGCTGATTATGGAAAAAGCAAGGGAGTTCCAGAAAAACATCTATTTCTGCTTTATTGACTATGCCAAAGCCTTTGCCTGTGTTGATCACAATAAACTGTGGAAAATTCTGAAAGAGATGAGAATACCACAACCCCTAACCTACCTCTTGAGAAATCTGTATGCAGGTCAGAAAGCAACAGTTAGAACTGGACATGGAACCACAGACTGTTTCCAAACAGAAAAAAGAGTACATCAAGGCTATATATTGTCACACTGCTTATTTAACTTATATGCAGAGTACATCATGAGAAACGCTGGACTGGAAGAAACACAAGTTGCAATCAAGATTGCCGGGAGAAATATCAATAACCTCAGATATGCAGATGACACCACCCGTATGGCAGAAAGTGAAGAGGAGCTAAAAAGCCTCTTGATGAAAGTGAAAGAGGAGAGCGAAAAAGTTGGCTTAAAGCTCAACATTCAGAAAATGAAGATCATGGCATCCGGTCCCATCACTTCATGGGAAATAGATGGGGAAACAGTGGAAACAGTGTCAGACTTTATTTTTGGGGGCTCCAAAATCACTGCAGATGGTGACTGCAGCCATGAAATTAAAAAACGCTTATTCCTTCAAGAAAAGTTATGACAAACCTAGATAGTATATTCAAAAGCAGAGACATTACTTTGCCAACAAAGGTCTGTCTAGTCACGGCTCTGGTTTTTCCTGTGGTCATGTATGGATGTGAGAGTTGGACTGTCAAGAAGGCTGAGTACTGAAGCATTGATGCTTTTGAACTGTGGTGTTGGAGAAGACTCTTGAGAGTCCCTTGGACTGCAAGGAGATCCAACCAGTCCATTCTGAAGGAGATCAACCCTGGGATTTCTTTGGAAGAAATGATGCTAATGCTGAAACTCCAGTACTTTGGCCACCTCATGAGAAGGGTTGACTCATTGGAAAAGACTCCGATGCTGGGAAGGAATGGGGGCAGGAGCAGAAGGGGATGACCGAGGATGAGATGGCTGGATGGCATCATGGACTCAATGGATATGAGTCTGAGTGAACTCCGGGAGATGGTGATGAACAGGGAGGCCTGGCGTGTTGCGATTCATGGAGTCACAAAGAGTCAGACACGACTGAGTAAGTGTACTGAACTGAACTGAAAACAAATAAAGCAAAATAAAAATAATAGCATTCACCTCATAAACTTGCTTTCAAAATCAATGGAGAAAATGTATTTGAAAGTATTTTAAAAGCCACACTAATATTTTATTTTGTTAATTGTGAGTTAAAATATTAATTGTATAATTCTTAATATTTGAAACACTTTTACATATGGTATCTCATGTAATCCTTACAACAATTTTTTAAGGATGGTAGAAGTATTTCTAAAGACAAAATACTTACTAATGGATAACTGAGTATGAAGTGTTATTCCAGAAGCTATAATTATATAATCAATTATGTTAAAGAGTTTTCTTCTCTTAAAAGTTATTATGTGATTGTATAATCATGCTGGAATTGTGGTAGAGGCAATTGAAGCTCAGGGAAGTAATCTTCCTAAGGCTACACAGTAAAGTTAGAAGAAAACGCCATAAGCCTTCAGATATATTTCAGCTTTATAAATCCCTTGAGGCTGTGAAACAAGTTCCCTGTCAGTTCAATGTTCTTTCACATGCTCACACTTCTTCATTTAGACCACACAGAAAATAAAAATTAAATAGATCAAATATTAGAAACCATTGTGGGAAAAGCTTTTAAGTTTAATTAGATCCCATTTGTTTATTTTTGCTTTTATTTCCATTACTCTGGGAGGTGGGTCGTAGGTAATCTTGCTGTGTTTCATGTCAGAGAGTGTTCTCCCTATGTTGTCCTCTAGGAGTTTTACAGTTTCCAGTTTTACATTTAAGTCTTTAATCCATTTGAATTTATTTTTGTTTATGGTGTTCAAAAGTGTTCTAGTTTCATTCTTTTACAAATGGCTGACCAGTTTTCCCAGCGCCACTTGTTAAAGAGATTGTCTTTGCTTCAATGTATATTTTTGCCTCCTTTGTCAAAGATAAGGTGTCCCTACTTGCATGGATTCATCTCTGGGCTTTCTATTTTGTTCCATTGATTTATAATTCTGTCTTTTTGCCAGTACCATAATGTCTTGATGATTGTAGTTTTGTAGTATAGTCTAAAGTCAAGCAGGTTGATTGTTCCAGTTCCATTCTTCTTTCTCAAAATTGCTTTGGCTATTAGAGTTTTTTGTGTTTCCATACAAATTGTAAAAGTGTTTGTTCTATTTCTATGAAAAATACCATTGTTAGCTTGATAGGGATTGTACTGAATCTATAGATTGCATTGTGTGGCATAAACATTTTCACCATATTGAGTCTTCCTATCCATGAACATGGTATTTTTCTCTGTTTATTTGCCTCATCTTTAATTTCTTTATTAGTGTTTTACTGTTTTCTATATATAGATCCTTTGTTTCTTTAGGTAAATTTATTCCTAGATGTCCATCAGCAGATGAATGGATAAGAAAGTAGTGGTACATACACACAATGGACTATTACTCAGCTATTAAAAAGAAAACATTTGAGTCGGTTTTAATGAGGTGGATGAAACTGGAGCCTGCCATACAGAGTGAAGTAAGCCAGAAAGAAAAAAAACATCAATACAGTATATTAACACATATATATGGAATTTAGAACATGGTAACAATGACCCTATTTGCAAGACAGAAAAAGAGATACAGATGTAAAGAACAGGCTTTTGGACTCTGTGCGAGAAGGTGAGGGTGGGATCATTTGAGAGAATAACATTAAAACATGTATATTACTATGTGACATAGATGACTAGTCCAAGTTTGATGCATGAAATATGGCACTCAGAACCCATGCACTGGGACAAACCACTGGGATGGGATGGGGAGGGAGGAGTTGGGGAGTTCAGGACAGGGGGACACATGTACACCTGTGGCTGATTCATGTCAATGTATGGCAAAACCACCACAATATTGTAAAATAATTAGCCTCCAATTAAAATAAATAAGTTTTTTTTTTTTTTTTAAAGAAACCATTGTGGGAGTTGTAAATGTCATGTTGATGTCTGAACTATGTGGGATCCAAAGAATAGAGAGAAAGAATGTCAATGCTTTTATGTTACACTCAGTAAACTATTTGAATAGGGCTTCCTCTGAAAACTTCATTTCTGGCCAGAGAAAGGATTAGAAAGTCCTAATTATCCTCACCACCAACTCTTATATTTATTGAGTTTAAATGAGATGATTTGATCTTAAGTGGAGACTACATACTTCTCTAAGGTGATAAACCTTCAAATGAGCTTAAAAAATATTTTAAAGTATATAAGTCATCATTAGGAAGAAATTCAATTGTTTGAGAATGTGTTTTCCTTAAACTAAAAAATATTTTGATCACTTTTCTCTTTGAATCGATGTTTCAAGTTGAGGTTAGATACTGAAAGGGAAGATATACCATCAGCTCTTTTATTGATGTCTTGGCATGCATGTATAAAAAAAAGAAAAATATATATACATCAAAACTTACAACTTTCATGAGATTTCTAGGCTAATGGCTGGTGTGCACACAATTGAGAAAGTCAAAATTATCTAAACTTCTGAATATAGTTTGAGTATAGTTAAGTTAAAAAATCGTGTACCATATTGATTTCAAGATAAGAAATATGTTTTAAACAAAATGAATTAGAAATAAATCAATAAACCAAGAAAGATAAAAAGAGAAGGATAGAGAAGGAGAGGGAGAAAATAATTGCAAAAATTAATAAACAGAAACTTAAATTGTAGAGTCCAAAGACCCGAACTGGGGGCAATCATTCCCTACAATAATAACAGAGCCAAGTAGGAAGAAGAAAGGCTCATTCTTCTTTCCTGACAAGAACTCGTCAAATTCTGCTAGTGAAAAGCCATGGACTCTTCTTTGATTATAGCTCCAAATTCCTTTTCCCATTTATGATAGAGTTCTCTTCTCCCTGTTTCATGAGGAATTGCATATAGCTAGCCATGGTTCCAGAACCTAAATATCAGTTCATTGTAGATCTTAGATAAGCCCATTTTTGCTAGAGAGGTACTTGGCATGCTATTTGTTTCAGGCCAACATTTTGTTGGCTCACACAGGGGTCCAGAGAAAAGCCTTGATGACTCCAAGGCTGGTGAGTAAACAGATGTGGTATCCACTAAGCCCATTGTTGCTCACTGTTTTTGTCACTGATCCTGAAAATTAAAGATAAGTTTTACTCCTGAATCTGGCATTTGTCCTCTTTCATTTTAAAGCTCTCCAAGTTTATTCAGGATATTTTAAAAAAGAATTTGTCTTTTCTACTTAAGGCCTTATTCTGTATGTGGGTACTTGTTTCTTACTTTGACCTGATATTTTTAATAAGACTTTCCCAGCTGAAACTGGCTAGTCTTCAGCCCATTCTTTCAGGAACAGGGGCTGGTTAACTAGAACAGTGCTTGTTCAGGTTTTAGCCCATTCCTTTAGAATAGAGACTGTTGTATAGCAACTGTTCTGAAAGGCCTTCAACTTGTCTTCTCCAGGACCAGTTCCATTCAAACTGGTATTAGGACTGTAGGCTATTTAGGTTTTTTTTTCTATTTGAGGTATTGGTGCTGTTTGAGTTATTCAGGCTATTTGAAAATTATTCCCTTACTCTAGAGAAAAACTCCTGGACATGGTATCCTAGTTATTTAAATATTTTGAGGGTGTCCCCTTAAAGGGGCCCCAGCTGATTTTTGTTTAAAAATAGTGGTCCTTCCTTAAGTGAATTTCTTACTAAATGAGCCAATCTGACCAAAGGCACTTGAGAATATCAACAACCATTTTGGGTAACTTTTACAGTATCCAAACTTATTTTTTCTTAAAAATTAATTGAATAACTCTAGCTCTAAATTTTCTAAAATTTAATGGAATACCTGTTTCAATTGGGATTTTTGAGCCTTTCAAATGTTACCAGGAGACTAAAATTGTCTCTCTGCAACACAAGATTTTAAGATTAACTGAAGCAAACAAACAATTGAAGAAAGACAAAATGGCTTCCAAGACCACATGCTCTTCCTATCTTCTTTGGCTCAGGGTCTGACTCTGGGGCTATTTTGTTTCTTTCCCTCAGCTCCCTATGATTAGGCTCCACCTACAGTGCCATCTTCTTCCTTCCCTTATTTACCACCTGTACCTCTGCTATAACCACAGTTCCCACATTCTAATTCTCTAGCTCAACTTGCATTTTTCCCTGAAACTCTCCTTGGCCTCATTTCCTCTAAACCTATAAGAACTTGTCTCTTTAAAATTAAGCCTTCTGAGGATTCAGAGGCTAAACTCTTAATTTCTTTTTTTTTAATTTTTTTAAGTTTAAATTTATTTATTTTAATTGGAGGATAATTATTTTACAATATTGTATTGGTTTTGCCATACATCAACATGAATCCACCACAGGTGTACACGTGTTCCCCTAATTTCTTATATTCCCTAAACAAAAATCGAACTGAAAGCCATAGTCAAAATTTTCCTAAAGTAACCAAACATTTGTTCAGGAACTTAATATAATGATTCAGACTTAGCAACTTGGTTTTTCTGACATATTAGCTAGTTCACACATCAGTCAGTGAAGGCCAGACCCAGCATTGGATGAAAACTGCTGATTAGGAAAAGCATTAAAAGTCTCTTTAATTACAAAGAAACCAAGTGGCTAACTTGTTATATGATTAGACTTGAGCAGTCACTAAATGAGCAATCCCTTGGGCTTTTCCAAAGCCTGTTGTTTGAAACAAAATTCAGGCTTACACACAAAAATCTAGTGAATTTTTTCATGACTATTAAAATTGATTTCAGATTATTTTTAAAGAAAGTTTTGGTCTTCCATCAGATATTGATTTTACCTGGGTAGCCTTTAACTTTGGTTTATTAATGGGCAGAACTAGGACCCTTCCATTCTAGTAAAAAAGAACCAGAATGGAATGGAAAACTATCTCCACTCCAGATTTAGTCAATCTGGCAAAAGTTCTCTCCCATTCAAATGAGTCACCTAAAAGGAAGACCACTGAAATTCTTATTTTTCAACTTCTGCAAATGAAGACCCCCCAAATGAAATCAAAAGCCCCTTAGATTCTGCTATTATTGCAAAGATCCAGGACATTGAGAAAAGATACTGGTACAAACTAAAGTGTTTCAGGTGCCTTCAGCTCTCTAACCAGTCTTTCCAACATCCTCTCAATTCTCAGTAATAGGGCTCCAAATAACAATATGGTTTCATCTAAATCTTTCCTTTTAATTTGTTTGTAGAAACATCCCTCCACACTGGGGATGAATCTTTTTCCAGTCCAAACTGACACTGGGGCTATACTCTTAGTGCACAAGCTCTAAGCTACTAAACAGCCCCTGCCTCTGAATACATGGAGAAGGTGATGCCACCCCCACTCCAGTACTCTAGCCTGGAAAATCCCATGGATGGAGGAGCCTGGTAGGCTGCAGTCCATGGGGTCGTGAAGAGTTGGAAACGACTGAGTGACTTCCCTTTCACCTTCATGCATTGGAGGAGCAAATGGCAACCCATTCCAGTGTTCTTGCCTGGAGAATCCCAGGGACGGGGGAGCCTGGTGGGCTGCCATCTATGGGGTCGCAGAGAGTCGGACACAACTGAAGCGACTTAGCAGCAGCAGCAGCAGCCTCTGAATACTACAATAGTTGAAATTGTGAGATTCTCTAAGGAACCCGAATGGATTCTTCTCTCTGAACCTATTCTCTTTTGTTTAGGTCCTTTGAGAGGTACACAAAATTGACTCCTTAGTTCCTCTAATCCCATTCATTTATTAATCTGAGACTTGTTAGAGAATCATCATGTTGGAATTTCTCCCAAAAGGGATAAATAATTCTAGAATCTGACAGCAGTCATTAAAGCAGCCAAACAGGTAAATTATACGAAACTTTGACTTTTTTATTTTTTCTGGTAATACTAAAGTAGATTCTGGAAACCATGCTCTTTTGTCCCTATTGAATCAACTACCATATTCATGGGCAAAATATCCAAATAATTTTGGCACAATTTATAACACACCTCCCATAAAGATCCAAATAGATCAGTCAAAGCATCTTATCAAAATTCGTCAATAAGCTATGAGTAAAGAGTCTTTTTTTTTTTTTTTAATTTTTAAGTTGAAAGAAAATTGCTTTACAATATTGTGTTGATTTCTGCCATATAACAGCATGAATTAGCGATAAGTATACATATATCCCCTCCCTCTTGAACTTCCCTCCGACTTCCCCCCATCCCACCCTTCTAGGCTGTCACAGAATACCAGGTTGAGCTCCTTGTGTTTTACAGCAACTTCTCACTCCCTATGGGTTTTACAGATGGCAATGTATATGTTTCAGCACTTCTCTTTCAATTATTCCCACTCTCTCTTTCCTCCACTATGTTCACTAATCTCTTTTTTTTAATTTATTTATTAAAATTGGAGGCTAATTATTTTACACTATTGTAGTGGGTTTTGCCATACATTGACATGAATCAGCCATGGGTGTACGTGTGTTCCCCATCCTGAACCCCCTCCCACCTTCTTTCTTTCTGTGTCCCTAGTCTTGCCCTGAAAATATGCTCATCAGTACCATTTTTCTAGATTCCACATATATGTATTAATATATGACATTTGCTTTTCTCTTTCTGACTTACTTCACTCTGTATAACAGGTTAAGTCTTTCAAGGCATAAAACCCATAATAGATTACAAGGCTCAAGATCTCCTTATATCTTCTACTAGTCCCTGTAATAGATTTATCTTACTAGTGAGAAAATCTAAAAGCTGAGGGAGGTGGTTTTTCCAGGATCTCTAAACAAAAAACAATATTGTTATCCCTTGACACACTGTTGTTCCTAATCCTCATTTGCTACTAACAATCATTCCAACCAGAAACTAATTGTTTAATGTAATTAATTTATGCAATGCATTCATTAGTATTCCAGTTGATGAAGCTAGCCATACCTTTTTGACTTCATTTAGGGAGGAAAAATATTTGCCTGGGAAGTAATGCCACAGGATTATGCTGAAAGTCATTATTTCTTATAAATCCTGAAGGTTGACCTGGACGATATAAAGTTTCAAAAGGATTCCCACCTTGTTGCAATATGTAGATGATATGTTTCTTTGCTCTCCTTCTCAAATCACCTTACAGGAAGATAGCATCTACTTTCTAAAGCTTTTAAACTTAAAGAGACATAAGGCCAACAGGAAAAATTTGTAATTTGTCCAAAACAAGGCATGATATTTAAGGCATGCGATTTTAGAACAAGAACTACATCTAGAACCACATAGGCTTACTAGTATCCTAAGTTATCCAAAATTCCAAAATAGTGTCAATTGCCAGGTTTACTTGAGCTAGTTAGTTACTGGAAAATTAGATTTCAACTTTCTATCTTATGGCCAAACATCTGAAGAATAACATCCTAATCCAAATTTATGAGAAGAACAGGACAACATAATATTTAAGGTTTTAAAAGAGAGTTTCATAAACTTGCCTGGCCTTGGGCATCCCAATTATCAGATTATCTTCAATTTTTTTTCTTTTAGTATATTCCCTTGGTATACTCACTCAAAAATACAAGGGCCACCATTGATCAATAGATTATTATAGCTAGAAACCAGACTCCATGGCATAAGGGTATTCACCTTGCTTTGGAGCCAATAATATCATGGCCTTCTGGGCTAAGACTCTGAGAAAATCATTGTGGGACTGTATTTAACTATTTTAGTACTATATGCAGTAGAAGCCCTCCTGAACTCTCATCACATTCAACAGTTCTGTCAGTTCCCTCAACTATGAAGATTTTTTTGTTAGTTGCTTTTCATAACTCTTTTACATTGTAATAACTTTAATCCTGCTAGTCTTCTCCCTTTCATTACCAACAGAGTCTTTCAAGTCGCATGTTGAGGGATCACCTCCTAACTCCTTGTGATACTCTTCCAGGAAGGAATTTCGGTAATGCTGACTTCTCATCGTTCATTGATATTTCTTATATAAAAGGTAAAAATAGTAAATATTGTGCTGAGATATTTTCTACAACTCACCTTGATATTGACTGTGACAAAATATTCAGTTCACTTCAGTCATTTAGTCGTGTTCAACTCTTTCTGACCCCATGAATTGCAGAACTCCAGGCCTCCCTGTCCATCACCATCTCCCAGAGTTCACTCAGACTCACGTCCATCAAGTCCGTGATGCCATCCAGCCATCTCATCCTCGGTCATCCCCTTCTCCTCCTGCCCCCAATCCCTCCCAGCATCAGAGTCTTTTCCAATGAGTCAACACTTCGCATGAGGTGGCCAAAGTACTGGAGCTTCAGCTTTAGCATCATTCCTTCCAAAGGAATCCCAGGGCTGATCTCCTTCAGAATGGACTGGTTGGATCTCCTTGCAGTCCAAGGGATTCTCAAGAATCTTCTGCAACACCACAGTTCAAAAGCATCAATTTTTCAGCGCTCAGCCTTCTTCACAGTCCAACTCTTACATCCATACACGACCACAGAAAACCCATAGCCTTGATTAGACGGACTTTAGTCAGCAAAGTAATGTCTCTTATTTTGAATATACTATCTAGGTTGATCATAACTTTTCTTCCAAGGAATAAGGGTCTTTTAATTTCATGGCTGCAGTCACCATCTGCAGTGATTTTGGAGCTCCAAAAATCAAAGTCTGACACTGTTTCCACTGTTTCCCCATCTACTTTCCATGAAGTGATGGGACCGGATGCCATGATCTTCGTTTTCTGAATGTTGAGCTTTCAGCCAACTCTTTCACTCTCTTTCACTTTCATCAAGAGGATTTTTAGCTCCTCTTCACTTTCTGCCATAAGGGTGGTGTCATCTGCATATCTGAGGTTATTGATATTTCTCCCAGTAATCTTGATTCCACCTTGGGCTTCCTCCAGTCCAGCATTTCTCATGATGTACTCAGCATATAAGTTAAATAAGCAGGGTGATAATATACAGCCTTGACGTACTCCTTTTCTTATTTGGAACCAGTCTGTTTTTCCATGTCCAGTTCTAAATGTTGCTTCCTTACCTACATACAGATTTCTCAAGAGGAAGGTTAGGGGCTGTGGTATTCTCATCTCTTTCAGAATTTTCCACAGTTTATTGTGATCCACACAGTCAAAGGCTTTGGCATAGTCAATAAAGCAGAAATAGATGTTTTTCGGGAACTCTCTTGCTTTTTCCATGACCAACGGATGTTGGCAATTTGATCTCTGGTTCCTCTGCCTTTTCTAAAACCAGCTTGAACATCAGGGAGTTCACAGTTCATGTATTGCTGAAGCCTGGCTTGGAGAATGTTGAGTATTACTTTACTAGCATGTGAGATGAGTGCAATTGTGCGGTAGTTTGAGCATTCTTTGGCATTGCCTTTCTTTGGAACTGGAATGAAAACTGACCTTTTCCAGTCCTGTTGCCACTGCTGAGTTTTCCAAATTTGCTGGCATATTGAGTGCAGCACTTTCACAGCAACATCTTTTAGGATTTGAAACAGCTCAACTGGAATTCCATCAGCTCCACTACCTTTGTTTGTAGTGATGCTTTCTGAAGCCCACTTGACTTCACTTTCCAAGATGTCTGGCTCTAGATTTGTGATCAAATCATCATGATTAGCTGGGTCATGAATATCTTTTTTGTATAGTTCTTCTATGTATTTTTGCCCCCTCTTCTTAATATCTTCTGCTTCTCTTAGGTCCATACCATGTCTGTCCTTTATTGAGTCCATCTTTGCATGAAATGCTCCCTTGGTATCTCTAATTTTCTTAAAGAGATCTCTAGTCTTTCCCATTCTGTTGTTTTCCTCTATTTCTTTGCATTGATCACTGAAGAAGGCTTTCTTATCACCATGTTTCTAAATCCCATATATATATATACATTAATATACTATATGGGTGTTTTTTTCTTTCTGACTTCACTCCATATAATAGGCTCCAGTTTTATCTATCTCATCAGAACTGATTCAAATGCATTATTTTTAAATGGCTGAGCAATACTCCACTGTGTTTATGAAGACTGTACACATGGACATCATCAGATGGTCAACAACAAACTCAGATTGATTATATTCTTTGCAGCCAAAGATGGAGAACCTATATACAGTCAGCAAAAACAAGACAAGGAGTTGACTGTGGCTCAGATCATGAACTCCTTCCAAATTCAGACTTAAATTGAAGAAAGTAGGGAAAACCACCAGACCATTCAGGCATGACCTAAATCAAATCCTTTATGATTATGCAGTTGAAGTGAAAAATATATTTGAGGGACTAGATCTGATAGATAGAGTGCCTGATGAACTATGGAATGAGTTTCGTAACATTGTACAGGAGACAGGGATCAAGAACATCCCCATGGAAAAGAAATACAAAAAAACAAAATGGCTGCCTGGGGAGGCCTTCCAAATAGCTGTGAAAAGAGAAGTGAAAAGCAAAGGAGAAAAGAAAAGATATAAGCATCTGAATGCAGAGTTCCAAAGAATAGCAAGAAGAGATAAGAAAGCCTTCTTCAGCGATCAATGCAAAGAAATAGAAGAAAACAACAGAATGGGAAAGACTAGAGATCCCTTCAGGAAAATTAGAGATACCAAGGGAACATTTCTTGTAAAGATGGGCTCAATAAAGGACAGAAATGATATGGACCTGACAGAAGCAGAAGATATTAACAAGAAGTTGCAAGAATACACAGAAGAACTGTACAAAAAGATCTTCACACCTCAGATAATCATGATGGTGTGATCACTCATCTAGGGCCAGACATCCTGGAATGTGAATTTAATTGGGCCTTAGAAAGCATCACTACGACCAAAGCAACTGGAGGTGATGGAATTCCAGTGGAGCTATTTCAAATCCTGAAAGATGATGCTGTGAAAGTGCTACACCCAATATGCCAGCAAGTTTGGAAAACTCAGTAGTGGCCACAGGACTGGAAAATGTCAGTTTTCATTCCAATCCCAAAGAAAGGCAATGCCAAAGAATGCTCAATCTACCACACAATTGCACTCATCTCACAAGCTAGTAAAGTAATGTTCAAAATTCTCCATATTAGGCTTCAGCAGTACATGAACCATGAACTTCCTGATGTTCAAGCCGGTTGTAGAAAAGACAGCGGAACCAGAGGTCAAATTGCCAACATATGCTGGATCATGGAAAAGCAAGAGAGTTCCAGAAAAAACATCTATTTCTGCTTTATTGATTATGACAAAGCCTTTGACTGTGTGACAAAGCCTTTCACAATAAACTGTGGAAATTTCTGAAAGAGATGGGAATACACGACCACCTGACCCACCTCTTGAGAAATCTGTATACAGGTCAGGAAGCAAAAGTTAGACCTGGACATGGAACACCAGACTACTTCCAAATAGGAAAAGGAGTATGTCAAGGCTGTATATTGTCACCCTGCTTATTTAACTGATATGCAGAGTACATCATTAGAAACGCTGGGTTGGAAGGAGCACAGGGTGGAATCAAGATTGCTGGGTGAAATATCAATAACTTCAGATATGCAGGTGACACCACCCTTATGACAGAAAGTGAAGAGGAACTAACAAGCCTCTTGATGAAAGTGAAAGAGGAGAGTAAAAAAGTTGGCTTAAAGCTTAACATTCAGAAAACTAAGATCTTGGCATCCGGTCCCATCACTTCATGGGGAATAGATGGGGAAACATTAGAAACAGTGTCAGACTTTATTTTGGGGGGCTCCAAAATCACTGCAGATTGTGATTGCAGCCATGAAATTAAAAGACGCTTACTCCTTGGAAGGAAAGTTATGACCAACCTTGATAACATATTTATAAGCAGAGACATTACTTTGCGGACTAAGGTCCGTCTAGTCAAGGCTATGGTTTTTCCAGTAGTCATGTATGGATGTGAGAGTTGGATTGTGAAGAAAGCTTAGTGCTGAAGAATTGATGATTTTGAACTGTCCTGTTGGAGAAGACGCTTGAGAGTCAAGAAGATCTAACCATTCTATTCTAAAGATCTGTCCTGGATGTTCTTTGCAAGCAATGATGCTACAGCTGAAACTCCAGTACATAGGCCACCTCATGCGAAGTGTTGACTCATTGGAAAAGACTCTGATGCTGAGAGGGATTGGGTGCAGAAGGAAAAGGGGACAACAAAGGATGAGATGGCTGAATGTCATCACCGACTTGATGGACGTGAGTTTGAGTGAACTCCGGTAGTTGGTGATGGACAAGGAAGCCTGGTGTGTTATAATTCATGGGGTCGTAAAGAGTCGGACACAACTGAGTGACTGAACTGAACTGAACTGATACGTACTCAGCCTTCTTATCTATTCACCTTCCAATGGACATCTAGGTTGTTTTCATGTCCTATCTATTGTAAAAATTGCTGCTGAGAGATTCATTCCCTAGCCAGGTTGATGAGGCCTCTAGGGGTCCAGAAAGAGAGAGGGGTCTGGAATTCTCACAGAGGTAAAAATGACAAACTTTTTTTTTTTTTTTTCCCCTCTACATTTCTTAGGATTATGTATCCTGCCTGAGGACAGTCTCGGATTAAATTTTCTGGCTAATCCTGTTATGTTAAAATGTAAATTATGGGAGTAGATCTGGTCTTTACAAGGATTGTATAACAATAATGTATCCTGCCTGAGGACAGTCTCTGGATTAATCCCTGTGGCTAATCCTGTTATCTTAAGTGTAAATTATGGAAGTAGGTCTGGTGAGGTTTCTACAACCTCCAGACATTCTTTTGATTCATTGGAGCATATATAACTCCATTGCTAAAACTCAGTTCAGTTCAGTTCAGTCACTCAGTCATGTCCGACTCTTTGTGACCCCATGAATTGCAGCTCACCAGGCCTCCCTGTCCATCACCAACTCCCGGAGTTCACTCAGACTCATGTCCATTGAGTCAGTGATGCCATCCAGCCATCTCATCCTCTGTCGTCCCCTTCTCCTCCTGCCCCCAATCCCTCCCAGCATCAGAGTCTTTTCCAATGAGTCAACACTTCGCATGAGGTGGCCAAAGTACTGGAGTTTCAGCTTTAGCATCATTCCTTCCAAAGAAATCACAGGGCTGATCTCCTTCAAAATGGACTGGTTGGATCTCCTTGCAGTCCAAGGGACTCTCAAGAGTCTTCTCCAACACCACAGTTCAGAAGCATCAATACTTTGGCTCTCAGCCTTCTTCACAGTCCAACTCTCACATCCATACATGACCACTGGCAAAACCTTGACTACATGGACCTTAGTCGGCAAAGTCATGTCTCTGCTTTTGAATATACTATCTAGGTTGGTCATAACTTTTCTTCCAAGGAGTAAGCGTCTTAATTTCATAGCTGCAGTCACAATCTGCAGTGATTTTGGAGCCCCAAAAAATAAAGTCTGACACTGTTTCCACTGTTTCCCCATCTATTTCACTTGAAGTGATGGGACTGGATGCCATGGTCTTAGTTTTCTGAATGTTGAGCTTTAAGCCAACTTTTTCACTCTCCTCTTTCACTTTCATCAAGAGGCTTTTTAGTTCCTCTTCACTTTCTGCCATAAGGGTGATGTCATCTGCATATCTAAGGTTATTGATATTTCTCCCGGCAATCTTGATTCCAGTTTGTGTTTCTTCAAGCCCAGCGTTTCTCATGACGGACTCTGCATATCAGTTAAATAAGCAGGGTGAGAATATACAGCCTTGACATACTCTTTTTCCTATTTGGAACAAATCTCTTGCTCCTTGTCCAGTTCTAACTGTTGCTTTCTGACCTGCATACAGATTTATCAAGAGGCATGTTAGGTGGTCTTCTATTCCCATCTCTCTCAGAATTTTCCACAGTTTATTGTGAACCACACAGACAAAGACTTTGGCACAGTCAATAAAGCAGAATTAGATGTTATTCTGGAACTCTCTTGCTTTTTCCATGATCCAGCGGATGTTGGCAATTTGATCTCTGGTTCCTCTGCCTTTTCTACACCAGCTTGAACATCAGGAAGTTCACGGTTCACATATTGTTGAAGCCTGTCTTGGAGAATTTTGAGTATTACTTTACTAGCGTGTGAGATGAGTGCAATTGTTCAGTAGTTAGAGCATTCTTTGGCATAGCCTTTCTTTGGGATTGGAATGAAAACTGACCTTTTCCAGTCCTGTGTCCACTGCTGAGTTTTTCAAATTTGCTGGCATATTGAGTGCAGCACTTTCACAGCATCATCTTTCAGGATTTGAAATAGCTTCAGTGGAATTCCATCACCACCACTAGTTTTGTTCGTAGTGATGCTTTCTAAAGCCCCCTTGACTTCACATTCCAAGATGTCTGGCTCTAGATGTGTGATCACACCATCATGATTATCTGGGTTGTGAAGATCTTTTTTGTACAGTTCTTCTGTGTATTCTGGATACTCTTTCTACCCCCTTCTGATCCTTATGTCAGAAGTTTTCTCTATTTCCTGTATACTTTAATAATACTTTGTTACACAAAAACTCTGAGTGATCAAGCCTCATCTCTGGCCCTGGATTGAATTCTTCTCCTCTGAAGGTCAAGAATCCCAGCGTTTTCATGTGGTTCAGCAACAACCTTTCTCTGAGATGAACATTGGGATACACGTGTTTCTTTCAATTCTGGTATCCTCCTTGTGTATACCCAACACTGGGATTGCTGGGTCGTATGGCAGTTCTATTCACAGTTTTCTAAGGAATCACTTCATGGGAAATTGTTGGGGAAACAGTGGAAATAATGTCAGACTTTATTTTTTTGGTCTCCAAAATCACTGCAGATGGTGACTGCAGCCATGAGATTAAAAGATGCTTACTTCTTGGAAGAAAAGTTATGACAAATCTAGATAGCATATTCAAAAGCAGAGACATTACTTTGCTGACTGAGGTCCATCTAGTCAAGGCTATGGTTTTTCCTGTGGTCATGTATGGATGTGAGAGTTAGACTGTGAAGAAGGCTGAGTGCCAAAGAATTGATGCTTTTGAACTGTGGTATTGGAGAAGACTCTTGAGAGTCCCTTGGACTTCAAGGAGATCCAACCAGTCTATTCTGAATGAGATCAGCCCTGTGATTTCTTTGGAAGGAATGATGCTAAAGCTGAAACTCTAGTACTTTGGCCCCCTCATGTGAAGGGTTGACTCATTGGAAAAAACTTTGACATTGGGAAGAATTGTGGGCAGGAGGAGAAGGGGACCACCGAGGATGAGATGGCTGGATGGCATCACGGACTCGATGGATGTGAGTCTGAGTGAACTCTGGGAGTTGGTGATGGACAGGGAGGTCTGACATGCTGCTATTCATGGGGTCGCAAAGAGTCAGACACGACTGAGCGACTGAACTGAACTGAACTGAAGGAATCTCCACACTGTTCTCCATAGTTGCTTTACTACTTTGCATTCCCACCAACAGTGTAGGAGAATTCCCTTTTCTCTTCACCTTCTCCAGTATTTATTGCCTGTAGACTTTTGATAGCAGTCATTCTGACTGAAGTGAGATGGTACTTCATTGTGGTTTTGATTTGCATTTCTCTGATAGTGCATGATGATGAGCATCTTTTCATGTGTTTGTTAGCCATCTGTATGTCTTTTTGAAGAAATGTTTGTTTCATTCTTTGGCCCATTTTTCGATTGGGTCACTCATTTTTCTGGTATTGAGCTGCATGAGCTGCTTGTATATTTTTAAGATTAATTATTTGTCAGTTGCTTTTTTTGCTATTGTTTTATTTCAATAGGAGGACTGTCTTTTCACGTTGCTTATAGTTCCCTCCATTGTGCAAAAATTTTTAAGTTTGATCAGGTCCCATTTGTTTATTTTTGCTTTTATTTCCATTACTCTGGGAGGTGGGTAATAGAGGATCCTGCTGCAATTTATGTGAGAGTGTTTTGCCTATGTTTTCCTCCAGGAATTTTATAGTTTCTGGTCTTATGTATATATATTTAACCCATTTGGAGTTTACTTTTGTGAATGGTGTAAAAGTGTTCTAGTTTCATTCTTTTACAAGTCGTTGACCAGTTTTCCCACAACCACTTGTTAGAAATTGTCTTTTCTCAATTGTATATTCTTGCCTCCTTTTTCAAAGATAAGGTGTTCATAGGTGCATGGATTTATCTCTGGGCTTTCCATTTTTTTGCCACTGATTTATACTTCTGTCTTTGTGCCAGTATCATATTGTCTTGATGACTATAGCTTTGTAGTATAGTCTGAAGTCAAGCAACTTGATTCCTCCAGTTCCATTCTTCTTACTCAAGATTGCTTTGGGTTTTCGAGGTTTTTTCCCAAAGTTATGCCAAACCCATAGACACCCCAAAACTCACTACTGGACACTTTATTGCACTCCAGAAAGAAGAGATCCAGCTCCACCCATCAGAACACCGACACAAGCTTCCCTACTTAGGAAACTTTGAGAAGCCACCAGTCCAACCCCACCCACAGGGAGCAACCTCCACAATAAAAAGGAACCACAAAATTCCAGGCTACAGAAAGGGCAGCCCAAACAGAGCAATCTAAATAAAATGAAAATACATAGAAATTTTCAGCACAGAAAGGAACATGATAAATGTCCAGCCAACCAGACAAAAGAGGAGGGGATATGGAGTCAACCGGAAATAGAATTCAGAAAAATGATAGTAAAGATGATCTAAGATTTTGACAATAAAATGGAGTTACAGATAAATAGGCTAGAGACAAGGAGAGAAGAGATGCAAGAATATTTAACAAGGACCTAGAAGGAATAAAAAAGAGTCAATATATAATGAATAATGTGATAACTGAGATCAAAACACTCTGGTGGGAACCAACAGTAGAATAACAGAAGCAGAAGGGAGGATAAGTGAAGTGGAAGATAGAATGGTGTAAATAAATGAAGTAGAGAGGAAAAAAGAATTAAAAGAAATTAGGACAACCTCAGAGACCACTGGGACAATGTTAAATGCCCCAACATTTGAATCATAGGAGTCCTAGAAGAGGAAGACAAAAAGAAAGACCATGAGAAAATACTTGAGGAGATAATACTTGAAAACTTCCCTAAAATGGGGAAGAGAATAGCCACCCAAGTCCAAGAAACCCAGAGAGTCTCAAACAGGATAAACTCAAGGCAAAACACCCCAAGACTCATATTAATAAAATCAATGAAGATCAAACACAAAGAGCAAATATTAAAAGCAGCAAGGGAAAAGCAACAAATAACACACAAAGGGGATTCCCATAAGGATAACAGCTGACCTTTCAATAGAAACTCATCAGGCCAGAAGGCAATGGCAGGACATACTTGAAGTGATGAAAGAGAAAAACCTACAAACCAGATTACTATACCCAGCAAGGATCTCATCAAATTTGAAGGAGAAATCAAAAGCTTTACAGACAAGCAAAAGCTGAGAGAATTGAGCATCACGAAACTAGCTCTTAAACAAATGCTAAAGGATCTTCTCTAGAAAGGTAGCACAGAAAAGATGTATAAGCTCAAAACCAAAACAATAAAGGAAATGGCCAATGGATAATACTTAACAATAATTACCTTAAAAGTAAATGGGTTGAAAGGCCCAACCAAAAGGCAGAGACTGGCTCAATGGATACAAAAACAGACCCCTATACATGCTGTCTACAAGAGACCCACCTCAAAACAATGGACACATACAGACTGAAAGTGAAGGGCTGGAAAAGGACAATTCATGCAAATGGAGAACAAAATAAAGAAGGAATAGCAATACTGATATCAGATAAAATAGACTTTGAAATAAAGGCCATGAAGAGAGACAAAGAAGGACACTACATAATGATCAAAGGATCAATCCAAGAAGAAGATATAACAATTATAAACATATATGCACCAACATAGGAGCAATGCAATACATAAGACAAACGTTAACAAGCATGAAAGGGGAGATTAACAGAAACACAATAGTAGTGGGAGATTTTAATACTCCACTCACATCTATTGGATAGATCAGCCAAACAGAATATTAGCAAGGAAACACAATCTTTAAATGATGCAATGGGCCAATTACACCTAGTTGATATCTGTAGGCCATTTCACCCCAAAACTACGAATTTCATCTTTTTTTCATGTGCACATGGAACATTCTCCAGGATAGATCCCATCTTGGGCCAGAAATCTGGCCTTGGTAAGTTCAAAAAAATTAAAATCATTTCAAGCATCTTTTCTGATCACAATGCAGTAAGATTAGATATCTGTAGGAAAAAACTATTAAAAATAAAAACATATGGAGGCTAAACAGAGAGCTTCTAAATAACCAACAAATCACAGAAGAAATAAAAAATATACATAGAAACGAATGAAAATAAAAATAAAACAACCCAAACCCTATGGAATTCAGTGAAAGCAGTGCTAAGGGGAAGGTTTAGAGCAGTACAAGCTTACATCAAGAAACAAGAGAAAAATAAAATAAATAAACTAACTTTACATCTAAAAATACTAGAAAGAGAAGAAATGAAGAAGTCCAGCTTAGTAGAAGGAAAGAAATAATCATATTTAAGGCAGAAATATATGAAAAAGAAACAAAGGAGAACATAGCAAAAATCAACAAAATTAAAAGCTGGTTCCTTGAGAAGATAAATAAAATAAACAAACCATTAGCCAGACTCATTAAGAAAAAAAGGGAGAAAAATCAAATCAACAAAATTAGAAATGAAAATGGAGAAGTCACAACAGACAACACAGAAATACAAAGGATCATAAGAGACTACTATCAGCAACTGTATGCCAATACAATGGACAACTTGGAAGAAATGGACGAATTCTTAGAAAAGTATAACCTTCCAAAACTGAACCAGGAAAAAATAGAAAATCTTAACAGACCCATCACAAGCACAGAAATTAAAACTATAATCAAAAATCTTCCAACAAACAAAAGCCCTGGACCAGATGGCTTCACAGGTGAATTCTACCAAAAATTTAGAGAAGAGCTAAATTCTATCCTTCTCAAACTCTTCCAGAAAATAGCAGAGGAAGGTAAATTGCCAAGCTCATTCTATGAGGCCACCATCACCCTAATACCAAAGCCTGACAAAGTTGCCACAAAAAAAAGAAAACTACAGGCCAATATCTTTGATGAACATGGATACAAAAATTGGCACCAAAATTCTAGCAAACAGAATTGAACAACATATTAAAAAGATCATACATCATGACCAAGGGGGCTTTATCTCAGGGCTGCAAGGATTCTTCAATATTCACAAATCAATTAATGGGATACACCACATTGACAAATTGAAAGATAAAAACCATATGATTGTCTCAATAGATGCAAAGAAAGCCTTTGAAAAAAATTCAACACCCATTTAGGACAAAAAAAAAAAATATTCCCAGAAATCAGGAATAGAAGGAGCATACCTCAACATAATAAAAGCCATATATGATAAACCCACAGCAAACATTTTCCTCAGTGGCAACAAATTGAAAGCATTTCCCCTAAAGTCAGGAACAAGACAAGGGTTTCCACTCTCACCACTGCTATTCAACAGTTTTGGAAGTTTTTAGCCACAGGAATCAGAGAAGAAAAAGTATTAAATGATATCCAGAGTGGAAAAATAAAATTCTCACTGTTTGCACATGACATGATCCTCTACACAGAAAACCTTAAAGACACCACCAGAAAATTAGTAGAGTTAACCAATGGATATAGTAAATTTCCAGGATATAAAATTAACACACAGTAATCCCTTGCATTCCTATACATTAACAATGAGAAAACAGAAAGAGAAATTAAGGAAGCAATTCCATTCACCATTACAGTGAAAAGAATAAAATACTTAGGAATACTAAGTCGCTTCAGTCGTGTCTGACTCTGTGCGACCCCATAGACGGCAGCCCACCAGGCTCCCCAGTCCCTGGGATTCTGCAGGCAAGAACAATGGAGTGGGTTGCTATTTCCTTAAATCTACCTAAAGAAACAAAAGACTTATATATAGAAAACTAAACAGGAAAAGAAATCAAAGAGGACACACATATATGGAAAAATATACCATGTTCATGGATTGGAAGCATCAATATAGTGAAAATGAGTATACTACCCAAAGCAATCTATAGATTCAGTGCAATCCCTATCAAGTTGCCAACGGTATTTTCCACAGAACTAGAACAAATAATTTCACAATTTGTATGGAAATACAAAAAACGTTGACTAGCCAAAGCAATCTTGAAAAACAAGAACGGAACTGGAGGAGTCAACCTGCCTGACTTCAGACAATATTTTTATTGTATTAGGTAGCCTCAATACTGTTCTCTGTGCTTCCCTCGTAGCTTGGGTGATAAGGAATCTGCCTGCAATTCAGGAGATTCCGGTTCAATTCCTGGGTCAGGAAGTTCCCCTGACCCAACACACCACTCACTCCAGTATTCTTGGGCTTCCTTGGTGGCTCAGATGGTAAAGAATTCGCCTGCAATGCAGAAGATCTGGGTTTGATCCCTGGGTGGGGAAGATCCCCTGGAGGAGGGCATGGCAACCTACTCTAGTGTTCTTGCCTGGAGAATGCCCATGGGCAGAGGAGCCTGAAGGACTGCAGTCCATGGGGTCACAAAGAGTCGGACACGACTGAGTGACTAACCAAAGCACATATTGTTCTGCATAGTGGTTGTGCCAATTTATATTCCCACCAATAGTATAAAACAATACCCTTTTTCCACACTCTCTCCTATTTTTTGTAGATGACCATTTTGACCAGTGTGAGGTGATACCTCATTGTAGTTTTCATTTATATTTCTCTAATAATTAGGGATGTGGAGCAACCTTACATGTGCTTCTTGGCCATCTGTAAATCTCTTTTGGAGAAATGTCTGCTTAGGTCTTCTATTTTTTTATTAGGTTTTTTTGCTTTTCTGATATTGAGTTGCAGGAAGTTTTTGTGTACTTTGGAAATTAATAACTTGTCAGTTGCTGCCTTTGTAAATATATTCTCCCATTCTGTGGGTTTTCTTTTCATTTTTGTGATAGTTTCCCTTGCTGTGCAAAAGCTTTTAAGTTTAATCATGCCCCATTTATTTATCTCTGCTTTTATTTTCATTATTCTCTGTTGGGAACCAGCGTGAGGAATCCTGCCAATGGCAATGGTCATGAGGAAGGAAGCCAGACAAAACGCAAAGGCGTGATCTAGCTTCAGGGGTTCCCCCTGAGTTTTCCTGAACATCTACGCCCAAAAACCAGAGTCTGCCAGCCTTATTGCATATAAAAAGAATGTCTCAGTCTGTGCTGGGGTCCAGCCCCGGTGGATCCAGGGTAATTCAAAGGTGGGGACAAAATCGGCATCCTAGGAAAAAACTTATTTCATTACAGAGAGAGAGAGATTAGAAAATTAGCAGAGAAAAAGAGGTTGAATAACTTGGTTTATGTGGAATACCAATCACCACCTACATAGGCCACAGGCTTCTTTCCGTTCTCCCAAGGGAGAGGAGGCACTGAGGCCTCCCTGGTCTGATCTTAGAAGCCCAGGCAAAATTAGCAGGCTTGGTGAGTACCCACGTACCAGAAGGGAATTCAGCCAGAAAAACGGAGAGCAAGAAAGAAGCGACATGGGGGAATCAGTCTTTCCAGAAACTGATCCAATTTCTTTATTTTTTAGGTTTGCTTATATACCTTTTGTTATACGTAGGGATGAATACAGAGTTACGCGGTGGTCAGCAGTCCTGACCTTTATCAAAATCAGGTGCTTCACATAAATGTATAAAAAAGAAGGTCTTAGGGGTTTTACATCATCTTCTGGCCATAAGGCCTGCTGACATTTTATGATCCTTTCTTTCTGAAAACCAAAAACTTATTTTTCCAAGGGTGTTTTTTCTTAAACCTGGAGCCACCTTCTGAAGGTAGCAGATAAAGTTGCATTCCTATAGGGTGAGGGTGTAGTGGGTTACAACCAAAAAAGGAATTTATTTAACCTAAGGTTAACATGATTAATCTTAAAGGTTAATGCTTATTTCTCCTATATGCTAGTTATATTCATTATAAAGGCAGGGAATATGGAGATTTAGCAGCAAACATCAACCCAACAAATGAAAACCCTTCACCAATGTTCCCCTTAAGAACTATTTAGTCTTAAGATAGTTATAAAGTTACATTTTTGCATAGCAAGGACACAGTGATTTATCTGTAACAAAGTACAGTGATCTATAACAGAAGAGAAAATTCATTAACTCAGAAAGTCTAGTATTGCTAACATCAAAAATACTATATTTCCTTTTCTATATTCCAAAAACATTGATTAATATATTTCTAGGTGCCTAAGGATATAGAGGCCTGGCGGCAATCATTGACTCAACAATGAGAAAAGCCCTGTGCTAATTAAGACTTTTAAAATACTCCAAAACCTCTGTGCTGTTTATGGTTGAGAGGTAGTGAACAATCATGTGTTTAGTGGCAGGAGTATGGATAATCCTGTCACACAAGCCAGTTTGTCAGCAGAGAGGTTTGACCTGAGACACCCTTGTCACACCCAGGGCAGGGAATTAGCAGCAATTATTGGCACAACAAGTGAAAAACCCTTCAACAATATAATTCCTAATCAACCCACTATACTAATAATTTCTAACTTCCCAAAAGAAACTGCCTTTAGTAAGTCTAAAATATCTCGTGCCTCTCACGATTGGAAGGCTGTAAACAATGACATGTGGCTGGAGGAACCTGTACAGGCAGGCTAGATAACCTTCAGAGGAGTTCGTAAGTTGAAACACTCTTGTCACACCCAGGAATTTTTATTGACTTGGAGCTGTAAGTTAACTCCTTCTCCGAGAGAGGTAATGGGGGTCAGTCCCCTGTAAAGTCAGGGGTATAGGTGAGAGCATAAAACAGTTAAGTAGGTAGACTCTGGTTTTGGGGGTAGATGCTTGGGAACAGAGGATTTCCTGAGGCTCGATCTCGCCTTTGCATAATGCCGAGCCTCCTTCCTCATGACATTTGCCATGGGCGGAGTTCCTCACGCTGGCTCCCGGCAGGTCTGAACCCCCTTTGGATGGCTCTCTAACTTACCTAACAGATTCCCCTGGACTTTTTACAATTTGTGAATTGTTTACAGCCTCCCAACCGCAAGAGGCACAAAGCTTAAAGCATCTTAAAGATACAGAGCCTTTTCTAAAGAGCTAAAAATCATATTGGTGATGGGTTTTCACTGTTGACTCAATGACTGCTGCCAGGCCTCCATATTCCTTATCTTTTAGACACCTGAGGGATATTAATCAATGTAACTGGGATATAGAAAAAGGAATATAGTAATTTTGATGTTAACAACACTAGACTTTTGAGTTAATTACTTCTCTTTGTTATATATCACTGCACTCCTCTTGTGTCCTTGATATGTAAGAATGTAACTTTATTTAGTGCTTTCTGAGAGTGGCACCAGACTTTGGGAAGAACAATATTCTAAGACAAATAAGTCTTCTGGTTGACAAACCCTTATCAAAAAAAGGGCTATAAAATGTTAATTGGCCCTCTGGCGAGAAGATGATGTAAATCACCTAAGACGTGTGTATATAACTAGGTGCGGAGAGAGAAAAGCCTGGTCTCAATAAGAGTCAGGGCTGCTGACTCTGCATAATTTTATATTATCCATTGATGTCTATGAACCAAAAAAAGGTATAAAAGGCCTTTCTGGACAAGAGGGGATGGGCCAGTCGCTGGGCTGGTTTCCCCCATGTCTCCTCTTTACTCTATTTTCAGGCTGAATTCCCATCTGGGGCATGGAGGCTCGCCGTATATACTTACTTGCCCTGGCTTCTAAGATCCATGCGAGAGGGAGCCCAAGGTGGGGCACCTCCCACTATTCAAGAGGACGCCGGTGGCCTAACATAGATGGTGCAAGCTCCTTGTCTGGAACTTTATTGGCTTTCCACGTAAACCAAGTTATTCAGCCTCTTTTCCCCACTTAATTTTCCTACTACACAATTTCTTCCTAATCTAATCTTATATTAATCAATAAATAAGTTTTTCCTCGCCCACACTGTCCCCGCTTTGAATTCCCTGGATCCACTGGGGCTGGACCCCAGCAAGTCTCAGAGGTGGATCAAAAAAGATCTTGCTGTAATTTATGTCAGAGTGTTGCACTTATATTTTCTTCTAGGTGTTTTATACTATCTACTCTCACATTTAGGTCTTTAATCCATTCTGAGTTTATTGTTATGTCTGGTGTCAGGGAGTGTTCTCATTTCATTCTTTTACATGTAGCTGTCCAGTTTTCCCAGACACACTTATTGAAGAGACTGCCTTTTCTCTATTGTATTGATATATTCTTGCCTCCTTTTTCATAGATTAGGGGCTCCTGCATCTATGATCCACAACTGATAGAAGAAGAGACATTTTAACATTTTATTAGTTTAATTGCTTCTAATAAAAATGACCATGTTATAATAGAACAATCTTTTCAGTGTACTTTCAGGAGATGAAAACCTTGAACATCACACCTCACAACTTACATATTTATTCTATTGGAAAAAGCACTTCTGTAATAAGTCTCTTCAAACTTGCTGGGAAAGCCCTTATCTAATAATGCTAACTTATCCTTGTCCTGCCAAACTTCAAGGAATAGGCTCTTGTATTCACATGACAGATCTAAAGAAAGTGTCAAACCCTGATGGAAACTTCACCCCATTTGTTGACATGAAAGTATGTATTTATTGGAATTGACGCAGGCCGCATATGATGAGACATCTTTTCCAAGATATTAATATCATCCACAACACGTATGTTGAGTATTTCTCCCCTAAACCTTTGATGAAAATGCTTCAGATGATCTCTAATGTCTGTGATATTGATAATAAATGGACTTTAGATAAAGAATACCTAAATTATTTTCCTTCTACCACACCTAATTACTCATGTGTGACCTCAATCAATTTCTAATAAGTATACTCTCTTTTTGACATGAAATATTACACACAGGAGAGGTCATTCTTGACACTGAAGGGAAAAAAGCCACTGAAACCAGAAAACCTGACTGTTGATCAGCAATATTTTTAGAGAAAGATCAAAAGGGGAAAGTGTGAAAGTTAATAAAAACATATTGACTAAGGCAAACCTTTGACTGTGTGGATCACAATAAACTGTGGAAATTTCTGAAAAAGATGGGGATACCAGACCACTTAACCTGTCTCTTGAGAAACCTTTATGAAGGTCAGGAAGCAACAGTTCGAATTGGACATGGTACAACGGACTGGTTCCAAAGAGGAAAAGGAGTACATCAAGGCTGGATATTGTCACCCTGCTCATTTAACTTATATGCGGAGTATGTCGTGAGAAACACTGGGCTGGAAGAAGCACAAGCTGGAATCAAGATTTCCAGGAGAAATTTCAAAAACCTCAGATATGCAGATGACATCACCCTTATGGTAGAAAGTGAAGAGGAACTAACAAGCCTCTTGATGAAAGTGAAAGAGGAGAGTGAAAAAGTTGGCTTAAAGCTCAACATTCAGAAAACGAAGATCATGGCATCTGGTCCCATCACTTCATGGGAAATAGATGGAGAAACAGTGGAAACAGTGTCAGATTTTATTTTTCTGGGTTCCAAAATCACTGCAGATTGTGATTGCAGCCATGAAATTAAAAGACGATTATTCCTTGAAAGGAAAGTTATGGTCAACCTAGATAGCATATTAAAAAGCACAGACATTACTTAGTCAACAAAGGTCCGTCTAGTCAAGGTTATGGTTTTTCCAATGGTCATGTATGGATGTGAAAGTTGGACTGTGAAGAAAGCTGAGGGTCGATACTTTTAAATTGTGATGTTGGAGAAGACTCTTGAGAGTCCCTTGGAATGCAAGGAGATCCAACCAGTCCATTCTAAAGGAGATCAATCCTGGGTGTTCTTTAGAAGGACTGATGCTAAAGTTGAAAATCCAATACTTTGGCCAACTCATGTGAAGAGTTGACTCACTGGAAAACACTCTGATGCTAGGAGGGTTTGGGGGCAGGAGGAGAAGGGGACAACAGAGGATGAGATGGCTGGATGGCATCACAGACTCCACAGACAAGAGTTTGGGTGAACTTAGGAAGTTGGTGATGGACAAGGAGGCCTGGCGTGCTGCAATTCATGGAGTTGCAAAGAGTCGGATACGACTGAGTGACTGAACTGAACTGAACTGAAATTAAAATAGGTCCAAGGGATAAAAGGGGGGCACTCTCATGCCCTACGAGAATAGCAGAGCCCAGGGGAAAGTAGAAAGACTCCTTTTTTTTTTTTTTTCCTCTCGATCCCTGGTCAGTAGACTAAGGTCTCACCAGCCATGTGGCATAATCAGACTGACTTTCCCAAAGGAGGCAGGAATTTTGCCTCCAGATGGCCTTTGGACACAAGCTGCAAGATAATCTCTTCCCTGGGTCTTCAGCCTGCTAGCTCACCCTGTAGATTTGGGATTTGCCCCAGAACCCTGTAAACCACATACTTGAAAATAATCTTTCTTTCTCTGGAGACCCTGACTAATTCATGGATGAAGTACTGCATTCAGGACCAAGACATGTATCATCTCACTTAGCTTTCATGACAGCCTGTTGAGGTGAGTATTATTATTTTTTCTTTTTTTTTTTTTGCTCTTTAATTTTTTTTTTTTTTTTAACATTACAATACTGTATTGGTTTTGCCATACATTGACATGAATCTGCCATGGTCTACATGAGTTCCCAATCATGAACCACCCTCCCACCACCCTCCCCATATCATCTCTCTGGGTCATCCCAGTGCACCAGCCCCAAGCAACCTGTACCCTGTATCGAACCTAGACTGGCGATTCATTTCTTATATGATAGCATACATGTTTCAATGCCATTCTCCCAAATCATCCCACCCTCTACCTCTCCCACAGAGTCTAAAAAACTGTTAGATACATCTGTGTCTTCTTGCTGTCTCGCATACAAGGTTATCATTACCATCTTTCTAAATTCCATATATATGTGTTAGTATACTGTATTGGTGTTTTTCTCTCTGGCTTTCTTCACTCTGTATAATAGGCTCCAGTTTCATCCACCTCACTAGAACTGATTCAAATGTATTCATTTTAATGGCTGAGTAATACTCCATCGTGTATATGTACCACAGCTTTCTTATCCATTCTTCTGCTGATGGATGTCTAGGCTGCTTCCATGTCCTGAATATTATAAACAATGCTGTGATGAACATTGGGGTACACGTGTCTCTTTCAATTCTGGTTTCCTCAGTGTGTATGTCCAGCAGTGGGATTGCTGGGTCATAAGGCAGTTCTATTTGCAGTTTTTTAAGGAATTTCCACACTCTTCTCCATAGTGGCTGTTCTATTTTGCATTCCCACCAACAGTATAAGAGTGTTCCCCTTTCTCCACACCCTCTCTAACATTTATTGCTTGTAGACTTTTGGATTGAAGCCATTCTGACTGCTGTCAAATGGTACCTCTTTGCGGTCTTCATTTTCAAGTCTCTGATAATGAGTGATTGAGCATCTTTTCATGTGTTTGTTAGCCATCCATATGTCTTCTTTGGAGAAATGTTTATTTAGTTCTTTGGCCCATTTTTTTTTAATTTTTTTGGGGGATTGAGCTGCATAAATTGCTTGCATATTTTTGAGATTAGTTGTCAGTTGCTTTATTTGATATTATTTTCTCCTATTCAGAAGGCTGTCTTTTCACTGTGCTTATAGTTTCCTTTGTTGTGCAGAAGCTTTTAATTTTAATTAGATTCCATTTGTATATTTTCGCTTTTCTTTCCAGTAATCTGGGAGGTGGATCATAGAGGATCCTACTGTGATTTTTGCCTATGTTCTCCTCTAGGAGTTTTATAGTTTCTGGGCTTACGTTTAGATCTTTAATCCATTTTGAGTTTATTTTTGTGAATGGTATTAGAAAGTGTTCTAGTTTCATTCTTTTGCAAGTGTTGACCAGTTTTCCCAGCACCACTTGTTAAAGAGATTGTCTTTAATCCATTGTATATTCTTGCCTCCTTTGTCGAAGAAAAGGTGTCAATAGGTGTGTGGATTTATCTCTGGGCTTTCTATTTTGTTCCATTGATCTATATTTCTGTCTTTGTGCCAGAACCATACTGTTTTGATGCCTGTGGCTGTGTAGTAGAGCCTGAAGTCAGGCGGGTTGATTCCTCCAGTTCCATCCTTCTTTCTCAAGATTGCTTTGGATATTCGAAGTATTTTGTACTTCCACACAAATTGTGAAAGGTCAGTTTTCATTCCAATCCCCCCAAAAAAGCAAAATCAAAGAATGCTCAAACTACTGCACAATTGCATTCATCTCACATGCTAGTAAAGTAATGCTCAAAATTCTCAAAGCTAGGCTTCAGCAATATGTGAACCGTGAACTTCCAGATGATCAAGCTGGTTTTAGAAAAGGCAGAGGAACCAGAGATCAAATTGCCAACATCCGCTGGATCATGGAAAAAGCAAGAGAGTTCCAGAAAAACATATATTTCTGCTTTATTGACTATGCCAAAACTTTTGATTTGTGGATTACAATAAACTGTGGAAAATTCTGAAAGAGATGGGAATACCAGACCACCTAACCTGCCTCTTGAGAAATCTGTATGCAGGGCAAGAAGCAACAGTTAGAACTGGACATGGAACAACAGACTGGTTCCAAAGAAGAAAAGGAGTACGTCAAGGCTGTATATTGTCACCCTGTTTATTTAACTTACATGCAGAGTACATCATGAGAAATGCTGGACTGGAAGAAACACAAGCTGGAATCAAGACTGCCGGGAGAAACATCAATCCCTTCAGATATGCAGATGACACCACCCTTATGGCAGAAAGTGAAGGGGAGCTAAAAAGCCTCTTGATGAAAGTGAAAGAGGAGAGTGAATAAGGTGGTTTAAACATTTTCATCATTCAGAAAACGAAGATCATGGCATCCGGTCCCATCACTTCATGGGAAATCAATGGGGAAACAGTGTCAGACTTTATTTTTTGGGAGCTGCAAAATAACTGCAGATGGTGACTGCAGCCATGAAATTAAAAGACACTTACTTCTTGGAAGAAAAGTTATGACCAATCGAGGTAGCATATTCAAAAGCAGAGACATTACTTTGCCGACTATGGTCCATCTAGTCAAGACTATTGTTTTTCTAGTGGTCATGTTTGGATGTGAGAGTTGGACTGTGAAGAAGGTTGAGCGCCAAAGAATTGATGCTTTTGAACTGTGGTGTTGAAGACTCTTGAGAGTACCTTGGACTGCAAGGTGATCCAACCAGTCCATTATGAAGGAGATAAGCCCTGGGATTTCTTTGGAAGGAATGATGCTAAAGCTGAAACTCCAGTACTTTGGCCACTTCATGCAAAGAGTTGACTCATTGGAAATGACTGATTATGGGAGGGATTGGAGGCAGGAGGAGAAGGGGACGACCGAGGATGAGATGGCTGGATGGCATCACTGACTGGAAGGACGTGAGTCTGAGTGAATTCCCGGTGTTGGTGATGGACAGGGAGGCCTGGCGTGCTGCAATTCATGGAGTTTCAAAGAGTCGGACACGACTGAGTGACTGAACTGAACTTATATATAGATCTTTAGTTTCTTTCGGTAGATATATTCCTAAGTATTTTATTCTTTTCGTTGCAGTGGTGAATGGAATTGTTTCCTTAATATCTTTTTCTACTTTCTCATTATTAGTGTATAGGAATGCAAGCAATTTCTCTATGTAGATTTTATATCCTGCCACTTTACTATATTCATTGATTAGCTCTATTAATTTTTTGGTGGAATCTTTAGGGTTTTCTATGTAGAGGATCATGTCATCTGCAAACAGTGAGAGTTTTACTTCTTCTTTTCCAATTTAAATTCCTTTTATTACTTTTTCTGCTCTGATTGCTGTGGCCAAATCTTCTAGAACTATGTTGAATAGTAGCTGTGAAAGTGGACACCCATGTCTTGTACCTGACTTTAGGGAAAATGCTTTCAGTTTTTCACCATTGAGGATAATGTTTGCTGTCGGTTTGTCACATATAGCTTTTATTATGTTGAGGTATGTTCCTTTTATTCCTGCTTTCTGGAGAGTTTTTACCATAAATGGATGTTGAATTTTGTCAAAGGCTTTCTCTGAATTGTTTGAGATAATCATATGGCTTTTAGTTTTCAGTTTGTTAATGTGGTGAATCACATTGATTGATTTGCAGATATTGAAGAATCCTTGCATCACTAGGATAAAGCCCACTTGGTCATGGTGTATGATCTTTTTAATATGTTGTTGGATTCTGATTGTTAGAATTTTGTTAAGGATTTTTGCAACTATGTTCATCAGTGATATTGGCCTGTAGTTTTATTTTTTTGTGGCATCTTTGTCAGGTTTTGGTATTAGGGTGATGGTGGCCTCATAGAATGAGTTTGGAAGTTTACCTTCCTCTGCAATTTTCTGGAAGAGTTTGAGTAGGAGAGATGTTAGCTCTTCTCGAAATTTTTGGTAGAATTCAGCTGTGAAGCCGTCTGGACCTGGGCTTTTGTTTGCTGGAAGATTTCTGATTACAGTTTCAATTTTTGTGCTTGTGATGGGTCTGTTAAGATTTTCTGTTTCTTTCTGGTTCACTTTTGGAAAGTTGTAATTTTCTAAGAATTTGTCCATTTTTTCCAAGTGGTCCATTTTATTGGCATATAATTGCTGATAGCAGTCTCTTATGATCCTTTGTATTTCTGTGTTGTCTGTTGTGACTTCTTCATTTTCATTTCTAATTTTATTGATTTGATTTTTCTCCCTTTGTTTCTTGATGAGTCTTGCTAATGGTTTGCCAATTTTATTTATCCTTTCAAAGAACCAGCTTTTGACTTTGTTGATTTTTGCTATGGTCTCTTTTGTTTCTTTTGCATGTATATCTGCCCTCAGTTCAGTTCAGTTCAGTCACTCAGTCGTGCCTCTATTTCTATGAACTTTCCCCTTAGCACTGCTTTTATAGTATCCCACAGGTTTTGGGTTGTTGTGTTTACATTTTCCTTCGTTTCTATGCATATTTTGATTTCTTTTTTGCTTTATTTTGTGATTTGTCAGTTATTCCGAAGCGTGTTTTAAAGCGTCCATATGTTGGAATTTTTAACAGTTTTTCTCCTGTAATTGAGAACTACTCTTAATGCATTATGGTCAGAAATGATGCTTGGTATGATTTCAATTTTTTTGAATTTATCAAGGCTAGATTTATGGCCCAGCATGTGATTTATCCTGGAGAAGGTTCCGTGAGCACTTGATAAAAAGATGAAATTCATTGTTTATTGGTGAAATGTCCTAATGATATCAATTATGTCTAACTGGTCTATTGTATCATTTAAAGTTTGTGTTTCTTTGTTAATTTTCTGTTTAGTTGATCTTTCCATAGGTGTGAGTTGGGTATTAAAATCTCCCACTATTATTGTGTTGTATTTTTTTTTTTTAATTTCCCCTTTCATACTTGTTAACATTTGTCTTACATATTGCAGTGCTCCTATGTTGGGTGCATATATATTTATAATTGTTATATCTTCTTCTTGGATTGACCCTTTGATCATTATGTAGTGCCTTCTTTGTCTCTTTACACAGCCTTTGTTTTAAAGTCTATTTTATCGGATATGAGTATTGCTACTCCTGCTTTCTTTTGGTCTCTATTTGCATGGAATATCATTTTCAAGCCCTTCACTTTCAGTCTGTATGTGTCCCTTGTTTTGAGGTGGGTCTCTTGTAGACAACATATATAGGAGTCTTGTTTTTAATTCCAATCAGCCAGTCTTTGACTTTTTGTTGGGGCATTCAACCCATTTATGTTTAAGGTAATTATTGATAAGTATGATCCCATTGCCATTTAATTTATTGTTTTGGATTCAGGTTTATACACCCTTTTTGTGTTTCCTGTCTAGAGAATATCCTTTAGCATTTGTTGGAGAGCTGGTTTGGTGGTGCTGAATTCTCTCAGCTTTTGCTTCTCTGTAAAGCTTTTGACTTCTTCATATTTGAATAAGATCCTTGCTGGGTACAGTAATCTGGGCTGTAGGTTATTTTCTTTAATCACTTTGTCTTGCCATTCCCTCTTGGCCTGAAGAGTTTCTACTGAAAGATCAGCTGTTATCCTTATGTGAAGCCCTTTGTGCGTTATTTGTTGTTGTTTGTTTGTTTGTTTTTCCCATTGCTGCTTTTAATATTTGTTCTTTGTGTTTGATCTTTATTAATTTGATTAATATGTGTCTTGGGGTGTTTCGCCTTGGGTTTATCCTGTTTGGGATTCTCTGGGTTTCTTGGACTTGGGTGATTATTTCCTTCCTAATTTTAGGGAAGTTTTCTACTTTTATCTCCTCAAGTATTTTCTCATGGTCTTTCTTATTGTCTTCTTCTTCTGGGACTCCTATAATTCGAATATTGGAGCATTTCATATTGTCCTGGAGGTCTCTGAGATTGTCTTCATTTCTTTTAATTCGTTTTTCTTTTTTCCTCTCTGATTCATTTATTTCTACCATTCTATCTTCTCTTTCACTAATCCTATCTTATGCCTCGATTATTCTACTATTTGTTGCCTCCAGAATGTTTCTGATCTCATTTATTGCATTATTCATTATATATTGACTCTTATTTCTTCTAGGTCCTTGTTAAACCTTTCTTGCATCTTCTCAGTCCTTGTCTCCAGGCTATTTATCTGTGATTCCCTTTTGATTTCAAGATTTTGGATCACTTTCACTATCATTATTCAGAATTCTTTTATCAGGTAGATTCCTTATCTCTTCCTCTTTTGTTTGGTTTGGTGGGTATTTATCCTGCTTCTTTACCTGCTGTGTATTCCTCTGTCTCTTCCTCTTGGTTGTATTGCTGTATTTGGGGTCGCCTTTCTGTATTCTGGCAATTTGTGGAGTTCTCTTTATTAGGGAGTTTCCTCGCTGTGGGTGGGGTTTTATCAGTGGCTTGTCAAGGTTTCCTGGCTAGGGAAGCTTGTGTCAGAGTTCTGGTGGGTGGAGCTGGATTTCTTCTCTCTGGAGTGCAATGAAGTGTCCAGTAATCAGTTATGAGATGTCAATGGTTTTGGAGTACCTTTGAGCTGCTTGTATATTGAAGCTCAGGGCTGTGTTCCTGTGTTGCTGGAGAATTTGAGTGGTATGTCTTGCTCTGTAACTTATTGGCCCTTGGGTGGTGCTTGGTTTCAGTGTATGTATGGAGGCATTTGATGAGCTCCTATCAATTAATGTTCCCTGGAGTCAGGAGTTCTCTGATGTTCTCAGGTTTTGGACTTAAGCCTCCTGCTTCTGGTTTTCAGTTTTATTTTTACAGTAGCCTCAAGACTTCTCCATTTGTCACTTCCAGGGCGGTTCCCTCTGTTATAGCTTCTTCTGTTTGCTGGTCTCTTCAGTGTCTGTTTTCTGCCCTGACACAAGGGGGACGGTGGTGGACAATTTTTTAAGGCTCATTTGTTCATTAGCGCTGTGGCGAGAGAGGGATGCAGCAAACAAAGAACACTGGTGTGTGCTCTCAATGTCTCAGCCACGCTGGGCCTGCCCCCGCTCATGGTGCACACTGCTTAGGCTCTAGGTTGCTCTGCTGGGAACAGTCTGAGGCCAGCCCTGGGCTGCATGCACCTCCCCGGTATAAGCTGCTCAGGCTCAGGCACTCAGGTAGTCCTCAGAGGCACAGACTCAGTTGGGCCTGCGTTTTGTGCCCTTACCAGATCCGAGTAGCTCGGGTGTTTTGCGAGTATGGTCCCTGCGACTTATCATCTTTCCCATCCCTGATGCTCAGTTTTCTGGGTGTACAACTAGCACCCCTTCTTAGGCGAATGGTGACTGTCCAGAACCCCAAGAAGTCTTAGTTAGCAAAGAAGCTTGCTTGCAGTTTGGTAGTTAATATCTCTCTGGGGCTACGATTGCCCCCTCCTGGTCCTTCCGGCCAAGACTCCCTTTTTTAACCGAAAACTAGTAGAATAGCTATTCTGCAACCAAAGCTTTAAAGAAAAAAATGACAGTATTTGTTAAGAGAGAAGAGATGTAGTTAGGCCTACAATCATAGTGAGCCACTCAAAAGAGGAGTGAAATATCACAGGCTCAGAGATCCTGCCTGTGGAGCAAGGGGTTCAAGCCAAATATTAGGCACTGCAGCCCTGAGGCTCAACATTGAGAAAAGGAGCTCTCTTAGTTGGTTTGAAAATGAGTAGGGATTATTAGAGGACTGTAAAAAAACTGAGACTCATCTCTTGAAGAATGTATATAGTCTTAGTTACTCCTTATCCCAGTGAGTAGCCAGCAGGTTAAAAACTACTGAATGTTCCTGGAAGCAACAAAGATTGCCCCAGTGTGCCCCTCACACCCTGCATTGTTTCTCAGTTCCAGCAAATCCTGTTCCAATGCTACTCAACGCTAAAGCAGAAGCATCCATTGTCAACAAACATGCACATGGTTAGGAGGAAGAAAGCCAACTTGGGGCCCATCCTTCCCTCTGGTAAAAGAAGAGACCAGCATTGTCATCATGTACATGAGTGTACACCTGGGGAAGTGCAGAATGGACTCAATCGTGCAGCTTCAATCCCTCTGGCCTTGACCCAACCTCTAACCAAGGAACACACATAAGAAAAAAGTAGCTTATCAGCTCAGAAGAGACTCAAGCCTTTGGAACATGGTTGTACCTACAACTAAGGCAGAGACTGTCATCACACTCAGGAGAACCCCAACTCCCTTATGGCTACTATCACAACCCATTTATCCAAAAAGATTGGACCCTACTTCCAATAAAATGGTGACTGGCACTGAGCCTATGAAAATTCTGGCTTGCAGAGTCTCTGGCTATAGCCCTTCCAAATCCGAGCCTAACTAACTCCTAACAAGGTAGCAACTTCCAGCACATTCTGAGGAGAGATATGACCTGTGCTTGCTTCAGACCCAGCCTTCCTACCAAAGCTGCTGGGCACATACAATCACATAGTTATGCTCCCACAAAGATATACCCCTTTAAGACAAGAGTCGATGACTGTTTCACCTAATTTCATACCGATTGAGAAAGGTAAGAAAGTGAGAAAACTGAGGAATATGTTTCGATTAAATAAACAAAGACAGAACCCTGAAAAAAAAAAAAAAAAACTTAACGAAATGGAGGTAAATTATTTACCTGATAGAATTCAAAGAAACAGTGAGAAATGGTAATGACTTGAGAAAAGAAAACACGAACACAGTGAGAATATCAACAAAAAACTAGAAAATATAAGAATAAATCAGCCAGAGCTGAAGGATATGCTAGCCAAAATGAAAAATACGCTGGAAGTTATTGAGAATAGAATAGGTGACACAGAAGAACTCATACATGGTACAGAAGACAGAATAGTGGAAACTGCTGGATAAAAACAAACAAAAATATTACAAAGGTTTAGTTTAAGGGACCTGGGGACAACATCAAACATACTAATAAATATATTATAGGGGTCCCAGAAGCACGAGAGAGAGAGAAAAGGGATTGAAAGTATATTTGAGGATATTATGGCTGAAAACTTACCAAATTTGAAGACGGAAATAGATACCCAGATCCAGGAAGCACAGAGGGACAGAAACAAGACAAACCCAATTAGACCCACACTAAGACATATCATAACTAAAATGGCAAAAAAAAAAAAAAGGAATTTTAAAGGCAAAATGAAAAAAACAAAGATTCATATAAAAAGGAAGCCCAATAAGCCTGTCATCTGCTTTGTTGGCAGACTGCTAGTGGGCCAGAAGTAGCATGATATATTTAAAGCACTGAGGGGAAAGCAACAACAACAACAACAACAACAACAACAAAACCCTACAACTTAGTATAACAAGAATATTATCATTTAAAATTGAAGAAGAGATAAATGGTTTTTCATAGAAATAAAAATAATAGCTTATCAGCACTAAATCAAAGTTACAAGAAATGTTAAAGGGCATTCTTTAAGGGAAAAAGAAAAATCTACATCAAGGAATATATATATATATATATAGCAAGGGGAAGATCCCACTGATAAAGGCAAATATACAGAGAAGAAAGTTGATCAACCACTTGGATAAACTAGTATAATGGTTGAAATTCAAAATTGTAAAGTAAACTATAATTACAATAAAAAAAGGATTGGCATGAAGATATAAAATAACATATGAAAACCAAAAAACAAGCGACATCAAAATCACAAAACATTAGAGGAGGTAGTAAAAATGTCGATCTTTTAGAATATATTTGAACTCAAATATCCATTTCAAATAAGCAGATAGAGTTACAGGTGAATACATATGAACTCCATGGTAATCGCCAAAAATATATATAATACATACTGAATAACTAGAAAGGAAAATAAATATAATATTAAAGAAAGCCATCAAACTGTAAGGGAAGAGACTATAAGATGGAAAAAGGAAGGGGCAAGAACTACAAAGCAACCCAGAAACAAGTTAAGAAAAAAAAAAAAAAAAGGAATAAGTACAAATCTATCAATGATCACTGTAAGTATTAATGGGCTAAATGCTCCAATCCAACACTATAGTGTGGCTGATTGGGTAAAAATCATACCCATTTATATGCTGCATACAAGAGACTCACTTTAGAGCTAAAGACATACTTACTAAGAGTGAGGGGATAAAAAAATTGCCAAGCAAATGAAAGTAAAAAGAAAGTTAACATAGTGGAACTCATATCAGACAAGTAGTATTTAAAACAGTCTGCAATACAAGACAAAAGTGGATTATAAAATGATGAATATGTCAATAAAAGAGGATATAACATTTGTTATCATGTATGCAGCTAATGTGCATGTGTAATCAGTCATGTCTGACTCTTTGCGAATCCATGGAACATAGCCTACCAGGCTCCCTTGTCCATGGAATTTTCCAGGCAAGAATACTAAAGGGGGTTGCCACTTCCTACTCCAGGGTATCTTCGTAGCCCAGAGATTGAACCTGTGTCTCCTGCAGTGGCAGACGGATTCTTCACCACTGTGCCACCTGGAAAGCTCTTGCAGCTAATATAAGAGTGCATAATTATATAGAAGCACAAACTATATTAACAGACATAATGGGAGAAATTGATAGTAATAGAATAACTAGGGAGTTGGTGATGGACAGGGAGGCCTGGTGCGCTGCGATTCATGGGGTCGCAAAGAGTCGGACACGACTGAGCAACTGAACTGAACTGAACTGAAGGGGGCTTTAATTGGAGGAAGAAATGTCAACTCACTCCAGTATTCTAGCCTGGGAAACCCCGTAGACAGAAGAGTCTGGTGGGCTATAGTTCATGGGGTCACAAAGAGTAGGATATGACTGGGCATCAGCAGAGAGAGGTGACTTTAATACCCCACTTACAGCAACGAATGGATCACTCAGACAAAAAATCAATGAGAAACAGTGGACTTAAATGACATATTAGACCACTTGAACTTAATGGATATCTATAAAACATCCCAATCAAAAATAGTAGAATACACATTCTTTTCTTTAAAAAAAAAATACTTTTTTGGCTATATCAAGTCTTAGTTATGGCACACAGAATCTTTATTGTGCAATGCAATATTTTTCACTGTGGCACACAGACTGTTCTTTGTGGTGTGCAGGCTTCTCTAGTTGTGGTTCATGGGTTTCTCTCTATGTCAAACACAGGCTCTGGAGTGTACAGGCTCAATACCTGAAACCCTTGGGATCTCTGGTTGTGGCATGTGGGCTTAGTTGCCTCCACTGGCATGTGAAATATTAGTACTTTTACCAGGGATCAAATCAACATCCCCTGCATTGGAAGGAGGATTCTTAATGATTGGACCAGCAGGAAAATCTCTCACATTCTTTTCAATTGTGAAGAGTGAAGTTTCTCTAGGATATATCACATGTTAGTCCACAAAGAAATATCTACAAACTTAAGAAGACATAATTTCTGTAAAGACATTTTTTGACCAGAAAATTAAAAAAAAAAAAGAAAGAAAGAAAAGAAAAACTAGAAATCAACTACAGGGGGAAAAAATGGAAAAAAAAATAAACAAAAAAAAAAAAAAAAAAAAAACAACCCAGATACAAAAAAAAAAAAAAAGTAGAAATATGCTACTGAAAAAGGAATAGCTTAAAGAAAAATTAAAATATGAAATCAGAAAATACTTTAAGACAAACAAAAAAAATACACATCTTCAGGAGAGTGAAAAATTATTTCAAATAGAGAAAATTATAGCAATACAATCTAACTCAAGAAATCAGGAAAATCCTAAACTTCCTAACCTCCCAGCTGAAGAAACTGGAAAAAAAAAAGTTCAAAATGAGGGTAAGAAATAAAATAATAAAGATCAGTGAGAAACTGAATAAAATAGAGATTAAAAACTAAAAGAAAAAAATCAATGCCACAAAGAGCTTTTTTTTTTTTAAGAAAAGATAAACAAAATTGATAAACCTTTAAACAGGGTCATCACAAGAAAAGAGGGAAAACTGCTAGGCCATTCAGGTATCAGTTCAGTTCAGTTTAGTCACTCAGTTGTGTCCGACTCTTTGTGACCCTATGAATCACAGCACGCCAGGCCTCCCTGTCCATCACCAACTCCTGGAGTTTACTCAAACTCATGTCCATCGAGTTGGTGATGCCATCCAGCCATCTCATCCTCGGTCGTCCCCTTCTCCTCCTGCCCCCAATCCCTCCCAGAATCAGGATCTTTTCCAATGAGTCAACACTTCGCATGAGGTGGCCAAAGTACTGGAGTTTCAGCTTTAGCATCAGTCTTTCCAGTGAACACCCAGCACTAATCTCCTTTAGGATGGACTAGTTGGATCTCCATAACCTGAATCAAATCTATTATGATTATACAGTGAAAGTGAAAATTTGATTCAAGGGATTAGATCTAATAGAGTTACTGAAGAAATATGGATGGAGTTTTGTAGCATTGTACAGGAGGCAGTGATCAAAACCATCCACAAGAAAAATAAATGCAAAAAGTCAAAATGATTGTCTAAGGAGGGCTTACAAATAGCTGAGAAAAGAAGAGAAGCAAAAGACAAAGGAGAAGGGGAAAGAGATACCCAACTGAACACAGAGTTCCAAAGAATAGCAAGAAGAGATAAAGTCTTCCTAAGTGGTCAGTGCAAAGAAATAGAGGACAACAATAGAAAGGGAAAAAACAAGAGATATTTTAAAGAAAATTAGAGATACCAAGGGAATATATATTTTATTTTATTTTATTTTATCTTTTTTAAGCAGGATTTCTTTTTTTTTTTAAGTTTTTTATTTTTTTAATTTTAAAATCTTTAATTCTTACATGTGTTCCCAAACATGAACCCCCCTCCCACCTCCCTCCCCATAACATCTCTGTGGGTCATCCCCATGCACCAGCCCCAAGCATGCTGTATCCTGCGTCAGACATAGACTAGCGATTCGATTCTTACATGATAGTATACATGATAGAATGCCATTCTCCCATATCATTCCACCCTCTCCCTCTCCCTCTGAGTCCAAAAGTCCATTATACACAGCTGCGTCTTTTTTCCTGTCTTGCATACAGGGTCGTCATTGCCATCTTTGGGAATATATATTTTAAAGATGACATTTTAGGAATATGTAAACCAAAATGGACTGGAATGGGAGAATTTAATTCAGATGACCATTATGCCTACTACAGTGGGCGAAAATAACTTAGAAGAGATGGAGTAGCCCTCAGAGTCAACAGGGGTTCAAAATGTAGTACTTGGGTGCAATCTCAAAAATGACAGAATGGTTTCTGATCCTTTTGAGGCAAACGATTCAATATCACAGTAATCCACGTCTGTGCCCCACTATTAATGCTGAAGAAGTTGAACTTGAATGGTTCTAATGTGACCTGCAAGACCCTCTAGAACTAACACCCCAAACGATGTCCTTTTCATCATAGGGAATTGGAATGCAAAAGTAAGAAGTCAAGAGATACCTGGAGTAACAAGCAAATTGGCCTTGGAGTACAAAATGAAGCAGTGCATAGGCTAACAGAGTTTGTCAAGAGAACTCAATGGTCATGGCAAACACCATCTTCCAACAACACAAGAGATGACTCTATACATGGACGTCACCAGATGGTCAATACTGAAAACAGATGAATTATGCTCTTTGTAGCAGAAGATGGAGAAGCTCTATACAGCCAGCAAAACCAAGACGAGGAGCTTGAATGCAGCTCAGATCATAAACTCCTTATGGCAAAATTCAGCCTTAAATGGAAGAAAGTAGGAAAAACCACTAGACCATTCAGGTATGACCTAAATAAAATGCCTTACGATTACACAGTGGAAATAAAAATAGATTCAAAGGATGCGATCTGATAAAGTGCCTGTTTTACAGGAGGCAGTAATCAACACCATCTGTAAGAAAAATAAAAGTAAAAAGGCAAAATGGTTGTCTGAGGAGGCCTTACAAATAGCTGAGGAAAGACGAGAAGCTAAAGTCAAGGGAGAAAAGGAAAGATATGCCCATTTGAATGGGGATTTCCAAAGAATGGGAAGGAGAGATAAGAAAGACTTCCTCATTGATCAATGCAAAGAAATAAAGGAAAAAATAGAATAGAAAAAACTGGAGATCTCTTCAAGAAAAGTAGAGATGCCAAGGGAATATTTCCTACAAAAATGAGCACAATAAAGGACAGAAAGTGTGTGGACAGAAGCAGAAGAGATTAAGAAAAGATGGAAAGAATACAAAGAAGAAATAAGCAAAAACAAACAAACAAACAACAACAACAAAAAACACTTAATTACTCAGATAACTACCATGGTGTGATCACTCACCTAGAGCCATAAATCCTGGAGTACGAAGTCAATTGAGCCTTAGGAAGCATCATTATGAACAAAGCTAGTGGAGATGCTGGAATTCCAGCTGAACTATTTCAAGTTCTAAAAGATGATGCCGTGAAAGCACTGTACTCAAGATGCCAGCAAATTTGGGAAACTGAGCAGTGGCCACAGGACTGATAAAGGTCAGTTTTCATTCCAATCTCAAAGAAAGGCAATGTCAAAGAATATTCAAACTACTGCAAAATTGCACTCATTTCACAGGCTAGCAAAGCAATGCTCAAAATTCTCCAAGCTAGGCTACAAAAATATATAAACCAGGAATTCCCAGATGTTCACACTGGATTTAGAAAAGACAGAGGAATCAGAAACCAAATTGCCAACACCCTTTGAATCATAGAAAAAGCAAGGGAATTCCAGTAGAAAATATCTACTTCTGCCTCATTGATTATGATAAAGCCTTTGACTGTGTGGATCACAACAAATTGCGCAAAAAACTTAATGAGATGGGAATACCAGACCACCTTAAATGCGTCCTGAGAAACCTGTATACAAGTCAAAAAGCAACAGTTAAAACCAGACATGGAACAATGGACTGGTTCCAAACTGGGAAAGGAGTACCTCAAGGTTGTATATTGTCACTCTGCTTATTTAACTTATATGTAGAGTACATCACATGAAATGCCAGGCTGGATGAAGCACAACCTGGAATCAAGATTGACAGAAGAGATACCTATAACATCAGATATGCAGATGACAGCACCCTTATGGCAGAAAGTGAAGAGGAATTAAAGAGCCTCCTGTTGAAGGTGAAAGAAGAGAGTGAAAAAGCTGGCTTAAAACTCAACATTCAAAAAAGTAAGATCATGGCATCAGGTCCCATCACTTCAAAGCAAATAGATGGGGAAAAATGGAAACATTGACAGAGTTCCTTTCCGGGGCTCCAAAATCACTGCAGATGGTGACTGCAGCCATGAAATTAAAATACTCTTGCCCCTTGGAAGAAAAGCTATGACAACCTAGACAGCATATTAAAAAGCACAGATATTACTTTGCCAATAACGGTCCAGCTAGTCATAGCTATGTTTTTTCCAGTAGTCATGGACCATAAGAAGGCTGGTGGACCATAAAGAAGGCTGAGTGCCAAATAATTGATGCTTTTGAACTGTGATGTTGGATAAGACTCTTTAGAGTCCTTTGGACATCAAGGATATCAACTCAGTCAATTCTAAAGAAAATTTGTCCTGAATATTCTTTGGAAAGACTAATGCTGTAGCTGTATCTCCAATACTTTGGCCACCTAACACTAAGAGCCGACATGTTAGAAAAAAACTTGATGCTAGGAAAAATTGAAGGCAGGAGGAGAATGTATTGAAGGCAGTGGACAAGAGTGTTGAATGACATCATTGAGTCAATGCACATGAATTTGCTCAAGCTCCATAAGATGTTGAAGGACAGGGAACCCTGTCATGCTTCAGTCCATGGGGTTGCAGAATGGGACATGACTGAGTGGCTGAATGATAACAACAGTGAGAAATGAAAGAAGAGATGTTACAACAATTATCACAAAAATACATATATCATAAAGAATATTATGAATAGGTATTTACCAAAATGTTGCACAGAATAGAATAAATGGCTAAATCTCTAGAACCTATCTTTAAAAAAAGTGAATCAGAAAGACATAGATACATAAGCAGATCAGTCACTAGTACTAAAATTTATTCAGTATTAAGAGAACTCTCAATACACAAATATTCAGAACGAGACAGCTTCACAGAGGAGATATAAAACACTTAAAGATGTGTTAATATATATCTTTCTCAAACTATTTCAAAATTTGGAAAAGAAAGAATACTCCCAAACTCAATCTACGAGGCCAGCCTTACCTTGATAGCACATCAAAAATTGTAAGTCAGCATATTTGAACAACGTAAAACTTCTTAAACAAATATTCACAAACTGAACTGAACAATACATAAAATGATCATGCAACATGTTCAAGTGGAATTACCCAAAGATAGTCCAATATCTGCAAACTATTCAACTTGATACTCCATTTTAACAACACAGTTGGTAAATATCACATGACAATCTCAGTAGATGCAGAAAAAAATTTTGACAAAATTCAGCATCCTTTTTTTCCTAAATGATAAAAATTCTCAACAGAGTGGGCATATAGGGAACATATCTCAGCACTGTAAAGGCTATTAAAAAGCAGAGGCATTACTTTGCCAACAAAGGTCTGTCCAGTCAAAACTATAGTAATTATGTATGGATGTAACAGTTGGACTATAAAGAAAGCTGAGTGCTGAAGAATTGATGTTTTTGAACTGTGGTGTTGGAGAAGATTCTTGAGAGTCTCTTGGACTGCAAGGAGATCCAATCAGTCAACCCTAAAGGAAATCAGTCCTGAATATTCATTGGAAGGTCTGATGCTGAAGCTGAAACTCCAATATTTTGGCTACCTAATGTGAAAAACTGACTCATTGGAAAAGACCTTAATGCTGGGAAAGGTTGAAGGCAGGAGGAGAAGGGGATGACAGAGGATGAGATGCTTGGATGGCATCACTGACTGGATGGACGAGTTTCAGTAAACTCCGTGAGTTGGTGATAGACAGGGAAGCCTGGCATGCTACAATCCATGGAGTCACAAAGAGTCCAACACGACTCAGCAACTGAGCTGAACTGAATTACAAAATCATTACACACAATGATGAAAAACCAAAAGATTTTCCTCTAAGATAAAGAATATGAAAAGTGTACACAATGATGTCTTTTCTGCTTAGCACAGTATTGGAAATCCTACCTGTAGTAATGAGATAAGAAAAATAAATAAAAGGTATCCAAATTGGAAGTCAACAAGTAAAACTCCCAGTATTTACAGCTGACATGATACTATATATGTGTGTGTGCTAAGTTGCTTCAGTTGTGTCTCACTCTTTGTAACCCTATGGACCATAATCTACCAGGCTCCTCTGTCAATGGGATTTTCCAGGTAAGAACACTGGAGTGGGTTCCTGTGCCATCCTCCAGTGGATCTTCCCAGCCTAAGGATCAAATCCACATCTCGCATCTACCTGCATTGGCAGCTGAGTTCTTTATCATTAGTGCCACCTGGGAAGCCCAATATTGTATATAGACAACACTAAAGTCTCCACCAAAAAACTTAGAACTAATAAGTTAATACAATAAAGTCACAGTATACAAGATTACTGTGCATACATTTGTTGTTATTCTATACATTAATAATGAAACGTTAGAAAGAGAAATCAGGAAAGCAATTACTTTTCAACCATATCAAAAGTAATAAAATATCTAGGAATAAATTTGAGGATAAAGACGTATATTCTAAAAACTTCAGACACAGATGAAGCAAAATGAAGATAATGCATTTAAATGGAAATATATCTTGTGTTTAAGAAATGGAAGAGTTATTTTTTAATTTATATTGATTTTCCATTTATTTTTATGTTTATTTCCCCACCTATCTGTAATCTTCCATCCATCTATGCATTCATCCAACGTCTAACAGCTTCTATAGCTGTTATATACTGTTTAGACTTTATAGGACACTTGAAAATAACATCATTCCTATGGTTACATATTTTTAAAATGTCTACACTATGTAAAGCTATCTATAGATTTAATGCAATACTTATAAAAATATCAATATTAATTTTCATAGAGTTGCAACTAATACTCTTAAAATGTGGATGCAACCAAAAAAACCTAAATTTTCAAAGCAATCTTGGAATAAAAAGAACAAAGCTGAAGTTTTATGCTCCCTGATTTCACTATGCTACAAAGCAACAATAATCAAAAGAATATTATATTGGCACAAAAGCAGACATATATATAAATGGAAGAGAATAGGAAGCCCAGAAATAAACATATATGGTCAATTAATATGTGATAAAAGAGGCAAGAATATACAATGGAGAAAGATAGTTTCTTCAATAAGTGGCATTGGGAAAACTGGACAGCTACTCATAAAAAAAAAGATCATTCTCCACACCACATACAAGATTAAACTCAAAGATCTAAATGTGAGACAAGAAATCATAAAATTTATAGAACAATATATAAGCTGTAACACTTTGTCATAGATATTAGGGGGAAAAAAATTGTATCTGTCTTCCCAGACAAGGAAACAAAGCAAAAATAAACAAATGGAACCTAATCAAACTGAAAAGCTTTTGCACAGAAAAGGTAACCAAGAGAAAAATGAAAAGTCACACATTAATAGGAGAAGACAATGTCTGATAAGAAGTTAATATTAAATAAATATGAATAACTCATACAACTCAATGTAAAAAAACACAAACAATCTAATTAAAAACTTGGCAGACAACCTGAGTAAGCATTTTCCCAAAGAAGATATATGAATGGCCAAAAGGCACATAAAAAAAGTCAGCATCACTAATTATCAGGAAAATGTAAATGAAAACAGCAATGAGGTATCATCTCACACCTGTCAGAATGGCTATTATGAAAAAGATCACAAAAAACAGCTGTTGGTGAGGATATGAAGGAAAGGGAACTATAGTACATTATTGGTGGGAATGTAAATTGTTACAGCCACTATGGAAAACATTATGGGGCTTCCTAAAAATTAAAAATATAGCTAACATTAATAAATCCAGCAGTTCCACTACTGAATGTATATCCAAAGAAACAAACACACTGATCTGAAAAGATATATGCACTCCAGTGTTCATAGCATTATTTACCATAGCCAAGATATGAAAGCAACATAAGTGTACATCAATATATGAATAAATAAAGTCATGGTATATATACATATATGTGTATGTGTGTATACACACACACACACACACACACACACACATATATATATGACTTTCAGGGTAGCTCAAATGGTAAAGAATCTGTCTTCAACTTTGGAGACCTGGCTTTGATCCCTGTGTTGGGGAGATCCCCTGGAGAAGGGAATGGCTACACAGGCCAGTGTTCTTGCCTGGAGAATTCCATGGACAGAGGAGTCTGGCAGGCTACAGTCTGTGGGGTTGCACTGCAGTTTTTAGATGACTGAGTGACTAACACTTTCACTTTTTCACTTTTCCATTATATATATATATATATATATATATATATATATATATAATGTATATACATTATACATTTCACTTTTCCATTATATATATATATATATATATATATATATATATATATATATAATGGAATATTATTTATACACAAAAAGAGCAAAATTTTCCCACTTGAAGTATCATGAATGTACCTGGAAGTTACTGTTTAGTTAGAAAGAAAAATACTGTATGTTTTCATTTACATGTGATTCTGAAATTTAAGACAGAGAAGTATAACAATGCATAAACAGACAGATACAGAAAACAAACTAGTGGTTAGCAGTGGGAAGAGGGGTGAGGAAAGGGGCAATATGGTAGAAGGTAATCAAGAGGTACAAACTACAAGATATAAAATAAATAATACACAAGGATGCAATGTACAGCACAGGGAATACAGCCAATATTTTATAATAATTTTATAAGGAGCAAAATATATGAAACTATCAAATCACTATATTGTATGAGCAAAAGTAAAATGATATTGTAATTAAACTATACTTTGGTAAAATTTTATAAAAAGAATAGAAAAAAAAAGAATAGGAAATTCAGGCATACTATAAGGGTGAAAAGTCATGTCAAACTAAAAATAATTGACAGAAATTTGAACTTAGGGTAATGAGATGTCCAAGTGCTTTAATTTCTGCCTTCAATAGCTGAAGAACTGATACGTGGAATAGCAGTAAAACCTGTATTACCACATAACCTAAATTAAGGGAAAATTTTTCAATGTTTTTAGGGAAAATGAAGGTAAAATTGATTGCCTGGGCAATTAGTGAGTTATCTGTCAGTGAGGTTCATCTAGCAAAAATTCTGAACATTCATTTGTTTAAAATGTTGTAGAAGGGATTCAAGTTTTGGAGGACGGAAATGAAAGATATTGTATTAGTCTAATTCCAGAAGTTGTAAAAGAAATTCCATTGAGTAGGTTGCTTAGACAATTTAATTCTCATCATTTGAGAAGATATAGGTCCAAAGTTAGGACTCCAGCATATTGTCTAGTAAAGAGACATTTTTTTTGTTCATTCATGGTTCATCCTTAATATATTCACACATGGTAAAAGGGGCAAGGGAACTCTCTGGATCTCTTTTATAAAGATACTATTACATTCATGACTGCTCTACTCTCATTACCCCAATATTAATACCTTCCAAAGGCCCCACCATCATTTATTTTTAGCAAATGAGTTTTTTGAGAAAACAGTCTACAATAGGTCTCAAAGTTCTCCTTCTTACTCTGGGTCTATGTGCAAGTTCCCTTAGGCATTCAGATACAGGAACCTTAGTGTGACTCTGGGCAAAATTATGAAGGTAAACCATCTTATTTTTCAATATCTCTTTCCTTTACTGGGATCATTTACTGTTACTTGTGGTTGCCCAATAAACTCTACCATTTCTTTAACTAGTAGTTAAGGTCATTCCTGGCAGAATGAATGCTTTGTCCCTCCCCAAAGTGGATCCAAATGGAAGAAATGACAATCTAGAATCTCAATAAGCCCAACAGAATACGTATCAATTAAAGCACAGACAGCAGAGGTTATATGTCTATATCACTGTGTACATGCATATTTCCAGAAGCCCTTTGTGAGGAGCTTTGAGATATTACGGTTTTGAATCATGGTAAATGCATTTCCTGCTGATCATCATAAAACAAAATTTCATCTATGAAGATAAGGGCATTCCTAACAATAAGATTTTTTTTTCAGACACCCCCAGAAACCTGAGATTCTTGTACAAGTGTGGCAGGGGATTATATCCAACAAAAATATGTATCAAAATGACCCTGTCATTCTGGTCTTTCTGCCTTGGCATGTCAGAATCTCATCGTAATGTAAAGCACACACATTTTTAAGTAAGGATCTGAAAAACAAAGGCCTTTCAGAAAGACTTTAAATTCAGTAACATTATACAGAAATCTCAATGCTCCAGAATCTAGTACCTATCTGTGCTTCACAACAAACACTTACTGGATTTCCTTCTCACAAACCTCTGTATTCTGTCTACTTTTGTGTGAATATTTTGCTTCTCAAAGGTATAAAATTGAAGTGCTTTTTATAACTAGACCTGTAATGTTTATAGTCACAAGTTTTGTCAAAACCATCCTCTGTCCCCTTAGCAAATAAAATGTGATTAGTGAGATATGGACTAAAATTATAAATGCCTACTCTCAGATATTGTCACCCTGTCAGTTTAACCAAAAGACAAAGGCATCAATCATCACACATTTTCCCCCATTGGCCCAATAAAAATATGTTGGATCATATTCCTCATTTTGTCTGCAAATGTGACTGAAATAAATCCCATAGATATTTGTACATGAGCACAGCAAAGTGATTAAGTACACAGCTTTTTAATGATACATTGGTACTATCATTCAAGCAATTCTGCTACTAAATCAGTTGTTTACTTTCTACTTGTTATTTCCATTTCACACTGCAGAAACTAAGCCACATAAATGTTGCATCTACTTTCAAGAACACCTTTTCTGTAGTAGATCTTGAGGTGAAGCTGAAGACATACAGATGAATAAAGATATGATCTCTGCCCTAAACATTTTGAGAGACTGTTGAAGGAGACAGATTTGTAAACAAAAGTAAACATGTAGTAGTAATGTGAAATATATTATAACAAGTTAATGTCCCAGATGTTATGGAACTGTAGAAGAGGAAACATTTTTTAACCTAGGAGAAAAATCTTTAAAAATATGAGGGAAGATGTATTATAAAAAAAAGCACAGGATATACAAAGGTACATCAGAGATAAATGAATAGAGATATTCAGGAAATTGTAAATCATTTGGAGTAGCTGAAATCAGGGCCAGTTTTCTGTGTAGCTGCACATGGCTCCCCACTCAGAAGAGCCCCATATTTTATTTAATAATCTGTCATCACCATTTTGAAAGTGTTAATAAAATTTGAGAAAAAGTTTTATACTGGTCCCACAAATTAGTTAGACCTAGTTATAGTGAAGGGTGACTATGGGGAGAATGTTGAAAAAGGAGACAAAAAACATGGTAGGCACGTGTCCATTCATAAAGATTACTGGATGTTCTGCAAAAATGTTTGAACTTTATCCTACATATAATAAAGAATCACTAATGGCACCCCACTCCAGTACTCTTGCCTGGAAAACCCCATGGATGGAGGAGCCTGGTAGGCTGCAGTCCATGGCATCACGAAGAGTTGGACACGACTGAGTGATTTCACTTTCACTTTTCACTTTCATGCATTGAAGAAAGAAATGGCAACCCACTCCAGTGTTCTTGCCTGGAGAATCCCAGGGACAGCAGAGCCTGGTGGGCTGCAGTCTATGGGGTCGCACAGAGTTGGACATGACTGAAGCGACTTAGCAGCAGCAGCAAAGAATTTTAAACAGGACAGTGGTATAAAATTTAATATTGTTCAAATAATTTTCTAAGGATTGTATATAGAGAGAATCAGAGGATGGGATGAGGTGGAAGCTGTTAGAAGAATACTAAAAATATTGAAGTTGAGAGATAGTTGAAAGTTAAAATAAGACAATGGGAGTGCAAATGGACAAAAAGCTATTCACTAAAACTCACAGTGTTTGGGACAAAATACCAGAAATGCCATATTTAATTGTTCTTATGCAGGTCTAACCTCTGAATCATTAAAAGAAAATGCCATTACTATCAGCACAGTTGAGGCCTTTTCTATGAGTATCAAATTCAATATATTCAACAAGTATTCTGCTCTGTACATGGCACGTAATTTTGTCTTGTACAACTTCCCTTAAAACCAAGCTTTCCAGTAGTAAGAACAGGTTCATTCTCAACAATCTTTTAAACCTATGCTTAAAATTGAAAATAATTTACTTTCAGTCCCTTATAAAATCAAAACCTATATTTTTATATTAAATGCCATTTATTCAACATGAATTTTCCCCTCCTATAATCAAATTGTACTAAATAAAATTCATTTTTAAATTTCATATGATTTATTTTTAATCTATTCAATTAAAAATCTTATTCTTAATTATTATTGCTTAAGTTTTTCCCTCAGTTCCAGTAGTTGCATATATGCAAGTGACATTGTGTTTTCTTTTAGTTGTGAATCTTTTTCAGTGTTATAGATACCTTCATTGACTGAAGCTTATCTTGAAGATTAGTTGTAAAATATCCAGTGATAATGATAAGATACATTGTTTTTGATTGTAGTATACAAAATTCTTTTTCCACATTTTATTTCCTCATTTGAAAGAATTCTGGTGAGCAATTAAATACTAAATGTTCTGCTATGCTCATCTAATTGGGAAAAATACAGATTAATTAAAATTTTGTTATGCTATGCTAAAAACATTGTCACATTGTTATAAGGATGTAAGTCATTTTCTGTAATTGTGATCCAATAAACATAATAAAGACTCAGAAGTTTCAGGATTTCACGAATGTAATTTCCTCCATCATCTAATGGATTAGTGAGAGTTGCTACATTTGTTGGTTCTTAGTTGTGAATTTGATATTAATTCTCTTTTCTTTTTCATTATTTTGAGCACTAATTAATCTTCATATAGAAAAGAAAAAAAAATATTCAAGGATTTCATTTGATCTTTTCAAATTTTGGACCTGGTGAGAACAATTCCCTTATTATATTTAGAAATTAACTTGACACTAATGAATGTATAATATCTTGCCCTATTAATGAATTCTGTGGAGATCATGCTCAACAGAAATCTACTCACTTTCATTGATCTTTTTATAAAAAATACAAACTTGCAATATGTCTATATTTCTTTTTATCTTTATTTCTTTTCTGTATTCTCTTTTCATATTATTTATTTTTATTATCTGAATATTTCCTCATCTTAATAATCTAAAGAATTAAAAAATAGTTGTATTTGAAAGGTACAGAATTTGAATATATTTTCAAGAAATGTAAATTTAGGAAAATATTTAAAATTTTTTAAATATTTTATTTGTTTCTAAAACATTCAAAAATAATTTATTGACCTTAAAAGAGAAAGTACACGAGCAGCTTCAGCTGCATGCAAAAAACTCTGGTAAATTCTCTGTTTGTCTTTATTCTGTTGCAAATATTTTCTAATTTTCCTTTTTATGGTTTCTTAGATATACCCATCATTCAAAAGAGGACATTAAATTCCAAATACATAGAGTTTTTAAAGTTTCTTTGATATTAGTTTCTCATTTTGATATTACTTTCTCATTTAAATGCTTTATTCTCTTAAATCACCCTCTGTGTTTTCTCAGACTTCTAACTTTATTGAGCTAAGTCAAATATCTCTCTTGGTAAATGTCCCACAATCCACTTGAAAATACATGGGTAATTTTCAAGTATCTTTCAGTACTGGTTTCTAAGGTAATTCAATATTAATAAGAGAACAGATTCTATATGATTTAACTACCTTTAAACCATGAAATTTTTTCACTTTATGTCCCTAGATATGTTCTGGTGTCTCTTAGTTTATAGTCTATGGGAACTTGAATGGAATTTGCATTCTACTTTTGTGTGAAAATTGTTTAAATCTTAATTATGTTAAATTGGTTTATAGTGCTTTTCATGTATACTATAACCTTCTATTTTTCTATCTATTCATGCTATTGATTTTTGAGAGTTTGAAATTGAAAATCCAACTAAAAATCTTAATGTATCTACTTAAAAAAATAATTGTGATATATAGTGGAACTATATGTAAATTTTTTCTATATTTTCCAAGTATCTTATAAATGTTCTGTCTTACTTTCATAATTAAAAAAAAAAGAAAGAGGAGTGAAAAGAGAAAAAACATATTACAGCTAATGAAATCAGAGTTATATTTCACACTTATGCAAATAAACCTGAAATACTTTTAATTTATGTAACCATAATTCAATCATAAAATGATTTTACAAAGTGGAGCTATTAGTATCTCTAGCACTTTAACATTAATCTAGTTGCCAAAATAACAAATCAGTATCAAGTTTAATCCATATAACATCTGGAACTACATATATATGTATTTAAGAGTAATATGATTTGTTCAACAAATTGAAAATGTTCCTCAGCTGATATACATCATGCTGTGGAGGTTCATCTAGAATCATGAATTAGAACATGAAGAGAAACAAGAAAAATGTATGTTTAACAGCACTCAAAAATGATGTTTTGTTATGCAAGAATTTATAGCATTTATAACATCCAAAAGAAAAAAGTTATGACAATTATTTACCTTTTTCTTAAATATGTACCTCTGTTACCTAAATCTTCCTCACACTAAAGTTGTGTTCATCTCCAACATTGATACAATCCATAAAACTTCATGACATCTATTTTAAATTAATTTTTATTGAAATGTAGTTTTACAAGTTGTATTAGTTTCTAGTGAACTCACTTAGTCATGTCCAACTCTTTGCTATCCCATGGACTGTAACCTATCAGGCTCCTCCGACCATGGTATTTTCCAGGCAAGAATACTGGATTGAGTTGCCTTTTCCTTCTCCACGGGATCTTCCTGACCCAGGGATTGAACTCAGGTCTCCTGCATGGCAGGCAGACGCTTTATTCTACAGCAAAATGAATCAGTCATATATATATATATATATATATATATATGGATCCCTTACCTCTTAGAACATCTTCCCATTCAGTTCACCACAGTGCGTTAAGTAGATTTCCCTGTACTATATAATATGTTCTCAATAGTTATCTACTTCATGTATAGTGTATATATGTCAATCCCAATCTCCCAGTTCCTCCCACCCTGCTTCTCCTTTGGTATCCATATTTTTGTTTTCTATATCTATGGCTCTACTTTTGCTTTACAAATATCATTTACACCTTTTATTTTAGATTATGCATGTATGCATTAATATATGATATTTCTTTTTCTGACTTTACTCTGTAGTCTTTAAATCCATTCATGTCTCTGCAAATTACCAAATTTGATTCCTTTTTATGGCCAAGTAATATTCCGTTGTATATAATATAAGTACCACAACTTCTTTTTCCATTTATCTCTTGATAGACTTTTAAGTTGCTTCCATGCCCTGGCTATTATAAACTTTGCTTCTATGAATATTGGGGTGCATGTATCTTTTCAATTAAGGTTTGAATAATTGAAATCATAATTATACTTAGGGCATATACCCAGTAGTTGGATTGTGGGGCTATATTGTAGATTTATTCCTACTTTTTTAAAGAAATCTACATACTGTTCTCTATAGTGGCTATATTAATTTACACTGCCACCAACAGTGCAAAATGATTTCCTTTTCTCCACACCCTTTTGAGAGTTTAATATTTGTAGATATTTTTGATAATGGCCATTCTGACCAGTGTGAAGTGACACCACATTTTACATTTGAATTGCATTTTTCTAATAATTAGTGGTACTGAATATGTTTTCAAATGTTTGTTGGTTATCTTAATGTGTCTTTGGAGAAATGTCTATTTAGACCTGTCCATTTTTTGATTGGGTGTTTCTTTTTTTTTTTTTTCCTTAAATGAATTGCAAGAGCTGCTTGTATATTTTGTAAATTAACCCTGTGTCAGTTGCTTCATTTGAAATTATTTTGTTCAGTTCTTTATGACTTGTTGATTGTTTCTTTTGCTGTGCAAAACTTTTCAGCCTAATTAGGTTCCACGTGTTTATTCTTGTTTTTATTTTCATTACCTTAGGTGGTTGTCAGAAAATAATTTGCTGTGATTTATACTAAAGAGTGTTCTACCTATGTTTTCATTTAAGGGTTTTATGATGTCTGGCCTTACATTCAGGTTTTTAATGCACTTTCAGTTTATTTTTGTGTATGGTCTCATTTCATTCTTTTTACATGTAGCTCTACTGTTTGCAGCCAAAGATGGAGAACCTCTCTACAGTCAGCAAAAACGAGACTGGGAGGTGACTATGGCTCAGATCATGAACTCCTTATTGCCAAATTCAGACTCAAAGTAGGGAAAACCAATAGACCATTCAGGTAGGACCTAAATCAAATCCCTTATGATTATACAGTAGAAATGAGAAATAGATTTAAGGGACTAGATCTGATAGACAGAGGGCCTGATGAACTATGGAATGAGGTTCATGACATTGTACAGGAGACAGGAATCAAGACGATCCCCATGGAAAAGAAATGCAAAAAAGAAAAATGGCTGCCTGGGGAGGCCTTACAAATAGGTGTGAAAAGAAGAGACACAAAAACCAAAGGAGAAAAGGAAAGATATAAGCATCTGAGTGCAGAGTTCCAAAGAATAGCAAGAAGAGATAACCAAGTCTTCCTCAAAATTCAATGCAAAGAAATAGAGGAAAACAACAGAATGGGAAAGACTACAGTTCTCTTCAAGAAAATTAGAGATACCCAGGGAACATTTCATGCACAGATGGGCTGGATAAAGGAGAGAAATGGTATGGACCTAACAGAAGCAGAAAATATTAAGACGAGGTGGCAAGAATACATAGAAGAACTGTACAAAAAGATCTTCTTGACCAAGATAATCACGATGGTGTGATCAGTCACCTAGAGCCAGACATCCTGGAATGTGAAGTCAAGTGGGCCTTAGAAAGCAACATTATGAACAAAGCTAGTGGAGGTGATGGAAGTCCAGTTGAGCTGTTTCAAATTCTGGGAGATGATGCTGTGAAAGTGCTGCACTCAATATGCCAGCAAATTTGGAAAACTCAGCAGTGGCCACAGGACTGGAAAAGGTCAGTTTTCATTCCAATTCCAAAGAAAGGCAATGCCAAAGAATGCTCAAACTACTGCACAATTGCACTCATCTCACATGCTAGTAAAGTAATGCTCAAAATTCTCCAAGCCAGGCTTCAGCAATATGTGAACCATGAACTTCCAGATGTTCAAGCTGGTTTTATAAATGGCAGAGGAACCAGAGATCAAATTGCCAACACCCGCTTGATCATGGAAAAAGCAAGAGAGTTCCAGAAAAACATCTATTTTTTCTTTATTGACTATGCCAAAACCTTTGACTCTGTGGATCACAGTAAACTGTGGACAATTCTGAAAGAGATGGGAATACCAGACCACCTGACTTGCCTGCTGAGAAACCTGTATGCAGGTCAGGAAGCAACAGTTAGAATTGGACATGGAACAACAGACTGGTTCCAAATAGGAAAAGGAGTATGTCAAGGCTGTATATTGTCACCCTGCTTGTTTAACTTATATGCAGAGTACATCATGAGAAACGCTGGTCTTTAAGAAGCACAAGCTGGACTCAAGTTTGCTGACAGAAATATCAATCACCTCAGATATGCAGATGACACCACCCTTGTGGCAGAACGTGAAGAGGAACTGAGAAGAGGAGAGTGAAAAAGTTGGCTTAAAGCTCAACATTCAGAAAACTTAGATCATGGCATCTGGTCCCATCACTTCATGGGAAATAGATGGGGAAATAGGGGAAACAGTGTCAGACTTTTATTTTTGGGAGCTCCAATATTACTGCAGATGGTGATTGCAGCCATGAAATTAAAAGACACTTACTCTTTGGAAGGAAAGTTATGACGAAGCTAGATTGCATATTCTAAAGCAGGGATATACTTTGCCAACAAAGGTCCGTCTAGTCAAGTCTATGGTTTTTCCTGTGGTCATGTATGGATGTGAGAGTTGGACTGTGAAGAAAGTTGAGCAGCAATAGATTGATGCTTTTGAACGGTGGTGTTGGAGCAGACTCCTGAGAGTCCCTTGGACTGTAGAGAAATCCAACCAATCCATTCTGAAGGAGATCAGTCCTGGGTATTCATTGGAAGGATTGATGCTAAAGCTGAAACTCCAATACTTTGGCCACCTCATGCAAAGTGTTGACTCATTGCAAAAGACTCTGATGCTGAGAGGGATTGGGAGCATGAGGAGAAGGGGACGACAGAGAATGAGATGGCTGGATGGCATCAACAACTCGATGGACATAAGTGTGGGTAAACTCCGGGAGTTGGTGATGGACATGGAGGCCTGGCATGCTGCAATTCATGGGGTCACAAATAGTCGGACATGACTGAGAGACTGAACTGAACTGAACTTACCGTTTTCCCAGTACCACTTATTGAAGGGGCTGTCTTTTCTTCATTGTATATTCTTGCCTTCTTTTCCTTAGATTAGGTGACATAGTTGTGTGGGTTTCTCTCTGTGCTTTTTGTTCTGTACCATTGATCTATACTTCTGTTTCATGCCTGAAACAGGCAAATAAAACCTCCGTGATATTTAAACGCAATAATAATTTAGTTCAAGGACATAAGGTAAAGCATATGGGAAAAAAGTATCCCCGGGGAACAAATAGTACTACCTGTAAATACAGATGTTTGCAGTTATTGGTCATAATATGCCAGGGCTGAGCACTGATCTTAAATGGCAGGTCCACGTAGTCCTAAACAATTTTTTGTGTGTTTTGAATATGAAAGATACTACAAACCATAGATCTCAATGTCTATCTATAGTATAGATTAATAAGTTGGGAAAAGATAAAAATTAGAAAATAAAAATTACAAGATACCATTTTGAATCAGACATGAAAAGTGACAGACATGTTGAGAATGATTTTCAGATATTTAGTTTAGGTCCCTGGATAAATTTTGGCATCATAAATGAAAATGTGGAATATAGGAGGTGGAACAGGTTTTGAGTAAACATGGTGATTTCAGTACTGAACATGTTAAACCTGGTATCAAGGTGGAAATAGCCAATATGCAGTTGGAAGTACATATGATGTTCATTAGATCCAGACTTTAGTAAAACAAGAAATCAGACATGAATATATATATATATATATATATATATATATATATATATATATATAGAGAGAGAGAGAGAGAGAGAGAGAGAGAGAGAGAGAAGGCAAGGGCACCCCAATCCAGTACTCTTGCCTGGAAAATCCCATGGACAGAGAAGCCTGGTTGGCTGCAATACATGGGGTCACTACTAGTTGGACACGACTGAGCAACTTCAATTTCACTTTTCACTTTCATGCATTGGAGAAGGAAATGGCAACCCACTCCAGTGTTCTTGCCTGGAGAATCCCAAGGATGGGGTCGCACAGAGTCAGACACGACTGAAGCGACTCAGGGTCAGAAACTACAAGAAATACCACATTAGCCAATAAATGTGGGTAGTGTTTTCTCAAACTATGCTACATTGCTTTCAATATTAAATTCAAAGAATAACTGCAACATTTTATGCCAGGAGCCAGCGTGAGGAATCCCACGCATGGCAATGGTCATGAGGAAGGAAGTCAAACAAAATGCAAAGGCGTGATCTAGCTTCAGGGGTTCCCCTTGAGTTTTCCTGAGCATGTACTCCAAAAACCAGAGTCAGCCTGATTTTATTGTTCTGTGCTTTCCACTCTTCTGACACTCTCTGGAAAGAGTTAACTCAGGGCTTCAGTTAACAGTCTCCTGCAAAAGGAGTGTCTCAGCTCAAACCCCTCTGATGGCTCTCTAACTTGCCTGACAGTTAGAGACTTTTACAATTTGTGGATTGTTTACAGCCACCCAACCACAAGAGGCACAAAGCTTAAAGCATCTTAGATACAGAGCCTTTTCTAAGAGCTAAAAATCATATTGGTGATGGGTTTTCACTGTTGACTCAATGACTGCTGCCAGGCCTCCATATTCTTTATCTTTTAGACACCTGAAGGATATTAATCAATGTAATCAGGAAATGGAAAAAGGTATATAGTAGTTTTGATCTTAGCAACACTAGACTTTTAAGTTAATTACTTTTCTTCTGTTATAAATCACTGTACTCCTTTTATTTGTTATAAATTGTTGTGTCCTTGCTATGTAAGAATGTAACTTTATTTAGTGCTTTCTGAGAGTGGCACCAGACTTTGGGAAGAATGACACAAAAAGACTTCTGGTTGACAAACCCTTGTCAGAAAAAGGGCTGCAAAATGTTAACTGGCCCTCTGGCTAGAAGATGATGTAAATCACCTAAGACTTGTGTATACAATTAGGTATGCAGAGAGAAAGCCTGGTTTTGATAAGAGTCAGGGCTGCTGATGCTGCATAATTTTGTATTATCCATTGATCTCTATGTACAATCAAAAAGGTATAAAAGGCCTTTCTAGACAATAGGGGCTGGACCAGTCGCTGGACTGGTTTCCCCCATGTCTCCTTTTTACCCTATTTTCTGGCTGAATTCCCATCTGGGTCGTGGAGGCTCGCCATGTCTACTTACTTGCCCCAGCTTCTAAGATCCATGAGAGAGGGACCCCAAGGTGGGGCACCCCCCACTATTCAAGAGGACGTCGGTGGCCGGACGTAGATGGTGCAAGTTCCTTGTCTGGAACTTTATTGGCTTTCCACGTAAACCAAGTTATTCAGCCTCTTTTCTCCACTAAATTATCCTACAACACTATTTCATCTTAATCTCATCTTATATTTATAAATAAATAAGTTTTTTCCTAACCTACTCCATCTCCCCTTTGAATCACCCTGGATCCACTGGGGCTAGACCCCGGCAATTTTAAAAATATGTAATTGTGGAAATACACAACAGGAATCTGCATGTTGCAGTGAAAATAGCATAAAATTTTAAACCATCTAACTATATATGAATCTCTACCCTTCCAATTTTTAGCTCAAGATACTGGACATTTCAATTAGCATCTGTGAACCTCAGATTCTTTATCTGAAAGATATAGTTAATATGTATTTATATCAATTTAGACTCATTTTACTTGAAAGTAACATAAAACACTAATTCAAACAGGTTAAACAATAAGAGATGAATTATTTAGCATAAGAAAATATCCAGGGATAGTCTGGTTTTAGTTCACTGATTCCTAGAATTTCGACGTTCACCCTTGCCATCTCTTGTTTGACCACTACCAATTTGCCTCGACTCATGGACCTGACATTCCAGGTTCTTATGCAATATTGCTCTTTACAGCATTGGATCTTGCTTCTATCACCAGTCACATCCACAACTTGGTACTGTTTTTCCTTTGGCTCCATCCCTTCATTCTTTCTGGAGTTATTTCTCCACTGATCTCCAGTAGTATATCGGGCACCTACTGACCTGGGGAGTTCCTCTTTCGGTATCGTATCATTTTGCCTTTTCATAATGTTCATGGGGTTCTAAAGGAAAGAATACTGAAGTCGCTTGCCATTCCCTTCTCCAGTGGACCACATTCTGTCAGGAATCCCTCAGAAGAAATGGAGCAGCCATCATGCTCAACAAAAGAATCCTAAATGCAGTACTTGGATGCAATCTCAAAAACGACAGAATGATCTCTATTTGTCACCAAGGCAAACCATTCAATATCATAGTTATCCAAGTCTATGCCCCAACCAGTATGCTGAAGAAACTTAGGTTGAATGGTTTTATGAAGACCTACAAGACCTTTTAGAGCTAACACCCAAAAAAGATGTTCTTTTCATTATACGGGACAGGAATCCAAAAGTAGGAAGTCAAAAAACACCTGGAGTAACAGGCAAATTTGGCGTTGGAATGCAGAATGAAGCAGGGCAAAGGCTAATAGAGTTTTGCCAAGAAAATGCACTGGTCATAGAAAACACCCTCTTCCAACAACACAAGAGAAGACTCTACACATGCACATCACCAGATGGTCAACACTGAAATCAGATTGATTATATTCTTTACAGCCAAAGATGGAGAAGCTCTACATAGTCAATAGAAACAAACCAGGAGCTGATTGTGGCTTAGATCATGAGTTTCTTATTGCCAAATTCAGACTCAAATTGAAGAAAGTAGGGAAAACCAATAGACCATTCAGGTAGGACCTAAATCAAATCCCTTATGATTATACAGTAGAAATGAGAAATAGATTTAAGGGACTAGATCTGATAGATAGAGGGCCTGATGAACTATGGAATGAGGTTCATGACATTGTACAGGAGACAGGAATCAAGACGATCCCCATGGAAAAGAAATGCAAAAAAGAAAAATGGCTGCCTGGGGAGGCCTTACAAATAGCTGTGAAAAGAAGAGATGCAAAAACCAAAGGAGAAAAGGAAAGATATAAGCATCTGAATGCAGAGTTCCAAAGAATAGCAAGAAGAGATAAGAAAGTCTTGCTCAAAGATCAATGCAAAGAAATAGAGGAAAACAACAGAATTGGAAAGACTAGAGATCTCTTTAAGAAAATTAGAGATACCAAGGGAATATTTCATGCAAAGATGGGCTGGATAAAGGAGAGAAATGGTATGGACCTAACAGAAGCAGAAGATATTAAGATGAGGTGGCAAGAATACATGGAAGAACTGTACAAAAAAAATCTTCACGACCCAGATAATCATGATGATGTGATCACTAATCAAGAGCCAGACAGCTTGGAATGTGAATTCAAGTAGGCTTTAGAAAGCATCACTACGAACAAAGCTAGTGGAGGTGATTGAATTCCAGTTGAGCTGTTTCAAATCCTGAAAGATGATGCTGTGAAAGTGCTGCACTCAATATGCCAGCAAATTTGGAAAACTCAGCAGTGGCCACAGGACTGGAAAAAGTCAGTTTTCATTCCAATTCCAAAGAAAGGCAATGCCAAAGAATGCTCTAACTACTGCACAATTGCACTCATCTCACATGCTAGTAAAGTAATGCTCAAAATTCTCCAAGCCAGGCTTCAGCAATACGTGAACTGTGAACTACCTGATGTTCAAGCTGGTTTTAGAAAATGCAGAGGAACCAGCGATCAAATTGCCAACATCCACTGGATCACGGAAAAAGCAAGAGAGTTCCATAAAAACATCTATTTTTTCTTTATTGACTATGCCAAAGCCTTTGACTGTGTGGATCACCAGAAACTGTGGAAAATTCTGAAAGAGATGGGAATACCAGACCACCTAACCTGCCTCTTGAGAAATCTGTATGCAGGTCAGGAAGCAACAGTTAGAACTGGACATGGAACAACAGACTGGTTCCAAATAGGAAAAGGAGTACGTCAAGGCTGTATATTGTCACCTTGTTTATTTAACTGATATGCAGTGTACATCATGAAAAACGCAGGACTAGAAGAAGCACAGGCTGGAATCAAGATTGCGGGGAGAAACATCAATCACCTCTGATATGCAGATGACACCACCCTTATGGCAGAAAGTGAAGAGGAGCTAAAAAGCCTCTTGATGAAAGTGAAAGAGGAGAGCGAAAAAGTTGGCTTAAAGCTCCACATTCAGAAAACGACGATCATGGCATCCGGTCCCATCACTTCATGGGAAGTAGATGGGGAAACAGGGGAAACAGTGTCAGACTTTATTTTTTGGGGCTCCAAAATCACTGCAGATGGTTATTGCAGCCATGAAATTAAAAGATGCTTACTCCTCGGAAGAAAAGTTATGACCAACCTAGATAGTATATTCAAAAGCAGAGACATTACTTTGCAGAATGAGGTCTGTATATTCAAGGCTGTGGTTTTTCAGGTGGTCATGTATGGATGTGAGAGTTGGACTATGAAGAATGCTGAGCGCCGAAGAATTGATGCTTTTGAACTGTGATGTGGAGAAGACTCTTGAGAGTCCCTTGGACTGTAAGGAGATCCAACCAGTCCATTCTGAAGGAGATCATCCCTGGGATTTCTTTCGAAGAATGGTGCTAAAGCTGAAGCTCCAGTACTTTGGCCAGCTCATGTGAAGAGTTGACTCATTGAAGAAGACTCTGATGCTGGGAGGGATTGGGGGCAGGAGGAGAAGGGAATGATCGAGGATGAGATGGCTGGATGGCATCACGGACTCAATGGAGGTGAGTCTGAATGAACTCCAGGTGTTGGTGATGGACAGGGAGGCCTGGCATGCTGTGATTCATGGGGTTGCAAAGAGTCGGACACGAGTGAGCAACTGAACTGAACTGAACTGAGTCCAATTTTATGCAGAAGGAAATGGCAACCCACTCCAATATTCTTCCCTAGAGAATCCCGTGGTCAGATGAGCCTGGTGCGCTGCTGTCCATAGGTTCACACAGAGTCGGACACGACTTAAGCGACTTAGCAGCAGCAGCAGCTGTCTGGTTTTAGCCTGTTCATTCAGTGTCTCAGTGACACCATTTAACACCAAGGTTGTTGTAAAATTTCAGCCTGTCATTTCAATTGTTAATATTTATGTCTCTTCATGGGAGCAAGATAGCTGCGACACTTTCAGGAATATGCTGTCTAGGTGTGTCTTTGCTTTTCTGTCAAGGAGCAAGTGCCTTTTAATTTCACGACTGCAGTCACCATCCACAGTGATTTTGGAGCCCAAGAAAATAAAGCCTGTCACTGTTTCAATTGTTTCCCCATCTATTTGCCACGAAGTGATGGAACTTGATGCCATGTTAGTTTTTTGAAGGTCAAGTTTTAACGTGTCTTTTTGACTCCTCTCTTTCACCTTCATCAAGTGAATTTGCTCAGTCGTGTCTGACTCTTTGTGACCCCATAGACTGTAGTCTACCAGGTTCCTCCATCCATGGGATTCTCCAGGCAAGAATACTGGACTGGGTTGCCATTTTCTTCTCCAGTAGATCTTCCCAACCCAGGGATTGAACCCTGGTCTCCTACATTGCAGGCAGATGCTTTATCATCTGAGCCACCAGGGAAGCTTCACTTTCATCAAGAGGCTCTTTAATTTCTCTTCACTTCTTGCCATAAGAGTCATCTCATCTGCATATCTGAGGTTATTGATATTTCTCCCCACAATCTTGATTCCAGCTTGGGCTTTATACAGAGTGGCATTTCACATGACATACTTTGTAAGTAAGTTAAATAATCAGGGTGACAATATACAGCCTTGATGTAATCCTTTCCCAATTTGGAACAAGTCTGTTGTTCCATGTCTGATTCTAACTGTTGCTTCTTGACCTGCATACAGGTTTCTCTTGAGGAAGGTAAGGCGGTCTGGTATTCTCTTCACGTTAAGAATGTTCCACAGCTTGTTGTGATCTACACAGTTGAAGGCTTTAGCGTAGTCAATGAAGCAGAAGTATGTTTTTCTGGAATTCTCTAGCTTTTTCTATGATCCAAAGGAAGTTGACAATTTGATCTCTGATTCCCCTGCCTTTTCTAAATCCAGCTAGTACATCTGGAAGTTCTAGGTTCACATACTGTTGAAGCCTAGCTTGAAGGATTTTAAACATTATTTTGCTAGCGTGTGAAATGAATGCAATTGTGTAGTAGATTGAACATCTTTTGGCATTGCTCATCTTTATGAATGGAATGAAAACTGACTTTTTCCAGTCCTGTGGCCACTGTTGAGTTTTCTAAATTTGCTGGTGTATTGAGTGCAGCACTTTCACAGCATCACCTTTTAGGATTTGAAATAGCTCAGCTGGAATTCCATCACTTCCACTAGCTTTGTTCATAGTGATGCTTTCTAAAGCCCACTTGGCTTCACATTCCAAGATGTCTTGCTCTAGGTTAGTGATCACACTATCATGGTTATCTGGGTCATGAAGATCTCTCTCTCTCTCTCTCTTTTTTTTTTTTTTTTTTTGTATAGTTCTTCTATGTATTCTTGCCACCTCTTAGTATCTTCTGCTTCTTTTAGGTCCATACTCTTTCTGTCCTTTATTGTACCTATCTTTGCATTAAATGTTCTCTTGGTATCTCTGATCTTCATGAAGAAATCTCTAGTCTTTCCCATTCTATTGTTTTCCTCTATTTCTTTGCATTGTTTACTTAAAAAGACTTTCTTATCTCTCTTTGCTATTCTCTGGAATTCTGCATTCAGCAATCAGGTTAAGGCCTGAAAGTATTCAGAAGAACAAGAACAATAGTCACTATTCCTTGCATATCTTCAAGGAATGTTTGTCCTAGGTGCTTCCAAATAGACTTCCTCTCACATCTCATTGGTCAGAATTCTGACCTATGCTTATAACTAAACCAGTTACTGGACAGAAACCTGATGTCATTAATTTTGCATACGTGTTCATCCCCTGGATTGGTAAGGCTTTTACTTCCATTAGGTGTAAAACATCAAGAAGAAAGTGATACCTTAAGAAAAATTAGGGTTCTATTAGAGAGGGAAAATGGAAAGGCTGAATTTGTATATGAAATCATCAATATCTACTATAATGTCTCAGAACTTTTTTAAGCATTAAATAAAGAAACATATTGTTAAATCATTTATGATATAAAAATAACAAACTTATGTTAAGATTCATAATGGCAGAATTAAAGTTCATGAAACTATTAGCTAAAGATTCTTTCGCATCATCATCCAGAATGGCTATGGACTGACCAGGTAAAAGCAGGTATATATAATGGGAAGAGTATTACACAATTGATACCATTAAGCTTCACTTTTGTTCTTTAGTTATTTCCCACCTCTGTGTGCCTTAATGGAAAACAACATCTAAAATGCCAAATGCAAATTCAATGATGTCTGAGACTAATCAAGTTCATTGGATTGTGTGTCTTAAGCAAATCAGTATTCATGTGTCACTAAAGTGTGTGCAGTAAGACCAAATATCACTGATGTATCCTCATTTTCCCTTCATTTAATTCTTTTTATAGCAATCCACGTGCAAAATCAATATATGCTGTTGGAGATTATGAGTGAAATGACACAAAAGAAGACACACACACACAAGAGACAGACAATACACACACTCCGGCCAGAGGAACAGAACTGCACAAACTATTTGCACTTTACTATTATAAAGCCCCCCTAGGCAGAATTCCAGACTGCATGAATAAGCCTTTTCAGTACAGCGCAGGTGCATACATGTTATTGTACAGCAAGAGGGAGTGAAATTCCGGCCTGCTGCAGAGTCTGTCCAGAGCTCTTGTCACAAGAAGGAACTGTTCCCTCGTTTGCAAGGGACCATTAGTCTCAAGGCTGTGTCCGTCTCCTTGGCAGAACATCTTGTTTGTAAGCAGCACATCTCCACTTTCCCTATTGTGGCTGCATTAACCCTTCATTTCCCCCCTTTTTTATTTTATTTAAGCCCTCAAACATTTGTATTGATGTTCTGTAGAGTTGTAGAGCAAGGCGTAAAGCTGTAGGCGGCCAACCTCCAGCCTTGCCAGCCCCTCTTGTGACTGTGCCTGTCTTAGGTTGCCTTCCTCTGAGGGTCTTACCCATCATTGGCTATCCAGCCACCTCTTGGGGGCTAGGCGGAATCTCTCTAGATGATGGGCATCTAGAACTCTTTATTTATATGTCTCAGTTAATCTCTTGAAGGGCTCATGTTAAATGGTACAGGTGTTACACAAAACTGAGAAGAATTCCAATCACATTTCAACACACTTTGTGTAGATAAAACAGCCAATTGATCTCCAAGCCAGGAAATGGTGTGTTGAAGATTGAGCATGTCAGTAGCAAGTTGGGCATCCAAATCTCGCTGTTGTTGCCATAACAGATGAGAGTCTTTATACCAGTCCCAAATAAAATCAGCTGTTTGAATTCCTTGGTGTAACACAAGACCTGCTACCGCTGCTGTTGCAGTTACTGATGCGACTGCTAGAATCGAAACAATGACCACACCAAGCATACATCGAGATTGGTGTAGCAAAGTCTATAGTGGTTACTAGATGAGAAACAGCAAAAGAATCTGACCACGGCCAAGTCAGAGTTATAGGTAATCATACTTCTGTCCGAGCCTTAACAATTACTAATGAGAAATTGGAGTTATAGGCTCGTCTTTTAAATTCTTCCCACCAAGACTGATTTACACATTGAGTTAGATTACAATAGTCACATGACACAGACCCCACAGTATCATTCCAGGTCCAATTCTCATATAACAATGCAAAAGGATATTTTACACATGCCATTGTGGAATAAGATTTATTAACATGTAAATTAACTTGGAATGGACCCAAAGAGTCACCACTGTCCAAAGTATAGTTTCCTGACCAGATAGTGAGATTACCAGAAACTGCCCATAGTTTCTAAATATCTCCTTGAATGTGCAGATATCCTTGCAATTGTAATTGAGGAGGGACAAGTGCAAATTGCTGCCATTTAACTGTTTCATTACCATTACCCATCAAAGTGCTATTTGCACGATGCCACCTAAGAGATTTATTTGACCATTTTTCTAAGAATTGCCCATGATCTGAACGCCAGTCTACAATGATGGCCCCAGAATAATTCATGACTTTAAAGGGTCGATGATCTCGGCAACATTCCCACTCCAAAGATTCTAGAGAAGGAGCAAAAAAGTTAACAGGACATAGCGACATGTGTTTTCCATTATGAATGTCTATCGGTTCTGTCAAGGTGTTAAATCCCCTGGTGGAAACAAGCACAGTAAAAGTAACAAAATGGTAATTATTATACTTTAACCCCCATGTATTATAAGAATGATGAGAATGTTCCTTGGTGGACAGACAAAAGGGGTGTCCTCCTATACACAAAGGAATACCTTCCACTGCAATGGTCAAATTACTATTATATTGTTGTTTATGATGAGATAGTTTTCTATTCCCCCGCAAGCTGGCAGGGGAAAGAAGGCAGTCTCATTAGTACATACCTGCACTTCTGGTTCCCCCCAGGAAACTGCTCTTACTAAGGGGGGATTAGGTATATATGCCCGGTATGTATGATTACTTGCCAATACACCGATTACCTGACATGTCGCCACTGCCATCATGGCAAGCAAAAGATTGGTAGGATTCAGAGGTTGCCCGGCCTTCATTAACGTCTTCTCTGCTTCCTGGGTCAACCTCTTCATTTGACCCCATGTAGGAGGTGTTGCTTCCCTTGTATGGGAAGTAAGCCTTCTCTGCATAGTAAGCTCTTCGAATTTTTGAACAAAGGGATCAGCCATTGTTGATTTTGATCAATCTTGCTGGGGTTCAAAACCTGTAATTATCCACAGAAATGAAAGCATACCCTCGTCCCAAATATATTAACGATGCTGGGATCCAACCTTTCTCTTTATCTTTATACCAAATAGGCATATTCAAGATCTTCTTATCCTCTTCTTTCCCTTGAAAATGCAACTCTGCTGCTGATAGATTTCCCTTGCTCCAAACATTCAAAAAATTTAGGGTAAGTAAGGTTTTATTCAGAATGTCTTTAGGTTTCATAAATCTCTCTTGTCCCCCCCTTTTTTATTCTTTTCAAGATAATCACGCAAGGTACGATTAGCTTTTTCAATGATAGCTTGCCCTTGACTATTATAAGGAATACCAAAAGTATGAGTTATATGGGATTGAGATAAAAAGTGAGCTAATTTTGTGGATTGGTAGGCAGGTGCATTATCAGTTTTCAGTTCAATTGGTAATCCCATAACTGCAAAACAAGATAACAAATGAGTAATAACAGGATCAGCCTTTTCAGAATGTAATGCAGTGGCCCATTGAAAATACGTGCAAGTATCTATAGTATGATGCACACATTTTTGTTGTCCAAAGGAAGAAATGTAAATTACATCTATGTACCATATCTGATTTGCTTGTTGTCCTCTCGTGTTGACACCTGGTGGGGTAAATGCAAAGCAAAGGATGCACCTATGGAACAAGAACAAACAATATTTTGAGCTTGTTTTTGAGTAATAGCATAGGATTTTTGTAACCCTTTGGAGTTGGTATGTTGTAAGAGATGTTCTTGTTTTGTTGTTTCTATAGGATAAGGTAAGGCATCAATTGTAGCATTTCCAAATGATAAGGGTCCAGGAAGGGCAGAATGTGCACAGATGTGAGTAAAGAAAATTAACTCTGAACGCTGCAAGAGCAATTGTTGTACTTGGTAAAACAATTTATCAGTAGCTGTTTTAAGGGTCAGTGGAAGGGAGACATGGGGAAGCTGTAGGCAAGAGAGAACAGCATATGAAGAATTTGAAATGATGTTAATAGGAAGCTGAGGAAAATCTTGCAAAACTAAATAGATAGCTCACAATTTAGCGGGCTGTATAGAAGAAAATGAGTGGGGGAGAACCTTGGAATTTTCTGGGGTCCAATATCCAGCAGTATTTCTATTTGCATCTGTAAAAATAGTGGGTCCCTTAACTGGAACATCTGAAATTGGGGAATGAGATATCATAGTGTTAGTCCAGAGAAAATCAATCAATTTAGATGATGGATAATGATTAGAAAACGAACCAGGATATGAGGCAAGAGAAATTTGCCAGTTTTCATTAATTTGTAAACATCGAGATATTTGAGCAGTTGTTAAATGAGTAACAATCTGGTGTGGTTCACATCCTGACAATTGTAAAATACGATGGTGACCCTTCTATATAAGGAAGGCTAATTTATCCATATATATAATCAATTTTTTGGAAAAACTGTTAGGTAACAAAACCCATTCTATTAGTCCCTTTTCTTGAGCAATTACACCAGATGGAGAATAAGGGGTATGAAATATTATAAAAGAAATAGGTTGAGACGCATGTAAATAAGTCAAAAAGCCATCATTTATTCATTGCTCAACAAATTGAAGTTCCTGTAAAGTCAGTGGGGTTAAGGTCTGGGGGCTATCCAGAGCTGTATCTCCTTTTAAAGTAGAAAACAAATGTTGTAATTGATAAGTAGGAATCCCAAGTACCGGGCGTAGCCAATTGATATCTCCCAATAACTTTTGAAAATCATTTAAGGTTTTGAGATGATCTCTTTTAATTAGCAACTTTTGGGCCCTAATTTTATGTTGTTCCTATATTGTCTCTAAATATGAAATAGGAAAGTCCTTTTGAAATTTTTCTGGGGCTATTTGCAAATTGTATAGTCTCAAAGCCTCCTGTACTTTTGAAAAGAATTCATTACATTCAGCAATACTAGGAGCTGCTAATAGGAGATCATCCGTATAATGATATAGAATATAATTGGGGTATTTTCGACGGAGGGATTGTAAAGAGCAAGCTACAAATTCTTGGCATAAACTAGGACTATGTATCATTCCTTGTGGTAAGACTGTCCACTGATAATGCTTAACAGGTTGAGCATGATTAAGAACAGGAACTGTAAAAGCAAATTTATCTCTATCTTGCAATTGTAGGGGAATGGTAAAAAAAAAAAAAAAAAAAACAGATCTAGCATCATTAAGGACCAATTCTGAGGAATAAGAGCTGGAGAGGGGAGTCCCAATTGCAATGCTCCCATAGGTTTAATACATTTATTAACTTCTCGTAAATCAGTTAACATTTTCCATTTTCTAGATTTTTTTTTCTTTAATAACAAAAACGGGAATTTCAGGGTGAGGTAGAGGGCTCTATATGACCAAGTTGGAGTTGTTCTTGTACTAATTGTTCTAATGCCTCGAGCTTCATTTGTGGTAATGGCCACTGCTCAACCCATTTTGGAGTATTGGTCAACCATTTTAATGGGAGTGCTTGAGGAATTTGAGCAGTGGCTACTAGTTTTTCGATGGAATGGTTACAGAAGCCCCCAAAGGAGAGAGAAGATCTCTTCCCCATATATTAATAGTTATATTTACAATATAAAAGGTAACAAACACTGATCTTCCATTATGGAATTGACATTGCAAGGGATGGGTACTCTTCCAGACATCTGCAATGGAGCCCAATCCCATCAGCATTAAAGGGCCCTTTTTTTTCCCCCAATCTTGGGGTCATTGTTGAGAAGAAATGACTGAAACATTTGCCCCTGTGTCTACTAGTCCCTCAAAGTTGTTTCCTTGTATTATCAAGGAGAGAACAGGGTGAGAATCTTTGATAAACATTTTGCAAAATATATGTCGCCCAGTACTTCTAAATCCTCCTGTTTGTTCATTAGGAAGAGACAAAAAGGGGTGATAAGGTAGGAGAAGTATTTGAGCAATACGTTCTCCAGCTAACAATGAAAGTGTGGTAGAAGTAGAGACCATAATTAAAATTTCCCCAACATAGTCAGAGTCTATTACCCCAGGAATTATGGTTAAACCTCTCAAAGCCGCGCTGCTACGGCCTAATATCAAGCCAAAAGTGCCTTTAGGCAGTGGTCCAAATACATTTGTTTTCAATTTATAAATGCTTCCCCTGGTGACAAAAGAACATTATCAGCTAGTGGCAAATCAGCAGCAGCACTCCTTGAAGTAGCAGACGGTAAGTCCGAAATCATCATCTGAGGTCCTTTTAATGGGGCATCAACTCATAACGGTTGCTGGGAGGGAACAGGGTTGGTGCAGGTGGGATGGCAGGAGGGCAAGGAGGAGAAGTCCCTGGTATTGTTCCTGGGCCCCAAGGACTTAGGCCCACAGGATAGTTTTCCGGTATCGGGTTGCTCATTTTGTCTGTTTTAGATTTGCACTCATTAGTCCAATGAAGCCCCTTCTCGCATCAACGGCAAGGTCCAGGAGGAGTCTTATTCCTCCCAGCAAATGATCTGTCTTTAGGAACTGAACCTTGATCAACTTTTAATTTCTGACACTCTCTTTTCATATGACCAGGTTTTCCACAATGGAAGCAGTTACCTCCCTTTGGTGGTCTCATAGCTTTGGCCAAGGCTGTAGCAAAGACATTAGCCTGATGCTCAGTTCCTCCTACTCCCGAGCAGGCTCTGATATATTGAGCTATAGATATACCCTGTCCTTTTAATGGTCCCAGTATATATTTGCATTCAGTATTTGCGTTTTTAAATGCTAAAGTTAGTAATAATATCTCTGAAATTTTATCTTTCTCCTAATTTGCCTTTCCCCAATGAATCCAACATAGCCAAAATAAAGGGAGATTGAGGACCGTATTGCGCTACTGCAGCTTTAAGATCTTTAAAAAATTTATATTCCAAAGGAGCATATTGAACATTTATCACATTGCCATCCTGCTGTCTCTGGATGGGAAATAATTGTGGAGGATCGATAAATCCACCAGGGGGAGCAGGCAAGTCATCATCATGAAGCACAGACAAGGGAAAGGAGAACCGACAATGTTCCCTGCCCACATCTGGCCGATTAACCACAGTGGGGAAAAGAGAAGCACAAGGAGGAGCAAAAGGGGTAGATTTTTTTTTTTTCTCTCCTTATGGGATTTTTACCATTCCTGGAATAGATGGGTCATTTCTTTAATTTCTTTGCCCTCCTCTAACGAAACTGACTCCAAATCTGATTCTGAACTATCAGATGTTTCACCATTTACAGGAGGAGGCTCATTTGTATCCTTGCCTTCAGGCGATGCTGAAGCCCCACCAATGTCTGACACATCCTCATAAATTATTTCTCCCCTCCTTGAAGCATTAGATTTAATTTCATTATCAGTAGAGAGCAAGGTCAAAGCCTATGTTATAGCATTACAAAAGTCCATAACTTCAAAGGGATCACATTACCCTTCTGATGTTGCTTTCTCAATTCCTTTTGAATTATTTTCCATTCCTTCAAGTTTAACTGTAACTTAGTTTGATATTGAAACCAATGACAATATTGCTCCATCAAGTGAAAGAGCTCACTCAATCGGCGAGTCGAGGCTTTAACGCCTATGGAGTGGAGAAGTCCTTTGACTAACTCCATGTATTGTGCCCGTAATGATGATGAGGAATTCCCCATGATTTTCTGAAAGTTCCCCTGCTAGGGTGAGGAATTCCCCATGATTTTCCCAAAAGTTCCCCTGCTATGGATTTAAAATCCCCCCCAGGATTACTCACCCTTTCGGTTTCACTCAAGCCCCACGTTGGGCACCAGATGTTGGAGATTACTAGTGAAATGACACAAAAGAAAGCACACACACACAAGAGACAGACGATACACACACTCCGGCCAGAGGAACAGAACTGCGCAAACTATTTGCACTTTATTATTATAAAGCCCCCCTAGGCAGAATTCCAGACTGCATGAATAAGCCTTTTCAGTACAGTGCAGGTGCATACATGTTATCATACAGCAAGAGGGAGTGAAATTCCTTCCTACTGCAGAGTCTGTCCAGAGCCCTTATCACAAGAAGGAAATGTTCCCTCGTTTGCAAGGGACCATTAGTCTCAAGGCTGTGTCCATCTCCTTGGCAGAACATCTTGTTTGTAAGCAGCACATCTCCACTTTCCCTATTGTGGCCTCATTAACCCTTCATATGCAATTGGTCAGTAAAAAAATTTACTTGTTTTTTGCAATGAAACAAGAAAGCCACTAAACTAAGATTTAATGATATCAGGTCTTATGAGTACGCTGTGGGAGCACATTAAGGTCTTAATGAGTAGAACTGTCTTCTCATAGCTGAAGTTGTAAGGAAAATCTTCCCAGAAGCTCTCTCTTGGTTATTCTTTTTTTTTTTTTTTTTTTTTTTTTGGAGACTAATTACTTTACAATATTGTAGTTGTTTTTGCTATACATTCAAATGAATCAGCCATTGGTATACATGTGTCCCCCATTCTGAACCCCCTCCCACCTCCCTCCCCATTCCATCCCTCAGGGTCATCCCAGCACACCAGCCATGAGCACCCTGTTTCATGCATCGAACCCAGACTGGTCTTCTGTTTCACAGATGATAATATGCATGTTTCAATGCTGTTCTCTCAAATCATCCCACCATCACCTTCTCCCACAGAGTCCAAAAGTCTTTTACTTACATCTGTGTCTTTTTTGCTATCTTTCATATAGTGTCATTGTTACCATCTTTCTAAATTCTGTATATACGTGCTAATATACAGTATTGGTGTTTCTTTCTGACTTACTTCACTTTGTATAAAAGGCTCCAGTTTCATCCACCTCAATAGAATTGATTCAAAGGTGTTCTTTTTAATAGCTGAGTAATATTCCATTGTATATATGTACCACTACTTTCTTATCTATTCACTTGCAAATGGACATCTAGGTTGCTTCCATGTCCTGGCTATTTTAAACAGTGCTTCAGTGAACATTGGAGTATACGTGTCTCTTTCAATTCTAGTTTCCTCAGTATGTATTCTCAGCAGTGGGATTGCTGGGTCATATGGCAGTTCTATTTCCAGTTTTTTAAGGAATCTCCACACTGTTATCCATAGTGACTGTACTGTTTTGCATTCTCACCAACAGTGTAAGAGGGTTTCTTTTTTCTCCAAACCCTCTCTAGCATTTATTGTTTGTAGACATTTTTTTTTCTATTTTAAATTTTTATTTGTACTTTATTTTGCTTTACAATACTGTATCAGTTTTGCCATACAATGACATCAATCTGTCATGGATGTCCATGAGTTCCCAATCCTGAACGCCCCCTCTCACCTCTCACCCCATATCATCTCTCTGGATCATCCCCGTGCACAAGCCCCACACATCCTGTATCCTGCATCGAACATAGACTGGCGATTTGTTTCTTACATGATAGTATACATGTTTTAATGCCATTCTCCAAAATCTTCCCACCCTCTTCCTCTCCCTCTCCCACAGAGTCCAAAAGTCCATTCTATACATCTGTGTCTCTTTTGCTGTCTCACATACAGGGTTATCATTACCATCTTTCTAAATTCCATATATATGTGTTAGTATACTGTATTGGTGTTTTTCTTTCTGGCTTACTTCACTCTGTATAATAGGCTCCAGTTTCATCCACCTCATTAGAACTGATTCAAATGTATTTTTTTAATGGCTGAGTAATACTCCATTGTGTATATGTACCACAGCTTTCTTATCCATTCATCTGCTGATGGACATCTAGGTTGCTTCCATGTCCTGGCTATTATAAACAGTGCTGCGATGAACATTGAGGTACATCTGTCTCTTTCAAATCTGGTTTCCTCAGTGTGTATGCCCAGCAGTGGGATTGCTGGGTCATAAGGCAGTTCTATTTGCAATTTTTTAAGGAATCTCCACACTGTTCTCAATAGTGGCTGTACTAGTTTGCATTCCCACCAACAGTGTAGGAGTGTTCCCTTTTCTCCACACCCTCTCCCGTATTTATTGCTTGTAGACTTTTGGATCACAGCCTTTCTGAATGGTGTGAAATGGTACCTCATTGTGGTTTTGATTTACATTTCTCTGATAATCAGTGATGTTGAGCATCTTTTCATGTGTTTATTAGCCATCTATATGTCTTCTTTGGAGGAATGTCTATTTAGTTATTTGGCCAATTTTTTGATTCGGTCGTTTATTTTTCTGGAATTGAGCTGCAGGAGTTGCTTGTATATTTCTGAGATTAGTTGTTTGTCAGTTGCTTCATTTGCTATTATTTTCTCCCATTCAGAAGCCTGTCTTTTCTCCTTGCTTATAGTTTCCTTTGTTGTACAGAAGCTTTTAATTTTAATTAGGTCAAATTTTTTTGCATTTGCTTTTATTTCCAGAAATCTGGGAGGTGGATCATAGAGGATCCTGCTGTGATTTATGTTGGAGAGTGTTTTGCCTATGTTCTCCTCTAGGAGTTTTATAGTTTCTGGTCTTATGTTTAGATATTTAATCCATTTTGAGTTTATTTTTGTGTATGGTGTTAGAAAGTGATCTAGTTTCATTCTTTTACAAGTTGTTGACCAGTTTTCCCAGCACCACTTTTTAAAGAGATTGTCCTTAATTCTTGCCTGCTTTGTCGAAGATAAGGTGTCCATAGGTGTGTGGATTTATCTCTGGGCTTTCTATTTTGTTCCATTGATCTATATTTCTGTCTTTGAGCCAGTACCGTACTGTTTTGATGACTGTGGCTTTGTAGTAGAGCCTGAAGTCAGGCAAGTTGATTCCTCCAGTTCCATTCTTCTTTCTCAAGATTGCTTTGGCTATTCGAGTTTTTTTTGTATTTCCATAGAAATTGTGAGATTATTTGTTCTAGTTCTGTGAAAAATACCGCTGGTAGCTTGATAAGGATTGCATTGAATCTGTAGATTGCTTTGGGTAGTATACTCATTTTCACTATATTGATTCTTCTGATCCATGACCATGGTATATTTCTCCATCTCTTAGTGTCCTCTTTGATTTCTTTCACCAGTGTTTTATATTTTTCTATATATAGGTCTTTAGTTTCTTTAGATAGGTATATTTCTAAGTATTTTATTCTTTTTGTTGCAATGGTGAATGAAATTGTTTCCTTAATTTGTTTTTCTACTTTCTCATTATTAGTGTATAGGAATGCAAGGGATTTCTGTGTGTTGATTTTATATCCTGCCACTTTACTATATTCATTGATTAGCTCTAGTAATTTTCTGGTGGAGTCGTTAGGGTTTTCTATGTAGAGGATCATGTCATCTGCAAACAGTGAGAGTTTTACGCCTTCTTTTCCATTTTTGATTCCTTTTATTTCTTTTTCTGCTCTGATTGCTGTGGCCAAATCTTCCAGAACTATGTTGAATAGTAGCAGTGAAAGTGGGGACCCTTGTCTTGTTCCTGACTTTAGGGGAAATGCTTTCAATTTTTCACGATTGAGGATAATGTTTGCTGTGGGCTTGTCATGTATAGCTTTTATTATCTTGAGGTACATTCCTTCTATTCCTGCTTTCTGGAGAGTTTTTATCATAAATGGATGTTCAATTTTGTCAAAGGCCTTCTCTGCATCTATTGAGATAATCATATGGCTTTTATTTTTCAATTTGTTAATGTGGTGAATTACATTGATTGATTTGTGGATATTGATGAATCCTTGCATCACTAGGATAAAGCCCACTTGGTCATGGTGTATGATCTTTTTAATGTGTTGTTGGATTCTGGTTGCTAGAATTTTGTTAAGGATTTTTGCATCTATGTTCATCAGTGACATTGGCCTGTAGTTTTCTTTATTCGTGGCATCTTTGTCAGGTTTTTGTGTTAGGGTGATGGTGGCCTCATAGAATGAGGTTGGAAGTTTGCCTTCCTCTGCAATTTTCTAGAAGAGTTTAAGTAGGAGAGGTGTTAGCTCTTCTTGAAATTTTTGGTAGAATTCAGCTGTGAAGCCGTCTGGACCTGGGCTTTTGTTTGCTGGAAGATTTCTGATTACAGTTTCAATTTCCGTGCTTGTGATGGGTCTGTTAAAATTTTCTGTTTCTTCCTGTTTCAGTTTTGGAAAGTTGTACTATTCTAAGAATTTGTCCATTTCTTCCACGTTTCCATTTTATTGGCTTATAATTGCTGATAGTAGTCTCTTATGATCCTTTGTATTTCTGTGTTGTCTGTTGTGACTTCTTCATTTTCATTTCTAATTTCATTGATTTGATTTTTCTCCCTTTGTTTCTTGAATTGTCTGGATAATGGTTTGTCAATTTTATTTATCCTTTCAAAGAACCAGCTTTTGGCTTTGTTGATTTTTGCTATGGTCTCTTTTGTTTCTTTTGCATTTATTTCTGCCCTAACTTTTAAGCTTTCTTTCCTTCTACTAACTCTGTGCTTATCCATTTCTTCTTTTTCTAGTTGCTTTAGGTGTAGAGTTAGGTTATTTATTTGACTTTTTTCTTATTTCTTGAGGTATGCCTGTATTGCTATGAACTTTCCCCTTAGCACTGCTTTTATAGTGTCCCACAGGTTTTGAGTTGTTGTGTTTTCATTTTCATTCATTTCTTTGCATATTTTGATTTCTTTTTTGATTTCTTCTGTGATTTGTTGGTTATTCAGAAGCGTGTTGTTCAGCCTCCATATGTTGGAATTTTTAATAGTTTTTCTCCTGTAATTGAGATCTAATCTTAATGCACTATGGTCAGAAAAGATGCTTGGAATGATTTCAATTTTTTTGAATTTATCAAGGTTAGATTTATGGCCCAGGATATGATCTATCCTGGAGAAGTTTCCTTGAGCACTTGAGAAAAAGGTGAAATTCATTATTTTGGGGTGAAATGTCCTATAGATACCAATAAGGTCTAACTGGTCTATTGTATCATTTAAAGTTTGTGCTTCTTTGTTAATTTTCTGTTTAGTTGATCTGTCCATAGGTGTGAGTGGGGTATCAAAGTCTCCCACGAGTATTGTGTTATTGTTAATTTCCCCTTTCATACTTGTTAGCATTACTCTTACATATTGTGGTGCTCCTATGTTTGGTGCATCAATTCATTTCAGTTCAGTCACTCAGTCGTGTCTGACTCTTTGCAACCTCATGAATTGCAGCATGTCAGCTGTGAGCCGGCCCACTGAGCATGGCCAAAAGGAGCTACCCCATGTCCGAGGTCAGTGGCAGCTGGGAAGAGCTACCCCACGTCCAAGGTCAGGGGCGGCGACCAGGAGGAGCTACACCACGCCCAAGGCCAGAGGCGGCCTGGAGGAGACACCCCGTGTCCAAGGTCTGGGGCGGCTGGGAGAAGCCACCTCGTGCCCGAGGCCAGGGACGGCGGCTGGGAGGAGCAACCCAAGGAGCAGTGGCTTCCCAGGCGCAGGAAGGCCTAGAGGAGCTATCCCACATTGCAGGTCAGTAACGGTGGTGGTAAGGAGATGCCCTTCGTCAAAGGTATGGAGCAGCGGCTGTGCTTTCCTGGAGCAGCCGTGAAGAGATACCGCACACCCAAGGTAAGAGAAAACCATGTATGATGGTAGGTGTTGCAAGCGGGCATCAGAGGGCAGACACACTGAAACCATGCTAACAGAAAACTAGTCAATCTAATCACACTAGGACCACAGCCTTGTCTAACTAAATGAAACCAAACCATGCCTGTGGGGCAACCCAAGATGGGCGGGTCATGGTGGAGAGGTCTCACAGGATGTGGTCCACTGGAGAAGGGAATGGCAAACCACGTCAGTATTCTTGCCTTGAGAACCCCATGAACAGTATGAAAAGGCAAAATGATAGGATACCAAAAGAGGAACTCCCCAGGTCATTAGGTGCCCAATATGCTACTGGAGATCAGTGGAGAAATAATTCCAGAAAGAATGAACGGATGGAGCCAAAGCAAAAACAACACCCAGTTGTGGATGTGACAGGTGATAGAAACAAGATCCAATGCTCTAAAGATCAATATTAAATAGGACCCTGGAATGTCAGGTCCATGAATCAAGGTAAATTGGAAGTGGTCAAACAAGAGATGGCAAGGGTGAACGTCGCAATTCTAGGAATCAGCAAACTAAAATGGAATGGAATGGGTGAATTTAACTTAGATGATGATTATATCTATTATTGTGGGCAGGAATCCCTCAGAAGAAATGGAATAGCCATCATGGTCAACAAAAGATCAGAAATGCAGTACTTGGATGCAATCTCAAAAACAACAGAATGAACTCTGTTCTTTTCCAAATCAAACCATTCAATATCACAGTTATCCAAGTCTATGCCCCAACCAGTAACGCTGAAGAAACTGAAGTTGAATGGTTTTATGAAGACCTAAAAGACCTTTTAGAACTAACACCACAAAAAGATGTCCGTTTCATTATAGAGGACTGGAATGCAAAAGTAGTAGGTCAAGAAACACTTGGAGTAAGAGGCAAATTTGGCCTTGGAATGCAAAATGAAGTAGGGCAAAGACTAATAGAGTTTTGCCAGGAAAATGCACTGGTCATAGCAAACACCCTCTTTGAACAACACAAGAGAAGACTCTACACATGCACATCACCAGATGTTCAACACCACAATCAGATTGATTATATTCTTTACAGCCAAAGATGGAGAAGCTCTATACAGTCAACAAAAACAAGACCAGGAGCTGACTGTGGCTCAGATCGTGAACTCCTTATTACCAAATTCAGACTGAAATTGAAAGTAGGGAAAACCGTTAGACCATTCAGGTATGACCTAAATCAAATTCTTTATGATTATACAGTGGAAGTGAGAAATAGATTTAAGGGCCTTTATCTGATAGATAAAGTGCCTGATGAACTATGGAATGAGGTTCTTGACATTGTACAGGAGACAGGGATCAAGACTATCCCCATGGAAAAGAAATGCAAAACAGCAAAATGGCTGTCTGGGGAGGCCTTAGAAATAGCTGTGAAAAGAAGAAAGGTGAAAAGCAAAGGAGAAAAGGAAAGGTATATGCATCTGAATGCAGACATCTAAAGAATAGCAAGAAGAGATAAAAAAAACCTTCTTCAACCATCAATGATAAGAAATAGAGGAAAAGAAGAGAATGGGAAAGACTAGAGATTTCTTCAAGAAAATGACAGATACCAAGGGAACATTTCATGCAAAAATGGGCTTGATAAAGGACAGAAATGATCTGGACCTAACAAAAACAGAAGATATTAAGAAGAGGTGGCAAGAACACATAGAAGAACTGTATAAAAAAGATCTTCACGACCCAGATAATCATGATAATGTGATCACTAATCTAGAGTCAGACATCTTGGAATGTGAATTCCAGTGGGCCTTAGAAAGCATCACTATGAACAAAGCTACTGGAGCTGATGGAATTCCAGTTGAGCTGTTTCAAATCCTGAAAGATGATGCTGTGAAAGTGTTGCACTCAATATGCCAGCAAATTTGGAAAAGTCAGCAGTGGCCACAGGACTGGAAAAGGTCAGTTTTCTTTCCAATTCCAAAGAAAGGCAATGCAAAAGGATTGTCAAACTACCACACCATTGCACTCATCTCACATGCTAGTAAAGTAATGCTCAAAATTCTCCAAGCCAGGCTTCAGCAATACGTGAACTGTGAACTCCCTGATGTTCAAGATGGTTTCAGAAAAGGTAGAGGAACCAGAGATTCAATTGCCAACATTCTCTGGATCATGGAAAAAGCAAGAGAATTCCAGAAAAAACATATATTTCTGCTTTATTGACTATGCCAAAGCCTTTGACTGTGTGGATCACAATAAACTGTGGAAAATTCTGAAAGAGATGGGAATACCAGACCACCTAACTTGCCTCTTGAGAAATCTGTATGCAGGTCATGAAGCAACAGTTAAAACTGGACATGGAACAACAGACTTGTTCCAAATAGGAAAAGAAGTACATCAAGGCTGTATTTTGTCACCCTGTTTATTTAACTGATATGCAGAATACATCATGAAAAACGCTGGACTCGAAGAAACACAAGCTGGAATCAAGATTGCAGGGAGAAATATCAATAACCTCAGATATGCAGATGAAATCACTCTAATGGCAGAAAATGAAGAGGAACTAAAAAGCCTCTTAATGAACGTGAAAGTGGAGAGTGAAAAAGTTGGCTTAAAGCTCAACATTTAGAAAACGAAGAACATGGCATCTGGTCCCATTACTTTATGGGAAATAGATAGGGAAAGAGTGGAAACAGTGACAGACTTTATTTTTGGGGGCTCCAAAATCACTGCAGATGGTGACTGCAGCCATGAAATGGAAGACGCTTACTCCTTGGGAAAAAAGTTGTGACCAACATAGATAGCATATTCAAAGCAGAGACATTACTTTGCCAACTAAGGGACGTCTAGTCCAGGCTATGGTTTTTACTGTGGTCATGTATGGATGTGAGAGTTGGACTTGAAGAAGGCTGAGTGCCGACGAATTGATGCTTTTGAACTGTGGTGTTGGAGAAGACTCTTGAGAGTCCCTTGGACTGCAAGGAGATCCAAACAGTGCATTCTGAAGATTAGACCTGGGATTTCTTTGAAAGGAATGATGCTAAAGCTTAAACTCCAGTACTTTGGCCACCTCATGTGAAGTGTTGACCCATTGGAAAATACTCTGATGCTGGAAGTGATTGGGGGCAGGAGCAGAAGGGGACGACCTAGGATGAGATGTCTGGATGGCATCACGGACTTAATGGACGTGAGTCTGAGTGAATTCCGGGAGATGGTGATGGACAGGGTGGCCTGGCGTGCTGCAATTCATGTAGTCGCAAAGAGTCGGACACGACGGAGCGACTGAACTGAACTGAACTGAACAAGCCTCCCTGTCCATCACTACCTCCCGGAGTTCACTCAGACTCACGTCCATCCATTCCATGATGCCATCCAGCCATCTCATCCTCAGTGGTCCCCTTCTCCTCCTGCCCCCAATCTCTCCCAACATCAGAGTCTTTTCCAATGAGTCAACTTGCTTCATGAGGTGGCCATAATACTGGAGTTTCAGCTTTAGCTACATTGCTTCCAAAGAAATCTCAGGGCTGATCTATTTCAGAATGGACTGGTTGGATCTCCTTGCAGTCCAAGGGACTCTCAAGAGTCTTCTCCAACACTAAATTTCAAAACTATCAGTTTTTTGGCCAACTGTTATATCTTCTTCTTGGATTGATCATTTGATCATTATGTAGTGGCCTTCTTTGTTTCTTTTCACAGTCTTTGTTTTAAAGTCCATTTTATCGGATATGAGTATTGCTACTCCCACTTTCTTTTGGTCTCTATTTGCCTGGAATATATTTCTCCAGCACTTCACTTTCAGTCTGTATGTGTCCCTTGTTTTGAGGTGGGTCTCTTGTAGGTAGCATATATAGGGGTCTTGTTTTTGTATCCATTCAGCCAGTCTTTGCCTTTTTGTTGGAGCATTCAACCCATTTACGTTTAAGATAATTATTGATAAGTATGATTCCATTGCCATTTACTTTATTGTTTTGGGTTCAGCTTTATATGCCCTTTTTGTGTTTCCTGTCTAGAAAATATCCTTTAGCATTTGTTAGAGAGCTGGTTTGGTGGTGCTGAATTCTCTCAGCTTTTGCTTGTCTGTAAAGCTTTTGATTTCTCCTTCATATTTGAATGAGATCCTTGGTGGGTACAGTAATCTGGGCTGTAGGTTATTTTCTTTCATCACTTTAAGTATGTCTTGCCATTCCCTTCCGGGCTGAAGCGTTTCTATTGAAAGATCTGCAGTTATCCTTATGGGAATCCCCTTGTGTATTATTTGTTGTTTTTCCCTTGCTGCTTTTCATATTTTTTCTCTGTGTTTGATCTTGTTAATTCGATTAATGTGTGTCCTGGGATGTTACGTCTTGGGTTTATCCTGTTTGGAACTCTCTGGGTTTCTTGGACTTGGGTGATTATTTCCTTCCCCATTTTAGGGAAGTTTTCAACTGTTCTCTCCTCAAGTAGTTTCTCATGGTCTTTCTTTTTGTCTTCTTCTTCTGTGATTCCTATAAATCGAATGCTGAAGCATTTCATATTGTCCTGGAGGTCTCTGAGATTGTCCTCATTTCTTTTAATTCATTTTTCTTTTTTCCTCTCTGATTCATTTATTTCTACCATTCTATCTTCTATTTCACTAATCCTATCTTCTGCCTCCATTATTCTACTATTTGTTGCCTCCAGAGTGTTTCTGATCACATTCATTTCAGTCAGTTCAGTTCAGTCGCTCAGTCGTGTCCGACTCTTTGTGACCCCATGAATCGCAGCAAGCCAGGCCTCCCTGTTCATCACCATCTCCCGGAGTTCACTCAGACTCATGTCCATCAAGTCTGTGATGCCTTCCAGACATCTTATCCTCAGTCAACCCCTTCTTCTCCTGCCCCCTTCCCCCCCACAATCAGAGTCTTTTCCAAGGAGTCAAGTCTTCTCATGAGGTGGCCAAAGTACTGGAGTTTAAGCTTTAGCATCATTTCTTCCAAAGAAATCCCAGGGTTGATCTCCTTCAGAATGGACTGTTTGGATCTCCTTGCAGTCCAAGGGACTCTCAAGAGTCTTCTCCAACACCACAGTTCAAAAGCATCATTTCTTTGGCACTTAGCCTTCTTCACAGTCCAACTCTCACATCCATACATGACCACAGGAAAAACCATAGCCTTGAATAGACTGACCTCAATTGGCAAAGTAATGCCTCTGCTTTTGAATATACTATCTAGGTTGGTCATAACTTTTCTTCCAAGGAGTAAGCTTCTTTTAATCTCATGGCTGCAATAACCATCTGCAGTGATTTTGGACCCCCCAAAAATAAAGTCTGACACTGTTTCCACTTTTTCCCCATCTATTTCCCGTGAAGTGATGTGACTGGATGCCATGATCTTGGTTTTCTGAATGTTGAGCTTTAAGCCAACTTATTCACTCTCCTCTTTCACTTTCATCAAGAGGCTTTTCAGCTCCTCTTCACTTTCTGCCATAAGGGTGGTGTCATCTGCATACCTGAGCTTATTGATATTTCTCCCAGCAATCTTGATTCCAGCTTGTGTTTCTTCCAGTCCAGCGTTTTTCATGTTGTACTCTTTATAACAGTTAAATGAGCAGGGTGACAATATACAGCCTTGACGTACTCTTTTTCCTATTTGGAACCAGTCTGTTGTTCCATGTCCAGTTCTAACTGTTGATTCCTGACCTGCATACAGATTTCTCAAGAGGCAGGTTAGGTGGTCTGGTATTTCCATCTCTTTCAGAATTCTCCACAGTTTATTGTGATATACACACTCAAAAGCTTTGGCATAGTCAATAAAGCAGAAGTAGATGTTATTCTGGAACTCTCTTGCTTTTTCCACGATCCAGCAGATGTTGGCAATTTGATCTCTGGTTCCTGTGCCTTTCCTAAAACCAGCTTGAACATCAGGGAGTTCACAGTTCATGTATTGCTGAAGCCTGGCTTGGAGAATTTTGAGCATTACTTTACTAGCATGTGAGATGAGTACAATTGCGCGGTAGTTTGAGCATTCTTTGGCATTGCCTTTCTTTGGAATTGGAATGAAAACTGACCTTTTCCAGTCCTGTGGCCACTGCTGACTTTTCCAAATTTGCTGGCATATTGAGTGCAACACTTTCACAGCATCATCTTTCAGGATTTGAAACAGCTCAGCTGGAATTCCATCACTTCCACTACATTTGTTCATAGTGTTGCTTTCTAAGGCCCACTGGAATTCACATTCCAAGATGTCTGACTCTTGATTAGTGATCACATTATCATGATTATCTAGGTCGTGAAGATCTTTCTTGTGCAGTTCTTCTATATATTCTCGCCCTCTCTTCTTAATATCTTCTCTTCTGTTAGGTCCAGACCATTTCTGTCCTTTATCGAGCCCATCTTTGCGTGAAATGTTCCCTTGGTATCTGTCATTTTCTTGAAGAAATCTCTAGTCTTTCCCATTCTCTTCTTTTCCTCTATTTCTTTTCATTGATCGCTGAAGAAGGCTTTCTTATCCCTTCTTGCTATTCTTTGAAACTTTCAGATTCTTATATCTTATATCTTATCTTATATCTTATATTATATATCTTTTATATCTCTTATTCTTATATCTTTCCTTTTCTCCTTTGCTTTTTGCCTTTCTTCTTTTCACAGCTATTTCTAAGGCCTCCCCAGACAGCCATTTTGCTGTTTTGCATTTCTTTTCCATGGAGATAGTCTTGATCCCTGTCTCCTGTATAATGTCATGAACCTCATTCCATAGTTAATCAGGCACTCTATCTATCAGATAAAGGCCCTTAAATCTATTTCTCACTTCCACTGTATAATCATAAAGGATTTGATTTAGGTCATACCTGAATGGTCCAATGGTTTTCACTACTTTCTTCAATTTCAGTCTGAATTTGGTAATAAGGAGTTCACGATCTGAGCCACAGTCAGCTCCTGGTCTTGTTTTTGTTGACTGTATAGAGCTTCTTCCTCTTTGGCTGCATAGAATATAATCAGTCTGATTGTGGTTTTGACCATCTGGTGATGTACATGTGTAGAGTCTTCTCTTGTGTTGTTGGAAAAGCGTGTTTGCTATGACCAGTGCATTTTCTTGGGAAAACGCTACTAGTCTTTGCCCTGCTTCATTCTGCATTCCAAGGCCAAATTTGCCTCTTACTCCAAGTGTTTCTTGACCTACTACTTTTGCATTCCAGTCCTCTATAATGAAAAGGACATCTTTTTGGGATGTTAGTTCTTAAAGGTCTTATAGGTCTTCATAAAATCATTCAACTTCAGTTTCTTCAGCGTTACTGGTTGGGGCATAGACTTGGATAACTCTGATATTGAATGGTTTTCCTTGGAGACGAACAGAGATCATTCTGTCGTTTTTGAGAATGCATCCAAGTACTGCATTTCGGACTCTTTTGTTGAGCATGATGGCTACTCCAATTCTTCTGAGGGATTATTGCCCACAGTAGTAGATATAATGGTCATCTGAGTTAAATTCACCCATTCCAGTCCATTTTAGTTCGCTGATTCCAAGAGTGTCAACGTTCACCCTTACCATCTCTTGTTTGACCACTTCCAATTTGCCTTGATTCATGGACCTGACATTCCAGGGTCCTATTTAATATTGATCTTTACAGCATCGGATCTTGCTTCCATCACCTGTCACATCCACAAGTGGGTGTTGTTTTTGCTTTGGCTCCATCCGTTCATTCTTTCTGGAATTATTTCTCCACTGATCTCCAGTAGCATATTGGGCACCTACTGACCTGGGTAGTTCCTCTTTGGTATCCTATCATTTTCCCTTTACATACTGCATTTTCATTCATTGCATTATTCATTATATATTGACTCTTTTTTTTATTTCTTCTAGGTCCTTGTTAAGCCTTTCTTGCATCTTCTCAGTCCTTGTCTCCAGGCTATTTTCTGAGATTCCATTTTGATTTCAAGATTTTTGGTCATTTTTACTATCTTTATTTGCAATTCTTTCTCAGGTAGATTCCCTATCTCTTCTCTTTTGTTTGGTTTGGTGAGCATTTCTCCTATTTCTTTACCTGCTGGATATTCCTCTGTCTCTTCATCTTGGTTATATTGCTGCATTTGGGGTGGCCTTTCTGTAATCTGGGTGTTTGTGGAGTTTTCTTTATTATGGAGTTTCCTTGCTGTGGGTGGGGTTGTATCAGTGGCTTGTCAAGGTTTCTTATTTAGGGAAGCTTGTGTCAGAGTTCTGTTGGGTAGAGCTGGATTTCTTCTCTCTGGAGTGCAGTGGGGTGTCCAGTAATCAGTTATGAGATGTCAGTGGTTTTGGAGTAACTTTGAGCTGCCTGTATATTGAAGCTCAGGTGTGTGTTCCTGTGTTGCTGGAGAACTTGCATGGTATGTCTTACTCTGGAACTTGTTGGCCCTTGGGTGGTGCTTGGTTTCAGTCTAGGTATGGAGGCATTTGATCAGTACCTATCAATTAATGTTCCCTGGGTTCAGGAGTTCTCTGATGTTCTCAGGTTTTGGACTTAAGCCTCCTGCTTCTGGTTTACAGTTTTATTTTTACAGTAGCGTCAAGACTTCTCCATCTATACAGCATGAATGATAAAACATATAGGTTAAAGATGAAGTTTCTCCACATTTAGGGACACCCAGAGAGGTTCACTGAGTTACATGGAGAAGATAAGAAGGAGGAGGTAGTTATAGGTGACTGAAATGAGATGAGGTGGGATCAAAAGAAGAGAGAGCAAGCTACCCAGTAATCACTTTCTTATGTCCACTTCACAGTCTGGACCGCTCAGAGATGTTCATGGAGTTATACATGGAAGAGGAGAGGGGAGAAGTAGACAGGTGGCCAGGAGGATAAAAGAGGGAAATGAAAATGAGAGAGACAGATCCAGCCAGTAACCAGTTCCCTAAGTGTTCTCCATCATCTAGAACATACAGAGATTCACAGAGTTGGGTGGAGAAGAGAAGGGGGAGGGAAGAGACAGAGACAACCTGGTGGAGAAAAAGGGGAGTCCAAAGGAGGAGAGAGTGGTCAAGCCAGTAATCTCGCTCTCAGGTAAAATTGGGTACTGAAGATTGGGTTTTTAAATGTACAAAATTGATAACAAATACTAAAAAGCAAAGATTAAAAATCTACAGTATATTTTGGATTATCAAAAATACAATGTTAAAAAAAAGAAGAAGAGAAAAAAATGTTACAAAAATTATTTAAAAACAGCAACAACCACAAAAAAGTATATATACAGTGTTTGCTTTAAAAATAGGGTATTTTTTGAAAAGTAATAGTAGGTTATAAAAATAAAAATCAAAGCAGAAATAGAGGACTTAAAAATTTAAAAAAGTTAAAAAAAAAGAAAAAGAAAAGAAAAAACAATCAAACAACAACATCAACAAAACAAAACAAAGAGAGAATGATCAAAAAAATAGTAAAGATATATCTGGGCCTTTCTCTGGTGTTGTAGGCGGTGTGGGGTCACTTCCAAGGTGGTTCACTCTGTTTAGCTTCTTCTGTTTGCTGGTCTCTTCAGTGTCTGCTTTCTGCCCTGACATAAGGGGGGCAGTGTTGGACACTTTTTTTTTTTTTTTTTTAGGCTCACTTGTTCAGTCGCACCGTGGGGAGGGAGGGATGCTGCAAACAAATAACACTGGTGTGTGCTTGCAGTGTCTCAGCCACGCTGGGTCTGCCCCTGATCACGGCACACACCGTTCAGGCTCTACGTTGCTCCACCGGGAACCGTCTGATGCCGGCCTAGGCTGCATGCACCTCCCTGGTCTAAGCCGCTCAGGCTTGACTTTCAGGTAGCCCTCAGAGGTGCAGATTAGGTTGGGCCTGGGTTTTGTGCCCTTCCCAGGTCCGAGTAGCTCAGATGTTTGGTGAGCACGGTCACTCCGACTTATCGCCTTTCCCATCCCTGCTGCTCAGTTTTCTGGGTGTACCGCTGGCTCCACTTCTCAGGTGGATGGTGACTGTCCAGAACCCCAAGAAGTCTTAGCAAATAAGCCTGCTTTCAGTTTGGTAGGTAATGCCTCTCCGGGGCTGCGATTGCCCCCTTCCAGCCCTTATGGCTCTGGCTGCCTATCACCAGAGGGGGATGGTCTGCAGCCAGCTATTTCTGTTCTATCCTTTGTTCTGTGCACAGTCCTGGTGGTGTCTTATGTTAGAGTTTTTTACGTGGTAGCTATCCCACAGTCTGGTATGCTAGCCCAAGTTAGTTCACTCTGGTTACACTCAGGGCATTCCAGCCCGATTCTTAAAAAGCACTGCAGCCCACGCCTCCCTGCCCAGCCCCCACTTGCTAGTGGTGGATGCAGGCGTTTGCACTGCTTCTCTGCTGGGGGAGTTACCGTTGGGCTCGTAATCTGTTGGTTTTAAATATTTATTTAGTTTTCTTCCCTGTTACGCTGCCCTCTGTGCTTCCAAGGCTCACCACAGATTCGGCAGTGAGAGTGTTTCCTGGTGTTTGGAAACTTCTCTCTTTTTAAGACTCCCTTCCCGGGACAGGACTCCCTTCCTGGGATGGAGCTCCCTCCCTCCCTCCTTTGTCTCTTTTTTTGTCTTTTATATTTTTTCCTACCTATTTTTGAAGACAATAATCTGCTTTTCTGGATGCCTGATGTCCTCTGCCAGCATTCAGAAGCTGTTTTGTGGAATTTACTCAGCGTTGAAATGTTCTTTTGATGAATTTGTGAGGGAGAAAGTGGTCTCCCCGTCCTATTCCTCCACCATCTTAGGACTGCCTCCCTGTTTGTAGACTTTTTGAGAGCAGCTATTCTGACCCACATGAAATGGTACCTCGTTGTGGTTTTGATTTGCATTTCTATGATAATGAGTGATGATGAACATCTTTTCATGTGTTTATTAGCCATCTGTATGTCTTCTTTGGAGAAATGTCTGTTTAGTTCTTTGGCCCATTTTTTGATTTGGTCACTTATTTTTCTGGTATTGAGCTGCAGGAGTTGCTTGGATATTTTTGAGATTAATTGTCAGTTTCCTCATTTGCTATTATTTTATCCCATTCTGAAGGCTGTCATTTCATCTTGCTTATAGTTTTCATTGTGCAAAAGCTTTTATGTTTAATTAGGTCTCATTTGTTTATTTTTGCTTTTATTTCCATGATTCTTACATGTTGGTAAGCTTTTATTTCCATTATTCTGGGAGGTGGGTCATAGAGGATCCTGCTATGATTTACATCAGAAAGTGTTTTGCCTATGTTTTCCTCCAGGAGTTTAATAGTTTCTGGTCTTACATTTAGATATTTAATCCACTTTGAGTTTATTTTTGTGTATGGTGTTAGAAAGTGTTCTAGTTTCATTCTTTTACAAGTGGTTGACCAGTTTTCCCAGCACCACTTGTTGAAGAGTTATTCTTTATATGTTTTTTTTTTTTTTCTGGCTCATTTAATTAGACAAGCACCAGAGAAGTAAGGAAAAAAGCATATCATACACAGATTTTTTTGAATTTTCTGCCCTGATTGTTTTGAATAAGTACAAAATCAAGAGTCTTCTGACTTCAACCTAAAATTCATCTAATTCAGTTTTTGTGTTAACTGCCTACAAGACCCTTGTAGAAGTTTAGGGGTTTAGATTAGAAGGTTAAGTGCTATTTCCACATGATTTTTTGCACCGTGGCTAACTTTGACAGTCAGTGGATACAATCTCTCTTATGTGACAGCCAAGAAGTTCTGATATGACCACATAAATAAAATATGTTAAATCATCTGCTCAGGAGGAAGTCACAAATACTAGAACTCAAAGTTCTTTATAGTTGAGTGAGTTATAAAAATAAACCAATTTAACATGTTGGTAAGCAAAACAAAACAACAAAATTCTTCTAAAAACAGTATCCATATACCTGCAATGAAACAACTGTCATATCAAACAGACTGAGTAGGATGACTTCTACAGAGTACCTTGTGAAAACCTCAATAAGTGTAATTTTCTGAAATGAAGATCACTGTGATATTTACCCACAGTTTGGAAAAGTGAAAAATGTATAGTGCTTCTGGTGAGTTCACTTTGCTAAAATGGTCATTATTGTTTGTAACCTCATCATACTGTGCTAGTGGAATTAATTTTTAAGTGTGGTATCATTAAAGATTAATACATAACAGGTATGAGTCCCATTTATATCTTATTTGTTTATTTTTGTCTGTGCTATGTCTTTGTTTCTGCAAAGGTTTTTCTCCAGTTGTGGCGAGCAGAGACTACTCTCTAGTAGCAGTGCACAGGCTTCTCATTGTGGTTTCTCTTGTTGCAGAGCATGGGACCACAGGCTTCAGTAATTGCGAAATGTGGGTCAATAGTTGCAGCTCCTGGGCTCTAGAGAGCAGGTTCAATAGTTGTGGCATACCTGCTTACTTTCCTGATGGCATTCAGGATCTTTTCAAATCAGGGACTGAATCCATGTCTCTTGCATTGGCAGGTGGATTCTTTATCACTGAGCAGCAGGGAATCCCCTTGTTGATAATATAAGAATTCAATGAAACAGCACATTAAACTATCTAGAATAAGCATGGTGATAGTGGTTTAGTCATTAAATCATTTCTGATTCTTGCAACCCATGGTCTGTAGCCTACTAGGCTTCTCTGTCCATGAAATTTCCAAGGCAAGAATATTGGAGTAGGTTGCCATTTCCTTCTTCAGGGGATCGTCCCAACCCATGGATCGAACCCAGGTGTCCTGCATTGCAAGTGGTTTATTTATCAACTGAGCCACCTACTATGTAGTAAATGTTCAGTACTTCTTTTTTCTAAGATCATTTAAATTGGGAAATTTTTATTTTACCCCACTATTAATAGTTATTGTAATTACTGAGTGAACAGAAATTTAGAGGCTTATAAAGCTAAGATGTAAAGAAGGAGTTACAAAATGAAAGTTAAGGCAATTCTGTTCACTTTCCAGCAACAACAGAGGCATCTTTAGCATAAATGATCCTTTTGCAGAGCTGATCAAGACTTAGTCTTCCTCAAAAGGCAAAGCCCTTCCTTTTTGCTAGCCTAGGATATTCTGGGGAATTTCTAAATTAGTCAGTATTAAAATTGAATCCACCTAGAAAATTTCAGAAACCGCAGGTTCCTCTGCTAGAATAGAAAGTACACATTAGACACAGAGGAAGAAGACCTAATGAATTTTCTATTTTCTATCTGGGGAAGCAAAGATTTAATGCATTTTTTTTTTATTTCCTCCATTTAAAGCTTCTTATAAACTCCAGAAGATAAGAAGGTATTCTTAATTATTTGAGCTTGGAGGACTTTGAGGGGATAGGTGTCCTTTCTATTCAAGTGAAAAAATAAGAAAAAATTCACCTCTGACCTTACAGGCAGTACAAAATTGACCTCAATAACAGTTCACAACCCAGGAAAATATAACTTAACTAAGGTGACAAATAACTTCCAGCATATCTGTTTTAACTCACTGATCTACCTATACTTTTCTTTTTATATACATGCACAGAATATGTCACATTTAATATTAATATTTTTACACAGCTTGCATCATTCATTCAGATGCCCTAGTAAGATTAAATTTATTCTTTGTGGGAGGACTTTTTTCTCTCTTATTCCTTTCATTTTCTGTGAAACATCTGTGTGTGATCCTTCTAAAAACTAGGTCTAGCTAGTTAGTTCACAAACATAAGATGAAAGTCTTCTGTGCCATATTATATATATTCATTTGCAATGTTTTTATTTGTAAAGCATGCTGCATAGTAATTGATTGACTTATGTTGAATTGGGAGTAGGAAATAATGAACTGGCCCAATAAAGTAATTTGGGAACACAGAAATTACGGCAATAGGAACAAGTCAGAGTAGTACTGAACTTATCCCAGAGGTCCATGGCTGCTAGTCTATCATTGCTCTTCAGTAGTACTTTTTTTTTTCAGAAAAAAAAAAAAAAAAAAACTTGCAATCATTAATTACATTAAAAAATAATTTACTAATAATTTTTTTACAGACATAGAATAATTCCTATTCCTTAATGTTATCCACGCAATTCTTTACCATCTGGAATTACTTCATGGACAAGCTCAAGTCACATTTTGTTCAGAAAGCCTTCCCTGATTACTTCAACCCACATTGCCCTCTCTTCATTGAACATCCATAATACTGATCACCTAAGCCCGTGTTTGATTTTTCATATAATATCATGCCTGTGAGATTGGCTTAGGCTGATTCATCAACAGTTCAGTACCTATTAATCCATAATTATCTCTCTTTACACACGGTATATTTACATTAAGAATAAGGTTCATATTACATGTTTCTTTGTGTCTCACAGCACATAGCCCAGGACCATGCCTGCAGTGTTCACTTGGTAAATGTGTGTTAAATGCATGGGTAATAAATGTCATGTTGTTAGATATAAGGCTTGTTTAATTGTTTTGCTTTTTACAATCTAACATTCTAACTGATAACAAAGGTCTTTTTTTGTGATAACTTTCTAATTTCTTTTCAGGAATAATATGGGTTTAGAATTCATATTTTTAAACTACCAGAAATTATGTATTATCTACTTATTCACAAGTTTTCTAAGATTATACTAAGTAAGAAATATTGACACTGGTAACTTGAAATGCATGTTTCTGTATGTCAACTGAAACTTACTCTAAATGAGATGTATGTGACAATGTACAATGTAGTAGGTATCAACAATGAGAAAAAGATAGCTGTTTATAAATCCTTTGTCATCCCTTCATTTTCTCCTGGAAATTTAGGAAAATACTATAATGGCTTATACAGATCAAAGACTTGCTTATCATTGGTACTTACCTTTTGTGCTCAATTATGACTAACACAATTAATCTAGTCTCTCCTACATATTACTCTAAGTATAATTTTTGTATTAGAATGGAGACAATCTATCCAAATTTTCCTATGAGTGTATAGCACAAGACAGCAAGCCACCACCTGCGGTAGCTTTCTTAAAAAGTAGTCTACAGTTTCTGAACTGCAATTTGTTTTTGTGTGTGTGTGTTGACTATTTATGATTGTTGATTTGGAAGTCAATATCGTAAACAATCGAAGGCTATGAGAATTGTGGCTGACACTTTGGCAGTATAATTTGCTACATATTGAAAATTCATTCTTCGTTAGTACTTTTCAGAAGGCTTCTTATTTTTCTTGTGTGTAGCTTAATTTTTGGCGAAGGCAATGGTATCCTACTCTAATACTCTTGCCTGGAAAATCCCATGGATGGAGAAGCCTGGTAGGCTGCAGTCCATGGGGTTGCTAAGAATTGGACACGACTGAGTGACTTCACTTTCACTTTTCACTTTTTACTTTCATGCATTGGAGAAGGCAATGGCACCCCACTCCAGTATTCTTGCCTGGATAATCCCAGGGATGAGGAACCAGGTAGGATGCTGTCTTGGGGGTTGCACAGAGTCGGACAAGACTGAAGTGACTTAGCAGCAGCAGCAGCAGCTTCATTTTTTGGACCCATTGAAGAATTGAGGTCTAATGTAATCCTTCTACATAGAGTAGAGAACACCTAGAGTCACAGCTCCTACAACAAATCCTTGGGCAGCAACTCTCATGTGAAAAAGATGAGTGAACATTTTCTGATCTCTTCTGTATTTTAACTTGTAAAGACACCATAGGACACCACAGTCATAAAGCCTTCTATCCCTACAAGGACGAAGGGGGAGTCTCTAGATTTCCTGATCAGTCAGGATAACTGGCCTTCATCCTCATCTGTTGACTACTGTTGATCTGAAGACATTTTCCTCTCTAATAACACATACCAGGTGCTACACTAGTCAATGGAAATAATCTTTCTTGCCTGCACAGGATGAATGAGGAAACCAGCAAGAGCAACTATAATCACAATCAACATGATCTGGAAGTATCTGTTTGTTATTACTGCAACCCTCTATTTTTAATGCTCAAAATCCTGTACTGCATCCTTGTAGACTAGACTATTATATAATGACACATTTTAGATATTTTAATAAGTATACTGTTTTGGAAAAGCTTTAATGTGATATAACTTAGAGAATTCAGTGGTATGGCCAATAGTGCTGGGATGAATTTCCACAAAATAAGGACTGGGAATTCAACATGAAGGTAAAGTACAAACTGTTCTGGCATGCTTCCTCAACTGTATTTGGAACTAGCTAATTTAGAGGAAACTGCTAGAACATGGTGGAAAGCAATGTGGGTGTTACATGTAAAACAGGTGATAGAACTGTTTTCCCCTTATTTTTTTTTTTTAATTCCACAAATGGGAATACACTCCTGGTTTTTATATTCTTATCTGTTTTAAGATCCTAGGGTGAGGGTGAAGTAGAACCTTGTAGGTTAAGACTCTTTATACTCTCAACTGTACACAGCCTATTAAAGTTTCCTAAACTTTAATTTTAATTTCTCTAGCCTACAGCTTATTGCTCAAACATAGTTACAATATTGTTTAATGGAAAACATACATGGAGAAAAAAGATATTCAACCACTTCACTCACTTTAATTTTATTTATTAATTATAAAAATCTTAATTTAAACTAAGAAGTATATATTGAAAATTTTAATAAGGGTAGTGTTTTTTGGACTAAAGAAAAGACTACTTCACACAAATAAACAGCTAGATTCAATATATGAGAGAATTTCTGAAAATAATTAAATTAAAGATAATTAATACATAGTCAGGAAAGTATGTATCACTCCATTCTCACTGCATACAGTATGGTCATCATCTTGCTATCAGGCTGGGCCAATAAAACTTATGGTTATAATTCCCTGAAATTCTAAAATTCTAATAAGTAGCATTGAAGCACAGAGGAGAAGAGAAATGTATAGCAAAATTATTTAAAATATTGCTTAAAATCTCAAGATATTTGACCTTAGTATATACCTCGTACAATTTTTAGGTGAAATAATTGCAAGTTATTTACTATTTTAAAATATAAATAAACCAGCCAAAATGTTTTAGAGTCTAGATGCCAGAAGACTGAGAACAAACTACTTAAAAATAATGCAGAAATAAATATTTCAATATGAAAATAAATGGAAGTATAAAAATTATTAAAATAAATAATGAGTAAAGACATACTTAGCTTAGTAAATTTCATAGAAAAGTATCCAAAAAACAACTGCTTATTAGAAAATAACATTCAAAACAAGAAAACATTCAAAATAGAAAAAAAGTTGGTGCCACCACCATATTAAAAAAATCAAAAAATATCAGTCACATAAAGATCATTGAATGCATAAGTTCAATAAACTTGAAACTTAGGTTAGTGACATGAAGCCCAGGTTAGTTAAATTCAGTTTTGTTGGTGATTTAATATAGAGCTACACATGCAGAAACAAGTACACATGTATCTACAAAATTGTACAAGGGTAGAGAATGAAAATAACTGATGTTAGCCAGCTTACAAATAATTAAATAGACATTATTCACAAATTATCAAGTAATTATTGCCAAATCAGAATACTAACTATAAGTCAATTAAATATAATTATAAAGAAATATAACATGTCATCTTACACACATACAAAGAAGGAATCAACGGACTCAAGTAAATCATAGTTAGAGTGGAAGCAAAGCTTAAATTAACTAAAAATGAAGCAAACTTTGGCAGCTGAAATTGTCTATAATAAATAAATAATAGCTTGCATTTTTTCAATTTTTCAAACTTCATAGGCCTTTGCAAACCTCTCATATAATGTGATCCTCACAAGAGCCCTGTTCAGCCTCATCTACCTTATTTGTAAAATGGAATTAATAATCACTATACCTGGTCTACTACCTAAGACATAGTAGAGGCCTAATAAAATGTAATAATAATAATAATAATAATAATATTTGTGCATGCTGTTATCCATCAGAAAATGTCCTTCATCTTTAAGACCCATCTTCTTGTGAACTGTTTTCTGACTCATCAGCCATATAAAATTGTGTGCTTCTTCTTGTCTTTCCCGTAACTGTGTGCTATTCCTTTATTATAAGACTTATCATTGCTTTATACTCATTAGGGTTTTTGTTTGTTTGTTTGTTTTGCTTGTTTTTCTCATTAAGATATCTCTTGAGACCAGGGATTTTGTTGTACTTCATTTATATCTCCAGCAAAAGCCACAGTGATTGGCACCTGGTAGATGTTCAATATACATTTATTGAAAGGTATGGCAAAACCAATACAATATTGTAAAGTAGAAAAAAAATAATAATAAAAAAGAAAATGCAATGACTGTTCTCAACAACTTCAAGGATATGCTTCATTGCCTTCTGGATCTTGGAACTATACTCAGGACAATAAAGGAGTATATTAGAAAAAAAAAAAAAAAAAAAACTTTGATATTGATTGTGTTATTCATATACCTAGAGTTGCAGGGATTTTTAAAATACCTAACACTGGATTATGCTCAAGTAATGTTTATAGTGATAATGAAAGAGACACTAAGAATCTCTGAACAAAGACCACAAAGAAGGCCCATACTTACTTTCTTAACACTCTGCTTTACCACTGAAGTAAAACGTTGTGAGGATGTACAAAGATTATGTATGGAAACACTTTAACACAATGCCTAAAGCATACAAAGAAATCAAAATCGTTATGTGCAGAAAGAATAAAGATAGATAGATAGATAGGAAGATAATAAAAAGAGAGAAGGAGGAAGATGAGGAGAGGGAGAAAAAATATGGAGGGAAGGGAAAACAACAGTTCAATCTCAATCTGGTCTGGAGTGTCTGTTAGTTCCTTCTCTGCCTTCCTCAGAGGTATTTTAAAAGAAAGTATAAAAGCACTTCTTAAATATGAAAAATCATTATGCTTACTATTATGAATGTCATTTCATTAAAGAAAAGAAGTTTGAACTGAAGATGAAGTGAAAAAATATCTTATTTCTTGTTAATCAATGCAGGTTTAGAAGGGTTAAAACTTGACAGAGGACAAAATTTGATTGCTAAAAGAAATTATCTGTACACTTATGAAAATCTTTTAAAAAATATCCTTTTGGACTCTGTGGGAGAGGGCGAGGGTGGGATGATTTGGGAGAATGGCACTCAAACATGTATAATATCATATATGAAATGCATAGCCAGTCCAGGTTCAATGCATGATACTGGATGCTTGGGGCTGGTGCACTGAGATGACCCAGAGGGATGGTACGGGGAGGAAAGTGGGCGGGGATTTCAGGATGGGGAACACATGCACACCTGTGGCAGATTCATGTTGATGTATGGCAAAACCAGTACAATATTGTAAAGTAATTGCTGCTAAGTCACTTCAGTCATGTCCGACTCTGTGCAACCCCGTAGACGGCAGCCCACCAGGCTCCGCTGTCCCTGGGATTCTCCAGGCAAGAACACTGGAGTGGGTTGCCATTTCCTTCTCCAATGCATGAAAGTGAAAAGTGAAAGTGAAGTCGCTCAGTCGTGTCTGACTCTTCAAGACCCCATGGACTGCAGCCTACCAGGCTTCTCTGTCCATGGGACTTTCCAGGCAAGAGTACTGGAGTAGAGTGCTAACCTCCAATTAAAACAATTAAATTTATTTAAATTAAAACAATGAAAAAAAAAAAGAACAAGAGAGTAAACCAAAAAAAAAAATATATATATATATATATATATATATATCTTAGAAAAACACATCAATCTCTTATGAGTGCTTTATATACTATTTGCTGAGAACTATAATCATTTAATTTAATTTTTTAGCCTTCTTTATTTTTCATATCTTCATAGGAAGCATTCATTGCTGTATGAGCAAGAAAGCCTTGCTGAAGACATTCAGGATATTCTCACTTCTGAACCGAACCCTAACTCAGCATTTTTTTCTGCATACTGCATTACATACTGCAGGCTGCAAAGAACAGAAATCTACAAAATTAAAACTGCATTCTAGTAAATATGTAAAAGTTGAGATGACCATTGCAAATGTTCTTCAATAGTCAGTAAAAGTAAAACAAGTACCTTTTGGTTTATGGGGCATTCATCCTTTTTCATGAAGTGCAGAACCTCAATTAGCCACTTCTCTGTGTAACTCTGTAGATGTCCAAAACAATGAAACCATTAGAATGGGCCCAGATCTTGGACTGCCATCTCCTTTCTTTTTATCTTTACTCAAAGCACTTATTAAACTAATTCAATAACCATTTACATAGTATCATTAGCTCTTTCTTAGGCTTATCTTGGTTGCTTCTGTGTGAGATACTAGAGTATATTAAGCATCCTGTGATGAAGAAGGAAGTAGTCTGAATTGCGGGAAGAAAATTGTTGAAGTTTCTGATTCATTGAGTCCTTTCACAGTCTCTTAGAGGTCTAATAATGTTTGATCCTTCTTTTGCTTTGATATGTAAATAGAGATATTGCTTTATCCTTGGGGACCCTGGAGCTCTGCCAAAGCACATGAGAGTAAGATATTCTGCAGGATAAAAGCTGAGTTGCCTAGAGCAAAGGAAAAAGCTAAGATTGTATTTAGGGTTCATAATAAAATACCTTTGTTAGTAGTTTTTGCTTCCAATATAAATGTTTATGTATTTACTCAGCTTAGTCATCTTAGTTAGCCAATGGTTAGAAAACAAGAGTCTTGCTGCTCTTTTCTTCTGGTAATGTGTTACTAAACTTAGGCTTTGAGGATACTATTTATGTTTCCTTTGACATACTCCATAAAAATTTCTGTTCTTTAAATAACATTTGTCTTAGCTGGAAGTTGGAATATATTTTCAGCTATTCATTTCAGTGAAAATAAAAACTATTAAAGTGGTAAAATTGCTAATATATAGGGAGAAAAGATGATTTCCACCTAGTTGTTATGCATATCATGTTTAGAAGGAAAAGGGAGGCTGGAAACATGTTAAATTTTTGTGCTTTACTTATATTTATTTCTTATGTAGCGACTTTTTTGTGTGGTTCTTCCTATACATATATTATAAAGCCCATAAATTAAGAAACTATTCTGGATATTTGTTATTTTTATATATTATAAAACCCATAAATTAAGAAACTATTCTGGAGATTCATATTTTTGCTATACATTCTGAATTGATAGCTCTTAGTCCATTCTTAATTTTGGAATGTTTAATTAGTTTTTCCTATCATATGTTGCAAATTCTAGTATTAGTGCCAACCTTTTATATGAAAGTCAACTTTATATCTAATACCGTTGCCAATTATATAGTTAAGATACAGTTTCTACTTTAACAGTCTGAAATTAGATAATTATAATTTGTAATATTTTTTTTGGAAATGGCACTCAATACGACACAAAATTAAGATCAGGATTCCTAAAATATCATTTATTTGAGAGGAAAACAAATTTGAAAAATTTTTCCTTTAGGGAACAATAATAATGGCAATAGAACTAGATGCATAGCTTAATTAGATGAAAATAAAACTATCTATTAATTTCTTCTTCCTCCTTTCCATCTAGCTTTCTTTCTTTCTCCCTTCCTTCCTTTGTTTCTTCCTTCCTTCCTTCCTCCCCTATTCAGTTTCTTTTTCTCATTACCATTTTACTTTATATTTCCTTTAATCCTCCATAATTATATTATTGATTCCATTTGTAGTTACCTTTTTTTTCTGAATCTCATGAATTTTAACCATTCTGCCAGTTAGTTGATTTAGAAAAACCTGTTTGATTTCCAAAATGTCTTCATTCAAATAGTAACATTCTTATAGACTTTGCCAGCACTAAAAGTTATAAACTCATGAAGCAATAAAGATAAAAATAGCAATAGCATCTGCCTTCCCCAGTTATATAACGATTCACTCTGACACAGGAAAGCCTCCTGTAGTAGGAAAATTTAAAAGCTCCAGCTTTTTAATTATAATTTGATGATTTCTGGGCAAAGTAAGTTTTGGTTATAACACCTGGAAGAAATTTAAAAAAAAAAAACTGTTTCTCTTCAAACACAGACACATTACTAATACAGAAACATATTATGCAAAAGTGATTTTGTTGTTCATTTCATAAAAGAAATTTGGACTTTAAATAGAAAAATCAAGAAAAATATGTCAAATCCTCTAAAATTCCTTCCAAATAATTTGTATACAAATCTCTCTCTACTCTTTAGAATATGTAGAGAGATATATCTAAAGACAGAAAAAAAACTCAGTTGGTTATGATTATTTTGATTTTCTTTTCCATCCTTCATTTACAAAAGTTCAACTTCAGATTCACCAAAATATTAGTTGGAAAAAGAGTTGCTAGTTTATTTTCTAGGAAGAAAATATATAGAGTGCATAAAAATAGAAATCATTAAAAAAAGCATACTCTAAGTAGCAAACCAAGAACATACAGACATTAGGAGAATAACGTAGTTCTCCAGGGTGCAGTTTGCATCAGAAACATCTGGAAGTTTGTCTTAGTGGCTATTTTTACAGATATAACATTCTCAATGGGTTATTTTCATTTATAACTTTTTAACAAATTTATGTTGGGAATTTGTTGAATGTCACACTGCTTTAAAAACTAATATTTTAATAGTGTAAACAGGTAATTTAATTTTCATTTATATCAATATATGTTAGAGGCATCCACATGTTGATTTCCAAAATAAAACATTGCAACAAAACTCTATTTTATGGAAAGCAACTACTTACTTTAACCAACTTAGCTGCACACACAAAAATATTGCAGATATTTTCAAAATCAACAAAATAAACCAGTAAAGCACATGAAACAAAATTCAAATAAATAAATAAAATAAATAACTGGGCAAAAGCAGTTCTCAACTGTCAGTCACTACTATTGTTATATCTAAAAACAAACAAACAAACAAACAAACAAAAAAAAAAAAACAAACTTGCAACCTGGCTCCAGTCACTAGAATCTGGGATAGTTTATTGTCATGAAAATGTCATAAAAACAAGGGAGGAACTTTTATGACAAAAGTAGTTGATACAGTACTGAAAATGAATAGTAAAGGAAACTTCAAAACTGAAAGCCTATTACATTTCTGATGCTTCCACAAAAAGTGAAGGTGCCTTTTAGGCAATACTCCTGGGACACTCTAAATTCCTCAAAAAATGTAACATTTCAATATTCCAATAATACTCTACATTTCTGTTTCCACCTCCCCAAATTTAATAAAGTTCTCTTTGATTGCTTTCATATTTTTCACACTGGATTTTTCTTGTATTGAAATTTAGTTTCATCACATTTATTTCCAAGTATACTTTTAATAATTGCTCCTTTCAGTAATTTCCAGAAGCTCCTTTTCCAAACCTTCTCAGTATACTCTTAATACTGCCAACAATGTAAGTACTTAAGTAAGTTTAGTTGCTCAGTCTTGTCCGACTCTTTGCGACCCCATGGACTGTTATCTATCAGGCTTCTCTGTCCATGGGATTTTCCAGGCAAGCGTACTGGAGTGGGTTGCCATTTCCTTCTCCAGAGGATCTTCCCGACCCAGGGATCGAACCTGGTTCTCCCAAATTTTAGGCAGACCCTTTACTGTCTGACCTACCAGGGAAGTACATAATTCAATTGATTTAACAAACTCATTCAACAAACATTGTGTGGCAGATGCAATGAACATGGAAGCATCATTTAAGTACTTCTTCAAAGTATTATACAAGTGTTTCCAGATCTCAGGAAAGTTATCAGAATAAACTGTCCTAATTCTTCAACATGATTCCAATGTGAGATGCACAACAATAAACACAGCTCCTCAGATTCAGTTATATTATCTGTGTAATGGAGATTGAAGTGTTTGAATATGAAAAGTGCTTTTGAAAAGCAAACATTCAGAAAATACTGGGTAATAAAATCAATTTAAGAAGGCATAACTGGTATGCTTAAATAAAATAAAATAGACTTTTTAAAAACAGCTTTTCTGAAAAGTGTGAGGTGATACTTCACTGTGGTTTTAACTTGAAATTCTATAGTAATTTGTGATGCTCAGCATCTTTACATGTGTCTTTTGGTCACCTATATGTCTTCTTTGGAGAACTGTCTATTTCTTCTGATCATTTTTTTATTAGTTAGTTAGTTTGTTTGTTTCTTGATATTGAACTGTATGAGATGTTTAGGTGCTTTGGAAATTAATCCCTTTTAAATTTCCCTTGTTTGCAAATATCTTCTCCCTCTTGTAAGTTGTCTTTCCATTTCTTTTATAGCTTACTTGGCTGTGCAAAATCTTTTAAGTTTAATGAGGTTCTTTTTGCTTATTTTTGTTTTTATTTCTCTTACTTTCAGAGAGAAATTGAAAGATATTGCTGCAATTTATGTCTAAGACTCTCTTGCCTATGTTTTTCTCTACGAGTATTATAGTATCCAGTCTTACATTTAGGTATTTTATCCATTTTGAGTTTATTTTTTGTATGGTATTAAAAAATTTATAATTTAATTATTTTACATGTACCTGTCTGTTTTTTTCAGAACCATTTATTGAAGAGAATGCCCTTTCTCTGTTGTATATCTTTGCCTCTTTTATGTAGATTACTTGATAAAGAGCTGAGAAACTAAGGGAAGCAAAAGGCAAAGGAGAAGAGGAAAGTTATACCCCTCTGAATGCAGAGTTACAAAGAATAGCAATGAGAGATATGAAAACCTTCTTAAGTGAACAATACCAAGAAATATAAGAAAATAATAGAATGGAAAAGACTAGAGATCTCTTTAAGAAAATTAGAGATACCAAGGGAACATTTCATGCAAAGATGGGCTCAAAAAAGGACAGAAATGGTATGGAACTAACAGAAGCAGAAGATATTAAGAAGAGGTGGTGATACACAGAAGAACTATACAAAAAGATCTTAATGACCTGGACAACCACGATGGTGTCATCACTCACCTAGAGTCAGACATCCTGCAGTGTGAAGTCAAGTGGGCCTTAGAAAGCATCACTATGAACAAAGCTAATGGAGGTGATGAAATTCCAGCTGAGCTATTTCAAATCCTAAAACATGATGCTGCAAGAGTGCTGCACTCAATATGCCAGCAAATTTGGAAAACTCAGCAGTGGCCGCAGGACTGTAAAAGGTCAGCTTTCATTCTAATCCCAAAGAACGACAATGACAAACAATGTCCACAGTACAGCACAATTGTACTCACTTCACATGCTAGCAAGGTAATGCTTAAAATCCTTCAACCCAGGTTTCAGCAGTATGTGAACTGAAAACTTCCAGATGTACAGGCTGGATTTAGAAAAGTCAGAGGAACCAGAGATTAAATTGTCAACATCTGTTGGACCATAGCAAAACGAAGGGGATTCCAGAAAATCATCTACTTCTGCTTCACTGACTACGACAAAGCCTTTGACTGTGTGAATCACAACAAACTGTGGAAGATTCTTAAAGAGATAGGAATAACAGAACCTATTACCTGCCTCCTGAGAAACCTGTATGCAGGTCAAGAATCAACAGTCAGAACTGGACATGGAACAACAGACTGGTTTCAAATTGGGAAAGGAATACCACAAGGATGTATATTTTCACCCTGCTTTTTTTTAACTTTTATGCAGAAATGCTGGGCTGGATGAATCACAAGCTGGAATCAAGATTTCTGGGAAAAGTATCAATAGCCTCAGATATGCAGATCAGTTCAGTTCAGTTCAGTTGCTCAGTCATGTCCGACACTTTGCGACCCCATGAACAGCAGCCCACCAGGCCTCCCTGTCCATCACCAACTCCCAAAGTCCACCCAAACCCATGTCCATGATGGTGATGCGATCCAACCGTCTCATCCTCCATCATCCTCTTCCCCTCCTGCCCTCAATCTTTCCCAGCACAGGGTCTTTTCAAATGAGTCAGCTCTCCACATGAGCTGGCCAAATTATTGGAGTTTCAGCTTCAACATCAGTCCCTCTAATGAACACTCAGGACTAATCTCCTTTAAGATGGACTGATTGGATCTCCTTGCAGTCCAAGGGACCCTTAAGAGTCTTCTCCAACGCCACAGCTCAATGATGATACCTCTCTAAAGGGAGAAAGCAAAGAGGAACTAAAGAGTCTCTTGATGATGGTGGAAGAGGAGAGTGAGAAATCTGCCTTAAAAAACACCATTCTAAAAACTCAGATCATGGCATCCAGTCCCTTCACTTCATGGCAAATAGATGGAGAAACAATGGAGACAGTGATCGGATTTATTTTCTTGAGCTCCAAAATCACTGTGGTTGGTGACTGCAGCCATGAAATTAAAAGGCATTTGTTCCTTGGAAGAAAAACTGTGACAAACCTAGATAGTGTATTAAAAAGCAGAGACATCACTTTGCCAACAAAGATCCATATAGTACAAGCTATGGTTCCTCCAACAGTCATGTATAGATGTGAGAGTTATACTATAAAGAAGGCTGAGCGCTGAAAAATTGATACTTTTGAACTGTCGTGATAATGAAGACTCTTTTTATTATTATTATTTTTTAATTGAAGGATAATTGTTTTACAGAATTTTGCTGTTTTCTGTCAAACATGAACAAGAATCAGCCATATGTGCTCTGAAGTCCCCTCCTTCCTGAACATCCTTCCCATCTCCTTCCCCATCTCAACCTACTAGATTCTGACAGAGCCCGTGTTTGAGTTCCATGAGTCATACAGTAAATTCCCATTGGCTATCTATTTTATACATGGTTTTGTAAGTTTCCATGTTACTCTCTCCATGCATCGCACCCTCTCCCTCCTCCCCTCCCCTCATGTCCATAAATCTGTTCTCTATGTCTGTTCTCCATTGCTGCTTTACAAATAAATTCATCAGTACCTTCCTTCTAGATTCCATATATATATGTGTTGCTGCTGCTGCTGCTAAGTTGCTTCAGTCGTGTCCGACTCTGTGCGACCCCATAGATGGCAGCCCACCAGGCTCCCCTGTCCCTGGGATTCTCCAGGCAAGAACACTGGAGTGGGTTGCCATTTCCTTCTTCAATGCATAAAAGTGAAAAGTGAAAGTGAAGTCACTCAGTCATGTCCGACTCTTCAAGACCCCATGGAATGCAGCCCATCAGGCTCCTCCCTCCATGGGATTTTCTAGGCAAGAGTACTGGAGTGGGGTGCTGTGGTTCATGGGGTCACAAAGGGTCAGACAAGACTGAGCAACTGAAGTGAACTGAAGTAAGTCAGAAAGAGACATATAAATATAGTATACACTTTGTGACTCCATGAACTGCAGCACGCCAGGCCTCCCTGTCCATCACCAACTCCCAGAGTCCACCCAAACCTATGTCCATCGAGTCGGTGATGCCATCCAAACATCTCATCCTCTGTCGTCCCCTTCTCATCCTGCCCTCAATCTTTCCCAGCATAAGGGTCTTTTCAAATGAGTCAGCACTTCTCACCAGGTGGCCAAAGTATTGGAATTTCAGTTTCAACATCAGTCCTTCCCGAGAACACCCAGGACTGATCTCCTTTCAGTTCAGTTCAGTTCAGTTGCTCAGTCATGTCCGACTCTTTGCTACCCCACGAATCGCAGCACGCCAGGCCTCCCTGTCCATCACCATCTCCCGGAGTTCACTCAGATTCACGTCCATAGAGTCAGTGATGCCATCCAGGCATCTCATCCTCTGTCATCCTCTTCTCCTCCTGCCCCCAAATCCCTCCCAGCATCAGAGTCTTTTCCAATGAGTCAACTCTTTGCATGAGGTGGCCAAAGTACTGGAGTTTCAGCTTTAGCATCATTCCTTCCAAAGAAATCCCAGGGTTGATCTCCTTCAGAATGGACTGGTTGGATCTCCTTGCAGTCCAAGGGACTCTCAAGAGTCTTCTCCAACACCATAGTTCAAAAGCATAAATTCGTCGGCACTCAGCCTTCTTCACAGTCCAACTCTCACATCCATACATGACTACTGGAAAAACCATAGCCTTGACTAGATGGACTTTATTTGGCAAAGTAATGTCTCTGCTTTTGAATATGCTATCTAGGTTGGTCATAACTTTTCTTCCAAGGAGTAAACGTCTTTTAATTTTCATGGCTGCAGTCACCATCTGCAGTGATTTTGGAGCCCCCCAAAATAAAGTCAGCTACTGTTTCCACTGTTTCCCCATCTATTTCCCATGAAGTGATGGGAACAGATGCCATGATCTTCGTTTTCTGAATGTTTAGTTTTAAGCCCACTTTTTCACTCTCCTCTTTCACTTTCATCAAGAGGCTTTTTAGTTCCTCTTCACTTTCTGCCATAAGGGTGGTGTCATCTGCATATCTGAGGTGATTGATATTTCTCCCAGCAATCTTGATTCCAGCTTGTGCTTCCTCTAGCCCAGCATTTCTCATGATGTACTCTGCATATAAGTTAAATAAGCAGGGTGACAATATACAGTCTTAGCATACTCCTTTTCCTATTTGGAACCAGTCTGTTGTTCCATGTCCAGTTCTAACTGTTGCTTCCTGTCCTGCATACAGGTTTTTCAAGAAGCAGGTCAGGTGATCTAATATTCCCATCTCTTTCAGAATTTTCCACAGTTAATTGTGATCCACACAGTCAAAGGCTTTGGCATAGTCAATAATTCAGAAATAGATGTTTTTCTGTAAGTCTCTTGCATTTTTGATGATCCAGCAGATGTTAGCAATTTGATCTCTTTTTCCTCTGCCTTTTCTAAAACCAGCTTGAACATCTGACTTACTTCACTCTGTACAACAGATTTTACGTTCATTCAGCTCATTAGAACTGACTCAAATGCATTCCTTTTTAAGGCTGAGTAATATTCCATTGTGTGATTATGTGTGTATGTGTGTGTCTGTGTGTCTGTGTGTGTCTGTGTGTATATCACAGGTTCCTTATCCATTTATATGTCAATGGACATTTAAGTTGCTTCCATTTTCTAGCTACTGTAAATATTGCTGCAATGAACATTGGGGTACGTGTGCCTTTTTCAATTTTCCACAGGGTATATGTTTAATAATGAGATTGCTGTCACATGGTGGTTTTATTTCTAGTTTTTTTTTTTTTTTAAGGAATCTTTTACTGTCTTCCATCATGGTTGTATCAATTTACATTCCCACCAGCAATGCAAGAGGGTTCTCTTTTCTCCACACCATCTCCAGCATTTACTCTTTGTAAAATTTTTGATGATGGCCATTCTGACTGGTGTGAGATGATTTTTCATTGTAATTTTGTTTGCATTTCTCTAATAATGAGTGATGTTGAGCATTTTTTCATGTGTTTGCTAGCCATCTGAATGTCTTCTTTGGATAAATGTCTGTTTAGGTCTTTTTGCAACTTTTTGATTGGGCTCTTTGTTTTTATGGTATTGAGTTCTATGAGCTGCTTCTGTAATTTAGAGAGTAATTCTTTCCCAGTTATTTCCTTTGCTAATGTTTTCTCCCATTCCGAGGATTCTGTGACCTCATAGAATGAATTTGGAAGTGTTCCTTTCTCTTCAATTTTTGGAATATTAAAAAAAAAATAGGCAGTAACTCTTCTCTAAATGTTTGATAGAATTACCCTGCAAAGCCATCTGGCCCTGGGCCTTTGTACTTTGTTAGATTGTTGATCACAGTTTTTATTTCAGTGTTTATAATTGGCTTGTTCATAATTTCTACATCTTCCTGGTTCAGTCTTGGGAGGTTGAACTTTTCGAAGAATCTGCCCATTTCCTCTAGGTTGTCCATTTTATCAACATGTAGTTGCTCATAATATTCTCTTATGACTTTTTGTATTTATTTGTTCTTTTGTAACCTCTCTTTTCTCATTTCTAATTTTGTTGATTTGATTTGTTTTCCTTTTTTCCCTGGTGATTTTAGCTAGTGGTTTGTCAATTTTGTTTATCTACTCAAAGAACCAGCTTTTAGTTTGATTACTCTTTGCTTCCTTCATTTCTTTTTCAATTATTTCTGCTCTGATCTTTATGATTTATTTCCTTCTGTTTACTTTGTTTTTGTTGTTGTTTTTGTTCTACTTCTTTTTACAGCTGATTTAGATGTAGAGTTAGGTTGTGTACTCAATGCTTTTCTTGTTTCTTGAAGTAGATTTTATTGCTATATACTTCCCACTTAGAAAATATTCTGCTGAACCCCATAGGTTTTGGGTCATCGTGTTTTCATTGTCATTTATTTCCAGGAATCTGTTGATTTCCTTCTTATTTCTTCAGTAACCTCTTTGTTATTTATTAATGTATTGTTTATCTCCATGAGTTTTTTGTCCCACCACCACCCTGTGTGATCGATGTCTAGTTTCATACCATTGTGGTCAGAGAAGATACCTGATATGATTTCAGTTTTCTTAAATCTCCTGAGGCTTGATTTGTGGCCCAATATTTGATTTATTCTGGATAATGTTTCATGTGCACTTGAGAAGAAACTATTCTCCTCCATGTGGATGGAAAGTCCTGAAGATATCAATTAGGACAACGTAGTCTAATTTTTCATCTAAGATTTATGTTTTCTTATTGATTCTATGTTTTAATGATCTGTACAGTGGTGTAAGTGGGGTGTTAAAGTCCCATACTATTATAGTGTTACTGCCAATTTCTTCTCTTATGACTGTTAATGTTTCCCTTATGTATTGAGGTGCTTCTATGTTGGGTGCATAAATATTTATAATTGTTACGTTTTTTCTTGGATTGATCATTTGATCATTATCTAGTGTCTTTCTTTCTTTCTTATGTTATTCTTTATTTTAAAGTCTATTTTGTCTGAAATAAGTATTTTTCTCCAGCATTCTTTTAGTTTTCATTTGCATGGAATACCTTTTTCCATCCTTTTACTTTCAGTCTGTATGTGTCTCTAGGTCTGAAGTGGGTCTCTTGTAGGCAGCATATATATGAGTCTTTATTTTGCATCCATTCAGTCAGTATGTATTTTTTGGTTGGTGCATTTAATCCATTTATATTTAAAGTAATTATTGATGTATATGTTCCTTTTGACATTTTAATAATTTTGCATTGTTTATTTTTGTAGGTCTTTCATTTCTCTTGTGTTTACTGGCTATGTAAGTCCCTTTAGTATTGTTGTAAGGCTGGTTTGGTGGTGCTAAATTCTCTTAACTTTTGCTTCTCTGTGAAACTTTTGATTTCTCCATCACTTTTGAATGAGATCTTTGTTGGGCAAAGTGATCTTGGTTGTAGATTTTCTCTTTCAGTACTTTAAATATATCCTATCATTCTCCTCTGGTCTGCAGAATCTCTGCTGAAAGATACACTGTTAACCATATGGGTTTTCCTTTGTATGTTACTTCTTGCTTTTTGCTTGCTGTTTTTAACATTATTTCCTTGTGTTTAGACTGTTAGCTTGATTAATATGTGTCTCAGCATGTTTCTCCTTGGGTTTATCGTTAAGGGACTCTCTGCACTTCTTGGACTTGATTGACTTTTTCCTTTCCCATGTTGGGGACATTTTCAACTATAATTTCTTCGAAGATTTTCTCAGTGACTTTTATTTTTTTCTTCTTCATCTGGGATTCCTGTAACTCAAATGTTGATGTATTTAATATTGTCCCAAAGGTCTCTGAGGTTATCCTCAATTCTTTACATTCTTTTTCTTTTATTCTGCTCTTGAGCAGTATAAATCTTGAGCAGATTTCCACCATTCTATCTTTCAGCTCATATATATGTTCTTCTGCCCCAGTTATTCTTCTATTGGTTCCTTCTAAAATATTTTTAATTTCAGTAACTGTGTTATTCACCTTTGTTTCCTTATTCTTTATTTCTTATATGTCCTTGGTGATTGTACTAATGGTGTTAATTGCTTCTTGCATCTTCTGCATTCTATTTTCAAGTCTTCAGAACATCTTTGTTATCACTATTTTGACTTCTCTTTCAGGTAGATTGCTTATTTCCTCTTTGTTTATTTAGTCTTGTGAGTTTCTATCTTGTTCTTTCATTTGTGTGGTATTTCTATCTTTTAATTTTTCATTTTTTAACTTGCTCTGCTTGAGATCTCTTTTTCCCAGGCGTTAGGTATTTATTCTTCTTTCTTCTGTTTTTTGCCTTTGGAGGGAAAGACTGATTAAGTGGTTTTTGTTGACTTCTTGTTAGGCGTTACTGGTGTCTATGTTCTAGTGGGAGGGGATCAAGCAGATCAAGTGGGTAATTACAGAAATAATGGGACATATACACATACTTTTGAAAACACATGCAGTTATAACCAAAGAATTCTAAAGAAATGAGTACAGGAGATTGAATTGGTGCACAAGGGAAACGAAAAGTGTTATCAACCAATTAAAACAGGGCTAGCTAATGCTCAGTCTGTAAAACTGAGCCTGAGCAGATTGCCAACTGGGAAATATAACAAAGAGAGCATAACAATTTAACTTATGTTTTGGAAAAAGAAAGAGTGAAAAAAATAAGGGAAAGAGAATGAAAAAGTAAAATAAGAGACGGGAGAGAAAAGACAAAAGGAAGGGTGGAAGAGAGGGTAAAAAATCAGTTCTAATGAGGTGGATGAAACTGAAGCTGATTATACAGAGTGAAGTAAGCCAGAAAGAAAAACACCAATACAGTATACTAACACATATATATGGAATTTAGAAAGATGGTAATGATAACCCTTTATGTGAGACAACAAAAGAGACACATGTATAGAATAGACTTTTGGACTCTGTGAGAGAGGGAGAGGGTGGGATGATTTGGGAGAATAGCATTGAAACATGTATAATATCATATAAGAAATGAATCACCAGTCTAGGTTCGATGCAGGATATAGTATGCTTGTGGCTGGTGCACTGTGATGACCCAGAGAGATGGTATGGGGAGGGAGGTGGGAGGGGGGTTTAGGATGGGGAACATGTGTACACCCGTGGTGGATTCATGTTGATGTATGTCAAAACCAGTACAGTATTTCAAAGTAAAAAAAATAAAAATTAAAATTAAATTAAAAAATGGGTAAATTAAAAAAAAATAGAAAAGCAAAGATAAATAGACATATATGAAAAAGATTTTTATATATTCAGGAATAGCTACAGCTGGTAAAGAACTATAAGAAAGGCAGTCTAATATGTCAAGAACAAAACAAGAAAAATCACCAAAAAGGATGTGAAAAAATCTTAAAACATATTTTTTAACATGAAAAATAAAGAGGAAAACTCCACAGCACTGAAAAAGGCTAATGTGAAGGTAGAAATATGTAGGGGAAATAAAGAGTGTGATTTCTAAGGAAAAAAAAATGTTCTCAAGGTCCTAGCTCTTCTTGCTTGCGAAGTCTGCCCTCATGGATGGGGCTGGATTAGTGTTCTATGAAGTTTACCTGGTTGGGGGAGCTTGTACCTGTGTTCTGCTTGATGGAGCTGAATTTCATCCCTCTGAATGGCAGTGCAGTGTCCAGTAGTAGATTTTGGGGTGTTTATGGGTTCAATATGTCTTTGAGCAGTCCTTCTGGCTTTGGCATTGTTTAGTTCAGTGCAGTCACTCAGTTGTGTCCAATTATTTGAGAACCCACGGACTGCAGCACACCAGGCTTCCCTGTTCATCACCAACTCCTGGAGCCTGCTCAAACTCATGTCCATAGAGTTGGTGATGCCATCCAACCATTTCATCATCTGTTGCCCCCTCTCCTCCTGCCTTCAGTCTTTGCCAGCATCAGGGCCTTTTCAAATGAGTCAGGTCTTCACATCAGGTGACCAAAGTATTGGAGTTTCAGCTTCAGCATTGGTCCTTCCAATGAATATTCAAAGTTGACTTTCTTTAGGACTGACTGGTTTGATATCCTTGCAGTCTAAGTGACTTAAGAGTCTTCTCCATCACAGTTCAAAAACATCAATTCTTCAGTGCTCAGCTTTCTTTATAGTCCACCTCTCACATCCATACATGACTACTAGAAAAAAAAACAAACTATAGTTTAAACTATTTGGACCTTTGTTGGCAAATAATGTATCTACTTCTTAATATGCTGTCTAGGTTTCTTATAGCTTTTCATCAAAGGAGGAAGCGTCTTTTAATTTCATGACTGCAGTCACCATCTGCAGTGATTTTAGAAGCCTGTCACTGTTTCCATTGCTTCCCCATCTATTTCCATGAAGTGATGGAACCCGATGCCATAATCATAGTTTTTTGATTGCCAGCTTTTTAAGCCAGCTTTTTCACTTTCCTCTTTCACTTTCATCAAGAGGCTCTTTAGTTCCTCTCTGCTTTCTGCCATAAGGGTGATGTCATCTGCATATCTGAGGTTATTGATATTTCTTCTGGTAATCTTGATTCCAGCTTGTGCTTTATCCAGCACAGCATTTCACATGATGTACTCAACATGTAAGTTAAATGAGCAGGATGACAATACACAGCCTTGACAAACTCCTTTCCAATTTGGAACCAGTCTGTTATTCCATGTCCGGTTCTAACTTTTGCTTCTTGGCAGTGTTCAACATGTCTATTTCTGGAGCTGGGTTGGGGTGGCCCTCTCAGCATATCTTCACTGCCACCAGTCCCCTACTTGTCCCTCGAATCATTGCCATGTTTCTGTTCCCCGGTACCACCCTGCAATGCAGGCCAAAGTTTGCTAGGTAGGGAGTTATGTGAATCTTTTCTTGGCTTCCTGGCCCTGAACTCTGCATTGTGGAGACTTATGTGGGCTTCCCTCAGCCATTCCTGTATATCACAGGGCTTGCATGTTCTTCTTTTGGCTCCCTGGGCCCAACCTCTGAATAGCAAATGTTGTGTGTGCTGCTGAGGTTTGTATGCTGCCTCTCTCTCGGCACCCAGGGTCTGCACTCCACACTGCTTGGCTTTTGAATGCTTCTTTCAGTTCAGAGCCACAAGCCCTGAGGTGATTATGTGCTGAAAAGTACAGCTTTCTCTGTTTTCTAAGTCCCAGCTTTACCTGGCTTTCTGAGATTCCACAGCTCCCCATTGGGCCCCCTTGTGAGGGAGCTTCCCAGTGCATGGAAACTTCCTGGTTCATAACTCTCTCCCTCTCTCAGGGCATAAGCTCCCTTGCAGAAGTTCTCCCTCTTTTCCCTTTTTATGTCTCCATCCACTGTGTCCTAGAGATTGCTTTGTAGGAGTTGTTCTGTATCTTGATGAGTTTTTTATGTATTTGTGGGGAGGCTTGTTATCTCCCTATTTTACTCCTCCACTATCTTTCTGCCTCTGGAGAAGACTCTTGAGAGTCCCTTGGACAGTAAGATAAAACTAGTCAATTCTAAAGGAAACCAACCCTTAATATTCACGGGAAGAAGTGAGGCTGAAGCTGAGGGTCCAATACTTTGGCCACCTGATGTGAGAGCTGACTCATTGGAAAAGACCTTTATGCTGGGAAAGATTAAAGATAGCAGAAGGGGACGACAAAGGATGAGATGATTGGATGACATCATAGATGCAATGGACATTTTGAGCAAACTCCAGGAGATAGTAAAGGACAGGGAAGTCTGGCATGCTTCAGTCCATGGGGTTGCAAAGAGTCGTATATGACTGAATGACTGAACAACAACATTTTACCATAGATTGATGTGTTTATTTCTGAACTTCTACCTTGGTTCCATTGATCTATATTTCTGTTTTTAGGCCAGCACCGTACTCTGGTGAATTCTATAGCTTTTTATTATAGTCTGAATTTAAGGAGCCTGATTCCTCCAGCTCCACTTTTCTGTTTCATAATTGCTTTGGGTATTCAGAGTCTTTTGTGTTCCCATACAAATTTTATTATTAGTATTATTGCTCTAGTTTTGTGAATAATGCCAATAGTAATTTGACAGGGATTGCATTAAATCTGTAGATTGCTTTGTGTAGTATTGCCATTTTGATACCATTGAGTTGCCCAATCCAAGAACACTTTTTATGTTTCCATCTGTTTGTGTCTTCTTTGATTTCTTTCATCAGCATATTATAATTTTCAGAGTACAGGCTTTTTGCCATCTTAGGTAGGTTTATTGGTAGATACTTTATTCTTTTTGAGGTGATGTTAATGAGATTGTGTCCTTAATTTCTCTTTCTGATCTTTCATTGATAGTGTATAGAAATATAAAAGATTTCTGTACATTAATTTTGCATCCTGAAAATTTACCAAATTTTTTGATAAGCTATAGCAAGTTTCTGGTAGCGTCTTTAGGATTTGCTATGTATAATCCCATGCCATCTGCAAATAGTGATAGTTTTACTTCTTTACATCAAAAAATCTACAAATAATAATTGCTGAAGGGGATGTGGAGAAAAAGGAACCCTACTATAACGTTGGTAGGAATGTAAATTGGTACAGCCACTATGGAGAACATTATGGAAGTTCCTTTAAAAACTAAAAAATAAAAATATTATAGTGTATATATGTTAATAGTTATTCCTAGTCTCTTAATTCACACCTCCCCACAACCCCTTCCACTCTTTTTGCTTTGGTAACTGTAAACTTTTTCTGTATTTATAAAACTATTTTGGTTTTGGATTTTTTTTTAATTTCACATAAAACTGATATCATATATTTATCTTTGTCTGGTTTACTTCACTGAATATGAAAATTTCCAGGTTCATCCATGTTAAAGCAAATAGTATTGTTTCATTCTCATTCTGTTTTATGGCTGAGTAATACTTCAATGCATATATATATTTATACATGCATATGTGTGTGTGTGTGTGTGTGTGTGTGTGTGTGTGTGTGTAACATCTTTATCCATTAGTCTGTAGATGGGCATTTAGGTTGCTTCCACATCTTGGTTATGAGATGGGGAGGGAGGTGGGAGGAGGGCACAGGATAGGGAACTCATGTACCCCTATGGACTGATTCATGTCAATGTATGGCAAAAAACACTACAGTATTGTGAAGTCATTAGCCTCCAATTAAAATAAATAGATTAAAAAAAGAAAAAAAATCAGTTGCAGAAATATACATATATATGTATGTATGTGTATATATATATATATATATATATATATATATATATATATACATACTTCTGCAGTGAACATTGGGATAGATATACCTTTTCAAGTTATGTTTTTCTCCAGATATATGTCCAAAAATAGGGTTGAAGGATCATGTAGTGCAGTGAAGTGAAGTCGCTCTGTTGTGTCCAACTCTTTGCGACCCCATGGACTGTAGCCTACCAGGATCCTATGTCCATGGGATTTTCCAGGCAAGAGTACTGGAGTGGATTGCCATTTCCTTATCCAGGGGATCTTCCCAACCCAGAGATCAAACTCGGGTCTCCTGCATTGCTGGCAGATTCTTTACCAACTGAGCTACAAGGGAAGACCAACCATCACATTAAAAAGAAAAAAAACAAATATATCCAGGAATACAAATACATAGGGAGATAAAAGACCTATATCCTGAAATATAAAATGCTATTGAAAGAAAGTGAAGAAAACACAAACTGAAGGAAAGATATGCCATGTTGGTGGATTGGAAGAATCAATGTTATCAAAATTATTTTACTACCCAAGGCAATTTACCGATTGATTCAATGCAGCCCCTATGAAATTACCAATCACATTTTTCAAAGAACTAGAACAAAAAAAATCTTAAAACTTATATGGAGACATAGAAGACCCCAAATAGTCAAAACAATCTTGTGAAAGAAAAACAGAGTTGGAGGAGTCATTCTCCCTGATTTCAGAATATATAACAAAGCTCCAGTCATCAAAACCATATAATACTGGCACAAAAACAGAAATATGGGCCAATGGAACATGATAGAACACCCAGAATAAACTCATGCATCTATGACCAATTAATCTATGACAAAGTACTTAAAACTGCACAGTGTTGGAAAGACAGTATTTTTAACAAATAGTGCTGGGAAAATTGGACAGCTACATGTAAAAAAAAAAAGAAATTTGACCATTCTTTAACCCCATACACTAAAAAAAGGACAAAATGGATTAAAGACCTAAATGTGAGACCAAAGACTATAAACTCAAAGAGGGAAACATTAGCAGAACATTCTCTGGCATAGATCATATCAATATTTTTTTCAGTCTATCTCCCAGAGTAATGGAAATAAAAGCAAAAGTGAACAAATGGGACCTACTTAAACTCAAAAGTTTTTCACAGCAAAGAAAAAAACAAAATGAAATGACAACCCACAGATAGGGAGAAAATATCTGCAAATTATGTGATCAATAAGGAATTAGTCTCCAAAATTTAGAAACAGCTCATAATGCTTAACAGCATCAAAACAAACAACCCAATAAATACTGGCAAAAGTACTAAATAGATATTTGCCCAAAAAAGACAAACAGATTGCCAAACAGATGCACATGAAAAGATGTTCAACACTGCTACATATTAGATAAATGCAAATCAAGACTACAACGATCTATCAACTTATACCAGCCTGAATGACTAGAATCAAAAAATCTACAAACAATAAAAGCTGGAGAGGGTATGGAGAAAATGAACCCCCCTACACTGTTGCTGAGCAAATTTGTACAGCCACTATGGAGAACAGTATGAAGGTTTCTTATAAAACTTAAAAATAGAGCTATCATATTACCCTGCAGTCCCACTCCTGGGCATATATCTGGATAAAAACATGGTTCAAAAGGATACATATACCCCTATGTTCATTGCTGCACTGTTTACAATAGCCAAAGCATGGAAGCAACCTAAATGTACACTGACATAGGAATGGATAAAGAAGATGCAGCATATAAATATATATATATATATACACACACACACAAATATGCATATGCATATACATACATACAATGGAATATTACTTAGCTGTCAAAAAAATGAAATGATGGTATTTGCTGCCAAATGGATGGATCTAGTGATTAATTAATTACTGAGTGAATTAAGTCAGATAGAGAAGCAGAAACATCATATGATACCTTTATATGCAGAATCTAAAAGATATGATGCAGATTAAGTTATTTGCAAACCAAAATAGACACGAAGACTAAGAGAACAAATTTACGGCTGCCAGCAGGAAGAATGCAGGGAAGGAATTGTAGACAGTTTGGGGTGGACATGTATACACTGCTATATTTAAAATGTGTGAAGTCGCTCAGTTGTGTCCGACTCTCTGTGACCCCATGGACTGTATCCTACCAAGCTCCTCTGTCCATGGGATTTTCCAGGCAATAGTATTGGAGTGGATTGCCATTTCCTTCCCCAGGGGATCTTCCCGACCCAGGGATCGAACCTGGGTCTCCCGCATTGTAGCCAGATTCTTTACCATCTGAGCCACCAGGGATGGAAAACCAATAATGACCTACTGAACTCTGCTCAATTTTATGTGACAACCTGGGTAGGAAGGGAATGTGGGGAGAATGGATACATGTATATGCATGGCTGAGTCTCTTTGCTGTCTATTGAAATTATCATGACACTGGTAATCAGCTATACCCCAATGCAAAATAAAAAGTTTTAAAAAATTAAATATAGTAAAAAAAATTAAAAAAAATCTATTTGAGGAATACAAAGAAAAAAGAAGGAAGAGAATTAACAGAGTTTCAAAGACCTTTAGGACACCATTAAGTGTAATAAATATGCATAAAAGAAGTGCCAGAGAAGACAAAAAATGAATCAGAAAGAATACTTGCATAAGTAATATTTGAAAACTTCAAAAATTTGATGATAAACATTAATCTACACATACAAGAAACTCAATGTAGTACAAATAGTAACTCAAGTAATGAAACCTTAGGTAGACACATCAAAATCAAAATGAAAGTGATTTGAAAGTGATTACTTTCAAAATCACTGTTGAAAGTAAAAAACAGAGAATCTTGAGAGCATAAAGAGATAAGTAATTCATCACATACAAGGGCTCTTCAATAATATTAACAGTTGATTTCTAATTAGAAATAATGGAGGCCAGATAACATTCAAAGTACTGATAGGAAAAAAATGTGTCAATAAATAATTCCTTAGTAAAATTCTTCTGAAGGAAAAAATAAGAATTCTCAGATGACCAAAAAAAAAATGCTGGGAGAATTCATTGTTAGCAAATATGCCATGTAAGAAATACTAAGGAGAGTCTTCAAAGTTGAAATCGAAAGACACTAACCAATAAATCAAAGGATTCTTAAGAGAAAATATTGAAAATGTTGACACAATTGAGACTAGCCATGCAAGTATTACAAAAATAAATAAAATCTTAGAAATATCAATTTTTAAGAAAAAAACTATCCTACATTGTCAAAGAAAAAATATTTATTTCTATCAAGAGAAAAACACCATGATTCAAAAAGAATAAAAGTAATAATAATAGCTGACATTTAGTATGGGCTTATTGTGTTGAAGGATGGTAAAGAATCTACCTGTGATGCCGGAGTCTCAGGTTTGATCCCTAAGTAGAGAAGATCCCCTAGAGAAGGGAATGGCTACCTACTCCAGTATTATTGCCTGGAGAATTCCATGAACAGAATAGTCTGGTGGGCTACAGTCCATGAGGTTGCAAAGAATCAAACACGACTGAGTGACTAAGCACAGCACACATTGTGTAGCAGATGCTCTTCATAAATGCTATGAATGAATTACTTTAAATCTCACAGCATCTCTATGAGATTGGTGTGATTATTAAACCGTGTAACAAATCACAACTGAGGAAATGAAAACATGAGAAATTTTCCTTAGTCCTTGAGACTATCAAAATTTTAATCCAGTTTGACTGATTGCAAAACATGCTCTTAATCTCTGTGTTCTATAGTTTCTCAAAGTAAAAATATAAAAATTATATGATACCAAAAACCCAGAAATAATCATATTAACTTCAGAAAACTGATTTTGAAGGATAAAGCACTACATGGGTCTACAGGTAAATCCATAACAATGAAGTTGCAACTATAATAAACATATTGAGAAAATAATGGAATTAAAATATACAAAATAAAGTATTGAAACATGTATAATATCAAATAAGAAACGAATCGCTAGTCTATTTTCAATGCAAGATACAGGATGCTTGGGGCTGGTGCACTGGGATGACCCAGAGGGATGGTATGGGGAGGGAGGTGGGAGGGGAGTTCAGGATTGGGAACACGTGTACACCCGTGGCAGATTCATATTGATGTATGGCAAAATCAATACAATATTTTAAAGTAATTAGCCTTCAATTAAAATAAATAAATTTAAATTAAAAAATAAAAATAATGTGATCTTCATTGTTTTTTTATATATTTTTAATTATTTAGATTTGTAGTGGCCCAATACACAGTCAAATATATAAATATTCTAATGGTAAGTAAAAAAGGTGCATTTTGTTGTGTCAGGCAGCAGGGTTTCATATAGATCTATTAGACCAACTTTATTCATTTTATTTGGATTCTCTCCATCCTTGCTAAATTTTGTCAATTATTTTTCTAAATTTTTAGATTTTTGCTTATTCAGTTTTTGTTTATATATTTTAATGCTGTGTTATTTTATATACAATATCATAGCCATTAGAGATTCATTTTGAATTATACTTTTAATGGTATATTTCTCCTGTGTTGTTTAACATGTGTCAGTTCAGTTCAGTCGCTCAGTCGTGTCCGACTCTTTGCGACCCCATGAATCGCAGCACGCCAGGCCTCCCTGTCCATCACCAACTCCCGGAGCTCACTCAGACTCATGTCCAAGTCAGTGATGCCATCTAGCCATCTGATCCCCTGTCGTCCCCTTCTCCTCATGTAGATTCAATTCTGGTTGACATCAATATTATAACTACAAATTTGTTCATGTTGAATCCTATGCTTTTACTTTCATCTTTTTAAGTCAATGTTTTAGATCCCTTTTGTAACTTGGATTTAGGATTCTTTTCATATATTATCTCCTCAGGAGGGCCTTAATTAACCATCACCTATCTTCTCAACTGGCTCTATATTTTTTGACAGCACATATCACCATCTTAAGTTATATTGATTTATTTACTTGATTATTTTAATTTCATTCAGTAGAATATGAATCCCAGGGAAACAGAGATTTTATCTGTACTATTCACTACTGTATCCCTGGTGCTTCAAACACTATTCTGTTGATTTTAATAAATTTATATGATTAAGATTTGCTGATATGGAATTATCTTTTCTTAATTCTAATTATTTGTTATTATTGTTATTCATAGTTTAGCTTTTTAGCTTTTGCTGCATCATTTATTATTTGCTTTAAATATCTGTTTATATTCCTTATGATAATGAAGGATGTGCTTTTTTGTACCTGTATTTTCCTCCTAGAATTTTTCATCCAATTCCATAACTTTAAACACCATTGACACACTTACAACTACAAACGTTCATCTTCAGGCCCAAACTTTCCTCAGAACACCTGACTGCTTATTGCTTACACTGTATTTCCATATCCTCTGTTACAAACTTGTTCTTCCTCTCCAAAATACACCTTGAATGAAATCACTTCTAACTATCTCTACCACTAATACAGTTCTGATACATCTTTTGCATGGATGCATTTATAAATCCTTCAAATCTCACCTCATACCATTTCCTAGCCCAGGGCTTCTTGCAGGGTCTTGTTCAGGACATTTTAGTTAATGCCTCAGAGTATTTGCATGTGCTTTTATGTCTGTGTGGAAATCTGTGAATATCATATGGTAGCATTTTAAAAACATTGCAGAATAAATGAATTATTATAGTTATAATTTTATATTTTATTTTTGAACTTCTATCTCTAGATTTAAGCATCTATTAGATTTTTGCTGTTAAAAAATGAAAACAATAACACAATCACAACTCTTAAACTTTTGTAGTTTATCTCCCAATTTTTGTTTCCTTACAGTACTGAGTGTATATTTTCAAGTTTATAATACTTATACATTTTTCTGGAGCCATGATGTTACAGTTTTGCAGTTTGGGGTGGTTGGCCAAGGCCCTATTAGCCCACAGTTGTGGAGACAGACTTTCTTTGTGTCTTTTCCCAAATGGCTACCCACTCTTTTTGCAGTTATCTGTAGTATATGTTCATATTAAATATTTTATTGTTACAACCAATTAGCTCTGATTATTTAAGACATTCTGTTTTTTCTTTCCCATATTTCTCCCAGCTAGAGAGTCTGGGAAGGTTTTTAAAAAAAAAACTCTTGAGTCAGTATGGAAGTATGGAGGAGAGAGAGATAACTTGTACCTTTCACCCAGGAAACTCATTTGTTTGCTTTTAACCCTTTCCCTACAGATTGGAGTTATGAGTGACATTTTTCTAAATGCTTACCAACTTCTTCCAGTCAATATCAGCCTCAACTCCATCATCAAGACACTCCTTAAGCAATGTGAATAGAAGTTGTGTACGAGTTCCTAAAATCCCTGGTCTCCATATATTTGGACACTAATTTCCCTAGTGCATGGTAGGGTATTATGCCCCTTATTATTTTTTTATGGTGCTGAAGTATTTATTTTTTCATTTTAAAATTCATTTTTGTTCATATAATTTATTTTTTTGGATGAGTTTTTTTTTTTTTTTTTGTCATTTTGCTATAGCCTACCATCTTACCTAGAGGTCTTTATAAATTGAATATTTTAATGGCTTACTTTGATAGATGATGAATGGAAGGAAGCACAGACATATGGATGAAGGAGGAAGGAGAATAGATTGGAAGAGGAAAAGAGAAGAACAGAAATACTATTCAGAAGGCTGCTCTGATCATTCTGATCAAAGATAGTGAGAAATTTACTAGTGGTAAGGTAGGTGGAGAGAAGTGAATACATTGGGGAATATAATTTGAGATAGAACTGACCATATTGTAGACTGGATATGGAAATGAGAGAAGTGTCAAGGATAAAGTGAATCACAAAGTTTTGGACATGAGTAACTGGGTTGATGGACTTGTTGTATTTAGAAATAAGAAATGCAGGGAGGAGAGGTAGGTGTGGGTAGAATAAGAGAACAACTACAAGTTGATATCCAAGTGGAGCTCAGAACAAACATTTCAAGTGTAAGATAATTTTTGGAATCAGATGAGAGACAAATGGTATTTAAAGTCAGTGAAGTAAGTTAGTGGTCACATGGGATAGTATGGTCTCATATCTAGGGCCATATTTTGAGAAACATTAAATGAGAGGTTAGGTAATAACCCTGTTTGTTCCTCTCCAGCTGGTCTCTATCTTTGTGAAACTAGTTCCAGAGAGGGTGGGCCAGAGGGATGTGGCAATGATTTGAAGGCATTATTCTCTCACTGCTTGTGCAATATTAAGATTCTGACATAGGACTTGGTTTCCAGGTTACTACAGCTCAAAAACTGGAGGTAGGAGCTTTTATTCTCACATATAAGCAGCGTCTGCCAATTGCCAGATGTTGCTGGCAAAATTTAAAACCCTGAAAAGCTTGGAGTGAGTCTGAAAAGAGTTGCAGATGCTCAAAAGAGGTGAGACAGGTGAGCCTTCACAACATTTCCTAGTAAACTAATGTGATTCTGAAATGTCGTTAAATGAAGAAAAAGATAAAGGGCCCTCAAATCAATCAGCAGGGCCCAGAAAAATTTGAGAAGAGTTAGTTTATATAACCCCGATATCTTTAAACCATATAGCTAGACAATTAAATGATCTAAATAAATATACTGAATGCATATTTGGGGAACTAACCAAAGAGGTTGATAGGCCCTATTTCAAACTTAAGACTTTACAACAGAGTGTAATCCAGTTAACTGATGGCATTATCCAAGATGATCCAAATGAAGGCATGTCCTTGCAAGTTAGAAAATCAAAGAGGATGATTCAAAATATAGCTTTTCAATCACAGCAAGTATACTCTTCAAAATCTGTTAAAAGGTGTGGAAAACATGATTCCTGTGTACAGACATCATCTCTTACTATGCCTGCTCGTTACTGCCAAGATGATAGAGAAAGTTTAAAGATTTTTCCTGCTTCATATTCTGAAGGTGAAGAACAAAAGGGAGGGAAGGTTAAACAAAAGAAGAAGCACTTAATTATTCATATGAGCCAAAGGTCAACCGATAGAAGATAATATTACAGTGGAACATATCACAGATGCCTGTGGTAAGACCTCTCATTCATATGTAGATCAATCAGCTGAAAATTCATTTTGCACTTTCCCATTTAGTAAAATCAGTAAATTTCTAACAAGAACTGTAGGAAAGGTGTTATCCAGCCCTCTACAACAGCCAAAGTATGGAGCTGGCGATGTGAAAAATTCACATACCTATGTCAATTATGGAACTGGAATGGGAGAAAACTTGCGACCCCAAGCTTGAACTCATCCTAAAACAGAGGTGTTTGTGAGTCCCGCAGCACCCAATTCACCACCTCCACTACCACCTGATTGGTTAGCTGTATTAAGAGCTTCAAAGAGGACAAGTATTTCCTCAGTAATGCATTTCCTGACTCAACTTATACCAACTGTTTTCAGTGATCCAGCAGCATCACCACTTCCTGATTGCCTGCGGACCACTTTTGATACAGCTTTTCTAATTACACCACCTGAAACAGATTTCTCTCCTCCAACACCAGAACCTTTCCAATACTATGAACTGATACCAGATGATTTAGTCCCACAAAGTGAAGATCAGGAAATGCCTCCACCTTTATCTTCTCCAGTAACTTCACCTAGAATTCAATCGAGGGCTGCAGTTACAGATCTAAATGACTCTGCATCAGATATGCAATCACCAAGATCTTCAGTTCCATCAAGATTAATATCTTCACTTCCACCACTACCAATATATGTGGTTCTACCAACATTAAGATCTTCAATTACACCATTACCAAGATCTTCAACTCCACAAACAGTACAAAGTTCAATTCCACTATCATCAGTATCTTCGGATCCACAAACATCAGTATCTTTGATTCCATCATCAAAACCTTCAGTTGCCCAGTTACCAAGACGTTCAGTTGCCCAACCATCAGGATGTTTAGATACACAGTCATCAAGATCTTCAGTTGCACAACCAACAGGACATTTGACTACTCCACACCCAAGATCATCAAGTTTGAAGTAAACAAAATTGTCTGCTCTACAATCACTCTTTTCCTTTGTACAGTCACCATCTTCCATATCAAGCCCTTGGACTCTATCAGTGTCTCAATCTTCATCAACTCCAGTTTGTGCTGGCTTTAAGCAATCTTCGTTAACTCTACCAATGATCAATAAAGCAAGGATGGCCTTGATGGAAGCAATAAGAAAAGGTGTTCTGCTATGCAAAACTAAAGAGCAATGTGTACCCAAAGTCAAAATAGAGATTCCTAAAAATGAAGCAAGTCACATACTGATCCGTCATAAAGCTATGAGATATAGTTCTGGTATATCAGACAGTGAGACCGATTGGATGGAGGAAGAGTAAAAAGTAAATGCAACTAAAGTAAAAATAAATGTCTATTGGCCTATTCTGTTTAAGTCATTACTAATGTTTTACTTTTTAGAATTAAACAATACTCTTATTTTTTCCAAGAAAACGTTCAGCATATACTCCAACATAAATATTTTACAGTTTTCTTAATTTGCTCAAGTAAACTAAAACTACTGAGTATTAAACATAGAGAGTCTATATGTTGGGCCTTCCTTGATGGCTCAGCAGGTAAATAATCCACCTGCATTGCAGTAGAAACAGGAGATGAGAATTGGATTCCTGGGTCAGGAAGATCCCCTCGAGGAGGGCATGGCAACCTACTCCAGTATTTTTACCTGGAAAAACCCATAGACAGAGGATCCTGATGGGCTACAGTCCAAAGGGCTGCAAAGATTTGGATATGACTGAACTACTAAACACAAATGCACACAGTCCTTATGTTAGTTTTTTAGAAATATTTTTGAGGACAAATATTAAAATTCTGCACTTATCCAAGGATATATATTCTACTTCAAATAATTATTTTCCTAAATTTTAACAGTCTCTATCTCAATCACATGAATGTATTCAGTAAAGATATATAGTTTATAGTTCTAAATATACCTCAAAGAGCAGGAACAATCAACATTTCATTTCTTAGGTGACTTTATTATCTAGAAAAATTCACCTATACCAAGAGTTGAAGGTTTTCAAAATGAAATACTTAGAATTAATAACTTTGATCAAATAATATTAGAGTATGTTTTAGTAAATTATTTTAGAAAGTCAATTGAATTCATGGGTCTGGGTGAGTTTACTTAAGGAAAGAATATGAAAGAGAGAGCCAAGATCTGGGCTCTAAGAAATTCTAAAACTTAAAGGTATGGGAAAGGTGAAGAGTCCACAGACAAGACTGAAGCCAAATAATCATATAGATAGGAGATGAATAAATAATCTGGGAAGTAGGACAATGTCAAGAAATCCAGAGAATGAATATGTCAAGATAGGAAAATTCAATTATATAAATGCTGCAGAAAAGATAAGATAATATGAGGACTGAAAAATACCCATTGGCTTTAAATCACCGTATTGTACACCAAAAACTAATACAATATTGTAAATTGATTATATTTTAATAAGAAAAAAAAAACAGTAGATAGCCAAAGCAATCTTCAAAAACTCTTATCAAGTTGCAGGCATCACATTTTCTGATTTAAAGCCATATTACAAAGCCATCAAAATGGCTTCCCTGGTAGCTCAGATGATAAAGAATCTGCTGTAATGCAGGAGATTTGGGTTCAGTCCCTGGGCTGAGAAGATCCCCTGGAGAAGGGAGGGAATGGCTATCCACTCCAGTATTCTTGCCGGGAGAATACCATGGATAGAGGGGCTTGGCGGGTTACAGTCCATAAGGTCGCAAAGAGTAGGACACGCCACAGTGACTCATGCTTTCAGATTCTTTCATAGTAATCAAAACAGTGTTGTATGGCCAAAACTTCCAGAACTATGTTGAATAGTAGCAGTGAAAGTGGGCACCCTTGTCTTGTTCCTGATTTTAGGGGAAATGCTTTCAATTTTTCACCATTGAGGATAATGTTTGCTGTGGGTTTGTCATATATAGCTTTTATTATGTTGAGGTATGTTCCTTCTATTCCTGCTTTCTGGAGAGTTTTTATCATAAATGGATGTTGAATTTTGTCAAAGGCCTCTGCATCTATTGAGATAATCATATGGCTTTTATTTTTCAGTTTGTTAATGTGGTCAATTACATTGATTGGTTTGCGGATATTGAAGAATCCTTGCATCCCTGGGATAAAGCCCACTTGGTCATGGTGTATGATCTTTTTAATGTGTTTTGTTGGATTCTGATTACTAGAATTTTGTTGAGGATTTTAGTGCTGGGAAAACTGGTCAACCACTTGTAAAAGAATGAAACTAGATCATTTTCTAATACCACACACAAAAATAAACTCAAAATGGATTAAAGACCTAAATGTAAGACCAGAAACTATAAAACTTCTAGAGGAGAACATAGGCAAAACACTCTCTGACATAAATCACAGCAGGATCCTCTGTGATCCACCCCCCAGAACTTTGGAAAAATAAACAAATGGGATCTAATTAAAATTAAAAGCTTCTGCACAACAAAGGAAACTATAAGCAAGGTGAAAAGACAGCCTTCTGAATGGGAGAAAATAATAGCAAATGAAGCAACTGATAAACAACTAATCTCAAAAATATACAAGCAACTTATGCAGCTCAATTCCAGAAAAATGAGTGACCCAATCAAAAAATGGGCCAAAGAACTAAATAGACATTTCTCCAAAGAAGACATACAGACGGCTAACAAACACATGAAAAGATGCTCAACATCACTCATTATTAGAGAAATGCAAATCAAAACCACAATGAGGTACCACTTCACACCAGTCAGAATGTCTGCGATCCAAAAGTCTGCAAGCAATAAATGCTGGAGAGGGTGTGGAGAAAAGGGAACACTCCTACACTGTTGGCGGGAATGCAAACTAGTACAGCCACTATTGAGAACAGTGTGGAGATTCCTTAAAAAATTGCAAATAGAACTACCTTATGACCCAGCAATCCCACTGCTGGGCATACACACTGAGGAAACCAGAATTGAAAGAGACACATGGACCCCAATGTTCATCGCAGCACTGTTAACAATAGCCAGGACATGGAAGCAACCTAGATGTCCATCAGCAGATGAATGAATACGAAAGCAGTGGTACATATACACAATGGAGTATTACTCAGCCATTAAAAAGAATACATTTGAATCAGTTTTAATGAGATGGATGAAACTGGAGCCTAATATAAAGAGTGAAGTAAGCCAGAAAGAAAAACACCAACATAGTATATTAACACATATATACGGAATTTAGAAAAATGGCAATGATGAGCCTGTATGCAAGACAGCAAAAGAGACACAGATGTGTAGAGAGGACTTTTGGACTCAGAGGGAGAGGGAGAGGGTGGGATGATTTGGAAGAATGACATTGAAACATGTATACTATCATGTAAGAAATGAATCGCCAGTCTATGTCCAATGCAGGATACAGGATGCTTGGGGCTGGTGCACGGGGATGACCCAGAGAGATGTTATGGGGAGGGAGGTGGGAGGGGGGTTCATGTTTGGGAACACATGTAAGAATTAAAGATTTTAAAATTAGAAAAATAAAATAAAATAAAATAAAATAAAAAAAAAAGAAAAAAGAAAAGTAAAAATTGCCATCCAAGAGTACCTTAATTGTTAAGTTAACCTTCAGATATGAAAAACAAGAGTTTCCTAGGTAAACAAAAGATGAGAAAGTTCACCCTCACTAGACGTGTCTTGCAAGAAATGCTGAAAGGATTTCTTCAAGCTGAAACGAAAGCACACTAATCAATGACATAATAACATACAAAAGTATACACACACTGGTGAAGGTGAAAAATAGATTTAGAAAGCAGTAACTAGACATTATTAATAGTTGATGTGTTTATCACTTAATTATATTATAAAACATAACACTAGTGTAGCTACTACTAGTTAACAAATACACAACATATAAAGAGACAAATTATAGCATCAATAATATGAAAGAAGGAGCAAAATGGCAGAGATTTTTAAAGTATTTGAAGATGACTTGCTACAGGCCTAAAAAGGACTGTTTTATCTATTACATGTTTTGGATGATTCACAAGGAAACCACAGGAAAAAACCCTAGAGTATACCCACAAATAAAAGAGGAAAGGAGAAACAGAGTGTACTACTAAAAACATTAACCAACTTATGAAAGAAGACAGAGACAAAGGGAGAAGGAAACAAAACAACCAGAAAGAAATTAATAAGATGGCATTACTATACACTTTCATACCAATATTACAATAAGTTTAAAAGGATTGAATTCACCAACAAAAAGCCACAAAGTGGCAGAATTCATGGAAAAAAAAACTACTCTATGCTGCCTATGAAACACCCATATCAATTTCAGAATAGACTTTGACAAAGGGAAGTGATGGAAAATGATATTCCATACAAGTGAAAACAAAGAGAAAATATGGTAGGTATCCTTATATCAAAGAGAATAGACTTTAAGCCAAACAGTAATGAGATAAGGAAGGTAACTATATAGTGATAAAAGATTAACCTATCAAGGAGATATAAATCATAAATATATACCCACCTATCATTAGAGCAACTAAACATATTAAGCAAATACTAAGAGATCTGCAGGGAGAAATAGAGAATAATAGAATACTAGTAGAAATTTTCAATTCTCAACTTTCAACAATGAAAAGATTATTCAGGCAGAAAATCAACAAGAAAATGATGGACTTGAAAAATAGAGCAGACCAAATGGACCTAACAGTCTTTCCATTCAACAGAAGCAGAATACATATTCTTTTCAAGTACACACAGAATATTCCTGAGGATATATCATATGATGCAGCACAAAACAAGTCAGCAAATTTAAGAAAATTGAAACCATATCAAATATCTTTTCAGACCACAATGTATAAAACTAGAAATCAACAAGAAGAGGAAGGTTAGAAAATCTACAAATATGTGGAAACTAAGCAACACACTTTTGAATGTGAATGGGTAACAAAATAAATCAAAAGGGAAATCAAAAAATATTTTGAAAAAAATTAAAAAAGAAGCCAACCTATGAAAATCTTGTGGGACACTGTTAAGACATACAAATGGCCATCAGATACATCAAAGGTGCTCAAAATCACTAATCATCAGGAAAATGCAATTAAACCATAATGATATATCATCTCATACATGTTAGAATGACCATTATATAAAAGACAAGACAACATATATTGGTGAAGGGAACTTTTGTGCACTGTTGGAGGCATTGTATGTGGGTACTGCCACTATGGAAAACAGTGTGATGATTCCTCAAAAAATTAATAACACAATTCCTGTATAATCTAGCAATTCCAATTCTGGGTAAATAGCTAGGTGAAGTGAAGTCACTCAGTCGTATCCGACTCTTTGCGACCCCGTGGACTGTATGTAGCCTACTAGGCTCCTCCATCTGCGGGATTTTCGAGCTAGGTGAAATGAAATAATTATCTCAAAGTGGTACTTGTATTGCTAAGTTCATAGCAGTGTTATTCACAATAGTAAAGGTATAGAAACAACCTAGTGTGTCTGTCAGTGGTTGAATAGGTATATACAATGGAATATTATTCAAACTTAAAAGGAGGGCAATCCTGTCATTTGCAATGACTTGGATGAATCTGAGCACATTATGCTAAGTGAAATAAGCCAGACAGGGAAAAACAAATACTGCATGATATCACCTATATGTGGAATCTAAAATTAAAAAGTTGAATTTATAGATACAGAGAGTGGAAAAGTGGTTGCTAGGATCTAAGGAGTGGGAGAAATAGAGATAAGTTGGTAAATGCAATTAAATTTTCATTTATAAAATGAATGAGGTATGAGGACCTAACGTCTAATCTGATGACTATAACCCTTATGGCAGAAAGTGAAGGTGAACTAAAAAGCCTCTTGATGAAAGTGAAAGAGGAGAGCGAAAAAGTTGGCTTAAAGCTCAACATTCAGAAAACGACGATCATGGCATCTGGTCCCATCACTTCATGGGAAATAGATGGGGAAACAGTGGAAACAGTGTCAGATTTTTTTTTTGGGATGGGGGCTCCAAAATCACTGCAGATGGTGATTGCAGCCATGAAATTAAAGATGCTTACTCTTTGGAAGAAAAGTTATGACCAACCTAGATAGCATATTGAAAAGCAGAGACATTACTTTGCCAACAAAGGTCCATCTAGTCAAGGCTATGGTTTTTCCTGTGGTTATGTATGGATGTGAGAGTTGGACTGTGAAGAAAGCTGAGCACTGAAGAATTGATGCTTTTGAACTGTGGTGTTGGAGAAAACTCCTGAGAGTCCCTTGGACTGCAAGCAGATCCAACCAGTCCATTCTAAAGGAGATCAGCCCTGGGAGTTCTTTGGAATTAATGATGCTGAAGCTGAAATTCCAGTACTTTGGCCACCTCATGCAAAGAGTTGATTCATTGGAAAAGATTCTGATGCTGGGAGGGATTGGGGGCAGGAGGAAAAGGGGACAACCGAGGATGAGATGGCTGGATGGCATCACGGACTCGATGGACGTGAGTCTGAGTGAACTCTGGGAGTTGGCGATGGACAGGGAGGCCTAGCGTGCTGCAATTCATGGGGTCGTGAAAAGTCGCACAAGACTGAGTGACTGAACTGAACTGATAACTGATAACACTATATTGTATAGTTGAAAGGTGCTAAGAGAGTGGAACCTAAATGTCACAGAAATTTAAACATATAAGTTAATAAGTGTGTTAATTAGCTTGATAGGAAGAATCCTTTCACCATGTATATCAAACCATCATTCTGCATGCTTTAAATATCTTGAAATTTGATTTAGTTTCAGTAAAGATGGGGAAAAATAAAGAATTTTGAAAAATACAAAAGGAACACATACTTTCGGTAAATAATATTCTTTATTTTTTCCTCCATCTTTACTGAAACTAAATCAAATTTCAAGATATTCAAAGCATGCGGAATGATGGTTTGATATACATATACATGGTGAAAGGATGAGGTGGATGAAACTGGAGCCAATTATACAGAGTGAAGTAAGCCAGAAAGAAAAACACCAATACAGTATACTAACACATATAAAGATGGTAATGATAACCCTGTATGCGAGACAGCAAAAGAGATACATGTATAGAACAGACTTTTGGACTCTGTGGGAGAGGGAGACGGTGGGATGATTTGGGAGAATGACACTGAAACATGTATACTATCATGTAAGAAATGAATCGTCAGTCTAGGTTCGATACAGGATATAGGATGCTTGAGGCTGGTGCACTGGGATGACCCAGAGAGATGATATGCGGAGGGTGGTGGGAGGGGGGTTCATGTTTGGGAACTAATGTACACCTGTGGTGGATTCATGTCAGTGTATGGCAAAACCAATACAGTTTTGTAAAGTAAAATAATAATAATAATAAATAAAAATGAATATAAATTAGTACAGCTATTATGGAAAACAATATGGAGGGTCCTCAAAAAATAAAATAAATAAAACTACCATGTGATACAGGATCTCCAATTCTCGGTATATATCCAAAGGAAATAAAATCTGTATCTTTAAGAGATATCTGCATTCTTTTGTTGATTACAGCATTATTCACAATAGCCAACTTATGGAATCAACCTAAGTCTCCATGGACAAATGAATGCATAAAGAAAATGTGATATCTATATGGATCACATTGTGTCCTAGTATATAAGTTTCTCCTAACTATCAATATATATACATACACACACACACACACACACACACACATATATATATATAGAGAGAAATGTTATCCAGTCTTTAAAATAAGGAAATTCTGCTATTGCAACAACCTGAATGAACCTGGAAGACATTATCATAAGTGAAACAAGGCACACTCAGAAAGAAATTTTGGCATAATCTTATTTATGTACAGAATCTAAAAAAATCAAGCTTAGAAAACCAGGAAATAAAATGGTGGTTACCAGGTACTGAAGGGTTGGGAAATGGGGGAATATTATTCTTAAGGTACATTCAGTTATGCCAATTGAGTAAGTTCTAGAGATCTAAAGTACAGCATCTAAAGTACAGTATAGGTAACTATAGTTAATACACTGTATTGTATGCCTGAAATTTGCTTACTAAATAGATCTTATGTCTTCTTCCCACACACACAAGGAAGTTTGTGAGATGATGGATATATTGATTAGCTTGATTGTGGTAATCAATCACTATGTATACATATATAAAACTATCACATTGTACATCTTAAATATATAAAATTTTAATTTGTTAGTTATACTTCAATAAAGTTGGAAAAATTTTAAAGCACACACCAAGAAAAGAGAAAAAATAAGAATTAAGTATTTAATTACTTATGGCAATATATTGGGTTGGCCAAAAGTTCATTTGGGTTTTCAGTAGGCTAGTACAGAAATATCTGAATGAATGTTTTGGCCAACCCAATATAAGCATAAAGCTAAAGTTGGAGGAAATGCCAACTACCCATTTTCCGTTTTACCCATCGAATAACCTACTGGTAAGTGTTAGTGGTATCAGCACAGATGTGGAGCTTGTGTCAAAATTGAGGGAGACTCAAACAGAAGACCTCCACATTTATATTGTCCTTGAAGTTGGAGGCAAGGGCAAGGGTGAAAGCATAAGAATAGGAGTAGGGTGAATCAGAGTGGATAAAAGTAACTTCAAGGTTTCCTTGATAAGGAGGTCTCAGCAGAAGGTCTGAACAGAATGTGATCCCATGAGCTCAGATAAAAGTGATAGGAATGAGGTTGCCCATGGTAGGCATGTAAATCTGTGAAAGAGCATGACAAGTCAGAGGGCCTGAAACCTTGACTGCAATACTCCTCAGATAGTACAAAATACTGTCTCTGCACCAAGTCTGGCATAAAGAAAGCAACTTTTCTCATGAAACTTTTCAGGAAAAGCCTTTTTAAAGGGAATTATAATTCCCTGTAGTTAAGCCTGAAAATGGCAAGTAATTTTTATTTGTAATATTTATGGTCATTTTATTTTATTGTGGAAAACACAAGATCTACTTTTTAACAAATTTTAAATGTACATTATTGATTTTTAAATTTTTTATTGAAATATAGTTGATTTAAGATGTGTTACTTTCAGGTGTACAACAAAGTGAATCAGTTATACATACATATTTACTTTTAAAAATATTCTTTTCCTTTATAGACCATTACTCAGAGTTCCCTGTACTATACGGCAGGTCCTTATTAGTTCTCTATTCTATATATGGTACTGTGTATATGTCAATCCCCATCTCCCAATTTATCCCTCCCCTGCTTATGCCTTGGTAACCATAAGTATGTTTTCCACATCTGGGATTCTATTTCTATTTTGTAAATAAGTTCATTTGTACCTTTTTAAAGATTTCATATATAAGTGACATAATTGTCTTTTTCTGTCTGACTTACTTCACTCAGTATGACAATCTCTAGGTCCATCCACGTTGTTGCAAATAGTATTATTTCATTCTTTTTTATGACCAAGTGATATTATATTGTATATATGTGCCATATCTTCTTTATATGTTCCTCTGTTGATGGATATTTAGGTTGCTTCCATATCTTGGCTATCATAAATAGTACTGCAATGAACACTATGGGATGCATGTATCTTTTGGAATCATGGATTTCTTCCTGTATATGGCCAGGACTGGGATTGCTGGGTCATATCAGAGTTTTGGTTTTAGTTTAAGTAACCTCCATACTGTTCTCAATAGTAGCTGTACTAACTTACATTCTCACCAACAGTGAAGGAGTGTTCCCCTTTCTCCACATCCTCTGCAGCACTTATTGTTTGTAGACTTTCTGATGATGGCCATTCTGACCATGAGGTGATGGCTCACTGTAGTTTTTGTTTTAATTTCTTTAATAATTAGTTGGATGGCATCACTGACTCTATGAACATGAGTTTGAGCAAGCTCTGGGAGATGGTGAAGGACAGGGAATCCTGACATGCTGCTGTCCATGGGGTCACAAACAGAAGGACATGACTGAGCAACAAAAATAATTAGTGATGCTGAGCATTTGTGGATGTGCTTTTGGGCCATCTGTGTGTCTTCTTTGGAGAAATGTTTATTTATAGCTTCTGCTCATTTTTTGATTTTATTTTTTTTTAATATTGAGCTCCCTGAGCTGTCTACATATTTTGGAGATAATTCCCTTGTTGGTTGCTTCATTTGCAAATAATTTCTCCCATTCTAGGGGTTGCCTTTTTGTTTTGTTTATAGGTTTTTTATTTTTATATTTTACTGTAAAAGCCCTGTTAGGTTTAATTAGATTCCATTTGTTTATTTTTATATTATGTATTTTATTAATTTTTATTGTGGCATAGTTGCTTTACAATGTTGTGTTTCTGCTGCACAGCAAAGTAAATCACTTATATGTATACACGTATCTCCTCTTTTTTGGTTTAGTCTGCCCATTTAGGTCAACACAGAGCATTGAGTAGAGTTCCCTGTGCTATGGTAGGCTCTCATTAATTATCAATTTTTTAAATAGTAGTGCATAATTTCATTACTCTAGGAGGTGGAACAAAAAGGATCTTGTAGCAATTTATGTCAAAATATGTTATGCCTATACTTTCCTCTAAGATCTTTTATAGTATCTGGCTTTACATTTAGGTCTTTACTTTTTTTTTTTTTTTGAGTTTATTTTATTTAAAAATACTTTATTCTATTTTTTAAATTATTTTTTGGTTGTGCTGGGTCTTTGTTGCTGCACATAGGCTTTCTCTTGTTGAGGTGAGCAGGGGATACTCTCTAGTTGCAGTGTATGGGCTTCTCATTGTAGTGGCTCTCTTGTGCAGAGCATGTATTCTAAGGTGCTTGGAATTCAATATTTGCAACATGCTAGCTTAGTTGAATCTTAGCTTAGTAGAATCTTCTCGGATCAGGAGTGGATCCCCATGTTCCTTGCATTGGCAGATGGACTCCTAGCAACTAGCTTCAAGGGAAGTCTGAGTTTATTTGTGTGATGGAGTGTTTCAGTTTCATTTTTTATATGTAGCTGTCAGCTATCTCAGAACCACTTATTGAAGTGATTGTCTTTTCCCCATTGCATATTCTTGCCTCCTTTGTCATAGATTAGGTGACCATAGATGCATAGGTCTATCTCTGGACTATCTATCCTTTTTCATTAATCTATATTTCTGTTTTGTGTGACAGCATCACACTCTTTTGAGGACTATACCTTTGCAATATAGTCTGAAGTTTATATAGTCTGATTTCTCCAGCTTCATTTTTCTTCCTCAAGATTTCTCTGACTATTTGGGGTCTTTTTGTTTCCATATAATTGTAAAATATTTTGTTTTAATTCTGTGAAAATGGCCTAGGTAATCTGATAGAGATTGCACTGGATCAGTAGATTGCTTTGAGTAATATAGTCATTTTGACAATATTCATTCTTCAAATCCAAGATTATGGTATATCTTTCCATCCATTTGTCTTGTCCTTGATTAAATTCATCAGTATCTAATAGTTTTCTAGGTACAGGTCCTTTGCTTCCTTATGTACGTTTATTCCTAGGTTGTTGTTTTCTTTTAATTTTTTTCCTTTTTAAAAAATTATTTATTTTGATTGGAGGCTAATTACTTCATAATATTGTAGTGGTTTTTGCCATACATTGACATGAATCAGCCATGAGTGTACATATGTTCCCTATCCTGAACCCCTCTCTTACTTTCCTCCCATCCCATCCCTCAGGTTTGTCCCAGTGCACCAGCCCTGAGCTCCCTGTTTTATGCATTGAACCTGGACTAGTGATCTATTTCACATATGGTAATATACATGTTTCAAAGCTATTCTCTCAAATCATCCCACCCTCACCTTCTCCCACAGAGTCCAAAAGTCTGTTCTTTACATCTGTGTCTCTTTTGCTCTCTCACATATAGGGTCATCATTATCATCTTTCTAAATTCCATATATATATATATATATATATATATATATATATATATATATATATGTTAATATACTGTATTGGTGTTTTTCTTTTTGACTTACTTCACTGTGTATAATAGGTGTTTTATTCTTTTTATTTTAATGGTGAATGAGATTTTTCCTTAATTTCTCTTTCTGAACTTTCATTTTTAATATATAAAAATACAATATATTTTTCTGTATTAATTTTGCATCCTGCAATTTTATTTCCAATTGTCATATCTTCTTCTTGAATTGATCTTTTTGTCATTATGTAATGTCGTCCTTTGTCTCTTGCAATGGTCTCTATTTTAAAACCTATTTTGTCTGATATGAGTATTCCAAGTCCAGCTTTCTTTTGATTACCATTTCTGTGTAATATATATTTTCATCCTCTCACTTTCAGTCTCCATGAGTCCTAGATTTAAACTGTGTCTTTTCCCACCTTAGACCACGTGACACATACAGACTGAAAGTAAGGAGATGGGAGAAGCTATTCCATGCAAACAGAAAAGTAAAGAAAACTGGGAGAGCAATGTTCACATCAGACAAAATAGACTTTGAAATATAGACCGTTAAAAGAGAGAGAGAAGGACAGTATATAATGACCAAGGGTTCAAACTAAGAAGAAAGTATAACAATTATAAATAGATATACACTTAACATAGTAGCACCTCAATATATAAGGCAAATATGAACAACCAAAAAGGAAAAATCTACAGTAACACAATAATAGTGGGGGACACTAATACCACACTTTAATTAATGGACAGATCATCTGGATGAAAATTAATAAGGAACACAGGCCCTAAGTGACACTTTAGATGAGTTGGACTCAGTTGATATTTATAAAGCATTACATCCAAAAACAGCAGACTACATGTTCTTCTCAAGTGCACATGGGACATTCTCCTGGATTGAGCACATGCTGGGCAACAAGGTGAGCCTTGGTAAATTTAAGAAAATTGAAATAATATCCAGTATCTTTTCCGATTACAACTCTGTGAGATTAGAAATAAACATCGAGAAAAAATTCTAAAAAACAGAAACACATGGTGGCTCAACAATATGCTCCTAAACAAACATAGATCACTGAAGAAATCAAACAGGAAATTATATATATATATATATATATATATATATATATATATATATATATATATATATATATATATATATAAAGAAAATGAAAGCACAATCGTCCAAAAATTTATGGGATGCAGCAAAAGCAATTTTAAGAGGGAATTTTGTAGCAGTACAATCTTATGTCAAGAAAAAAGAAAAATCTCAAATAAACAACCTAACTTTACTTTCAAAACAACTAGAAAAAGAGGAACCAATGAAGCACAACATTAGTAGAAGTAAAAGAATCATAAATATCAGAGGAGAAATAAATGAAATAAAGACAAAGAAAACAATTACAAAAATTAATGAAACTAAAAGCTAGTTCTTTGAAAAGATAAACAGAATTGATAAACCTTTAGCCAACTCATCAAGAAAAAAGTGAGAATTCTCAAATCAATAGAAATGAAAAAGAAGTTACAACTGACATCACAGAAATAACAAGGATCATAGAAGACTACTATGAGCAACTGTATGCAAATAAAATGGATAACTTGGAAAAATTTACAAATTCTTAGAAATGTGCAGTCTCCCTAGACTGAACCAGGAAAAAAAAAAAAAAGATAATATGAGCTAGCTAATCAAAAGCACTGAAATGGAAACTATGATTCAAAATGAAAAAAAGCCCAAGGCCTGAATGAAAAACAACATCCAAGACCTGATGACTTTACATGAAAATTTTATCATACATTTACAGAAGAGTTCTGAAACTATTCCAAAAATTGCAGAAGAAAGAAAACTTCCAAACTCATTGTATGAGCCCACCATCACCCTGATAATAAAAGCACACGAAGATACCTCAAAAAAAGAAAATTGCAGGCCAAAATAACTGATGAACATAAATGAAAAACTCCTCAACAAAACACCAGCAGTCCATATATAACAATATATTTAAAAGTACATTTATCATGATCAAGTGGAATTCAAGAGTTGCAGCCCAGCGATGTAAGGGTTTTTTAACATCTACAAATCTATCAATGGAATACACCACATCAAAAAATTTAAAATAAAAACCATATGATCATTTCAATACCTGCAATTTTTTTTTTTTACCAAATTCAGCACCCATTCATGATAAAAACTCTCCTGAAAGAGGGCATAGAGGGAATATACCTCAACATAACAAAGGAGATATATGCAAACCTACAGTTAACATCATACTCAGTGATAAAAAGTTGAAAGCATTCCCTCTAAGGTCAGAAACAAGAAAAGGATATCCATGCTAGCCACTTTTATGCAGCATAACTTTGGAAGTCCTAGCTACAGCAATCACAGAAGTAAAGGAAATTCAAATTGTAAAAGAAGGATTTTTCACTGTTTGTAGATGACATGATCCTATACATAGAAAATCCTAAAGATGCTACGGGGAAACTACTAGGACTCATCAATGAATTTGATTTTTAAAAAGTTGTTGTTGGTCAGTCTTTAAGTCATGTCTGACACTTTGTGACCCCATGAACTGCAACACTCTAGGCTTCCCTGTCCTTGACCATCTCCCAGAGTTTGCTCAAACTCATGTCCATTGAGTCAGTGATGCCATCCAACCATATCATTCTCTGTTAACCCCTTCTCCTCCTGCCCTCAATTTTTCCCAGCATCAGGGTATTTTCCAATGAGTCGGATCTTCACATCAGGTGACCTAACTATTAGAGCTTCAGCTTCAGCATCAGTCCTTACAATAAATATTCAGGGTTGACTTCCTTTAGGATTTACTAGTTTGATCTTGCTGTCCAAGGAACTCTCAAGTGTCTTCTCCAGCACCACAGTTCGAAAGTTGTAGGCTACAAAATTAATACACATAAATTTGTTGCATTTCTATACACTAACAGCAAAAGATCAGAAAGAAATATTCAAGAAACAATTCAATTTATCACTGCATCAAGAAAATAAAATACCTATGAATATACCTACCTAAAGAGACAGAGGACTTGTAGTCTGAAAAGTATCAGATGTTAATGAAAGAAATCAAAGAAGCCATAAGCAGATGGAAAGATATACCATGTTCATGGATTGGAAGAATCAATATTGTCAAAATTACTATATTACCCAAGGCAATCTACAGATTCAATTCAATCCCTATCAAATTACAAATGGCATTTTTCATGGAATTAGAACACAAAATCTCAAAATTTATATGAAGACACAAAATGCCCTGAATATCCAAGGCACTCTTGAGAAAAAAATGGAGCTGGAGTTATCAGGATCCTCAACTTCAGAATATACTACAAAGCTATAACCATCCAAACAGTATGGTGCTGGCATAAAAATAGAAATACAGATTACTGGAACAGGATAGAAAACCCAGAAATAAGCCCATGCTTCTATGGTCAATTAGTCCATGACAAAGGGGGCAAAAGTACACAATGTTGGAAATATAGTCTTTTCAACAAATACTGCTGGGAAAACTGGAAAGCTACATGTTAAAAATGAAGCTGTTTTTTTATGGGGTTGAAGAATGATATAATTTAATTTTTAACACAAAATGGATTAAAAACCTAAATATGAGACCAAACACTACAAATCTCCTAGAGGAAAACAGGCAGAACACCCTATGACATAAATTGCATCAATATCTTTTTCAATCCATCTCCAACAGTAATATAAATAAAAACAAAACTAAGCAAATGAGACTTACTTAAGCTCAAAAGCTTTTGCACCATTTTTGGAAGGAAATGATATACAAAGAAAATGACAACCCACAGAATGAGAGAAAATATTTTCAAATATTGTTACTGTAAGGGATTAGTCTCCAAAGTTTACAAATAATGCATGATGCTTAACAGCATCAAAACAAAAGCCCAATAAAAAAATGGGCAGAAGAGCCAAATACACATTTCTCCAAAGACATACAAATGATGAATAGGCACATGAAAATAAGTTCAATGTTGCTAATTATTAGATAAATGTAAATAAAAAGTCGGCATCAGTGACTTGATGGACATGAGTTTGAGCAATATCTAGGAGTTGCTGATGGACAGGGAAGCCTGGCGTGCTGCAGTCCATGGGGTCGCAAAGATTCAGACACAACTGAGCAACTGAATTGACTGAACTGAAATCAAAACTGCAATGAGATATCACCTCACACCAGCCAGAATGGCTATCATCAAAAAATCCAAAGATAATAAATGCTGGAGAGAAGGGAACCCTCCTACACTGTTGCTGGGAATGCAAACTGGTACAGCTACTATGGAGAACAGTATGAAGTTTCCTTAAAAAAACAAAAGTAGAGCTACCATATGACTCTGCAATCCCACTCTTGAACATATATCCAGAGAAAAACATGATCCAAAAAGTTAAATTCACCCCAATATTCATTGTACCACTGTTCACAATAGTCAAAACAAGGAAGCAATCTAAATGTCTACAAACAGAGAAATTGGATAAAGAAGATGTAGTACATATAAACAATGGTATATTACTCAGCTGTTAAAAAGAATGAAATATTGCCACTTGCTGCAACATTGATGGACCTAGGTAGTGTCAAGTGCTTCTCAGGTGCCCTAGTAGTAAAACAAACAAACAAACACACAAACACAAACAAAAAAAACCTCCTGCAGGAGACAAGAGATGTGGGTTCAATCCCTGGGTCAGGAAGATACACTTAAGGAGGGAATGGCAACCCACTCCAGTATTTTTTCCTGGAAAATCCCTTGGACAGAGGAGCCTGACAGGCTATGGTCCATAAGGTCAGAAACAGTTGGACACGACTGAAGTGACTTAGCATGCACACAGTCACAGAGTATCATATTGAGTGAAGTCAGACAGAGAAGGAGGAATATGATACAATATCCCTTATATGTGCAATCTAAAAAGAAATGATACAGATGAACTGATAAGATAGAAACAGGTTCACAGAGAATGAGTTTATGGTTGCTGTGTGAAGGATGTAGGAAAGGGATAATTATGGAGTTGGGGGGTGGGACATGTACACACTGTTATATTTAAAATGGATAACCAATGAGGACCTAAATACTGTATAGCACATGGAATTCTGTTCAATGTTATGTCTTAGCCAGAATGGGAAGAGAGCTTGCAAGAGAATGTATAAATGGATATGTATGGCTGAGTCCCTTCACTGTTTGCCTACAATTATAACAACACTGTTTATCAATCAGGTATACCCCAATACAAAATAATAAAACGTTTTAAAAAATAAAATGGATCTCTTATAGAGATCATATATATGGATCTTGTTTTTGTATCCGTACACCCAGTCTATGTCTTTTGATTGGAGATTTTAATCCAGCTTCATTTACATAATTATTAATATAATTATTAATATGCATGTTTCTATTGCCATTTTCTTCACAGTTTTTTTGCTTTTATAGGTCTTTTTTCTTCCCTTCTTCATTTTTTCTCTTATCTTTTAGTTTCATGACCACATTTAATGCTGTGTTTGGGTTGCTTTTTTTTTGTGTGTGTGTGTATCTATTGTGTTTTTTTGGTTTGCATTTCCCATGCAGTTTTGATAAATATTGGTATATATTTACGTTAATATAAATGGGAGCTGCACTTAAGCTGATATCTTAATTTCCAATGTAATTTCCATTCCCTGCCACTGTACTCTCCTCTTCTCCCAGTTGCTGATATTTTTATAGATTCCCCCCAATCCTTTAAAAATATATTTATGTATTTATTTTGGCTGCATCAGGTCTTAGTTGTAGTATATGGGTTCTTTGTTGTAGTATGTAGGATCTTTTGTTTTGGTACATGGGTTCTTCATTGCAGTGCAAGTTTTTCTCTCTAACTGTGGCTCACGGGCTCCAGAACACATGGACTCTGTACTTGTGTGGTCTCTAGTTGTAGCACAAGAGCTCAGTATTTGGACTTAGTCACCCCACAGCATGTGGGGTCCTAGTTTTTTGAACAGGAATCAAACCTATAATCCCTGCATTGGAAGGTTGATTCCTACCCACTGGACCACAAGGGAAGTCCCCACAGTTGCTGATGTTGATATACTTTTGTATGGATGATTTCCTGCATTTATTGTATATTTGCCTTTACCAGAAAGCTTTCCCATTTGTGATATTTCTTATTTCTACTTGTGGACTCTTTCTTCCCTGCCTAGAGAAGTTCCTTTTGCATTTGTTGTAAAGCTGCTTTAGGAAGAAGGAGGAATATATTTCTGTATCTCCAGAAAGAGAAGTTTCTCAGTTGTGTCTGACTCTTTGTGACACTATGAAGCCTACCAGGCTCCTATGTTCATGGGATTTCCCAGGCAAGAGTACTGGAGTGGGTTGCCATTTCCTTCTCTAGGGGATATTTCTAACCCTGGGATCGAACCTGGGTCTCCCACATTGTAGACAGACACTTATCCATCTGACCCACCAGGGAAGTCCTGAATACTCATTGGAAGACTGATCCTGAAGCTGAAGCTCCCATATTTTGACCACCTGATGTGAAGAACTGACTCATTTGAAAAGACCCTCATGCTGGGAAAGATTAAAGGTAGGAGGAGAAGGGATGACAGAGGATGAGATGGTTGGATGGCATCACTGACTCAATGGACATGGATTTGGGTGGACTCTGGAAGTTGGTGATGGACAGGGAGGCCTGGCATGCTGTGATTCATGGGGTTGCATAGAGTCAGACACGACTGAGCAACTGAACTGTACTGAATTGAATGAAATAAATCAAAGACAATATAAACAGATGGAGAGATATTCCTTGTTCCTGGATAGGAAGAATCAATATTGTGAAAATGATTATACTACCAAATGCGATCTACAGATTCAATGTGATCCCTATCAAATTGCCAATGACATATCTCACAGAACTAGAACAAAAATTTCAACAATTCATATGGAATCACAAAAGACCCTGAGGAGCCAAAACAGTCTTGAGAAAGAAGAATGGAGCTGGAGGAATCAACCTTCCTGACTTCAGATTATACTACAAAGCTACAGTCACCAACACAGTATTGTATTGGCACAAAAACAGAGATATAGACCAATGGAACAAGACAGAAAGCCCGGAAATAAGCCCATGCACCTATGGGTACCTTATTTTTTGCAAATAAATCAAGAATATACAATGAGTCAAAGACAGCCTCTTCAATAAATGGCGTTGTGAAAACTTGACAGCTACATGTAAAAGAATGAAATTAGAACAATTCCTAAGGCAATGGCACCCCATTCCAGTACTCTTGCCTAGAAAACCCCACGGACGGAGGAGCCTGGTAGGCTGCAGTGGGATCGCGAAGAGTCAGACACGACTGAGAGACTTCACTTTCATTTTCACTTTCCTGCATCGGAGAAGGAAATGGCAACTCACTCCAGTGTACTTGCCTGGAGAATCCCAGGGACAGTGCAGCCTGGTGGGCTTCCATCTATGGGGTTGCACAGAGTCGGACACGACTGAGGCGACTTAGCAGCAACACCATACACAAAGATAAACTCTAAATGGATTAAAGGCCTGAATGTAAGAGCGGAAACTATAAAACACTTTGAGGAAATCATAGGCAGAATACTCGATGGCATAAATCAAAGTAAGATCTTCTATTATCCACCTCCCAGAGTAATGGAAATAAAAACAAAAGTAAACAAGTGAAACCTGATTAAACTTAAAAGTTTTTGCACATCAAAGGAAACTATAAGCAAGGTGAAAAGACAACCCTCAAAATGGGAGAAAATAATAACAAATGAAACAACTGACAAAGGATTGATTTCCAAAATGTACAAGTAGCTCATACAACTCAATACCAGAAAAGCAAACAACCCAATCAAAAAGTGGGAAACTCTCCAGAGAAGATATATAGATGGCTAACAAACCTATGAAAAGGTGCTCAACATTGCTCATTATTAGAGAAATGCAAGTCGAAACTGCAATGAGATATCACCTCACACTGGACACAATGACGATGATCAAAAAGTCTACAATGTCAATGTATGGCAAAACCAATACAGTACTGTAAAGTAAAATAAAGTAAAAATAAATATTAAAAAAAAGAGAGAATATATGTGAAAAGCAAACAACAAACCAAAATAATAATGATAATAATAAATAAATACTGGAGAGAGTGTGGGGAAAAGGGCACACTCTTGAACGCTTAGTGGGAATGTAAATTTATCCAGCCACTATGGAAGACAGTATGGAGATTCCTTAAAAATCTAGGAATAAAACTACCATATGACCCAGCAATCCCAACCCTAGGCATATATACCCTGAGGAAACCAAATTTGAAAAAGACACATGTATACCATTGTTCATTGCAGCACTATTTACAATAGTTATAACATGGAAGCAACCTAGCTGTCCATCAAAAGATGAATGGAAAAAGAAGTTGAGGAACACATACACAATGGAATATTACTCAGCCATACAAAGGAACACGTTTGAGTCAGTTCTGATAAGGTGGATGAACCTAGAACCTATTATACAGAGTGAAGTAAGTCAGAAAGAGAAAGATAAATATTGTATTCTAACACATATATCGGAAAAGGCAATGGCAATCCACTGCAGTACTCTTGCCTGGAAAATTCCATGGACGGAGGAGCCTGGTAGGCTGCAGTCCATGGGGTCACGAAGAGTTGTAAACTTACTGAGCGACTTAACTTTTACTTTCATGCATTGGAGAAGGAAATGGCAACCCACTCCAGTGTTCTTGCCTGGAGAATCCCAGGGATGAGGGAGCCTGGTGGGCTGCCATCTATGGGGTCACAAAGAGTCAGACATGACTGAAGCGACTTAGCAGCAGCAGCAGCAGCAACACATATATATGGAATCTAGAAAAGTGGCATTGAATAATTTATTTACAGGGCATCAATGGAGAAACAGACATAGAGAATAGACTTATAGACATAGGGAGAAATGAGGAGAGGGTGAGATGTATGGAAAGAGTAACATGGAAACATATTATCATATGTAAAATAGATAGCCATTGGAAATTTTCTGTATGGCTCAAGAAACTAAATCAGGGGCTCTGTAACAACCTAGAGGGGTAGGATGGGGAGGGTGATGGGAGGGAGGTTCAAAGGGGAGGGGATATATGTATACCTATGGCTGATTAATGTTGAGATTTGACAGAAAACAGCAAAATTATGTAAAGCAATTATCTTTCAATAAAAAATAAATTAAATTTTTAAAAAAGAAAAAAATTCAGGGTGGAGAGAGGCCTGCACTGGTAGCTGCCACCTCCCCACACTTCCCAGTCAAAAATGCACATAGGGCAGAGCATCTAGTATATATGGCAGATATGTGCTGAATGTCAGGTGAACTGGTACTGGGAGAAGATACAGTCTAGTTGTTCTGAGACAGTCAAATTGAGCTGGGGTGTGGTATAGGCTGAACCTCAGAGCTAATTATTAGCACATGCACGGTGGAGGCCTCTCCAGCTAAGATGAACTTTCTGAGTAGGCATACTATAAGTGAGGATGTGGTCTCTAAGCCCATTATTAATTGGCTCTTTCCTATTCCTCTCATACTACACTGCAGCTTGGAGGCAGTTCTGGGGCAAATAACTTCTCAGAGAAATGTACCACAGAAGAAGTTCCAGTCCTAGACAGCAGCCAAACCCCTTTGATTCCTACAGTCACAGCACCCAGGCCCCCAACACTAGCCTATTTCCAGTCACAACTTAGCACTAAGTCTGGGATGAATACAAGAGAGAAAGGAACACAAATTTTGCCTGCTTTGGTGTGGAACTGAATGTCTGCGTGGAAAATGCACCAGTATGCTGTGACTATGTGGGCGTCAACTCCGTTGGGACAAAGTATGCACCCAAGGGCAAATGAGGATTATTGACTCAGACATTCATGGATTCTACTCCAAAAACAAGGGAGTAGGACCAACTACTAAAAGGACTTGCAGATATAAATGCAAAGAGATGATCATACCCAAGTTCCAATGCAGGCTCTGGACATGACAAAACAAATCACATCCCCTACCAAGGGAATAATGACAAGCACATTCTGAGGAAAGATGTGGCTGGAATCTATACCTAAATCTTCCCTCACACCAAAAATACTGGTCTTCCATACTCTACAGAGGGATCATTTCAGTTCAGTTGCTCAGTTGTGTCCAACTCTTTGAGACCCCATGGACTGCAGCACACCATTCTTCCCTGTCCATCACCAACTCCCAGAGCTTGCTCAAACTCATATCCATCGAGTTGGTGATTCCACCCAACAATCTCATCCTGTCGTCCCCTACTCCTCCTGTCTTCAATCTCTCGCAGCATCAGGGTCTTTTCTGTGTGATGAGTCAGTTCTTTGCATCAGGTGGCCAAAATATTGGAGCTTCAACTTCAGCATCATTGCTTCCAATGAATATTCAGAACTGATTTCCTTTAGAATTGACTGGTTTGATCTCCATTGGTCCAAGGAACTCTCAAGAGTCTTCTCCAGCACCACAGTTCAAAAGCAACAGTTCTTCGGCACTCAGCCTTCTTTATGTCCCAACTCTCACATCCATACATGACTATTGGAAAAACAATAGTTTTGACTATAAGGATCTTTGTTGGCAAAGTGATGTCTCTGGTTTTATTTATTTTTATTTATTTGTTTTTAATATAAATTTATTTATTTTAATTGGAGGTTAATTAATTTGCAATATTGTATTGGTTTTGACATGCTGTCTAGGTTTGTCATAGCTTTTCATCCAAGGAGCAAGCATCTTTTAATTTTGTGGCTGCATTCAACATCCTCAGTGGTTTTGGAGCCAAAGAAAATAAAATCTGTCAGTTTCCACTTTCTGCCTATTTATTTTTATTTCTCATGATGTACTCTGCATAGAGGTTAAATTAAGCAGTGTGATAATATACAGCCCTGACATACTCTTTTCATAATTTTGAACCAGTCTTTTTTTCCATGTCCAGTTTTAATTGTTGCTTCTTGAAACCTGCATAGAGGTTTTCAGGAGACAGGTAAGGTGCTCTGGTATTCCTATCTCTTTAAGAATTTTCCTTTTTTTTTTTTTTTTTGATCCACACAGTCAAAAGCTATTAAACACATTCAAAGAAGCAGAAATAGATGTATTTATGGAATTCTTTTATGTTTTCTACGAATCAATGGATGTTGGCAGTTTGATCTCCTATTCCTCTGCCTTTTTGAAATTTGGGTTGTACATGTAGAAGTCCTTGATTCACATACTGTTGAAGCCTAGCTTGAAGGATTTTGAGCTTTCCCTTGATAGCACATGAAATAACCACAACTGTATGAAAGTTTGAACATTCTTTGGCATTGCTCTTCTTTTGGCTGGAATAAAAACTGATGTTTTCCAGTCCTGTGTCCACTGCTGAGTTTTCCAAATTACTGACATATTGCATGCAGCACTTTCACAGCATCATCTTTTAGGATCTGAAGTAACTCAGCTGGAATTCCATCACCTCCACTAGCTTGTTTTGTAGTGATGCTTCCTAATGCCAACTTGACTTCACACTACAAAATATCTGGCTCTAGGTGTGTGACCACACTGTCCTGGTTATCTGGTCACTTAAAACTTTTTTGTAAAGTTCTGTATGTTCTTGTCACCACTTCTTAATCTTTTCTGCTTCTGTTAAGTACTTGCCATTTTTGTCCTTTATTGTGTCTGTCTTTGTATGAAATGTTCCCTTGGTATCTCTAATTTTCTTGAAGATATCTCTAGTGTTTCCCTTTCTATTTGTTTCCTCTATTTCTTTGCATTGTCTCCTTAAGAAGGCCTCTTATGTCTCTTTGTTATTCTTTGGAACTCTGCATTCAGTTGGATATATCTTTCCCAGTCTTTTTTTTTTTTTTTTCTTTTTGCTTCTCTTCTTTTCTCAGCTATTTATAAAGCCTTCTCACAAAATCAATTTACCTTCTTGCATTTCTTTTTGTGGGGTGTGGTTTTGCTCACCGCCTCTTGTACAATATTACAAACCTGCATCCATAGTTCTTCAGGAACTCTGTCTACCAGATTTAACTATGTGAATCAATTTGTCATCTCTACTTTATAATCCTAAGGAATCTGATTTAGGTCATAACTGAATGGCTTAGTGCTTTTCTCTACTTTCTTCAATTTAAGCCTAAATTTTGCAATAAGGAACTGAAGATCTGAGCCACAATCAAATCCAGGTCTTTTTTTTTTTTTTTTGGCTGGTTGGTTGTTTGTTTGGTTTGTTTTGTTTTTTTGACTGTATAGAGCTTCTCCATCTTCAGGTGCAAAGAATATAGTATATCTGATTTTGGTATTGACCATCTCGTGATGTCCATGTGTAGAGTTGTCTCTTGTGTTGTTAGAAGAGGGTGTTTGCTATGACCCATGCATTCTCTTCACAAAACTCTGTTAGCCTTTGCTCTGCTTCATTTTGTTCTCCAAGGTCAAACTGGTCCATTACTCCAGGCATCCCTTGACTTCCTAGTTTTTCATTCCAATCCATTATGATGAATGACATCTTTTTTTGATGTTAGTTCTAGATCTTATAGATCTTCATAGAACCATTCAACTTCAGCTTCTTTCGCATTAGTAGTTGTGGCATAGACTTGGATTACTGTGATGTTGAATGGTTTGTCTTGGAAATGCAGAGATCCATCTGTCATTTTTGAGATTGCACCCAAGTACTGCACTTAGACTCTTTTGCTGACTATGAGAGCTACTCCATTTCTTCTAAGGGATTCTTGCCCACAGTAGTAGACATACTGCTCATGTGAATTAAATTTGCTCATTTCCATCCACTTTAGCTTTCTGATTTATAAGATTTTGATGTTCACTCTTGCCATCTCTTGCTTGACCATGTCCAATTTACCTTGATTCGTGGACCTAACATTTCAGATTCCTATGGAATATTGTTCTTTACAGCATCAAACTTTACTTTCACCACCAGACACATCCAAAACTGCACGTCTTTTCACTTTGTTTCAGCTTCTTCATTCTTTATGGAGTGATTTTTCCACTCTTTCTGGGTATTATATTGGACAGCTAATGCCCTAAGGGGCTCATTTTCCAGTGTCACATCTCTTTGCCTTTTCATAATGTTCATGGAGTTCTCAAAGCAAGAATATTGGAGTGGCTTGCCATTGCCTTCTTCAGTGGACCACGTTTAGTCAGAAATCTCCACCATGACCCATCCTGTAGGGTTGCCCTGCACAGCTTGGCTCATAGTTTCATTGAGTTACACAAGACTGTGATCCTTGTGATCATTTTGATTAGTATATATATGTACACATTTTTATTGAGATATGGTTGATTACTCTACTTATATTTAAACTCATTTTTCTTTGAGTTTAGTATACCTGGTAACTCTTTTGGGACGACTGGGCATGCATAGGTAAATGGAAAGAAAGGTGAAAAATATAACCTAGATATGAAAAAAATCATATATAGTGATCTGCACGGTCTTTTTCAATGAGTCAGCTCTTTGCATCAGGTGGACGAAGTGTTGGAGTTACTGCAACAGACCTTCCAATGAATATTCAGGATTGATTTTCTTTAGGATTGACTGGTTGGATCTCTTGCAGTCCAAGGGACTCTCAAGAGTCTTCTCTAACACCACAGTTCAAAAGCATCAATTCTTCAATGCTCAGCCTTCTTTTATGGTCCAACTCTCATATCCATACATAACTACTGGAAAAACTATAGTTTTGACTCTATGGACCTTTGTCAGTAGAGTGATATCTCCGTTTTTCATTATGCTGCTAAGTTTGTGATAACTTTCCTTTAAAGAAGCAAGATTCTTTTAATTTCATGACTGAAGTCACTATTTTCAGTGATTTTGAAGCTTAAGTAAATAATATCTGTCACTGCTTCCATGTTTCCCCCTTCTATTTGTCATGAAGTAACAGGATGGGGTGATGCCATGATCTTAGTTTTTGAATGTTGAATTTTAAGCTAACTTTTTTACTCTCTTCAATCACGTTCAAAAAATTGATGCTTTTGAACTGTGATGTTGGAGAAGACTCTTGAGAGCCTCTTGGAATGCAAGGAGATCAAGCCAGTCAATCCTAAAGGAAATCAACCCTGAATATTCACTGGAAAGACTGATGCTGAAGCTCAAACTCAAGCTGCAATACTTTGGCCACGTGAAGGAAAGACCTGACTCATTAGAAAAGAGCCTGAGCTGGGAAAGATTGAAGGCAGTAGGAAAAGGGGACAACAGAGGATGAGATGGTTGGATGGCATCACCAACTTAATGCACATGAATTTTAGCAAGCTCTGGGAGTTAGTGATGGACAAGGAAGCCTGGTGTGCTGCATTCCATGGGATAACAAAGAGTTGGACATGACTGAGTGACTTCATTTTCACTTTTCACTTTCATGCATTGGAGAAGCAAATGGCAACCCACTCCAATGTTCTTTCCAGGAGAATCCCAGGGATGGGGGAGCCTGGTGGGCTGCCATCTATGGGGGTCACACAGAGTTGGACATGACTGAAGCGACTTCACAGCAGCAGCAACAGCAGAGTGAATGAAGTGACTGATTGATCTGAACTAACTCAAAAAGAACCAGAAAGTCTCAACAAAACTAAGTTTTTAAAAAGTTCATAAAATTAATAAACAAAAACATTCCAACGGCCAACATAGCCTCTCCAGTGAATTCTGACAGTTAAATAATCAATACTAATCCTTTTCAAGTTTTATTAAACATTGGATAAGAGGGAATGCTTCCTAAATCATTTCACAAGACAAACATTATACTGATAATAGGTTACATAAAGAAATCTCAAGAAAAGGATATTACATGACACATCCTTTATAAATATATGTTTAAAATTCTTGACAAAATAATATGAAACATAATTGACATAGTATTAAAAATATTATTATGTAACCAAATGTGATTTATCTCAAGAATGCTGAGGTGGGTAAACATGAAAATAAATCAGTGTAATATGTCACATTAATTGAACAAAAAAGTGCACACGAATGTCCCAGTTGATGGGGAAAAAAGTACTTGATAAAATCCAACTGTTTCATGGTTAAAACTCTTATAATATTAAGAATAAAATAACATTTGTCAACATGAAAAAGAGTATTAATAAAAACTCCTCAGTTGACATTAAGCCAACTGTAAAAGCTGACTTTTCCCCCAATATCAGAAAGAAGATAAGGGTGCCCATATTTTGTACTGCTATTCAACATTGTCCTACTATTTTAGCTAGATTGTGGAACAAGAAAATAAATTAAAAGTATCCAAACTGAGAGGAAGAGGTAAAACAATCTCTATATAAAAAAGGCTTTATCCTGTATGTAGAAAAAATCATGAAAGTTACAAAAAAGCTACTAAAGTTAATGTACAAAATCAGCAGTTTCAGTATACGGGAACAATACAGAAAAAATCAATTTTGTTTTTGTACAACTGCAATGAGCAATCCAAAAATGAAATTAAGAAAGCAATTCTATTCACAATAGCATCAAAAAAAGTGTTAGAAAACAGGTGAAACCAATGAGGTGAATATCTCATATGCTGAAAATTATAAAACTTTATCAAACAAATAAAAGAAGACCTAAATAAATGACAAAAAATCATGTACTTTAATTAGAAGATATTATTATGATGACAGTACTACTCCAAGTGGACTAGACATTTAGTATTCTTACTATCAAAATTTCTATAAGCTTATCCTCAGAGATGGAAAAATCTACTTAGCTAATTCTCATGTAATTACAAGGTGTTTCAAATATCAAAATAAGTTTCAAAAATAAAAAGAAAAATCGCATTTGAAAATTTTGAATCTTATGGCAAGCTTACAGTAATTGAACATTTATGGTACTAACATAAGGACAGACATGGTTAAATTGAATAGAAAGTCCAGAATGAAACCCTGGTATATAGAGTCAATCTATTTTTCACAAACGTGCCAAAACCATTAAATATGGAAATAATAGTGTTTTCACTGAATGGTGCTAAAAAATAAATGAATATTAACGTGCAAAATAATTAAGTCAGACTCTTACACCATACGTAAAAATTACTCAAATTACAGTAAAAACAAATTAAACTTAAGAGCAAAAATGATAAAACTAGAAGAATCCACTGGGAAAACTCTTCATGTTATTGAATTTGGCAATAATTTTTATAAATATGCCAAATAAAACACAGAAAACAAACAAAAAAAGACATTAGGCTTTATTAATTGCAGACTATAGTGCATCAAATAATACTATCAGGAAAGAGTAATGAAAACTTGCACAGTATGAGAAAATATTTGCAAATATACAATTGATAAAGGATTAATATTCAAAATATGTTCAAAAGAAAACTAAAAATCAACAAGTTAAAAATAGACAAAAAGATTTGAATAAATGTTTATCCAAAGACAATATACAAATAGCTATCCAACACATGAAAGGATGTTTAACATCATTAGCTGTCAAGGAACACGAACCAAAACCACCACAATGCAATAACACTTCACATCTGCTAGGATGCCTATAATCAAAAAAAAAAAAAAAAAAAAAAGAAGAAGAAGAAGAAAAAAGAAAAGAAAAAACAGCTAATGAGTGTTGATGAGGGTGTGGAGAATTTGGAAACCTTGTGTACTGCTAGTGAAAGTGAAAAACGTTCAGATATTTTAGAAAACTTTTTGACAGTTTTAGATTAGGGACAACCCTGGGATTTCTTTGGAAGGAATGATGCTAAAGCTGAAACTCCAGTACTTTGGCCACCTCATGTGAAGAGTTGACTCATTGGAAAAGACTGATGCTGGGAGGGATTGGGGGCAGGAGGAGAAGGGTACGACAGAGGATGAGATGGCTGGATGGCATCACTGTCTCAATGGATGTGACTCTGGGTGAACTCCGGGAGTTGGTGATGGACAGGGAGGCCTGGCATGCTGCGATTCATGGGGTCACAAAGAGTCAGACACGACTGAGTGACTGAACTGAAGTGAAGCATAAAACTGCCATATTGTTGGAATCCTTTAATGGACTGCGACCTGGCAGTCTGGAGTCGATGATAAGAAAGTTAAAGAGATAGCCAGATAGAGGGATGGGGAGAGAGAGAGAGAGAGAAAGAAAGACAGACAAGGGGACCCAAACTCTGATGGAGCAAAGGTGCTTTAATGATTTTTCTGTGAGTATATATAGGCTGTGGTACAAGAAATTTCTTTCAACAATGATAAAGATCAGAAAACCAAATGTACAGCAACCATTACCAAGGGAACAAGGAATTAATGATGGTCACAAGGTCATGAGACAATCCATATCTCAAGAAAGGGGATTGAGACTAAGCAGTTTTGTCATAAAGATAATGTTTACTAAAGGAGACTCGAGCCTGTCTCACACAATGACCTCAGTTCCTGGGAGCAGTGTGCTGCTCCGCTGGAAAAGAAACAAAGGACTTGTGAGAAACAGCACATAGGAATCCTGTTAAAAACTCCCCGACACCATATGACCCAGTAATAGTCTACCCTTAGGTATATAAATTCAAAATATTTGAAAGCAAGGACTCAAACAGATACCTGTCCACCTTTGTTCAAATAGCAGCATTTTTCATGATAATCAAAGGTATAAACAACTCAAGTATTCATCAGCAGATAACTGACTTAACAAAACGTGGTATATAAAATGTTTTGTTAAATATATCAGACACAGAAATGCACATAGTATGTGAAATCACTTACATAAAGCATCTAAAATGACAAATTCATAGAGTTAGAAATAAAATAGTTTTCCAGGGCCTGGGGGGATGTGGAAAGTGTAAATTATCACTTATGGTTGATTAATTTTTATTGATAGTGTTAAAAGTATTTGTATATAGGAAGTAATGACGGTTACCTAACATTGTGAAATGTATTTAATGTTACTGAATTGTACACTTGCAAATAGTTATACTGGTAAATATTATGTTATATATTTTAACACAATAACAACTCAAAATAAAAAAGGAAGAAAAACCAGTGATACAAAACAGATGGAATAAGCACAAGAAAAGAAGGAAATAGATGTTTTTTGAATACATATGACCTAGGCATAATGCTAAGCATTGTCTTATAAATAATCTCATTGGTAATAAATAATCTCATTGAAAATGACATTGAGAGGTAGGCATTCTTTTTTTGATCTCTTTTTTAAAGAAAAAAAGAGCTTTTATTTATTTCCTAATTTTTAAACCATGCTGATTGGCATGTGGGATCTTAGTTACTCAACCAGTAAGAGTAGAATCTCTACTACCAGACCACAAAGAAAATTCCAATGTATTACATTTTTTAATGCAAAAATTAGAAAGCCAAGTTTCAATGATCTTAATAACTTAAAACTATCTGAGTTCACCAAATTGTCAATGCTATATGATTAGAATTAAAGTCCAAATAAATTGCCATACCAGTTTATGGTATCACATTTTTTTTCCTACTGAGAATGGAGTATTCTATTATATTCTGTGATCATAGTCTTAAATTCTGAGGAAAATCAAATTTTAAAGTTTCAAGGTCAGAACACCAACCCTCAGAAAAACTCACATGCCACATTATAAGTGGAGGGGGAAATCACCCACAGAAGGCAAAATATACATTTATACTGGCAATTTATGCTGACATTCAAATGTCATTGCCTTCATGTCATAGCCATTCAAAATTTCCTAATTTCAGTATAAATGAAGAAATACTCTCTCTCTCTCTCTCTCTCTCTCACACACACACACACACACACACACGTACAAGCACCTTAGAGGAAGACACAATTACATTTACACATATTATCTCAAAAATTCCCCCCAACAACAACAAAAAATGATCTATATTCTCCAAGTGGCTTCAAGGACTTTAAGGTGACCCAAGTATATTGTGCATTACCCTGGTACTTGCTTTGCAAATAAGTTTTAGTTATAGTATCCTGCCTCCTTATGAGACCTTTCTTGACTAACTCAGTTGAAAGTGATTGTTTTCACTGTAGAACTCACATAGTGCTTATCTTTTCCTATGTTATTTGGCATCTACTGCTTTGTAACTGAGCTCATTCTAGACATAGCTGCTGATCTCTTCAACCTGAATACAAGTACACAAAGCAAAAGATGAGAACATTTCTCATATATGTATGCTTCAGATGATCTTCCATGTAGTTGGATGAGAGACAGCATAGCTATTTCTTAGTTGACATAAATGTCCAACTTAAAGGTAGGCAACAAGAAAATATGGGTTTGAATTCTGGCTTTAAGTCTCCAAATACTGTAACATTTAGCAAGGTGCTTAGGCATTTTCAGCCTTAGTCACTCCAATAACAATATTGACCTGATGGAGTTCTTGTAAGTACTAAAAATGATCATTGATGGACAGTAGTACCTAATGAATTAAGATTAATAAAACTTTTATTTAAAGATGAATGAGTAAAGACACTTTTACAACAGTTTCCTCTTCTGAATGCATGGAATTAAAAAAATATGCCTGGTGAAACAGGAAATTTGGTAAAAACTCAAACCATAAATTACAAATTACCTAATAAATATGAAAATATCTAAAGTAGCATTCTGAGCACTGACATAGTAACCCATTCATCCATTCAAAAACATGTATTATTGTCTGCTTTGCCACCAAGAGTATGGTAGAAGCCAAGGATACAATGATGAGCAAGAAAATTGACCCAGTTGTTTTCTCAAGAAACATGCTTTCTTGGATATCTAAGAGGAAAGATAAAATGTTTCCTAGCTTAGATGTCAGCATCCTGAAGGTGATAGGATGCTTTTTATTTTTTAGTTGAGTAGTTATAGTTAGTATTACAAGTGGAGGCTTCCTTGGTGGTACAGTGATTAAGAATCTGCCATACAATGAGGATGTGGGTTCAATTCCTAGCTGGGGAACTAAAGTCTTACTAAGTTCATAGAGCAACTTAGTCCATGAGCTGCAACTACTGAGCCTGTGCACCACAACTGGAGAGTCATGTGCCACATCAAAATGTCTCACATTATACAACAGATATCCTGCCTGCTGCAACTAAGAACCAATGCAGATAAATACATAAATAAATATCTGTCCCTTAAAAAATAAAGATATGGGTAAGTGTTAAAGAATATTTGCAAACAATGACAAAAAGTAAAGGAGGAAAGAAGCATAAGACAATGAAAAGCATAAGAAGAACATACACTGTTAGAGAAGCTACCCTAGAACATGCAAGAATATTGACAAAGAGTTCTCTACACTATCTCTATCAATCTATCTATCTACAGTATAGGTATAGATAGCATAACATCCCTAAAAGGACTTATAAAGATTATCTGAAAATGAACGCGAAATAAAAACAAACTAGCAGAGTTCAAGAAATAAAGAGCAAAGCAAGATAATTAAAAACAGAAAACTATGCTTGAAAACAAAAGGATATGTTACATTGGCTCAGGAAAATTTTCTTAAATCATTTCTTTATTTTAAGTTTCAAAAATTTTCCTGTGCTAATGCAACATATCCTTTTGTTTTCAAGCATAGTTTTCTGTTTTTAATTCTCTTGCTTTGTTCTTTATTTTTTGAACTCTGCTAGTTTGTTTGTATTTCACTTTCATTTTCAGACAACCTTTATAAGTCCTTTAAGGGATGTTATGCTATCCATACCTATATTGTAGATAGATAGATTGATAGAAATTAGTATAGGATTTGTAGCCAAGATGGCAGAGTAGGAAGATCCTTAGCTCAGCTCCTCACATGGGCACCTCAGAATTACAACTATACTTTTGAACTGTGGTGTTGGAGAAGAATCTTGAGAGTCCCTTGGACAGAAAGGAGATCAAACCTGTCAATCCTAAAGGAAATCGGTCCTGAATATTCATTGAAAACTCTGATGCTGAAGCTCCAGTACTTTGGCCGTCTGATTCAAAGAACTGACTGCTTATAAAAGACCCAGATGCTGGGAAATATTAAAGATAGGAGAAGAGGATGACAGAGGATGAGATGGTTGGATGGCATCACTGACTCGATGGACATGAGTTTGAGCAAGCTCCAGGAGTTGGTGATGGACAGGGAAGCCTGGCATGCTGCAGTTCATGGGGTCACAAAGAGTCAGACATGACTGAGTGACTGAACTGACTGATAGAGCAGCTATGTATTTGAACAAACTGAAGACCAGCAGAAAATATTTTCCATAACTAAAAATACAAAGAAAGAATTGCAATGAAACAGATAAGAGGGTTAGAGGTGTGCCCCTGGGTATCTGACACACAAAAGAGAGGATAATATGATCACAGAGATTCTCTCCAAGGAGTGAGGGTTCAGAATCCAGCATCATACTCCACAGCCACAGGATCCTGTATCATAAAGAAGAGCACCCAGGATATCTGGCTTAGAAACAAAGAGAGGCTGTTGTATATGAAAGCCAAAGGTGTAAAAGGCAGAGACTCTACCTTTAAATGGCACATGCAAAATCTCACAGACTTCAAATCCCAGTGTAGAAGCATTAATTTGAAAGGAACCAGATCAAACCCACTAACTGACCTTGCATAGCCTCCTAAGCAGGCAGGAGGCAACAGGGATTCCCCCTGAAAACATAGATACTGGTAGTGGACATTTTGATGAACTTGTTCCACCCCAATGACACTGGTGCTGACAAGCAACAGTTTGGAGTCCTCCCCCAAACCTCTTTGTGTTTAGGGCTTATCTGGCCACCAAAATGCTGTTACCAGGACCAGAAACACTTGGGCTATGCAGCCAGCTATGACAGGATCCAACCTTGCCCACCAATGGAGTGACAGCAACCATAAAGATAAGGTCTAGCAGCAAATACGCCAAAGGCCAACCTTGACAACCAGGGCTCCAAGAGTAATTGAGCCCAGAGCAACAGATAGGCCCACATAGTGCATATAGGAAGCACCATCAGAGTATAAAATCCTGCTTATTTAGAGAGCAATGAGACACTGAACCTCAAAACAGAGTTGTGGAAATCATCCAAGTTGAAGGGAAATAAAGAAAAATAATAATAGTTAAGATAGTTTAAAAACGTTTGCAAAATCACTGTCTTCTAACCTTTTCATTATAGGGACCCTAAAAGGAAAAGAGAAAGAGTCAGAAAATTTACTTGAAGAAATAATGGCTAAAAACTTACAAAATCTATGAAAGGAAACAGATATTCACGTTCAGTAAGCAGATTCTCAAACAAGATGATCCCAAATAAGTCCGCCTCAAGACTTATCACAAGTAAAATGTCTAAATCTGAGGATAAAACTTATTAAAAAACATCAACAGAAAAGCAACTAGTTACAGATAAGAGATGTCCCATAAAATTATCAGCTGACTTTTCAAGAGAAGCATTGCAGGCCAGAAGGCAGTGGCACAGTATACTCAAAGTGATGAAAGGAGAAAATATACAATGAAAAATATTGTGCCCAACAAGACTATCATTCAGTTTTGAAGGAAAGATAGAGTTTTACCAATAAGCAAAAACTTAAAAAGTTTAGCAGAAATAAACAAGCTTAATAAAAAAAAATGTTATAGGATATCACTACAATGAAAAGATCAGAACTAGAAGCATGACAAGTATAAATTTTAAAAAAATGTCATTTGTAAAGGCAAATTTACAGTAAAGGTAGCCGTTTGGTTATTTATAAAGCTACTAAAACCATTAAAGGACAAAAGTAGTAAAATTATCTATGTCTACAGTAGGTATTTAAGGGATATACAAAACAAAACTATGTAAAATATGACACCAAAAACAATAAGTATGAGGGAAGGTGTAAAAATGCAGAGCTGTTAGAATGAGTTTGACCTTAAATAACATCACTTTAAATGTGTGTGTCTATTTGTATATATATATACACACACACAGCCCAGCCTTTACAGATGCCAAAACTCAAAAGCTAATAATGTATACACACATAAACAAAAGAAAATATTACAAACATAACACTGAAGATGATCATCCTTAAGATGATGACCACTTAAGATGATCATTAAGGCTGAAACTCCAATATATTGGCCACCTGATGCAAAGAGCTGAATCATTTGAAAAGACTCTGATGCTGGGAAAGATTGAAGATGGGAGGTGAAGGGGACGACAGAGGATTAGATGGTTGGATGACATCACCAACTCAATGGACATGAGTTCGAGTAAACTCCAGGAGTTGGTGATGGACAGGGAGACCTGGCATGCTGCAGTCTATGGGGTCGCAAAGAGTTGAACATGACTGAGCGACTGAACTGAACTGAACTGAAAGATGATCATCAAATTACAGGGGAAAAGAGAAAAAAGATGAGTTAAAAAAAAAAAAAAAAAAACAGAAAATAACTACAAAAGTACCTGAGAACAATTAACAAAATGGCAATGATATACCTAACAATCATTACTTTTAACTGTAAGTGGACTAAATGGCCCAATCATAAAGGGATGGCTAAATGAAACAAATAAAAGCATAAATATACTGCCTACAAGAAATTCATTAGAGAACTAAAGACACACAGAGAATGCAAGTGAAAGGGTGGAAAAAGCTATCCATGAAAATGCAAATGAAAAGAAAGTTAGGGTAGCAATATACTTACAGAATAGGCTTTAAAACAAAGACTTTAAGAAAAGACAAATAAGGGCATTTAATAATGGTAATGGGATAAATCCTTTAGGAAGATTTAGCAATTACAAAATATATATTCAGCATTTGTATTGTTTATTTGCTAAATTTTGTCTGATTCTTTTGCGACCACCTGAACTGTAGCCTGCCAGGCTCCTCTGTCTATGGGATTCTCCAGGCAAGAGTACTGGAGTGGGTTGCCATTCGCTCCTTCAGAGGATCTTTCTTACCAAGGGATTGAACCAGTGTCTCTTGATTCCTGCACTGCAGGTGGATTCTTTACCACTGAGCCACCTGAGAAGTCCCATAAACTCAACATAAGGACAACTATATATCTAAAGCAAATATGTATAAAGAAATATAAATAATGAAATTGACAGTAACATAATAAGAATAGAGAATTTTCTTACATCACTTACATCAACAGGAAGATCATCCAGAGAGAAAATCAGTAAGGAAATACTGATATATTAATATCTTAAATGATAAATTAAAAAAGAGATTTTTTTTTCACATTCTTTTTCATTATGGGTAATTACAAGATATTGAGTGTGGTACCTTATCCTATACAGTTCATCCTTTTTGGTTATCTATTTTATATAGGATAATTTGAATAGGCTAAACTCAAACTCCTAATCAACCCTTCTCTCTTCCACCATGGTAACACAGTTTGTTTTTTATGTGTGTGAGTCCATTTGTGTTTTACAAATAATTCTATTGTATGTGTTTTTAGATTACACATATATGTGATATTATATAATATTTATTTTTATTTTTATCTGGCTTAATTCACTTAGTACAATAAATTCTAGGTCCATTCATTTTGCTGTAAATGATATTATTTCATTCTTTTTTATGACTGAAAATATTCCATTGTGTATATATACCACATGTTCTTTACCCATTAATGTGGTGGTGAACATTTAGGTTGCTTCCTTGTCCTCACTATGGTAAATAATGCTGCTGTGAATACTGGGGTGCATATGTTTTTTTTTTGTTTTTTTCTTTTTTTTTGAATCATGCTTTTCTCTGATTATATGTTCAGGAGTAAGATTGCAGAATCATGTGGTAGCTCTATTTTTAGCTTTTAAAGTAACATCCATGCTATTCTCCACAGTGGTTTCATCAATTTATATTTCCACCAGTAATGTAGGACAATCCATTTTTCTCCACATACTTTCAAGCATTTAGTATTTGTAGATATATTAACTTAAAATGAATAATATTCTAAAAACAAAAGTGGTCAATTTAATTTACACCTAAACAAGATATAAGCCACTAATTCAAGTGATTTCAACTTGTAACTATTATTCTTGTCATTCTCTTAAAAAACTTTATGAAAATTATATACAATCAGAATAGTAATAATAAAATAACCCTGTATCCTTATCATCTAGATTTTTTAAAAATTGAGGCAGAGTTGATCTACAATGTTGTGCTAATTTCTGTTATAAAACAAGGGAATTCAGCTTTGTTGTTGCTGTTCAGTGGCTCAGTCATGTCTGACTCTTTGTGAACCATGAAATGTAGCACACTAGGCTTCCCTATCCTTCAGCACCGACTGGAGGTTGGTCAAACTCTTGTCCAATGAGTGGGCGATGTGATCCAACATCTCGTCCTCTGTCATCCTCTTCTGCCTTCAATCTTTCCCAGCATCAGGGTATTTTCTAATGAGTCAGCTCTTCAGATCACGTGGCCAAAGTATTGGAGTTTCAGCTTCAGCATCAGTCCTTTCAATGAATATTCAAGGTTGATTTCTTTTAGGATTGACTGGTTGGATCTCCTTGATGTCCAAGGGATTCACGAGAGTCTTCTGCAACACCACAGTTCAAAAGCATCAATACTTCAGAGCTCATCCTTCTTTATGGTCCAACAATCACACATACATGAGTACTGGAAAATCAACAGCTTTCACTATATGGACCTTTGTTGGTATATATAAATTAATGTCTCTGCTTCTCATGCAGTCTAGGTTTGCCATAGCTTTTCTTCCAAGGAGCAAGCGTCTTTTAATTTCATGGCTGCAGTCACCATCTGCAGTGATTTTAGAGCCCAAGAAAATAAAGCTTGTCACTTTTTCCACTGTTTCCCAATTTATTTGCCATGAAGTGTTGGGACTGGATGCAATGATCTTTGTTTTTTGAAAGCTGAGTTTTGAGCCACCTTTTGCTAGCATGTGAAATGAGTCCAGTTGTGTATACTTTGAACATTCTTTGGGACTGGAACGGCAACTGACCATTTCCAGTCCTATGGCCACTGCTGAGTTTTCCAAATATGCTGGCATACTGAGTACAGCACTTTCACAGCATCATCTTTTAGTATTTGAATTAGCTCAATTGGAATTCCATCACCTCCACTAGCTTTGTTTGTAGTGATGGTTGTTAAGGTTCACTTGACTTTGCACTCCAGAATGTCCGGCTCTAGGTGAGTGATTACACCATCGGTGTCATCTGGGTCATTAACTTCTCTTTTGCATAGTCCTTCTGTGTATTCTTGGAACCTCTTCTTAATATCTGTGCTTCTGTTAGGTTACTCAGTTATACACACATAAATATCCTCTTTTAAAATATTCTTCTCTGCTTCTGTTAGGTGACTCAGTTATACACATAAATATTCTCCTTTATTATATTCTTCTCCATTATGTTTTATCACAGGATATTGAATTTCTTGTGGTATACAGTAGGACCTTTTTTTGTTGTTGTTGTTTATCCATGCTATATGTAATAGTTTTCATTTCAATAAGTCAGTTTTCTACATCTCTGAGTATGTTTCTGTTTCAAAGAAACATATGCTTCCATATTTTAGATTTCATACATAAGTGATATCATACTATGTTTGTCTTTCTCTTTCTGACCTAATTCAGTTAGTATGATAATCACTAATTGCATCATGTTGCTGCACATTTCACTATTTTGTCTTTTTATGCTGAGTGTTGTTCCATTGTGTGCATATATATGTACCAAATCTTTTATTTTTTTAATCCATTCATCTTATGATGGACATTTAGGTTGCTTTTTAGTGTTGGCTATTGTGAATACTGTTACTATGTACATAGTTGTGCATTTATCTTTTGAATTATAGTTTTGTCCAGGTATATGCCCACGAGTGGATTCGTGAAAATTATGGTCGTCTGTTTTTCAGTTTTAGCAGGAGTGCAGAGAACAAATGAGGTGAGAAGGAGGAAGAAGAGCTAATCAAAAATAGTTTAATAACTTTATGTGGAGACAGACAGTATAACTAGATGTATTGTGGTGACTGTATCCTAATGTATGCAAAGGCCATATCATTATATCATAGACCTGAAACTAATATAATATGGTACACCAACTGTATTTCAATAAAGATATTAATATAGAGTTAATAAATAAAGAACATGCACAAAAGAGATCCAGTACATGCATAATTGAATGAAGATAGGATTTACCAGTATTTATTATGAGCTTGGCACTGAAGTATTGTTATTCAAATTGTGAAGTCAAAGCTTGTTTAAACCACTTGTCTAAGGTTGTTTCACCAATTCTTGTAAGAGACAAAGGTAAAGTGCATGGCTATCTAGTTTCAAATTCTATGATCTTTTATTCTGTACCACACTGCCTTCTATATTTGGAGTGAGATACCAAGCCTTTATGGCTCACATGTGCAGTGGCTAATTGGTTCAGGTTATTTTGATCTGCTTGGAGAAGTAATAAACGTAATGACAGAACAGTAAGAATAATCAAAGGCCGAATTATGCTACCAGTCTCTTTTTAGCCTCTCTTCTGAGTGCAAATGTAACCGAAAATATAGTTCTTCCTCTCCTAAATGTCAAGCTAATCTCTTAACACTACCTGCAATGTGGTGTTAGCATTGAGATTCCTATAGCTGCTCCCAAAGAACATTTGAAGTGGATGGATTTTATAAATAATTTTGCTAATTGTTTGCCTTTACAACTCCTTACAGTATAAATTTAAGACTGTATATCAACACATGTTAATATAATACAAACTGGTACAGATAGCATTTAACTGAAACTTAATGATTCTTTTTACCCCAAAGAAATGGTGAGAATTCTAGGCAATGCTACTTTCTAAAAGTTCAAATTCTTAATTTCCAATAACCATAGCACTCCACTTTTGTGACTCCATTCTCTGCTTGCCTCTGCTGATGTTTCCACTTATCCTTCCAACCACAAAAGAAATTAGCAATAAAGAGACATGCATTGGATCATTTGCACCTAAATGCCTTCTTCCCCTATAATCAGAAGAAATGAAAAGAACTGAAAGAGAAAGAGGAAATGTGCAGCTGTGAGAACATCTCTTTTTGAAATAAACATGCCAAGACATGTCTGTTAAAGGTGCTTTACAAAACGTATTTTTCCAAATGAGGGGATTCTTTCTTTTCTCCAAAAGCTTCCTTGTATTGTTATTCTTAGACTCTTGAAGACTCTGAGGTCATTACCTGGTCTGGTAGGTTAGTTTAAGTTCTGAAGAAGTATTTGCAATAAAAGATTAGAAATATAGACAAACCACCTTGGATATCACATTTACAAGTTTTTACTCTGTTTTCTTAGTTTATTTAATTCCACATAGCCTTTTCTAACATCACACAATGTTTTATAGCTATTAACTGCTTTACAAAGCACTATTATACATATTTATCTATTTAATCCCAACTAAAATACTATTTAGTAACAGTGAATTTACTTTACTACATTGACATCACAAAAAATGCTGTTAATACATTCTATGAGGGAGAAGTTTCTTCCCTCAGACAGAATATTGTTTACTTAGAAAACACCTTGATAACATATTTAGTGGTAGAAAGTGAAACCTTAAAGAGAAAGATGGAAAAAGAAGGAATTTGTTTTCTTAAAATATTAACAGTATTTTAAGGGCAGGGCAAAAAGGATGGAAAGACTCACTGAAGACAGAGCAGAAATTGGGTAATAAGGTTAGAGGTTTAGCCTGAAGGGGAAACAACATATCCAGTGAGAAATTGCTATAACTATGAAAGTGAAATTGAAGTGGTGTCCGACTCTTTGTGACCCCATGAACTGTAGCCTATCAATTGTAGCCTATCAGGCTCCTCCATCCACGGGATTTTCCAGGCAAGGGTGCTAGAGTGGATTGCCATTTCCTTCTCCAGGGGATCTCCCTGGCCCAGGAATTGAACCCTGATCTCCCACACTGCAGGCAGACACTTTGCCATCTGAGCCACCAGGAAAGTCAGCTATAACTGTAATGAACAAATATTTGCTAAAACTGGAAATATATTTAATTCAATTTTAACTTGCTTGCTACACTTCAGCAAATATGCTTTTTACTCAAACGGATTGTATAAGTGCTTTTTAAGGAGCAAAGGAATTAAGATCAAGTCTAACACAGGATCGCATTGCACAGAAAAGGGACTGCACACTGAGAAAACTGAGGTACTCTGCATGCATCCACACCATCACACTGAAAACTGAACATATTCAGTAGAATCAGGAATACAGAGTCAAGGATGAGTTAAGACAAGCAAAAGAAAGATGAGAATACCTGGAGCTATGGAAAAATGTGATGGAACCCCTGTATGAAATTTGAGTCAATGTCATCTAAATTCAAATAAATAATTGACTACAGCAGTTATACATGAGAATATTTAGACAATGTATTTAATCAGTGTGTCAAAAATTACACAAGGAGTAATAGTTGGTACTCATACATGAACCCAGATCTTACTGGTTCTGTATTTCTTATTCCATGGTACCAGAACTTTCCACATAGCATAGTGATTAAGTACACCATCTTAAAAAGTTGTGACTTATTTATTTTTTAGTTTCTTGTATGAATGTTTGATGAGAAAATATCAAATATAGTGAGAAAAATTGAAATATCGAGAAAACAAATCTAGTAGTAGATTAAATTAAAACAACTTGAACCAACCAAGAAAAAAAATTGCACAACCTGTGAGAGCTACAATTATATCAGACTTTAATATAAGGACTGTAATAATAGACAAAGAAGATCAGTACATAATGATAAAGAAGTAAACCCAACAAAAGGATATAACATTTGCAAACATTTATTCACCCAACATTGGAGAATCTAAATATGCTAAACAAATGTTAACATATCTATAGAGCAAAATAGACAGCAATACAATGAGGGACTTTAATACCCCACATTTTTAATGGATAGATCATCCATACAGAACATATAAAAAAAGTTGGACCTAAATGACACATTAGATCAGGTGGACTTGAAAGACATATATAAAACACTACATTTGAGAACAATAAAATACACATTTGCCTCAAGTAAGAACAGAGTATTCTCAGGAGAGAAATATCTTGTGCCACAAGACAAGTTTTAATAAATTTAAGAACATTGAAATCACATCAAGAAATTTTCTTTTCTTAAATTAAGCTAAAAAAATCAGCTACAAGAAGAAAACTGACAATTCATAAATATGTGAATATTAAACAACACGCTAATGAGCAGACAACAATGGTTAAATAATAAATAAAAAAATAAAAATAACAAGACAAATTAAAATAGAAATGCAAAGTACCAAAATCTATGGGACACAGAATAAATATTGAGAAAATTCTTAGTGTTAAGTGCGTATATCAAGAATCAACACAAATTGCAAAAATTTGACTTAAATCTGCATCTTAAGAGACTAGAAAAATAACAAATGAAGCCTAAAATTATGAAATGGAAAGAAATAACAAATAATACAACAGAAATAAATGAAATAAAGGAAAAAAGGCAACAGAAATAATAAATGAAACTGAGCTTTATTTTTCCTTGAAAATATAAAATAGACATATTTTTAGCTAGACTTACTACTAATAAAGAGAGAGGACTCAAAAAAATATAATTAGAATTAAAAGAAATAAATCACGATTCACATCACAGAAACACAAAGAATCATATGAGACTACTATGATGAATTATATGCTAACACATTCCTCAGTCAGTCAGTTCAGTCGCTCAGTTGTGTCCTACTCTTTGCGACCCCATGAATCGCAGTACGCAAGGCCTCCCTGTACATCACCAACTCCCAGAGTTCACTCAAACTCAAGTCCATCGAGTCGGTGATGCCATCCAGCCATCTCATCCTCTGTCATCCCCTTCTCCTCCCGCCCCCAATCCCTCCCAGGATCAGAATCTTTTCCAATGAGTCAACTCTTTGCATGAGGTGGCCAAAGTACTGGAGTTTCAGCTTTAGCATCATTCCTTCCAAGGAAAACCCAAGGCTGATCTCCTTCAGAATTGACTGGTTGGATCTGCTTGCAGTCTAAGGGACTGTGGTCTTTTCCAACACCACATTTCAAAAGCATCAATTCTTCAGTGCTCAGTCTTCTTCATAGTCCAACTCTCACATCCATACATGACTACTGGAAAAACCATAGCCTTGGCTAGATGGACCTTTGTTGGCAAAGTAATGTCTCTGCTTTTGACTGTGCTATTTAGGTTGGCCATAACTTTTCTTCCAAGGAGTAAGCATCGTTTAATTTCACGTGTGTCTCAAATAAGACTATTTTTTTTTTTTAGTACTACTATAGATTGCTTATTGATCATCTTTTATTATCAGTTTCATAGGCCAGATGTTTGTCACATTGTCTCAGCCTAACTGTGAGGCAGACTGAGGGATGTACCAAAGAAGAGAGCACAAGATTTTTGCTAATTTAAGTAGTTTATTTAGGACAATTGATCAGTTTTGGGGGGAAGCATAGTTACAGGTGGCATAGATACATTATGGCTAGATCTGCCAAACTTAGTTCTTTAATGTTTAAATTCCCAGAAAGCTCTTGAAGTCAGAAAGCCCACTAAGGAGTATTGTTTCTGTTCTTATGTCCATCAGATTCTGGGCAGGCTGCCACCACCTACTTCGCAAAGGCTGGTCTTACTTTTCTAAGGCATTTAATTGACTTTTTAAATGTGTGGTTTTCAGAGTAAATCAAAGCAATTGTGTTTATCTAGAAATCCATCTGTCCACATACCTATATCGATACTATAATGCATAGATTTTCCAGGTTATATAAAAAAATGTATATATCAGACTAAATCAAAGAAAGTATCTGAATTTTAAAGATTTAAATGATTTTGAAATTAATTTTTTTGCTTTAGAAAAAAATTAGACAAGAGCATTTCAATGTTTTCCAAAAATAAAAAAAAAGATAAATTTATTTGATTGCTAAATGGAATATATTGCTTGAAGTGATATATTAATGAATAAAATCTTCCTAAAATTGTCACCCAAGATTACAAAGCTATGATGAAGAATCAGACCCAGGTCTCCTGCATTGCAGGCAGATTCTTTACTGACTGAGCTACAAGGGAAGCCCCTAAAGATTTAAATGATTTTCAAATTAATTTATTTGCTTTAGAAAAAAATAAAAAAAAGTTGTAAACTTAAGAGCATTTTAATGTTTCCCCAAAATTTAAAAAAAATGATAAATTTATTTGATTGTGGAATAATCAAATAAATGAAATATATTGCTTGAAACAATATATCAATGTATAAACTAACTCCTAGAGATTTCACCCAAGATTGCAAAATTGTGATGAAGAATAATTTTAAGAGTGCCATTCTTCCTGTGCCAGACCAGAAAAAGATAAATATCCACACATTTCCTGTGTCAGAATATCTGGGTTCAAGGAAATATTAATTCTTGATTCAAATTCCAAAATACCAGCCTAGAATTCACAGTGTCAGCATGTAACATGAGAAAATACAGAAAATGTCAAAAAACCCTGGCAAGTGCATGTATTAGGACAGATTTTTTAGGGTCATTGGATTGTGGAATCACTCTCTCACTGTCTCTCTCTTTTTTTTTTCCCCCTTTGGCATTTGTTCTTAGGAAACATTTAGGTGTTGCTTGCAATTGTTTCTCGTGATGTATCAGGCAGAGTACTGGAAATAAAAGGTTTCATTCTAAAAACTGAGTTCTAACGTGGGCAGCAAGTCCTCTGAGGCTGATTCACACAGGAGCTAGTTTGAGGCAACATATGGCCTGAAGGCACCACAAAGCACTAAAAAGTTAACACTTGTTTAACTGTAAACAAGAACACATTTTCATCTGTGAAGTCATTTAAATAGGATTCAAAATACTTTCACTCCAGTTTTTTTTTTTTTTGGTTGCAGATGAAGGCTAAGCAACAGAGCTAATCTTGTAAGTCATCACAAAAGGCTCCAGGTTTGATTTACTTTTTGTTAAATATAAATTTATTTATTTTCACTGGAAGCTAATTATTTTACAATATTGTAGTGGTTTTGCCATACACTGACATGAATCTGCCACGGGTGTACATGTGTTCCCCATCCTGAACCTTCCTCCCATACCCCTCCCCATCTCATCCCTCTGGGTCATCCCAGTGCAAAAGCCCTGAGCACCCTGTCTCATGCACTGAACTTTGACTGGCGATCCCTTTCACATGTGATAATATACATGTTTCCGTGTCATTCTCCCAAATCATCACACCCTCGACCTCTCCCATAGGGTCCAAAAGACTGTTCTATACATCTGTATCTCTTTTGCTGTCCCGCATACCGGGTTATCATTACCATCTTTAAATTCCATATATATGCGTTCATACACTGTATTGGTGTTTTTCTTTCTGACTTACTTCACTCTGTATATTAGGCTCCAGTTTCATCCAGCTCATTAGAAATGATTCAAATGTATTCTTTTTAATGGCTGAGTAATATTCCATTGTGTATATGTACCAAAGCTTTCTAATCCATTTATCTCCTGATAGACATCCAGGCTACTTCCATGTCCTGGCTATTCCAAACAATGCTGCAATGAACATTGGGGTATATGTGTCTCTTTCAATTCTGGTTTCCTTGGTGTGTATGCCCAGTAGTGGGATTGCTGGGTCATATGGCAGTTCTATTTCCAGTTTTTTAAGGAATCTCCACACTGTTCTCCATAGTGGCTGTAATAGTTTGCATTCCAACCAACAGTGTAAGAGGGTTCCCTTTTCTCCATATCCTCTCCAACAATTATTGCTTGTAGACTTTTGGATCACAGCCATTCTGACTGGCGTGAAATGGTACCTCATTGTGGTTTTGATTTGCTTTCTCTGATAATGAGTGATGTTGAGCATCCTATCATGTGTTTGTTAGCCATCTGTATGTCTTCATTGGAGAAATGTCTGTTTAGTTCTTTGGTCCATTTTTTGACTGGGTCATTTATTTTTCTGGAATTGAGCTGCAGGAGTTGCTTGTATATTTTTGAGAATAATTATTTGTCAGTTACTTCGTTTGCTATTATTTTCTCTGATTCTGAATGCTGTCTTTTCACCTTTCTTATAGTTTCCTTCATTGTGAAAAGCTTTTAAGTTTAATTAGATCCCATTTCTTTATTTTTGCTTTTATTTGCAATATTCTGGGAGGTGGGTCATGAGGATCCTGTTGTGATTTATGTCAGAGAGTGTTTTGCCTATGTTTACTTCTGGGAGTTTTATATTTTCTGGTCTTACATTTTGATCTTTAACCCATTTTTAGTTTATTTTTGTGTATGGTGCTGGAAAGTGTTCTAGTTTCATTCTTTTACAAGTGGTTGACCAGTTTTCCCAGCAACACTTGTTAAAGAGATTGTCTTTTCTCCATTGTGTTTTCTTCCCTCCTTTGTCAAGGATAAGGTGTTCTTAGGTGCATTGATTTATCTCTGGGCTTTCTGTTCTGTTCCATTTATCTATATTTTTGCCTTTGTGTCAGTATCATGGTGTTTTGATGACTAGTTTTGTAGTAGAGCCTGAAGTCAGACAGGTTGATTTCTCCAGTTCCATTCTACTTTCTCAAGATTGCTTTGACTATTCGAGGTTGTTATTTTTTTTTTTTTCCTTAATGCCATACAAATTGTGAAATTATTTGTTCTAGTTATGTGATAAATAGCGTTGGTAGCTTGATAGGGATTGCATTGAACCCATAGATTTCTTTGGATAATATATGCATTTTCACTATATTGATTCTTTCTGTTCATGAATATGGTATATTTCTCCATATGTTTGTGTCCTCTTTGATTTCTTTCATCTGTGATTTATAGTTTTCTATATATAGGACTTTTGTTTCCTTAGGCAGATATATTCCTAAATATTTAATTCTTTTAGTTGCAATGGTGAATGGAATTGTTTCCTTAATTTCTTTTTCTGTTTTCCAATTGTTAGTATATATGAATGCAAGGGATCTCTGTGTGTTAATTTTATGTCCTGCAACTTTATTATATTCATTGATTAGCTCTGGTAATTTTCTGGTGGAGTCTTCAGCGTTTTCTATGTAGAGGATCATGTCATCTGCAAAAAGTGAAAGTTTTACTTCTTTTCCAACCTGGATTCATTTTACTCCTTTTTTCTGCTCTGACTGCTGTGGTCAAAACTTACAAACTATGTTGAATAGTAGTAGTGAGAGTGGGCACCCTTTTCATGTTCCTGACTTTAGGGGAAATGCTTTCAATTATTCCCCATGGAGGATAATGTTTAGTGTGAGTTTGTCATATATAGCTTTTATTATATTGAAGTATGATCCTTCTATGCCTGCTTTCTGGAGGGTTTTTTTTTTTTTTATCATAAATGGATGTTGAATTTTGTCAAAGGCTTTCTCTGAATTGTTTGACATAATCATATGGATTTATTTTTCAATTGTTAATGTGGTGTCTTATGTTGATTGATTTGTGCATACTGAAAAATCCTTGCATCCCTGGGATAAAGCCCACTTGATCATGGTGTATGATCTTTTTAATGTGTTATAGGATTCTGATTGCTAGAATTTTGTTAAGGATTTTTGCATCTATGTTCATCAGTGATATTGGCCTGTAGTTTTCTTTTTTTTGTGGCATCTTTGTCAGGTTTTGGTATTAGGGTGATGGTGACTTCATAGAATGAGTTTGGAAGTTTACATTCCTCTGCAATTTTCTGGAAGAGTTTTGTAGGATAAGTGTTAGCTCTTCTCTAAAATTTTGGTAGAATTCAGCTGTGAAGCCTTCTGGTCCTGGGCTTTTGTTTTCTGGAAGATTTCTGATTACAGTTTCAATTTCTGTGCTTGTGATGGGTCTGGTAAGATTTCCCATTTCTTCCTGATTCACTTTTGCAAAGTTGTACTTTTCTAAGAATTTGTCCATTACTTCCACGTTGTCCATTTTATTGGCATATAATTGCTGATAGTAGTCTCTTATGATCCTTTGTATTTCTGTGTTGTCTGTTGTGATTTCTCCGTTTTCATTTCTAATTTTGTTCATTTGATTCTTCTCCCTTTGTTTCTTGATGAGTCTGTCTAATGGTTTGTCAATTTTGTTTATCTTCTCAAAGAACCAGCTTTTAACTTTGTTTATTTTTGCTATGGTCTCTTGCTTCTTTTGCGTTTATTTCTGCCCAAATTTCTAGGATTTATTTCCTTCTACTGACACTGGAGTTCTTCATTTATTCCTTTTCTAGTTGTTTTAGGTGTAGAGTTAGGTTATTTATTTGACTTTTTTCTTGTTTCTTGAGGTAAGCCTGTATTGCTATGAACCTTCCCCTTAGCCCTGATGTTACAGGGTTCCATAGGTTTGGGGTTGTTGTGCTTTTATTTTCATTCATTTCTATGCATATTTTGATTTCTTTTTTTTTTTTTTTAAATTTCTTCTCTGATTTGTTGGTTACTCAGCAGCATGTTGTTCAGTCTCCATATGTTGGAATTTTAAATAGTTTTTCTCCTGTAATTGACATACAATCTTATTGCATTGCAGTCAGAAAAGATGCTCGGAATTATTTCACTTTTTTTGAATTTACGAAGGTTAGATTTATGGCCCAGGGTGTGATCTATCATGGAGAAGGTTCCATGTGCACTTGAGAAAAAGGTGAAATTCATTATTTTGGGGTGAAATGTCCTAGAGTATCAATTAGGTCTAACTGGTATATTGTATCATTTAAAGGTTGCATTTCCTTGTTAATTTTCTGTTTAGTTAATCTATCCATAGGTGTGAATGGGGTATTAAAGTCTCCCACTATTATTGTGTTATCATTCATTTCCCCTGTCATACTTGTTAGCATTTGGTTAACATATTGAGGTGCTCCTATGTTGGTTGCATACATATTTATAATTGTTATATATTCTTCTTGGATTGATCCTTTGATCATTATGTAGTGTCCTTCTTTGTCTCTTTTCAGAGAATTTGTTTTAAAGTCTATTTTATCTGATATGAGTATTGTGACTCTTGCTTTCTTTTGGTCTCTATTTGCGTGGAATATCATTTTCAAGCCTTCACTTTGAGTCTGTATCTGTCCCTTGTTTTGAAGTGGGTCTCTTGTAGACAACATATATAGGGGTCTTGTTTTTGTATCCATTCAGCCAGTCTTTGTTTTTGGTTGGGACATTCAACCCATTTACATTTAAGGTAATTATTGATAAGTAGTATCCCGTTGGAGAAGGCAATGACCACCCACTCCAGTACTCTTGCCTGGAAAATCCCATTGAGGGAGGAGGACTCTGGTAGGCTACAGTCCCTAGGGTCACGAAGAGTCAGCTACAACTGAGCGACTTCACTTTCACTTTTCACTTTCATGCATTGGAGAAGGAAAAGGCAACCTACTCCAGTGTTCTTGCCTGGAGAATCCCAGGGACAGGGGAGCCTGCTGGGCTTCCATCTATGGGGTCGCACAGAGTCGGGCATGGCTGAAGCAGCTTAGCAGCAGCATCATGATCTCATTGCCATTTACTTTGTTGTTTTGGTTTCGAGTTTATACATCCTTTCTTTGTTCCCTGTCTAGAGAAGTTCCTTTAGTATTTCATGGAGAGCTCGTTTGTTGGTGCTGAATTCTCTCAGCTTTTGCGTGTTTGTAAAGCTTTCGATTTCTCCTTCATATTTGAATGAGATCCTTGATGGGTACAGTAATCTGGGTCATAGGTTTTTCTCTTTTATCACTTTAAGTATGTCTTGCCATTCCCTTCTGGCCTGAAGTGTTTCTTTTGAAAGTTGAGCTGTTATCCTAATGGGAATCCCCTTATGTGCTATTTGTAGTTTTTCCCCTGCTGCTTTTAATATTTGTTCTTTGTGTTTGATCTTTGTTAATTTAAGTAATATGTGTCTTGGGGTGTTTTTCCTTGGTTTTATCCTGTTTGGGGCTCTCTGGGTTTCTACTACTTGGGTGACTATTTCCTTCCCGATTTTAGGGAAGTTTTCAACTATTATCTCAAGTATTTTCACAAGTATTTCACATGGTCTTCATCTTCTGGGACTCCTATGATTTGAATGTTGGGGCGTGTACATTGTCCCAGAGCTCCCTGAGTTTGTCCTCATTTCTTTTATTATTTTTTTTCTTTTTTCTTCTCTGCTTCATTTAGTTCTACCATTCTATCTTCTACTTCACTTATCTTATCTTCTGCCTCAGTTATCCTACTGTTTGTTCCCTTCAGAGAGTTTTGGATTTCATTTAAGCAGAAGATATTAAGAAGAGGTGGCAAGAATACACAGAAGAAGTGTACAAAAAAAGATCTTCATGACCAAGATAATCATAATGGTGTGATCACTCACCTAGAGCCAGATATCCTGGAATGTGAAGTCAAGTGGGCTTTAGAAAGCTTCATTATGAACAAAGCTAGTGGAGGTGATGGAATTCCAGTTGAACTATTTCAAATCCTGAAAGATGATGCTGTGAAAGTGCTGCACTCAATATGCCAGCAAATTTGGAAAACTCAGCAGTGGCCACAGGACTGGAAAAGGTCAGTTTTCATTCCAATCCCAAAGAAAAGCAATGCCAAAGAATAAACAAACTACCAGAGAATTGCACTCATCTTACACGCTAGTAAAGTAATGCTCAAAAATCTCCAAGCCAGGCTTCAGTAAATCGTGAACTGTGGACTTCCAGATATTCAAGCTAGTTTTAGAAAAGGCAGAGGAATCAGAGATCAAATTGCCAAGATCCGCTGGATCATGGAAAAAGCAAGAGAGTTCCAGAAAAAAACATCTATTTCTGCTTTATTGACTATGCCAAAGACTTTGACTGTGTGGATCACAATAAACTGTAAAAAATTCTGAAAGAGATGGGAATTCAAGACCACCTGACCTGCCTCTTGAGAAACCTACATGCAGGTCAGGAGGCAACAGTTAGAACTGGACATGGAAAAACTGATTCCAAATAGGAAACAGAGTCTGTCAAGGCTGTATATTGTCACCTTGCTCGTTTAACTTATATGCAGATTACATCATGAGAAACACTGGACTGGAAGCAGCACAAGCTGGAATCAAGATTGCCAGGAGAAATATCAATAACCTCAGATATGCAGATGACACCATCCTTATGGCAAAAAGTCAAGAAGAACTAAAAAGCCTTTGATGAAAGTGAAAGAGGAGATTGAAAAAGTTGGACTGAAGCTCAATATTCATAAAACGAAGATCATGGCATCTAGTCCTATAACTCCATGGGAAATAGATTGGGAAACAGTGGAAACAGTGTCTGACTTTATTTTTGGGGCCTCCAAAATCACTGCAGATGGTGATTGCAGCCATGAAATTAAAACACTTACTCCTTGGAAGAAAAGTTATGACCAACCTAGATAGCATATTCAAAAGCAGAGACATTACTTTGCCAACAAAGGTCCGTCTAGTCAAGGCTATGGTTTTTCCAGTGATCATGTATGGATGTGAGAGTTGGGCTGTGAAGAAAGCTGAGCACCAAAAAATTGATACCTTTTGAACTGTGGTGTTGGAGAAGACTTTTGAGAGTCCCTTGGACTGCAAGGAGATCCCACCAATCCATTCTGAAGAAGATCAGCCCTGGGATTTCTTTGTAAGGAATGACGCTAAAGCTGAAACTCCAGTCCTTTGGCCACCTCATATGAAGAGTTGACTCATTGGAAAAGACTCTGATGCTGGGAGGGATTGGGGGCAGGAGGAGAAGGGGACGACAGAGGATGAGATGGCTGGATGGCATCACCGACTCGATGGACGTGAGTTTGAGTGAACTCTGGGAGTTGGTGTTGGACAGGGAGGCCTTGCGTGCTGGGATTCATGTGGTTGCAAACAGTCAGACATGACTGAGCAACCGAACTGAACAGAACTGATTGCATTATTCATTATGTATTGACTCATTTTTTTTATTTCTTCTAGGTCCTTGTTAAACATTTCTTGTATCCTATCCATCCTTGTCTCCAGGCTATTTATCTGTAACCTCATTTTGTTTTCAAGACTTTGGATCATTGTCACTATCATTATTCAGAATTCTTTATCAGGTCGATCTCTTCCTCTTTTGTTTGGTTTCGTGGGCATCTATCCTGTTCCTTTACCTGCTGAGTATGTTTCTGCTTTTTCTTCTTGTTTATATTGTTGTGTTTAGGGTGGCATTTCAGTATTCTGACAGTTTGTAGTTCCTCTTTATTGTGGAGGTTCCTTGCTGTGGGTGGGGTTGGACAGGTGGCTTGTCAAGGTTTCCTGGTTAGAGAATCTTGTGTCAGTGTTCTGGTGATTGAAGCTGGATTCCTTCTTTCTGGAGTGCAATGAAGTGTCCCATAGTGAGTTTTGAGATGTCAGTGTGTTTAATGTGACTTTGGGCATCCTGTATATTGAAGCTCATGGCTATGTTACTATGTTGCTGGAGAATTTGTATGGTATGTCTTTCTCTGGAACTTGTTGGTTCTTGGGTGGTGCTTGGTTTCAGTGTAGGTATGGAGGCTCTCTATGAGCTCTTATTGATTAGTGTTCCCTGGAGTCAGGAGTTCTCTGGTGTTCTAAGGATTTGGACTTAAGCCTCTTGCCTCTGGTTTTCAGTCTCATTCTTACAGTAGCCTCAGACTTCTCTATCTATACAGCACCAATGATAAAACATCTAGGTTAATGATGAAAAGTTTCTCCACAGCTAGGGATACCTGGAGAGGTTCACAGAGTTACATGGAGAAGAGAAGAGGGAGGAGGGTGACCAGGAGGAGAAGAGGGGGAATCAAAATGGGAGAGAGCAATCTAGCCAGTAATCACTTCCCTATGTGTTCTCCACAGGCTGGACCCCTCAGAGATGTTCATGGAGTTACACAGAGAAGAAAAAAGGGAGGAAGGAGACAGAGGTGGCCAGGAGGTGAAAAGGGCGAATCAAATGGAGAGAGACAGATCCAGCCATTAATCAGTTCCCTAAGTGTTTTCCACAGCCCAGAACACACAAAGAGATTCACAGAGTTGGGGAGAGAAGAGAAGGAGGGAGAGAGGAGATAGAGGTGACCTGGTGGAGAAAATGGAGAGTCAAAAGGGGGAGAGAGTTGTCAAGCCAGTAGTCTCATTCCCAAGTCAAAATGGATACTGAACATTTGATTCTTAAAGGTACAAGTTGATAACAAATGGCAAAAAGCAAAGATTAAAAATCTAGAGTAGAATTTAGACTCTCAAAAATATAATATTTAAAACAAAACAAAACAAAACAAAGTCAGTAAAATTATAAAATATATATATATATATATGAAGTTTGCTTTAAAAATAGAGTGGTTTATTTTACAAGGTAATAGGTTATAAAAATGAAAATTACAGTAATAGAGGACTTAAAAATAAAAAAAATTAAAAAAATTAAAAAAATTAAAAATAACATTAAAAATGTATCTAGGAATTTCTCTGGAGCTGTTGCGGACAGTGTGGGGTCAGTTCATTTTCAGATAGTTACTTGATCCAGCTTATACTTCTCAAGACCTATAAGCCCCTTCCTATGTTCAGTTCAGTTCAGTTCAGTCACTCAGTCGTGTCTGACTCTTTGCGACCCCATGAATCGCAGCACACCAGGCCTCCCTGTCCATCACCAACTCCCGGAGTTCACTCAGACTTGCGTCCATCGAGTCAGTGATGCTATCCAGCCATCTCATCCTCTGTCGTCCCCTACTTCTCCTGCCCCCAGGCCCTCCCAGGATCAGAGTCTTTTCCAACGAGTCAACTCTTTGCATGAGGTGGCTAAAGTACTGGAGTTTCAGCTTTAGCATCATTCCTTCCAAAGAATTCCCAGGGTGCTAACTACAGGGTTTTAATCTGTTGCACCTGTCACTTCCAAAGCAGTTCCCTCTGTTGTTTTAGCTTCTGTTTGTTGGCCTCTTCAGTGTCTAATTCCTGCCCTGACACAAGAGGGTGGTGTTGGTCACTCTTTTAGGCTTACTTGTTCAGTCGTGCTGTGGTGAGGTAGGAAACCTGCAAACAAATATCACTGGTGTGTGTGGGGAGTGCTCACAGTGTCTCAGTCACACTGGGTTTGCCCCCACTCATGGCATGTGTGCTTCTCAGGCTCTATGTTGCTCTGTCAGGAACTGTCTGAGGTGGAACCTGGGTTGCGCACACTTCCCAGGTCTAAGCTGCTCAGGTTCAGTTTCTCGGTTACTTTACAAAGGTGCAGACTCTGTTGGGCCTGTGTTTTTTGCCCTTCCCAGGTCCGAGCAGCTCATGCGACAAGGTACATGGCGAGCACAGTCACCCCCAAGTGGGGCATGCATCTTATCATCACCCCCATCCCAGCCGCTCCATTTTCTTGGTGTACAATGTGTGTGCCTTTTCAGGTGTGCCATGTATCTCTTCTGGGGAGCTGATCTCTGGCTGTGACCCTCCTGGCAGATGTCAGCAGTCCAGAATCCCATGAAGTCTTGGTTAGCAAGGAAACCTGCTTGTAGTTTGGTAGAGAATGCCTCTCTGGGGCCATGATTGCCCCCTTCCAGTTCTGGCTGTTCCCACCTGCCTGTCTCCAGTGGGGGATGGGCTGGACCACAGCCAGCTTGCTCTGCTCAGTCCTTTGTTCTGTGAGTAGGCCTGGCAGTGTTTTAGGTTTGGGCTTTTCACAGTACAGTTCTCTCTCTCTCTCTCTCTCTCTCTCTCTCTCTCTGACTATCCCACAGTCTGGGTTGCTATGTCAAGTTAGTTCTGTCAGATTGCCCTTGGGGCATTCAGGCTTGGTCCTTACCCTAAACATTGCAGCCTGTGCCTCCCTGTCCAGCCCTCACTTGCTAGTGATGGACACGAGTGTCTGGGCTGCTTCTCCACTGGGAGTTGCTGTTAGGCTCGTAATCTGTGGGTTTTGTTTATTTGTTTTTCCTCCCGATTTTGTTGCCCTTTGAGATTCCAAGACTCCACAGACCTGCCAGTGAGCATGTTTCCTGGTGTTTGGAAACTTCTCTCTTTTTTAAGACTCCCTTCCCGGGATGGATCTCTGTCCCTACCTCTTGTGTCTCTCTTTCTATCAATTATATTTTGTCCTACCTCCTTTTAAAAACAATGGGCTGCCTTTCTGGGTGCCTGATGTCCTCTGCCAGCATTCAGAAGTTGTTTTTTGGAATTTGCTCAGCTTTCAAAAATTCTTTCAATGAATTTGTTGGGGAGCAAGTGGTCTCCCCGTCCTATTCCTCCACCATCTTAGGACCGCCTCCAGGTGTGATTCTGATAGTACCTGAAAAGTCTCCTGCTCCACCACCCCCTCATTAGCCTCTCACAGGGATCAAAGTACCACCATGACATATTTATCCCTTTGGGATTTGAATAATTCCTTTGGGATTTGGAAAATTAGCTTCTCAGAGTCCTCAATGAAACTAGAGTCTCCCGGAAGAGGAACCAATTTTCTAATTGCCTTCTTTGGAACCCTAGTGCCTCAGTTTAGCACTGTAAAAAGCGAATTTCTTGACCAAAAAATTTGGAGACATTGTTATTTCCCACTCTCCAAACCTCCAACCAAGATTCATGGAGTATCTTATCATATCAAATCCTTTGAGAGGTCTTCCTGTAATATATATGCATACATATACGTGTATGTGTATATATATATGTACACACATATATACATATATATATATATATATATGGTGAAGTGCTTAGTCACTCAGTTGTGTCTGAATCTTTGCAACCCCAGGAACTGTAGTCTACCAGGCTCCTCTGTCCAAGGGGAATCTGCAGGCCAGAATAATGGAGCTGGTTCCCATGCCCTCCTCTAGGAGATCTCCCCAACACAGGGATGAAACCTAGGTCTTCCACACTTCAGGCAACTTCTTTACCATCTGAACAATCAGGGAAGCCCATGTATATATCTGGTAAATATTTGTATATATACAGTAAATATGTGCGTGTGTATATGTATCATATATAGAGTAAATGTATATTTATATATACTTAAATAAAGATATAAATTTTATGTATTTATAAAATATATTTTTATGAGTATGTAAATTTTTATTATATATATAATAAAATAGATATTATTTTATTACCATGTTTTTAAAATTCAGGATTTCCAAAATATTTGCTCTTTAAATCTTTTCATAAAATTTCCACTAACAATAAACTGATGAACTAATGTTTTGAAGAATACACTTGAGAAACTTTGACATAAAACATTCTTTGCTGAGTCCTCATATGGTATTTTAACAGTTTATTCAGCATGAGATCCTGGTAAAATGAGTTCCAAGAAAGTTATCTGGATGGGAATGACAAATATTCAGGCAGTTCAGTTCAGTCGATCAGTCGTGTCCCACTCTTTGTGACCCCATGAATTGCAGCAAGCCAGGCTCACTGTCCATCACCAACTCCCAGAGTTCACTCAAACTCACGTCCATCGAGTCGGTGATGCCATCCAGCCATCTCATCCTCTGTCGTCCCCTTCTCCTCCTGCCCCCAATCCCTCCCAGCATCAGAGTCTTTTCCAATGAGTCAACTCTTTGCATGAGGTGGCCAAAGTACTGCAGTTTCAGCTTTAGCATCATTCCTTCCAAAGAAATCACAGGGCTGATCTCCTTCAGAATGGACTGGTTGGATCTCCTTGCAGTCCAAGGGACTCTCAAAAGTCTTCTCCAACACCACAGTTCAAAAGCATCAATTCTTTGCTCTCAGCTTTCTTCACAGTCAAATTCTCACATTCATACATGACTACTGGAAAAACCATAGCCTTGACTAGACAGACCTTAGTCGGCAAAGAAATGTCTCTGCTTTTGAATATGCTATCTAGGTTGGTCATAACTTTTCTCCCAAGAAGTAAGTGTTTTAATTTCATGGCTGTAATCACCATCTTCAGTGATTTTGGAGGCCCCAAAAATGAAGTCGGACACTGTTTCCACTGTTTCCCCATCCATTTCCCATGAAATGATGGGACCAGATGCCGTGATCTTCGTTTTCTGAACATTGAGCTTTAGGCCAACTTTTTCACTCTCCTCTCTCACTTTCATCAAGAGGCTTTTTAGTTCTTCTTCACTTTCTGCCATAAGGGTGGTGTCATCTGCATATCTGAGGTTATTGATATTTCTCCTGGCAATCTTGATTCCAGCTTGTGCTTCTTCCAGCTCAGCATTTCTCATGACGTACTCTGCATATAAGTTAAATAAGTAGGGTGACAAATATTGTCCAGATACAAATAAGAATTCAAAAGGGGATATTTATAACAATGCTAGAAACATATCTGTCTCTCTCTCTCTCCACATATATATATATAATATTAATTTTAAATTAATGCTTAGAAATGGTATGCATGTATGTGTGCTCAGTTGTTTCAGTCTTGTCCAACTCTTTGTGGCACATGGGCTTTAGCTCGCCAGGCTCCTCTCTCCATGAGATTTCTCAGGCAAAAAAACTGGAGTGGGTTGCCATTTCCTCCTCCAGGGGATCTTCTTGACCCAGGGATCGAGCCCAAGTCTCCTGCATGTCCTGCATTGCAGGTGGATTCTTTAATGCTTGAGCCTCTGGGGAAACCCAATAAATGACATAAAAGTATTATCATTCATTAAACAAATTGTATTTTCTGTTTTGTTTTTTCTCTTTCTCATCTTCTTTGTTTCAGCTTTATTGAAGTACAATTGGCAAATAAAATATTCATATATTTAAGGAGCACTGCCTGATGCTTTGGTGCACATATACACTGTGAAATGATTGCCACAATCAAGCTAATTAACATATCTGTAATCTCACTTAGTCACCACTTTTTTCTTTTATTATATTTTATTTAATAATTATTGTTATTTTCAACTAATCTGGGCCTTTGCTGAATTTTGTTTCCATAAATGTTAAGCAAATTACTGATTGCACATGTAGCATTTATTTTTAGAACTATATTTATTACTAGGAAACTTTAGAGTCTTTTATGTGTTTTTCAAATTCTCATGCTGTATAGGTGTGGAGAGTTGGAACCAGAGTTGAGGAAGGAAAGGAAGTTAGTTTGTCCATAGCTAAGAACTCTGAAAATCTTGCTAAAGGAAGGAAATTTGTCAGGGTATTACAAGATCCCTCCTGACAGAAACTCAGGTTTCCCCAGCATGTAGCCTCTTTGTATATACTAATAAAATTGTTAGTTGATAGGTAGCACTTAGCCGAAAACAAATTTCTAAGCCTTGACTGAAGAAATTTCTAAGCCTTGTGAGAAAAGTGATGGGTCCTAAAGCTGATGTTTTCCCCTTAAATAGAAAAGTATTCCCCCTCTTTTTACCTTCTCTCTTTCCTGCTAGATGGAATTTACATTCCACATGACAATGGGATGTATTGTCCCATGTATGCATGCATTTTACATCATAGGATTATTTTGTAATTATTTTTTTTTGCTGTGCTCTATCTTCATTGTTGCATGTGGGCTTTTCTATAGATGTGAGGAGCAGGGATTACTCTCAACTTGGGCTGCATCAGCTTCTGGTTGTGGTGGCTTCTTTTATTGTGGAGCATGAGTTGTAGGGTGTGTAGGCTCAGTATTTGTAACTCACAGTTTCTCTGTGGCATGTGGGATCATCCTGGACCAGGGATCCAATCCAGATCCCCTGCATTGGTGGATAGATTCTTAGCCACTGGACCACAAAAGAAGTCTGCAACTTATTTTATATATAATACTTTGTGCCTCTTAACCCCTATTCCTACATTGCTGCTCCCCCTTCCCTTTTTCCCACTGGTAACCATTAATTTGTACTCTACGTCTGTGAGTCTATTTTAAGTTATATTCACTATAGGAACAGATTTTCCAGCTTATTACTCACCTAATTTTTGTATGCAATAGAAGAATCAGAGGAGGTGTTCCTACACACACACACACACACACACACACACACACAAAACTCTAAATGGATTAAAGATCTAAACGTAAGACCAGAAACTATAAAACTCCTAGAGGAGAACATAGGCAAAACACACTCCGACATAAATCACAGCAGGATCCTCTATGACCCACCTCCCAGAATACTGGAAATAAAAGCAAAAATAAACAAATGGGACCTAATTAAACTTAAAAGCTCAAAACAACAAAGGAAACTATAAGCAAGGTGAAAATACAGCCTTCTGAATGGGAGAAAATAATAGCAAATGAAGCAACTGACAACTAATCTCAAAAATATGCATGCAACTCCTGCAGCTCAATTCCAGAAAAATAAACGACCCAATCAAAAAATGGCAAAAGAACTAAATAGACATTTCTCCAAAGAAGATATACAGATGGCTAACAATCACATGAAAAGATGCTTCACATCACTCATTATAAGAGAAATGCAAATCAAAACCACAATGAGGTACCATTTCACGCCAGTCAGAATGGCTGTGATCCAAAAGTCTGCAAGCAATAAATGCTGGAGAGGGTGTGGAGAAAAGGGAACCCTCTTACACTGTTGGTGGGAATGCAAACTAGTACAGCCACTATGGAGAACAGTGTGGAGATTCCTTAAAAAACTGGAAAAAGAACTGCCTTATGACCCAGCAATCCCACTGCTGGGCATACACACCGAGGAAACCAGAAATTAAAGAGACACGTGTACCCCAACGTTCATCACAGCACTGTTTATAATAGCCAGGACATGGAAGCAACCTAGATGTCCATCAGCAGACGAATGAATAAGAAAGCAGTGGTACATATACACAATGGAGTATTACTCAGCCATTAAAAAGAATACATTTGAATCAGTTCTAATGAGGTGGATGAAACTGGAGCTTATTATACAGAGTGAAGTAAGCCAGAAAGAAAAACACCAATTCAGTATACTAATGCATACATAGGGAATTTAGAAAGATGGTAATGATAACCCTATATGAGAGACAGCAAAAGAGACACAGATGTATAGAACAGTCTTTTGGACTCTGTGGGAGAGGTCGAGGGTGGGATGATTTGGGAGAATGGCATTGAAACATGTATAGTATCATATATGAAATGAATCGCCAGTCCAGGTTCGATGCATGATACTGGATGTTTGGGGTTGTTTCACTGAGAAGACCCAGAGGGATGGTACGGGGAGGGAAGAGGGAGTGAGGTTCAGGATGGGGAACACGTGTATATCTGTGGCGGATTCATGTTGATGTATGGCAAAACCAATACAATATTGCAAAGTAATTAACCTCCAATTAAAATAAATTAATTTGTATTAAAAAAAGAAGAATCAATGAAAGTGTTGCTTAAAAAAAGAAACGATAGGGGGAAAAAAGAAAACTAGTGAAGTGGAAGTAATTATAAGGAGGCTCTAAATTAAAATTACATGTAATTTCAGTAAGACTTATAGGAAAAAAAAAAAGGTAATAAGAAATTTTTTTCCATTAATTTTTTGCTGGATTACCTACTATCCCCTCACTAGTGAAGGGTTCATAAAGAACATAGTAAAGGGTTTCTACTGTCAAAAGCTTATAATATAGATACATATTAGGATTACATCTATGAAACTTAAAGGAGAAACTGTGTCAGAGCCATTTTAGTCTTCTCATTGTCAAATGATATGACTGGTATTTAATAGATTCTCAGTGTTTACTGAAGAAACGAATATGTTGTTCAGTTGCCAATTCATGTCCAACTCTTTGTGACTCCATGGACTGCAGCACACCAGGCTTCCTTGTCCATCACCATCTCCTGAAGTTTGCCCAAATTCATGTCCGTTGTATCAGTGATGCCACCCGCCCTCTCATCCTGTCACTCTCTTCTTCTTCTGCCTTCAATCTTTCCTATCATAAGAGTATTTTCCAATGAGTCAGCTGTTAGCATCAAGTGGCCAAATACTGCAGCTTCAGCTTCAACACCAGGCCTTCCAATGAGTATTCAGGGTTGATTTCTTTAAGATTGACTGTTTTGATCTCCTTGCTGTCCAATACACAAAACAAATAAATACATAATAGAAGATTAGCAAGAAGAAAACTCACTTTAGGCCATAGTAGTCAGGAAAAACTTCATGGAGGAGGGATTTGGGTCAATATTTGAGGATAAGAGAGTTTTGTATAATTATAAAAGAAGAGGCAGGTAGTTTAGGACAAAACATGCAAAAATATGCTTATAAGAGTTATGGCATGGGTAATTTTCATAGAGGAGATTGGAACAGAGTTATTTAGGAAATCAGTAAAAAAAAAAAATCTGCTGACCTCAGATTGTAAAAAAAAAAAAAAAAAAAAAAAAATTGGTGCTCAGTTGAGAGTTGGATTGGACCGTGAAGGCATCTGGTGCCCATGAGTAATTTTTGAGTGGAAGATGATCTAGTGAAAGCAGTATCCAGTATCTCGAGACATGAGAATGACATCTCTTATACAATGGGACTTCATAATGATTCTCTTCTACTGAGAAAAGATTTTAGTCTAGACCAGCTCTACTTACCTGCATTATATATATATATATATATATATATATATATATATATATATATATATATGTACACTGTTGGCATGGAGCAGTTAGAGTCCATAACTGCCAATACATTAAAAGAAAAAGTTACATTGTTAAGTAGGGGATTATTGCTAGGTGTCATACTTGTACTTTTATAAATTAGCATCCCCAAGCGACTGTTAGTGTGGTCAATTGCTTTTTGGGTTTAGTTAAATATTTTTTTTTAGAACTAAAACATAATATAGAGCAACAAGTGACTAAATTGGTAGTTTTTTTGTTTCATTATCATTCACATTTCTTGCTGAGGCCAGTAAGTTTCTCTTTAAACACTTAGGCCAGTTCTTAAAAAGACTAGCATTCTCATCATGTTTTCTTGAACTTGAGCTATATGCACAAATTTCATGATGGAAACATAGAATTTCTAAATTATTTGACAGTAGAGAGATATTACAGGAAAATTATGATATTTCACTGCAAAATATTGCCAATTGTGGAAGCTGCCAATTTAACAGTAGGATTATTCACTATGGTGTTTGATTAATGCAAAATTATTCAGTTGGCTACCTTGTAGTTGGACTATTTTGTGTTCAATTAGTATGCTAATAATGGTAATTACATTCTATACTGCATGTCTTATCACCTAGATAAAATAATGATAATAAACAAGCTGATGCTGACATTCAGTGCGCCATTCTAATTACTTACTGAAAGCATGCTGGGGAATCAACACTCAACCAGAGCAAAGGATTCTTTCTTGCTTTTTTTAAAACTACTCTTTCCAAAAAACAGTAAGAGGTTGCTTCTGTTCTCTTGATTATGGAGATATTTTATATCACATCCATTTTTATTTTGTATATTTAAAAAATGAAGATAATTAAATTATATTCTTTTTACTATGATTTGTAGTAGGAAGTCAGAAAAGCAAAGAATGAACAATGCTCACTTGTGCACTTTTGAACCTAATCATTATTTCTTTCCCATCCTCCACTGCCTATAAAATAAAAAACTGAAATTGAAGCAAAATCCCTCTACTGACAACTCTTCTTGTATTTTGAGGAGTACTGTGAGAGGTAACAAATCTTACTAAGTCTTCAACAAGATAGCTAAATACAGTAGTACACAGGAGTTATTTATCCTCAAAAATATAAAACAAAAGCTCTCTTTTCTTTGGTTAATAACCCCTTATTATAAGACAGCTATACTTCCCAGGGGGCACAGTTTTAAAGAATCCACCTTCCAATGGAGGAGGCTCAAGAGATGTTGATTAAATCCCTGGTTTGAGAAGATCCCCTGGAATAGGGAAATAACAATCCACTTCAGTATTCCTGCTGGAAAAATTCAATGCAGGCTACACTCCATAGGATCGTGAACTGTCGGACATGACTGAGTGACTGAACACATAAGACAGGTTCGATGCAGGATACAGGATGCTTGTGGCTGGTGCACTGGGATGACCCAGAGGGATGGTACTAGGAGGGAGGTGGGAGGGGGGTTCAGGGTGGGGAACACGTGTACACCTGTGGTGGATTCAGGTTGATGTATGGCAAAACCAATACAATATTTTAAAGTAAAATAATAATAATAATAATAAATAAATGATAAATGGTTTAAAAAAAAGGACAGTTACACAATACATTTGGGCATCAGTATCGAGTTGTAGATCAACCTATTATGACAATTTATCTTATATTATTATAGAGTGTATTCTATAATTCAAATTATAATATATAAAGCTTAAACATAATTGGAATCTTCTTGGCTGTCAAAAAAAGTTTTGCAGTGGATCATGGAATTTATTTTTTGAATCACTTGTGGTTTGAACTTTCACAAAATAATTTAAAATATTGCACAATCTCTTTCCAACCAGTCTTAAGAGAATAAAGCAAACAGAACTCAATTCTTTAGAAGCTTCATGGTGAAGCATAGAAAGCATTAAATTGAGCTTCTAATTCCCTACTCATCTGATGAGAAAATATAACATTAAACAAGTTTGTTGTGTTCTCAAATGTTTTGTTATTTTAGCTGCAAAATAAGAGGGTTGTGTTCATGCTCGTGCATTCTCAGCTCATCAGTTGCGTCTGACTCTCTGTGACCCCATGGACTGGACCTCACCAGTTTCCTCTGTTCAAGGAGTTTTGCAAGCAACAATACTGAAGTATTTCCTACTCCAATAGGAAGGTTGAATTGAAACAAATTTTCTGAAATTTTTGTGTTCCATGAGTCTAATATATTCAGTGATTTTAGCAAATTTTTCATTAAAATAGCTCCTGTGGTCGAATAAAGTGTGGAAATGCTGGATCAAATCAAGGTAAACAGATTTGTTTACTATAAGACTTCTCAGAGTATTTAGTGTATTAATATATTTTACGGACATTCAACTGGGGTGACATAGCATACAGCACTTCAACATTTGATCATTAAAAACATTTATTGTTGAACAACTGTAATTATCTCATGGGGCAATAACATTTTGAAAAATATGATCTGGAAAATATCAAACTAGACAGATTGAATATTTTCCCTCACTGACTATAACAGTCAGGAGCCCAGCATGCTGACATAAGTCCTTTTGAAGGAGGTTGACTTTACTGCCATTGCCCTTACCATACTTTGACTTCAGGTAAAACAACAGGTAGGAAACAGACGATTAAAGATTTAATGAGCAAGGCTTCCCCAACCAGTTTCAGTTCAGTTCAGTCGCTCAGTCATGTCCGACTCTTGGCGACCCCATGAATCGCAGAACGCCAGGCCTCCCTGTCCATCACCAACACCCGGAGTTCATTCAGACTCACCTCCATCGAGTCTGTGATGCCATCCAGCCATCTCATCCTCGGTTGTCCCCTTCTCTTCCTGCCCCCAATCCCTCCCAGCAGCAGAGTCTTTTCCAATGAGTCAACTTCTTCGCATGAGGTGGCCGAAGTACTGGAGGTTCAGCTTTAGCATCATTCCTTCCAAAGAAATCACAGGGCTGATCTCCTTCAGAATGGACTGGTTGGATCTCCTTGCAGTTCAAGGGACTCTCAAGAGTCTTCTCCAACACCACAGTACAAATGCATCAATTCTTTGCTCTCAGCTTTCTTCACAGTCCAATTCTCACATCCATACATGACCACAGGAAAAACCATGGCCTTGACTAGACAGAACTTAGTCGGCAAAGTAATGTCTCTGCTTTTGAGTATGCTATCTAGGTTGGTCATCACTTTTCTTCCAAGGAGTAAGCGTTTTTTAATTTCATGGCTGCAGTCAACATCTGCAGTGATTTTGGAGCCCCCCAAAATAAAGTCTGACACTGTTTCCACTGTTTCCCCATCTATTTCCCATGAAGTGATGGGACCAGATGCCATGATCTTAGTTTTCTGAATGTTGAGCTTTAAGCCAACTTTTTCACTCTCCTCTTTCACTTTCATCAAGAGGCTTTTTAGTTCCTCTTCACTTTCTGCCATAAGGGTGGTGTCATCTGCATATCTGAGGTTATTGATATTTCTCCCAGGAATCTTGATTCCAGCTTGTGTTTCTTCCAGTCCAGCGTTTCTCATGATGTACTCTGCATATCAGTTAAATAAGCAGGGTGACAATATACAGTCTTGACATACTCCTTTTCCTATTTGGAACCAGTCTGTTGTTCCATGTCCAGTTCTTAATATTGTTTCCTGACCTGCATACAGATTTCTCAAGAGGCAGGTGAGGTGGCCTGGTATTCCCATCTCTTTCAGAATTTTCCACAGTTTATTGTGATCCACACAGTGAAGGCTTTGGCCTAGTCAGTAAAGCAGAAATAGATATTTTTCTTGAACTCTCTTACATTTTTGATGATCCAGTGAATGTTTGTAATTTGATCTCTGATTCTTCTATCTTTTCTAAAACCAGCTTGAACATTTGGAGGTTCATGGTTCACATATTGCTGAAGCCTGACTTGGAGAATTTTGAGCATTACTTTGCTAGTGTGTGAGAAGAGTGCAATTGTGGAGTAGTTTGAGCATTCATTGGCATTGTCTTTCTTAAGGATTGGAATAAAATCTGACTTTCCAGTGCTGTGGCCAATGCTGGGTTTTCCAAAATGTTGGCATATTCAATGAGCACTTTCACAGCATCATCTTTTAGGATTTAGAAATAGCTCAATTGGAATTCCATCACTTCCACTAGCTTTGTTCATAGTGATACTTCTGAAAGCCCACTTGACTTCACATTCCAGGATGTCTGGCTCTAGGTGAGTGATCACAGCATTGTGATTACATGGGTCATGAGATCTTTTGTGAACAGTTCTTCTGTGTATTTTTGCCACGTCTTATTAATATCTTCTGCTTCAGTTAAGTCCATACCATTTCTGTCCTATACTGAGCCCGTCTTTGCATGAAATTTTCCGTTGGTGTCTCTAATTTTCTTGAAGAGATCTCTAGTCTTTCTCATTCTATTGTTTTCCTCTATTTCTTTGGACTGATCACTGAAGAAGGTTTTCTTATCTCTCCTTGTTATTCTTTGGAATTCTGCATGCACATGGGTGTATCATTCCTTTTCTTTGCTTTTTGTTTCTCTTCTTTTCATTTTTAAGGCCTCCTTAGACAGCCATTTTTCTCTTTTGCATTTCTTTTTCTTGATGATGGTCTTTCTTGGGTATTCATCAGGGACTCTGTCTATCATATCTAGTCCCTTAAATCTATTTCTCACTTTCACTGTATAATCATAAGGGATTTGATTTAGGTTATACCTGAATGGTCTAGTGGTTTTCCTCACTTTCTTCAATTTAAGTCTGAATCTGGCCATAAGTAGTTCATGACCTGAGCCACAGTCAACTCCTGGTCTTGTTTTTACTGACTGTATAGAGCTTCTTCATCTTTGGCTACAAAGAATATAATCACTCTTATTTTGGTGTTGACCATCTGGTGATGTCCATGTATAGAGTGTTCTCTTGACTTGTTGGATGATGGTGTTTGTTATAACCAGTGCGTTCTCTTGGCAAAACTCTGATAGCCTTTGCCTTGCTTCTTCTTCTTTTTTTTTTTTTTTTTTTTTTTTACTCCAAGGGCAAATTTGCCTGTTATTGCAGGTGTTTCTTGACTTCCTACTTTTGCATTCCAGTCCCTTATAATGAAAAAGACATCTTTTGGGGGTGTTAATCCTAAAAGGTCTTGTAGGTCTTCATAGAACCTTTCAAATTCAGCTTCTTCAGCATTACTGCTCAGGACATAGACTTGGATTACCATTGTATTGAATGGTATGTCTTGGAGACGAACAGAGATCATTCTGTCGTTTTTGAGATTGCATCCAAGTACTGCATTTCAGACCCTTTTTTTGACTATGATGACTACTCCATTTCTTCTAAGGGATTCCTGCCCACAGTAGTAGATGTAAGGGTCATCTGAGTTAAATTCACCCATTCCAGTCCATTTTAGTTCCCTGATTCCTAGAATGTCGACATTCACTCTTGCCATCTCCTGTTTGAGCACTTCCAATTTGCCTTGATTCATGGATCTGACATTCCAGGTTCCTATGCAATATTGTTCTTTACAGCATTGGAGTATGACCCAGTTTTCGCACAGACAGGCCCTCCCATCAGGAAACTACCACAAGCCACTTATCCTCATCCAGCATAGGGAAGAAAGAATGCAATCCACAATCACAGAAACTAACCAAATTGGTCACATGCATCACAGCCTTGTCTAACTCAATGAAACTATGAGCCATGTCATGTAGGGCCACCCAAAACAAATGGGTCATGTTGGAAAGTTCTAACAAAATGTGGTCCTCTGGGGAAGGGAGTGGCAAAACACTTCACTATTCTTACCTCAAGATCCCAATGACCAGTATGAAAAGGCAAAAATATATATATATATATATAATATAAATAAATAAATAAATAAAAAACACTGAAAGATGAATTCCTCAGGTCAATAGATTCCCAATATGCTACTGGAGAAGAGTGGATAAATCATTCCAGAAAGAATGAAGAAGCTGAGTGAAAGTGAAAACAAGTTCCAGTTGTGGATGTGTCTGGTGGTCGAAGTAAAGTCCAATGCTATAAAGAACAATATTTCACAGGAGCATGAAATGTTAGAACCATGAATCAAGGCAAATTGGAAACAGGAAATGACAGGAGTGAACATGGAGATTTTAGGAATCAGTGAACTAAAATACACTGAAACGGATGAATTTAATTCAGGTGACCATTGTGTCTACTACTGTGGGCAAGAATCCCTTAGAAGAAATGAAGTGTCCCTCACAGTCAACAAAAGAGTCTTAAATGCAGTGTTCCGGTGCAATATAAAAAAATGACAGAATGTTTTCAGTTCATTTCCAAGACAAACCATTCACTGCCACAGCAATCCAAGTCTATTCCCCCACCACTAATAGCGAAGAAGCTGAAGCTGAATGGTTCTATGAAGACCTACAAGACCTTCTAGAATTAACCCCCACCAAAAAAAAAAAAAAAGACATGTATTTTTGTCGTAGGGGACTGGAATGCAAAAGAAGGAAGTCAAGAGATACCTGGATAACAGGCAAGTTTGGCCTTGGACTATAAAATGAAGCAGGGCAAAGGCTAACAGAGTTTGGTAAAGAGAACATACTGGTCATAGCATACATCTTCTTCCAATAACACAATAGATGACACTACACATGGACAACACCAGATGGTCAATAGTGAAATCAAATTGTTTATATACTTTGTAGCCAGAGATGAACAAGCTCTATAATATCAGTAAAAACAAGAACAGGAGCTGACTGTGGCTCAGGTCATGAAATCCTTATTGCAAAATTCAGAGTTAAATTGAAGAAAGTAGGGAGAAGCACTAGGCAATTTAACTATACCTAAATCAAATTCCTTATGAAACCAAGCCATACCTGCGGGGCAACCCAAGACAGGTGGGTCATGGTGGAGATATCTGACAGAATGTGGTCCACTGGAGAAGGAAATGGCAAACCACTTCAGTATTCTTGCCTTGAGAACACCATGAACAGTATGAAAAAGCAAAATGATAGGATACCAAAAGAGGAACTACCCAGGTCAGTAGGTGCCCAATATGCTACTGGAGATCAGTGGAGAAATAACTCCAGAAAGAGTGAAGGGATGGAGCCAAAGCATAAACAGTACCCAGTTGGGGATGTGACTGGTGAAAGAAGCAAGATCCAATGCTGTAAAATGCAATATTGCATAGGAACCTGGAATGTCAGGTCCATGAATCAAGGCAAATTGGAAGTGGTCAAACAAGAGATGGCAAGGGTGAACGTCGACATTCTAGGAAACAGCAAACTAAAATGGACTGGAATGGGTGAATTTAACTCAGTTGACCATTATGTCTATTCCTGCGGGCAGGAATCCCTCAGAAGAAATGGAATAGCCATCGTGGTCAACAGAAGAGTCTGAAATGCAGTACTTGGATGCAATCTCAAAAACGACAAAAGGATCTCTGTTCATCTCCAAGGCAAACCATTCAATATCACAGTAATCCAAGTCTATGCCACAACCAGTAATGCTGAAGAAACTGAAGTTGAACGGTTTTATGAAGAACTAGAAGACCTTTTAGAAATAACACCTAAAAAAGATGTCCTTTTCATTATAGGGGATTGGAATACAAAGTTGAAAGTCAAGAAACACCTGGAGTAACAGACAAATTTGGCCTTGGAATGTGGAATGAAGCAGGGCAAAGACTAATAGAGTTTTGCCAAGAAAATGCACTGGTCATAGCAAACACCCTCTTCCAAAAACACAAGAGAAGACTCTACACATGGACATCAGCAGATGGTCAACACCGAAATCAGATTGATTCTATTCTTTGCAGCCAAATGGAGCAGCTCTATATAGTCAACAAAAACAAGACCAGGAGCTGACTCTGGCTCAGATCATGAAATCCTTATTACCAAATTCGGACTCAAATTGAAGAAAATAGGGAAAACCGCTATACCATTTAAGTATGACCTAAATCAAATCCCTTATGATTATACAGTGGAAGTGAGAAATAGATTTAAGGGCCTAGATCTGATAGATAGAGTGCCTGATGAACTATGGAATGAGGTTCATGATATTGTACAGGAGACAGGGATCAAGACCATCCCCATGGAAAAGAAATGCAAAAAAGCAAAATGGCTGTCTGAGGAGGTCTTAAAAATAGCTGTGAAAAGAAGAAAGGCGAAAAGCAAAGGAGAAAAGGAAAGATATAAGCATCTGAATGCAGAGTTCCAAAGAATAGCAAGAAGAGATAAGAAAGCCTTCGTCTGCAATCAATGCAAAGAAATAGAGGAAAAGAACAGAAAGGGAAAGACTAGAGATCTCTTCAAGAACATTAGAGATACCAAGGGAACATTTCATGCAAAGATGGGCTCGATAAAGTACAGAAATGGTCTGGGCCTAACAGAAGCAGAAGATATTAAGAAGATGTGGCAAGAATACACAGAAGAACTGTATAAAAAAGAACTTCATGACCCAGATAATCATGATGATGTGATCACTAATCTAGAGCCAGACATCTTGGAATGTGAAGTAAGGTGAGCCTTAGAAAGCATCACTACGAAGAAAGCTAGTGGAGGTGATGGAATTCCAGTTGAGCTGTTTCAAATCCTGAAAGATGATGCCATGAAAGTGCTGCACTCAATATTCCAGCAAATTTGGAAAACTCAGCAGTGGCCACAGGACTAGAAAAGCTCAGTTTTCATTCCAATCCCAAAGAAAGACAATGCCAAAGAATGCTCAAACTACCGCACAATTGCACTCATCTCACATGCTAGTAAAGTCATGCTCAAAATTCTACAAGCCAGGCTTCAGCAATACATGAACCGGGAACTCTCTGATGTTCAAGCTGGGTTTAGAAAATGCAGAGGAACCAGAGATCAAATTGCCAACATCAGTTGGATCATGGGAAAAGCAAGAGAGTTCCAGAAAAACATCTATTTCTGCTTTATTGACTATGCCAAAGCCTCTGTGTGGATCACAATAAACTGTGGAAAATTCTGAAAGAGATGGGAATGCAAGACCACCTGACCTGCCTCTTGAGAAATCTGTATGCATTTCAGGAAGCAACAGTTAGAACTGGACATGGAACAACAGACTGGTTCCAAATAGGAAAAGGAGTACGTCAAGGCTGTATATTGTCACCCTGCTTATTTAACTTATATGCAGAGTACATCATGAGAAGCACTGGACTGGAAGAAGCACAAGCTGGAATCAAGATTGCTGGGAGAAATATCAATAACCTCAGATATGCCGATGACACCACCCTTATGGCAGAAAGTGAAGAGGAGCTAAAATGCCTCTTGATGAAAGTGAAAGAGGAGAGTGAAAAAGTTGGCTTAAAGCTCAACATTCAGAAAACGAAGATCATGGCATTCGGTCCCATCACATCATGGGAAATAGATGGGGAAACAGTGGAATCAGTGTCAGTGTCATGGTGACTGCAGCCATGAATTTAAAAGATGCTTACTCCTTGGAAGAAAAGTTATGGCTAAACTAGATAGTATATTCAAACCAGAGACATTACTTTGCCGACTAAGGTCCATCTAGTCAAGGCTATGGTTTTTCTTGTGGTCATGTATGGATGTGAGAGTTGGCCTGTAAAGAAGGGTGAGCACCGAAGAATTGATGCTTTTGAACTGTGGTGTTGGAGAAGACTCTTGAGAGTCCCTTGGACTTCAAGGAGATCCATCCAGTCCATTCTGAAGGAGATCAACCCTGGGATTTCTTTGGAAATAATGATGCTAAAGCTGAAGCTCCAGTACTTTGGCCACCTCATGTGAAGTGTTGACTCATTGGAAAAGACTCTGATGCTGGGAGGGATTGGGGGCAGGAGAAGAAGGGGACTACCGAGGATGAGATGGCTGGATGGCATCACTGACTCGATGGATGTGAGTCTCAGTGAACTCCGGGTGTTGGTGATGGACAGGGAGGCCTGGCGTGCTGCGATTCATGGGGTCGCAAAAAGTCGGACACGACTGAGCAACTGAACTAAATTGAACTGATACAGTGGAAGTGATAAATAAATTAAAGGGAGTAGATCTGATAGACTGCGTTCCTGAAGAACTATGGATGAAACTTCATAACAGTTTACATGAGGTAGTGATCAAAGCCTTCCCTAAGAAAACGAAATATAAAAAGGCAAAATGGTTACCTGAGGAGGGAGGCCTTACAAAGCTGAGGAAAGAAGAGAAGTGAAAGACACAGAGAAAAGGAAATATATATCCATCTGAATGCAGGGTTTCAAAGAATAGCAAGGAGAAATTAGAAAGCCATCCTCAGTAACCAATGTGAAGAAATAGAGGAAAACAATAGAATGGGGAAGACTAGAGATTTCTTCAAGAAAATTAGAGATATTGAGGGAACATTTCATGCAAAGTTGGAAACAATCAAGCACAGAAACGATATGGACTTAACAGAAGCAAAAGATATTATGAAGATGTCACAAAAATACACAGGAAAACTATGCACAAGAGATCTTAATGACCTAGATGACCACAATGTGTGGTCACTCACCTAGAGCCAGACAACTTGAAGTTCAAACCTTGAAGTTTCAACCCTAGAAAGCTAGTGGAGGTGATGGAATTCCAGCTGAACTACTTCAAATCCTAAAATATGATGATTTTAAAGTAATTCATTCAATATTCCAGCAAATTTGAAAAATTCAGCAATGGCCACAGGACTGGAAAATGTCAGTTTTCTTTTTGCATCTATAACCTATGGTTTTTCCAGTAGTCATTTATGGATGTAATAGTTGGATCATAAGGAAGGCTGAGTACCAAAGAATTGATGGTTTTGAACTATGGTGTTGGAGAAGACTCTTGAGTATCCCTTGGACTGCAAGGAGATCACACCAGTGTCTATGTTTGAGGCAGCATACAGGATGCTTGGGGCTGGTGCACGGGGATGATCCAGAGGGATGGTGTGGGGTGGGAGGTGGGAGGGGGGTTCATGTTTGGGAACTCATGTACACCTGTGGTGGATTCGTGTCAATGTATGGCAAAACCAATACAGTATTGTAAAGTAAAATAAAGTAAAAATAAAAATTTAAAAAAAATCTTAAAGGAAATCAACCCTGAATATTCATTGGAAGGACTGATACTGAAGCTGAAGTTCCAATACTTTGGCCATCTGATGGGAAGAGATGACACGTTAGAAAAGACCCTGTTGCTGGGAAAGATTGTAGCAGGAGGAGAAGCAGGCAACAGAAAACGAGGTGGTTGGATGGCATCACTGACTCAAGGGACATGAATTTGATCAGGCTCAGGGAGATGGTGAAGGACAAGGAGGCCTGGTGTGCTGCAGTTCATGGGGTCACAAATAGACACAACTGAGCAGTTGAACAACAAATACTGTAAACTCTTGTACGAGTTACAGGTTAGGAGTTTTTATTAAGCATAGCCTTGCACATGCATGCTAAGTTGCTTCAGTCGTGTCCGACTCTTAGCAACCCTATGGAGTGTAGCCTACCAGGCACTTCACTCTGTGAGATTCTTGAGGCAAGAATACTGGAGTGAATTGCCGTTCCCTTCTTCAAGGGAATCTTCCTGACCCAGGGATCGAACCCATGTTTCCTGAGCTTCTTGCACTGTAGGCAGATTCTTTACCACTTAGCTATCAGGGAAGCCCAGTACCTGCACACCAGTTCAGGTCAGTTCAGTTCAGTCACTCAGTCGTGTCTGACTCTGCGACCCCATGAATCGCAGCATTCAAGGCCTCCCTGTCCATCACCAACTCCTGGAGTTCACTCAGACTCACGTCCATCAAGTCAGTGATGCCGTCCAGCCATCTCATCCTCTGTCATCCCTTTCTCCTCCTGCCCCCAATACCTCCCAGCATCAGAGTCTTTTCCAATGAGTCAACTCTTCGCATGAGGTGGCCAAAGTACTGCAGTATCAGCTTTAGCATCATTCCTTCCAAAGAAATCCCAGGGCTGATCTCCTTCAGAATGGATTGGCTGGATCTCCTTGCATTCCAAGGGACTCTCAAGAGTCTTTTTCAACACCATAGTTCACAAGCATCAATTCTTTGGCACTCAGCTTTCTTCACAGTCCAACTCTCACATCCATACATGACCACAAGAAAAACCATAGCCTTCACATAATATATGCTTAATAAATATTTGCTGAATGAATTAATGAATGATCAAACACATATATACATTGTTTCTGTATGGTCAATGCATAACTGGCAAGAAATATTTTGGAGATCCTGCTACCCTCTCTTGTAGATTTCCATTTCCCTTTGTATATGTTCTAATGCCTATGTCTCTCATCTGTTGTGAAAGTGAAGTAACAAGCTCTTCATAATATTTTAAATCTTGTTCCATGTTGACTAGGAAGAAAAAAATATTACTACTCATTTAGCACTGACTAAATGTTTGTTACTGTGCAAATACTTTGCCTATATCAACAATTTGAATCCTTTCAACATTTTGATGTGAAATGTATCACTCCCTCTCTTTTATCGAATTAAATAAACATCCCACAGGAAATGACATTTCTAGAATTTAAAGACTGACTTCAGAAATTGAATTCGTAGCTGTTATAATATATGTCTCACTATGATATTATTTGACTTGCACAATGTCCCAGCACTTGTTGATAAACAAATTGTTTTGTAATATCCTGGACCTCACACTATTCTGGCAGACCTATGGTCTATCAGATTGATTTCCATCTTATTTGTCCTCTCATGAGGACTGATCAGTGTTGATCAGTCCTAAATCAATTACCATATCACAAGTTTTAAGCCAACCCCTAAAATAACTCATTCTCTACTTGTCTACTTTCCAAGAACTACTTACTAGGGCTTCCTCCATAGCTCAGTGGCAAGCAATCCTGAAATGCAGGAGCCACAAGAGACATGGGTTTGATCCTTGGGTCAGGAAATTCCCCTGGAGGAGGGCACAGCAACCCACTCTAGTATTCTTGCTTGGAGAATACCCATGGACAGAGGATCCTGGTGGTCTCCAGTCCATGGGGTTGCAAAGAGTTGTATACGTCTAAGCATGCATGCAAGCACTACATACTATTCCATATAGTGATGCTAATATTATCTATATTTTTACTAATGAGAAAACTGAAAAAAAATTCTATCACCATCCTGCTTAATAAAGTATAGTGTTTTTTTTTAGTATATATCTACATATGTTCATATGTATCTAAAGCAAAGCAGGTATCTTCAACTAATATTTGATATGAATATTATTCCTTTTTGGAAGCAGACACCATTGTTATAAATCATATGTATTACTTTGTGTGACATGGTTACATAGGAATGTACTGAGCTATAAATCAATATTTAATTGTGTGATACAGAAGATAAGTGTTATGACTTTATTAAATTAACATTTGCTAAGTGGAGCACACAGTGCCAGATGGTGAGCTACATCTCAGCAAAAGACCACAGTAGAAATTGAAATACAGAAATTGATTACTCATAAGTCCTGGAAGATATAAATGACATAACTTAAGGAGCAACAAGAGGAAGCCAAGGCAGAGTGTAGGTAGAGAGGGAGGCCAGGACCTGGACCACATGCCTTTATGAGAGTTCATGGATGGAATACTTTGGGGTTCCTGGGATAAGACCAGGTTGGTCAGTTTGAACCCCAAATAGCAGGATTTAGGTAGCTCCTTGGATTTTATTGAAGTGGCACATAAGGGGAAGGCTCTGAGAGGCTGTGGGAAACTTGATTGCAAAGGTTGTTGGGGAAATCACATAAAGATACATGCACTTGAATGAGGGAGCTACTGTCATTGTAAGACCCCTGCAGGCTGCTTGGCAAAACAAAATGGATACTGAAGCAGCAATACCATGAAGTGGCTTAGCTAAACTTTTGGCAGTATGTCATGCCACTAATCAGTGGGGGGACTTTTTTGTTTTTTTTAAGTTTAGCACACATTTTCTGTTTGCTCCCAACCACAAAAAAAGAGCAGAATATATATATATATATATATATATATATCCCCCAAATCTATATTATTAAAATATGAGAAAGAAAACAAACATGTTACAAAATTCAGAAAGGAAAGAGTGATTAGATTAGGCAAAGAGCTCCAGAATCCAGTAAACAAAGAGTAAAACTACTTCCATAGCTACCAAGGTAAAAAAGAAACTAAAATTTTGTATGGGCTATAAAGGGCAGGAGGAGAAGGGGACGACAGAGGATGAGATGGCTGGATGGCATCACTGACTCGATGGACGTGAGTCTGAATGAACTCTGGGAGTTGATGATGGACAGGGAGTCCTGGCATGCTGCGATTCATGGGGCTGCAAAGAGTCAGACATGACTGAGAGACAGAACTGAACTGAACTGATAGGAGATAAGCAAAATTTCAGAAATTTAGTAATAAAACAATATATACTTAAAATGAACTTGAAGCAATAACATAAGAAAAAATTAGAAGTCCACACATTTATAAAAGATCCTTAAATAGGAAAGGGATCAGTTATAACAGATTGTGTGAGACAAAAACATTGGAGGAAATACACAGTGGAAATTGACCTAGGAGGTACCAGAAGAGATACTATCCTCATAGTCCTACAGATGGGATTGGGCTCCCTCCCTGTTAGTTGTTTGGCCTGAGCTGACCCAGCCCTGGGGTCTACAGGCTCTATGGTAGGGTTAGTGGCAACCTCCAAGAGGACTTACACCAAGGAGGACCTTCCAGAACTGCTGCTGCCAGTGCCCCCATCCCTGTGGTGAGCCCCTGCCAATCCATGTGTCTACAGGAGAGCCTCCAACACCAGTAGCAGCTAGTTTTAGTTCAGTCTCCTCTGGGGTCACTGATCCTTCTTTCTGGGTCTTGGTGTACACCAGATTTTGAACACCAATTTGTATTGAAATGTAGAAGTGCCTCCTAATAAAGACTTCCAATTCATAAAAGGCTGAACAGACAGCATAAAAATGACTATACATTGTTTTTATCAGCAAACAATTTTTCTATAGTTCTTTCCAAGCTGAATCTAATGGGAGAACATTTTGTGAAAGACTTGTTTTTGTCTGGCTATTTACTGTGTAAACTGATAAATATATTTTTACTCTTGTGATTATGTAACTATTACTCATTAATACTATTGTATCATGGTCAACAGAAAAATAATATAATTCTATGTTACCAAAACTACCATTTAATAGAAAAATCTGTAATCATTTTTTTTAAATCCAGATGCATATCAGAATTATCTTGGAATTTTTTGAGAAATACAAATGCCCAAGTGTTTTTTTTTTTTCCAAAGCTCCAGATGTTTCTAAAAAGCAGTCATGTTTAAAAACAACTGGACTATACGACGATCATTTACTTTTGTCTAGTTTGTTTCACTTTTTCTGTTTCATATTCAGTGCTTCCATTTCAGTTAGTTTATATTTTCCATTTTCTCCATCTCTTCTTTTATTTTTGTTATTTCTCAAGCCTTTATCAGCATAGTAGAAAAGCTTTTCTTATACATATATATAAGTAGTGTGTATAATATATATAATGTGTATATTATATATATATAAATTTATAGATTTCTGACTACATAAAATATTTAAGATATTTTGATTCCACTTGTTTGACTTAGTATGAATATTATGCTATATTTCTTATTAAAAATACATATGCAACAAGCAACAAAGGTTTACTGTATGGCACAGGGACCTATATTCAATATCTTATAATAACCTATAATGGAAAATAATCTGAAAAATAATATATGTAAGTATTACAACTAAATCACCTTGAGGTGCACCTGAAATGTAAGTCAACTATATTTTAATAACATATATATATTAAGAAAAAATAATAATTGATATTCATATTGATTACCCTGGAGCACTGAAAGTCCTCAAGTGTCTTCTAATAAATCAGATTCATTTTTGCTCAGTATAGGTTTTGTGTTAATTATATTTCCTTGTGTTCCAAGGCTTTGAAAACTGACAAGTTGGCTGTGGTAAATATGCTCACTTTCTATTAGTCAAGGTAGTTGATTAACTAATCTGTTCCATTGTACCCCTACTCCCAAGCAATGACTAGAAATAGAATACTGTTGCCTTTTTTTTTTTTTTTTTCGGCATGTGTTTTAAGGAAAACTATGATAATAAGATACACTAGATTTCTTCCTGTAATATAAATATTACACCACTTTGAAGCAATTAAATATTTTCTATTTGTTGTTTACAAAAAGTGACAATTTGCTGTTCTCAAGACTAAGGAATAAACAAATTAGGTTCTGACTAAATGGAAAAAAAGTTTTACCTAAATGTTCCGTTTTGTAAAGTGTATGTAGCTATGGGATACATTGCAAATACCAGTAGAAGTTTGCTTAAAAAGCTAATGGAAGTGGAATATTTTCAATAACTGCCCACTCTAAGGAGACAGTAAGCTGAAAGCTTATCATATATTTTGAGCTTCTTAACTATCTATTATGTTGCTTTTATTTTTAAGATATTACACATTCATCTTGCACTAGCCAGGTGAAAGAATATCCCTTTCTTTTCACAAGAGTGACACAGGAAAATACTGTCTATATACAAAGATTAAAAACAGAAAACAAAAATGTCTTTTGGAACTCAGGTGGATTAAAAGTACTGCACTCAGGGGCATAAGAAAATATCACCAAGTCTATTTCCAATGTTTTGAAAGGATAATGAGAAATAGTTCTTCATCAAGAAATACATCCACTTATTTATTGACAAGAGGAGAGCTCTTCAGCAAATGGCATTTCTTCTTTAAACTCTACGGCTGTTAGAGAAACAATTTTGTATACTCAGATCCACTGAAAGATATCATGCTGTGTGCATTGTACCACTGTGATCTAGTTCAGTAATCACACCTCTTTCCATAGCATTATACCTGTACATTTTTTATGTTTGGACTTCAGGAAAGAATGCTGTTATCCTTACCTGATAATGAGTGTTGAGAGGCTTCAGCCATTGCCATGAAATAATTATTCATTTTACAAATTATCACAAGAGTGGATTTATAGATAGGTTGAACTATTAGAGAAATGAAAATATAAATATATTTCTCCTTTCCGAGATCTCACTATCTTCTTTCACTCCCCATCTTCCATCCCAGGAAGTATAGACCAAATTTTGTTCCTAAAAGCTATGCTCGGCCCCTTATCACTCCTAGCCTCCTGCCCCTTGCTCCCATGCTCACCCTCTGCCTTTTGGGTAATATAAACAGTTTATGACTTTTAGATAAGATGGAATTGCCTCAGTATTCTCTGAGATAAATGAGCTTGTAGGTTAGATAATAGAGAATTGGACCAACTCAAGGAATAGAAAATCACCTTATCAAAGGAGGGAAATGATGGGAACTGTAGTTTCCTCAGGTGGTAGCCACATGCCCAATTTACATGCAGTAATCTCATAAAGGGTGGCTTGAAAATGGTTGTGGCATTGGACACTAAGTGTTAAAAAAAAAAAAAAAGACAAATATCAGAACCCAGTCACTACATCAAAGACTGGGAAAAATGGGAAGAAGCCTTCTAAAATTTTATTATTCCAACTGCTAATTATAAACTGGTGAGTTTTATATTGTGATATTGATTCATGATTATGTACAGAAAATGAAGCTAAATCTCTGGGGTCTGTTTAGAGATATGTATGTCTCAGAAGATGTTTTTGTCTTTGGAAATATTGTTGAAGCTAATTTGTAAATGAGCTAGATTTAATTTGCTTAAAGAAAATTTAGCACTTATGAATCACACAATTCTCAATACAACAGAAATTCAGCTAAATGAATTTCAGGTTCATATGAACTGGGAAGTATTTAGTATTATATTAACATATGGAATTAAAAGGCAGAGGAACCAGAGATCAAATTGCCAACATCTGCTGGATCATGGAAAAAGCAAGAGAGTTCCAGAAAAACATCTATTTCTGATTTATTGACTATGTATGCCAAAGCCTTTGACTGTGTGGATCACAATAAACTGGCAAATTCTGAAAGAGATGGGAATACCAGACCACCTCACCTGCCTCTTGAGAAATCTGTATGCAGGTCAGGAAGCAACAGTTAGAAATGGCCATGGAACAACAGACTGGTTCCAAATAGGAAAAGGAGTATGTCAAGGCTGTATATTGTCACCCTGCTTATTTAACTTATATGCAGAGTACATCATGAGAAACGCTGGACTGGAAGAAACACAAGCTGGAGTCATGATTCCTGGGAGAAATATCAATAACCTCAGATATGCTGATGACACCACCCTTATGGCAGAAAGTGAAGAGGAGCTAAAAAGCCTCTTGATGAAAGTGAAAGAGGAGAGTGAAAAAGTTGGCTTAAAGCTCAACATTCAGAAAACTAAGATCATGGCATCTGGTCCCATCACTTCATGGGAAATAGATGGGGAAACAGTGGAAACAGTGTCAGATTTTATTTTGGGGGGCTCCAAAATCACTGCAGATGTTGACTGCAGCCATGAAATTAAAGGACGCTTACTCCTTGGAAGAAAAGTTATGCCCAACCTAGATAGCATATTCAAAAGCAGAGACATTGCCAACTAAGATCCGTGTAGTCAAGGCTATGGTTTTTCCTGTGGTCATGTATGGATGTGAGATTTGGACTGTGAAGAAGGCTGAGCGCTGAAGAATTGGTGCTTTTGAACTGTGGTGTTGGAGAAGACTCTTGAGAGTCCCTTGGACTGCAAGCAGATCCAACCAGTCCATTCTGAAAGAGATCAGCCCTGGGAATTCTTTGGAAGGAATGATGCTAAAGCTGAAACTCCAGTACTTTGGCCACCTCATGCGAAGAGTTGACTCATTGGAAAAGACTCTGCTGCTGGGAGGGATTGGGGGCAGGAAGAGAAGGGGATGACAGAGGATGAGATGGCTGGATGGCATCACGGACTCGATGGGCATGAGTCTGATTGAACTCTGTCGTACTGCGATTCATGGGGTCGCAAAGAGTCAGACACGACTGAGTGACTGAACTGAACTGATACATGTCTCTGTGTTCTTATAGTTCACCGAATTTCTTTAAGATGATTTTTTACGGATTCTTTGTTAGCCAGGCCATTAATATCCAGCTATTGTAGCTTTACTGTTAATCTTGGTGTTATCATGTTTATTCTATGTGATCCTTGTTTATTTGTGATGGTAGCTACACATTTCATTAAGTGATATCTTCTAATAGGTTTTAGAGTTTTACTTTGGCAAGAAAGCATTTTATTGGTCAGCTCATGTCGGTGTACTGAACAATTCAGTTGGTAGTGTTCAAGGAGAAAAAAAAAAATAATCTAGGGTTTGTAGCTGGGCAACAACCACTGCCCACACTGTAATATCAGGGGTGCATGCTGGCTGGGCTCCACACTTGGGTATATCTGCAGTCTGGACTCTATATTCATGATGGGCTGCTAATGAGGCCCATGTTCAGACAGTGCTGCTGGCTATGGATTATGTTCTACTAGGGTCATTATCTGAGCTCTGTAATTACCTCTAGTCAGGTAAGATCACAGTCTGTGTTCCCTGGAAATATGTTGCCACTGATTGGACTCTGCAAGTGGCCTCTAGGCTGAGATCTATAAATGCTCCAAGTTGGGTGTGGTTCTACATTGTGCTGTTAGTTTAAGTGATGTTGTTGATGGGATTTCATATTTAGGCAGGAATCCAGGCATTATTTTTTAGTCGTATAGGGCCTCGGGCTGTACTCTGTGATTATGTGGCACTGAGGGCTGTTACTCAAACATTGGTGGGGCTACAGATTGGGATATATATTCAGGCCACTATCTATGCCCTGCTGTTGGGCAAGGTTTCTGGCTAGACTCTCTGATTTAGAGGGGCCTCCAGCTCTATCTTGCAGTTGTGTGGGGCTAAATACTCTGCCTCATGGTTGAGCATGGTCACTGGCTTTAGTCTCTGCCTGTGTGTAGCTGCAAGCTGTGTTCAACAATTGGGAAGGTTCATAGTGTGGGCTCTGCTCTATGATGAGACTGTAGATTGGGCTTCACAGCTGTTTAGTACTCTAGGTTGGGATTTGAGACATTCCAGTGTCACTGTTTAAAGTGAAGTTGCTCAGTCATGTCCGACTCTTTGCAACCCCATGAACCGTAGCCTACCAGGCTCCTCCATCCATGGGATTTTCCAGGCAAGAATAATGGAGTGGGTTGCCATTTCCTTCTCCAGGAGATCTTCCCAACCCAGGGATTGAATCTGGATCTTCTACATTGTAGGCAGATGCGTTACCATCTGAGCTAACAGGGAAGTCAGCTACTTGGGGCAAGAGGCTATACTTAACAGTTGAGTAGGACTACTGCATTGAACTTCTAAAGTTGGGCTGTAGGATTGGCTCCAAGTCTCCCTAGGTTCTCTGATCATACAGTCTGCTTATGCAGAGCTGAGGGATATATTTCAGCAATTTTTTTTTTTTCCTGCCCCTATAGCTAAGAGCTGTAGAATGGGCTCCACACCCAGTCTGGGTCATTGACTGGGGACACACATTATACAGAATTGCCAACAGAGTTCCCTGGCCAAACAGGATCAGCAGCCTGTCTCTATAGGTGGCAGAGCTGCTGGCTGATATCACTCCTTGATTGCTATTACACAGTAATGTGGTTTTCCAAAGTCTGTTTCCTCGTTGCTGATAGCCCCACACTCCTTCATTTCTATAATTCCCAGTTGTCAACCCACACAGATTCTCACAGTGATCCTCATAAAATGAGACCTGAGTAGACTTCCCAGAAAGCATTATACAATGCTGTGGGAGTTTGATGGTCATCTTGGGCTCTTTTACCCACTAGAGAAATCATAGGGCTATGTGGTAGTATGGCAGCCTGGGGGAGGATAAAGTGGTCAGACTGAAGCTACTCCTCTTGCCCTCCTAATGGTTTCTGTGGTCCAGGGATGGCTTCAGCCTCACTCTCAGGTTCTTGAATTTTCATAGTGGTGACTTGTCTATGTATAGTTATTAAATGGTCTTCTTGTGAGAAAGACTGTATAGGGAATGACTCATGTCACCATCTTCATGATGTCACTCCTCCAACAATCTTTCAAAACTAATCTTGTAAATCACCTCCACTTGAGAGTACATATTATAGTCTTTGGAATATTATTTTAAAGTAACTTTCTTAGTTGAAAACACGGTATGGAGCATATAAAAATTGCTAAGGCTTATTAAATGATGGTTATGATGGAGAAGATATATTTCTGAAAACAGTGTATCTAAGACTATGCTCTTCCATTGGGATACTTTGGCTATTAATATTAAAATCGTTAAAATACATATTGAAATATGAACTTTATGAATGATGCTTTTATCCAATGAGTCTAAATTAATTTATCAGCTTTTTTCTCCCATAAGAATCTCTATAAAGATTCTAAAAGTAAGAAAATACTCACTCTCCCCTTTGAAACATGAATGATTTCATCCATATTTTGGTAACAATGGGGCTGGGATTAGCAATGGGTGAGTTTCAATTATAGGTAACTTTAAATGAAGAGGAGACTTTATGAACATACCATTTTTAGTCTGCTTCATATGGTTGTCTGCAATATATTTCACCACTAGGTGTGCCTTCTCAAAGAAAGCAAGACAAATATTTATGAATAAACTGAGAATTAGTGTGGTAAATGTAAGTGGAGTGATAATGTGACCCAAATGCAGTAGAGAGTGCAAGCTGAATAGTCAATAAAACAAAAATGATTAAATTTGAGGCTTGAAGTAAAAGTGTTTTCAGAGAAAGAAAGAGGATTCAAAGAAAAATAAACTCATGGGGTAGAAAGAGTTTCAATCATTCTCTTAAATAGACAGAAAACAAGCCCACTCAACTTTTGATATATTGATATCATGACATGGACAATGGTTTATCTAGCTATCTGTCCATCTATAATCTATCATTTAATTCAGCTGTTAGCTTTACCCACTAGAATGTCAGCTCTCTGAAAACAGGAGTAATCACTTTGTCCCTAGGCCCAAATTGGTAAGAGTAGATTCTCAATAAATAAAGACTGCATTAATCAACTTATTATCAATAAGTGGAGTCAATTATTTTTTGAAATTTTTATTTTGTATTGGGATATAGCTAATTAGCAATGTTTTGATAGTTTCAGATGAACAGTGAAGGGACTCAGCCATGTATATGTATATCTCCGTTCTCCCCCAAATCCCCTTCCCCAAATCCCGTCCCATCCAGGCTGCCACATAACATTGTGCACAGTTTTATGTGCTATACAGTAGGAGCTTGTTAGTTATCCATTTTAAATATAACAGTGTATATATGACTATCCCAAATTCCCTAATTCTCCCTTCCTTCTGACAACCATAAGTTCATTTTCTAAGTCTGTGAGTTTCTTTCTGTCTTGTAAGTTCATTTGTAGCCTCTCCTTTTAGATTCCATATATAAGGGATGTCATATGATGTTTATCCTCTGTCTGACTTACTTCATTTAGTATGACATTCTCTAGGTCAATATATATTGCTGCAAATGTCATTTCATTCTGTTTAATGACAGTAATATTCCATAGTGTGTGTATGTGTGTATATATATATATATGTATATATATATATATATATATATGCATATATATACACACACATTTATCCATTCCTTTGTCAATGGACATTTAGGGTGCTTCCATGTCTTGGCTATTGCAAACAAAGCTGCAATGGACATTGGGGTGCATGTATCCTAAAGTCAATTATAATTTAAATAAAAGTTAAGTTTTATATTGCAGTGCCAACAAATTTCTATATTAGATTTACTCAATGTGTTTTAACATCTAAGATTTCTACCTATATAAAGGCTAATTCAATATACACAATACAGCACTTCACTGAAGTCAAGTGATGTCTGCAGATTTCTTTGATTATTCTTACATCTAAACCCAGTCTCTAAATTTCAACCACTTATATCATAAATAATTAGCTGAGCTGCTTATTCTGATTGATCAACTGGAACAAAATACATATCAACTAAATTTTGGTTTACCTTCCCTCCTTTTTCTTTTCTTTTCTTTCTTTCTTTCTTTCTTTCTTTTTTTTTTTACTTTATTTTACTTTACAATACTGTATTGGTTTTGCCATCAACATGAATCTATCATGGGTGTACATGTGTTCCCAATCCTGAACCCCACTCCCACCTCCTTCCCCATACCATCTCTCTGGGTCATCCCAGTGCACCAGCACCAAGCATCCTGTATCCTGCATCAAACTTAGACTGGTGATTCTTTTCTTATATGAGCCAAAGGGACTGAGCCTGAGTCCACATTCAGTTCCACCTTAATGGACCTTCCAGGGAACAAGCTAATATCAGGAGAAAACTTTCTCTGATCTGTTTCATAATATTTCTTCACCTGTTAATTCCATCATTTCACTTATCCACACTCAGATTTTTCCTCTCCTTCTGTATTCCTCTCTATAAAATAAAGTTATTTTCTGCTTCATTTTGATATACTGTCAGATCTCATAGATAATTTTTTTTTCTTGCAATAGTTCTCCATCCCTCTGTTGCAATAGCCATCTGCAATTGTGTTTTGAATAATGTCTCTACTTATTTAAGATTGAACTTTGGTTTTATTTAGCATTACCATATACAGTAGTGTCCAGTAGATGATATATCAGTAACATCTACAAATAGAATGAAGTTGCAACAGAAGAAAGACCTATACTCTTTTGCTACACTTGTCTGTTCTGAGACATCCTTAATGTATTTTCTGATATTTACTATATCCAGAAAGTAAGTAAAATAAAAAAAAAATCAAAATGATTGCATCTATTTCATTCTAATCAACTTGACAAATGTATGTCATATTCTCTCTTAAAGAATACGTAAAATACTCAAGATATTTAGGCAATTTTTGGAAACTTCCTACCATTGTCTCTCTCTCTCTCTCTTTTTTTTTTTTGTCCCTTAAAATTCATCACACTTTGACTTATATGACAGTTACATATAAAAATATTCTTTCTTTTTGACTACGCCAGAACACCAGAAATCTCTTGATAGTATTACTTAGTTCAGTTCAGTTCAGCCGCTCAGTCATGTCCGACTCTTTCCGACCCCATGAACCACAGCACGCCAGGCCTCCTTGTCCATCACCAACTCCCGGAGTTCACCCAGACTCATATCCCTTGAGTCGGTGATGCCATCCAGCCATCTCATCCTCTCTCGTCCCCTTCTCTTCATGCCCCCAATCCCTCCTAGCATCAGAGCCTTTTGCAATGAGTCAACACTTCACATGAGGTGGCCAAAGTATTGGAGTTTCAGCTTTAGCATCAGTCCTTCCAAAGAACACCCAGGGCTGATCTCCTTCAGAATGGACTGGTTGGATCTGCTTGCAGTCCAAGGGACTCTCAAGAGTCTTCTCCAACATCACAGTTCAAAAGCATCAGTTCTTCGTCGCTCAGCTTTCTTGACATTCTAATTCTCACATCCATACATGACTAGAGGGACCTTTGTTGGCAAAGTAATGTCCCTGCTTTTGAATATGCTATCTAGGTGGGTCATAACTTTCCTACCAAGGAGTAAGCGTCTTTTAATTTCATGGCTGCAGTCACCATCTGCAGTGACTTTGGAGCCCCCAAAATAAAGTCTGACACTGTTTCCACTGTTTCCCCATCTATTTCCCTTAAAGTGATGGGGCCAGATGCCATGATCTTTTCTGAATGTTGAGTTTTAAGCTAACTTTTTCACTCACTGCCTGCTATTTTGGGGTCATAAGCCCTATTTGTAAGAGAGAAGATTCTGCAGTTAAACTATTTTGTTTCAAATCCTGGCTCCCTCATTTGATAGTTAAGATCTATCTTTTTCAAAGCTGTGATTTTAATGCATTATAAATCTTCAAAATTAATTTTGTGAATATAACTAGACAATTTATTTTTTAGGATTGGGAATGCCCTATTACAGGGCATACTATCACATAGTTTGTGATAAAACATTTCCTAAGGGTATACATAATATTAGAAAACTAAGAAGAATTCAATTGTGTCTTGCTTCGACTGGTATCCATTTTCTAGAGCACAGTATTTTCAGGACACTTAAGTTTTTATAAAAGCAAATACTAGAAATAATTAGATCCTGTTCATCTCTGAAGCCTGATTACAGTTGTATTGTTGATAATATATATGATCTTTTGAGCATCACACTTGGAAAATAAGCTGTCTTCTGAGGCTTAACAAAGTCTCAAAATAAACTTTCTTTTGCAGAAAGCCCACAGTTACAAATTCAGATATCTTGTACCTTCACTTGGAAAAAGAGATAGAGAATAGATTATGTCAGTAGGGCCCAAACTTATCAGATCAGCAAAACTACCTACAAAAATTAAAATTAAAGATATGTAGGGCCTACTCCTAGAGATCTTGATTCAGAAGATCTAGAGATGTACTCCAAAATCTTTGTTTTTCACATCCACTAAGGGTGGTCATGGATGATCCACTGATCTCTCAGGTTTGAGAATCAATTAGGTAAATCAAGTTTAAAGAACAATTTAACACATATATTATTTGAGACTAAAAGTTTTAAATCAGAAAGTCATTAAATCCCTATTAATGGTTACATCTTATCTCTGTCATTAATATTAGAACTACTTTTCTTTCTTTTTTTCTTTCTTTTTTTCTCCCCCCTCCCCTGCTTTCCTTCTTTACTCTAAATCTATCCAGAGTAGTTGATTCAGTTGATTGCCTGCAATCATCAAATTGCCCTTTATGTTAGCAGAGTCCAAATTTGTGCCAATATCAATTAAATAATAATTAACCTAAGCCATTCATATTAAACTTATTCTAGCTGCCAGAAGATGGTTGGTAGGATGTATTAGTCAATTTTATACAATGGAATCTGAGAGAAAATCTGCTGGAGGGCTTCTGGAAAAAGTCCCTTTGCTCTTAAAAGAAGCATAGAAGAAAGAGTCAACATCTTATGGCTGAATATCATCTTATCTGTATTTGAAGATTGAAACTGTAATCACCATCTTGTGATTATGAATTGAGCTAAGCTAAAACACTATTGAGGACGAAGTGAAAAGATGAAAAGTGAAATTCTCTTTGTCCCTGATGGCATCGTTGAGTGGTTGAACTATGCAAATCTGGAGCTTTTCTGCCTCTAGAATTCCTATTTGAGATAATGAATATTTTTGTTGTCATTGTTTTAATGTACTTACCTATTTCAGCATGTAATGATTCTTAGAAACAGTAAGGGCAAACTTGGGCAAACTCTGAAAGATAGTGAGGGACAGGGTGGCCTTGCATGCTGCAGTTTATGGGGTCACAAAGAGTCAGATATGACTTAGTGACTGAACAACAAAGAAAAAGTATCTTGGAATTCAGACAATTTTTAATAGCTGTTTTCATATCTCTAGTGAATGGCAAAAGTTCTAATATGTGAGTTTAAACATGCTGTGTATACCTCTGTTCCATTCTAGCAGCTACCATAACAGTCTATCACAAATTTGGTGGCCTGAAGCAACAATAATTTATTCTATCTTAGTTCTTCAGATTGGAATTCCAAGTAAATGGCAAGATGGCTCATTCTGGGACTCTATAGAAGAATCTGGCTTTTCCCTCTCCCTTAGCTTCTGGTAGTTGATGACTATCATTGGTCTTCTTTGCCTTTTAACTTTTTATCACTCTGATCTCTGCCTCCTGTATTCACATTACTATCTCCTCTCTGTATCTGTGTCTTCTCTTCTGTTATGTCTCTTTTTTATTTTTATTTTTTATTTTTTACTTTACTTTACTTTACAATACTGTATTGGTTTTGCCATATATCAACATGAATCTGCCACGGGTGACACTTATCATTGATGCAAGGGCTGTCTGGAAAATCCAGGGCGTTCTCTTCAAGATAATTAATTCGATTATATTTTTAAATAACATTTAATTCAAATGAGGTAAATCACAGTTTATGGGAATTACAACGTGGACATTTATTCTTGAGAGCCATCATTCAGGCCACTAAAGTCCTAACAACAGAATTTCGTGCCAGAATGTACAGATTCCTGTTTTAGCTCTTCCTCCAGTTGGTTGTGTTACCTTGGATGATGCAACCCACTTCCCTACTTTAGCACTCAGTTTATTTATCTGTTCACATGAAAAACATATACTTACATGTTTCTAAAATCCATTCTTGCTCTAAATCTCTCTAGTCCTGTATTTTTCATGGTGCTTTATAAAACAAGAGTACACAGTGAAACACCCTAGAGAAACTTACCACATTCCATGAGATTCTTAAGGTCAGGGTTTTGGAACAAAATGCACATGGTATGTGAGAAATGGCCAAATAGAAAAGAGAAGAAAACAAAATACTTTTAAAGTTTTAACTAGGGTAGTTGAACATGATAGAAGTCCCAGGGCTTATTTTTATTTTATTTATTTATTAAATTAATTTTTTATTGGAATTGCTCCACAATTCTGTATCAGCCTCTGCAGCACAGCAAAGTGAATCACACATATATGTCCTCTTCTTTGTATTTATCTCCCATTTAAGTTACCAAAGAGCACTGAGCAGAGTTCCCTGTGCTACACAGAAGGCCCACAGTAGTCATCCATACTACACATGTAGTGTATATATGTCAATCCCAATCCCCCAATCAATCCCCCCTCCCTCCAGCACTCATACATCTGTTCTCTATGTCTTTGTCTCTGCCCCTGCCCTGACAAAACAGAAATAGCCCATAGAGACATTGAAGATAAACCCATGGCTACCAAAAGAAGAGAGCAGGGAGGGACAAACCAGGACACCAGGACTAACAGATACACACCACCATACACAAAACAGACAAACAACAAAGCTACTGTATAGCACAGGAAACCACATTCAATATTCCATAATAACCAATAAGGCAAAAGAAGCTTAAAAAGGAATAGATATGTGTATGTATATGCATAACTGAACCACATCACTGTGCATCTGAAACCCAGACAACACTGTAAATCAACTACACCATCACAACAAAAAATGTCTGTCTTTTCTGATTCCTATGCATGCAAGACATTTTGCTTTTGAGTCGTCAGATGCTTAAAGTAATTAAGGGGTTGAAACATGATAAAGAGTTCTCAAAGGATGTCCCCAGTACCACCCAAAGAGCTTGCTAGAAATGGAAATTGTTCATATCTACTAAATCAGAAATTCTATGAATGGGCCTAGCAAGTTGTATTTTAACAATTATTCCAAGTGATTTTTGATAAGTGTTAAATTTGAGAACCACTTCAGTAGGGTAACTTAAAAGTTGAAAATTAAAAGTCTATCATTAAGAGAACAGAGTGTTCATTCCATCCATAACTCAAGGAATCACTGATCAACCATTCTGATCATCTGATCAGATGATCATCTATTCTGTTCAAAATGCACAATGACATTTTTGTTATGGTAAATACAACATAAAATAATAATCTTAACAATTTATATGTTTAAGTGTAAAAATTATAAACTTAAGTAGTGTTAAGTGCATTTTCATTTTGGTAAAACAAATTTTCAAAACAATTTTATCTAGCAAATCAAAAACTCTATACCCAACAAACAACAGCTCCTCATTTGTCCCTCCTCTCGGCCACTAGTAGTCATCATTCTACTTTGCTCCTATTATTTCAATTAATTTAGATACCTCATATTAATAGAAATAAACTGTATTTGTGAGATTGTTTGTGAGGTAAGTTTGTTTCACTTAGCATAAAGTCCTTAAAATTCATCCATTTTGTAGTATATGACAGAATATTCTTCATTTTAAGGCTAAATATTTCATGTTATATATAAACTGTATTTTGCTTATGTATTGACAGATCAATGGCCTTTTGGGTTGCTTCCATCTCTTGACTATTATATCATGCTGTAAGAATGGGTGTGCAAAAAACATGGGTGTGCAAATATGTCTTCAATACTCTGCTTTCAATTATTTTTGATTTACAACCAGAAATGGGGTGATATGCTCATACAACAGTTTTATTTTACATTTAGTTAAGAACCTATATATTGTTTTCTGTGGACATCTCAGGTAGTGCTAATGGTAAAAAACCCAGCTGCTGATGCAGGAGACTTAAGAGATGTGACTTCAATCCCTAGGTTGGGAAGATTCTCTGGAGAAGGATATGGCAACACACTCCAGTGTTCTTGCCTGGAGAATCCCACTGACAGGGGAGCCTGGCGGGCTACTGTTCATAGGGTCAAAAAGAATCAATGATTGAAGCAACTTAGCACACATGCACATATACTGTTTTCCATTGAGGCTATTCCATATAACAATCTTTCTAATGGTTGTAACTAAGTATAACAGTATGGCAAAATAGTGGAGTAAGAGGTGTCAATTAAAAATTAATATCAACCTGAAAGTAGAGAGTTACTTTATTTAGTGAGAATGCTAAGGACTTTGAGCCTGGGAGACAGCATCTCAGTTGCCCCACGACATTGCTCCAAGGAAGTGGAAGAAGCAGTCAGGTTTTACATAAGTTTTCAAAAAAGGGGGCAGACAGTCTAAACATAAAAAAAAATATTGTTAAGTAAGGAAAAACAGATAGCAAGTTAAGGAATTTAGCCCTCTTCTATCTATGGGAAGATGCAAGATTCTGGGATTATTGAAACCATTTCTTTCATATGCATTTCAGCTATCTGGGATCAGCATCCAGTCCTTTTGATTTCTCACATCGCTCCCCGCCCCCTTCGAGTTCCTCAGCAGTCACGATTGTGGGTGGGGGGAGCAAAGGGATGGCAACATCTGCTGGATCAAAGAGACTGTGTTTCTTTTTGAGAGCCCTCAAATTTGGAGGCCTCAAAATCACTGATGGCTGTTACATCCTTGTTTATTGATATGGCATGAGATATTCCATTTCACAGTCCCTCCACATGGTAATAAATTCTAACATATATGGGAGACATTTTATGATCATTTTCCTTTTTGTCCCATGGTGCTGAGAGGCTCATCCCAGATAAGGTGAAAGTTTTCACTGATGTCATTCTAGGTGTAAATTTCAAGGTTAGGACCATTGATAAATAATAAAAGATTCGCTGGATCCTCTATCTTCTAACCTATTAGGATCTTGGAGATGTTTCCCTTGTTGCTTCTTTATAACTTAGAATTACACTATTACAATTATTGATGGCATGTAGAACTATATTTCTGATCAATTACTTGAAGTAGTCTGGTCAACACTATATTCATTGCAGTCCTGGTTACACACTGTAAGAGACAATAATCTTATAAAATAGATAGAGTAATGTAACTAGCAACATTGATAAAGACAGTGTAGCAGAGAGACAAAGGCATAAACAATTTGAAAAGAATAAATTAAAATAACTGTTAGTATAAATAGTTGTAATCCAATTATCGTTTATGTTCTGTTGCTAAGTAATGTCAAACTCTTTGTGACAGCATGGACTGTACCAAGCCAGGTTCCCCTGTCCTTCATTATCTCCCAGAGCTTGTTGAGATTCGTTTCCATCGAGTTGGTGATGCTAACTAACCACCACATCCTCTGCCGCTCACTTTTCCTTTTGCCTTAAATCTTTCCCAGCATCAGGGTCTTTTACAATGAGTCAGCTCTTTGCATAAGGTGGTCAAAGCATTGGAGCTTCAGCTTCAGCATCAGTCCTTCCAATGAAGACTCAGGGTTGATTTCCTGCAGGAATGACTTGTTTGATCTCCTTGCAGTGCAAGAGATATCAAGTCTTCTCCAGCACCACAATTCAAGGGCATCAATTCTTCGGAGCTCAGCCTTCTTTATCATCCAACTTTCACACCCATAAATGACTACTGGAAAAAACATAGCTTTGACTAGACTGACCTGTGTAGGCAAAGTGTTGCTTCTGTTTTTTAATGTACTGTTTAAGTTTGTCAGAGCTTTCCTGTCAAAGAGCAAATGTCTTTTAATTTCATGGCTACAGTAATTTTCCCCAGTGATTTAGGAGGCCAAGAAAAAAATCTGTCAAAGAGTTCATATTTTCATCTTTTATTTGCCATGAAGAGATGGCACTGGATGCCATGAGCTTAACTCATAAAATATTGAGGTTCAAGCCAGCTTTTTCACACTCCTCTTTCACCTTCATCAAGAGGCTCTTCAGTTCCTCTTCAATTTCTGCTACTAGAGAGGTATCATCTGCATATCTGAGGATATATTTCTCCTGGCAATCTTCATTCTAGCTTGTGATTTACCCAGCCCAGCATTTCACATGGTATATTCTGAATATAAATTAGATAAGCAGGGTTATAATGTACAGCCTTATCATATTCCTTTCCCAATTTTGAACCACTCCATTGTTCCATGTCTAGTTCTAGCTGTTGCTTCTTGACCTGCATACATGTTTCTCAGGAGGCAGGTAAGGTGGTCTGGTATTCTCATCTCTTTAAGAATTTTTCACAGCTTTTTTGTGATCCACACAGTCAAAGGCTTTAGTACAGTCAATGAAGCAAATGTAGATGTTTTCCTGGAGTTTGCTTGCTTTTTCTATGATCCAATGGATGTTGACAATTTGATCTCTGGTTCCTCTGCCTTTTCTAAATCCAGCTTGCACATCTGGAAGTTTTAGGTTCACATACTGTTGAAGTATAGCTTGGAGGATTTTGAGCATTATTTTAAACTTGCCAGCATGTTAAATGTGTGCAATTGTGCAATAATTTGATAGTTTGGCATTGCATGTCTTGGGATTGGCATGAAAACTGATCTTTTCCAGTCCTGTGGCCACTGCTGAGTTTTCCAAATTTGCTGACATATTGAGGGCAGCACTTTATCAACATCATATTTTAGGATTTGAAGTAGCTCAGATGGAATGCCATCACCTCTACTAGCTTTGTTCATAATGATGCTTCCTAAGGCCCACTTGACTTCGCACTCCAGGACATCTTGCTCTAGGTAAGTGATCACACCATCGTGGTTATATGAGTCATTAAGACTTTTTTTTTTTTTTTTACATTTCTGTGTATTCTTGCCACCTCTTCTTAATATCTTCTACTTCTGTTAGGCCCATACCGTTTCTGTCATTTATTGAGTCTAACTTTGCATGAAATGTTTCCTTTGTATCTCTAATTTTCTTGAAGAGAACTGAGACTTTATTTTGTTTTCCTTTATTTTTTTGCATTGTTTTCTTAAGAAGGCTTTCTTATCTCTCTTTGTTATTCTTTGGAATTCTGTATTCAGATGGGTATATCTTTCCTTTTCTCCTTTGCCTTTTACTTCTCTTCTTTTCTCAGCCTTCATAGAAAACCATTTTGCATTTTTGCATTTATTTTTCTTGGCAATGATTTTGATCTCTGCCTCCTGTGCAATGTTTCAAATCTTCACCAATAATTCTTCAGGCACTCTGTCTATCAGATCTAGTCCCTTGAATTTATTTGTCATGTCCACTGTATAATCATAAGGATTTGATTTTACATGAGTTGCCTAGTGATTTTCCCTACTTTCTTCAATTTAAGTCTGAATTCTGCAATATGGAGCTGATGATGTGATTCACAGTCAGCTCCAGGTCTTGTTTTTGCTAACTGTATAGAGTTTCTCCATCTTCAGCTGGAAAAAAAATATAATCGATCTTGACCATCGATACCATACATTTGGTATTGATCAACGTGATATCCATGTGTAGAGTTGTCTCTTGTGTTGTTGGAAAAGGAAGTCTGCTTTGGTCACTGTGTTCTTTTGGCAAAGCTATGTTAGACCTTGCCCTGCTTCATTTTGTACTCCAAGGCCAACCTTGCCTGTTACTCCAGGTATCTCCTGACTTCCTCCTTTTACATTTCAGTCCCCTATGATGAAAAGGACATCTTTTTTTGGTGTTAGTTCTAGAAGGTCTTGTAGGTCATCATAGAACCATTCAACTTCAGCTTTTTTGACGTTAGTGGTTGGGACATAGACTTGGATTGCCTTGATATTGGATGGTTTGCCTGGGCCTGAACAGAGATCATTCTGTTGCTTTTGAGATTGCACCCAAGTACTGCATTTTGGACTCTTCTTGACTATGAGGGCTATTACATTTCTTCTAAGGGATTCTTGCCCACAGTAGAAGATATAATGGTCATATGAATAAAATTTGTCCAGTTCGGTCAATTTTATTTCACTGATCAAAATGTCAATGTTTACTCTTCCCATCTCCTACTTGACCTATTCCAATTTACCTTAATTCATGGTCCTAACATTCCAGGTTTCTCTGCAATACTGTTCTTTACAGCATCGGACTTTACTTACACTATCAGACACACCCACACCTGGACCTTGTTTTCTCTTTGGCTAAGCCTCTTCATTCCTTCTGGTGTTGTTTCTCTGTTCTCCTCCATTAGCATATTCAGCACCTACCATCCTGGGGATTTCCTCTTTCGGTGTCAAATCATTTTGCCTTTTCATACTGTTCATGAGGTTCTCAAGGCAAGAATGCTGAAGTGGTTTGCCATTCCCTTCACCAGTGGACCACATTTTGTCAGAACTCTCCACCATGATCCAGCTGTCTTGGGTGACCCTACATGTCATGGTTCATAGTTTCATTGAGTTAGACAAAGCTATGATTCAAGTGATCAATTTGGTTAGTTTTCTGTTATTGTGGTTTTCATTCCATTAGTTCATTTAGTCACATCTAATTAATTCCTGTTGATCTGCATGAAGTAACCAGGTTTACATTAGATTTTATAATGTATTATTCAGTTCAGTGTCATTAACATATTTATTTATGTTATTTTTATGAGTCTTCTTGAAATCCTTCATTGTGTAAAATTATAACAGTCTATAAAGGACAAAATTTAAAATAGCATTGTTAATAGTTCTACAACATCAACACTTTAATATAATCACCAGAATTATGACTGATAACATTTTAACATTATATCACAACATATCAGATAGAGATTTCATGTAAATTTTGTAATATTTGCATTAATGAAATCTATCCATACATTATGATCTTAAGTTCACCCCCAATCACTTGACAATGGTCTTAACTTAAAAAAAAATATCCAACAAACAAGTTTTCCCTGGTAGCTTAGTTGGTACAGAATCCGCCTGTAATGCAGGAAACCCGGGTTTGATCTCTGGATTGGGAAAATCCCTTGGAGAAGGGAAAAGGCTACCCATTCCAGTATTCTGGCCTAGAGAATTCCATGGACTGTATAGTCCATGGGATTGAAAAGAGTTGGACACAACTGAACGATTTTCACTTTCACTTCCAAAGAACTTAGTTTAGCATTTTCCTCTAAGGTTCCTCAGAGATGTTTCTTTGAAGCATCCATCACAGATTCAGCTAGAACCTGAAAAGCTTAGTTAGATTTTATTATTTGGTAAGTTTGTTAGAAATATCAGAAAGATTTTAAAACACAGAATCGTATGCCACTGAAACAATATCAATTCATTTAACAAAGGTCACAAGGAAAATATATATAGATCACTTAAGGGCACAGAAACTCACACAGTCTGCTATCAAAAAGAGCACTTATAACAGACAGAAATAAATATTCAGTCTTGCCCTCGCTTATGGAACAAAATCCATTTAGTTACTTAACTTCAATCTAAATTTAACTGATCCTGACTATGCATGAAACTTTTTCTTCAGGCTTCTTTTTCACAATCTCTCATCACTTCTTGTACCCAACCTTTCCCTCATTTTTCATACAAATAAAACTAACCAGATCATTATTTAATTTCCTTAATAAACTGTAATTCCATTTTGCATATTTTCTTTACTGAAAACTTACATTTTATTTCCTATTGTATACTGTAATGTTATTGTATTATGCATAATTGCTTTAATTACATGTTTAAATTATAATCCTCAACTCTTAAAACTTTAGTTTTAGTAAATCTAAGAAACAAGCAATTATGAAGTGTCTTTATTTTGGCATTTTATAATTTGGTGAGCTTACACATCAGTGCTAATTTTTAGAAACTTTTCTTTTCTTATAGAGAACATTGTAGGCGATACCAAACATTTTCACTAATATTCCCAGATACCTTTAGTCTCTCTTTTTGGTAATTGATTGGTAATTGATTGGCTTGCTATCTTTTAGTTAAATAAACTTTCATCACTTAGCTCAAATAGGCACAGCTTTAGAATCTTAAGCTACCAATCATCTGGAAGGATCATTTTAAATAGATATTTCTAAAATATGACTATACTGAAAATTTTATCCCAAAGTGTTTATCTCATTTACATTTATGTTAAAATTTTCCCATGTCAAGTTCTTTTCTTGCAAGAGATTAGTAAGTTCTTATTTATTAAACATACACACAGCAGAATTTTGTACTTAATTCAGATGACTTTTGATGACATCTGTATTAATTTATATCAGTAAACTTGAACATTAATACCAGGTATTAATGTAATATTGAATATTTCCTAGTTCAAAAATGTAATCCCTTTTTATTAAAATTAAATAGAGCTCTTTTGTACAATGTGTACACAAACAGAAAAAGGTAAACTAGAAATCTTATAATCAATCTGATTTCAGTGTTGACCATATGGTGATGTCCATGTATAGTCTTTTCTTGTGTTGTTGGAAGAGGATGTTTGCTATGACCAGTGCGTTCTCTTGGCAAAACTCTATCAGTCTTTGCTCTGCTCATTCTGTATTCCAAGGTCAAACTTGCCTTTTACTTGAGGTGTTTCTTGAGTTCCTACTTTTGCATTCCAGTCCCCTATAATGAAAAGGACATCTTTTGGGGGTGTTAGTTCTAAAGGTCTTGTAGATCTTCATAGACCTTCATTCAACTTCAGCTTCTTCATTGTTACCAGTTGGGGCATAGGCTTGGATTACCATTGTACTGAATGATTTGCCTTGGAAACAAACAGAGATCATGTTGTCGTTTTTGAGATTCCATCCAAGTACTGCATTTCAGACCTTTTTTTGACTATGATGGCTACTCCATTTCTTCTAAGGGATTCCTGCACACAGTAGTAGAAATGATGGTCATTAGAGTTCAGTTCAGTTCAGTCACTCAGTCATATCCGACTCTTTGTGACCACACGAATTGCAGCACGCCAAGTCTCCCTGTCCATCACCAACTCCCGGAGTTCACCCAAACTCATGTGTATCGAGTCATTGATGCCATCCAGCCATCTCATTCTCTGTCGTCCCCTTCTCCTCATGCCCCTAATTCCTCCCATCAGAGTCTTTTTCAATGAGTCAACACTTCACATGAGGTGGCCAAAGTACTGGAGGTTCAGCTTCAGCATCAGTCCTTCCAATGAACACCCAGGACTGATCTCATTTAGGATGGACTGATTGGATCTCCTTGCAGTCCAAGGGACTCTCAAGAGTCTTCTCCAACACCACAGTTCAAAGCATCAATTCTTCGGCTCTCAGCTTTCTTGACATTCCAATTCTCACATCCATACATGACCACTGGTAAAAACATAGCCTTGACTAGATGGACATTTTTTGGCAAAGTAATGTCTCTGCTTTTGAATATGCTATCTAGGTGTGTCTTAACTTTCCTTCCAAGGAGTAAATGTCTTTTAATTTCATGGCTGTAGTCACCATCTGCAGTGATTTCGGAGCCCGAAAAAATAAAGTCTGACACTGTTTCCACTACTTCCCCATCTAATTCTCATGAAGTGATGGGACCAGAGGCCATGACCTTAGTTTTCTGAAAGTTGAGCTGTAAGCCATTTTGTTCACTCTCCTCTTTCCCTTTCATCAAGAGGCTTTTTAGTTCCTCTTCATTTTCTTCCATAAGGGTGGTGTCATCTGCATATCTGAGGCTAGTGATATTTCTCCCAGCAATCTTGATTCCACTTGTGCTTCTTCCAGCCCAGCATTTCTCACGATGTACTTTACATATCAGTTAAATAAGCAGGGAGACAATATACAACCTTGACGTACTCCTTTTCCTATTTCAAACAAGTCTGTTATTCCATGTCCAGTTATAACTGTTGCTTCCTGACCTGCGTATAGGTTTCTCAAGAGGCAGGTCAGGTGGTCTGGTATTCCCATCTCTTTCAGAATTTTGCACAGTTTATTTTGATCCACATAATCAAAGGCTTTGGCATAGTCAATAAAGCAGAAGTAGATGTTATTCTGAAATTCTCTTGCTTGTTCCATGATCCACCAGATGTTGGCAATTTGATCTCTGATTCCTCTGCCTTTTCTAAAATGAGCTTGAATATCTGGAAGTTCATGGTTCATGTATTGCTGAAGCCTGGCTTGGAGAATTTTGAGCATTACTTTACTAGCGTGTGAGATGAATGCAATTGTGTGATAGTTTGAGCATTCTTTGGCATTGCCTTTCTCTGGGATTGGAATGAAAACTGACCTTTCCAGTCCTGTGGCCACTGCTGAGTTTTTCAAATTTGCTGGCATATTGAGTGCAGCACTTTCACAGCATCATCTTTCAGGATTTGAAACAGCTCAACTGGAATTCCATCACCTCCGTTAGCTTTGTTCATAGTGATGCTTTCTAAGGTTCACTTGACTTCACATTCCAGGATGTCTGGCTCTAGGTGAGTGATCACACCATCGTGATTATCTGGGTGATGAAGATCTTTTTTTGTATGGTTCTTCTGTGTATTCTTGCCACCTCTTCTTAATATCGTCTGCTTCTGTTAGGTCCAGACCATTTCTGTCCTTTATCGTGCCTATCTTTGCATGAAATATTCCCTTGATATCTCTAGTTTTCTTGAAGAAATCTCTACTCTTTCTCATTCTGTTGTTTTCCTCTATTTCTGTGCATTGATCACTGAGGAATGCTTTATCTCTCCTTGCTATTCTTTGGAACTCTGCATTCAAATGCTTATATCTTTCCTTTTCTCCTTTGCTTTTTGCTTCTCTCTTTTTTTTTTTTTTTTTTTTTTTTTACAGCTATTTGTAAGACCTACCTGGACAGCTATTTTGCTTTTTTGAATGTCTTTTCCATGGGGATGGTCTTTATTCCTGTCTCCTCTACAATGTCACGAACCTTCTTCCATAGTTCATCGGGCACTCTATCTATCAGATCTAGTCCCTTAAATCTATTTCTCATTTCCACTGTATAATCATAAGGGATTTGATTTAGGTCATACCTGAATGGTCTCGTTGTTTTCCCTACTTCCTTCAATTTAAATCTGAATTTGGCAATAAGGAGTTCATGATCTGAACCACAGTCAGCTCCTGGTCTTGTTTTTGCTGACTGCATAGAGCTTCTCCATCTTTGGATGCAAAGAATACAATCAGTCTGATTTCAGTGTCGACCATCTGGTGATGTCCACGTGTTAAATTCACCCATTTCAGTCCATTTCAGTTCGCTGATTCCTAGAATGTCAAAATTCAGTCTTGCCATCTCCTGTTTGACCACTTCCAATTAGCCTTGATTCATGGACCTAACATTCCTGGTTCCTATGCAATATTGTTCTTTACAGCATCGGACCTTCCTCCTATCACCAGTCACATTCAAAACTGCATGTTGTTTTTGCTTTGGCTCCATCTCTTCATTCTTTTTGGGTTATTTCTCCACTGATCTCCTGTAGCATATTGGATAGCTACTGACCTAGGGAGTTCCTCTTTCCATATCCTATCATTTTGCCTTTTCATATTGTTCATGTTTTTCCCAAGCCAAGAATCCTGAAGTGGTTTGCCATTCCCTTCTCCAGTGGACCACATTCTGTCAGACCTCTCCACCATGACCCATCTGTCTTGGGTGGCCCCACACAGCATGCTTAGTTTCATTGTGTTAGACATGGTTGTGGTCTATGTAATCAGATTGGCTAGTTTTCTGTGATTTTGGTTTCAGTGTGTCTGCCCTCTGATACCCTCTCTCAACACCTACTGTCTTACTTGGGTTTCTCTTACCTTGGGCCTGGGGTATGTCTTCATGGCTGCTCCAGCAAAGTGCAGACACTGCTCCTTATATTTGACGAGATCATCCCTCCTGAATTTGAACATGGTTTAGCTCCCCTCAGCCCTCCTGCACCCTCACTGTCGCTGTTCCTTGGACTTGGGGTGGCTCCTTTCAGCCGCCCCCCCAACCTCGGGCATGGGATAGCTCATTTTGGCTCTCCTGCACCGTTGCAGCGTGGTGCTCTCAGTCGCCGCCCCTGACCTTGGCCGTCGGGTGGCTCTTGTTGGTTGTGCTTCTACACAGTCTGCTGCAGCTGGACTAGATCATTTAGTTTTGACCTAAATTAAATCCCTTATGATTATACAGTGAAAGTGAGAAATAGATTTAAGGGACTTGATCTGATTGACAGAGTACCTGATGAATTATTGATGGAGGTTCATGACATTGTACAGGAGACAGGGATCAAGACCATCCCTATGGAAAAGAAATGCAAAAAAAGCAAACTGGCTGTCTAAGGATGCCTTACAAATAGTTGTGATAAGAAGAGAAGTGAAAAGCAGAAGGAAAAGGAAAGATATAAGCATTTGAATGCAGAGTTCCAAAGAATAGCAAGGAGAGATAGAAAGCCTTCCTCAGTGATCAATGCAAGGAAATGGAGGAAAACAACAGAATGGGAAAGACTAGAGATCTCTTCAAGAAAATTAGAGATACCAAGGGAACATTTCATGCAAAGATGGGCTCAATAAAGGACAGAAATGGTAGGGACCTAACAGAAGCAGAAGATATTAAGAAGAAGTGGCAAAAATACACAGAAGAACCATACAAAAAAAAATATATATCATCATCACCCAGATAATCACGATGGTGTGATCACTCACCTAGAGCCAGATATCCTGGAATGTGAAGTCAAGTGAACCTTAGAAAGCATCACTATGAACAAAGCTAATGGAGGTGATGGAATTCCAATGGAGCTATTCCAAATCCTAAAAGATGATGCTGTGAAAGTTCTGTGTTCAATATGCCAGCGAATTTGAAAAACTCAGCAGTGGCCACAGGACTGGAAAGGTCAGTTTTCATTCCAATCCCAGAGAAAGGCAAAGCCAAAGTATGTTCAAACTATCTCACAGTAGCACTCATCTCACACGCTAGTAAAGTAATGCTCAAAGTTCTCCAAGCCAGGCTTCAGCAATATATGAACCATGAAATTCCAGATGTTCAAGCTGGTTTTAGAAAAGGCAGAGGAACCAGAGACCACATTGTCAACATCTGCTGGATCATGGAAAAAGCAAGAGAGTTCCAGAAAAACATCTATTTCTGCTTTATTGACTATGCCAAAGCCTTTGACTGTGTAGATCACAATAAACTATGGAAAATTCTGAGAGAGATGGGAATCCCAGACCACCTGACCTGCCTCTTGAGAAATCTGTATGGAGGTCAAGAAGCAACAGTTAGAACTGGACATGGAACAACAGACTGGTTCCCAATAGGAAAAGGAGTACAACAATGCCGTATATTGTAACCCTGCTTATTTAACTTGTATACACAGTACATCATGAGAAACGCTGGGCTGGAATAAGCACAAGCTGGAATCAAGATTGATGGAAGAAATATCAATAACTTCAGATATGCAGATGAAACCACCCTTATGGAAAAAAGTGAAGAGGAAGTAAAAAGCCTCTTGATGAAAGTGAAAGAGGAGAGTGAACAGGTTGGCTTAAACTCAACATTCAGAAAACGAAGATCATGGCATCTGGTCCCAACACTTCATGGGAAATAGATGGGGAAACAGTGGAAACAGTATCAGACTTTATTTTGGGGGGGCTCCAAAATCACTGCAGATGGTGACTGCAGCAATGAAATTAAAAGACGCTTACTCCTTGGAAGGAAAGTTAAGACCCACCTAGATAGCATATTCAAAAGCAGAGACATTACTTTGCCAACAAATGTCCATCTAATCAAGGCTATTTTTTTTTTTCAGTGGTCAAGTATGGATGTGAGAGTTGGACTGAGAAGAAAGCTGAGCACGGAAGAATTGATGCTTTTGAACTATGGTGATGGAGAAGACTCTTGCAAGTCCATTGTACTGCAAGGAGATCCAACCAGTTCATCCTAAAGGAGACCAGTCCTGGGTGTTCATTGGAAGGACTGATACTGAGGTTGAAGCTCCAATACTTTGGCCACCTCATGCGAAGATTTGACTCATTGGAAAAGATTCTGATGCTGGGAGGGATTGGGGGCAATTGGAGAAGCAGACGGCAGGCGATGAGATGGCTGAAAGGCATCACCGACTCGATGCACATGCATTTGGGTGAACTCTGGGTGTCGGTGATGGACAGGGAGGCCTGGCATGCTGCGATTCATGGAGTCATAAAGTGTCAGACACGATTGAGCGACTGAAATAAACTAGAGTTCTCATGTGCATGCTTGTTTTAAGTCACTTCAGTCATGTTCCACTCTGTGAGACCCTATGGAATGTAGCACCCTAGACACCTCTGTCCATGGAGATGCTGGAGTGTGTTTTTGGGTCCTCCTCCAGAGGATCTTCCCTAGCCAGGGACTGAACTTCCAACTCTTATGCCTCTTGCATTGGCAAGTGGGTCCTTTGCCACTAGCGCCACTTGCAAAGCATGGTTTCATTTAAATATTTAGCTAAGAAAGTTTTTATCATAAATGGGTGTGGAATTTTGTCAAAGGTTTTCTCTGCATCTCTTGAGAAAACCACATGGGTTTTTATCCTTCATTTTGTTAATGTGGTGTATCACATTGATTTGCAAATACTGAAGATTTCTTGCATCCCTGGGATAAAGCCCATTTGGTCATGATGTATGATCTTTTTAATATGTTGTTGGATTCTGTTTGCTAGAATTTTGTTGAAGATTTTTGCATCTATGTTTATCAATGATATTGGCCTGTAGTTTTTTTGTGTGTGTGTGTGTGTGTGTGTGTGTGTGTGTGTGTGATCTTTATCTGGTTTTGGTATTTGGGTGATGATGGCCTCATAGAATGAGTTTTGAAGTTTACCCTCCTCTGCAAATTTCAGGAAGAGTTTGAGTAGGATAGGCATCAGCTTTTTTCTAAATTATTGTTAGAATTCACTTGTGAAGCCATCTGGTCTTGGGCTTTTGTTTGTTGGCAGATTTTTTATTATAGTTTCTATCACCATGCTTCTGACGGGTCTGTTATGATTTTCTATTTCTTCCTGGTTCACTTTTGGAAGGTTATACTTCTCTAAGAATTCATCCATTTCTTCCAACTTTTCCATTTTATTTGCTTACCGTTGCTGATAGTGGTCTTTTATGATCCTTTGTATTTCTGTGTTTTCTGTTGTGATTTTTCCATTTTCATTTCTTATTTAGTTGATATGATTCTTCTCCATTTTTTTCTTGATGAGTCTGACTAAAAACTCTTTAAAAACATGCATAGAAGGAACATACCTCAACATAATAAAATTCATATATGAAAAACCCACAGCAAACATCATTAGTGGTGAAAAATAGAAAGCATTTCCCCTAAAGTCAGGAGAAAGACAAGGGTGCCCACTCTCACCACTGCTATTAAACATCGTTTTGAAAGTTCTAGCCAAGCAATCAGAGAAGAAGCAGAAATGAAAGGAATCCAAATTGGAAAAGAAGTAATACTCTCACTGTTTGCAGATGACATGATCCTCTTCATAGAAAACCCTAAAGACTCCACCAGAAAATTACTAGAGCTAATCAATGAATATAGTAAAGTTGTAGGATATAAAATGAACACCCAGAAATCCCATGCATTCTTATACACTAACAATGAGAAAACAGAAAGAGAAATTAAGGAAAAAAACCCATTCACCACTGTGACAAAAAGCATAACATACTTAGGAATGCATTTACCTTTAAGAAACAGAAGACCTATATAAAAAAGAAAAACTATAAAACAGTGATGAATGTTATCAAAGATGACAAAAATAGATGGAGAAATATACAATGTCAAAGATTGGAAAAATCAGTATGATGAAAATTAGTATATTACCCAAATCAATCTATAGATTCAATGTAATTCTTAAGCTACCAATGGCATTTTTCATAGAACTAGAACAAATAACTTCACAGTTTGTATGGAAACACCAAAAACCTCGAATAGCCAAAGCAATCTTGAGAAAGATGAATGGAACTGGAGGAATCAACATGCCTGTCTTCAGATTATACTACAAAGCTACAGTCATCAAGAGAGTACAGTACTGGAATAAAGACAGAATTATAGATCAATGGAAAAAAGAAATAGAAAACCCAGAGATAAATACACCTATGGACACCTCATTTTTGACAAAGGAAGCAAGAATATGCAATGGAGAAAATACAATCTCTTTAACAAACTGTACTGTTAAAAATTGTCAACCACATGCAAAGAATGAAGCTAGAACACTTTCTAATATCATACATGAAAAAAGCTCAAAAAGAATTAAAGATATAAATGTAAGACAAGAAACTATAAAACTCCTAGAGGAAAACATAAGCAAAACACTCTCTGACATAAATCACAACAAGATCTCTATGACCCACCTCCCAGAGTAATGGAAATGCAAGCAAAAATAAATAAATGGGACCTAATTAAACTTAAAAGCTTTTGCACAATGAAGGAAACCAAAAGCAAGGTGAAAATACAGCCTTCAGAATGGGAGAAAATAATAACAATAGAAACAACTGACAAATTATTAATCTCAAAAATATACAAACAGCTCCTGCAGCTCAATACCAGAAAAATAAATGACCCAATGAAAAAATGGGCCAAAGAACTAAACAGACGTTTCTCCAAAGAAGACATACAGATGGCTAACAAACACATGAAAAAATGCTCAACATCACACATTTTCAGAGAAATGCAAATCAAAACCACCATAAGGTACCATCTCACCCTTGTCAGAATGACTGCCACCCAAGATTCTACAAACAATAAATGCTGGAGAAGGTGTGGAGCAAAGGGTACCTTCTTACAATGTTGATGGGAATGCGAACTAACGCATTCTCTATGGAGCACAGTGTGGAGATTCCTTAAAAAAATGGAAATAGAACTGCCTTATGACCCAGCAATCCCACTACTGGGCATACACACTGAAGAAACCAAAATTGAAAGAGACACGTGTTCCCCAATGTTCATTACAGCACTGTTTATAATAGCCAGGATATGGAAGCAACCTAGATGTCCATCAGCAGATGAATGATAAGAAAGTTGTGGTACATATACACAATGGAGTATTACTCAGCCATTAAAAAGAATACATTTGAATCAGTTCTAATGAGGTGGATGAAACTGGAGCCTATTATACAGAATGAAGTAAGCCAGAAAGAAGAACAACAATACAGTATAGTAAGACATATATATGGAATTTAGAAAGATGGTAATGATAACCCTGTATGCAAGACAGCAAAAGAGACAAAGATGTATAGAACAGACTTTTGGACTCTGTGGGAGAGGGAGAGGGTGGGATGATTTGGGAGAATGGCATTGAAACATCTATAATATCATATATGAAATGAATCACCAGTCCAGGCTCAATGCAGGATACGGGGTGCTTGGGGCTGGTGCACTGGGATGACCCAGAGGGATAGTACAGGGAGTGAGGTGGGAGGGGGGTTCAAGATGGGGACTACGTGTACACCCGTGGTGGATTCGTGTTGATGTATGGCAAAATCAATACAATATTGTAAAGTAATTAACCTTCAATTAAAATAAATAAATTTATATTGAAAACGTTAAAAAAAAAAAGAGAAAAACACCTATAGAGTATATTAATGAAATATATGGAACTTAGAAAGATGGTAATTACGACCTTATACACGAGACAACAAGAGACACAGATACAAAGAACAGACTTTTGAATTCTGTGGGAGAAGGCAAGGGTGGGTTTATTTGAGGGAATAGCACTGAAACATGCGTGCTATCATATGTGAAATAGGTCACCAATCCAAGTTTGATGCATGAAACAGGGCACTCAAAGCTGGTGCACTGGGACAACCCAGAGGGATGGGATGGGGAGGGAGGTGGGAAGGGGGTGCAGAATGAGGGACACATGTACACCCATGGCTGATTCATGTCAATGTATGGCAAAAATCATCACAATACTATAAAGTAATTATCTTCAAATTAAAGTAAGTCAATTAATTTAAAAGAGAAAAAAATTAGCTAAGAGTCATATATTACAATATAAACTTACTAGTTAACAAAGAGTTGGGATATCTTAAATTGCTTGCTCAGATAATTAAGATTTACTATCTGTAATGTCTAGCTGACATATGTATGGATGTGAGAGTTGGACTGTGAAGAAAGCTGAGCCATGAAGAACTGATGCTTTTGAACTGTGGTGTTGGAGAAGACTCTTGAGAGTCCCTTGGACTGCAAGGAGATCCAACCAGTCCATTCTGAAGGAGATCAGCCCTGGGATTTCTTTGGAAGTAATGATGCTAAAGCTGAAACTCCGGTACTTTGGCCACCTCATGCGAAGAAGTTGACTCATTGAAAAAGACTCTGATGGTGGGAGGGATTGGGGGCAGGAGGAGAAGGGGACGACCGAGGATGAGATGGCTGGATGGCATCACTGACTCGATGGACTTGAGTCTGAGTGAACTCTGGGAGATGTTGATGGACAGGGAGGCCTGGCGTGCTGCGATTCATGGGGTCACAAAGAGTCAGACACGACTGAGCAACTGGACTGAACTGAACTGAACTGAATGTCCAGCTGAGGGAACCTTTTTAGCAGTCTGGATTTAAAACTGCCCCTTTTTGTCTCCTTGATTCTAGGTTTTGCCTGCTTACTTGGGCTCAGTCTCAGGTCCTTGCAGCCTATATTCACATTCTGATTTTTTAGATGTTTGCAAGACAAAGCCAGTTGTTGTTAGTTCCACAAACTCTTCTGTCATCTAAACTTATTAAAATCACTGACAAGATTTTTAATCAAACTGAAATTTATTTTATGAAGTTCTATGTTCTATTACTTTTAACCATGTCTTTAAAGGTTTGTATAAGGCCTTTAGAAAAGACCTTCAGAGTTTATTAATTAAATCAAAGCAAAATAACTAATTTAAAAAAATTATGAAACCTTGCATGTTAGTTCCCAGTTTTACTTATTTTGTATGACTCAGATGGGCTTTCCTTCTGGCTCAGATGGCAAAGAAGCTACTTGCAGTATGGGAGACATGGGTTCAATCCCTGAGTCTGGAATATTACTGAAGAAGGGAATGACTACTCCAGTATTCTTGCCTGGAGATTCCATGTACAGAGGAGCCTGGTGAGCTCCATGGTTCACAAAGAGACAGATACCACTGAACAACTAACACTACTACTGCTATGGCTCAGGTAACTCTACTAGTTTTCTCAGAACATTTAGTTAATATTTCTTATCTATATGTCTTGTCTATCTCACAATATAATTAAATAAAAGATGTAATCATCTTATACAAAGCCCACTTAAATATATCAGTTTTACATACCTTTATCTAAATTCTGCAAAATCCTGTAATTTTAACTTTAGTTTTCATTAGTATCCAGTCAACAATCTTTGGTCTTAGGGGAGAGTTTTGAAGGCTTTTTCTTTTTGTTCCCTGTCTACTTTACTTACTTTTATATAAAGAGCTCTGGGATCCCCAGAGTTGTGTAAATTCAAAGGATTCAGACTCTTTGACATAACTGTCTGCACCCCCCTCTTCGAATTTTTGTAGTGCTTTTAATGTATAATTTAAAACTGGAGTAAATAGAACAGACTTATCTGGTTTTTAATGTTGGGAATCATTAGGGGGTCTTTCTTGGCTTTTTAATTTTAGGTAATGTAGTAATATCAAATCTTGTTTTAATCACATAAATATATGTTCTATTCATCTCATTCTAAATAACTATCCAAAGACTTTTTTATTCATTTGAGGTAACACCTTAATTTTTTTAAGTCTAGATTGTTGGAAACAATCGCTAGACTTTCCTTCCAAGATTTTTTTGTTGATATTATATTTTTTTTCTTATTAATATCGGCAAGACCCATTGAAGGGAAGGGAGAAAGACCATAATGAAGCTTCCCAAATGAGTTTTTCTCATTCTAAACAAAATTTCTTACTTTAATTTGACTTTTGTTGTATGCTGCTGCTGCTGCTAAGTCGCTTCAGTCGTGTCCGACTCTATGTGACCCCATGGACTGCAGCTCACCAGGCTCCTCCATCCCTGGGATCCTCTAGGCAAGAACACTGGAGTGGATTGCCATTTCCTTCTGCAATGCATGAAAGATAAAAGTGAAAGTGAAGTCACTCAGTCGTGCCTGACTCAGTGACACCATGGACTGCAGCCTACCAGAGGTAGCAACAAAACAGTTCTTTAAAACAAGTGCTCTATATTTAATAATTTGTTACCGTCTTTAATTTGGCCACCTGATGCAAATAATTGACTCATTGGAAAAGACCCTGATGCTGGGAAAGATTGAAAGCAGGAGGAGAAGGTGACGACAGAGAATGAGATGATTGGATGGCATTACCAACTCGATGGGCATGAGTTTCAGTAAGCTCCAGCAGTTAGTGATGGATAGGGAAGCTTGGCATGCTGAAGTTCATTGAGTCACAAAGACTTGGACATATCTGAGCGACTGAACTGAACTGAACTGAATTTTTAAAAGATTCATCATTTTAGTTCAGTTCAGTTCAGTTCAGTCGCTCAGTCATGTCAGACTCTTTGCGACCCCATGAATCACAGCACACAAGACCTCCCTGTCCATCACCATCTCCCAGAGTTCACTCAGACTCACATCCATCGAGTCCGTGATGCCATCTAGTCATCTCATCCTCAGTCGTCCCCTTCTCCTCCTACCCCCAATCCCTCCCAGCATCAGAGTCTTTTCCAATGAGTCAACTCTTTGGATGAGGTGGCCAAAGTACTGGAGCTTCAGCTTTAGCATCATTCCTTCCAAAGAAATCCCAGGGCTGATCTCCTTCAGAATGGACTGGTTGGATCTCCTTGCAGTGCAAGGGACTCTCAAGAGTCTTCTCCAACACCACAGTTCAAAAGCCTCAATTCTTCAGTGCTCAGCCTTCTTCACAGTCCAACTCTCACATCCATACATGACCACAGGAACAACCATAACCTTGACTAGACGGACCTTAGTTGGCAAAGTAATGTCTCTGCTTTTGAATATGCTATCTAGGTTGGTCATAACTTTTCTTCCAAGGAGTAAGCGTCTTTTAATTTCATGGCTGCAGCCATTTAGCTATCAATAAATTTTATCTCAACAGACATTCAAAGGTTAAAGTGTAAAGAGAATTGCAATAAGGGCGTGAGGGAGGATGTAACCTAATTCGGGCAACAAGACACACAAACACAGAGCAATTTGGAAAAACCAGGTAGAATATTTACCTCTCAAAGACACAAAGAAATGTGAGTTCCCATTAAAGTTTTATCAATTTGGCTTTTTGTGTGTGTGTGTTTAATATAAATTTATTTATTTTAATTGGAGATTAATTACTTTACAATATTGTATTGGTTTTGCCATACATCAACATGAATCCGCCACAGGTATATACATGTTCCGCATTTTAATCTTTAACTGCATATGCATTAAAAAGCCCGCTCAATATTTATTGTTAAATTTAATTTCTCCAGTTAACTAGATTCTTGCAGGTATGAGATTTGAAAATATTATAATGGAGAAATTTACTGTCTTTCAGCTGAGCTCTGTGTTTTCCTCAGTAACTTCTAACTGAGCCCCTGAGCAAGTGCCTTCCCCTGAGTATTTCCTTGGTATCTTTCAACCAGCCCCTTTCTGTGTCTTTCAACTGAGCAGGTGTTTCTGAGTATCTTTCAGTTAAGCCCCATTCAGTATCTAGACCTTGGGTGGATATGCACCAATGTCTTTCAAATGCCTGCTCATAGTATCTTTCATCTGAGAGGGTCAGGTACTTGCTATACTCCACCAAATAAAAATTCAGGATCTTCAACCAATACAGGAGGCTGAGAACAAGGAGAGATCTACTCAAATCCTTCTTGAACTCCCAAGGAAGTAGATGGGCACAAGGGGCCTCTGCTGATAGCAGGACTCTAGCTTCTTGTTAGCTCAGGTGGAGGAGAGAAATCTGCTCTGGGTCCCTTTGTGGTGGCAAAACTGTCAACTAAAAAGTTAGTCACAACCTGAAAGCAGTGAGTTATTTCATTTGGTGGGAATATTAAGAACTTCAAGCCAGGAGACAACATCTCAGTATCCCTGAGAAACTGATCCAAGGAGGTAGATGAGGGGGTCAGGTTATATATAAGTTTGCAATGAAGGGGGCAGGCAGTCTGAACATCAAAGATTATTGTTAAATAAGTAAAACCAGATAGCACGTTAAGGAATTTGGTGCTCTTCTATGTATGGGAAGATGTGCAAGAATCTGGGATTATTGAAGTCATTTCTTTCATATGTATCTCAGGTATCTGGGGCCAGCATCCTGTCCTTTTTATTTCTCACATTCCCTTCCCCAAACTCCTCAGCAATCACCAGGGAGTGCAGTGGGGACATCTGCTGGGTCACAGATTTGTGTTCCCTTTTGGGAGCCCCAATTGACATTTGGAGGCCTGGAATCACTGATGGCCTTTACATCCCTATTTATTGATGTGAGAGGAAAACTTGTTACATCCTTGTTTATTACTATGGCAGGAGACATTCCATTTCACAGAGGACATGGAACTCACAACATAAGCACATAAAAAATATAGCTATTGGTATGTGCAGAGCAATCCCCATTGAAAACTAACTAGAAATTTTCAGAAAGTCATGTACAATCAAGGCTGTAAGAAAGATACACATGGAATCATGTAGGTGAGTAGGTGAAGTGATCAGGTTGTGACATGCGTTCCTAGAAGAGGACTTAGAGGACAAGGGAGATTCCAGAGGTGGAGATTCAAGAATAAATCAATTTTGGGGTGCCTCAAGCATGGGATCATGTACAGGGAAGATGAGCACCCTTGGATGGTTGGAGGGATGCTAAGACTAACAAAAGGACTGTAGGAAGCCTTGATCTGCTCATGAGGAGTGCACAGGGAATGGCTTCCTCTGAGGTAGAGTAGAGAGGATGAATTGAAGACTGCTCTAGTGGCTGCCCAGTTTATTGTGACTACCTTTATGAATGTTCCAGCCTGGCCTAGCAAATGTTCCAGTCTCACTTACCCCATATTACAGATCTACACTGGATGTAGGGCTGCCATAACTGAGGAGAAAGTTTGGCTGTGGGACACAGAAGTGACTTGGCCCTGGAGTGGCATCTGGGTGTGGTGGAGCAGCCACTGTTGACACTTAGGCAGTAAATCAGAAGCAACATGGATTCTAAATGGTGGTATTTCAACCACGATCTCTGCTCTGATACACCCTGAGAGCCCTTTTGGGCCCTGCTTGCTTAACAGTATGTCTCCACAACAGGTCAGGGGTGGCAAAGGCTGGGAGGAGTGATAGAACATGAAGGATAAAGGAAAATCAGGTACAAGTCTGCATCTGGGCAAGGTGCAGGGTGAGGGGAACACTTTCTGGTGCCTGCAAAAGAGACAGCTCAGATATCTGTCTATGACCAATATACTTCAGCCCATGACCTGTCACAAGCCAGAAACTAGCACAGGTCACTCCTGAATAAGCAGTGCTCTCCTCTTGGGTGTGAGTTTTGGAGCTGGGAGAAAGGACACAACACATTTAAGGGAACAGAGCCACCTCCAACCAAAAGCACTAGCTAAAAGCAGTCTGTATAGGAATGACCACAAATAAGAACACTACTTCCAGGTAATAGTTAGCTGTTTCAGCTAAATTCAGAGAGATGGAAAAAAAAGAAAAAAGAAAAGGCAGAGAAACTGATTTCAGATGAAAAATCAAGAGAAAATTATTCAGAAAAAAGGCAATGTAATAAAAGTAAATAATTCACAAGATAAATAATTCAAAACACTCATAATGAGTCCTAAATGAATTATTGAAAAAATTAAAACAGTGAAGATTAATAAGAAAATAGAAAATATGAAAAATTCCAATCAGAAAGATGTCAATAAATGAACTAAAAAACACATTGGAAGGAATAAATAGCAGAAAGAATGAATGATCTGGAAGATAGAATAATGGAAATAAAAATGATGAAAAGAAAAAAAATGATAACTGTTTTATAAATTTAGGGGTAATATCAAGCATACCTACATTAATATTATAGGGGTCGCAGAAGAAGAAAGATAAAAGATGATTGAAAATGTATTTGATAACATTTTCACTGTTAGCTTTCCAAAATTGAAGAAAGACATGTTCAGGTATAAGAAAGATATTTAGGTAAAAGAAATCGCTCAGTCGTGTCTGACTCTTTGCGACCCCGTGGACTGTAGCCCACCAGGCTCCTCTGTCCATGGGATTCTCCAGGCAAGAATCCTGGACTGGGTTGCCATTTCCTTCTCCAGGGGAGCTTCCCAACCCAGGGATCGAACCCGGGTCTCCTGCACTGCAAGCAGACGCTTTAACCTCTAAGCTACTAGGGAAGCCATACAAGAAATACAGAGGGGTCTAAATAACACAAACCCAAACAGACCAACACCAAGACATATAACAATTAAAACAGCAAACTTTAAAAATGAGGAGAGAATTAGAAAGGTAGGAAGAGAAAAACAGAGTTATATACAAGGGAATTCCCTAAAGAATCACTTATTTCTCTCTAGAAACTTCGCACGTAACAAAGCAGTGACATGATATAATCAGACTTCTAAAACGTAAGGCCCTGCAACCGAGAATACTATATCCAGCAAGATTATCATTTAAGAAAGGAGGAAAAATGCACTTAACAGTTGAGCAAAAGCAAAACTAGTTCATTAATACAAAACATACCCTGGATGTTGTCAGCCAGCTTATTTAACTTATATGCTGAGTACATTATGAGAAATGCTGGACTGGAAGAAGCACAAGCTGGAATCAAGATTGCCAGAAGAAATATCAATAACCTCAGATATGTAGATGACACCACCCTTTTGGTAAAAAGCGAAAAACTAAAGAGCTTCTTGATGAAAATGAAAGAGGACAGTGAAAAAGGTGGCTTAAAACTCAACATTCAGAAAACTAAGACCCAGTCCCATCACTTCATGGCAAATATATGGAGAAACAATGGAAACAATGACAGACTTTATTTTGGGGGGCTCCAAAATCACTGCAGATGGTGACTGTAGCCATGAAATTAAAAGACACTTGCTCCTTGGAAGAAAAGTTATGACCAACCTAGATAGTCTTGTATGGATATGACAGTTGGACTATAAAGAAAGCTGAACACGGAAATTGATGCTTTCTTTTTAAAATTTATTTATTTTAATTGGAAGCTGATGACTTTACAATATTGTAGTGGCTTTTGCCAAACAACTTTCCAAAATTGAACCAGAAAAAAATAATTAAAAAAAAAACAACCCTTAACAGACACATCAGAAGCACAGAAATTGAAATTGCAATCAGAAATCTTCCAGCAAACAAAAGCCCAGGACCAGTCTGCTTCACAGCTGAATTCTACCAAAAATTTAGAGAAGATCTAACACCTGTCCTATGCAAGCTCTTCCAGAAAATTGCAGAGGAAGGTAAATTTCCAAACTCATTCTATGAGGCCACCATCACCCTAATACCAAAACCTGACAAAGATGCCACAAAAAAAAGAAAACTATCAAAAAACATCATTGATAAACATAGATGCAAAAATACTTAACAAAATCGTAGCAAACAGATTCCAACAAAATATTAAAAAGATCATACATCATGACAAAGTGGGCTTTATCCCAGGGATGCAAGGATTTCTTAATATCTCCAAATCAATCAATGTAATAAATCACATTGATAAATTGAAAGATTAAAAAAAAAGCATATAATTATCTCAATAGATGCAGAGAAAGCCTTTGACAAAATTCAACATCCGTTTATGATAAAAGACCCTCCAGAGAGCAGGAGTAGAACGAACATACCTCAACATAATAAAAGCTATATATGACAAACCCACAGCAAACATTATCCTCAATGGTGAAAAATTGAAAGCATTTCCCCTAAAGTCAGGAACAAGACAAGGGTGCCCACTCTCACCACTACTATTCAACAGAGTTTTGGAAATTTTAGCCACAGCAATCTGAGTAGAAAAATAAAAGGAATCCAAATGGAAAAAAAAAGAAGTAAAACTCTGATTGTTTGCAGATGACATGATTCTCTACATAGAAAACTCTAAAGACCCCACCAGAAAGTTACTAAAGCTAATTGGTGAATATAGTAAAGTTGCAGGAAATAAAATTAACACCCAGAAATCCCTTGCATTCGTATGCACTAACAGTGTGAAAACAGAAAGATAAATTAAGGAAACGATTCCATTCACCATTGCAATGAAAAGAATAAAATACTAAAATACTTAAGAATAAATCTACCTAAAGGAACAAAAGACTTATATACAGAAAACTATAAAAGAGTGATGAAAGAAATCAAAGAAGACACAAATAGATGGAAAACTATACCATGTTCATGGATTGGAAAAATCAATATAGTGAAAATGAGTATACCCCCCAAAGCAATCTATAGATTCAATGCAATCCTTATCAAGATACCAATGGTATTTTTCACAGAACTAGAACAAATAATCTCACAGTTTGTATGCAAACACAAAATAGCCTCAAATAGTCAAAGCAATTTTGAGAAAGAAGAAAGGAACTGGAGAAATCAACCTGCTTGACTTCAGGCTATCATACAAAGCTACAATCATCATAATAGTATGGCACTGGTTCAAAGAATTGATGCTTTTGAACTGTGGGGTTGGATAAGATACTTGAGAGTTCCTTAGTCAGCTAGGAGATCCAACCAGTGTATCCTAAAGGAAATTAGTCCTGAATATTAATTGAAAGAACTGATGCTGAAGCTGAAACTTAAATATTTTGCCATTTGATGCAAATAACTGACTCATTTGAAAAGACCATGATGCTGGGAAAGATTGAAGGCAGGAAGAGAAGGGGACAACAGAAGATGAGATGGTTGGATGGCATCATCAACTCAATGGGCATGAGTTTGAGTAAACTCCAGGAGTTTGTTATGGACAGGGAGTCCTGGCAGTCCATGGGGTCTCCAAGAGTCAGACTCGACTGAGCGACTGAAATGAACTGCCCCTGAATGAAATGTTAAAATGCTAGGGTCCAGCCCTGATGGATCCAGGGAATTCGAAGCAGGGATGGAGTCGGCGAGGAAAAACATATTTATTTGGAAATATAAAGAAAGATTAGGAAAAAATAGTGTAGTAGGAAAATTAGTGGAGAAAAGATGCTGAATAACTTGGTTTACGTGGAAAACCAATAAAGTTCCAAGACAAGAAACTTGCACTGTCTACGTAGGCCACTGGCGCCCGCTTGAATAGCAGAGGGTGCCCCGCCTTGGGCTCCCGCTTGCATGGGTCTTAGAAGCCAGGGCAAATAAGTAGACACGGTAAGCCTCCACACTCCAGATGGGAATTCAGCCTGAAAAGGGAGAAAATAATAACATGGGGGAGCCAAGCATCGGTGTCAGACCTACAACTTTATTTTCAAAAGCAGCTTATATACCCCAAGTTATACATAAAGAAATAATGGAATATGCAGAGTTATACAGGGGCAGCAGTCCTGACCCTTATTGAGACCAGGCTTTCTTTTTGCATACCTTCCCATATACAAAAGGTCTCAGGTGGTTTACATTATCTTCTGGCCAAGAGGCCTGTTAACATTTTTATGGCTCTTTTCCTAGATAAATGTCTATCAACCAGAAAACTCACTTTCACTGGAAGTGTTTTTCCTTAATCTTCATCACCCTCAAAATACTAAATAAAGTTACATTCCTGTAGAACAAAGGTGCAGTGGGTTATAACAAAGAAAGTACTTAACTTAAAGATTTAATGTTGCTAATACCAGGGCCACTACCTGTTTTTTCTATATACCAACTATATCTACAAATAAACGATATGAAAACTTGGCAGCAAGTATTGGCTCCACAAATGAAATCCTTAATCAGTCCTATTCTAATGATTTTGACTCCTCAGAAGCCCCTACATTCCTAGGATGTTTTAAGCTTTCTGTGCCTCTCGCGGTAGGGAGGCTGCAAACAATCACATGTGCAGCTGTAAGAGTCTGGCAGGCAGGCTAGAAAGCCATTAGAGGGGTTTTTGGATTGAAACACTCTTATTATGCCCAGGAGATTATTATCTAAAAGCTCTAAATTAACTTTTTTCCAGAAAAAGGTGGTGGGGGGACAGCCCCCTATTAATGTCAGAAGAGTAGGTGGAAAGCATAACACAGTAAAGCAGGCAGACTGGTTTTGAGGGGTAGATGCTCGGGAACAGGGGGTCTCCTGAGGCTCGATCCCACCTTTGCGTATGCCGAGCCTCCTTCCTCATGACCTTTGCCACGGGCGGAGTTCCTCACGCTGGCTCCCAGCATTAAAGGAAATTTTCTAAGTGAAAAAGAAGCAAGAATCTCCAGGAAAGAAAAATCCCACTAGGTAAGGAAAGTGTACAGAAAGGTTTGAGGATCAACCACTTAAGGCTGTATGAAAATTAAATGACAAAAAGTCCTAAAAGCAACTGTAATTTCAATAAACAGTTAAGGGCCAAGTATGAGGTTGTGAAGCATGACATCAAAAACCCAGAATATATGAGAGGAGAGTAAAAAATATAGATGTTTTAGAATGGGTTTGAACTTAAATGGCAGCCAGTTTTTTTTTTTGTTTTTTTTTTTTTTTAATTTAAGTAGATATAGCTATATGTCAACAGGTATGAAGTGTGTCAACCACAAATCAAAAACTTATAATAGATACACTAACGTCAGAAATAAAAGAATACAAGAATATCACTGTAGTAAATCATCAAATGGAATAAAGAAAAAAAAGGTAAAAAAAAAAGAACAGTAAACACAGCTGGAAAATATGTAATAAAATAGCAGTAGTATATGCTTGCATGAGTGCTAAGTCCCTTCATTTGTGTCCATCTCTTGGTGACACTATGGACAGTAGCCCTTCAGGCTCCTCCGTCCATGAAATTTCTCAAGTCAAGAATAGTGCTCCTCCAGCAGAAATAGTACATACTTGTCAATAATTGTGTTAAATATCAAAGGACTACATGCTGCAATCAAAAGATGTAATGTGGTTGATTGGACTATTTAAAGAAAAATAACTAAATGCTTCAAAAAAGAGACTCACTTCAGAGCAAAAGACACATAGGCCAAAAGTAAGGGGATAAAATAATGATAGTTCATGAAAAAGAAATGGCAAGAAAGCTGTGGTAGCAATGCTCGGCCTTGGGCAACTGAATTTCGGTAACTGGACAGATGCAGAAATAGGATACATTGGTATCTCAAACAAGATGAAATAGACTTTAAAACAAATGCTGTAAAAAAGGAAAGGCATCAGTTCTGTTCACTTCAATCATGTCTGATTTTGCAATCCCATGGACTGCAACACACCAGGATTCCCTGTCCACCACCAACTTCTGGAACTTGCTCAAACTCATGTCCATCCATTCGGTGATGCCATCCAACCATCTTGTCCTCTGTCATCCCCTTCTCCTCCTGCCTTCAATCTTTCCCAGCATCAGGGCCTTTTCCAATGACTCAATTCTTCTCATAAGGTGGGCAAAATATTGGAGTTTCAGCTTTGGCATCAGTCCTTCCAATGAATATTCAGAATTTATTTCCTTTAGGATGGACTGGTTTGATCTCCTTGCAGTCCAAGTGACTCTCAAGAGTCTTCAACACCACAGTTCAAAAGCATCAATTCTTTAACACTCAGCTTTCCTTATAGTCCAACTCTCACATCCACACATGACTACTGAGAAGTCCATTGCTTTTACTAGACGGACCTTTATTGGCAAAGTAATGTCTCTGCTTTTTAATATGCTTTCTAGGTTGGTCATAGCTTTTAAAAGGCATACTATAATGATAAAGGGTTTAATAAAGAAGAGAATGCTATACTCAGCAATATCCATGCACTCAAAAGAGGAGAACAATGAAGATCATGGCATCTGGTCCCATCACTTCATGGGAAATAGATGGGGAAACAGTGGAAACAGTGTCCGACTTTATTTTGGGGGGCTCCAAAATCACTGCAGATGGTGACCACAGTCATGAAATTAAAAGACACTTACTCTTTGGAAGAAAAGTTATGACCAACCTAGATAGCATATTCAAAAGCAGAGACATTACTTTGCCGACTAGGGTCCGTCTAGTCAAGGCTATGGTTTTTCCTGTGGTCATGTATGGATGTGAGAGTTGGACTGTGAAGAAAGCTGACCACTGAAGAATGGATGCTTTTGAACTGTGGTGTTGGAGAAGACTCTTGAGAGTCCCTTGGACTGCAAGATCCAACCAGTCCATTCTGAAGGAGATCAGCCCTGGGATTTCTTTGGAAGTAATGATGCTAAAGCTGAAACTCCAGTACTTTGGCCACCTCATGTGAAGAGTTGACTCATTGGAAAAGACTTTGATGCTGGGAGGGATTGGGGGTAAGAGGAGAAGGGGACGACCGAAGATGAGATGGCTGGATGGCATCACTGAAATGATGGACGTGAGTCTGAGTGAACTCCAGGAGCTGATGATGGACAGGGAGGCCTGGTGCACTGCGATTCATGGGGTCGCAAAACGTTGGACACAACTGAGAGACTGAACTGAACTGAACTAAATATATAAAGCAACTATTATCAGACATAAAGGGAGAAGTTGACAACAATATAATAATAAAGAACTTTAACACCACATTCACATCAAATAATCCAGACAGATAATCAGTAAGGAAATGGTAGTCTTAAATGACATAAATGACCAGTTGAACTTGTTGAAATCTAGACATTCCATCCAAAAGCAGCAGAATGCATATTCTATTCAGGTGTTCATATAATAATCTCCAGTATGCATCACATGCTGGATGAATAAGCAAGTCTCAACAAAATTAAAAGAATAGATGTTATCAAGCATTCTTTCTAATCACTTTGGTATAAAACACAATTTATTAGAGAAAGAAAAATAACAAAAGTACAAATACCCAGAGACAAATCAACATATTACCAAAAAGCAGTAGGTCAATGATGGAATCAAAAGAACAATAAAAAATAACTCAAGATTGATAAAAATGGAAAAAACAGCTTTCCAAGATCTATGATATGGATCAAAAGCCATTCAAAGAAGTTTTTAACCATACAGGCATATCTCAAGAAACAAGAACAACTTCAAATAAACAAACTGCACCATTTAATGAGATTAGAAACAGAAGAGCAAGCAAATCTAAAGTCAGCAGAAGAAGGGAAATGATAAATATTAGAGAAGTAATACATAAAATATAGGTTAACAATAATAAAAAGATTGATTAATGAAATCAAGACTTGCTTTTGAAAGATAAAGCAATTGATAAACTTTTATCCAGTTTCACCAAGAAAAAAAGAGAGAACACAAATAAATAATAAATGAAAGAGAAGCAATTACAAGTATCACAGAGATACAAAATATCATAAAAAAATGCTGTAGTTACACACCAAGAAAATCAATAACCTGGAAGAAATGGGCAAATTAATAGAAACACAAATCAATAGAAATCTGACAAGACAGAATTTTAGAAAGAAATAAACAATTTGAACAGCTTGATCACTAATACTGAAATTGAATGGGTAAAAAATAATAATAATACTCCCAGCAAATAAAACTCCAGGACAAGAAGTCTCCACAGGAGAATTGTTCTGACATTTAAAGAGGAATCAATACCTATTCTTCTTAACTCTTCCAAAAAAATGATGAGGATGGGACGCCCTCACGTTTATTCAACAAATCCAACTTTACACTGACTCAAAAACCAGACAAGAGCACTACAATTAGAAGAAAATTACAGGCCAATATAAAAGCAAAAACCCTCTACAAAATATAAACTAACTCAATCCAACAGTATATAAAAGGATTATACAGCGTGATAAAGTAGGATTTATACCAGAAGTACAAGTATAATTTAGTAATAACAAATCATTCAGTGTGATGTATTACATGAACAAAATGAAAGGTAAAAATAACATGATTTTCTAAATAGATGCAGAAAAAGCATTTTAAAAATTTAACATCCATTTATGCTAAAAACTTATTAACGGGCTTCCCAGGTGGCTCAGTTTTAAAGAATCCACCTGACAAAGAGGAAACGTGGATTTGATACCTGGATCAGGAAGATCCCGCAAAGAAGGAAATGACAAACCACTTCAGCATTCTTGCCTGGGAAATACCATGGATGGAGAAACCTGGTGGGCTACAGTTTATAGAGTTGCAAAAGAGTTTGACAAGACCTAACGGCAAACAACAACAACAGCAATGCTGGTACAGAGGGAATGTACTTAAAATTAGTAAAGGCCATATATGATAAACCCACATTTGCTATTATACTTGAATGATCTCTCGATGACAATGAGGCCATCTGTCATCACTTATATTTAACACAATATTGGCAGTTATAGCAGCCAAAATCATACAAGAGAAGGAAATAAAAGGTATACAAGTTGAAAGTGGTAAAATAAAACTGTCACTATGTGCAGATTACCTGATATTATTAATATAAAAAAATCTGGTTCAAAAATCACATCAAAGGAATAAAATATCTAGGAATAAATTTAAGCAGGGAATTGAAAGATTTATATTTTGAAATCAATTAAAAATGATGTAGGAAGTTGAAGATACAAAACAAATAGAAAAATAGCCCATGTTTTTGGATCAGAAAAATTTATATTATTAATATTTCCATACTACACAAATCAATCTACAGATTTAATTCAATCCTTATCCAAATACCCATGACATTTTAAACAAAACTAGAAGAAATAATTCTAACATTTCTATGGAACTGCAAAAGCCCTCAAGTTGCCAAAGAAATCTTTACAGAAAGGAACAAAGCTGGAGGTATCATGCTTTTTGACATTATACCCCAAATCTGCAGTAACCAAAACAGCGTGATATTGGCACAAAAACAAATGCATGATCAATGGAACTGAATGCTGAGCCAAAAAAGAAATCCATATACCTACGGTCATGTGGGCTTCCCAGGTCGCACAATTGATAAAGAACTTGCCTGCCAAGGTAGACATAAGGCACACGGGTTCAATCCCTTTGTTTGGAAGATTCCCTGGAAGAGGACACAGCAACCCACTCCAGTATTCTTGTCTGAAGAATCTCCAGGACAGAGGAGCCTGGTAGGCTACAGTTCATAGGGTAGCAAAAAATTGGACACTACTGAAGTGAAATAGCATGCACATGGTCATTTACTCTATTAATACAACAAAAGAGGCAAGTCTACATAAGAGAGAAAAGACACTCTCCTCAATAAGTAGTCTTGAGAAAACTGAACAGCCATATGTAAAACAGTGAGATTGAATGCAAAAAATCTTCAAAAAGGATTAAAGACCTAACTGTGAGATCACAAACCAAACAAATCCTAGAGAGCACTGGCAAAACACTGACAAAAAATCATGGTGATTTTTCTTTTTATGTGTCCCATAAAGTAAAATAAACAAAAGCCAAAATAAACATATGTGACATAGTTAAACTTTAATACTTTTGCACAGCAAAGAAAACCATCAACAAAATGAGAAGACAACCTAAACAATAGGAAAAAAAAAATCTTCAGATTATATGATCACCAAAGGATTAAAATCCAAAATATGTGAACAGATCATATAACTCAATAGCAGAAAAAAAAAATTAAAAAATTGTCAGAAGACCTGAAGAAATATTTTTCACAAAGAAGACATACAGATGGTTAACATGCACACAAACATATGCTCAACCTGACTAATTATTCAAAGTGTTAGTTGTTCAGTCATGTCCAACTCTTTTTGACCCCGTGGACTGTAGCCCACCAGATTCCTCTGTCCATGGAATTCTCCAGGCAAGAATGTTGGAGTGGGCTGCAACTCCTTTCACCAGGGTATCAGACCTGGGTCTGAGCCACCAGGGAAGTTCAATTATTAGAAAAATGCAAGTCAGAATCACAAAATATCACCTCACACTTGTCATAATGGCTATTACCCAAAAGTCTACAGATGACATATTTTGGTGAGGATGTGGAAAAAATAGAGCCCTTATACACTTTGGCCACCTGATATAAAGAACTTACTTATCGGAAAAGACCCTGATGCTGGCAAAGTTTGAAGGCAGGAGGAGAAAGGGACAACAGAGGATGAGATAGTTGGATGGCATGACTAACTGGATGGACATGAGTTTGAGTAAGCTCCAAGGGTAGGTGATGGACAGGGAAGCCTGGAGTGCTGTAGTCCATGGGGCCACAAAGAGTTGTCATAACTGATCAACTGAACTTAATGACTGATACACAGTTCAATTTAGTTCAGTTCAGTTGCTCAGTCATGTCCGACTCTTTGTGACCCCATGAATCATAGCACACCAGGCCTCCTTGTCCATCACCAACTCCCGGAGTTCACTCAGATTCACGTCCATTGAGTGAGTGATGCCATCCAGCCATCTCATCCTCTGTCGTCCCCTTCTCCTCCTGCCCCCAATCCCTCCCAGCATCAAAGTCTTTTCCAATGTTGGTGGGAATATAATTTTGTGCAGCTCCTATGGAAAACAGTATGGAGGTTTTTCAAAACCTAAAAATAGAGCTATTATATGGCCCTGGAATTCCATTCTTAGGTATATATCTGAAAAAAACTCTAATTTGAAAAGATACATGTACCCAGTATTCCTATCAGCATTATTCATAAAAACCTTGATATGGAGGCAACCCAAGTGTCCATCAACGGATGAAAGAATATAAAAAATCTGGTATAAATGTATATATGATTGCATATTGCTTTGCCCTGAAAAAAGAAATTCTACCTTTATCAGTAACATTAATGGACCTCAAGAGTATTATGCCTAGTGAAATAAGTCAGAGTATCGAGATTGACTTGACAAGCAGGGTTTCTGAAAGTGCGATGTGGCAGGAGAATGAGAAACAAGACACAAGAGTTCAGTGAAAGGCAAGGATCAGGGGACCGATACTGCTCCAAGGTGAAGGTACAGAAACTGAATCCAGGCCAGCTTTATTATACTCTCAGCCATGAAAGAAATAATGTGGAAGGAGTTAAGCTATCTCATGTGGCCTTCAGGGCCAAAGAACAAAGTGATCATTAGCCATTGAGTAACTAAGAAACAATAATCAATAGCCACTCAGTAACTAAGACTAATATTTTTATCTATAGATTTTCCTCCAGATACATAAAATATGTCACTCTGAGACACCAGTTGGGAAAAAGTCAGGGGGTTGGTTTTCCGACCCCTCTATCATATATTGTTTTCAAGATTATGAACTGTTCCTCTGGACTTGTTCCAAGAGCCTAATGCTTTATAGCATCCAATTTATCAATAATTATAAATTCCTTTTGTGGCCCTTGCCAGGGCCTGCTTTTCTTTTCTTCTTCCTCTCTTCTACATCAGAGAAAGGCAAATATTCTGCTACCACTTATATGTGGAATATAAAAATTATACAGATGAATATAAATACAAAACAGAAACAGACTCATAGGTATAGAAGTAAAACTAGTGGATACCAGTGAGAAGATGGAAGGGGAAAGGACAAAATAAAAGTATGGATTTAAGAGATATTAACTGCTATATATAAGGTAGATAACAAGGATACAATAATGTACAGCACACTAAATTATAGCCATTGTTTTGTAATAACTTTAAGTGGAATGTAACAGCAAAAACACCGAATCATTATGATGTACAACTGAAATCAATACAATATTATAAATAAATTATACTCCTACAAAATAAAAAAAAAAAAAAGCAACAGTACAGCTTTGATTTGCATTTGTCTAACAAGGACGGAAAAGGCAATGGCACCTCACTCCAGTACTCATGCCTGGAAAATCCCACGGGCAGAGGAGCCTGGTAGGCTGCAGTCCATGGGGTCGCTAGGGGTCGGACATGACTGAGCGACTTCACTTTCACTTTTCACTTTCATGCATTGGAGAAGGCAATGACAACCCATTCCAGTGTTCTTGACTGGAGAATCTCATGGGTGGGGGAGCCTGGCGGGCTGCCATCTATGGGGTCGCACAGAGTCAGACAAGACTGAAATGACTTAGCAGCAGCAGCAGCAACAACAAGAATATAATAATGTACAGCACACTAAATTATAGCCATTGTGTTGTCATAACTTTTTATGGAATGTAACAGTAAAAACACTGAATCACTATGATGTACAACTGAAATCAATACAATATTATAAATAAATTATACTTTTACAAAATAAAAAAAAAAAACAGACAGCTTTGATTTACGTTTGTCTAACTATTAGTGATGTTGAGTGCATTTTCACAATGTATGTTTGGCCATTTGTATATAATCATTGAATAAAATGTCTTTTCAAATCATTAGTTCATTTTAAATCGGGCTATTACTTTTTTACTGCTGATTAGTTTTCTACATATTCTGAATATTGATCCTAATCAGATACATGATTTGCAATTTGCTTCTTCTATTCCATAGATTGCTTTCTTATGCTGTTGATTGTGTTTTTTGATTCACAAAACTTTTTGTGTGTTTCCTTCCCACTTGTTTTTTCTTTTTTCTTTTTTTTTTTTTGCCAAGTAGCCATCATGGTCAACAAAAGAGTCCAAAATGCAGTACTTGGATGCAATCTCAAAAATGACAGAATGATCTCTGTTCGTTTCCAAGGCAAACCATTCAATATCACAGTAATCCAAGACTATGCCTCAACCAGTAATACTGAAGAAACTGAAGTTGAATGGTTTTTTGAAGAACTACAAGACCTTTTAGAACTAAGACCCAAAAAAGATGTCCTTTCAATTATAGGGGACTGGAATGAAAAAGTAAGAATTCAAGAAACACCTGGGGTAACAGAAAAATTTGGCCTTGGAATATCGAATGAAGCAGGGCAAAGGCTAATAGAGTTTTGCCAAGAGAACGCACTGGTCATAGCAAACACCCTCTTCCAACAACACAAGAGAAGACTCTACACATGGACATCACCAGATGGTCAACACCGAAATCAGATTGATTATATTCTTTGCAGCCAAAGATGGAGAAGCTCTATACAGTCAACAAAAACAAGACCAGGAGCTGACTGTGGCTCAGATTATGAATTCCTTATGGCCAGATTCAGACTGAAATTGAAGAAAGTAGGGAAAACTACTGGACCATTCAGGTATGACCTAAACCAAATTCTTTAAGATATACAGTGGAAGTGAGAAATATGTTTAAGGGATGAAATCTGATAGATAGAGTGCCTGATGTACTATGGAGGGAGGTTCGTGACATAGTACCAGAGACAGGGATCAAGACCATCCCCGTGGAAAAGAAATGCAAAAAAGCATAATGGCTGTCTGGCGAGGACTTACAAATAGATGTGAAAAGAAGAGAAGTGAAAAACAAAGGAGAAAAGGGAAGAGATAAGCACCTGAATGCAGAGTTCCAAAGAATAGCAAGAAGAGATAACAAAGCATTTCTCAGTGATCAACACTAAGAAATAACGGAAAACAACATAATGGGAAAGACTAGAGATCTCTTCAGGAAAATTAGAGATACCAAGGGAATATTTCATGCAAAGATGGGCTAGATAAAGAACAGAAATGGCATGGACCTAACAGAAGCAGAAGATATTAAGAAGAGGTGGCATGAATACACAGAAGAACTGTACAAAAAAGATCTTCACGACCCAGATAATCACGGAGGTGTGATCACTCATCTAGATCCAGACATCCTGGAATGTGAAGTCAAGTGGGGCTTAGAAAGCATCACTACCAACAAAGCTATTGGAGGTGATGGAATTCCAGTTGAGGTATTTCAAATCCTGAAAGATGATGCTGTGAAAGTGCTGCGTTCAATATGCCAGCAAATATGGAAAACTCAGCAGTGGCCACAGGACTGGAAAAGGTCAGTTTTCATTTCAATCCCAAGGAAAGGCAATGGCAAAGAATGCTCAAACTACCACACAATTGCCCTCATCTCACATGCTAGTAAAGTAATGCTCAGAATTATCCAAGCCAAGCTTCTACAATACATGAATCATGCATTTCCAGATGTTCAAGCTGGTTTTAGAAAAGACAGAGGAACCAGAGATCAAATTGTCAACATCTGCTGGATCATGGAAAAAGCAAGAGAGTTCCAGAAAAACATCTATTTCTGATTTATTGACTATGCCAAAGCCTTTGACTGTGTGGAAAAATAATAAAATAAAAATAATAAAAATAAAAATAAAAATAAACTGTGGAAAATTCTGAAAGAGATGGGAATACCAGACCACCTGACCTGCCTCTTGAGAAACCTATATGCAGGTCAGGAAGCAACAATTAGAACTGGGCATGGAACAACAGACTGATTCCAAATAGGAAAAAGAGAATGTCAAGGCTGTATATTGTCACCTTATTTATTTAATTGATATGCAGAGTACCTCATGAGAAACGCTGGGCTGGAAGAAGCACAAGCTGGAATCAAGATTGCCAGGAGAAATATCAATAATCTCAGATATGAAGATGACACCATCCTTATTGCAGAAAATGAAGGGGAACTAAAAAGCTTCTTGCTTAAAATGAAAGAGAATTGTGAAAAAGTTGGCTTAGAGCTCAACATTCAGAAAACCAAGATCATGGCATCTGGTCCCATCACTTCATGGGAAATAGATGGGGAAGCGGTGGAAACAGCATCAGACTTTATTTTTGGGGGCTCCAAAATCACTGCAGATGGTGATTGCAGCCATGAAAATAAAAGATGCTTACTCCTTGGAAGGAATGTTATGACCAACCGAGATAGCATATTCATAAGCAGAGACATTACTTTGCCGACTAAGGTCCGTCTAGTCAAGGCTATGGTTTTTCCAGTCGTCATGTAGGGATGTGAGAATTGGACTGTGAAGAAAGCTGAGCACGGAAGAATTGATGCTTTTGAACTGTGGTGTTGGAGAAGACTCCTGAAAGTCCCTTGGACTGCAAGGAGATCCAACCAGTCCATTCTGAAGGAGATCAGCCCTGGGATTTCTTTGGAGGGAATGATACTAAAGCTCCAGTACTTTGGCCACCTCATGCGAAGAAGTTGATTCATTGGAAAAGACTCTGATGCTGGGAGGGATTGGGGGCAGGAGGAGAAGGGGGCGACAGAGAATGAGATGACTGGATGGCATCACCGACTGGATGGATGTGAGTTTGAGTGAACTCCGGGAGATGGTGATGGATAGGGAGGCCTGGTGTGTTGCAATTCATGGGGTTGCAAAGACTAGGACACGATTGAACGACTGAACTCAACTGATTACAATTTTATGAAGATAAGTGCCAATTAGAGTTTTACTTCTGTTTCTTCTGTTAATAATGATGAGAGCAATTAAATCAAGCTAGGGTGTTACTTTATTCCTCCAAAATGTCTATAGATCCATTCTTTTGCATTTTCTTTTTGGGCAGGAAGTCCTGTGGGAGAATGAGGAGAGAGGAGTATAAATAATTCTAGAGGTAAATCTAGTCTGATGGGAGTAGGAAACGGTTTTTGAATTTATTTTGCACTAAATAGAGTTCCTCTTGTGTCTCTTGAGAAAGTGAACGAGGGCTATCTAAATTAGGATCTCCTTTCAAATTATTAAATAGATTTGTCAGTTGATAACTAGTAATGGCTAATGAGGGTCTAATCCAATTTATATTGCCTATGAGTTTTTGAAAATGATTTAAACTTGATAATTTATCAGTATGAATCTGAGTTAACTGAGGAATAATACACTGTCTATCAATAATAAATCCTAAGTAATGGTACGGTGTAGAGGTTTGAATTTTTTTCAGGGGCAGTGAATAACCCACAGTCTTGTAAGCATTTTTGAGCTGTATAAAACATATATTGAGTTTCTGAAACAGATGGAGCTGAAAACAATATATCATCCATATAATGAATAACAAGAAAGTCAGGAAATTGTTTTCTCCGACGCTCAAGTGCTTTAACCACATGGTATTGACACAGGGTGGGAGAATTCGTCATTCCTTGAGGCAGCACAGTCCATTGATAACACTTATGAGGCCCGATGTGATTAGAAAAAGGGAGAGAGAAAGTAAATCTCCCTTGGTCTAAAGGGTGTAAAGGTATATTAAAAAAGCAATCTTGTAAATCAATAATAATAATATGCTAATTTTGAGGAATAGTAGTAGGTGATGGGATTCTTGGTTGTAATGCACCCATAGGTTTCATAGATGCATTAACTTTTCTAAGGTCTGTAAAAATGTGCCATTTGTTAGATTTCTTTTTTATACAAAAAATAGAGTTCCAAGAAGAGCAAGATTCCTCAATATGTTTCAATTCTGATTGTCTGTCTATCAGTTCTTTATCAGCATGTAAGTTTTCTTTCGTAAGGGGCCACTGCTCTGTCCAAATAGGCTGGTTATTCTTCCAAGTTATATTAATAAATGCTTTGTTTATTAAATGAGCAGTGGCCCCTAGGAAATATGTGGAATGCATATCTGAGTCTGCCATTATGTAAGTGCATCCCTTACTACTAGATTAAGGGGTGCATTTGTCACATAAGGTCTTAATATTGCAAGTTGGCCCTCTGGTCCCTCACATGGGTATACCTGAACACTTTGATAGACTTCTTATACTTTAGTTTGAGAAATTCTTGCAATTTGGTAAGAGACCTTTCTGTATAGGCCAGGATTTGTGCCATAAGTGTTGGGAAATAATAGTAATATCAGATCCAGTGTCAAGAAGACCAGAAAATATTTTACAATTAATTTTGATATTTATATTTGGTCAGGCATATTCAGATACCAATGATGTCCATAAGGATTGTGTTTTATCCGTACTGCTGAAACCGCCTGTCCATATATTAATAGAGGAGTTAATAGAAATGTAAGGCAAAAAAAGTAATTGAGCAATTATGTCCCCCTTTTTGAATTGCCATAGAAACTGAGATGACATCATAATTTGAATTTCTCCTTTATAATCTGAATCAATTACTCCAGGATGAACTGTAATTCCTTTAGAAGTCAAAATAGATTGACAAGCAAAAGACCAAAGGTTTGTGGGGGTACGGGTCCAAAAAGTCCAGTAGGTACTCTAGAAGGCACTGCTTGAGGGTAAAGGAAAAAAATCATTTCAGTTCAGTTCAGTCACTCAGGCGTGCCCGACTCTTTGAGACCCCATGAATTGCAGCAGGCCAGACCTCCCTGTTCATCACCATCTCCCGGAGTTCACTCAAACTCACATCCATCGAGTCAGTGATGCCATCCAGGCATCTCATCCTCTGTCATCCACCTCTTCTCCTGTCCCCAATCCCTCCCAGCATCAGAGTCTTTTCCAATGAGTCAATTTCTTCGCATGAGGTGGCCAAAGTACTGGAGGTTCAGCTTTAGCATCATTCCTTCCAAAGAATCCCCAAGGCTGATCTGCTTCAGAATGGACTGGTTGGATCTCCTTGCAGTCCAAGGGACTCTCAAGAGTCTTCTCCAACATCACAGTTCAAAAGCAACAATTCTTCAGCACTCAGCCATCTTCACAGTCCAACTCTTACATCCATACATGACCAGAAGAAAAACCATAGCTTTGACTAAACAGACCTTAGTCGGCAAAGTAATGTCTCTGCTTTTGAATATGCTGTCTAGGTTGGTCATAACGTTTCTTCCAAGGAGTAAGTGTCTTTTAATTTCATGGCTGCAATCACCACCTGCAGTGAATTTTGAGCCCCCCCAAAATAAAATCTGACACTGTTTCCACTGTTTCCCCTTCTATTTCCCATGAAATGGTAGGACTGGATGCCATGATCTTGGTTTTCTGAATGTTTAGCTTTAAGCCAACTTTTTCACTCTCCATTTCACTTTCATCAAGAGGCTTTTTAGTTCCTCTTCACTTTCTGCCATAAGGGTGATGTCATCTGCATATCTGAGGTTTTTGAAATTTCTCCTGTCCATTTTGATTCCAGCTTGTGCTTCTTCAAGTCCAGCCTTTCTCATGATGTACTCTGCATATAAGTTAAATAAGCAGGGTGACAATATACAGCCTTGACATATTCCTTTTCCTATTTGGAATCAGTCTGTTTTTCCATGTCCATTTCTCTCTGTTGCTTCCTAAGTTGCATACAGATTTCTCAAGAGGTAGGTCAGGTGGTCTGGTATTCCCATCTCTTTCAGAATTTTGCACAGTTTATTGTGATCCACACAGTCAAAGGCTTTGGCATAGTCAATAAAGCAGAAGTAGATGTTTTCCTGGAACTCTCTTGCTTTTTCCATGATCCAGTAGATGTTGGCAATTTGACCTCTGGTTCCTCTGCCTTTTCTAAAACAAGCTTGAATATCTGGAAGTTCACGGTTCATGTACTGCTGAAGCCTAACTTGGAAAATTTTGAGCATTATTTTACTAGCATGTGAGATGAGTGCAATTGTGCAGTAGTTTGAGCATTCTGTGGCATTGCCTTTCTTTGAAATTGGAATGAAAACTGACATTTTCCAGTCCTGTGGCCACTGCTGAGTTTTCCATATGTGCTGGCATATTGAGCACAGAACTTTCACAGCATCATCTTTCAGGATTTGAAATAGCTCAACTGGAATTCTGTCACCTCCACTACCTTTGTTCGTAGTGATGCTTTCTAAGGCTCACTTGACTTCACATTCCAGGATGTCTGGCTCTAGATTAGTGATCACACCATCGTGATTATCTGGGTCATGAAGATCTTTTTTGTACAGTTCTTCTGTGTATTCTTGCCACCTCTTCTTAATATCTTCTGCTTCTGTTAGGTCCAGACCATTTCTGTCGTTTATTGAGCTCATCTTTGCATGAAATATTCCCTTGATATCTCTAATTTTCTTAAAGAGATCTCTAGTCATTCCCATTCTGTTCTTTTCCTCTATTGCTTTGCATTGATCACTGAGAAAGGCTTTGTTATCTCTTCTTGCTATTCTTTGGAACTCTGAAATCAGATGCTTATCTTTCCTTTTCTCCTTTGCTTTTCGCTTCTCTTCTTTTCATAGCTATTTGTAAGGCCTCCCCAGACAGCCATTTTGCTTTTTTGCATTTCTTTTCCATGGGGATGGTCTTGATTCCTGTCTCCTCTACAGTGTTATGAACCTCCATCCATAGTTCATCAGGCACTCTATCTATCAGATCTAGGCCCTTAAATCTATTTCTCACTTCCACTGTATAATCATAAGGGATTTGATTTAGATCATACCTGAATGGTCTAGCGGTTTTCCCTACTTTCTTCAATTTGAGTCTGAATTTGGTAATAAGGAGTTCATGATCTGAGTCACAGTCAGCTCCTGGTCTTGATTTTGTTGAGTGTATAGAGCTCCTCCTTCTTTGGCTGCATAGAATATAATCAATTTGATTTCATTGTTGACCATCTGGTGATGTCCATGTGTAGATTCTTCTCTTGTGTTGTTGGAAGAGGGTGTTTGCTATGACCAGTGCATTTTCTTGGCAAAACTCTATTAGTCTTTGCCCTGCCCCATTCTGCATTCCAAGACCAAATTTGCCTGTTATTCCATGTGTTTCTTGAATTCCTACTTTTGCATTCCAGTCTTCTATAATGAAAAAGACGTCTTTTTTGGGTGTTAGTTCTAGAAAGTCTTGTCAGTCTTCATAGAACCGTTCAACTTCAGCTTCTTCAGCATTACTGGTTGGGGCATAGACTTGGATTACTGTGATATTGAATGGTTTGCCTTGAAAATGAACAGAGGTCATTCTGTCGTTTTTGAGATTGCATCAAAGTACTCTATCTCAGACTCTTTTGTTGACCATAATGGCTACTCCATTTCTTTTGAGCGATTCCTGCCTGCAGTAGTAGATATAATGGTCATTTGAGTTAAATTCACCCATTCCAGTCCATTTTAGTTTGCTGATTTCTTGAATGTCGACATTCACTCTTGCCATCTCTTGTTTGACCACTTCCAATTTTCCTTGATTCATGGACCTGACATTCCAGGTTCCTATGCAGTATTTGCTTTACAGTATCGGAGTACCCACATCCACAGCTGGGTATTGTTTTTGCTTTTTCTCCATCCCTTCATTCTTTCTGGAGTTATTTCTCCACTGATCTCCAGTAGTGTGTTGGGCACCTACTGACCTGGGGAGTTCCTCTTTCAGTATCCTGTCATTTTGCCTTTTCCTACTGTTCATGGGGTTCTCAAGGCAAGAATACTGAAGTGGTTTGCCATTCCCTTCTCCAGTGGACCACATTCTGTCAGACCTCTCCATCATGACCTGCCCATCTTGGGTTGCCCCACAGGCATGGCTTAGTTTCATTGAATTAGACAAGGCTGTGGTCCTAGTGTGAATAAATTGACTAGTTTTCTGTGAGTGTTGTTTCAGTGTGTCTGCCCTCTGATGCCCTCTGGTAACACCTACCATCTTACTTGGGTTTCTCTTACCTTGGGCTTAAGGTATCTCTTTACAGCTGCTCCAGCAAAGTGCAGCCACTGCTCTTTACCTTGGACGAAGGGTATCTCCTCACAGCCGCCCTTCCTCACTTTCAACGTGGGATGTCTCCTCTAGGCCCTCCTGCGCCCACACAGTCGATGGCAGCACTGCTGAATGTTGAGGGTTTGAGGGAAAAGATAGAGTTTGCCCCTGGTTTTCATTGTAGGATACCTGAGGAGGGGTCCTCTGTTTGAAGTTTCCCATAATAGGTTTTCCTTCAATATCAAATTTATATTTACAATCTTTGGCACAATGCATTCCTCTATGGCAGTGATGGCAAATTCTTGGAGGTTTTTTATTAGTCTTCTTAGGGTAGTCCCTTTTTAAATGGTTTTTAACTCCACATGTCAGATGGTCTGGTATTCCCATCTCTCTCAGAATCTTCCACAGTTTATTGTGATCCACACAGTCAAAGGATTTGGCATAGTTCATCTAGTCAAAGCTATGGTTTTTCCAGTAGTCAAGTATGGATGTGAGAATTGGACTGTGAAGAAGGCTGAGCACCAAAGAATTGATGCTTTTGAACTGTGGTGTTGGAGAAGACTCTTGAGAGTTCCTTGGACTACAAGGAGATCCAACCAGTCCATTCTGAAGGAGATCAGCCCTGGGATTTCTTTGGAAGGAATGATGCTAAAGTTGAAACTCCAGTACTTTTGCCACCTCATGTGAAGAGTTGACTCATTGGAAATGACTTTGATGCTGGGAGGGATTGGGGGCAGGAGGAGAAGGGGACGACCGAGGATGAGATGGCTGAATGGCATCACTGACTCAATGAACGTGGATCTGAGTGAACTCCAGGAGTTGGTGATGGACAGGGAGGCCTGGTGTGCTGCAATTCATGGGGTCACAAAGAGTCAGACACGACTGAGCGACTGAACTGTATTGAATCCCCACATGTAAAACATCCTTCATTTCTCTTTCTAAAGGCAGCAGCCATTGTCTCAACTAGCATTTGCATCTTTTGAGTTTCTGATCCTAGATTGTGACAAGCCTTCGAATATTCAATAATAGTCCCAGGCTCACGAATTGCAGTAATATCTCTTTGACATTCCTGATTTGCATTCTCATAAGCAAGTAGTTTCTCTAGCTGTTTTTTGGCTTCTTATCCAATTACAGTTCGGGAAATAGCAGTTTCTAATCTAGCTTAAAAATCGGCATAACTTTCATTAGGTCCTTGTAATATTTTAGTGTAGCTACCTGTAGGCTCTCCTTGAGGAGTAATTCGATCCCAAGCTTCAAGGGCCACTCTTTTTAATTGTTCATGCAGCAAGGGGGGGCATTGTATTTGAGCTTTTATGGTATTAGATTGTCCTGCACCAATTAACATTTCAAAAGTAATTTGGTTTTGGGGAGTGCCAGCTTGAGTATTCTTGTTAGCATGATCTCTGGCTATATCATGAAACCACATTGTCCACTGATGATATTCTCTTGGTTTAAGGAGAGCTTTTATTAAAGTTCACCAATCATAGGGAATAAAGTTTCCAATAGGAGATGCCACAACATTTAGATGCTCTCTAGTAAAAGGCGAATGCTGGCCATGCATAGTTACAGGCTTTTTTCATTTGTTGTATGTAAAAAAGATTAATACCATCATATTGAGGTATTATGTGCTCTTGAGCATCAGAATTTCTTAAAACTGGAAAGACGGAAAAACCATCAGCATCAGAAATTTGTAATTGCAAAGCCAGTAATTCAGAGAGCCTCTGTTGTGGAGGAGAGCAAATAAGTGCTGATTTTTTGCAAATATGAGTCTGTGCCAAGGACTTATCATAATTGTCCATAAGAACATTGCCAGTTTTGGTGTCAAAAAACACCTCAGGAGAGTCATTAAATTCTAACAAAGAGAGACTTCTGGATTCCTGCCTGCTGTCAGAGGAGGAACATTTGAAGCAGCCGGGGCAGGGCTAGTAGGAAAATTTTTGAAATATTTTATGTTTTTCTAAATGGGCCTTTTGTAAAGTTTCATCATCTAATTCATATTCATGCAATCAGTGTTCTGTCTGTTGTCAAATATCGTGAGGGCTGGAATTACCTTGAAATGGCAGCATTACAGTTTTAATGAGAGCCCAAAGGGGCCAGAAATCAATTGGAATTTTTTCTCCCTGCCCAGTGGCTCGTTCAAAATTTTCTTTGACCCGGTGCCAAATTTCTAAATCAAAACTGTCTTCATCAGGGAACCAGGGATTATGTTTGACTACTGTTTGAAGGCAAGCCTCTATTCATTAGCATGAAACCGAAAGTCCCTGAACGTTAAAAAAAATGGTGAAGTAAAGTATAGAAATGATGGGGCTCTCCAGCCATTTGACCCATGTCTTAGTACTTACCTACCTCAATAAGCCCTGACCTCAATAAGACTTGAGTCACCCAGTCTGAAATGCTTCGTATACCAGTGTCCCTGTTTGGGCACCACTTGTTGGGGTCCTTTAATGCACCAGAACCTGGTGGTCCGCAGTCGATGATAAGAAAGTAAAGGAGAGAAAGAGGTTGACAGTCAGGAGTTCTCTGATGTTCTAAAGTTCTGGAATTTGATCCTCCTCTTTCTGGCTTTTGGGCCTTTTCTTACAGTAGCCTCAAGAATTATTCATCCACATGATGCAGAAGACAAAACCTCTAGGTTCATGGTGAAAAACTCTTCACAGCCAGGAACACCGATAGAGATTCAAAGAGTTATATAGAAAAGAAGGAAGAGGGAGATAGAAGTGACTAGGAGGAGAAAAGTGAGGGTCTAAAGGGGAGAGAGAAATCAAGCCAGTAGTCAAAGCCATAAGTGAAAACGGATACTAAAGATTTGACTCTTAAAAGTACAAAATTGATAACAAATTTTGAAAAGCAAAGATTTAAAACCTAGAGAATAGAATCTCAAAAATACAATATAAAAAATACAAAACTGACAACAATCATATAAATCAGCAATGTGTTAGTGGGGAGAAGTGAGCTTCACATCTTCTTTATTTGCCACTGAGAACTCCACTTGATGAAATTCTAATACGTGATAAAGAAAAAGCATTAAGTTTTATGTGAAAAGGGGATGGGGAACTATCATTCCATAGGTACAGAATTTCAATTTTTGGTGATGCAAATTTTCCGGAGATGTCTAGCACTGTGGCTGACCAACAATGCAAATGTAATTAATGTCACTAAATTATACATTTAAAATAATTAAAATGGTAAATTATACATTATATATATTTCACCAAAATACAAAAAAGGAATACAGGAAAACATTTTTCAGTGTTTTGGGCCATTTTTATTTTTATTTTTGGTAATTTATGGTCCTTGCCTTAAAAGAACTTAGAGTAGAGCTGTGAAGACAGAACATTTATTAAATTAATTATACTAAAATTTAGATTGAGAAGTGCCAAAATATGGGTTATGAGTATAGGGCTGTGTAAACTCAGAGGAAGGAAATATTACTGCTGTTTGAAGCATACAGGGAATATTTTGTAAAGAAATCACATTGTAGGCGGGCCTTGTGGGATAGGTAGAGTAAAACATTTAAAAAATAGGGTGGTGGGGGGATTCAAGTACAGAAAATTTTATCTATAGCATTTTCTAAAAACAATAGAAAACCATGGTGTTGTAAACACATTGTATTTTTCTGGTATCTGCCATAAGTTACATTTGGTCAGATTTTTACTTTCACTTTTTCATAACTACATTTCTAGGCAATGTTTCTAAAAAATAATTCCTAAAAATTAATTTATACCAATTTAAACCAGCTGTCAAAAATAATACATATTTTTTCTTTCTTTCTTGGCTGCAGCCATGAAATTAAAATACACTTGTTCCTTGGAATAAAAGCTATGACAAACCTAGACAGCATATTAAAAAGCAAAGACATTACTTTACCATCTAGTAAAAGCTATGGTTTTTCCAGTAGTCATGCATGGATGTGAGAGTTGGACTATAAAGAAAGTTGAGTGCTGAAAAATTGATGCTTTTGGCCTGTGTTTTTGGAGAAGACTCTTGAGAGTCCATTGAACTGCCAGGAGATCAAACCAGTCAATCCTTAAGGAAATCAATCCTGAATACTGATTGGGAGGACCAATGCTGAAGTTGAAGCTGAAGCTCTGAAACTTTGGCCACCTGATGCGAAGAACTGATTCCTTAGAAAAGATTCGGATGCTGGGAAAGATTGAAGGCAGGAGGAGAAGGTGACTACAGTGGATGAAATGCTTAGATGACATCACCAACTCGACAGACATGAGTTTCAGCAAGCTCTGGGGGTTGGTGATGGACAGGGAAGCCTGGCATGCTGCAGTCCATGGTGTTGCAAAGACTTGGCCATGACTGAGCAACAAGACTGAGCTGAGCTGAACTAAACTTCTTTCTTTCAAGATCCAAAGGGAACATAAACATACTGAAGCATGATAGTTATCTTGAGGAGAAAACTGTTTTCAATTGTTTGAATCTCTGGCTGAAAATATCTAATTTTTCATGAAACTATTTTTACTTCAAAGAATGACAGGTAAAGAGACTACCATATACATGTATGGAAATTTGGCATACATATTCTGAAAAATTCACACTGAACCTTTCACTTCAAAGGGAAACTGGGATATTTTTGACCATTGATACAATCTGAGCTTTCAAGAAATATTAGCAATCCCACCGCTGGGCATACACATGGAGAAAACCAGAATTGAAAGAGACATGTGTACTCCAGTGTTCATCGCAGCACTGTTTATAATAGCTAGGACATGGAAGCAACCTGGATGTCCATCAGCAGATGAATGGATAAGAAAGCTGTGGTACATATACACAATGGAGTATTACTCAGCCATTAAAAAGAATACATTTGAATCAGTTCTGATGAGATGGATGAAACTGGAGCCTATTATACAGAGTGAAGTAGACCAGAGAGAAAAACACCAATACAGTATACTAATGCATATATATGGAATTTAGAAATATGGTAAAAATAACCCTGTATGTGAGACAGCAAAAGAGACACAGATGTATAGAACAGTCTTTTGGACTCTGTGAGAGAGTGTGAGGGTGAGATGATTTGGGAGAATGGCATTTAAATATGTATAATATCATATATGACATGAGTCACCAGCCCAGGTTCAATGCATGATACAGGATGCTTGGGGTTGGTGCACTGGGACAACCCAGAGGTATGGTATGGGAAGGGAGGAGGGAGAGGGGTTCAGGATGGGGAACATGTGTATACCTGTGGCGGATACATGTAGATGTATGGCAAAACCAATACAATATTGTAAAGTAATTAACCTCCAATTAAAAAAATAAATTTATTAAAAAAAGAAATATTAGAATTTTGTACAGGTCACCATGGACATGTACAGCTTAAAAAATTTCCTGACAAGATCAGTTATGATATTAACTAATTTTTTTATTATGTGATGAAATGTATCACATTCATGTGTTCTGCCTAACCACAAGAACAATTATTTTTCCAAATGAATAATATGTGATGTACAAAATCATACATGCTGAGTAATATTCCATTGTGTATATATACCATAGATTTCTTACCCATTCATATGCTGTTGGACATCTAGCTTGCTTCCATGTCCTGACTATTATAAAAGTAATACATTTGAATCAGTTCTAATGAGGTGGATGAAACTGGAGCCTATAATACAGAGTGAAGTAAGCTAGAAAGAAAAACACCAATACAGTATACTAACACATATATATGGAATTTAGAAAGATGGTCACGATAACCCCATATGTGAGAGAGCAAAGAAGACACAGATGTATAGAACAGTCTTTAGGACTCTGTGGGAGAGGGTGAGGGTGAGGTGATTTGGGAGAATAGCATTGAAACATGTATATTATATGTGAAATGAATCACCAGTCCAGGTTCAATGCATGATAGAGGATGCTTGGGGCTAGTGCACTGGGATGACCTAGAGGGATGGTATGGAGAGGGAGGTGGGAGGGGGGTTCAGGATGGGAAATATGTGTACACCCATGGTGGATTCATGTCAATGTATAGCAAAACCAATACAATATTGTAAAGTAATTAGCCTCCAATTAAAATAAATAAATTTTAAAAAAATAATAAAAAAAATAAAAAAATCATACATGCACAAAAAATTCATCCCAAGTGCAAGATATACAAATGAAATTTAACATAACATTATAAGAAGTACATTGAGAGTTTTGTAATCTAAATATAAATAATCATTAAGAAAATAGCAATGTACAGTTCACTATATATAACAAATATATCTACCTATATATAAACACTATTAAAACAACCTTCCATTTTCCAAAACTTGCTCAAAACCAGATTTTCTTCACATTCTTTAAATAAAGAGATGTCTCAAAGTACTGAATGCAGAATTTGATAGAAGAATCCAGTTGTCTTCTTCAGATATAATCCTCACTATTTTGTTTTAGAAATAATAGTTATTTTTCATAATGTACTCTATTATGAACATATAATGGGTTTAATATTGTTAAAATTTTAATTAATATATACTTTTTTCAATTAATTTCAAATACAGAAATTATTGGTGGTATAATCCACATAACCAAAGCACTTTGGGTTCTTTCTGAGATCAAGAAGTGTGTGAACTGCTGGTTGAGATTATCTTAATTACATTTGGGAATTAATAGTTGGCCATATCAAATTTTTCTACACCATAGTATGGATTTTCTTAGCTTCTAATTAGGAAAGAAAAAAAAAAAAAATCTCTTGATTACTACTAAACTAAACCAACACAGGACACTGCAGATTGTAACCTAAGGTATTATATATAAACTATATTGATGGGCAGATTAGAAGATAGTGAAATCCTTGGTATGTCAAGTTTTTTGTCTATGTTACTAAACAGAGAGTTAACTAGTAAAAAATAGAACAAAGGCAAATAAATCATAGTTACAGAGAATTTTGAGAGTATTATGTTCTTCATTTTTCCTGTTGTAATTTTAACCAATTTTATTGCTGTTACTGGTTTGTTTGTTTGTTTCCAATCCCAAAGAAGGGCAATAACAAAAAATATTCAAAAGACCATACTGTTGCATTCATTCCACATTATAGTAAAGTTATGCTCAAAACTCTTTAAGTTAGGCTTCAGCAGTACATGAACTGAGAATTTCCAAATACTAAAGCTGGATTTTGAAAAGACAGGAACAAGATCAAATTGCCAACATTCATTGTATCACAGAAAAAGCAAGAAAACTGCATAAAAATATACACTTAGGCTTCATTGACTATGCTAAACCATTTGTGTGGATCACAACAAACTGTAAAATCCTTAAAGAGATGGGAATACCAGACCACCATACCTGTCGACTGAGAAACCTGTATGCCAGTTCAGAATAAACAGAACCAGACAAGGAACAAATGATTGGTTCAGAATTGGGAAAGGAGTAGTACAAGGCTGTGGAGAAGGAAATGGCAACCCACTCCAGTACTCTTGCCCAGAGAATTCCGTGGACAGAGGAGCCTGGTCGGCTGCTGTCCATGAGGTCGCACAGAGTCGGACACAACTGAAGTGACTTAGCAGCAGCAGCAGTACAAGGCTGTAATTGTCACCCTGCTTATTAAACTTCTATACAGAGTACATAATGAGAAATGCCAAGCTGAATGAATCACAAGTTGGAATCAAGATTTCCAGGAGAAATATCAACAACCACAGATATGCAGTTGGCACCACCCTTACGGCAGAAAGTGAAGAGGAAATAAAAAAGCCTCTTGAAGGTGAAAACAAAGAGTGAAAAAGCTGGTTTAAAATTCAACATTCAAAAAACTAAGATGGGGGGGCGGGCGGTCCTAATATGGTGGAGGAATAGGATGGGGAGACCATTTTCTCCCCCACAAATTCATTGAAAGAACATTTGAACGCTGAGCAAATTCCATAAAACAACTTCTGAATGCTGGCAGAAGATATCAGGCACCCATAAATGCAGTCTATTGTCTTCAAAAGGAGGTAGGGCAAAATATCAAAGATAAAAAGAGACACAAAAGAGGTAAGGATGGAGATCTGTCTCGGGGAGTCTTAAAAGAGAAGTTTCCAAACACCAGGAAACACTCTTACTGGCAGGTCTGTGGAGAATCTTGGAATCTCAGAGGTCAACATAACCAGGAGGACAAATAAATAATTAATTAAACCCACAAAATATGTGCTTAACAGCAACTCCCAGCACTTGCAGCTGCCATCAGCAAGTGGGGGCTGAACAGGGAGGTGGGAGCTGCATTGCTTAGGGTAAGGACTGGGCCGGAATGCCCTGAGGGTAATCTGAGGGAACTAACCTGAGATAGCAAGCCAAACTGTGGTATAGCCAGAGAAAGAAATATATAAGAGAGAGAGAAATATCCTGTGAAATGCCCTAACATGAGGCACTGCCATGCCTGCTCACAGAACAAAGGATTGAGCAAATACCAGAGGACAGCTAGCAGGCTGCAGACTGGCCTATCCCCCACCAGAGACAAGCAGGCGGGGGTGGGGTAGGGGAGGGGCAGCCAGAGGCGGAAAGGGGCAATCACAGCCCCAGAGTGGCATCCTCTACCAAACTGCAAACAGGCTTCATTGCTTACTAAGAATTCTTGGGATTGGACGGTTGACATCTGCCAGGAGGGTCGTAGCCAGAGATTATCTCCCCAGAAGAGACACATGGCACACCTGAGAAGGTGCACCCGTTGTACACCCAGAAAACCAAGTGGCAGGGACGGGGGAGGTGATAAGACCCACAGCCCTCCTGGGGGTTACTGTGCTTGCCAAGCACCTGGTCACCTGAGCTGCTTGGACCTGGGAAGGGCACAAAACACAGGCCCAACATAGTCTGTGCTTTTGGGGAATACTCGAGAACCTGAACCTGAGTGGCTTAGACCTAGAAACTGCACAAAATCCAGGGCCCACCTAAGACAATTCCTTGGAGAGCAACCTGGAGCCTGAGCAGTGTAGACTGGGAAAGCACACATGCCATGAGCGGGGGCAAACCCAGAGCAGCTGAAACACTGGGAGCACTCCTCACACATGTGAGTTATATTTGTTTGCAGTGGTCCTCCCTCCCCACAGCACAACTGAACAAGTGACCTGAAATAAGTGACCACCTTCACCCCCTTGTGTCAGGGCAGAAATTAAACACTAAAAAGACCAGCAAACAGAAGCTAAAAATAAACAGAGGGAATTGCTTTGGAAGTGACAGGTGCAACAGATTAAAACCCTGTAGTTAGCACCGCCACATAGGAAAGGGCCTATAGATCTTGAGAAGTATAAGCTCGATTAAGGAACTATCTGAAAATGAACTGAACCCTTACTGTCCACAACAGCTCCAGAGAAATTCCTAGATATATTTTTGCTATTATCACTTTTTAAGTTAATTATTTTTAATTTTAAGTCCTCTATTATTCCTCTAATTTTCATTTTTATAATGTACCATTACCTTGCAAAAAAAAAAAAGATCTTGTTTTTAAAGCAAACTTCATATATATATTATAATATTTGTGACTTTGTTTTGTTTTTAAAATGTTGCATTTTTGAGAGTCTAACCTCTACTCTAGATTTTTAATCTTTGCTTTTTGGTATTTGTTATCAATTTTGTACCTTTAAGAACCCAATCTCCAGTACCATTTTTTACTTGGGAGTGAGATTACTGGCTTGATTGCTCTCTTCCCCTTTTGACCCTCCAATTTCTCCACCAGGTCGCCTCTATCTCCACCACCCCCCTTCTCCTCTCTACCCAACTCTGAGAATCTCTTTGTGTGTTCCAGGCTGTGAAAAACATTTAGGGAACTGATTACTGGCTGGATCTGCCTCTCTCCTTTTGATTCCCATTTTTATCCTCCTGGCCACATCTGTCTCCTTCTTTCCTCTTCTCTTCCATGTGTAACTCCTTCCACATCTCTGAGGGGTCCAGACTGTGGAGAACACATAGGGAAATTATTACTGGCTAGCTTACTCTTGCCCCTTTTGATTCCCCCTCTTCTCCCCCTGGTCACCTCTATCTCTCTCCTCCCTCTTCTGTTCGCCATGTAACTCTGTGAATCTCTCCGGGTGTCCCTCACTGTGGAGAATCTTTTCATCATTAACCTAGATGTTGTAACATTTGTGCTGTATAGATAGAGAAGTTTTGAGGCTACTGTAAGAATAAGACTGAAATCCAGAGGCAGGAGGCTTAAGTTCAAAACCTGAGAACACCACAAGTTCCAGAGCAAGACAGACCACACAAATTCTCCAGCAACACAGGAACATACCCCTGAGCTCCAATATACAGGCTGCCCAAAGTCACAGCAAACCCACTGACATCTCAAAACTCACTATTGGACACTTCATTGCACTCCAGAGAGAAGAAATCCAACTCCACCCACCAGAACACCAACACAAGCTTTCCTAACCAGGAAAACTTGACAAATCACCCGTCCAACCCTGGCCGCAGTGAGGAAACTCCACAATAAAGAGGAACCACAAACTGCCAGAATATGGAAAGGTCACCCCAAACACAGAAATCTAAACAAGATAAAAAGGCAGATAAATACTCAGCAGGGAAAGGAACAGGATAAATGTCCACCAAATCAAATAAAAGAGGAGGAGATAGGGACTCTACCTAAAAAGAATTTAAAATAATGATGATGAAAATGATCCAAAATCTTGAAAACAAAATGGAGTTAGAGATAAATAGCTTAGAGACAAGGACTGAGAAGGTGCAAGAAATGTTTAACAAGGACCTAGAAGAAATAAAAAAGAGTCAATATATAATGAATAATGAAATAAATTAGATCAAAAACACTCTGGAGGGAACCAACAGTAGAATAACGGAGGTAAAAGATATGATAGGTGAAGTAGAATATAAAATGGTAGAAATAAATGAAGCAGAGAGGGAAAAAATAATTAAAAGAAATGTGGTCAACCTCAGAGACCTCTGGGACAATGTTAAACACCCCAACATTCGACTCATAGGAGTCTCAGAAGAAGAAGACAAAAAGAAAGATCATGAGAAAATACTTGAGGAGATAATAGCTGAAAACTCTAAAATGGGCAAGAAAATAGTTACTCAAGTGGAAGAAACCCCGAGAGCCCCAAACAGGATAAACACAAGGCAAAACACCCCAAGACACATATTAATCAAATTAACAAAGATCAAATACAAACAACAAATATTAAAAGCAGCAAGGGAAAAACAACAAACAACACACAAGGGGATTCCCATAAGGATAACAGCTGGTCTTTCAATAGAAACTCTTCAGGCCAGAAGGGAATGGCAGGACATACTTAAAGTGATGAAAGAGAAAAAACTAAATCCAGAGTACTGTACCCAGCAAGGATTTCATTCAAATATGAAGCAGAAATCAAAAGCTTTACAGACAAGCAACACCTGAGACAATTCAGGACCACCAAACCAGCTCTCCATCAAATGCTAAAGGATCTTCTCTAGACAGGAAACACAGAAAGGGTGTATAAACTAGAACTCAATACAACAAAGTAAATGTCAGCTGTATCATACTTATCAATAATCACCTTAAATGTGAATGGGTTGAATGCCCCAACCAAAAGACTGGCTAAATGCATACAAAAACAAGATCCCTATATATGTTGTCTATAAGAGACCCCCCTCAAAACAGAGGACACATACAGACTGAAAGTGAAGAGCTGGAAAAGATATTCCAAGCAAATAAAGTCCAAAAGAAAGCAGGAGAAGAATACTCATAACAGATAAAACAGACTGTAAAATACAGGCTGTGAAAAGAGACAAAGAAGCACACTACATAATGATCAAAGGATCAGTCCAAGAAGAAAATATAACAATTATAAATATATATGCACCCAACATAAGAGTAGCACATTATGTAAGGCAAATGTTAACAAGTATGGAAGGGTAAATTAATAATAAAACAATAATAATGGGAGACTTTAATATGCCACTCACACCTATGGATAGATCAACTAAACAGAAAATTAACAAGGAAACACAAACTTTAAATGATACAATAGGCCAGTTAGATCTAATTGATATCTATAGACATTTCACCCCAAAACAACTAATTTCACCTTTTTCTCAAGTGCACATGGAACCTTCTCCAGGATAAATTACATCCTGGGCCATAAAACTAACCTTCGTAAATTCAGAAAAAAATTGAAATCATCCCAAGCATCTTTTCTGACCAAAATGTGGTAAGATTAGATATCAGTTACAGGAGAAGAACTATTAAAAATTCCAGCATATGGAGACTGAATAACATGCTGCTGAATAACCAACAAATCACAGAAGAAATTAAAAAGAAATCAAAATATGCATAGAAACAAAAGAAAATGAAAACACAACAACACAAAACCTATGGGACACTGTAAAAGCAATGCTAAGGGGAAGGTTCATAGCAATACAGGCTTACCTCAGGGAAAAAAAAAAAAAGTCAAATAAATAACCTAACTCTACACTTAAAGCAACTAGAAAAGGAAGAAGTGAAGAATCCCAGGGTTAGTAGAAGGAAAGAAATCTTAAAAACCAGGGAAGAAATAAATGCAAAAGAAAAAAAGAGACCATAGCAAAAATAAACAAAACCAAAGGCTGGTTCATTGAGAAGATAAATAAAATTGACAAACCATTAGCCAAACTCATCAAGAAACAAAGGGAGAAAAATCAAATCAATAAAATTAGAAATGAAAATGAAGAGATCACAACAGACAAGGCATAAATACAAAGAATCATAAGAAACTACTGTCAGCAACTATATGCCAATAAAATGGACAACTTAGAAGAAATGGACAAATCCTTAGAAAAGTACAACTTTTAAAAACTGAATCAGGAAGAAATAAAAAATCCTTACAGACTCATGACAAGCAAGGAAATTGAAACCATAATCAGAAATTCTCCAACAAACAAAAGCCCAGGAGCAGACGGTTGCAGAGCTGAACTCTACCAAAAATTTAGAGAAGAACTAACACCTATCCTACTCAAAATCTTCCAGAAAATTCCAGAGGGAGGTAAATTTCCAAACTCATTCTATGAGGACATAATCACCCTAATACCAAAACCAAAGATGTAACAAAAAAGAAAACTACAGGCCAATATCACTGATGAACATAGATGCAAAAATCCTAAACATAATTCTAGCAAACAGAATCCAACAACATATTAAAAAGATCATACATCAAGACCAATTGGGCTTAATCCTAGGGATACAAGGATTCTTCAATATCTGCAAATCAATCAATGTAATACACCACATTAAAAATCTGAAAGATAAAAGCAATATGATTATCTCAATAGATGCAGAGAAAGCCTTTGACAAAGTTCAATATCCATTTATGATAATAAAAAAAAACCTCCAGAAAGCAGAAATAGAAAGAACATACCTCAACATAATAGAAGCTATATATGACAAACCCACAGCAAATATTATCCTCAATGGTGATAAATTAAAAGCATTTTCCCTGAAGTCAGAACAAGACAAGGGTGCGACTCTCACCACTACTATTCAACATAATTTTGGAAGTCTGGCCACAGCAATCAGAGCAGAAAAAGACATAAAAGGAATCCAGATTGGAAAAGAAGTAAAACTCTCACTGTTTGCAGATGACATGATCCTCTACATAGAAAACCCTACAGACTCCACCAGAAAATTACTAGGGATAATCAATGAATATAGTAAAGTTGGAGGATATAAAATTAACACAGAGAAATCCTATACAGAAACAATGAGAAAACAGAACAAGAAATTAAGGAAACATTTCCATTCAACATTGCAAAGAAAATAATTAAATACCTATTCAAAAGCAGAAACATTACTTTGCCAACAAAGGTCCATCTAGTCAAGTCTATTTTTCCACTGGTCATGTATGGATGTGAGAGTTGGACTGTGAAGAAAGCTGAGGGCTGAAGAATTGATGATTTTGAAGTGTGGTGTTGGAGAAGACTCTTGAGAGTCCCTTGGACTGCAAGGAGATCCAACCAGTCCATTCTGAAAGAGATCAGCCCTGGTATTTCTGTGGAAGGAATGATGCTAAAGCTGAAACTCCAGTACTTTGGCCACCTCATGTGAAGAACTGACGCATTGGAAAAGACTCTGATGCCAGGAGGGATTGAGGGCAGGAGGAGAAGGGGACGACAGAGGATGAGATGGCTGAGTGTCATCACCAACTCGATGAAACTGAGTTTGAATGAACTCCGGGAGATGGTGATGGACAAGAAGGCCTGGAGTGCTGCAATTCATGGGGTCACAAAGAGTCAGACAAGACTGAGCGACTGAACTGAACTGAGGAATATATCTACCTGTGCAAACAAAAGTCCTCTATATAGGAAACTATAAAACACTGTCGAAAGGAATCAAAGAGCACAGAAATAGATGGAGAAATATACCATATTCATGGATTGGAAGAATCAATATAGTGAAAATGAGTATACTACCCAAAACAATCTATGGATTGAATGCAATCCCTATCAGGCTACCAATGGTATTTTTCACGGAAATAGAACAAATAATTTCACAGTTTGTATGGAAATACAAATAACCTCCAATAGCCAAAGTAATCTTGATAATTTGGTAATGAGGAATTCATAATCTGAGCCACAGTTAGTTACTTGTCTTGTTTTTGTTGACTGTATAGAGCTTCTCCATCTTTGGCTGCAAAGAATAGAATCAATCTGATTTCGGTGTTGACCATCTGGTGATGTCCATATGTAGAGTCTTCTCTTCTGTTGTTGGAAGAGGGTGTTTGCTATGACCAGTGGATTTTCTTGGCAAAACTGTATTAGTCTTTGCCCTCCTTCATTCCGCATTCCAAGGAAAAATTTGCCTGTTACTCCAGGTGTTTCTTGAATTCCTTCTTTTGCATTCCAGTCCTGTATAATGAAAAGGACATCTTTTTTAGGTGTTAGTTCTAAAAGGTCTTGTAGGTCTTCATAAAACCATTCAACTTCAGCTTCTTCAGCATTACTGGTTGGGGCGTAGACTTGGATTACCATGATATCGAATGGTTTGCCTTGGAGACAAACAGAGATCATTCTGTTGTTTTTGAGATTGCATCCAAGTACTGCATTTTGGACTTTTTTTTTTGGCCATAATGGCTGCTCCATTTCTTCTGAGGGGTTCCTGCCCACAGTAGTAGATATAATGGTCATCTGAGTTAAATTCACCCATTCCAGTCCATTTTAGTTCACTGATTCCTAGAATGTCGACATTCACTTTTGCCATCTCTTGTTTGACCACTTCTTATTTTCCTTGATTCATGGACCTGACATTCCACATTCCTATGCAATATTGCTCTTTACAGCATCGGACCTTGCTTTTATCACCAGTCACATCCACTGCTGGGTATGTTTTTGCTTTGGCTCCATCCCTTCATTCTTTCTAGAGTTATTTCTCCACTAATCTCCAGTAGCATGTTGGGCGCCTACTGAGCTGGGGAATTCCTCTTTCAGTATCCTATCATTTTGCCTTTTCATACTATTCATGGGGTTCTCAAAGCAAGAATACTGAAGTGGTTTGCCATTCCCTTCTCCAGTGGACCACATTCTGTCAGACCTCTCCACCATGACCCTCCCACCCTGGTTTGCCCTGCAGGCATGATTTAGTTTCATTGAGTTAGACAAGGCTGTGGTGCCAGTGTGATTAGATTGACTAGTTTTCTGTGAGTATGGTTTCAGTGCGTCTGCCCTCTGATGCTCTCTTGCAACACCTACCATCTTACTTGGGTTTCTCTTACCTTGGGCATAGGGTATCTCTTCACGGCTGCTCCAGCAGGGTGCAACTGTTGTTCCTTACCTTGGATGAGAGGTATCTCCTCACCGCCGCCCTTCCTGATCTTCAACATGGGTGGTTCCTCTAGGCCCTCCTGTGCCCAAGCAGCCACAGCCGCTGCCCCTGGCCTCAGGTGTGGGGTTGATCCTCCCAGCCACTGCGCCGGCCTCGGTCACCACCCCTGACCTTGGACATGGGGTAGCTCCTCGGCTGCCACCCCTGACCTCAGACGCGGGGTAGCTCCTCTCAGTCGTTCCTGTCCCATCACAGCTTGGCACTCTAGGCTGTTGCCCTTGACCTTGGACGTGGAGAAACTCCTCTCGGCCGTGCTTAGTGCACCAGCCACAGCCGCCTGCATGCCTAGATCTGATAGATAAAGTGACTGATAAACTATGGGATGAGGTTCGTGACATTATACAGGAGACAGGGATCAAAACCATCCCCATGGAAAAGAAATGCAAAAAAGCAAAATGTTCTGTCTGGGAAGGCCTTATCAGATAGCTGTCAAAAGAAGCGAAGTGAAAAGCAAAGGAGAAAAGGAAAGATATAAGCATCTGAATGCAGAGTTCCAAAGAATAGCAAGAAGAGATAAGAAAGCCTTCTTCAGTGATCCAATGCAAAGAAAGAGAGGAAAAGAACAGAATGAGAAAGACTAGAGATCTCTTCCAGAAAATTAGAGATACCAAGGGAATATTTCATGCAAAGATGGGCTCGATAAAGGACAGAAATGTTATGGACCTAATAGAAGCAGAAGATATTAAGAAGAGGTGGCATGAATACACAGAAGAACTGTACATAAAAGATCTTCACAACCTGGATAATCACGATGGTGTGATCACTCAACTAGATCCAGACATCCTGGAATGTGAAGTCAAGTGGGCCTTAGAAAGCATCACTAAGGACAAAGCTAGTGGAGGTGATGGAATTCCAGTTGAGCTCTTTCAAATCCTGAAAGATCATGCTGTGAAAGTGCTGCACTCAATATGCCAGCAAACTAGGAAAACTCAGCAGTGGCCACAGGACTGAAAAAGGTCAGTTTTCATTCCAATTCCAAAGAAAAGCAATGCCAAAGAATGTTCAAACTACTGCACAATTGCACTCATCTCACATGCTAGTAAATGCTCAAAATTCTCCAAGCCAGGCTTCAGCAATATGTGAACCATGAACTTCCTGATGTTCAAGCTGGTTTTAGAAAAGGCAGAGGAACCAGAGATCAAATTGGCAACATCTGCTGGATCATGGAAAAAGCAAGAGAGTTCCAGAAAAACATCTATTTCTGCTTTATTGACTACGCCAAAGCTTTTGACTGTGTGGATCACAATAAACTGTGGAAAATTCTGAAAGAGATGGGCATACCAAACCACCTGACCTGCCTCTTGAGAAACCTATATGCAGGTCAGGAAGCAACAGTTAGAAGTGGAAATGGAACAACAGACTGGTTCCAAAGAGGAGAAGGAGTATGTCAAGGCTGTATATTGTCACCCTGCTTATTTAACTTAAATGCAGAGTACATCATGAAAAACGCTGTGCTGGAAGAAACACAAGCTGGAATCAAGATTGCCAGGAGAAATATCAATAACTTCAGATATGCAGATGATACCACCCTTATCGCTGAAAGTGAGGAGGAACTAAAAAGCATCTTGATGAAAGTGAAAAAGGAGAGTGAAAACTTTGGCTTAAAGCTCAACATTCAGAAAACGAAGATCATGGCATCTGGTCCCTACACTTCATGTGAAACAAATGGGAAACAGTGGAAACACTGTCAGACTATTTTTTGGGGCTCCAAAATCACTGCAGATGGTGACTGCAGCCATGAAATTAAAAGACACTTACTCCTTGGAAGAAAATTTATGATCAACCTAGATAGCATATTCAAAAGAGACATTACTTAGCTGACTAAGGTCCGTCTAGTCAAGGCTATGGTTTTTCCTGCAGTCATGTATGGATGTGAGAGTTGGACTGTGAAGAAAGCTGAGTGCCTAAGAATTGATGCTTTTGAACTGTGGTGTTGGAGAAGACTTTTGAGAGTCCCTTGGACTGCAAGGAGATCCAACCAGTCCATTCTGAAGGAGATCAGCCCTGGGATTTCATTGGAAGAAATTATGCTAAAGCTGAAACTCCAATACTTTGGCCACCTCATGCGAAGAGTTGACTCATTGGAAAAGACTCTGATGCTCGGAGGGATTGGGGGCAGGAGGAGAAGGTGACGACAGAGGATTAGATGGCTGGATGGAATCACTGCCTCGATGAACGTGAATCTGAGTGAACTCCGTTAGTGATGATGGACAGGGAGGCCTGGCGTGCTCTGATTCATGGAGTCGCAAAAGTCGGACACGACTGAGTGACTGAACTGAACTGAATCTCTAGAAAGAACAGTGGAACTAGAGGAATCAACTTGCTTGACTACAGGCTGTACTACAAAGCTGCAGTCATCAAGACGGTATCATACTGGCACGAAGACACACATATAGATCAATGGAAAAAATAATAGAAAGCCCAGAGATAAATCCACAGACCTATGGACACCTTCAGAGAAGGCAATGACACCCCACTCCTGTATCCTTATTTGGAAAATCCCATGGATGGAGGAGCCTGGTGGGCTGCAGTCCATGGTATTGCAAAGTCATACATGACTTAGCAACTTCACTTTCACTTTTCACTTTCATGCCTTGGAGAAGGAAATGGCAACCCACTCCAGTGTTCTTGCCTGGAGAATCCCAGGGACAGAAGAGCCTGGTTGGCTGCCATCTCTGGGGTCTCACGGAGTCAGACACGACTGAAGCGACTTAGCAGCAGCAGCAGCAGAAGCATGGACACCTTATCTTTGACAAAGGAGGCAAGAATATACAATGGAGAAAAGACAATGACTTTAACAAGTGATGCTGGGAATACTTGTCACTTGTAAAAGAATGAAACTAGAACACTTTCTAGCACCATACACAAAAATAAACTCAACATGGATTAAAGCTCTAAACTTAAGACCAAAAAATATAAAACTTCTAGAGGAAAACATAGACAAAGCACTCTCTGACAGAAATCATAGCTAGATTTTCTATCACCCACGACCCATAATATTTGAAATAGAAGCAAAAATAAACAAATGGGACCTAATTAAAATTAAAAGCTTCTGCACAATGAAGGGAACTATAAGCAATGTGGAAAGACAGCCTTCAGAATGGGAGAAAATAATAGCAAACGATGCAACGGACAAAAAATTAATCTCAAAAATATACAAGCAACTCCTGTAGCTCAATTCCAGAAAAATAAATGACCCAGTCAAAAAATGGACCAAAGAACTAAACAGACAATGCTCCAAAGAAGATGTACAGATTGCTAACAAACACATGAAAAGATGCTCAACATCACCCATTATCAGAGAAATGCAAATCAAAACCACAATGGGGTACCATTTCACACCAGTCAGAATGGGTGCTTACCAAACGTCTACAAACAATAAGTGCTGGAGAGGGTGTGGAGAAAAGGGAATCCTCTTACACTGTTGGTGGGAATGAAAACTAGTACAGCCACTATGGAGAACAGTGTGGAGATTCCTTAAAAACCTGGAAGTAGAACTGCCTTATGACCCAGCTATCCCACTGCTGGGCAAACACAGCCAGGAAACCAGAATTGAAAAAGGCACATGTAACACATGTACATCCATGGTTGATTCATGGCAATGTATGGCAAAACCACTACAGTATTGTAAAGTAGTTAGCCTCCAATTAAAAGGAATAAATTTATATTAAAAAAATAAAAACTAAGATCATAGCATCCAGGCCCATCACTTTTTTGGCAAATAGAAGGGAAAAAGTGGAAGCAGTGCCTTGTTTTATTTTCTTGAGTTCCAAATTCACTGTAGACGGTGACTGCAGCAACAAAATTAAACGATGCTTGATCCTTGGAAAGAAAGTCATCACAAATCTAGACAGCATGTTAGTAAGCAGAGACATTGTTTTGCTGTCAAAGGTCTGCATAGGCAAAGCTATATATATATATATATTTTTTTTTTTTTCCAGTAGTCATATATGGGTGTGAGACCTGGACCATAAAGATCACTTAAAACTGAATGATTGATGCTTTCAAACTGTGGTGTTTGTGAAGACCCTTAGGAGTCCCTTAGACAGTAAGGAGATCATACCACTCAATCCTAAAGGAAATCTACCCTGAATATTTACTGGAAGTAATGATTCTGAAGCTCCAATATTTTGGCCACCGAATGAGAACAGCAAACTCATCGGAAAGGACCCCGATTCTGGGAAATATTGAAGATCAAAGAAGAAGGAGGTGGCAAAGGATTAGCTGGTTAGATAGGATCACTGACTCAATGAACATGAATCTGAGCAAATTCTGGGAATAACAGGGGAGCCTGAAGTGCTACAATCCATGGGATTGAAAAGAATCGGACACAACATTGCAGCTGAAGAACAACAAAAATAACAATTATATTTATTATTTAAATCAAAAAAACAGAAAAATTTAATGGCATAAAAAGCAATGAAATAGATAATACTTTTAAATTATTTTGCTGAGATATTGCAAAAAGATTCCTTGTTTCTTCTCTTTGCATTTACTAAAGTGCATTCAAAGGAAAAAAGTTATGTACCAGAAATATGTATTACAAAAAGTAAATTTGCTATATGAGGAAATGGATGGCAATTTTTATATGAAAAAATTTAATATAACACTTCACTTAGAACAATACAATCAACGCTTCCAATAAAGAAAAATCATCTCTAAAGTCATATGTAATCTCTCAAAACTGTGATATAGGATGCACTATAGAAATTAGTCAAGTACAGTTACAGCCTTTGGGATCTGCCAACTTACAACTCAGATGACAGAAAAATAAAATTGCTGAAAATGTAGCATACATAAGATAATTTTTAAAGTCAATACCTAAATTGATATCTATCCACCCAAGCTGTTTTGTTGTTGTTGTTGTTGTTGTTGTTGTTGTTGTTGTTGACAAGTCACTAAGTCCTGTCTATTTGTAACACCATGAACTGCAGCATGACAGGCTTCCCTGTTCTTCACTACCTCTCAGAGATTGCTGAAACTCATGTCCATTGAGTCGGTGATGCCATCCAACCATCTCACCCTCTGTTTCCCTTTCTGCTATTGTCCTCAATATTTACCAGCCTCAAGATCTTTTCCAACGAGTCAGCTTTTTGCATCTGGTAGCCAAAGTTTTAGAGCTTCAGCTTCAGCATCAGTCCTACCAGTTCAGGGTTCATTTCCTTTAGGATTGGCTGGTTTCATCTCCTTGCTGTGCAAGGGACTCTAAAGAATCTTCTCCAACACCACAGTTCAAACACATCAATTCTTTGTCTCTCAGTCTTTCATATGGTCGAACTCTCACATCCATACATGACTACTAGGAAAACCATGGCTTTGACTACGCGGGCCTTTGTTGGCAAAGAGATGTCTTTGTTCTTTAATATGCTGTCTAGCTTTGTCATAGTTTTTCTTCTAAAGAACAAGTGTTTTTTGTTTTGTTTTTGTTTTTGTTGGTTTTTGTTTGTTTGTTTGTTTTTAATTTCATGGCTGCAGTCATCACCCACAGTGATTTTTTTAAACCAAAGAAAATAAAATCTGGCATATATTTCCACTGTCTCCCCTCATATTTGCCATGAAATGATAAGACTGGATGCCATGATCTTAGTTTTTTTAACATTGAGTTTTAAGTCAGTTTTTCATTCTCCTCTTTCATTCTCACCAAGAGGCTATTTAGTTCCTCTTCACTTTCTGCCTTTAGGGTGGTATCATCTGCATATCTGAAGTTGTTGATATTACTCCTGGCAATCTTGATTCCAGCTTGTGAGTCATCCAGCACTGCATTTCTCATGATTCATATAAGTTAAATAAGCAGGGAGACAATATACAGCCTTGTCGTAAATCTTTTCCAATTGGAACCAGTTAATTGTTCCATTTCTTGTTCTAACTGTTGCTTCTTGGCCTGCATACAGTTCTCTCAGAAGACATGTATGGTGGTCTGGTATTCCCATCTTTTGAAGAATTTTCCACAGTTTGTTGTGATCCACACAGCAAAAGGTTTAGCCTGGTCAATGAAGCAGAAGTAGATATTTTTTTCTGGAATTCCTTTGCTTTTTTATGATCCAAAAGATGTTGGCAATTTTATCTCTAGTTGGTTTGCCTTTTTAAAATCCAGGTTGAACATTTGAAAGTTCTCAGTTCATGTCTTGTTGAAGCCTAGTTTGAAGGATTTTGAGCATTATCTTGTTACCTTGGGAAATGAGGACAATTGCACAATAGTTTGTTCATTATTTGGCTTTGCCTTTCTTTGGGATTAAAATGAAAACTGATCTTTTCCAGTTCTGTGGCCGCTGCTGAGTTTACCAAATTGGCTGAAATATTCAATGTAGTACTGAGAGAGTCAATTTCTAGGCAGGTTGAAAAGCCTGGGGGCCCCCAAGGAGAGAGGGTTCTGGGGTTCTCGAGGAGAAGCAAATGACATTTTTTTTTCCCTCTACATTCCTTAGTCTTAGTCACATAAAATGTTTTTGTTTGTTTGTTCTTTAAGCCTGGAACTGATGATTACACAATAAACAACTCAGTTTAAACTCTGTACTAGGAATTATATAACAACAATGTATCCTGCTCTGAGGACAGTTTCTGCTTCCTGAAAACATTCTGATTAATCCTGATATTTTAAAATGTATATTATGGGAGTGAGTCTGTTAAGAACTTTCTATTGTTAAGTTCTAATCCTGTTACCTTAAAATGTAAATTTTGGGAGTGTGTCTGGTAAATTTTTTACAACCTTGAGACAGTCTTTTGATTTATTGTAATAACTAATTTAAAAAGTATATAATTCCCTTGCTAAAGACTAGCAAGGGGGCACTCTCTGTCCCCCTTCTGATGACTATGTCAGAAGCTTTCTCTGTCCTTTTTCACTATAACAAAACTTCTGCTGCAAAAGAGCCCTGAGTGGTCAAGTCTGGTCTCTGGCCCCAAAGGTAAATCTTCTTCTTCAGAGATCACAAATCCAACATCATTCACTGTAAGCTATCAGTACTTTTACAGCATCAGCTTTTAATATTTTAAAAAACTCAGCTGGACTTCCATCACCTCCACTAGCTCTATTCGTAGTAATGCTCCTAAGGTTCGCTTGACTTCACACTCCAGGATGTTTGGCTCTAGGTGAGTGACTATGTCATCATGGTTATCTGGATTATCAAGACCTATTTTTTTCTGTATAGTTCTTTTGCATATTCTTGCTTCTTTTTAATCTCTTCTGCTTCTGTTAAATCATCACCATGTTTGTCCTTTATTGTGTCCATCTTTACATGAAATGTTCCTTTGGTGTCTCCAAATTTCTCAAAAAGATCTTTAGTCCTTTCCATTCTGTTGTTTTCCTCTATTTATTTGCATTGCTCACTTAAAAATGTTTTCTTATGTTTCCTTGCTATTCTCTGGAACTCTGCATTCAGTTGGGTACATCTTTTTCTTTCTCCTTTGTGTTTCACTTCTCTTCTTTTCTCAGCGACTTGTAAGGCCTCCTTAGACAACCACTTTGCCTTCTTGCATTTATTTTTCTTGGGGATGGTTTTGGTTTAGGAATCTTTGTCCATAATTCTTCAGGAATTGTCTATCAAATCTAATCCCTTGAATCTATTCATCACTTTCACTGTATATTCACTGGGGATTTCATTTAGGACATACATGAATTGCCTAATTGTTTTCCCTACTTTCTTCAACATGAGCCTGAAGTTTGCAATAAGAGGCTCATGATATGAGCCACTGTCAGCATCAGGTCTTGTTTTTGCTGACTGTATAGAGCTTCTCCATCTTCAGCTGTACAGAATATGATCAATCTGATTTTGATACTGACCATTTGGTGATGTCCATATGTAGAGTTGTCTTTTGTGTTGTTGGAAGAAGGTATTTGCTATGACCAGTGTGTTCTCTTGGCAAAACTGTTAGACTTTGCCCTGATTCATTTTGTTCTCTAAGGCCAAATTTTCCTGTTACTCCAGGTGTCTCTTGACTTCCTAATTTAGCATTCCAGTTCCCCATGATGAAAAGGACATCATTTTTGCTTTGGTTCTAGAAGATCTTGTAAATCTTCATGGAACCATTCAACGTCATCTTCTTTGGCATTTGTGCTATGGGTATAGACTTGGATTACTGTGATGTTGAATGGTTTGCCTTGGAAATGAACTGAGATCATTCTGTTATTTTTGAGATGGCACCCATTTACTGCATTTCAGACTCTTTTGTTGACTATGAGGGCTACTCTGTTTCTTTTAAAAAATCTTGCTCATAGTAGTTGATATTATAGTCATCTTAATTAAATTCACTCATTCTTGTCCATTTTAGTTCACTGATTCCTAAGATGTCAATGTTCAATTTTGCATCTTCTGCTCAACCACATCCAGCTTACCTTGATTCATGGACTTAACATTCCAGTGAAAGTCGCTCAGTTTTGTCTGACATTCCAGGCCAAAATATTGAGGTGGGTAGCCATTCCCTTCTTCAGGGAATCTTCCCAACCCAGTGATAGAACTCAGGTCTCCCACATTGCAGTCAGATTCTTTAGCAGCTGAGCCACCAGGGAAGCCCAACATTCCAGGGTCCTATGCAATTTTGCTTCTTACAACATTTGACTTTACTTTTACCGCGAGACCCATCCACAACTGAGTCTTTTTTTTTTTTTTTTCCTTCTTTGGCCCAGTCACTCCATTCTTTCTAGAGCTATTTCTCTGCTCTTACCAAGTAGCACATTGGACAGCCACCAATCTGGGGGGAGGGGAGTGTTGTCCCTTTGTCATAAGTTTTTGATGACGCAATCGTTTTTCTAAATTTAGTGAAATTCACAGCATATATGTACAAATTCACATGCATAAGTACAGACAGGCACAGTTAAATCCATTCTTGCTGATTAAATGGGATTGATGATTTGGAGTCACTGGAAATATGCTCTATTTCTGCTTCTTCTTCTTTTTTTTTTTTTTTTTTTGGTGCATTAACAGCCAGAGGGACTTTTTTTGATTACTAAATACAAAACTTTTTAACTGTTTGAGCTACATTAAAAGATTAAAGTCATATGAAAAGTTCCTAAAAGAATGCTTCTGAGAATCCAGTGGAAGTCCCCTATAAAATTTGTGTCTGACTTAGGCATAATTATCAACAAAATTACTATGTAAATTTGATATTTCAATTAAAATATATTCATGAAATTATAGTTTTACTACTTCTTAATATTTGTTAGTGAGAGGAAGAAAACTGATATGTGTGCTAATATTAATAATAAATACTTTTATTGAGCGTGTATCTAATGTCAGGTATTGTGATAATATTTTCAAAATAAAACTTTTAGTTGTTAATCATTCACTATTTACAAACCAAGAAATAGTGGATTAGTGATGCTATATATTCGCTTGCTCAAAATAATAAAGCTGAAATGAAGATAAGTGTCAAATCTATGACTGTTAGACTTTCATGTAATACAGTCTACTAGAATTACCTGTGATTATGAAAATATTATCTACCCATGTCTCATATGGTAACCTCTTGTCATCTGTGGTTGAAAGGTATTGAAATGTGGCTCATGCAACTAATGAATAATATTTTATTCAATTTTAATTTAAAATTAATTTGCCAAATGTGACTAGTAGCTTCTGAATTAAGCAGTTTAGATACTAAAATTATATCCTTAACCACTAAGCCTTACTCTCTTTTAATAATTTTATATGGGAAAAGCATTGAGCTAGACAGTCTATGCTTTAGACTTTTAAATTGCTCACAATATAAACAAAAATATTAAAGGTTATATACATTAGTTATTCACTTGTGTCTGTCTTTTGTAACCTATGGACTGTAGCCTGCCAAGCTCTTCTGTCTATGGAATTGTGAAGTAATTGTCCTCCAGTTAAAATAAAGAATACTGGAGTGGTTAGTCATTCCCTTCTCCAGGGAATCTTCCTGATCCAGGGATTAAACCTAGGTCTCCCACATAGCAGGTTGATGTTTTACCATCTGAGCCAACGGGGAAACCCAAGGTTAATGGTAATTTCAATTTGTTTTGGAGAAAACCACACTTCTTAGATTAGCTTTGTTGGGAGATGTGGAAGAGTTAAACAGTCATTTCTCTTATCTGAGTTTTAATTAAAGGAACAGAAAACTGAGCTGTGTGATATTCAGCACAGCTAGCCACAGACATCATCTGGAAGTGCATGATAAATTTGAGCAGGCTAGTACAATGGAGAAGGCAATGGCAACCCACTCCAGTATTTTTGCCTAGAAAATCCCGTGGACAGAGGAGCCTGGTCGGGAAGAGTCAGACACGACTTAGCGACTTCACTTTCACTTTCATGCATTGGAGAAGGAAATGGCAACCCACTCCAGTGTTCTTGCCTGGAGAATCCCAGGGATGTGGGAGCCTGATGGGCTGCCATCTATGGGGTCGCACAGAGTCAGACATGACTGAAGTGACTTAGCAGCAGCAGCAGCAGTACAATGGAGGCAAGGGACAGAGAGATAATAAAAATGTAATCAAAGGTAAATAAATGTTTTCCCAAGGTTTATGCATGCCATACTGAAATAATTACAATTGAGAACGTGGGGAGGTTGGGTTTTAAAGGCCAGTGTAGAGGAAAGAAGTGCGAAACATAATCAAACATTTTGAAAGATCACCCATTGGTTATAACACATCAAACTGAGAGACCAATGCCCATGATAGTGTAATGAAGTTTAAGTGGAGAGTAAAAGTGATTTTAAACACAAAGGTAAAAAATGAAAAGATATTTCACAGGAGGCTGGGATTAAATAAAAGAAAGGTTTTCAGAGGCTGAATATCCAAATCAATTAGTAGAGGAAGAAGACTGATTTCAAGGGACTAGGGAAAAAATAAATTGGTTTATTTTTCAATATTAAAAGAAGAAGAAAAGAATATAAAGAAGGAAAGAATAATCCATTATCTTGCCATACTAAAATAGAAAAAAAAAACACATTTTGTGTAAAACTGTGCCAACAAAGTAAATAAGCGAAGTAGAAAATATACCAAACTTGTGACTCTTGGAAATGAGAGGTGATTTTTTTACTGTGCTTAGAGAAAAAATATACACTTCTGCCACTTTCTTTGTATCCCTTTTTAATAGAGTCATCGTTCCTGTACACAAAATAGGGGCCAATTGCTAGGTTTATACAGAAAAACAAAATTTAGAACCCAAGACTTCATAATTTTTTCATATTTACTTTAACAGAGCTTGAGTAAGTAGAGTTGCATTATTTGTCCCCAGGATACCACTGTGAGCTCCTCCGATTTGGTAGTTTGTCTATAGATTACCCAAATGGGATAGCTGGGAACTTCAGTAATCTAGTACCTAGATCCATGATACCTGAAGATTGATGTTTCACCAAGACACACTACCCATCACTGGGGGTATTTATTTTACTTCCAATGTGGAGAAAGCTCTTCAGTCTTGGAAGAAGTTGTTACATAAAATCAAAGAATCGTTTTCAGGTAGCAATTAATAGATTTTTAGGTGTGAGATCAATTATAGTTCACAGCTAACTGAATATTAAATTGTGACTCTGTCTATATGTAACAAGTTGTGTGGGTTTCAGAAACATTTTTTACTTATAGACTAAACAGAGATAAAGCTGCATAAGATCTAGAGGCAACTCCCACTTGGCTTAGGAATAGTGCAGCTCACAGACCTCACACATGAAGCTGAAGCTCTGAATTGTATCCTACTTCACTCTCTGTGTTTAACCCACATTTAGTACAACCCCCTGCTGTCTAACCTTTACTCTACTGCTCAGATTTCATTAGGGGTTTGCTTTATTGTCAGAAAGTCCTACTCATTGATCTTTATGCATCACTCTCCTACTTAAATTCACTGGTTTTCTTTAGCCATCTTGTCTGCTTTCACCCTGTTTGCCTTCTGCATTTGGTTTCACCTGCTCAATCAGGAATCTACTGAAAGCCTTTTCTGTACCATATACCATTTTAGACACCAGGCATACAATGGTGGAAAAGGGTATATGAGAATTTTATGTTCCAATAAAGAGAGAAGAACCATAAGCAAGCAAATAAATTAATGTTCTGGGTACTGTAGTACTATCAAGCAAATAAGGAAGATGCTATGATGTAGAGCCATGGAGAATAGTTAGTAGGGTTGACAAGGAACTGTTCTTTAAAAGGATGACATTTTGCTTTTGACTTCAAAGACAAGAAGCCATGCAAAATAATGTGAATTTCCTCTCTAAAATATACATATTTATTCAACTTCATCATTCTGAATAAATTCAGATCTAGGATATGCTTATTTTGTTATTGAATGATCTGGCTTACAGCTTGGGCATGAACTGTCCTCAAATGCTCAAATATAAAAATTTCACTATAAAACTTAAACCACATCCAAGTCATTCCCATGTTGCCAGTAACTTTTAGGCATTTTAATATTGATATACCTTAAGTGAATTTCTCTCCTTTCCCACCTTGTGACTCTAATTGATTGTGGAAATCTTGACAGGTCCTTAATCCTTTTTAATCTTAATTTCATAATGTTTAAAATAAGGTCAGATTGCATGTTTTATTAGGAGTTATTCAGTGTAACATTCTACAATAGAAATATTCCTTCATGAACTGAAGATAACTTCTGGGAAGGAGCACTGGGGAAGCAGGTTTAAAAGCACAATAAAAAGAGAAATGAAGAATCATGATTAAAGCTATGGAAGTACATCCATCTTGTTCCACAGAATATCTACAAATATATCAAATTTAGGACATCAAAGCATCTCCATCTCTTCTAATTTTGCCTGTTTATCAAATAAATGATGATATAATATTTTGTGCTTAAGCTAGTGTATGTCTTCTTATTGTAGTTAAATATACATACAATTTTAACTATCTGTAACTCTACAACTTGATGGCATTAAATACATTTACAATAACGTGTAACCATCACCACTAGCTATATCTAAAACTTTTTCGTCTTTGCCCACCACAAAAATTCTGTAACTACTAAATAATAACTCTCCATTGTTCCTTCTCCCAGCCTTGGTAACCTGCATTTTAATTTTTATATCTATGGATTTGCCTGTTCTGTGTACCTATTAAGCATAATCATATACTATTTGCCTTAAACCAAAATATTCTAATGGTCCATTCATGTTGTAGCATATGTCAGATTTTTTATTCATATATATACATACATACATACATACACACATATACGTAAAATTTCATTGAATCTACATAGTGTATTGTTGTTCAATAGCTAAGTTGTATCCAACTCTGGAACCCTATGGACTGCAGCATGCCAGGCTCCCCACCTTCACTATCTCCCAGAGTTTGTTCAAATTCATCTCCACTGAGTCAGTGATGCTATCTAACCATCTCATCCTCTGTCGTCCCCTTCTTCTTTTGTCTTCAGTCTTTCCAAGCATCAGGGTCTTTTCCAATAAATCAGCTCTTTCCATCAGGCGGGCCAAGTATTAGAGCTTCAGCTTCAGTCTTTCCAATGAATAATCAGGTTTGATTTCCTGTATTATTGACTGGTTTGATCTCCTAGCATTCAAAAGGCTATCAGGAGTCTTCTCCAGCAACACATTTCAAAAGGATCAATTCTTCAGTGCTCAGCCTTCTTTATGGTCCAACTCTCATATCCATACATGACTACTGGAAAAAACATAGCTTTGACTGTATGGACTTTTGCTGGCAAAGTGATGTCTTTTTAATACATTGTTTAGGTTTGTGATACCCTTCCTTCAAAGGAGACAGCATATTTTAACTTCATGGCTGTAGTCACCATCTGCAGTGATTTTGGAGCCCAAGAAAATAAATTCTGGCATGCTTGCACTTTTCCCCCTTCTATTGGCCATGAAGTAATGGGACTGGATGACATGCTCTTAGTTTTTTGAATGTTGAGTTTTAAGCCAGATTTTTCACTCTCCGTTTTGTCCCTCAACAAGAGGCTCTTTATTTCTTGATCACTTTCTGCATTTTGTTAATCCATCTATCCCTCAATGTACATTTAGGTTGCTTCCACATTTTGATTATTGTGAGTAATATTATTATGAATACTAGTGTACAAATATCTGTACACTAGAACAGATAAGTACTAGTTTAAGTCTGTTTTTCAATCATCTTTGTATGTAAATATGGGAGTGAAATTGCTAGGCCCTACAGTAGTTTTACCTTATACTACTGAGAAACTCTCAAACTGTTTTCCACAGTTGCTATACCATTATAGATGTCCACCAGCAAAGCATGAGTGATCCAGTTATTGCATACCTGTGGAAACACTATGTTCCATTTTATTAATTGCACCTATCATAGTAGATCAGAGAAGGCAATGGCGCCCCACTCCAGTACTCTTGCCTGGAAAATCCCATGGATGGAGGAGCCTGGTGGACTGCAGTCCATGGGGTCACTAAGAGTTGGACACGACTGAGTGACTTCACTTTCACTTTTCACTTCCATGCATTGGAGAAGGCAATGGCAACCCACTCCAGTGTTCTTGCCTGGAGAAGCCCATGGGCGGGGGAGCTTTGTGGGCTGCCGTCTATGGGGTCACACAGAGTTGGACACAACTGAAGTGACTTAGCAGCAGCAGGGTATATGCCAAGAAGTATAATTGTTGGGTCATATGGTACAGTTTTTCCTAATTTTTTAGAAATCTTCATAATGTTCTCCATAGTGGCTGTATTCATTTACATTCCCACAAAAAATACGAGTAGATTCCCTTTTCTCCACGCCCTCTCCAGCATTTATTCCTTGTAGATATTTTGATGATGGCCATTCTAACTGGTGTAAAGTGATACCTAATTGTAGTTTTGATTTGTACTTCTCTAATAATGAGCAACACTGAGCATCTTTTCGTGTATGTATTAGCCATCTCTATGTCTTCTTTGGAGAAATGTCTGTTTAGGTTAACTAACCACTTTTTGATTTTTTTTTTTTTTTTCTGGTATTGAGCTGCATGAGCTGCTTGTATGTTTTGAAGATGAATCCTTTGTCAGTTGTTTCATTTGCTATTACTTTCTCCCCTTCTAAGGGTTGTCTTTTCACCTTGATTGTAGTTTCCTATATACCCTTCATAGAAGATATTGTTGTGATTTATGTCAAAGACATTTCCGCCTATGGTTTCCTCTAACAATTTCATAGTTTCTATTCCTACACTTAAGTCTTTAATTCATTTTGAGCTTATTTTCATGTATGATGTTGGAAAGTGTTCTAGTTTCATTTTTTTACATGTAGCTGTACGATTTTCCCAGCACCACTTATTGAAAATACTATCTTTTCTCCATTATATATACTCATCTATTTTGTCAAAATAAATGCTCATAGTTGCATGCATTTATCTCTGGGCTTTCTATCTTGTTCCATTGATCTATATTTCAGTTTTTTAGACAGTACCATGATGTCTTGGTGAGGTATAGCCTGAAGTCAGTAAGCTTGATTCCTCCAGCTCGATTCTACTTTCTCTAGATTATTTTGGCTATCTGGGGTCATATGTGACCCCAAATTGTGAAAATTTTGTTCTAGTTCTGTGGCAATTGCCATTGGTTGTTTGATAAGGATTGCATTAACTCTGTATATTGCTTTGGGTAGTATATTCATTATTTTTAAAGTCTGTTTTACCTGATATTCTCTTTCTTTTGATTTCCATTTGCATAGAATATTTTTGATCAGCCTCTTACTTTCAGTCCATATGTTTCTCTAGGTCTGAGGTGGGTCTCTTGTAGACAGCATGTATATGGGTCTTGTTTCTGTATCCATTCCTCTAGTCTGTGTCTTTTGGTTGGTGCATTTAGTCTATTTACATTTAAGGTAATTATTGGTATGTATGATTCTATTATCATTTATTTATTGCTTTGGGTTTAGCTTTTGTAGGCATTTTATTTCTTTTCTATTTCCTTTCTAAAGAAGTTCAATTAGCAGTTGTTGTAAAGCTGTTTGGTGGTGATGAATTCTCTTAACTTTTGCTTATCTATAAAACTTTTAATTTCTCCATCAAGTCTGAATATAATCCTTGCTGAATACTGTATCATGGTTGGAGATTTTTAATTTCATCACTTCTGTCCTTCAGAGTTTCTAATGAATGATTAGCTGTTAGTCTTAAGAGGATTTCTTTGTATGTTATTTGCTGCTTTTAATATTTGTTCTTTATGTTTAATTGTTATTAGTTCGGTTAATGTTTCTTGGCATATTTCTCTAAGTTTATCCTCTATGGAACACTCTAAGCTTCCTGGATTTAGGTAGCTATTTTCTTTCCTATGTTAAGGAAACTTTTGACTATAATCTTCTCTGACATTTTCTCATACCCTTTCTTTTCTTCTTCTTCTACTCGGAAATAAGTTGAATGTTGGTACAATTTGAATATTGGTACACTTAATGTTGTACCAGAGGTCTCTTAGATTGTCCCAAATTCTTTTTACTTTATGTTATTTTTCTTCATTCTGCTCTGCTTCAGTTATTTCTGGCTTCCCTGATAGCTTAGTTGGTAAAGAATCTGCCTGCAATGCAGGAGACCAGGTTCGATTCCAGGGTTGGCAAGATCCCCTGGAGAAGGGATAGGCTACTCTTTCCAGTATTCTTGGGCTTCCTTGTGGCTCAGCTGGTAAAGAATCTGCCTGCAATGTGGGAGACCTGGGTTCGATCCCTGGGTTGGGGAGATCCCCTGGAGAAGGGAAAGGCTACCCACTCCAGTATTCTGGCCTGGATAATTCCATGGACTGTATACTTTCACTCACTCAGTTATTTCCACCTTTCTATTGTCCTTCTCAATTATCCACTCTTTTGTCTCAGTTATTCTGCTATTCTGGAATACACTATTCCATTAGTGTATTTTTAATCTCATTTATTGTGTTGTTCAGTACTGATTATCTATTCTTTATTTTTTTCTAGGTTATTTTTTTAATATAAATTTCTTTATTTTAATTGGAGGTTAATTACTTTACAATATTGTATTGGTTTTGCCATATATCAACATGAATTCACTGCAGGTGTACACGTGTTCCCCATCCTGAACCTCCTTCCCACTTCCCTCCCCATACCATTCCTCTGGGTCATCCCAGTGCACCATCCCCAAGCATCCTGTATCATGCATCAAACCTGGACTGGCTATTCATTTTATATATGATATTATACATGTTTCAATGCCATTCTCCCAAATCATCCCACCCTCAACCTCTCCCAGAGTCCAAAAAACTGTTCTATACATCTGTGTCTCTTTTGCTGTCTGGGATACAGGGTTATCATTACCATCTTTCTAAATTCCATATATATGCATTAGTATGCTGTACTGGTGTTTTTCTTTCTGGCTTACTTCACTCTGTATAAGCAGCTCCAGTTTCATCCACCTCGTTAGAACTGATTCAAATGTATTCTTTTTAATGGCTGAGTGATACTGCATTGTGTATATGTACCACAGCTTTCTTATCCATTTGTCTGCTGATGGACATCTAGGTTGTTTCCATGTCCTGGCTATTGTAAAGAGTGCTGCGATGAACATTGGGGTATCTTTTTGATCCATGTTTCCAGTCTATTTATTTGTACCTTCATTTCATTTCTGAGATTTTGGATGATCTTTATAATCATTACTCTGAATAATTTTTCATGTAGACTGCCTATTTCCTCTTCATTTGTTTAGTCTTATTGCTTTTTACAGTGTTCCTTCAACTGATGCATGTTTCTCTGTCTTCTCATTTTGTTTAATTTATTGTGTTTGGTGTCACCTTTCTGCAGGCTAGGATAATTGTGGAGTCTGCCCCCTGTGGGCAGGGTTTGACAAAATGTTTCCTTGTTGGGGTAGCTTGTACCACATTTCTGGTGGATGGAGCTGGATCTTGTTTCTCTGAAGGGTAGTGCCATGAACGGTAATGTGTTTTGGGGCTATCTGTGGGCTTGGTATGGCTTTGGGCAGCCTTTCTGCTAATGAGCATGTTTGTTTTCCTGTTTTGCTAAAGATATGGAGTGAGATATCTAGCACTGGGGCTTCTTGTCCTTTGAGTGGGGCTTAGCCTCTGTGTTGAGATGGAGGCCTTTGGTAGAGATCTTATCAAATCATATTCCATGGGGTCAGGAGTTATCTGGTGGTCCAAAATCCTTGACTCAGAGCTCCCACCTCGGGGCTTCAGACCTGACCCATTACCATAGCATTAAGATTTCACAGTCCACGCAGCAAAGAAGATAAATCCTTAAGACTGATGGTGAAAGCAACACTAGACAGACAAGAACACCTAAAGAAACTCACACAAAAATAGAAAAGAAGGGAGAAAGAAAAGATGGACTTGTTCTAGACTCTTGAACCTTCTAGAATCTAAAGATTGGCGTGGGGCTAACATCACACAGGTGGGTCAGTGGTTTCAGCTGTGGGGAGAGCTGGGAAAGGGGGAGTTCTCAGCGAATAGTGAATCCATCTCTCCTGAGAGCAGAAAGAGAACAGAAAAAACAATAAAGAGAACGTTAATACCCCTCTCTCCCAAATAAGAACAGGTGTCAAAAAAAGAGAGCAAAACAAACCCTTAAGTTAAAATGAATACTACTAGACCATTCCTGCGGCAATAATCTCTTGTCTCTTTGTAGTCACAGGTTTTCCCTGGGACACCCTCAGCTGTGTCGTACTAGCTCCCTAAGAGTAACTCCACAATAGTGAATCCTGCCTCTCTCCCTGGGGTCTGACATCTGAAGCATGAGCCAGAGCACCCAGCCCCAACTGTCTGCAATACAGGTATGTAAGCTGATTCTTGGCTGGGAAGTGCTGTTCAGTGATGATCTCTGTAGTGAATTATCTCTGTTTTGTTATCTAAACACCTGTTTCTGCTTCTTCCCCTCTGAAGTTCTGAAGCTTCCCCCATCTCTGCCTGTGAGAGGGTTCCTGAGAGCTTGGAAACTTTTCCTCCTTCACGAATCCCTCCCCAGGGCACAGGTTCCTGCCCCGAAATCTTTTGTCTCTTGTTTTATATTTATCTTTAGCCCTACCTCATTCTGAGGAGATTGGTTTGCCTTTCTCAACATTTGGTGCCTTCCACCAGCATCCAGAAGTTGTTCTGTGGGAATTATTCCACATGCAGAACGCATTAGATGTATTTATGGGGGAGAAAATGGTCTCTCTGTCTTATTCTTCTGCCTTCTTGGGATGTATCTCTTGAATTTTCTTGAAGAGATCTCTAGTCTTTCCCATTCTATTGTTTTCCTCTACTTCTTTGCATTGTTCATTGAAGAAGGCAGCTTATCTCTCTTGCTATTCTCTGGAAATTAGAATTCACTTGAATATATCTTTTCCTTTATCCCTTGCCTTTTGCTTCTCCTCTTTCCTCAGTTATTTGTAAAGCCTCTTCAGACAACCACTTTGCCTTCTTGCATTCTTTTTTTGGGGGGGATAGTTTTGGTCACTGCCACCTCACAACGTTACTAACTTTTGTCCATAGTTCTTCAGACAATGCCTACTAGATCTAATCCTTTGAATCTATTCATCACCCTCACTATATAATAATAAGGGAATTGATTTATGTCATACCTGAATGGCCTAGTGGTTTTCCCTATTTTCTTCAATTTAAGTCTGAATTTTGCGATAAAAACCTCATGATTTGAGGCACAGTCAGCTTCAGATCTTGTTTTTTGCTGACTGTATAGAACTTCTCTATGGAACAACAAATGGCTCAAAATTGGGAAAGGAGTGTGTTAAATCTGTATATTGTCACCCTTTTAATTTAACTTATATGCAGATTGCATCATGCAAACTGCTGGGTTAAATGAAGCTCAAGCTGGAATCAAGATTTTAATAACCTCATATATACAGATAACAGCACTGTTAATAACCTCAGATATACAGTTAACAGCACTGTTATGGCAGAAAGTGAAGAGGAACTGAAGACCCTCTTGATGAAGATGAAAGAGGAGAGTGAAAAACCTGGCTTAAAACTCAGCACTCAAAAAATGAAGATCATGGCATCTTGTCCTAACACTTCATGACATATAGATGGAAAAACAATGGAAATAGTGAAAGACTATTTTTCTGGGCTCCAAAATCACTGCTGATGGTGACTGCAGCCATGGAATTAAAAGACACTGACTCCTTGGAAGGAAAGTTATGACCAACCTAGAGAGCATATTAAAAAAAACAGAGACATTACTTTGCCGACAAAGGTTCATATAGTCAACGCTATGATTTTTCCAGTAGCCATGTATAAATGTGAGAGTTGGACCATAAAGAAGGCTGAACACTGAAAAACTGATGCTTTTGAGTTGTGATAATGGAAAAGATTCTTGAGAGTCCCTTGGACTGCAAAGAGACCAAACCATTCAATCCTAAAGGAAATCAACCCTGAGTATTCATTGGAAGGACTGATGCTGAAGTTTCAATATTTTGACCACCTTATGTGAATAGCTGACTCACTGAAAAAGACCCTGATGCTGGGAAAGATAGAAGGCAGGAGGAGAATGGAGAAACAGAGGATGAGATCTTTGGACAACATCATTGATTCAATGGATGTGAGTTTGTGCAAGTTCCAGGAGATGGTGAAGGACAGAGAAGCCTGGAGTGCTGCAATCTTTGGGGTCACAAGAGTCAGACAAGACTGAATGACTGAAGAATAACAAAAGAGCTTCTCCAACTTCAGCTGCAATGATATAATCAATTTGATTTCACTATTGACCATCTGGAGATGTCCATCTGTAGAGTCGTCTCTTGTGTTGTTGGAAGAGGGTGTTTGCTTTTATCAGTATATTCTCCTGGCAAAACTCTATTATCCTTCGCCGTGCTTCATTTTGTAATCCAAGACCAAATTTGAGTGTTAATCCAGGTATTTCTTGACTTCCTAGTTTTGCATTCCAGTTCCCTATAATAAAAAGGACATCATTTTTGGTGTTGGTTCTAGATCTTGTAGGTCTTCATAGAACCTTTTAATTTCTGCTTCTTTGGCATTAATGGTTGGGCTATAGACTTCAATTACTATGATGCTGAATGCTTTACCTTGGAAATTAACAGATATCATTCTGTCATTTTTGAGATTGCATTCAAGTACTGCACTTGAGACTGTTTTGTTGACTATGAGGGCTACTCCATTTCTTCTAAGGGATTCTTGCCTGCAGTAGTATATATAATGGTCATCTGAATTAAATTCACCTGCTCCTATTCATTTCATTGATTCCTAAGATGTTAATGTTCACTCTTGCCATCTCCTGCTTGACCTTATCCAATTTACCTTGATTCATTGACCTAACATTCCAGGTTCCTATGTGGTATTGTTTTTTACACCTTTGAAATGTACTGTTTACCACCAGACACATTCACAACTGAGCGCCATTTCCACGTTGTCCCAGCCACTTCATTCTTTCTGGAGCTCTTAATAATCGCCCTCTGCTCTTCCTTAGTAGTATACTGGCCACCTTTTGACCTGGGAGGGTTATCTTCTGGTGTCATTTTTTTTCACCTGTTCATACGGGCTTTCCTGGTGGCTCAGAGGTTAAAGCGTCTGCCTGCAATGTGGGAGACCTGGGTTCGATCCCTGGGTCGGGAAGATCCCCTGGAGAAGGAAATGGCAACCCACTCCAGTATTCTTGCCTGGAGAATCCCATGGATGGAGGATCCTGGAGGGCTACAGTCCATGGGGTGGCAAAGAGTTGGACACGACTGAGCGACTTCAATTTCACTTTGGGGTTCTCGCAGAAAAAATACTGAAGTGGTTTGCCATTCTCTCCTCTGGTGGGCTACATTTTGTCAGAACTCACCACTATTACTTGTCCATCTTGGGCGGCCACACAAAGTATGATTCATTGAATTTCACAAGCCCCTTCACCATGGCAAAGCAGTGATCCATGAATGGGCTTCCAGATATATAATTTACAAATGATTTTTAACCCATTTTGTGGTTTAAATTTTCATTCTATTGATTGTGTACCCAGATGAATAAAGGTACAACTGCAATGAAGTCTAATTTATTATTTTTCTTTTGTTTCTTAGACTTTTGCTTTCATATCAAAAAATCATTGTTAAACCCAATGTTATTAAAATGCTCCCTTTGTTTTCTTCTAGAATTTTTATTATTTTAACTCAAATTTAGGTCATTGATCCATTCTGAGTTGATTTTCATATATTATATAAGATACGGGTCCAATTTTATTATTTTTCTTGCTTTATATATCCAACTTTTCCAGCACCATTTTTTGCAAAGACTGCCCTGTCTGTCCCCATTGAATGTCCTTTTAACATTCTTGAAAATCAATTTACCACATATGTGAAAATTTGTTTCTTGGCTCTCTATTTTAGTTATGAGTTTTGTATGGTGACATGAAAACTCTTAAAAGAGCCTCTATTCTTAATGAACTTATAATTTCATTATATAGTTAAAACTTATTTGCATATAGACAAGTCACTATAGCATCAATGAAGGAACATAGAAATTGTGAGCCATAGTGAGCTAAAGGAGGATAATTTGAAAAGGATGACAAGAAGTTGGAAGTGTAGACCAGGATTAACTGGACCTTTACAAATACATAGAGGTAGCCACGACTCGGAAAAGGAGAAGAGATTGTTTAGGAGATGGTGAATGAGAAATAATGTAAGAAGACTCATAGCTTCATTCTGTTATGGGAAATAAGAAACTAGACTCTGTAGTCACCTAAGAGGGAATAGCATGTTCTATTTCAGTTGAGAAATATAGACCATTAAATAAAACTCAAGTTTTTGGTCCCTGCAAATGAGTTATCTACATTTCTCCGATCTACAATCTGAATTCATTTTTTTTTTTTTTGTTTGTTTGTTTGCATAGCTATATCTTTAAAGTCTCCTTTAGTGGTTACTAACCGTTTACATAATAATCTTCCTAGATGCCCACTTCCTACAGATGAAGGTATTTTGGAACTTTTCCAATTTTCCCTGTAGCCACTAGAAGGAGAAAAGCAGTTCATGGAGCTTGGTAATTTGAATGGTCTATCTTTTGTAGAGTTAGTTTATAAGAGTTGTGGTGGAGAAAATTAATATGAATGATTCCAAATGTTCAAAATAAATAAACCATCCACATGGATAAAAAGTTCTTAATATTAAGAAAGCTTCTTTACCAAAAGTACAGTTTGCTTCTCTAGCCTGCAACAGAGAGCCACAGTTGCTGGCGTGGCCAGTCTCAGTCAAAGAAACCTTTTTTTATGCCTCTTGTCCACATGCTCATTGTCTGAGTGGCAGTGACACAGAAATCGGGGTTAAATGATGTCAAAGTCAGATATTCTGTTCAGAAATATACATGATGTGAGGTAGATTTTTGTTGTTGTTGTTCAACTTTTTATTTTATATTGGAGTATGATGTCCTTGTTGGCTCAGTGGAAAACATTTAACGTGCCAATGCAGCAGATGTGGGTTTGATCCCTGAGCTGGGAAGATGCCTTGGAGAAGAAATTGTCAACCCGTTCCAGTATTCCTGCTTGGGAAATCCCATGGACAGAGCCTGGTGGGCCACACAATCCAACAAGTCACATAAGCATCAGATACTATTTAGTGACTAAGATGAGAAATAATTGATGAATATTGTGTTGATTTCAGATGCACAGCAAAGTGATCCAGTTATATATATATAATTTTTAACATCATTTTCCATCTTAGTTTGTTACATAATATTGAACAATGTTCCCTGTGCTATACAGTAGGTCCTTGCTGGTTATGCATTTTAAATATAGCAGCGTATATAATGCAATGTTTTAAATGTCTCCAATCCAGTACTTGGTGAAAATATATAGAAAACTTTATTTCCCATAAGATAGCAAGAGTTAGTAGATATAGAGGAAGGGCCTAAAATAGGTGTGTGGTTCCATGAAAATAATTTTATGACAACAGGAGGGGTATTTTATCTTCATTAATCAAAGTAATACCCCTTTTCTGTAAAACCTCCGTTTCTATTGCAGAAAAAGAGCAATTAAAGGGTGGTGGCCCAGTCCATCTCTCTCATATTTCAGACCCATAATAGCAGCCTCTATGCTAGTTCTTTCTGGAACCAACAACCACAGAGAGTATTGGGTTTGCTAGAATTGCTATATATAGCCCATGTCATTTATGTGTATTTTGTTTGTGTCAATTTCTTTCAAACAGAGGATGTCCAGTTGCCTTTTGCAAAAATAACCAAGCATCATGTTTTATCTGCCTATCACATGATAGGACAACACAAAAACATTTTTTACTTCTTCTTCTTCTTCTTTTTTTTTTTTTTTTTTTTTGGTGCTGTTTTCTACTAAGGTGAATACAGAAAATATAAATAAGTAAAATGGAGAGTGGTTATGTCCCATAAGGGAAGAAACCATGTAAATTGAGTCCCTAATTTTCTTCCAGATGCCACAACCACTGTTGCTACCTAAGATTGCCCCTGGTTCCTTGGCCAGCAGATCTAAAAACCTGAGGTGACAAATCAGGGGCATGTATTCATGGTCTTACTAACTGGTTCACCAGAGACTGATCTGTAAGGCTCCTTTTCAGAATAGGGCCAGGAAGACACGAGCAAAGGTCAAATTTTATAGACTGAGTGTGTGCCTCACCTAAATAAAATTCATACATTGAGAACCTAATTCCAATGTAAAGGTATTAAGAGGTGAGATATTCAGGAGGTGATTAAGTTATGAAGGTGAAGCCCTCATGAATATAATTAATACCATTATAAAATAAACAGAAAGCTCTCTTGCCCCTTCTGCCATGTGAGGACAGAACAAGAAGATGAATTCCTATGAATCAGGACAAGGGCATTCACCAGACACTGACTCTACCAGCACTTTGATCTTGTATTTCTCAGCCTCCAAATCTATAAGAAATTAATGTTTGTTGTTTAAGCCACACAGTCTATGATTTTTTTTTTTTAATTACAGCAGCCTGAAGGGAGCAAGACACCAAAAAGCCTGAAGAGACCTTTAGCAAGCTATAAGGAGAAAAGCAGCAGAGATCATAGCTCCAGCGGCAGCTTCCACCTATATATGCTAGGATGAGGGATGAGTAGGACAGACTGCACCCCTCTAACTCAGAAGCTGCCAGAAAATAGGTGGTTATTGCATTAGAGTACTGACTGTTTAAACATAGTTCTTTCCTCATTTTATTATTGTCTATCACAATTCCCAGGCTTCTGGCATCAATGAAACAGATGCTTTTTTGGGAGTGGTGGAGAGCATGAAAACAGGAGTATAGGAAACTCAGCTTCTTCTTCTTCTTCTTCTTCTTTTAATCTTTAATACTATTATAGGCCCTACCTGAAAAATAGATTTTATTTTCCAATTCTTCTAGTCAGAGTTAGTCTCATACAAACAGCTACATACAAGGTCTGAATGGAGAAAGATCAAAATACAGGCTTAAACTGTACCAGAGATGTATAATTATGCCAGAGATGTATAATCTCACTCTAGAGATTATTTCAATGTCTATTTCATAGAGTTGTTTTCTTGTTCTGCTAAATAAAAAAAAAAATTGAAAATTTCAACAATATACCATCACATGTTTTATGCCAAATGAATTTAACACCAAATACCAGGAAAGGAAAACACTCAATATAAATCAATAAATTAAGTGTAATTATATACAATAGGGTTTCTCTGGTGAATCAGTCAGTAAAGAATCTGCATGCAATGCAGAGGACCCAGGTTCAATCTCTGGGGGTGGTAGATCCCCTGGAGAAGGAAATGGCAACCCATTCCAGTAAATTTGCCTGGGAAATCTGATAAACAGAGGAGCCTGGCGGGCTACAGTCCATGGGGTCACAAAGAGTCAGACATGACTGAACAACTAAACCACATAAAACAGAAAAAAATCACATTGCCTGATGATTATTTTTCTCATCTACTTTTTATTTTCTTATAAGACTAGTAAAAACAATTTAAAAACCTCTTATCTCTGTTCCTTATTGTTGTTCTGGGCTGAAGCTCATGCAGAATTTAGGATATTTATATTTTGATTTTAAAATGAATCATATTTAATAGAAATTTTGCAAAGTGTAGAAAATCCTAAAATAGGAAAGAAGACTTTGGAAGGAATGATGGTAAAGCTGCAACTCCGTAATTTGGCCACCTCATGCGAAGAGTTGACTCATTGGAAAAGACTCTGATGGTGGGAGGGATTGGGGGCAGGAGGAGAAGGGGACGACAGAGGATGAGATGGCTGGATGGCATCACTGACTGGATGGACACGAGTCTGGGTGAACTCTGGGAGTTGGTGATGGACAGGGAGGCCTGGCGTGCTTCAATTCATGGGGTCGCAAATAGTCGGACATGACTGAGCGACTGAACTGAACTGAACTGAAGATAGTCATTTAGCAGTTTTGGTATACTTCTATTTTATTCAAATAAATATAATTAGCATGGTGTTGTATATACTGGATGTACTATATTAGCTTTTATTTTTATTTTATAAAAATAAACATGATAGTTTTAATAAAAATATTAACATTATATTAAAACATTTATATACTATTAATAAAATATTTTGTAATATGGTTGTACTGTAATCTACTTCAATAAAGTTCTATTGCTAGAAAAATAACTTGTTTATGGTCTTTTCTTATAAATGCTTTTGCACTGAATAGTTTTGTGCTTAAGGTTTGTTTCTATTTGGTTTAACTTTCTTGGGCTAGATTCCCCAGAGTGAAATTACTTCAATTGAAAAATAAAAATATTGTATAGGCCCTTAGTAAATGTTTCCATTTTGCCTTAAAATGATTTTAGCCTAAATTCATACAGAGCTAGAGAAGGCTATATCTTAGCAGATGAGAATTGTGATGTTTCTTGGGCTTGTCTTCTATTTCTATATTAAGCCAGACTATTAGAATCTATATGTTTGTTATGGAGATGAATAATTTCATAAGAGGAACTTAGGCTTCCTCTTTATATAAATGTTGTGATAGTAATGAATTGTTAATTCACGACTTAGTGACTGAACAACAACAGCAACAGACATATCCAATAATTTTTCTGATGATTTGCATGCCCTATGACTAAAAGGAAATGACAAGGGACTTCCCTAGCAGTCCAGTGGTTAAGACTTCACCTTCCAATTCAGGGGGTGAGGGGTCAATCCCTGTCAGGGAATTAAGATCCCACATGCCTGGGGCAAAAAAAAAACTAAAAAAATAAACAAACAAAAAAAGTAAAACCGAAGCAATCTTGTAACAGATTCAATAAAGACTTTAAAAACGGTCCACATCAGAAAACATCTAAAAAAAAAAAGAAAAGAAATTATAATTTTTAAATATAAATTTATTTATTTTAATTAGAGATTAATTACTTTGCAATATTCCATTGGTTTTGCCATACATCAACATGAATCTGCCACAGCTATACACGTGTTCCCCATCCTGAACCCCCCTCCCTCCTCCCTCCCCATACCATCCCTCTGGGTAGTCTCAGTGCACCAGCCCCAAGCATCCAGTATTATGCATCGAACCTGGACTGGTGACTCATTTCATATATGATATTATACATGTTTCAATGCCATTCTCCCAAATCATCCGCCCCTCACCCTCTCCCACAGAGTCCAGAAGACTGTTCTATACATCTGTGTCTCTTTTGCTGTCTCTCATACAGGGTTATCGTGACCATCTTTCTAAATTCCATATATATGCGCTAGTATACTGTATTGGTGTTTTTCTTTCTGGCTTACTTCACTCTGTATAATAGGCTCCAGTTTCATCCACTTCATTAGAACTGATTCAAATGTATTCTTTTTAATGGCTGAGTAATACTCCATTGTATCTGGTGATGAATGCCCTCCTTCAAAAAATTTAAATTGTCTGGTTACATGTATAATCCAGTCATGCTGCCAATACTCTGAACGTTGGTGGACATCTTACATTTGAAGGGGTTTCAGAGCCATGTCCAAATCTATGTTTTAATAGTCAAACATCTTTGTGAACTATTTTTAATCCATCTAGATAAACAGTATCAGTTTCTATAACTGGGTTATGACAAATAATAATAAAAGCTCAATGGCTTAAAGTACCAAAAGGATTATTACAAGAGCTCATGAGGTCTCAGCCATCTTTTCAGAATGACTGTCACCCCTGCCATGGCTTAGTCATACAAGAAGCTTTATTTTTGTAGCACAATATTTTTATTATTATCTCTCTGGGTTTAAATCAGCAGGGGAAGACAGACCAGAAATATATGCCTGCTTGAAAATAGTGCTGCCTGCAAATAACTCATGACCCTTATCTTTCACTGTCTGCACCTAAGGAGATTCAATCTTCCTATGTATCCAGAAAGAAAGAACTGGAAGGATTGGTAAGCACTAGCATTTTCTACCATGGCTTATCTCCTGTTACTTTTTCTACGCATACTGCATGCAGAAATTTTAATGAAGATCATTTTGATATTTTCAGTGTAATTTTTTAATTTTGCAAGATTGTTGTATACATTGCAGAGTGCTCTCCATTTTGAAACACTCAAAGTTGCCATTATTCATTTCCAAATATCATAGCAGTACTGTCATACTTGAGGTCTATTAATTTAGACCATTCTTAATCACTGAAATATGTTTCATGATTTTCTTTCTGCAAGCTTTTGTTCATATTTAAAGCCCCTGCCTTTTTATGTACACCTATAAAAATCGTATAAGCTTTCAATACTCCAAATTAAATGTCATCATTTACAGTGTTTTACTTTATTATCCTCAACTAGAAATTTTCAGCTCTTCACTCTGAATTTATTTTAAAACACTGTTTCATACCTTACATTATTCTCATTAGAATCAATTTTGTAGAGTAAAAGGTGCAAGAATTTTGAACCCAGAAGGCCTGGATCTGAATCATGGCTGTACTACTATTTGTGTGATGCATACAAGTTATATAACCTCTCTGGACTTTTTCCAACCCCTTTTCTTTTTATTAAAAAAATAGATAAAATAATTATCTTAGTTTGTTTAGACTGTTATTGATAGGGTAACTGTCAGGAAGGCCAAGGTTCTACAAATGGAGGAAATCTGCAAGTGTCAGATTTTTTTTATCTCTCTCTTAAGTAGCAGGAGGAAACAAAATTTTTTCCCCTTCTCTATACAAATTTAAAAAGAGGTTTCTTTTAAAATTCTTTGTTGCCTTGAGGAAAACTGGTTTCACCTGAACTTAACTTTTCCCAAACCTTGAGCTAACCAATGTGGTTTTTCTTATTGAAATATTTGTCTTAAGCTATGTTAATGAACTATGTATTTAACCTTGACTCTGTCTTCAAGTCAGTTCCATACCTAGGACTCAGAATCAAGTTGACAAAACAGTATGTTTACTGTTCTCTTAAGCTATGTGAATGAGACTGTATTTGCTTGGAAACCTGCCTTTCTTCAAGATTCATGTCAATCGTTTTATGAACAACTCGCCTTGTGCCAATGTTATCTCAAAATACATGTTGTGGATGAGGGGCCTGGTGCCAGTCTCTGAGTTTTGAGACATTCCCTTTCTCTAATTAGTGGACTGCTAGTAGCTATATAACATTCAGCTAAAGACTAGCAGTGGGGCACTCTTTCTGCCCCCTTCTGATATCTATGTTAGGAGCTTTCTCTATCTCCTTTATACATTAATAAAACTTTATTACACAAAAGCTCTGAGAGATCAAGCCTCATCACTGGCCCTGGATTGGATTCCTCTCCTCTGGAAGCCAAGAATCTTGGTGTTTCTTCATGGTACAGTGATAATCTTTCATTATGAAAAAAAATGCCACATACTGGGTCGCTTATAAATCACAAAAGTTTATTTCTTACGGTTCTGGAGGGTGGAATGCCAAAATCAAGTCACCTGATGATTCAGTGTCTCATGAGGTTCTGCTTTCTGATTCACAGATAATGCCTTCTTGCTGTGGCCTCCTATGGGCTCCCCAGGTGGCTCAGTGGTAGCAAATCACCCTGCAAAGGCAGGAGAGGTGGGTTCCATCCCTGGGTCGGGAAGACCCCTTGGAGTAGGAAATGGCAACCCACTCCAATATTCTTGCTTGGAAAATTCTATGAACAGAGGAGCCTGGTGGGCTACAGTCCATGGTATCACAAAGAGTAGGACATGACAGAGCATGCAAGCATGCATATGATGGAAGGGGCAGGGATCTTTCTGGAGCTTCTTTATGAAGCAATAATCGCATTCATGAGGGTTCTTCATGACTTAAGCATCTCCTAAAGGTCTCACTTGCTAGGACCTTCACTTCTGAGGGCTAAGATTTAAAAATATCCATTTTTAGGGGCACAGACATTCAGACCATAGCAATTAGTTGTTACTGTTCAGTTGCTAAGTCGTGTCTGACTTTTTGTAACCATGCAGCACGCCAGGCTCCTCTGTCCTCCACTATCTCCTGGAGTTTGCTCAAAATCATGTCCATTGAGTTAGTGATGCTATTTAACTATCTCATCCTCTTCCACTCCCTTCTCCTTCCACCTTCAATCTTTCCCAGTATCAAGGTATTTTCCAGTGAGTCTGCTCTTTGCATCAAGTGGCTAAAATATTGGAGCTTCAGCATCAGTCGTTCCTTGAGGACTGACTGGTTTGACTTCCATGCAGTCCAAGGAACTCTCAAGAGTCTTTTCCAGCCTGACAGTTTGAAAGCATCAATTTTTCAGAGCTCAGTCTTCTTTATGGTCCAACTCATATCTGTACATGGCTACTGGAAAAATTTTAGCTTTGACTATACGGACTTATGTTGCAAAGTGATGTATCTGCTTTTTAATATGCTGTCTAGATTTGTCAAAGCTTTTCTTCCAAGGAGCAAGCTTCTTTTACTTTCATGACTTCAGTCACAGTCCACAGTGATTTTGGAGCCCATGTAAATGAAATTTGTCAGTTCTTCACATTTTTCTCCTATTTGTCATGAAGTTTCAGTGATCAATGCAAAGAAATAGAGGAAAAGAACAAAATGGGAAAGACTAGAGATCTCTTCAAGAAAATTAGAGATACCAAGGGAACATTTCATGGAAAGATGGGCTCGATAAAGGACAGAAATGGTATGGACTTAACAGAAGCAGAAGATATTAAGAAGAGGTGGCAAGAATACATGGAAGAACTATAAAAAAAAAAAAAGATCTTCATGACACAGATAATCATGATGATGTGATCACTAATCTAGAGCCAGATATCTTGGAATGTGAAGTCAAGTGGGCTTTAGAAAGCATCACTATGAACAAAGCTAGTGGAGGTGATGGAATTTCAGTTGAGCTGTTTCAAATCCTGAAAGATGACGCTGTGAAAGTGCTGCACTCAATATGCCAGCAAATTTGGAAAATTCAGCAGTGGCCACAGGACTGGAAAAGGTCAGTTTTCATTCCAATTCTAAAGAAAGGCAATGCAAAAGAATGCTCAAACTACTGCACAATTGCACGCATCTCACATGCTAGTAAGGTAATGCTCAAAATTCTCCAAGCTAGGCTTCAACAATACTTGAACTGTGAACTCCCTGATGTTCAAGCTGGTTTTAGAAAAGGGAGAGGAACCAGAGATCAAATTGCCAACATTCGCTGGATCATGGGAAAAGCAAGAGAGTTCCAGAAAAACATCTATTTCTTCTTTATTGACTATGCCAAAGTCTTTGACTGTGTGGATCACAAGAAACTGTGGAAAATTCTGAAAGAGATGGGAATACCAGACCACCTGACCTGCCTCATGAGAAATCTGTATGCAGGTCAAGAAGCAACAGTTAGAACTGGACATGGAACAACAGACTGGTACCAAATAAGAAAAGGAGTACGTCAAGGCTGTATATTGTCACCGTGCTTATTTAACTTATATGCAGAGTACATCATGATAAATGCTGGACTGGAAGAAACAAGCTGGAATCAAGATTGCCGGGAGAAATATCAATAACCTCAGATATGCAGATGGCATCACCCTTATGGCAGAAAGTGAAGAGGAGCTAAAAAGCCTCTTGATGAAAGTGAAAGTGAAGAGTGGAAAAGTTGGCTTAAAGCTCAACATTCAGAAAACAAAGATCATAGCATCTAGTCCCATCACTTTATGGGAAATAGATGGGGAAACAGTGGAAACAGTGTCCGACTTTATTTTTTTGGGCTCCAAAATCACTGCAGATGGTGATTGCAGCCATGAAATTAAAAGATGCATAATCCTGAGAAGTAAAGTTATAACCAACCTAGATAGTATATTCAAAAGCAGAGACATACTTTGCCGACTAAGGTCCGTCTAGTCAAGGCTATGGTTTTTACTGTGGTCATGTATGGATGTGAGAGTTGGACTGTGAAGAAGGCTGAGAGCCAAAGAATTGATGTGTTTGAACTGTGGTGTTGGAGAAGACTCTTGAGAGTCCCTTGGACTGCAAGGAGATCCATCCAGTCCATTCTGAAGGAGATTAATGCTGGGATTTCTTTGGAAGGAATGATGGTAAAGCTGAAACTCCAGTACTTTGGCCACCACATGTGAAGAGCTGACTCATTGGAAAAGACTCTGATGCTGGGAGGGATTGGGGGCAGGAGGAGAAGAGGACGACCGAGGATGAGATGGCTGGATGGCATCACGGACTGGATGGACGTGATTCTGAGTGAGCTCCGGGAGATGATGATGGACAGGGAGGCCTGGCGTGCTGCGATTCTTGGGGTCACAAAGAGTCGGACATGACTAAGTGACTGAACTGAACTGAATTGAATGGGATCAGATGCCATGATCTTGGTGTTTTTTTTTTTTTTTTTTTTGAAAGTTGAATTTTTTAAGCGAGATTTTTCACTCTCCTCTTTCACCTTCATTGAGGGGATCTTTAGTTCCTCTTCACTTTCTGTTATTAGAGTGGTATCAACTGCATATCTGAGGTTGTTGATATTTCTCCCATCAGTCTTGACTCCAGCTTATGATTCATCCAGCCTGGCATTTTGCTTGATGTACTATGCATATAAGTTAAATAAGCAGGGTGACAATATACAGCTTCGTCCTACTCCTTTCCCAGTTTTGAACCCATCACTTTTTCCATTTCCAGCTATATCTATATAATACTTTATATAGATATAACTATATAATACTTTATGTACATATGGAGAAGGAAATGGCAACCCACTCTAGTGTTCTTGCCTGCAGAATTCCAGGGACGGAGGAGCCTGGTGGGTTGCCATCTATGGGGTCGCACAGAGTCAGACACAACTGAAGCAATTTAGCAGCAATAGCAGCAGCAGCAGTACATATTATATGTATTGCATATTTAATATGCATATTGTACTTTAAATAATTGTTTTGAGAGTTAAATAACATATAGAAACCAAAAAAAAAAAAAAAAAAAAAACCTTGTTGGTACAGAGGAAATACTCAGTAAATGGTACTTGGATTTCAATCTCTTTTCTTATTCCATAAATTGTGGGACCATAAAAGAAGCTCATAGAATAGGAAGCCAGAAGCAATTTGACCTCAGTTATATCCTGTTAATTTTACCTCTAAATCTTGTACCTAATCCAGTCACAACTATGACTACACATTACGATCACTTGAGATTATTTTAAATTTTTATGTTAATAACTTGGCCCCACCTCAGACTATTAAGCACTATTTATGATAGTGGGACTCAGTATTTTTGAAGCTTCTCAAGTAATTTTATTGCATAGCCACACTTAAGGAAAACTCTTTGTAGCATCTAGGATGGTTTTTCATACATACAAAATACTCAACAGATATGTTAAATGAAACTAATTTTAATCACACAAATATGCTAACCATATCACTGTGATTTAAAACTTCGTTGGCCTAAACATGTTAGCCTACCTGTTCAAGACTCTAATGACCTTATTTTGGTTTTGATGGTATTTTAATTAAAAATTAAGTTCATCTTCAAAAGATTAGGATTTGACACTTTAAGAATATTGAAAATAATATGGTTCACCCACAGAAGTTGTTGTTCCAAGGGGAGAAATGTCCAAAACATTTTTGAACAAAATGGCAACCTTATTAAATCTCTGTAAATAGCTTCCCACATAAGTTAATTCATGTGCATAGACAACTTTTAATTCATATCTTTATATAGACATTTTGAGTAATGACCACTCTCATGTTGATAAATATTTTACTCATGTAAATACTAAGGAGTATATGGTGTCTTCTCTGTGGTGATTACCAATGTTAATATGGAATTTATGAGCTGTTATTTTCATGTTCCAAGGCTTCTCCTATATGTATTTCCCAAAAACCTGAGAAATGATTAAAAAAAAAAAAAAACCTAGGAATATAAAACATGAATTGTGACCATGCAAATGAAATCATTTAACTTTTCACTTGTATTCTTTGTTGCAGACATACTATTTAATATTGTTATTGTATATACACAGATTGATGCATTACAATTTTCATAAATTACTGTCAATCATTAAAAGATTAGCATGTGTTTCAATGTATCACTATTCCTGTTAGATTCCTTTAATTTATTCCTTTTTAATTGAAAGATAATTGCTTTATAATATTACATTGGTTTCTGCCATACATCTGCCATGTTCTCTGCCAACATGCTACTCTCTCCATTAGTCCCAACTTCTCCTTCCTCCTCCTGGCCATAGTCTGTTCCCTATGTCTGTGTCTCCACTGCTTCCCTGCAAATAGATTCATCAGTTCTATATTTCTAGATTTCATAGATATATATTAATATAAGTATTTGTTTTTATCTTTCTGACTTACTTCACTCTGTATAATAGGCTCCAGGTTCATTCACCTCATTAAAACTGACTTAAATGTGTTTCTTTGTTAATGACTAATATTCCATTGTATAAGTATAGCACAGCTTCTTTATTCATTCCACTGTTGATGAACATTTAGGTTGCTTCCATATTCTAGTTATTGTAAATAGGGTTGCAATGAACATTGAGGTTCATGTGTCTTTCTCAGTTTTATTTCAACTGTGGATATGCCCAATAGTGGAATTGTTGGGTCATATGTTAGTTTTTTTCCTAAGTTTTGAAGGAATCTCTGTACAGTCCTTCCATAGTGGCTGTATTAATTTACATTCCACCAGCAGTGTAAAACGTTCCCTTTTCTACACACTATCTCCAGCATTTATTGTTTGTGGATTTTTGATGATGGCCATCCTGACTGGGTGTGAGGTGATAATTATACTTTTGAAGTGCATTTCTCAAAAAGTGAGCAACGCTGAGCATCTTTTCATGTGTTTATTAGCTATCTGTGTTTTCTTTGGAGAAATGTCTGTTTTAGGTCATTTGCTCATTTCTTGATTGGTTTGTTTGTCTGGTATTGACTTGTATGAGCTACTTGTATATTTTGGAAATTAATCCTGTTTCATTTACTGTTTTTTTTTTTTTTGTTTTTTTTTTTTTTTTTTTTTTTAACATTCTCAGGGTTGTCTTTTCACCCCATTTATAGTTTCTTGGTTGTGCAAAAGGTTTTAATTCGGTCCCACTTGCTATTTTGATTTTTATATCCATTACTCTAGGATGTGGGTCATAGAGGCTCTTGCTGTGATTTATGCCATATAGTGCTCTGCCTGCTCTGCCTATGTTTTCCTCTAGGAGTTTTATAGTTTCTGGTCTTACATTTAGGTCTTTATTCTATTTTGAATTTATGTTTGTGTATGGTGTTAGGAAGTGTTTTAGTTTCATTCTTTTACATGTAGCTGTTCAGTTTTCCCAGTACCACTTGTTTAAGGGACTATCTTTGCCTCATTGTATATTTGTGCCTCTTTGTCAAAAATAAGGTATCCATAGGTGTGTGGGTTTACCTCTGGGCTCTCTATCTTGTTCCATTGGTGTATATTTCAGTTTTGTGCCAGTACCATGATGTCTTGATGACTATAGCTTTGTAGTATTATCTGAAGTCAAGAAGTTTGATTCCTCCAGCTCCATTCTTCTTCTCAAGATGGCTTTAGCTATTCGGGGTCTTCTGTGTTTCCATAAAAATTGTGAGTTTTTTTTTGTTGTTGTTGTCGTTGTTCTAGTTCTGTGAAATATGCCATTGGTAATTTGATAAGGATTGCAATGAATCTGTAGATTACATTTGGTAGTACAGTCATTTTCACAGTATCAGTTCTCCCAACCCAGGAACCTAGAATATATCTCCATCTGTCAGTGTTTTTCTTTGATTTCTTTCATCAGTGTCTTATAGTTTTCTGTATACACCTCTTTTATCTTGTTGGGTAGGTTTATTCCTAGATAATTTATTCATTTTGTTGGCAATGGTAAATAGGATGATTGCTTAATTTTTCTTTCTGATATTACATTGTTAATGATGGGAATACAAGTGATTTCTATGTATTGATTTTGTATCCTGTGACTTTGCTAATTCACTGATTAGCTCTAGCATTTTCCTGATGGCATCTTTAGGGTCTTCTATGTATAATATCATGTTGTCTACAAACAGTGGAAGTTTTACTTCTTCTTTTCCAATCTGGATTCCTTTCATTTCTTTTTCTCTCTGATTGCTGAAGGCTAGGGCTTCCAAAAATATGTTGAATAGTAGTAGTGAGAGGGGGCACTGGGGTGCTGCGATTCATGTGGTTGCAAAGAGTTGGACACGACTGAGTGACTGAACTGAACTGAACTGAACTGTGGGTAAGAATCCCTTAGAATAAATGAAATAGCCCTCATAGTCAACAGAAGAGTTGAAATGCAGTATTTGGGTGCAATCTCTAAAAGGACAGGATGATATCTCTTTGTTTTCCAAGGGCAAAGACAAACCATCATAGTAATCCAAGTCTATACTCCAATCACTAATGTCAAAGAAGATGAAGTTGAATAGCTCAATGAAGACATACAAGTCGGTCTAGAATGAACATTAAAAAGAAAGCTGTCCTCGGTATAGAACTAACATTCAAAATAGAGCTGTCCTTTTCATCATAGAGGATATTGGAATGAAAAAGTAGGAAGTTAAGAGACACCTGAAGTAACAGGCAAATTTTCTCTTGGTGAACAAAATGGGAGCAGGGCAAAACCAAGAGAGTTTTTGCCAGGAGAATGCACTGGTCATAGCAAAGACCCTCTTCCAACAGTGTTAGAGACAACTCTATACATGGACAACACCAGAAGATTAATGCCAAAATCAGACTGGTTATATTCTTTGCAACCAAAGATGGAGAAGCTGTATACAGTCATCAAAATTAAGACTGGGAGCTGACGTTGGCTGAAATCATGAACTCCTTGTTGCAAAATTCAGACTTAAATTCACGAAAGTAGGGAAAAGCACTGGAACATTCAGTTATGATATAAATCAAATCCCCTACAATGGGAGTGACAGATATATTCAAGGGATTAGTTCTGATAGATCAAACGCCTGAAGAACTATGGACAGAAGTTCATAACATTGTATAGGAGGAGGTTGTCAAAGACATTCTCAAGAAAAAGTAATAAACAAAGACAAAATGGTTGTCTGAGGAGACCTTAAACATAGGTGAGAAAAGAAGAGAAGCAAAAAGCAAACTAGAATAGGAAAGATATACACATTTAAATGCAGAGTTCCCAAGAATAGCAAGGGGAGATAAGAAAACCTTCCTAAGTGATCAATGCAAAGAAGTAAAGGAAAACAATAGATTGGGTAAGAGCACAAATCTCTTCAAGAAAATTACAGATACCAAGGGAACATATCATGAAAAGATGGTCATAATAAATGACATTAATGTTATGCACCTAATAGAAACAAGATATTAAGATGAGGTGGCAGGAATACACAGAAGACCTATACAAAAAAATATCTTAATGATCCAGATAGTCACTATGGTGTGATAACTCACCTATAGCCAGACACCTTGGAGTGTGAAGTCAAGTGGGCCTTAGGAAGCATGACTATGAACAAAGGTAGTGGAGGTGATGGGATTCCAGTTGAGCTACTTCAAATTCTAAAAAAAAATGATGCTGTGAAAGTGCTGCACCCAATATGTCAGCAAATTTTGAAAACTCAGGAGTGCCCACAGAACTGGAAAAGGTCTGTTTTTTTAATTCTGATACCAAAGAAGGGCAGTGCCAAAGAATTTTTTCTGCCACACAATTGTACTCATTTAACATGCTAGCAAAGTAATCTACAAAATTCTCCAAGCTAGTTTTAAACAGTACGTGAACCTAGCACTTCAGATATTCAAGGTGGATTTGTTTCCTTAGGTAGGTTCATTCCTAGGTATTTATTATTTTTGTTGTTATGGTAAATGGGATTGCTTCCTTAATTTATCTTTCTGATTCTTCATTGTAATGTATAGTAAAGCAAGTGATTTCAGTGCATTCATTTTGTATTTTGAGACTTTACCAAATTCACTGATTAGTAGTAACGATTTTGTGATATTGTCTTTTGGGTTTTATATATATATATATATATATATAATATATATATATTATCATGTCATCTGCAAACAGTAAGAGTATTAGTTCTTCTTTTCCAATCTGGGTTCCTTTTATCTCCTTTCCCTCTCTGATCATCATAGCTAGGGCTTCCAAAAATATGTTGAATAATAGTGGAGAGTGCTCATCCTTGTCTTCTTCCTGATCTTAGTGAGAGTGTTTTTAGTTTTTCACCGTCGAGAATAATATTTTCTATGGCTTTGTCATTTATGATATTTATTATGGTGAGGTAGGTCCCTTCTATGCCCATGTTTGGAAGAATCTTCTTCATAAAAGGGTTATGAATATTGTGGAAAGTTCTTTCTGCATTAACTGAGATTATCATATTGTTTTTATCTTTCAAGTTGTTAATATGATGTATCACATTGATTGATATGTGTATATTGAAGAATCCTTGCATCCCTGGGATGAAACTAACTCGATCAAGGCGTATGATCTTTTTAATCTGTTGTTGAATTCTGCTGGATAGAATTTTGTTAAGAATTCTTGTGTCTATGCTCATCAGTGATATTAGTCTGTAATTTCCCTTTTTGTGATATCTTTGTCTGGTTTTGGCATCAAGGTGATAGCAGCCTCATAGAATTAATTTGGAAGTGTTCCTTCTTCTTTAATTTTCATAAGAGTTTCAGAAGAACAGGCATTAGCTCTTCTCTAAACATTTGACAGAATTCACCTGTGAAACCATCTTGCCCTGGCCTTTTGTTTTCTGGAAGATTTTGATCACATTTTCTATTTTAGTGTTTCTATTTATCATGTCATAATTTCTATTTCTTCAAGGGTCAGTCTTGGCAGGCTGAAGGTTTCTAAGGATCTATCCACTTCCTCCAGGACCTGCATTTTTTTTTTTTTGGCATATTGTTACTTGTAATAGTCTCTTATGATCCTTTGCATTTCTTCATTGTCTGTTGACACTTCTCTGTGTTCATTTCTAATTTTGTGAACTCGAGTCTTGTCCCTTTTTTTTTTCCCCTTGATGAATCTCATGCATGGTTTGTCAAATTTGCATATCTTGTCAAAGAACCAGCTTTTAGTTTTATTAATCTTTCTATTATTTCCTTTATTTCTTTTTCATTTATTTCTGCTCTGATTTTTATGAGTTCTTTCCTTTTACTAACTTTGTTTTTTTTGTATTTTTCTTTTCCTACTTGTTTCAGGTGTTAAGTTAGACTATTTCATACTTTTCTTATTTCTTGAGATAGGTTTATATTGCTATAATCTTCCCTCTTAGAATTGATTTCACTGCATCCCATAGTTTTGGGGTTATCATGTTTTCATTGTAATTTATTAGGTATTTTTAAAATTTTCCTTTTAATTTCTTCAGTAACCGGTCTGTTATATAAAAATGTATTCTTTAATCTCCATGTGTTTGTGTTTTTTTAAGTTTTTTTTTTCTTTAATTAATATATAGTCCCATAACATTGTGGTCAGAGAAGAAGCCTGATATGATTTCAATGTACTTAAATTTACTGAGGCTTGATTTTTGGCTCAAAATGTGGTCTGTCCTAAAGAATAGTCCATGTACACTGGAGAAGAAAATTTATTCTTCTGCATTTAGATGGAACTTCCTGAAGATATCAATTAGGTCCATCTGATCTAATGTGGCATTTAAGTATTATTATTCCTTATTAATTTTCTGTTTTTATGATATGTCCATTGGTGCAAGTGGGGTGTTTAAAGTCCCATACTATTATTGTGCTACTGTTAATTTTTCCTTTTAAGTCTGTTAGTGTTTGCCCTATATATTGTAATATCCCTATGTTTGATGAATAAATATGTACAATTGTTATGTCTCTTTCTTCGATTGATCTTATCATTATCTAGTGTCCTTCTTTGTTTCATATATATATAATTTTAGGGTCTATTTTGTGTGGTATAATATTTGCCACTCTGACTTTCTTTTGATTTCCATTTACTGGAATATCTTTTTCCATCTCTGACTTCCAGTTTGTAAGTGTCTCTAAGCCTGATGTGGGTCTCTTGTAGACAAAATACATACAGGCTTGTTTCTGTATCCATTCAACCAGTTTGTGTCTTTTAGTTTGAGCATTTAATTAATTTTCATTAAAGCAATTATTTATATATATGTTCCTATTGGCATTTTCTTAATTGCTTTGGGTTTGTGTAGGTCTTTTCCTTCTCTTGTGTTTCATGCCTATAATAGTCCCTTTAAATGTTTTTGTAAATTTAATTTAGCAGTGCTAAATTCTCTTAGCTTTTGCTTATCTGTATAGCTTTTGATTTCTTCATCAGTTTTGAATGAG